>NC_056685.1:12122500-13413333 GCF_018350215.1 Panthera leo
AACAAGAGCAGTAAGGGAATACAGCCTTTTCTGTGTGGTGGGATTGTGGACGATGGCGGTCAACAGTACCCTTGGAGGCTGGATTCTCTTGCTCGCCATCTTGCTTGTTGCTACAGATGATGGTAACGTGCAGGTTGTTGTTTGATATCAGCCTTGCTTCGGGGATGGATCGTACAGCCAGAGTATTAAAAAAATTTTTTAGGAGAAAACCATAGCCAACAAATACTGTTGCAAGCAGTGAGAATAGAAATGAAGAGGGGCGCCTGGGTGGCTCAGTCGGTTAAGCGTCTGACTTCGGCTCAGGTCATGATCTCGCGGTCCGTGAGTTGAAGCCCCGTGTCGGACTCTGTGCTGACAGCTCGCAGCCTGGAGCCTCCTTCGGATTCTGTGTCTCCCTCTCTCTCTGACCCTCCCCCGTTCATGCTCTGTCTCTCTCTGTCTCTCAAAAAATAAATAAACGTTTAAAAAATTTTAAAAAAAGGGAGATAACAAAACGATGCAGATTCTCTACCTACTTTGCTAAAAACTGAGCTATTTCCGATAAGTTAAACACATCACTATTTAATTTTTTTTAATGTTTATTTATTTAGAGACAGAGTGGGGGGGGGGGGAGGGCGCAGAGAGAGAGAGAAAGACACAGAATCGGAAGAGGCTCCAGGCCCTGAGCTGTCCGCACAGAGCCCGACGTGGGGTTGGAACTCACAAGCTGTGAGATCATGACCTGAGCCGAAGTCGGACGCTTAACCGACTGAGCCACCCAGGCGCCCCGTAAACACATCATTACTGATCGGACTTGTGCTAACGCTGTGTGCAGCAGAAACTCCCGGGCCGTCACGTACTGTGATGGGCTGGATTGCGTCCCGCACCTCCAGGTTCGTACGTCGATGCCCTAATCCCCCCATCCCTGAGAGGGTGATTGTCTTTGCAGAAAGGGCTTTGAAGAAGAGATTTGGGGATATGGGTGGGATTGGTGTCCTTATAAGGAGAGATTAGGGGGCACCTACGTGGCTCCATCAGTTAAGCATCTACTCTTGATTTCGGCTCAGGTCACGACCTCATGGTCATGAGATCAAGGCGCGTTGCAGACCCTGAGCTGGGCATGGGGCCCTATTGGGACTTTCTCTCTCTCTCTCTCTCTCTCTCTCCCTCTGCCCTCCCTTTCTCTCCCTCAAAAAATAAATACATAGAAAATAAAATAAAATAAAATAAAATAACAAGAGATTAGGACACAGACACTGCTATGGGTTGAATGTGTGTGTTCCCCGAAAAGTCTTACATCCTAACCCCCAAGGTGTTGCTGTTCGGAGGTGGGGACTTATGGGATGTGATTAGATCAAGCGCCCTCATGAATGGGATTGGTACCCTTATTTTCTGTTTTTTCAAATTTTTATTTAAGTTCTACTTAGTTAACATATAGGGCAATATTGGTTTCAGGGGTAGTGATTTGGTTTCAGTAATTCATCTCTTGCCTACAACACCCCGTGCTCATCTTCACAAGTGCCCTTCTAATGACTCTCATCCATCTAGCCCATCCCCCGCCCCCCACCTCCTTCCATCAGCCCTCAGTTTGTCCTCTTTAAGAGTCTCTCTCTCTCTTTTTATACAACTTTGACCTTTGTATTGTAAAAAGAATGTAGTCAGTAACAAAAAATAGAAAATGGAGAAAACCATAACCTCATTATACTAACAGGATTGTCATTCACTCTTTTTCTTTTTTTTTTTTTTAATTTACATCCAAGTGAGTCAGCATATCGTGCAATAATGATTTCAGGAGTGGAATCCAGGGAGTCATCCCCTGCTTACAACACCCAGTGCTCACCCCAACGAGTATCCTCCTAAATTTGGGATTGGTGCCGTTACAGGAGACCTGCGGCACTCCCTCGCCCCTGCCACCATGTGAGGACACAGGGAACCAGGAGGTGGGTCCTCACCAGTCACTGAGTCTGTTAGTGTCTTGATCTGCGACTTCAGCCTCCAGAACCGTGATCAATAGCTGCTGGTATTTACAAGCCACCTGCTTTGTGATATTCTGTTATGGCGCCCAGACCGACTAACACAGACACGTGGAGAGGGAAGACCAGCCAAGGACACAATGGGAGGCAGCCCTCCGCGAGTCAAGCGGGGAGAAACCGGCACTGCCTGCTCCTTGATCTTGGGCTTCCAGCCCCCAGAACTGTGAGGAAAGAAATACATTTGGGTTGGGTAAGCCGCCCCAGCTGTGCTATGTTGTCACAGAGGCACTGGGACTGCGCACACACATCCATTAAAAATGTGTTTGTGTCCATCTTTTGAGGATCCCAGACACCTCAGGACAGAAACAGTTATGGAGTAGTTGGGGGTAGGAAGAAGGGCACGTGCCAGGGTGGGCAGGTGGGTGACCAGTATGACCCCGGTATGACCAAGGTGACCAGCCTAAGGCTCTGTGCTTAGAGACAGTAAAGCAAGATCATATGGACTGGCTGGGTTTTTTAAAAAAAAATATTTATTTTTGAGAGACAGCACACACGTGGGGAAGGGGCAGAGAGAGAGAGAGACACGGAGAATCTGAAGCAGGCTCTGCGCTGACGACAGGGTGCCCGATGTGGGGCTCGAACCCACAAACTGCGAGATCACGACCTGAGCCGAAGTCAGAGGCTCGGCACACTGAGCCACCCAGGCGCCCCTGTTTTTCAAACTGGACTGAAACTGCCCTCCTCGGATTTCCTCTTGCAGGGCTCCATATCCGCAGTCCTGTTCTCTCGCTGGGAGCGGGTGTCACTTACCTCACGCACTTGCCCACCCAGGACATCTGACCCAGCTTGTATAACTGGAGCCAAAGGCCTTCCTGGCACAGAAAGGGGCCCAAAAGGTAAGGAGTACTTCATAGGCAACGGTGATCGATCCAGTTAAATTCTGCCTTGGGGACGAGTTGGGGTTCATACCCAACAGGAGGCTGAGGAAGGGGTCTGCCTTCTCAGTGCTGTGGGGCCTGCCTCTGCCTGGGCCTCCCTGACCCGACCAGGTCATTCGGGTGGGGACGCCCCGCTGCCTTCTGCCCTCAACACCTCGCGGGCTGCTCGGCTCGCTCAGAGGACTAGGACCTGAGCGAGGGAGGCCTTTTGCGTCCTGTCATTTGGCCCTGTCCTGTTTCTCGTCCACTTTAGTGACCCAGCCTGCCCAGAGCCAGAACTGGCCTGTGGATTCCTGACAGCTTGGAATGTCTCCCTCCCTCCCTCCCTCCCTCCTTACCTTCCTTCTTTCCTTCCTTCCTTCCTTCCTTCCTTCCTTCCTTCCTTCTTTCCTTCCTTCCTTCCTTCCTTCCTTCTTTCCTTCCTTCCTTCCTTCCCTCCTTCCTTCTTTCCTTCCTTCTTTCCTTCCTTCCTTCTTTCCTTCCTTCCTTCCTTCCTTCCTTCCTTCCTTCCTTCTTTCCTTCCTTCCTTCCTTCCTTCCTTCTTTCCTTCCTTCCTTCTTTCCTTCTTTCCTTCCTTCCTTCTTTCCTTCCTTCTTTCCTTCCTTCCTTCCTTCCTTCCTTCTTTCCTTCCTTCTTTCCTTCCTTCTTTCCTTACCTTCCTTCCTTCCTTCTTTCCTTCCTTCTTTCCTTCCTTCCTTCTTTCCTTCCTTCCTTCTTTCCTTCCTTCTTTCCTTCCTTCTTTCCTTACCTTCCTTCCTTCTTCCTTCCTTCCTTCCTTCCTTCCTTCCTTCCTTCCTTCCTTCCTTCCTTCCTTTCCTTCCTTCCTCCCTCTCTCTTCCTTCCTTCCTTTCTTTTAAGTTTATTTATTTATTTTGAGAGAGAGAGGGGGAGATATAGAATCCCAAGCAGCTCCACACTTGTCAGCACAGAGCCGGACCCGGGGCTCGAGCTCACAAACTCTGAGATCCTGACCTGAGCCAAGATTGGGATGGGATTCTGAGTGTGGGAATTCTGAGATCTAAATGGAATCCACATTGTGGTTTGCACCTTCCCCTCTGCCAGCCGGCTCTAACGTCACTTGGTAAATTAGAACTTCTGGCCACCTTGGTCCAACCCCTGCGTTTTCCCAGCTGCAGGCCTGGAATGTCCGTGGCTTTGGCATGGCTTCTGTCTGAGAAATGTCATTGATAACTTAATAGAGCAACCTAAAAATAGCACAGTGACCGCTTTCCGTGAACACCAAGGAATTGCAAACCTACCCTCCCGGGTCTACTTGTCCTGGGATTGGGGCACTGCCCCCCACCCCCCGGCCTTGTGGGCTGGCTCTGGGCCATCCTGACCTTTTCACACACAGCAGGACACCCTCCTGTCAGTATTTCCAGGGGATGTCTCTGGTCACAGAGCAGTTTTTTCAAAGGTGATGAGATGATTTGTCACTCGTAATTGTCCCCCTCCCTTCCTTTGCTGGTTGACTCTGCACTGGGCAGCCAGATTGGACTGTGCTGGAAGGCCAGGACCTAGCCGCCCGTGAGCTATTAATTCAACCTTAAATTTTAAAAATTTCTTTTTTTTTTTAAATTGTGAAATGTGTTTTTTGTAGTATATGACATGATCTCCATTGATAGGTAGTACAGTAGGTTAAAAAAAATTTTTTTTTCGGTTCTGCTAGCAGACTGCCTGAATCCAAATCCGAACCCGGCAGGTTGGAAGCTGTGTGAGCTTAGGCCTGTTACTTAACTACTCTGGTCATAAGTTTTCTTGCTTGTAGAGTGGGGCTGGTAATATTGTACCTACTTTCTTTCTTTTTTTTTTTTTTTTTAACTGTTCTCTGTAGTTTTGACTCTGCTTCTGGTTTGTTGTTGTTCATTTGTTTTGTTTTTAGATTCCACAGATGAGTGAAATCAAATGGTATTTGGCTTTCTTTTAAAAAAAAATTTTTTTTAATCTTTATTTGTTTTTGAGAGAGAGACAGAGTGTGAGCAGGGGAGGATCAGAGAGAGAGGGAGACACAGAATCCAAAGTAGGCTCCAGGCTCTGAGCTGTCAGCACAGAGCCCAACGCTGGGCTTGAACTCCCGGACCGCGAAATCATGACCTGAGCTGAAGTCGGACGCTCAACCGACTAAGGCAGCCAGGCGCCCCAGTATTTGACTTTATTTTATTTTATTTTTTTAGAGAGAAAAATTATTATTTTTTTAAATATATATTTTTTAATTTAATTTTTTATTTTTTTAAATTCACATCCAAATTAGTTAGCTTATAGTGCAACAATGATTTCAGGAGTAGATTCCTTAGTGCCCCTTAACCATTTAGCCCATCCCCCCTCCCACAATCTGTCCTGTAACCCTCAGTTTGTTCTCCATATTCATGAGTCTCTTCTGTTTTGTCCCCCTCCCTGTTTTGATATTATTTTTGTTTCCCTTCCCTTATGCTCATCTGTTTTGTCTCTTAAAGTCCTCATATGAGTGAAGTCATATGATTTTTGTCTTTCTCTGACTGACTAATTTCACTTAGCATTATATCCTCCAATTCCATCCACGCTGCAAATGGCAAGATTTTATTCTTTTTGATTGCCGAGTAATACTCCATTGTGTGTGTGTGTGTGTGTGTGTGTGTGTGTGTGTGTGTGTGTATATACCACATCTTCTTTATCCATTCATCTGTTGATGGACATTAGAGCTGTTTCCATACTTTGGCTATTGTTGATAGTGCTGCTATAAACAAGGGGGTGCATGTGTCCCTTTGAAACAGCACACCTGTATCCCGTGGATAAATGCCTAGTAGTGCAATTGCTGGGTCATAGGGTAGTTCTATTTTTAGTTTTTTGAGGAACCTCCATACTGTTTTCCAGAGTGGCTGCACCAGCTTGCATTCCCACCAGCAGTGCAAAAGAGCTCCTCTTCTCCGCATCCTCGGCAACCTCTGTTGTTGCCTGAGTTGTTAATGTGAGCCATTGTGACAGGTGGAAGGTGGTATTTCATTGTGGTTTTGATTTGTATTTCCCTGATGATGAGTGATGTTGAGCATTTTTTCATGTGTCGGTTGGCCATCTGGATGGCTTCTTTGGAGAAGAGTCTATTCATGTCTTTTGCCCATTTTTTCACTGGATTATTTGTTTTTTGGGTGTTGAGTTTGATAAGTTCTTTATAGATTTTGGATACTAACCCTTTATCTGATATGACATTTGCAAATATCTTCTTCCATTCTGTCGGTTGCCTTTTAGTTTTGCTGATTGTTTCCTTTGCTGTGCAGAAGCTTTTTATTTTGATGAGGTCCCAGTAGTTCATTTTTGCTTCTGTTTCCCTTGCCTCTGGAGACATGTTGAGTAAGAAGTTGCTGTGGCAAAGATCAAAGAGATTTTTGCCTGCTTTCTTCTCGAGGATTTTGATGGCTTCCTGTCTTACATTGAGGTCTTTCATCCATTTTGAGTTTATTTTTGTGTGTGGTGTAAGAAAGTGGTCCAGGTTCATTCTTCTGCCTGTCACTGTCCAGTTTTCCCAGCACCACTTGCTGTAGAGACTGTCTTTATTCCATTGGATATTCTTTCCTGCTTTGTCAAAGATTAGTTGGCCATATGTTTGTGGGTCCATTTCTGGGTTCTCTATTCTGTTCCATTGATCTGAGTGTCTTTTCTTGTGCCAGTACCATACTGTCTTGATGATTACAGCTTTGTAATACAGCTTAAAGTCCAGGATTGTGATGCCTCCTACTTTGGTTTTCTTTTTCAGGATTGCTTTGGCTATTCAGGGTCTTTTCTGGTTCCATACAAATTTTAGGATTATTTGTTCTAGCTCTGTGAAGAATAGAATGTGAAGAATGCTGGTGTTACTTTGATAGGGATTGCATTGAATATGTAGATTGCTTTGGGTACTATCGACATTTTAACAATATTTGTTCTTCCTATCCAGGAGCATGGAATATTCTTCCATTTTTTGGGTCTTCTTCAATTTCTTTCATCAGCTTTCTATAGTTTTCAGTGTATAGATTTTTCACCTCTTTGGTTAGATTTATTCCTAGGTATTATATGGTTTTTTGTGCAACTGTAAATGGGATAGATTCCTCGATTTCTCTGTCGCTTCATTGTTGGTGTATAGGAATGCAACTGATATTTGTGCGTTGATTTTATATCCTTCAACTTTGCTGAATTCATGAATCAATTCTAGCAGTTTTTTGGTGGAATCTTTTGGGCTTTCCATATAGAATATCATGTCATCTGCAAAGAGTGAAAGTTTGACCTCCTCCTGGCCGATTTGGATGCCTTTTATTTCTTTGTGTTGTCTGATTGCAGAGGCTAAGGCTTCCAATACTATGTTGAATAACAGTGGCGAGACTGGACATCCCTGTCTTGTTCCTGACCTTAGGGGGAAAGTTCTCAGTTTTTCCCCATTGAGGATGATATTAGTGTTGGGTCGTTCATATATGGCTTTTATGATCTCAAGGTATGCTCCTTCTATCTCTACTTTCTTGAGGGTTTTTATCAAGAAAGGATGCTGTATTTTGTCAAATGCTTTCTCTGCATCTATTGAGAGGATCATATGGTTCTTGTCCTTTCTTTTATTGATGTGATGAATCACGTTAATTGTTTTGCGGATATTGAACCAACTGTGCATCCCAGGTATAAATCCTGCTTGGTCATGGTGAATAATTTTTTTAATGTATTGCTGGATCCGGTTGGCTAATATCTTGTTGAGGATTTTTGCATCCATGTTCATCAGGGAAATTGGTCTATAGTTCTCCTTTTTAGTAGGGTCTCTGTCTGGTTTTGGAATCAAGGTAATGCTTGCTTCATAGAAAGAGTTTGGAAGTTTTCCTTCCATTTCTATATTTTGGAACAGCTTCAAGAGAATAGGTGTTAAGTCTTCCTTAAATGTTTGGTAGAATTCCCCTGGAAAGCTATCTGGTCCTGGACTCTTGTTTTTTGGCAGATTTTTGATTACTAATTCGATTCCCTTACTGGTTATGGGTCTGTTCAAATTTTTATTTCTTCCTGTTTGAGTTTTGATAGTGTATATGTTTCTAGGAATTTGTCCATTTCTTCCAGATTGCCCATTTTATTGGCATATAATTGCTCACAATATTCTCTTATTATTGTTTTTATTTCTGCTGTGTTGGTTGTGATCTCTCCTCTTTCATTCTTGATTTTATTTATTTGGGTCCTTTCCTTTTTCTTTTTGATCAGACTGGTTAGTGGTTTATCAATTTTGTTAATTCTTTCAAAGGACCAGTTTCTGGTTTCATTGATCTGTTCTACTGGGTTTTTTTGGTTTCGATAGCATTAATTTCTGCTCTAATCTTTATTATTTCGTGTCTTCTGCTGATTTGGGGTTTATTTGGTGTTCTTTTTCCAGCTCCTTAAGGCGTAAGGTTAGGTTGTGTATCTGAGATCTTTCTTCCTTCTCTAGGAAGGCCTGGATTGCTATATACTTTCCTCTTATGACCGCTTTTGCTGCGTCCCAGAGGTGGCTTTCTTTATCTGACGTATTTCACTTAGCATGACACCCTCCAGGTTCATCCTTATTGTCACACATGGCAAGATTCTTTTCTGCGGCTGAGTAATATTCCATTGCGGTGATATACCGCATCTTCCTTATCCATTTATCTATTGGTGGACACTTGGGTGGCTGCCAGATCTTGCCTGTTGTAAATTTGTAAATGATGCTGCAACAATTACATTCCCACCGACAGCGCACTAGCATTCCCTTTTCTCCACATCCTTACCGGTACTTGTTATTTCTTGTCTTTTAAAAAAATATATTTTATTTTTGAGAGAGAGAGAGTGCACGCACGAGCAAGGGAATGGGAGGGGCAGAGAGAGAGGAAGACAGAGGATCCGAAGTGGGCTCTGTGATGACAGAGGAGGACCTGACGTGGGGCTCTAACTCACAAACCATGGGATGGTGACTGGAGCCAAAGCCAGACGCTTAACTGACTAAGCTGCCCAGGTGCCCCTATTTCTTGTCTTTTTGATATTAGCCATTCTGACAGGTGTGAGGTGATATCTCAGTGTGGATTTGATTTGCATTTTCCTGATGATGAGGGATGTTGAGCATCTTTTCATGCATCTGCTGGCCGTCTGGATGTCTTCTTTGGAAAAATGTCTATTCAAATCCACTCCCCCCCCTTTTCTTTATGTTTATTTATTATGAGAGACAGAGATTGCAAGAAGGGGAGGGGCAGAGAGAGAGGGAGAATCTTAAGCAGGCTCTGCGCTGTCAGCACAGAGCCGGACACGGAGCTCGAACCCACGAAACTGTGAGATCATGAGCTGAGCCGAAATCAAGAGTCAGGACGGATCAACCAATTGAGCCACCCAGGCGCCCCTCCACTGCCCATTTTTTCATTGGTTGTTTTGTTTTGTTTTGTTTTGGTGTTGAGTTGTGTAAGTTCTTTATATGTTTTGGATGTTAACTCCTTATCGGATATGTCATTCGCAAGTACCTTCCCCCATTCACCAGGTTGCCTTTTTGTTTCGTTGATGATGTCCTTTGCTGTGCAAAAGCTTTTTATTTCAGTGTAGTCCCAGAACTTTATTTTTTGCTTTTGTTTCCCTTGCCTGAGGAGACAGACCCATAAATATCTTGGTAAGGCCAATGTCCAAGAGATTACTGCCTACCTATTGCATCTACTTTAAAGATTGTTATGAGGGTTATATGAGTTTTAAACAACGAAAAGGCCTAGATTAGTGCTGGGTGTATAGGAAACACTCAATAAATAATAATAATCAAGTTCTTTTTTTATTGTGATGAACTATACATAACACGATTTACCATTTTATTTTATTTTTTTTTTTTAAGAATTTTTTTTTAACGTTTATTTATTTTTAAGACAGAGAGAGACAGAGCATGAACGGGGGAGGGTCAGAGAGAGAGGGAGACACAGAATCCGAAACAAGCTCGAGGCTCTGAGCAGTCAGCACAGAGCCCGACGCAGGGCTCGAACTCACGGACCGCGAGATCGTGACCTGAGCCGAAGTCGGACGCTTAACCGACTGAGCCACCTACCTACGATTTACCATTTTAAACATTTTTAAGTGTACGTTTCAATTACATTAAGTATATTCACATTGTTACACAGCCATCACCACCACCATCACAGAAGTTTTGATCCTTCCCAAATGGAAACTCTGTCTGCATTAAATACTAGCTCCCCACCCTCTTCTTCTCCCAGCCTCTGGTAACTACCATCCTATGAGTTTGAGAGTTTGACTACTCTTGTTTCTTCGTGTAAGTGGAGTCATACAATGTTTGTCCTTTTGTGACTGGCTTTTTTCACTTAACATAATGTCTTCAAAGTTCAGTCGTGTTGTAGCAGGTGTCAGAGTTTTCCTTCCTTTTTAAGGCCAAGTAATATTCCCTTATACACACACACACACACACACACACACACACACGCACACGCACCACACTTTGTTTATGCATTCATCTATCAATGGACCCTTGGGTTGTGTCCACCTTTTGGCTATTGTGAATACTGCTGCTGTGAACACGCGTGTACAAATGTCTGTTTGAGTTCCTGCTTTCACTTTTGGGTGTATATCCAGAAACGGAACTGCTGAATCATGTAGTAATTCTATGTGCAATTTTTCTGAGGAACCGCCATACTGTTTTTCATACCGGCTGCAACATCATTCTCATGGTTTTATATACTACAGGCTGACAAATTCCGGCTTCATGTCTACAGCTTTATCTTTTCCGAGCTGTAGAGACACAATTGCCTACGTGATCTTGTCAGTGAGATGTCTCACAGGCATCTTGAGATTAAACAAGCCCCAGACTAAACTTTTTACCCCACCCCGTTTTGGTAGATGGCAGTAATGAAGCATGTAGTTACTCAAGCTGGAAACCTTCAAGCAGGGCCGGCTTCATAATTTGCCAGACCCAGTGCAAAATGAAGGCATGGAGCCCCAGCTTCCCCTGGGTCTGTCGCCCCATCCCCTGCTGCCTGGAAGGGCTGGCACCCTCTAGGCTGGGATGTGCTCAGTACCCGGATCCAGGGTGGCCGAGAGCCCTCCACCGAGGTCACTGCCAGCCCAACGTGGGATCGGGCATTGCACCAGTCATGCACCTGTGTCGCTGGCCCTGCCTTCGATGGATCCTTGATTCCTGTTTCCCTCACCTTCCACATTCACTTTGTCACCGGGACCCACAAGTCCCACCTCTAAAATAAGGCTCAGTTCGCTGCTTCTCTATCTCTACTGCCATGACCCACGTCCAACCTGCCACCTCCTCTCTCTACTGTCAAACCCCCCAGGTGGTCTCCTTTACTCACATTTGCTCCGTCCACCACATTCCACATAAGAGCCAGAGTGGTTGTTTCCACCAACAAATAAGTCCACGTGAACTGCCCGGTTTCAGAACACCCATGGGCTCCTTGCCACAGTTAGAACAAGATGGCAGCTCCTCGCCTTGGCGTACAAGGGTGCGTGCTGACAGCCTCCCCCTGCTTCCCGAACTTCTTCACAGCCCTGCCCCCTCTTCTGTTGTTTCTCCAGGCACCATGTCCTGCTTTCTACTTGAGGAAGGTGCCAAGCCTTTGATGGCCTCAGGGCAGGGTTTCTCAACCTCGGCACTATTGACATTTTGGATAGTTCTTTGCCTAAGGGTTTGTCCTGTGCAAACTGTAGGATGTTAATTTGCATCCCTGGCTTCTAACCCATCAGATGCCAGTAGGACTGCTCCCTGCCATCGCGTTGTGACTACCAAAAAGTCTAGACGTGGCCAAACATTCCCTGGAGGGCAAACGTCATATTCTTGAGAACACTTCCCTTCAGCCTTGGCGCACTGGTTCTTCCTTCTGTCTAGATCATTGCCCCCACACGCCCCCACACGCTACACTACCTTCCTGCTTCTAGAGCTTTCTTGTCCTTCAGATATCAATTTAATGTCACCCTTTTTATACATTAAAAAAAATGTTTCTTTTTTTTTGACAGAGAGAGAGGGAGGGAGGGAAGGAGGGGGAGGGGCAGAGAGAGAGGGAGTCACAGAATCTGAAACAGGCTCCAGGCTCCGAGCTGTCAGCACAGAGCCCCACTCGGGGCTTGAACCGGTGAACCGTGACTCCTGAGCTGAAGTCTGACGCTTAACCAGCTGGACCCCCCAGGCGCCCCTAATGTCACCTTCTAAAGGAAGCCTCCCCTGACCAACCAATATGAAGTGACTTTATCTCTCTCTCTGTCTCTCTGTCTCTGTCTCTTTCTGGTTTAAGTTGTTGTGTAAGCACTCAACAGTCTCTAATAGCTCTTTTGGGCAGCAAGTCCCGTAGTTTTGTTGAGTGCTGTGTTCCTAACCCCTAGTGGGTGCTCAGTACCTATTTGCTGAATGAATGAATGAATCCACTACACTTTGAATCCACTGTCTTACTTGTTAGGCAAGTACTTGTTAGGTCCTTTCCAAGTAGTTCTAGGTCTCCCTCTGCTTTCCTTTTTTGTTAACTTGAAGTAGCATCAACATACAGTGTTCTGTTAGTTTCAGGTGTGTAGTTTCAACACTCTCAACCCCCTTCACCTATTTCGCCCACCCCTCCACCCACCTCCCCTCTGGCAGCCATCAGTTTGTCTTTAGTTTCCTTTGTTTATATATTTTTTTTATTAAATTCTGCATGTAAGTGAAATCATATGGTATTTGTCTTTCTCTGACTTATTTCACTTAGCCTGATACACTCTAGCTCCCTCCATGTTGTTGCAAATGGCAAGATCTCATTTCTTGTTTCTGGCTGAGTAATATTCCATCACAGACATACGCCACACCTTTATCCATGCATCTATTCGTGGACACTCGGGCCGCTTCTGTATCTTGGCTGTTGTGATCGATCTGCTTTCCTTTTTACAGCCTCCACTTTCCCTTTCTTATCCCCGTGTCTGCTTCCTGTTATCTTTTTCTCTCTCTTCATCGTACGACAGGTGATATTTCCCTCCGTTACTTTGATTCAACATCTTTCACCACAGAAACACAGGCTAGAAAAATAGGACACAGATAAGGTTTTGGTGAAGTTATCCCTAAGGAGCAAGATCTGATGGTAAGGGCTTATTGGACTATACGTGACAGGAGGGTCTCCCGGGACACCGTGGCCCAGGAATTTACTGGAATTGGAAAGGACAGCCCTGGTAGGAACCTTGGTGGCCCTCTTGCTCTCTTTCTTGTCTTTCCTTCTCCTTCATGCTGAGTCTTGGCTTGATTCTTTTTTTTTTTTTAATGTTTATTTATTTTTGAGAGAGAGAGTGTGAGCAGGGGAGGGGCAGCAAGAGGGGGGTGGGATAGAGGACTTGAAATGGGCTCTGTGCTGACAGCAGAGAACCCAATGTGGGCTTGAACTCATGAACCATGAGATCAT
Organism: Panthera leo; assembly: GCF_018350215.1. Lineage (NCBI taxonomy): Eukaryota > Metazoa > Chordata > Mammalia > Carnivora > Felidae > Panthera > Panthera leo. The sequence goes on from NC_056685.1 coordinate 12,135,719, forward strand.
GACCTGAGCCAAAGTCGGTCGCTTAACAGACTGAACCACCCAAGTGCCCCAATTCTTTTTTTTTTTTAATGAATTAATTTATTTTGAGAGAGAGCGTGAGTGGGGGAGGAGCAGAGAAAGAGGGAGAGAGAGAATCCCAAGCAAGCTCCTATCTGGCAGTGCAGCACCCACCTAGATGCAGGAACCTAAAGATCATGACCCGACCCAAAATCAAGGGTCAGATGCCTTTGCTGGTGGGAATGCAGACTGGTGCCGCCGCTCTGGAAAACAGTATGGAGGTTCCTCAAAAAATTAAAAATAGAACTACCCAACGACCCAGCCATTGCACTACAAGGTATTTATCCAAGGCATGCAGGTGTGCTGTTTCGAAGGGACACATGCACCCCCATGTTTATAGCAGCACTATTGACAATAGCCAAAGTATGGAAAGAACCCAAATGTCTATCGACGGATGAATGGATAAAGAAGATGTGAGATATACATACACACACACACACACACACACACACACACACACATACACACACAATGGAGTATTACTCGGCAATCAAAAAGGATGAAATCTTGCCATTTGCAACTATGTGGGTGGAACTAGAGCGTGTTATGCTAAGTGAAATAAGTCAGCAGAGAGAGACAAATATATGACTTCACTCATATGTGGAATTTGAGGTACAAAACAAATGAACAGAAGGGAAGGGAAGCAAATAAAAACAAGGGGGAGACAAAACATAAGAGACTCTTAGATATAGAGAACAAACTGAGGGTTGCTGGAGGGATTGTGGGAGGAGGATGGGCTAAATGGGGAAGAGGCATTAAGGAGGACACTTGGGATGAGCACTGGGTGTTATATGTAGGGGATGAATCATTGGATTCTACTCCTGAGATCATCATTACACTATATGCTGACTAACTTGGATGTAAATTAAAAAACCAAAACACAGATGCTTAACCAACTGAGCCTCCCAAGTGCTTGGCTTGATTCTTTATAGACCAATCCCCTAAGCCTCTGTTCATCTGGTGACAAATGTTACTGCCATCGGCACGTAATAGACTGTATTAGTCTGAACTAAAGCATCTTTATCCCGAACTCAAACCACTGGGGAGAAGATTCCTTGGCTCACCCTGGGGTGGGAGTTGTCCTTGCTGAGTGTCTACAGTGGGCCAGGTGCTCTCCAGGTGATGAGGATCCAGGAGACAACAAAACAGACAAATCCTATTGCCACGGAACTTACTCTTTTTTTAAAATGTTTATTTATTTTTAAGAGAGAGAGAGACAGAGCATGAACAGGGGAAGGGCAGAGAGAGGGGGAGACACAGAATCAGAAGCAGGCTCCAGGCTCTGAGCTGTCAGCACAGAGCCCAACGCAGGGCTCAAGCTCATGAACTGTGAGATCATGACCTGACCCGAAGTCGGATGCTTAACCACCTGAGCCACCCAGACGCCCCAGAACTTACATTTTTATATTCCTTACTTTATGTTTATTACTAGACACCTATCAAGAACCAGCCCCTAACCTTGTTCCCAGGATACAACAGTGAGCAAAATGCACAAACCTAATCACATACGGTGATAAATTCATTCATTCATTTAGTTAATTTTCTAGATTGCTATATGAATGTACAGTAGGGGGACTTGAACTGGTTGGGGGGCTGGGGAATTTTTTTTAATGTGAATTAAGTTAACTTTATTTTTCAGAACAGTTTTAGATTTACAGAGAAATCATGAAGATAGTACAGACAGTTCTCAGCTGTTCCGCATCCAGTTTCCCCTGTTATTAACATCTTCCATGACTGTGGTACATTTGTCACATGTCATGAACCAATATTGATATATTGTTATTAACTAAAGTCCACGCTGTATTGACATTTCCTTAGTTTGTACCTAATGCTCTTTTTCTGTCTCAGGATCCCATCCAGGATATCACATCATGTTCCTATGTCATATCTCGCTTAGGCTCCTCTTGGTTATAAAAGTTCCTTAGACTTTTCTTGTTTTTGATAACCTTGACAGTTTTGAGGAGTTCTAGCTAGTTCCATGGATGCATGGGATTTTTCTCATGGTTAGACCGGGGTTATGGTGTCTGGGAGGAAGACCACAGAGGTAAGGTGCTATATTCACCACATCATATCAAGGGTATATACTGTCAACATGACTGATAATTGTTGATGTTGACCTTGATCACTTGGCCAACGTAGTTCTTGTCAGATTTCTCCAGCATTGGGGTACTTCTCTTCCCTCTTTCTCTTTCCATACTGGAGTCTTTGGAAGGAAGTCACTCTGTAGCCCACAGTTAAAGGGGAGGTTTATGCTTTACCTCCTTGACAGCATTGTTGGCTTTTTAAACATAGCTATAGTGAGGTATAATTTACACACCACAAATTCAGCTGTTTTAAGTGAATAGTTGGATGAATTTTGGTAAATTTATATAATTGTGCCTGAGGGGAATGGTCTTTGAGCTGACATCCAAAAGATGAGGAGAATTTAAGTAAACAAAGGAAGGGAAGGACTGTTCTGGGCGGAGGTAACTACATATACAAGTTCCTCAAGGAACTGTGGAACAGTCACAGAGCTTGGGTTAATCCTGAACCTCCTGGAAAAGGTAGAACATGTCACCATCCTTCGTTTAATATGCGTCATAAATATTTTCTTCAAAACATCTAAAAGTCAACAGCACTTTATCGCCTAAATGTATAAACTTTAGTTCTTTGAAACATTTGTCTGTCTAGAAGAGCTCAGCCCCTGATGGTTTATCTAAGGTTTTACTATAACAGTAAGTAAATATTAGGGTAGTAAAATGCAGACTGGTCCCCGAGGAGAAGAAAATGTCATAAAATTTCCTTCCCTTTCAGGTCTTGTTTAAACAAGAATGTAAAGTGCGTGTACTATTTCCTTTCCGATAAGCCCTTGATTTATTTCCCTTTGGAACAAACACACCACAACAAAGTGAGAATGAGGAGGTAATTCAGAGGCTGAAGAAGAGAAAGGGACTATATTCAGAAATATGTCCCCACACAGACTTAGAATCTGAAAAAATCCAGTTAGCAAAAGCACAGAAAGCCTCTTTCTATGTGTGAAGTAGCTAAGAGGCTCTCTCAGAACTTCACGGGTCACTGAAAATTCCTGGTGTGGAGGAGCATGTTATTAGTCAGGATAGGCAGGGAGCGGTGCGGTAATAAGCAGACCACAGATCTTAGCGGTTTAATAGACTAGGTCGTTGTTTAATGGAGGTCAAATGGCTCTCCTCCAATAATTGACTCAGGGATCTAGGCTTCATTTATCTTGCCATGGTGTCATCTTAAACATATGTCCTCCAAGTTTGCCATGGAAGAGGAAATGTGAGTGTGGTTGATGACCTAGGGAATATTATGATATGGAAATGGTATATATCACTTCTGCCCACATCCGTTCAGGCAGAACCCAGTTACATCACCCCACCCTAAGTGCCCGGGAGGCTGGGAAATGTAGTTCTCTCGTGTATACAGGAAGGAGAAAATTAAGTGGGTTTTGAGAAATGCATAGTATTTGACACAAGCTCTTAAATTTTTAAGTTTATTTTTTTACTTATTTTGAGAGAGAGATAGAAAGCAAGCAGGGAAGGGGCAGAGAGAGAGAGGGAGACAGAATCCCAAGCAGGCTTGCGCTGACAGCGCAGAGCCCGATGCGGGGTTTGAACTCCCCAACCATGAGATCACGACCTGAGCCAAAGTCAAGAGTCGGAAGCTGAGCCGCCCAGGTGACCTTAAACTTTTTTTTATTTGATGCCTTTCAAATGCTAAAGTAATACATGCTTGTTATAGCAAGGGGTATATAAAAGTGGAACTAATTATCTCCCAGTGTCCTATCATCCTATTGGCTCTCACTTCTCTTTGGGTCCTGTCACACCTTTTTCCTTGTTCATATGACTGTATCCCACATGTATGTGTGATGCAGGAGACATGAACTCTGAGAGACACTTCTGAACCGGCTGGTTTCATGATAGTGCTTCTAGAGTTGCTAAGAAACACTTAATGAAATCTTCATCCAAGAGGTACCTCATATTGACAGAGTAGAGATAGAATTTCGCTGGATTTTAAACTGATGACAACAGAGACCACACTTGATCTTACCCAAAAGGCCAAGAAGTGATTGCTGGATTTTAAAATTGAGTGCTTTTGTTTATGTTTGTCTTGGCTTTCTACAGTTCTTTGACATTTACTCCTGCCTCTGGGAAGACTTTGCGGGCTCCCCTTGTCACTATTAGAGGCTCCACCTCTGAATGATGCTAGTCGCTGTGCCATCAGAAAGATCTGGGTTCAAATCCTGACTCTGTCTCCTACAATCTCTGTGACTTTGGACAAGTAATAAACTCCTCCAAACGTTACGGAAGGATGTGAAACAAATCTAGTACCTATCACTTGGGGTATTTTCAGTACTACAAGACAAAGTCTACTCTTTTAAAAAAATTTTTATTTATTTATTTATTTTTTAATTTGAGAGAGAGGTGTGGGAGGAGGAGAGGGTGAGAGAGAGAGAGAGAGAGAGAGAGAGAGAGAGAGAGAATCTTAAGCAGGCTTCATGCTCAGCACAGAGCCCAACATGGGGCTCGATCCCATGACCGTGGGGTCATGACCTGAGCTGAAATCAAGAGTCAGATGCTCAACCGACTGAGCCACCTAGGTGCCCCGATAAAGTCTGCTCTTTAATCTTCCAGGTTACGGGGTATCTATGACATCTTAACGTCCACAACTAGAGACCAGGGAGACTGGCGTTTAAAATGTGTACAATGTGACCAAGAACCTGGGAAAATCCTCTACAAAACAAAGTACCATAAGATGGGAAAGAAAGGAAGAGAAAATACAGACTGGAAAATATTAGTGAGCCGAAGAGGATTTGTAGTATTCATTTAGGAAGGAAAGAAGATATATAGGGAAATGAGGATCAGAAAATGTAGAAGTTATTAGAAACATGTTGAGACTGATCAGCCTGTTTTGCTAGCAATTTTCCTCTTCATTAGTTATGCATAGCTCCCATCAACAGGGGCAGAGTCCTGCTGTGGCAGACCTTTTTGTTAATGACCCAGTGGAACAAAAGGTTCCCTGGAACCTGGAGGTGTTCCCAGAGGAAGGGATTGGGTCCGCTCAGGGTTTTAAGGTTGTTTTGCTGTAGCATAGACGCCCGATTAGGGACCATCATCAAATTTTGCCAACGTTGAGAAGGTCGTAGAAATATTGACAGCCAACAAAGTAAACACGCAAAGATCTTGTTGAAGAATCACTCCATGGACAAAGGACAGGGACCCAAACACGAAAACTTGGGTATTGACACAAATATCCGAAAGAAAAAATGTACAAAAGAAAAAAAAATATCGAAGATTCACCAGTACGTATGGCCAGAAAAACCAGAAATCACTTTAGGTATTTCAAACAAAGAGGGATTTAACACAGAGAATTAAGTCTTAAAGCTGTTGGAAGGGCTGGGAGAGCAAAAAGGTGGAAGGTATTGTTACCCAGAGATCAGAAATCCTGGAAGTTGGGACCTATTCCATGGAGTTCAATTCTGGACGTTGAAAGATATTGATCACCTGCTTATTTAAGAAGGGCTCTGTAGCTTTCTGGTTTTTGCACCCTCCCTAAGTACGGCTTGGGGTAGCATCCCAAGCCTTAACTGTATGCAGTTCTCTGTAGGTGCTCAAGGCTATGGCAATGATAATGTAGTAACAGCAGGCTATGAGAGCTAGTCCATGGTGCCTGAAAACTTTGGCTGGCTAGTGGCCATTTACACGGATAGGCTGGTAAGAATTGCACGCCTGGTTTTGCCTTTATGATTCAGGCCAGGAGTGTGTTTGCTCTGTATGACTGGCTGACATGTGTAACTTAAGGGATTGTACAGGCTTCCTTTTCCTCTTCGGTGCCTTTCAGAGGGAGAGTAGATCAGTGTTCCAGGTGCAGAGTCTAATGTACTTAACCAGTCTGACAGCTGGGTTGGTGACCATTTTCATGGACTGTTTGTGTTCCTGAGTTTTTGAGAGGAGCATGATGGTGACTTTGTGGAAAGGTATGGTGTGGGAGGCCTTTGGTGGTTCTAGGTAGTTTCCCCATAAGCATCTTTGTTGCAAACATTTTTGCTGTATAACTAATTGACTGTAAGTCAGTTTTTCTGTAAAAGACAAAAAAAACAACAACTGGTTTTATAGTTTGTTGGTTTCATCAACTGGTTTTATTTCTTCATTGACACAGTACTCCCATTTTTATGGTATATAAATCTTGGCCCTCATAAGGGTCTACACAATGCTGTGAAGTTTTGAACCCACATTTCCCATAGAACTTTGGACCAGTTATCAGTGGACGTGTGACAATATGCCGAGAACAAACACCAGCGTAGAGGCTTTCACAATGCAATCCAAAGCTCAGGTACAAACATGCATTCTAGTATTTGGAAACCGATACTGCTCTTAATGAAGAAAGACATTTTAGCAAAAGAAGAAAACAGTGTGCCGACAAACTGGGAAATGAATCAACATACCAAAAAAAAGAAAAAAAAAAAACCGAGAGAGAGAGAGAAGAAAGCAAGCAAGAAAAGAAGGAAGGAGAGAAAGAAAACGAAAAGAAAAGAGAAAAAAGAAAAGAAAACAAACAAAAAAACCCAAATATAATAGTTTGAAGGAAAGACTTCGAAGGCAAGTGCTTAGGTACAGTCCACAAAATAAAATCCATTATTTGCCCAGGATTGGCGTGAATCTACACATGTTAAATGTGTTCAAATATTTTGTATTTTGCAATGAAGTCTTCTTAATTTTGTTACACAGGTTCATGTTTCATGAAGTTCTTTTGAACGAAAGACCCGTTCGATTTTCGGTGACTCTGTCTTTCACGGCACGTTTGCTTTACGGCCGAGCCGGCTGCAAAGATGCTCGTCGCAAAGACGCCGGCGGCCGAACACGCGGCCGCAAGCGGGCCTGAGGTTGACCCTTTCGGGGTCCTGGAGCATCGCGTCCTCTTTCGGCCCCCCCCACCCCCCCCGGGTCGTCCTGTCCTCTTTTGCGTCCTTGGGCCTGTCCTGCCAGCACTGTCCCTCCGGCCGTGGCGGCAAGAGCGGCTCTCGCATACACGCTTCTCCGCCCACGGCTCCACTGCCGTGTAGGCACGCGGTGTGAACCGAGGGCCCAAACAACCCGGCTGATCCGCCATTGGCGGTAGCTCTGTTGGCTGAGGCTGTGGCTCCCGGGAGGAGGTGCTAAGTGCCAGGTTTTTCTGCTCCGAAGCCCCTGCTTGCAGCTCCGGAGGAGGCTTATTGGGGCATTTTCACAGCCATATGTGTCTTTGGCCCTCACCCTTCACCTGAGATCGGAGATAATGTGTCAAAAAACAAGTGTTGTCACTGAATCCATTCTCCACGAGCTCTCCAGTCTCCCCAAAGTAGGATCTAGTTCCTAAGCCTGAGAAGTTTGTTTCAGACTCAGTGTGGTACCCAACTTGTTCTGGAATCTAACCCCAGAGAACAATGGGCTGTGTTTTGAGGTTGTTTTTATTTATTTATTTTTTTGAGAGAGAGAGAGTGTGTGTGTGTGTGTGTGTGTGAGCTCGGGAGGAGCGGATAGAGGGAGACACAGAATCCCAAGCAGGGTCCAGGCTCTGAGCTGTCAGTACAGAGCCCGACATGGGGCTGGAATTCACGAACCGCGCGATGACCTGAACCATCCAGGTGCCCCTGTTCTAAACGAATTATTTAGTAGGGTTCTTCCCCCCACCCCCATCCTCTGCGATGCCCCATTTAGTTCTCTCCTTCCCACACTCTGCTGCTGCTAAACACTTAGTCAGCAGGGAGCGTCTCACTGCCGCCTTCCCCTAACCCCAGCCTGCCCAAGGAAGGCGGCATTCTGGATAGCTTTTTAGCGAATAGGTTCAGGAAGCTTGCAGTCACCTCTCCTGAGCGTGATCGCTCGAAAAGCCAAGACCCAAGAGTCCTGTCAGCTGGGGAAAGGCACACAATTTGTCCCATGCAGAGGGATTTACAGTTTGCAATACATCTTACATCTTCACACACATTATTAATTTGATCCTTACATTTATTATTCTCCACAGGTGATGAAATTGAAACTCCGGGATTAGCGCACTTGTGCCTGGTCACGTAGATGAAAGCTGGGTGAGAAATCTCCACATCTTCAGACTTTGACTTCTAGATCCTTCTCCCTATACCAAACAAGGAACTAACCTATAAAGCTGCAATGAGTGTGGGTATTTACAGCAAATTTGCCCTTCCAAGACCAAAAAAGATGAATTTACCCTTCAGAACCTGGTGAGGAAGGAAAGGAAGAAGATGCGGTGGAAAAAGGAGAGGTTTAAATGAGCCTTGCTTTTCCTGGGCCTTCATTTCATTGGCTCCACTGCTCTGAGAATATTCGGGGAGAGCTGTCAAATAGGTGTGTTTGGGTCTTTGTTCTCTTCCTTGATCTAAGCATTTTGCATCTCTGCTGTAAAAGAATCTTGTTTATCCTTTTTAAATGTTTATTTATTTTGAGCGAGAATGCTCCCATGAGTGTGAGCAGGGGAGGGGCAGAGAGAGAGAGAGAGCCCAATTTGGGGCTTTATCTCATGACCCTGAGATCTTGACCTAAGCCGAAATCAATAGTTGGACCCTTAACTATCTGAGCCACCCAGGCACCCCAAGAATCTTGTTTATTTTAATGCGTGATGTGTTCCTATCTCTCAGTCAAATTGGGAGACAGAACGGTCTAGTGGGAAAAAAGACAAAACTATGGGCTTTGGAGTAATAATAGTAGATTGCCTTTGCTGACTTCTGACTATGTAGTAAGGACAGTTGACGTGTACTAACTTGTAGGAATCCTATAAGTGCTACCAATGTTTTATTGTACAGATGGCAAAATGAGGGTTTAGAGAGATCAGATAACTCGACTAAAGTCAGGGGTGCCTGGGTGACTCGGTTGGGTCAGCACCTGACTCTTAATCTCAGCTCAGGTCTTGATCTCAGAGACATGAGTTTGAACCCATACAGGGCATGGAGCCTACTTAAAAAAAAAAAAAAAATCAACTTGCCCGAGGTCACACAGCTAGTAAGTAGGGGGAGTTAAAGAATAGAGCCCGGCAGTGGGACTCCAGAGCCCAGCTTGTCAGTGACTCCCCCAGAGGGTCACAATGTCACAATATTGCTCAGTCTCTGAGCCACAAGATCCTCATCTGTAAAATGGGGATAAATACGTATCATGCCAAGTGGTCAAATGAAAGAGAATATATAAAGAATCTGGCAGGTAATAGATACTTAGATATTGGCTGTCATTGTTACCATGTTTGAAGCCTGCCGAACGGTTCCTCTGATTGCAACTGGGGTGTGGACCCTGACAGCATGTAGAGAAATAAACATCTTGGCCCCTCGACAAACAAGCTCTGTGATAATTGGGGAAGTCGCTTAATATCCCTGAACATGTACCTCATTTGTAAAGTGGAGGAGATAATAATAATACTTCTCTATTAGGGTTGTTGTAAGGATCAGATGAGATCACGTGACCATGACTGGCACATAGAACATGTTCAGTAAATGTTAACGCTTACTATTTATTAAGGGTACGTTTTTTGTAAAGGAAGGCTCTTGTGAATGGTAGTGCTGGGGTTGTGAAAGCAGGGTATGGCGGTGGAGGTCCCCCTCTATTGGAGGGGCTGTTTCAGAACGTTTTCCAAAGGCAGTTAGTGTCTTTTGATTTAAGAACAAATATTAGAAAAAGCGGTCTGTTCAATATATGATGGAGAGAATAGTGGTTTGGCCTTAAAACCCCCAACGAAGGTACTAGAACATTGTGTAGTTTTATGCTCTCATCTCCCAAACCAGGTTCATCCCTCTGATGCTAAAACTTAGGTATTCTCTCAGAGGAGAAGGCAAGGGAGACTTGAAATGTATTGCTCTTCCCCTGCTGTGACGCTCCTGACCCTACACTATGTGTCAAGAACTGCAGACCAAACTCCAAAGTCTCCAGGATTCAGGCCTCGTGTGGATCTGCCTGTGGGGCTGGTGGGGCGGGTCCTAGGCCTGGCACCAACCCTGAAGGGCAATTTTCAGCACAGCAGGGCCTCACATCATCCTCCTGGACACTCCTCAGAGAATTTAGGGTGCTTGGAAACCCACACGGCAGCCCAGCACTGACGGGGGTAGGTGATGATGACATCGGGCTCTCTCTTCTTGAGGGAGAATGCGAAGAGAGACAGGTGGGCCGTGTCAATGTCCTGGGTATTACAAAGCAGCTCCTGCTTGACTGTAGACATGTGGCCAGGAGACAGGACCAGGGTGAGGCACCTTGCTGGGGCCTTCAGGCCTTCAGAGGTTGGGGTAGCACCTATCCTTATAGGGAAGCAGAGTTCGGGTTGGAGAAGGTAGTGCATGCCATCTGGCTGTGAGAGGACACACAGATACCCACGAGATGTCCCAGAAAGGATGAGAGGCCTTTGTGGTGGCTGGGCTATCCTACAGTGGCAGGCAGGGCCAGAGCCAGACAACTATTTATGACTTGAATGTGAAATGTCTTGTTTGGGGCCTGTCCTTTGCCAGGAGGCAGAGTCCCCAGCCTCCTGGCGAGTGGCCACTCAGAGGCAGAAGAGCTTAAGGCCACCAGTGAGCAGGTATTACAAAAGATGGCTTCAGGGTTCAGAAAGCTCACCTTGTGAGTGCCCATGTTTGGCTTGGCTCAAAAGAAGGGCGTTCTTTCTGCTCAGTAAACCCCAGATCAAGGGCTCGATATCTAAGGCATGTGTGGCAAAGGTGGCGAGCCATCTGTCTTTCATTAGGTTTCTTGGGGCAGAGCCACGCCTGGCTCACCTTTCTGTCGCTGCTCACGTATGCGGTTTATAGCCTCGGCTTGGATTGGACAACAAGGCTCGAGATCCTTCTTGGCTACATGGGTTGGTCTGTAACCTCCCATCTCCATCCCCTCTGTGCCCTGCTTGAGGACTCCAGTAAGCCCCACCTACCAGTCGCCAAGCACACTAGGGAGTGAAAGGAAGTCCCGGAGAGGTAAGGGAGACAGTTCGCAGCAAGGGAAGAACAGAAGAAATGGGAGGGAGCGTGCTCCGTGAATGCCAGGTGAGGAAGTGTGGGTACTGACTGCTCCCCTAATTATCAGCCAAGGGACTCAGATTCCTGCTCCCTCTGCCCCCCGGCTACACATGTCTGCCCCGCAAACAGTACCAGCCGGTTAAAGTAACGCAACTGATGGGGAGAAAAACATCCCATAAACATTGTCACCTCCGGGGCTGACATTGCAAAGTCTCCTGAGCTTTGAACCTAGATCTTGTACTTAACCTTTAGAAGGCCAGGGAGAGCACGGGTAGCAGTGGGGAAGGGAGGGCTCTCGATTTTTACCAGCCGTGTTGAACACTGAGTGGATTCTGGACACCGGGCAGTTTCAGTAAGTCTTCTGTGACCCAGATGTAGCACTCCTGGTCTCTAGAATGGGGCACGCCACCTAAACTGGACGGTCTCTGTCCTCGCAAGCAGGCCTGGCTTCACACAGAACCCTGTGCACGGAGGGGTCCCGCCCTTGATTAATGCTCTGTTGCTGCCTTGTTGAATTTCTTAATTTTTCTCATTTAATCAGTTTTGTTTTAAGATTTAATTTTTACGTTATCTCTACACCCAACTTGGGGCTTGAACTCAACCAGCCCAAGATCAAGACTTGCATGTTCCTCCAACTGAGCCGGCCGGGTGCCCCAATAAATTTTCTCTTGTAAAATGTATATAACATAGCATTATGCCATAGTTAAAAATGAAACGTACCATAAAATTTGCCATTTAAAAAAATTCCAGTAGAGTTAACATACAGTGTTATGTTAGTTTCAGGTGTGCAATATAGTGATTCAACACTTCCATACATTACCCAGTGCTCATCGTGGAAAGTGTACTCTTAATCCCCTTCATCTGTTTCACCCATCGCCCCCCCCCCCCGCCACACGTATCTCCACTGGTAACCACCAGTCTGTTCTCTATATTTAATAGGCGCGCTATTTGTTTGTGTCATTTTTTCTTTGTGTCTTTTTTTATATGTTTATTTACTTTGAGAGGGAGTGCAAGCAGGGGAGGAGCAGAGAGAGAGAGAATCCCACACTGTGCAGAGCCTGATGCAGGGCTCGATCTCACAACTATGAGACCATGACCTGAGTTGAAATCAAGAGTCCACGCTTAACTGACTGAGCCACCCAGGCGCCCCCATTTGTTTTGTTTCTTAAATTCCACATATGAGTGAAATCATATGGTATTTGTCTTCTCTGACTGACTTATTTAACTTAGCATCATACCCTCTTCCTTTTTTTTTTTTTTAATGTTTATTTTTAAGAGAGAGAGAGAGAGAGAGTGTGAGCAGGGGAGGGGCAGAGAGAGAGAGGGAGGCACAGAATCTGAACCAGGCTCCAGGCTCCAAGCTATCAGCACAGAGGCCAACACGGGGCTTAAACCCATGAACTGTGATATCATAACCTGATCTGAAGTCGGACACCTAAGTCACTGAGTCACCCAGGTGCCTCAGCATCATACTTTCTAGATCCATCCATGTTGCAAATGTCAGGATTTTGTTCTTTTTCATGGCTGAGTAATATTCGTGTGTGTGTGTGTGTGTGTGTGTGTACACACACCTTGGCTATTTTAAAGTGTGCAATCCAGTGGCATTAATTACATTCACAATATTGTGCAACTACCCCCACTATCTATTTCCAAAGGTTTTTCTTCACCCCAGATAAACTCTAAAACCATTAAGTAATAACCCTTCATTCCCCTCTCCCTTCAGCCCCTGATTACCTCTCATGTGATTTCTGTCTCTGTGAATTTGCCTGTTCTGGATATTTCATGTAAGTGGAATCATACAATATTTGTTCTTTTGTGTCAGGTTATTTCTCTTAATATAATGTTTTAAGGGTTCATCCATGTTGTAGTCTGTGTCAAAACTTTACTCCTTTTTAAAAAAAATTATTTATTTTTGAGAGAGGGAGATGGGCTAGAGGGGGGCGGTGGGGGGCGGGGGTGGGAATCTCAAGCAGACTCCATGCTGTCCGCACAGAGGCTGACTCAGTTCTCAAACTCTCAAACTGTGAGATCCTGATCTGAGCCGAAATCAAGAGTTGCACACTTAACTGACTGGCACCCCGAACTTTATTCCTATTTATGGATGAGTCATATTCCATTGTATGTATGCACACCACGTTTTGTTGATCCATTCCTCTCTTGATGGACACTTGGCTTGTTTCCACTTTTCAGCTTTTGCGAATAATGCTGCCTTGAGCGTGGGTGTGCAGATACGTGTTCGAGTCCCCATTTTCAGTTCTTTGGGTAGTATTGCTGGGTCGTGCGGGAATTCTACGTTTAGCTTTGTGAGGAGCTGTCAAACTCTTTGACATTCGTCGTTTTTGAACAAGGGGCCCTGCATTTGCGTTTCGCTCTGGGCTCTTCCAGTCCTGTAGCTGGTCCTCTCTCAGGGCTATTTCATCGGATATCAAGGTCGAAGAAGACACACGGAATTACCTCTCCCTTGGGTGGGTCAGCCCTCTATAGCCAGAAATTAGCCACCACACCTATCTCAGAGCCTCTGAACAAACAGGGCTTACTTGTCTGTTTATGTCATACTATGGAAGGAGAATGGTTTATCTACGTCTTCAGCTTGAGGACTGAGACCAACTCCCACATAGTTTGCTTACATCTACATCAACGTGGCTACGAGGTAGACTACTATGCAGTCTTCACTAAAGACTTGATTCCACTGTCTTCGCCAATATCATTTTACTGTTCTAGAAACGCTCGCCCAGGAAGATAAAAGTTGCAACCAACTATTGTTTGAGGAACTTCCCCAAACCCGCTTAAACCGGCTTCGCTTCGAAAGATAGCAGTGAATGACTGTGAACACACCTTGCTGTGCCCACAATCCTGAACTTTTCTGTCGTGAGCCTTATTTGATCCTAATCCACTGGACACTGAAACGCTCACCTTAAGTGGGGAATATCCTGACTTCACCTGCCCCACTCGAAGACACCGTCACGACTGCAAGAAGTGACCTCTCCTATTGCCAATTCTTCTATTGAATATGGGAGCCCATATTCAATAAACTACAGTTTTACCTTCCACACTATGCATTTGCTCCAATCCCATTTTTGGAAATTTCAGCCAGTATCCATTCTTCCACTGATGGGTTGAGGGCCTGCTATGTGCTAGGCACCCGTAGACACTAGTTCCATGACGACTGGGACAGACTCGGCTTTCATGTTTATAGAGCTCACCCCTCCTTGATCCTTAAGTCCCATTCCTGCAGCTAGGGAAAGTGGAGACAAAGGGCCACTTTCAACTTGAATTTATTTGAAAATGGAGCTTCTCCAGCAAACAAGCTAGATCTCTGCTTTTTAAATCGGGATGTCTTGACATTGTCGGGGAGGAAAAACTTTTCTTCTACCCTCTTAGGTTCAGTGCCTGGAGGCCTGCAAATTTGGCCAACAAAAAACAGACAAACAGGAGAAAAGGAATACAAATTGTATTCATATCTTACTTGGACAGGAGCTCACAGAAAAAGAAGTGAAACTCGGGTCATTAGACTTGACTTGGGGGCTTGTATACCATCTCTTTCAAAGGAAAGGAGGTTTGTGCTTTAAGGAACCACACGCTACGAAATGACTAGGCTACGTAGGGGAAGATGAAGGTTTTTTTTAGTAAGGTCTGTTTACACAGACTCATCTCAGTGAGGACTCTCTTGGTGGCAAGAGTCACTTTCTTCCTAGTGTGGGAGATGGAGACACTTTCACAAAGGGAAGTTGATGTCCTGCTTTTAGGCGGAAAAGAGGGAAGAGAATTCTTTCTGCGTTTTGTTGAGTCTCAGATGCCTTCAGCTTAAAATAATCCTTCTGCCAGGGTAGTATGTTTTGGGCTGGCATATCCTGATCCCCTTAAACCTTATCTTCACAAGGCCAGGCAGCAAGATGTTCTTAGAATGAGTTTGTTACTCGTAATGATTACTTGTCACTGCTGGGTTCCCTTACCTCTGAGGTACTTCTTGTGTCTGCTGCCACTCCATGCCGCTATTGCAGGGACAGAGCCGAGGGCTTGCGAGCCATGAAGTGGCCCGAGCCTCCTCAACACGGCCTCTTTCAAGCCTAGCGTCCAGTTGGTGAAATGACCCACAGGAGGCACAGGAGAGCCCCCAGGGGGATATTTCCAGGCTATGCGATCAGCCTGGTCAGTAAGGGGCCCTATCGAAGGCTTCGCCAAGAGCTATGACCTGCCAAACCAGTTTGTAAACCAGCCCCAGCCACTTTGGGGTGACTGTTGCACGTCGGGATGAATGCAAGTCTGGATGCTCAAACAATTCTCTCAATGTTTGGTTTTCTTTTAACTTAAGAAGGGCTTTCACTTTTCTTCCCATTTATCTATTTTGCAGCTGGTTCTTAGATACGCTCCAGCCCGGCCTGTTTATCTCGTGAGCTTCAGAAGGCAAGCCGCCCCCGCCCGCCATGGCTCCTTCCCCGTGTGATTACATCTTTCCTTGGTAATGGGGTTTTGACTGGCCTTTTGTATAACGCTCAGCCACAATGGGACAAGAATATTCTCCCCTTATTTTTATCAGGCGCTTTTATTTCCTGAGCTGTTTTTGTAAGTGTGCTTGTTTCTGGTTTTGCTCCTCGTCTGGAAAGGGGCCCGGGATTCTGGGATAAGATTAGATGCCCTGGTGTGTCAACTGGTCTTTAAAAGAAAGAAGCAAAAGTTGATCACATGCTGAAGCTCAGGGCCAATGCAGAGCTACCTCCCAAGAGACCAATCAATTTCAATTAAGGAGATTAAAAGCCCCGAGCACAGAGAGGCCCGGTCACGGGTTTCTGAATGCCCTGCTCTTCCCGCAGCCTAAAAGCAGCCAGTGGACCCCAGAAGCACTGGATATTGTCCTCCGGGCCAGTGTCAAGACAGCAGTGAGGGAGCGAATGCGAAAGAAGCAGCCAGCTGAAGGGGCTCAGTGATTCTTCACGGGACCCTGTTGGCATTTGGGGCGGGGCTGACCTCCAGCGTCCTTGACCCCGCCAAGCATCCAGACCCAAATTACTGGCCTAACCCAACCCAGTCCAAACTAACAGCCCCCACAGTTCCCAGGGGCAGAACCACCCCAGGTACCCAGCAGCCGCGTCCAGGTCTGTCCTCTCCCCTTCCGCTGGGCCATTGCAGAGGCTCTGAGTCTGCTCCCTCCCCCCCCCCCCCCACGAGATTCCAGGTCCCCTAACTGCTTGGGCATCCTCGAGCCCACACCACTGCAGGGGAAGGGCACAGGCCAGAGCAGGGGTGCCTAGTGGAGGAGAGGGGCTTTAGCGCAGCACGGGGGCACGGCTGAGCCCACCTCTGCCTTTTACCGGCTCTGCACCGCCCCAGAGTCAGCACGTGACCAAGTTTCTTTTCAAGACCAGTTGCCACACCAGGGCACCCACTGTGCCTCCAGGTATCTAAGTGAGCCTCACTTTTCATGTTTATGAAAAAGGAGCTATAGGGGCGTCTGGGTGGCTCAATCGGTTGCTCGTCCAACTCTTGGTTTCAGCTCAGGTCGTGATTCCAGGGTCGGGGGATTGAGCCCTGTGTCGGGCTCCTGTACTGAGCATGGAATCTGCTTGGGATTCTGCCTCTCTCTCTCTCTGTTTCTCTCTCTCTCCCCCCATCCCTCTGTCCCTCTCTCCCTCTTTCTCTCTCAAATTAAAAAAAAAAAAAAAAAGGAACTACCACCTGCCTCTCAGGGTTTGCCGGGCTCACAGGAGGTCATGTGTGTACATCAAGTCCTGACATCCCCAGCCACTGTCCGCGGGCAGGCTTTCTGCTTACAGCGGCACCGGGCAGGTAGGGGAGGCGGGGGTAAGAATCACAGCACCCCAGATCCGGTGACTTTTGTTCAGAAGCCAGTGAATCTGTTAGGATCGGATGAACATGCTCTGTCCACTGTGAATGCTGTGGAAATATCGAGGCTTTGTCACGGGATCGGGGGTGGGTGGCAGGAGAACGGGGGGGCGGGGGGGGCTGAGGCAGGGGAGTGTGCAGGGATGCAGGGGAGGGGACCGAGGCAGCAGGAGCCAGCACAGGGCAGGAAGGAAGAAGGGTGGGAGGAGCAGGAGGCTGACACAGTTACTTTCTGGGCAGGAAGGAGAAGTGGTCGGGGTGTCAGCTGTGTGCACCGAGCCGCTACAGAGACCCTGTTGAGAGAACTGCAGGGGCCCGAAGCCACTGCTCCCCTGGCTTTCTCTCTGCAGCTTATCTTCTGGCTGCTTTCCTCCCACCAGGCCGGCCTGGAGAGTGAAGGGGGCGGAGGGGAGGCTCCGTCCAGACCGCGTGGCTGCTCGTCTGGTCACCTAAAGGACAGGGCGGGGGCGCTGTCGAAAGCAACTGCATCCAGAAGTATGGGGTCCCAGTGCTCCCAGCCCTTGTGGGGTGCATGCACCTGCCCAAGGTCACTTCAGTTCATGGCAGGGCCATCTCCTGTCTTCCTTTCCTGCACCCCCCGGCCTCCTGGGCCTGCTTTCTTCCCTGACCTACTTCTCCCAAGATAATTGAGAAACGAATGACTAAAGCTGCAGGCTCAGGCCTGTTGTGAAAGGTTGGGATGGCTGTTCATCAACGTTAAAACATCTGGACCTTTTTTTCTAAAACAAGAAAAATAAGTCTTGTGCAGATTGCGTTATATCAAGATCGCCTTTTTCTTGATACAAGTTTTTTTTTACAAATGTAGAAAAATGGAACTTACCATTTCTGTCAAAGAGGAGGAAACTATTGCAGTATGGAGCTTAAAGGAAGCTTTTAGTTGCCAAGGAAGGAGTCGATGAGCTTCCTGGAGGAAGCCTTGCCTTGAGGTGGGACCAGCTTTATGGGATCCTGAGCCGCCAGCCCTTCCTTCTGGAGACAGAAATCTGTCGTGTGGCCTCACACGAGGGGGCATGAGGGTGAGGTGTGGCCTCCCCATCAGGCAGCAGGGAGGGACTGGGGTGTGATGTGCCCTGGGACCTGCCTTCACACACAGCACCTGTATGGGCGGGGTTGTGTCCTTCGGACGTGGCTTTGTCGTGCCGTGGCCTGGGAACCCAGGCCATTTCTGATAAAGACCCGAGAGAAGACACGCTACCGCTGGAGGTGGCCCCAGACAGCAGGAGCCGGCCTGAGCCCCAGCGACTTGGGCTGTCAGTAGCAGAGCCTGGGTCTCGGTCGGTTGGGGCTGTCACAACACACACTGTGACAGAAGAAGCCACTTCCTTCTCACAGTTGTGGAGGCCGGAAGCCTCAGATCAGTCAAGGTGCTGGCCCATGCAGTTCCTGGTGAGGGTTTTCCTGGCTTGCAGACAGACACCTTATTGTGTCCTCACTTGGCAGAGAGAGCAAGAGATCTGGTGGCTTTTCCTCTGACAGGGACACTAATCCCATCGTGAGTGCCCCACCCTCATGACCTCATCTAAACCTGATTCCCTCCCAAAGGCCCCACCTCCAAGCACCATCAAGTTGAGGGTCAGGGCTTCAGTCTTTAACTACTCTCTGTGCCTCACCATTACCTTTATGCCTCCTCAGTCGCTTACGCCGACCTCTGGGCTGAGCTTCTTAAACTATCCGTGGCGAAGTTTTCTTATTCGCAATGGGGGATGATGTGTGATGAGAAAAATGAAATTATTGTATAAAAAAGACATGAAATACAAGCTCATTTCTTTCTTTCTTTTTTGTTTTTATTAGATCCCACTGACAGAGCATTGCTGTTGAGTTGGTGTGGATGCTGCTGAATGCTCACTGTCACTTTCTGTATTCATCTTGGGGAGCAGTAACCCAGCCTGTCGGGGCCTCCTGCACAGACCGCCCTTTGAACGGTACCGTCGGGAGCCCCGTGGGATAGTCTGTCAGCCCCCACGTCAGTGGGACTCTGCCACTTCCAGAGACAGAGACCCAAGATGGGATCCCAGTGAAGAGGCGGGACTCCTCCCAAGGGGACAGAGCAGACTGCTTTACGAGAGCCAAGGGGCCCTCTTTCCCAAAAGCACTGGATGTCAGAACAGAGGGGCTGGGAATCTGAACACGAGTGAAGGTTTCCCAGGAGAAACTCTCCTGGCAAGGCCGCTGAAGAGAGAAAGCTCACCTCAGCCTCTGACCAGTTGACCAAGTGTCAAGTCTTTCATTAAGATTTGCTGACCAAAGAGGAGAGGGACGCGGGTTCCCTCTGTTCCTCCATGGTGTCCAAGCTCAGCATGGGGCTCGGGAGCACCAGACAGCTGGGATGTCTGTGCTCTCTGGGCTGTAGCTCCGTAAGCCTCGCAGGCCCGACCCTGGGGGCACTGGGCTGTCGGGAGACCAGGGGTCTCTGATTCATCATCAGTAACGCGGCAGCGACAGCCCTGCAGTCATGGTCGTTTGCTGGGGAGGCCCTTACAAGACCCCACAGGATGAGTGGTGTAAACAACAGAATTTTCCTTCCTCACCGACCCTTCCCTCCCGGCCTCAGAAGGAACCAGCTCTGCCCACACCTTGACTGCAGATTTCTAGCCGCCACAGCCGTGAGGAAAGAAATTTCACCTGCAGTGAAATGGGGGGGTGAGCCTGCGATCCCCCCAGGTTCAGCCTGATTGTAAGCAGATTAAGGCTCAGCGTAGAACTCTTGTGGTGCGGCCTTCTGACGCGGCTGAATGTGGGACTTCGACCGTGTAATCTTTCCAAGTTAAAATGTATTTATAAAGCACAGATAATAAAAATAACATCTATTTATCTCCCTAGGTGTTCTGAGCCTTCAGTGACGCTGGCAGCGATGATGCATTACAAAACCAAACAAATTAGTCCTCGGGACAGACGACCCGGGGGCAAATCAACCACCACAACAGAAAAGACAAGCTTTCAAACCAACGAGAGAAGACAAGATTGTAATGCCTTCCTAACAACCTTGCTTTATTGATGCAATGCAAGGAAAACTACATTAGATTCTATTGATTCTCTTTGAGATCTAATAATATGCTCTATTCAGATCTTATTCACATACACTTCCTCCACAGTCTTTCTCAGGAGCTGAAATTGGCCAGTTACAAACAGAATTTGTTCTCCTGTCCTTTGAAATCACAGAAGCGGACGTGTTTTCGAACACAAAAGATACGAAGCTTTCTTTGGGAAACAAAGCATAGTGGGGAAAAATATCTCCCCTCTAAACAAAATTGAAAGCATGCCTTACTTCAGATTTATTTGATTACAGAATCTTCCTCGGGGCTAATCAGTTTTCGAACCCATTCCTATTGGCACCAGTGAGCTAATAAAAAACCCAGAAGGAGAGAAGTATCACAACAACTCAGAGAAACAAGGTTGTTCATTTAAAAAAAAAAACAAAACATTGAATTAATGTTTACACTGCTGAGTCAAATTATTTATATGTATGCTATAGGTTTTGCATCTCCAGAATTTGTTAGCATTCAGAGTATGATAAATTGTACCTGGCTGACTTGTGAAAAATCATCTCGAGAAAGATTTTTTTTTTTTTCCAGTGGGAAAATATATGGATGACACACGGTGGCTTATTGAAACTGTTCTTTGGGTGAACAGCCAGAACAATTCAGCAGAAGGGAGAGGCGGATTTACAAATTATTATTTTTTATTTTTTGAGAGAGAGAATGAGCAGGGGAGGGGCAGAGAGACAGGCAGAGAGAGAATCCCAAGCAGGCTCCACACCGTCAGGACAGAACCCGATGCAGGGCTCGAACTCACGAACCATGAGATCATGACCTGAGCCGAAACCAGGAGTCAGACGCTCAACTGACCGAGCCCCCCAGGTGCCCCAAGGAGAGGCGGGGTCTTGGATGTCACAGTGGATGATTAAGAATTTTGGCTTTGGGGCAGTGTTGTAATAATGCTCATCAGGTAACTTCTGTACCTCGTCTGCATCTGTACAGTAGGTTGGAAACTCAGGGTTTTCTGCAAATATTCAAAGCAATAAAACACACAGTACTACAGGAGCCCGTCCAGAGTTAAGAATCTAATAAATGTCAGCTTTTGTATCCTTATTATTACAGAGAATCTCTTATTTATATTTCATCTGCAGAAAAATTACAAAAAGGATTAAGTATGTTGAAAAAAAAATACAAGTAGGTCTCGGGCCTCCTTAACACCCGTGCCGTGTCGGTTTTAAGAAGGGGTGTTAACACGGGTTAGCAAGCCTGTGGAGAACCCAGAGCCCTCGTGTGCTGCTGGCGGGGAGGTTAAAGGGTGCGGACCCCTTGGAAAACTGGTGGTTCCTTGAAAGTTAAACACGGAGTTACTATCTGGCCCAGCAGTTCCACTCCTGATTGCATATACACCCAGGGAATTAACAACACGCATCTGTACAAAACGTGTATACCAGTGTTCGTTGCCGATTTAGTCACGACAGCCAAAAGATGGAAACAGCTTATGTACACCATTGGCTAATGAATGGATAAACAAAATGTGGCACGGCCAGGCAATGGAATGTTATTTGGCAAGAAGCAGCAATAACACTGATACACGCTACAATGTGGATAAACCATCAAAACACTATACCAAGTGAAAGAAGCCATGTGTCACGAAGGCTACCTCTTGGATAATTCCATTAAAAAAAAATTGATTGAAAAGCATTTATGACTTACAAATTGCATTTTCTTTTCTTTTTAAAAAGTTATTTGTTTTTTAAGTTATCTCTGCACCCAGTGTGGGGCTCAAACTCACGACCCAGAGATCAAGAGCCTTATGCTCTTCTGACTGAGCCAGCCAGGTGCCCCTCTTCTGATTTTTTATACAATGTTGTTCATTTCAGGTATATAACATAGTGAGTGACACACTCTTTGCATATGTTCTGAAATGACTACCCCAGTAAGTCTAGTCACCATGGATGACTCCGTTTATTTGAAATATCCAGAACAGGCGAATGCGTGGAGACAGAGGTATTAGTGGTTACCTAGGTTGGGTCAGGGAGCAGTAACGGGTGTGACTGCTATTGGGTACAGGGTGTCTTTTTGGAGTGATGAAAATTTTCTGGAATCAGGTAGTGATGGTTGTATGATTTCGTGAATATACTAACACTCACTGAATTGTACGCTTTAAAATGGTTAGTTTTATAGTATATGAATTTTTGTTAATGTTTATTTTTGAGAGAGAGAATGCAAGCAGGGGAGGTGCAGAGAGAGAGAGAGGGAAACACAGAATGGGAAGCAGGCTCCAGGCTCTGAGCTGTCAGCAGAGAGCCCGACACGGGGCTCAAACTCACAGACCTCAAGATCATGACCCGAGCCAAAGTCAGATGTTCAACCAACCGAGCCACCCAGGCACCCCTATGGTATATGAATTTTATCTGGGAAAAAAACTGATGAATGCTTAATGTGTCAGAAGGTAACAAAAATTGCAGCATCCAGAGATAATCACTGCAAATATTTTGATGTAGATCCATCAGACTTATGCAAATATACATAAAAAATAAAATGGGGGGCACCTGAGCGGCTCAATCTGTTGGGCATCCGACTTCAGTTCAGGTCATGATCTCACGGTTCGTGGGTTCGAGCCCTGCATCGGGCTCTGCACTGACCGCTCAGAGCCTGGAGCCTGCTTTGGATTCTGTGTCTCTCTCTCTCTCTCGCTCTCTGTCTCTGCTCCTTCCCCACTCATGTTCTCTCTCTCAAAAATAAATAAACATTTAAAAAAATAATAAAATGGGATCATACAGCGCATGCTGCCGAGTGAACGTTTTATATTACTATCCTCTTAGGAAACTGCCTCGAACCATCGGCGGCTTCTACCTCTCAGTGTCCCCCAATGCCTGGCATTTCCACATTTCTCGTCATGTTCCTTCTCTTTCCAAAGCTCTTCTTCAGGAGGACTTTCAAACTGTTCCTCGGATCATCAGGGTACTTGGAATGCTTGCCGTCACAACCTGCCCTGTGTTATGAGATGCTCCATTGACACCTGTGATTTCAATGGCACTGATTCCGAAATCCATATTTCTACCTTGACTTTTATCCCATGTACTCGTCCTGCGTCTCCAAATGCCTACTGGAAATTCCCACTGGATATTCATCAGCGACGTTATCGTAGGACTAAAATCGAACTCATTAAACTTTCGATGCCACAGCCTGGAACAGCAGAAGATGGGCGGAGCTCTGAATCTTGAGAGACGAGTTCATGCCCACACTTAACCTTTCTGATTCAAGTCAGGCTTCCTGGAAGTTACGGAAAATGTACTTTGGCTGATTCAGACAGAAAAGGGATGTGAGGAGAGACATGTGGCAGCTTTCCCAACAAGCCGGAAGGAGGAGCCAGCCTGGGAAAGGCAGCAAGCAGGCAGTGTGGCGTTCCAGGGGCTAGCAGGTCTTAGGGATGCGAACAGGAGCTGGATACGGGACAGCCCCTGTCCACTCTGCCTAGCCTCGATTTCCTTAAGCCAAGAAAAATGGGGATAATTTGACCGCCCACCTCCTGGGATTGTAAGGAAGATGGAGCTGGTATTCCGGAAGATTCTTTGTAGACCATGAGCCCCTCCACAGGTGTTAAGGTTGTTTATACTACCAAGTGAGGTTTTTCCTTCCCATCTCTGTTCTGTTCCTGACCCTTTCACCTCTGTGCCCACTCAGTGTCCCTCCTCCCACCCCCTCCGTCCGTGGGTGCCCCCTCCCCCTCAGCGCCCCTTTTCCCACCAGCACCTCCAGATCCAAGCCCCGGGGTTTCTTCATCCTTCCTTCACCTTTCTCCCACCTTTCTCTTCCCCTCACCATTGGCACCTTAGAATTCAGGGGCAACAAAGGAAACCAGCATCTCCCAAGCTTGATTACACATTGGGCTTGCCTGGGGCAGACCTCCCAGGCCTTGTTCTCACACAAGCTTCGCGGGAGAGCACGGCAGGAACGGGCCCGCCCCCAGGAATCTACAAACCGAGTTTCTCGCCCAGAGCGCTAGCCCCCAGAAGAGGGTTCCGAATTGAAGCAAGTTTGGAAAACGCCGTCTCCTTCTAAAAGAGTCACAATTCAAGATGTCCTGCAGGTAAGATACCTGTGAAACAGTGCAAATGTCTAAGACTACGAGGTTGCGAAGCTGTCTCGTCCTGTGATCCTGTGATTTATACTAAGAGATACAGATTTGGTCTTGTTTCTGGCACAGAAGTTCCCCAGCCCTTGGAATTTCCTAAATGATGAGAGCAACAAAGGTGTCGTTTGTTATGTTAAGGAGGTGACTTTCGGACCCCACCTAAAGTTAGGGCTGGTTGGCAGGAGAACCCACCCTTACCCCCACCCCCACTCCACCCCCACCCCCGGCCACCACCACTTTGGGTGAAGGGCCAGGAGCTGGAGATTGAGTTCAATCACCAATGGCCAATGAGTTAATCAGCTGTGCCTGTGCAATGAGGCCTCCATGAAAACCCAAAAGGGGGTGATACAGAGGGCTCCCGGGTTGGTGAACAAATGGAGGCTGGGGGAGAGTGGTGCGCTCAGAGAGCGCGGAGGCTCCTGGCCTGTGCGTCTCCTCCCTCTGGCCCGTCCTGAGTCCTATCCTTTTATAATAAATTGGTCATCTAGTAAGTAAAATGATGCTGAGTTCTGTGAGCCCCTCAAGCAAATTAACCAAACCTGAGGAGGGGGTCACGGGACCCTCAATTACAGCAGGCAGTCAGAAGTGTGGGTGACAACCTGGGCTTGTGACTGTCGTCGGAAGGAGGGGTGAGTGGGGGGTGTGGGGAGCAGTCTTGTAGGACTGAGCTCTTACTCCGGCTCCGATGCTATCGGGATAGAAAGTGTCAGAACTGATGAGTTGTAGGGCCTGCAGCTCGTGTCCCAAGAATTGCTTGTTGGTGTGGCGACACTCCCCCCAGTGGAACCCGTTTAGTCCCATGACGTCTATTAAAATTCTGCAAGGAGAATATTCTGAGAAACACATACATTGGGAAACCGTGGCCTATAGAATAAATTTGCCAAGGTTTTTGACCATTTGGCTCCAAGCTTTATCTTCCGTGCCTCTACATACACTTCCAACTGTTGCCAGACTCTCTGCCCTCCGACAGAACAGACTTCTCCTCCTCCTCCTTCTCCTTTTTTGAGAGAGCGTGCAAACAAGCAGGGAAGGAGGGCCAGAGGGAGAGAGAGGGAAAGAGAGGGAATCCTAAGCAGGCTCCACACTCAGCGTGGAGGAGCCTGGCTCAGGGCTCGATCCCACAACCCTGGGATCACGACCCGAGCTGAAATCAAGAGTCGGACGCTCAATCGATGGAGGCACCCGGGCGCCCCAACGTAACAGACTGCTAAGCTCCCTGAATGCTGCCCTTTGTCCCGCCGAACCTTCTCCGACCGGCTGCTTTGCTGGTGTGACTGCCGTCCCCGCTCCCTGCCCGTGCACGTACTCCTCCCCTGGCCTCAGCTCAGGTCCCTCTTCCTCCACAAAGACGTCCAACCCCATCTCCACCCTCGGAACCGCTAATTTGGTTGACTGGTACCGCCTTGTGGCCCAAACGCCACGTGGTGTCTTGGGATGTACAGTCCGGAGCTTGAATTACCTCTGTAGTTGTGGGGGTTTATGTTTTGTCTCGTTACCGACCCTTTGCAGGCAGTGACCACGCGGAGGTTCTTTTTGTCTCTCTTCCTGGTGCGGGGCCCTCTGTACAGTAGGTGCCCAGTGCGCAGTTGTTGGCTGGCTTCGGGTCTCTTGGGACTCGTGGTTTTCGGATTTTCTCAGGCTGGTGCTGCCGGACCTCCTGGGACATGACGTCGGTCATTCTGGCGGGCAGAGTGCCAGGGCGGCCGTGAGAGGGGAGGGAAGGGGGGGAACCTGCTGGCTGACAGGGACCCAGGGAAGCGAGGGACAGGCCGAGCGTGTGGCCCAAGGAGGTGAGTTCTGGTGTGTCAGTCCCCCCTGTAGCCATCTGGGGGCCGCGGTCTCAACAGCCCAAAGAGAAGGGGCTGGGTTTCAGCCTTGCCCCCTCGCGGCACCCCACTGTCCGTGTTCCCACCTCGCACCCCCTCCGCGGCCTCTTGGAGACTTGGCACTTCTAGTCGCTTCCGTAACGCCACCCACTCGTCTCCAGTCAGATGTGACGCTCTCGCAGGGGAAGCTTCGAATCGGCTCCGATCCGTCAGGGGAGCGAGTTCACACATGGGTTTCGTGGCTCACAAGTTGCAGGTAATCCACCTCAGCTCTGAGGGTGGGGGCCTACCATGTGTCCCGGGGGCTCCAGGGGCTCCCAGCCTCCAGCGTGCGGCAGGAGGGTCTGCAGGACTTCGTAAAGCGCACCTGGGCCCCACCCGGGGCCCGGGGCCGCTCTGGGAGATGCTGCGTGGCTGACAGGTTCCCAGGCGCCATCCGTGCCGCCGGCCTGGGGAGTTCGCGTGTTGAGGACGGTGTTTAGGCATCACCTCCTTCTGGCTCCCCCAGCCCTGTCACCTGCGGGAAACCTCTCCCTGCCAGAGTAGGGGGTTCTCCGCGACTCCAGTGACTTCCCTCGTTCTGGAGATGGTTTGACTTCCATTTAGTCTCCGCTAATCCCCGTGTGGACGGATGGACAGTGGAGAGAGGGAGGAAACGAGGGACAGAAAGATACCAGAGCTGAGTAAATGGCAGATCCAGTATTGAGACCCTGGTCGCTCTGGTCGCAAACCTCTTTCTTTGAGCCACTCTGTCTGCTGTGTTCTCTTGGAAACTTTAATAAAGAACCTGTTGGCGGCTGGAGGCACCGGCCACTTCTCAGCCTCTTTGCTGGCAGGATGTCGGGGATATTTCAGACGAAACGATTCAAGTGAAACACTTAAGGCCTGACACATAACAAATATCCAACACCTTCACATGGAAGCTCATCTTAAAGCAAAGGGCTTAGAAGCACGGGCGCTAGGGGCGCCTGGGTCGGTTAAGCGTCCAACTCTGGGTTTTGACTCCAGTCGTGATTGAACGATTCGTGGGTCTGAGCCTCACATCAGGCTCTGTGCTGACAGTGCAGAGCCTGCTTAGGATTCTCTCTCTCTCCTCTCTCTGCCCTCTCTCCTGCTCATGCTCTCTCTCTTTCTCTCCCTCTCTCTCTCCTTCCCCCCGCACCCCACCCCACTCGTGTGTGCATTCTCTTTCTCTCTCAAAATAAATAAATGTTAAAAAAAAAAAAAGCATTGGAAAGGCACATCATATAAGCCCATCTCATCGGGGTTATTCTGAATGCTTCCTGCACCTGAGTGTGGGAGTCAGAGTCACAGTCCTGTGTTACTTTTTTTTTAAGTTTATTTATTTTTGAGAGACAGAGAGACAGAGCGTGAGTGGGGGAGTGGCAGAGAGAGAAGGAGACACAGAATCCGAAGCGGGCTCCGGGCTCCGCACCGTCAGCACAGGGCCCGACGCGGGGCTCCAGCGCAGGAACCGCGAGATCATGACCTGAACGTCATCAGGTCAGATGCTGAACCGACTGAGCCACCCAGGCACCTCACTGTGTTTCAGATCTTGACCAAACCTAGTCCTTAGTTCTGTGAGCTGAAACAAATGATCTCACTTTTTTTCATCTGTTAAGTGGGGATAATGATAGTATCTACTTCGTAGGACGGTTTTGTGGATTACACGAGTGAAGCTGTTCTTGCAAAGCATCACAACAGTGCCCAGCACGCACCGTGTGCGGGAGGTATTAGCCGGTGCTACACGGGGACTTGACAGCCACAAATCTGTTAGGTGAGCGCAAAACTGCACAGACGAGTAAGAGCCCTACGAGACAACAGACTCTCATGGCCTCAACCGCTGAAGTTCTTGGCCTCGATTGCTACGGCAACGCACCCCGTGTTTCATTTTTCTTAGGTAGCCATTCTCCAAATCCCAATGGCCCGCATGGTATTGTTTTTGAACTGATGTGTCAGATGCACTTACACCTCAGATGGGCTTCTCGTTGTCTGGCAGCTAATACATTTTTTATAAAGCATCGTCTCCAGTTTCCTCTCAAGCTACCGAGAGGATACCTTTTCCTGTTACGCTGTTGAGCGGTGTTTTCTCTTTTTCCTTTCAAAGGAGAGCATTAACGTCCAGAGTCCAGAAAGTAGGTTCAACGTACATATTGTTGGAGTAACGAGTTGAAGTTTTCACTGGAGCTTAGGTGACATTTCAGAGGCCTGTATTCCAAGAGGCTACAGTGATATTTCAGGTATTCCTAACAGTATCCGAGGGGCAGGCAGGACATATTCACAGATACGTAGACCACTGGGCCTTTTCTTTCTTACCTTTATTTTCCTTTTAGAAAAAGATACCTGTGTACTTTGGAAAACATACACAAATAATTTCTTACAATCGCATACAATTCTATCACCCAGAGATAACCACTGTAAAAACTTCTCTTTCCTTTCCATGTGTATAAATACTTCTTTTTCAAAATGTGAGTAGGCTGACAATAACACATCATCTGTACCTTTTGATCTTTTGTATTTATTTTGAGAGAGAGAGAGAGAGAGAGCGCACGCAAGGGAGGGGCAGACAGAGAGAGAATCCCAAGCAAGCTCCACGCTGGCAGCACAGAGCCCGACACGGGGCTTAGTCTCATGACTGCGAGATCATGACCTGAGCAGAAACCAAGAGTCAGACGCTCAACCGACTGAGCTGCCCAGGCGCCCTCGTCTGCATCTTTTTAAAGCTGTTGGTAGCTGTAGACATACATATTTTGGAAATGCTGCAACTTGTCTGTGTTTGTAGTTACTCACAGCTACTGTTAGTTCTAACCTTATAACTGTGTCTCTGAAATTAAGACGTATGATCAGGCCGAACGTACTGTTTGACGGTGATTCGCCACTAACATTCCCCTGGGGCCTTAACTATTCTACACTACTAAAAAAAAAAAAAAATCTTTAAAATAATCTCCCTTCTCATTGCAAAAGCAGCACGTTCCCTAAAGGAAAATTATTTTAGGTAAACAACAGGAAGAACATTTTGAAGCACCTGTAATCTCACCGTCCAGAGCCAACTGTCACCAGCACTTCGATGTGTGTTCTCTTAGACTTTTTTCCTATGAGTTTGTGTATTCAAAAAGAGAAAAGGAGCTCCTACGGTACCTATTGTTCTGGGACCTGCACTCTTTCCACTGATTGATTGTGGATCTCCAGGCACAACATTTAAACTGGCTGCGTAGTATTCCGTCTTAAGGGTGTATTGGAATTTAAACTCCTGTCGGACACTGCAAATTGTTTCTTTCTGTTGGTTGGTTTATTTTAACTATGTGTGATGAACACCCTGTGGCTCTGTGGCTCGATCTTTGGGCGAATCTTTATTGCTTTCAGAACAGTTCCTTCAAGCAGAATTGCTGGGTCAAAGGTTTTAAACCAATTTGATTTATGTTGCCAACTGCCCTCAGAAATACTGTACTAATTAACATGTCTATTAGTGGTGTCTAAGTTCCTTTCAATACCAGAAACACTCCTGCTACTTTTCTTTCAAATTCTCTCAACTGTATGAATAACTACAATATTTCAGACTACTCTTGTAATATGCCTTTCCTGGTTTATTTTTTTTTTCTTGGTCTAATTTTAGCATTTAAGAAATTTATTTTGAGAGAGAGACAGCAAGCACATAAGCACGAGCAGGGGTGGGGGCAGAGAGAGGGAGAGAGAGAATCTCAGGCTGGATCCATGCTGTCAGCTCAGCATGGGGCTTGATCCCATGAACCAGGAGATCATGACCGGAGCAGAAATCAAGAGTCAGACGCTTAACTGACTGGGCCACCCAGGCGCCCCAATTTCAGCATTTTAATATTTATTGGCTATTTGATTTATAAGAGTTGGGCATGCGGTAAGTATCGTCTTTCTTAAAAACCATTTATTCTGCAAATATTTTTCTCATGTTTGTCATTTGCTATTAAATTTTGCAAAACTTTGAAAGTATGATTTTACTATGATCTTCATGTTTGGGAAATCCTTTCCTCAGGCTTAGATAACTATTAACTTAAAATTGCCTAGTATTTTTATTATTTGTTTTGCTTAAATCCTTGAAGTATCTGGAATCAATTGCCACATACAGGGTAAGGTAGGAGGGTCTAATTTTATTACTAGTTGTTAACAACATCTTTATTGGGATAGAATTCACCTACATAAAATTCATGTGCTATATACTGAATGTTCATGTAGAAGTCTTTGTGTGCACATGTTTTCAGTTCTCTTGGGTATATTCTAGGTCTTACAGTAACTCTATGTTTAACTTGTGGAGGAATTGCCAATCTGTTTTCCAAGGAGCCTGCACCATTTTACATTCCCACGAGCAATGTTTCAGGGGTCCAATTTCTCCACATTCATACAACACTTCTGTTGTCTGTCATTTGATTACAGCCTTCTCTGTGGGTGTGAAGTGGTTTTGATTTGCATTTCCCTAATGACTGTGATGTTGAGCATCTTTTCATATGCTTATCAGCCTATTGGCCATTTATATATCTTTCGAGAAGTCTGTTCAAATCTTTTGCCCATTTTTAAATTGGGTTATCTTTTTATTTTTGAGTTGTGAAACTTTTTATATATTCTAGATACCAATTCTTTATCAGATCTATGTTTTGCAAATCTGTTCGTCCCTTCTGTGAGTTGTCTTTTGGTTTTCTTTGCAGCACAAAAATGTTTCATCTCGGGGCTCCTGGGTGGCTCAGTCAGTTGAGTATCTGACTTGATTTTGACTCAGGTCATGATCTCACGGTTTGTGAGATTGAGCTCCATGTTGGGCTCTGCACTGTCCGTGTGGAACCTGCTTGGGATTCTCTCCCCCCCCCCCCCCACCAACCCCCACTCCACCATGCATGCTCTCTCTCTCTAAATAAGTAAATAGAAACTTTAAAAGAAAGCGCTTCATTCCACGATGTTCCACTTATCCACTTCTGTCGCTTGTGCTTTTGGTGTCCTATCCAAGAAACCATTGCTTGACCCAAGAATATGAAGATCTACTTCTCTGTTTTCTTCTTGGAGTTGCATAGTGTTAGCTTTTACATTTAGGGCTATGATGCATTTTGTCAATTTTGTTTTTACAAATGGCTGGCCAGTTGTCCTCGACACGATTTACTGGATCATTTTTCCTTTCCCACCAAGTAAAATGGCACTGGTAGAACCAACAGCTAATTGCCCCCAGTAATTCTCTGCAGTAGTAGAAGAGATACACGCCCAAGATCACATTTTCTTCAGGACATCGTTTCCCTCCACCAACTTTTCCCCACCATTCCATAGGCTCCAATAGAAACCTATGCTGGTGAACCACATTAACATGGTTGACCTCATGGATGTGGATGTCTCCTAGGGGGTGCAGAAGGATAGGACTGGGTTTCTGGATGACCTCATGGAGCAGAGCTACCAACCAACACTGTGGACCACCCACCCGCTTCTGGGCTGTGATGAGTTAGAGAAAAACATCTGCATGTCATTTGAACCACTTTATATATTTAGGCCTTTTTGTTACTACCCTTAATATATGCTGTATGTCGATCTAGGCGAGATTTTCCTTAAATTCCCATAATATTTTATTGATCTAAACTACAGCTGCAATTTCTGAAGTTTTATATGTTTAAATGAGGGAACGAGGGGAAGGGAGTAAATCTCTCTCAGTTTCCAAAGCATTTCTTGGCTCTCCTGCGTTCAATCTGTCCAATGAATTCAGACTAATTTTGTCAACTTTCACCACCTCCTCCTTCCCACCTCCAAAGTCACTGGGTACTTTCCAATCAAAAGTCGTTTCTTGGTCTTTGAGAGTTTGTTCGTTTTCGAAAGTTGTGTGTTGTTACAGTAGCCAAGGCGTGACCAAGGCTCTTGTCACTTAATACGGGCAGCAGCCAGTGTCTAGGGGGTCAGCCCGATGTTAAAATACGCCCACTCCACCTCCACTGGGAGCCGGTCTCATGAGGACACGGTGAGGGAAAGACCAGCTGTGGGTGTCGCCCCCCAAGGAACACCCACACAACGGAGGCGGGTAGGACAAACATGGGCGAACAGCATTTGACGCGAATCATAGACACAAAACCTTCGCCACGAGGGTCAAGGCTGCCCACAGCTGTAGGTCTGTGTTACAGGGAGAGTCGGGGAGAGGAGGGGAGGGAGGCGGCATAGCTTCACACAGTGAAATACCTCCCTCGGGGACCACGCAGTGTCACAGCGTTCATTGCAAGGGGGGACGGGGTCAGCGCGGGAGTTGTTAATTGAGTCGCTCCTGATTTCCCTTATCCGGTGGTTAGAAACACATCTCTTTTGGAGGACGTTTAATTCAGTAACAGATGGAGAAAGTGCCGTCCGCTGTAACGTATTCTCTCTTTCTCTGCATTGCGAGAGTACAGCAGCAAGTAGTTTTTCTACCAGAATATGCATTTGGTCCACCACTTCATTGAACCAATTTAGGATGCTCAATTTCCTTTGTAAAATTGATTTTCACTCCATATTCACATCGAGGGCCCTCCACTTTCTGAATCTGTTACGGCATCGTGGTGGGGAGTAGGAACAACCAGAAGTCGAGACAGCTAGTGTCTGAGCAGTTTCTCCACTGCGCGTGCTCCCATCAGCTTCATGTTTGGAAAGTATTTTATTTTATTTTATTTTATTTTATTTTTTTAAACATTTATTTATTTTTGAGACAGAGAGAGACAAAGCATGAACAGGGGAGGGTCAGAGAGAGGGAGACACAGAATCTGAAACAGGCTCCAGGCTCCGAGCTGTCAGCACAGAGCCCGACGTGGGGCTTGAACTCACGGACCGCGAGATCATGACCTGAGCTGAAGTCGGCCGCTTTACCGACTGAGCCACCCAGGTGCCCCGGAAAGTATTTTAAAGGAATTATCTAAAGTAGCTGAGTTTCAGAATTTAGGTTTAAAATGTCCCTCAATTTCTCAGCATTAGCAGATAAAAATGGCCAAAAAGAAAAAAAAAAAAAAAGCAATTGAAAAGGCCCTTAAGTATCAAATCTGTTTGTGACATCAGCGTACTGTCCCGCCCGGGCCTCATTCCTAGACTGTTGTTTGGCTTTTTCATAATGATTCCTTTATGTTCTTTTAACCTCACTGATTACAAAATAGAAATAGAGAATAAATACACACATAGATGTATAAATGCGTGTATATATAATTTAGGGGGATGATCAGTGTCGTACTTTGGAGGTTACAAAGTACAGACACTGTTGATTTGTGTAAATTCAAAGTGTTGTTCCGCATCATTAGAGCTACCAAATTCGCACGGGCCCCCGCGCAGCATGTCTTGTGCGGACCTGTTGATGCAATTTCTCCGCCGTTTATGAAGAGTGTCGATACCGGGACGGAGGAAGGGCTCATGATCTAAGACTAAGGGACAGAAGAAGGGAGAGGGCAGTACCTGACACCCCTCGCCTGTCACAGTCCACTCTTGCTCGGGGACAGGGATGTCCTGACAGTGTTTTCACCAGGGTCTGAAATCTTAATGGCCTTACAGATAAGACCCCTGGCCTCACGAGGCTTAGATGCCAGTGGAAAGTAGACAGTAAACAGCCATGTCATTAAGCAAGACAATGTCAGAGGGTGGTACGTGCTGAGCTGAGACTCGAATTCTGCTGAATGGATGGTGCTTCAAATCTTGATTGCCTCTCGCCTGGGGCAAAGCCCCTGGTCTGAGATTAAGTTCCCTTCTACAGCTCTGGAACACTCTGCACCTTCTGAGCGGCCGTTTTCTCCGGGCTCACACCTTGTGACGGTCCTGGCGAGCCCCATGCCCCAGGGCCCGTGGCTCACTGCTCTACCGGTCCCTAGAACAGCACCAGCCACATCCTCAGTGTCCAAGAGACACGTGAATGAACGAACGGAGTAACATCTGTACCTGAACTCGACTGCCATTCTTTGAGCGGCCCCTCCCCGTGCTCCCTCCCTGGGCGCACACAACACCCTGGGGCTCCCCAGCCCGAGCCCCCTCCCCTTCTTACAGCTGCACTCTCCTCTGCAGCCCAAGCCAGAGAGTCACCAAGTCCCCTTGGTTCCCTTTCTCATGCTTGGGCATTTGGGGTTCCGTCCTCTAAAGAAGTAAGTAGCCTTGGCTATTCCAACAGCTTCTTGATGGGACGCCTTGCTTCAGGCTCGCCCCTGTCCAGTAATGCCCCTGCTTCTGCCAGACAGGTCAGTACATTCACATGATGAATCATCATACGATGATGATCATATGATGAATCATTCATATGATGACCATTCAGAGATCAAGACCTCTGAGGGTGCCTCAGTGGTCCCCCAACCCCCGGCCCTCCCAGTTTCTTGGGATGGTCTACACAACCTCTTCACTCTTTTCCTCTCTTTCCTGCCAGACTGGCCTGACAGGGCACCTGCCGCAGTGGGTGTTCAAGAAACGGCTGAGGCTGGGCCTGCGGGAGGGGACACGGCTCTGGTCTCCGGGGACAGGACAGCCCCCTTCCGGTGCAGCCTCCTGTGGTGCCCCGGGCCCCCTCACGCTGCACTGGAGGGAGCCCTTTAGGGCGGTCAGTTGGATGACGCCCGAACGTGGGATCGAGGGCGTCCTGGCCTTTTGGGAGCACCTCACCGCGCGGCCTCCTCCCCAGCCGTCCCGCGGCTTTCTCCTGAAGCGGGAACAGCTCAGGCCTTCCCAAGCGAGGCCCCCAGAGAACCGGCCGACCAGCCGAAGGTGTTCCAGGCCAGGGGTGCTCCAGGCAGGGGGGGCGGCGGCGGGGGGGGGGGGGGGGAAGGGTCAGTGCTGGGAATGCCTGCGGGGTGGGGGTGGGGCGGGCGCCCAGTGAGGAGCAGCGCCCTCCCGTGTTCAGAGAGGGGACTAAGGCAATTACGTTTTACCAGCCACTTTGCATTGAAGAAGATTGATTTGTCCTTCTGATGTGTTGTTTCCATAGAAGCGGGGCTTAACCTTTTAAGTGAAGATTATAAAGCTACCTAATTCATTTAAAATTAGGCTTCAATTCTATCAGCGCTTAATGCTCAAGTGTTACTGTGGGACTTGAGGCAGACGGTGATCTGACTCCCAGGGGGCGCCTGCGACTTTCTCGATTTGAAGCCGCTCTTCCTGATGGCTATCTAGTTTGTTTCTTTATTTTTAAAAAATTAACTTCCTAAGGAGATACAACTTTCTGTGTAAGACCACCAGAGTATTAATAAATACCTTTTAATTAGTGGTTAGCACTGACTCCATAAACACAGGACTGGCACACAGGCACGGAACACAGGCATGTTCGATTAAAGTAATTTATTGTATTCTTCTGGAACGGACATAAAGAGCATCTTGGGAATTGATATCACAACACAACATTATACACCATTTTCACAACTAGCCTTGTGTTGAATTTTTTTTTAAAGAACATAGTAATTTTAAAAAAATCTAAATATTTACATATTAATAAAACATATATACAGAAGATTGAGACATTATCCGTAGATATGGAATTTTTCTTTTTACTAAGAAAGCCTATAAAAAGGATTTCTGAATAAAGTCTGAACAGTAGTCACAGTAAGTAAACACAAACACAATTCGAGTGCACAAAATGGGATTTCACTGGTGCGGTTTTGTGAGTGCGTGGCTCCAATCTGTGGACGCACTGCACGTATCTGTGAGCTGAACAATCCCTACTCCTCCTCAAGTATCGAAAACTCCAAGCTGTCGCCCCGTCTTGGAAGGAAGGGCTTTGGAAGGTTCACGGTGTATAATTAACAGATCCCACAGTTGTAAGGTAAATGTTTCTACCTGCATTAGCAACGCACTCACCTAACTGTAATAGAGTGGAAAGGTCACTAATTAATCTTTCCAGTTCCCTTGAGCAGTATTTCCTTCCGAGGGGCAGAGGACAAATTCCCAAACCTAAGCTGCAGGAAGACAAGAGCCCTGGTGTGCCGTGTTCCATTAGGACTGGTCTCAGGGAAGGGGCTGCTCACCGGCCTAAAACGTAAAAGGCTAATAACCCTAGGATGTGGTGGCAACGGTTTCTCGGGACCTTCCTCCCCGCCTCAGGAATAAGACAGGAGACGCACAGACGGGAGAGGGAGCTGTCTAGCGGTTGGGCTGAGTCCACAAGCCGCAGCACCGAGAAGCAGTGTCATCACATTTCAGGGACGCCTCCAACCATCTCCCTCCGGTTGATGAGCTGGTCGTCAGTGGACCACCGACTCGGCCCGGGGCCCCCTCCTGGCTCAGGTTCAGCGCGATGGGGCGCAAGTGCCTCGGACAGGGCGCCTCTACAGTAACTCTGAGCTCTCCCCCTCTGACTTGGTTCCAGTGCTAGGCAAAGGTAGGTAACGGTCAGCACAACGATTTCTCCCCCTCGGCTTTGGCATTTCTACCGTCCAAGTTTCTTTCCAGCCAACTATTTGGCCTCCGGGTCAGGTGCTAAAGATTTCACGGGAGTTGGCTTTATACAGTGAATGAGGTCTACACGCAGTGTTTGTGAGGAAAACGGCTTAGAGTCACCATCTTTTTGGAGAAGGGAACCTGGAGGTAAATATTTCTGTACCACAGATACCCACATGGCAAGATAGCGCTTTAGTATAAACCCATATTTTCGTATGTCGGTTTCGTATGACGCGGAAGGCAAGTGTACCGGGAAAATGAAGTATGTAATTTTAAGGACATTTGTGGCTGGCTGCCACGCCACGCCAAGACACCGACGGCTCAGTTTAGGCCATCTGTGAAAACAGTTGTTACGTATCATGTCAGTCACCAGTTACTTTGAGTTTCTTGCCTTTTCATTTTTTTTTTTTTAATGTTTATTTTTGAGAGACAGAGCACGAGCGGGGGAGGGGCAGAGAGAGAGAGAGAGAGAGGGAGACCCAGAATCCAAAGCAGGCTCCAGGCTCCAGGCTCCGAGCTGTCAGCCCAGAGCCCGACGCGGGGCTCGAACCCACGAACCGTGAGATCGTGACCTGAGCCCAAGTCGGACACTTAACCGACTGGGCCACTCAGGTGCCCCGAGCGTCTCGCCTTTTAACTAGTCATTTTGTCACTGTGTTGATACGACCCACGCGAAAGGTTTTTCTTCCCTAGGAATTCATAGCTCATTTGCGCTTATTCAGTTACAAGTGGTTATTTTTGGAGGAACTGATGTCACAGATGATTTTGCCTAATAGGGCAGAGCTAGCTTATCTCCCCAATCAACGGTTTCATCTTCCGGGCCGCTGAAGGCCTAAATGACGTTGGCCTTCCCAACTGCTCCCTCAGTGCCGAGAAGAGCTCTTCTCCCGTAGGCTGCGTCTACGCAGTGCACATTAAAATAAATATGCGTCAGAACTCTATGTATTCACCTTGAGCTTATGAGGAAAAGAACAGAGAAGAGAGGACTGCTTTTTAGTGAACAATGAACTGACTGGATCATACGCTGGGCTTCTAAGAGGGAATGCGTGAGTCAACTCTCAAAAACGATTTCTAAAACTCTTAGGGCAAATTGGAGGCTTGATGATCACATACTACAAAGCAAGTAGGTGACGACTTTTCAGGTATGACGGGAAAGATTCACAGAACACCCACACTCGGCAGGAAGTAACCTGAAATGCTACGTGGATCTTTGAGGGGACTCAAACGGAAGAGTCACGTGTGCTCACGGACACTGTCACTAAAAGGGAAGTCTGGGCAGTGACATCTGGCTCTGTGTCTTCCGTGTTTTCTCTCCTGGTGTCAAATACACTACCTACGACACAGACAAGACAACGCGGGGGGGGGGGGGCACTTCTCCAAAGAAGAGCTGCACAGTTTTCTGTGACGGGGCTAGAGGCGAGGGCGCCAGGTGGGGAGAGAACCTGGCCGAGGAAGCCTCGGTTTCTTTTTCTGTTTTTAATGTTTAGTCGCTTTTTGAGAGACAGAGACAGAGCACGAGCAGGGGAGAGGCAGAGAGGGAGACACAGCATCCGAAGCAGGCTCCAGGCTCCAGGCTCCAGGCTCGGAGCGGTCAGCACAGAGCCCGACGCAGGGCTGGAACTCGGGAACCGTGAGATCGTGACCTGAGCCGAAGTCGGAGGCTTAACTGACGGAGCCACCCAGGCGCCCCGAGGAAGCCTCTGTTTCATATTTAAATCCCTAAGTTCTCAGCCAAGACTTTAGTTAGTTGTGCTACGCGAGCCGTTTTAGAAATTTGTAATGATAACTTTTACAGGGAAGTCCGTGAATGTGTGTTACTACTGGAGTATGTCCACATATTGTCCAGGAAGAGACAATGGCTACACAAAATACAGTTTACCTGTAACAGAGATCATGATGCAGCTATTAAGGTACCGTGTATGAAGATTTGTGAAAAATGGAAAATGCTCGTTAGGTTAAAAAAAAAAAAAAAAACAAAAAAACAAAAAAAAACCACCCAGAAAACAAAATTTTATCTATTTGATCTCCAACTGTGTAAATAAATAAATTCAGAGAAAAGTCTGGGGGAAAACACCCAGTAATGGTCGTCTCTGAGTGGTAAAGTTAATTTCTGTTTTCTTCCTTGTACTTTTGTTACTTCTTTGAAAGTATGTAAAAGACTGCCAATTCGTGACAAACACCGCTGGGCTCGGGCTGGGGGGGTGGGGGGCTTGCTCTACCCTATTTCCAAATGAGAAGCCCCCTTTGTAAATTTTAGAAAGCACTGCTCGATTTCACTTGCTCTTTGCTGATTTTTTTTTTTCCCCCAACACAAAGTGTTCGCCCGTCCCGGGCGCTTTCTCGCGGTTGCCAGAGTGCCCTCCAACACCCGGCCTGCCGCCCGGGGACGGGGGGGTGCTCCCCGAGGGCGGGCGTTTGTGCCCAGGACCCAACAGCGTGGGTTCCTGCGAGCTGCCCACACGCACTTACCGGCAGGGGCGTGAGGGCAAAGAAACGAAGAAACTACGTTTTTCCGCTGCAAAAGCCGTAGGCGCTCTTGTGGAAGCTAGACAGACGGAAGGCTGCTTGCCTGTAATGGATGGATGCGAATGTCCCTGGACCGCCTGACTGTCCCCCTGACCTGCTCGATCCCGCTTCTTGCAAACGCTTAAGGATTTACGCCCCTCTCCCCGCCCCTCCCCAACACACGTGGGTTTGGGAAGAGGAAAAAGACCTTAAGAAGGTAATAAAGGCGTTGTTAGATCTTTAGAAACAGGACCGACCGCTGCCAGCTCAGATGGAGCAGATCGGGAAAGTCTGGCCGGGGAGTCTCACACGTGCAAGAAGGGTGCACTTCACCTCTGGGGCAGCCGCGTTAGGGCACACGCGAGGGAAGGGTCCGGAGTGGCGCTGTGTTCAAAGACGCTGCCCAGACCCGGGGTTTTACTTTAGGGCCCATCAAGACACGCTAGTCTCATCACTGACTCCAGTCATTCATTGAGTTTAAACTGCAGGAGGTTTTCGGGCAGACTTAACGGCGGACATTCTAACGGTGAAGACAGACACTGGAATGGAATCCTAAAGGGATTAGTACATCCATCAGCTCTTAGGGTCTTTAAGAAACATGCGGAGAAAAGCTGGCTTTGGCTTAGGTATGAGAAAGCTATGCGGTGTAATGGCTGGAAGTCGAGAGGCCTGGGCTCCGGCCCAGCCACCAACCAGCTGTGAGACCTTGAGAAAGTCATTTAGTGTTTCTGGGCCTCAGGCTTTTTTACCTGTAAAATAAAAGGACTGGATAAAAAGAAGGGATGGGACTAGATGATCTCTAACGTTCCTTCTTTCTCAGATTCCTTGACATTCTTTTCAGTTCCATGAGGTGGTTCTACCATCCCGTGTTCAATTTCCTCATCTGAAACATCTCTCTGCCTCCATCTTCGGACAGGAAAATGCAAAGGTATTATTTCAAGGGGAATGGTTTTCAAGTGGTTATAGTAGTACTTTCAATAACAGCAAAAGTCCAGGGTGTCAGAAGACAGTGAGGACGGGCAGCCCAAATGCCCCGGGGCCAGTGGGGCTGGGGCAGCCGGGGGAGGAAGTCTGCCTCCCGAAATGCACAATTTCGTTACTGGCAGTAATATTTCCTGCATCTGCTGGGAGGGGGCCAGGTGTGATAAGAACAAGGCTAACCCGAGTTGTCCTGACAGACGAGGACACGATGGGAAGGAACAATAGAGATCATGCATTTCAATTATCTTAATTCATAAATGTGGAAACAGGGCCCAACAAGGAGAGGCGGTATATGGGAAGAACTTGATATAAGCAGGTCCTTTTTGCACCAGGCGGCTCATTTCATTTGTTTGTCCATCGATCTGTTGCTTAGCTACGCGGTGACCGAGAAGGTTCGGCATCGTTTGCACGGTTGAGCTTTCTCATCGTTCTGAGGCTCGCTCACCCGTGTCTGTCCTACCTGCGAGCTCTGCTTTCCTTGCCATCCCGGGACAAGTGCCATCAAGGAACAGGTGACCTAGCCGAGTTCCTACACAGACTGGCTACTGTACTGAGTTTTGCCGAATTTTAAAACTTGCCACCCCACATCTGGAATTGAGCATTTTCACTTAGAGGGTTTTTTGGGGGTGTCTGGGTTTGGTGGGCAGAGAATCTCCAGGTAGTCTCGTGAGGGCAGTCAATAAAGAGCCCCCACAACTACTGAGGGAATAAATTATCTGGCAAACTGATCAGATCCCGTCTCTTGGGCTCTCGGGGAGGAACCAACACAGAGGCAGGAGGCCAGCCAGGGTCACAAAGGATGGGAACCTGGAATTATGTCTATGGCTTACCATGTTCTATGCGGCTGATCTGGTTCGGGTTCTAGGAATGTGCACCCGTGCTAGACGGACTGGCTTCTTCAGTCACTCGCTTAAAACACCCGTATTCGTCAGGTGTCCGTTATAAGAAGAGCAATGACTGACTGCCTCTCAAAACCCTTTTGGGGTGGGGGCAGTGGACGGGGACAGAACGGACATGAATTTCACCACAGAACTGGTGATCCTTGTTCTAAAAAGAAATATCATTTCCTGTTAAAGTACTTTCAACGGCAGCAGGTTTGGGGAGGCACGTGTTGTGACACCAAGGTCTTAGGGCTTGCTGTTCTGAGGTTTTTGAGACTAGGAGACAGGGCGTGAGGCAAAAGAGCTTTTCATACTCAATGTAAAAATATCTCTGAGCACAAGGCACTGAGAAGCTCTGATTCCTAGGGCCGGGGCCAGGAGCAGTCTGCTCAAGCCTCTGCACCTCTGACGTTACACACATTTTCAATGCCAGTGTTTTCAGGGGCTGTATTTTCCAGCGGGTGTTGGAAATGGAAATGTGTTTTACCTGTTGGCGGTAGAGAGATGCCGTCCAGTCTCTCATCACCATCCGCTGCCTCTGCTGGTGGCAAACAGAAAACACAAATCTCGTCAGTTTCGGGGAGCGCGTTGATTTTACAGAATACAGTAATACAATTAAAGAATTCCAGTATGCATACGCTCAACTTTTTTTCCCCTTTTCAGCATCTGTTGGTTCGCGTTACAGATTTTAGTACCATTATTTAAATCAAACATTTTTTTAAGATAATGATAGGAGGTTTGCTCCTGCATTACTTTTTTTTTTTTTTTTTTTTTTTTGCTATCTTGTGACCTTATTCTATCAATCATTGACGATTTCAATTCATTTTCACTTGTTTGCGTGGACTTAAAATCTTCGCCCAGAATCCGGGGTGAATTGTTCAAATATGATCATCAAAGGCACAGAGGTCGGTGAATCGCTGTGGCAGAATTTTCCCCGGTCATCCCCAGAACCACCCTAACCATCCCCGCGAGCGAAGCTCAGGAAATCCTGAGAATCAGCCCTTCCTCGGAGATGACTGGAAATTGGCATCAATTTAGTCATAGAGAAAGTCAGAAGGAATAAGTGTATCTTCAAAAGCTTTGTCACGTCTCTGTTTCAAAATGCAAACCTTTGCTCACGTCTGCTGTGTTTTAATCTCCTTAAGGGTTTTCCAAAGGCAGATCCTCAGTCAGAGAAAACCTTCCGCTACATGTAAAAAAGAAAGCGCTCGTTTGTCTCCTGATAACCGATGGGGCCCGTCAGTCTCTCTGGGCAGATGCTGTGGACAGGTCAGAACATTTCGTTACGGCCAAGTGGAGAATTTCGGCGACTGCTCCCTCCATCCCGGGTCTGGCTTCCTCTCCCAGCCACCTTCCCGCCGCGGCACACGCGCGCGTGGGGCCAGCCACGTGGGGCTGCCCTGTGCCACCGGGCTGTAATGCTGAGTTGGTGGGAAGCGAATACCATGCCCCTGTTTTTATCGCTGTGGCTTTGAACACAATCAGGGGGTCAGAGACGTTCAAAGATTTCGACTCCAGTTCGTTCTCTAACACCTTGTCCTCAGATTGCTGCACACGATTGTCTGCTGACCTGCTACGTCCACCGCAAAGAAAATGCCCAGCGGAGACACCACAGTCGAGACCAGCTTGGGCTGGAGAAGCGTGTCTACTCTTCCCCTCTAAAATGATGTTGTAGGTGAATATTTAATAACGTAAGACATTTGACTCAAGCGCTAGGACAGATGGAAAAGATTAAACACTTTAAAATAGGCTTATCGATGAAGTACAGGACATACTAAAATGTTAACAGCGTTCCTCTCTGGATGAGTTGTCTAGGATTTTAAAAAGTCTTCAGTAATAATAATAGCAACGACTGCCACCACCGTTTATTAGATGTTTACCGTTTACTGAGCAATTTACGTACATCGCGTCATTTAACTCTTAGAAAACCCTACAAAGGGGTGGGGGGGGGGGAGTTGTTTTTATGCCCATTTGAGCAAACGGAACTGGGACAGAGAGGCTAAGAGGCTAAGGTAATCTGGAGCGCCCGGCTGGCTTGGTGGGGCGTGCGACTCTGCTTCTCGGGGTTGTGGGTTCGAGCCCCACGCTGGGTGTAGAGATTATGAAAAACAATAAATAAACTTAAAAAAAAAAGAGAGAGAGAGAGACTAAGGGAATACAGCGAGTGACACCGTCCTGGCTGTGAGTCAGGTCCATGCCTGGGCTCTTAATCTCCCTCTTTGCTGTTAATAATCCAAATGTATGTCCCTATGCATCCCTATGAGCTTTTTTTTTTTTTTTAGATCTTCAACTTCTAGTTCATTTTCTACTTCAGTAACTTTCTCTACTTTACACGTAAAATGACTTTCTATGTAGTTATAACAAAGCCCTTCCCTTTGTAACTCCGTTATCCCCACTTTCATAACCCAGGCCTATGCAATTCTGGGCTTTAGCAAAAACAGAACATATGCGTCCGAAAAACAGACAAATTATTATATGTAAATTAGTGTATGTTAGCTGCACGCACGGGGCCAAGTGTCACGGATGAAGAACGTGGCTGTGTTA
This sequence comes from Panthera leo, assembly GCF_018350215.1. Lineage (NCBI taxonomy): Eukaryota > Metazoa > Chordata > Mammalia > Carnivora > Felidae > Panthera > Panthera leo. The sequence continues at coordinate 12,178,822 of NC_056685.1, forward strand.
CTGAAATTTAATTATAACATCTGTCTGTAACCACAAGCTCACGGTCTTTCTTCCCCGGTGACAGTCAAGTTGTGAAATTTAGAAAAGATTGAGCAAGTCCAATAAAAATTTAATAGCAGTGACAGTTTTACTCTTAGATCTAACACAAATAAAAAATTGTGATTTCAGCTCTGAGGAAATAATGTAATGAAAATGATAAAAATCCACACCGGGAAAGGAATCATTCCAGTTACAGAAAAAAATTATTACATGTGATGGGAGCCCCAAATGAATTTCTCTTTGGGTTTGCACAACAACCTCTCAAATCTGTATGGAGCACTTCTTCCTAGAGGCAGTGTGGGCTTCCTCGAGCACTGAGTTGATTAGCTTGCCCAGTTAGCGTCTGTCCCTAATTCCAGGAATTGAGCCAAATATGATAAATAAGGTTGAAGCTGTGGGAACATCTATGAGACACTGTTTGTTGTTATCGTTTGGACTGAGTAATCAAGACAAAAAACACGAGAGGGAGCAACGTCATTGATGTCGGCCTCTCCGTTCCTGTCAGCCTCAGGAAGGAAAGGCGAGTGGCTCTAGTCTCAATCTGCAAGGGTCCCACTTTGAAGCGGCTTGAGGAGACTTTAGTGTAATAGAATTTGACAAAATCAGGCGATAGAGCCTATGTGGCCGGTCACTGCTGATAGGCTGACATCTGGTCTAGCTGGGTCTGTACTTCAGGGCTACTTTTCTCCTCCAGCCACCTCCGCCTTCTCAGATGCACAAGGAACCTGCCGAAAAGGCAGAGGAGAAGTGCCAAGGCACCAATCACAAATATCTAGGCAGATCAGTGGTCAGACGTGAAAATGTCCCGAATCGAATACGATGATGACCAAAGACCAGGGCGCTCCCGCAGGAAGGGAAGGGTCTACGGTTGGGATCCCGCTGGGCACAGACAGGCACGTGTGTGTGAGATGTGTGTGTCATGTGAATTACTAATACAAATGCTGGATGGTTAAGAAATGTGTTCAGTGGCCAGTCGGTGGGAAAGAGAACCAGGAATGTGGAGGGACGTCCCCACTGTGTGCACGTGTGTTCACTGGGGGGAAGCATGGAAGGGAATGGATTCCAGAGCTCACAGTAATTGGTCTCTGCATCTAGCAGTAGGAAAAACAAAAAAAAGGTGTGGTTATGTATAAAAGATAAGAGTATGAGGAAACACAGTTGTTGTTAATTTATTAAACACAAATTTATATCAGGATTAACTTTTTTCCAACCAGCTTTTATACATGGATCTTTCCCTCTCTTTGTTAAAAAATGAATGGTATAGGGGCACCTGGGTGGCTCAGTCCATTAAGAATCCAACTCCTGACTTTGGCTCAGGTCACGACCTCACGGTTCATGAGTTCAAGCCTCGTATTGGGCTCTCTGCTGTCAGCACAGAGCCCGCTTCAGATCCTCTGTCCCCCTCTCTCTGCCCTCCCTTGCTTGTTCTCATTCTCTCTGTCTCAAAATAAATAAACTTCAAAAAAAAAAAAGTATGGTATAGAAACTATATGTCAAAGAGGTTTCCAGAATACCTCACAAAGAGGAAACAAAATTTAAGCCAAACTTCCCATTTTAGTCATGTGGCCCATTTCCAGTGTTAAAAACAATTCAACTGGGTAAATGTGAAGATCGAGTTAGCTTTACCAAGTGATTCATGAATCAGGCAGCGTCCCCTCTGGCAAGCAGAAGGGAGCTCCAGCAGACTGAAAGGTTTTAGAAGATGGGACAAGGAAGTCATCAAGAGAAAAAACGATTATCTCGGGTAAGGCCACCTTCCTCTGGGACAAACAGAAGATTCCTCAATGACCAGTTCAAACTACATTTCGGGAGGAGGTTGAAAGTGCAGTCTGGTGATGTGACCTAGCACAAGAGTCTCCATTTTGGGCCTCTGGTTTTCCTTTTAACACCAGGAAGGCTGTTTCTGTGTGTCTGAGACCAGCCTTCTGCGGTGCACTCCATATATACTCAGTATTCTCTCTACTTTTCATGTCTTCTCCCTTCAGAGGTTTCTCTTCAAACTTAGACTTTTCAGGTCCCCTAGGGACTTGTAATCATCTCCTCAGCGAGAGGCACGTGTTCTGGAGCCCAAAGCCCTCTTCCTTTCTCCGAGCTGACCCTGCGGTACCTGAACCAGTAGACTCCGTACTCTGGATTTGTACACTTCTTTTCCCTCAAGCTCCCAAGTTGTTCCAGGCATGTTTCACATTCCACCCTGTGGAGCAGGCCGACACCAGGCAGCTGCTGTGGACCCTAGGCAGGGGTGCAGGAATATGCGAGCCGACCTCCGGCTACAAGTTTGCGGCATCACTGGGACCGGTGTGTGGAAGAACCCAAAGGAAGTCGAGTGGCTGGTTCTTGGGGTCCTTTGGCCCTTTTCCTCTCTTTTGGGCTCACGGAGTATTAAATTCAGGTCTCATCACTATGGCAAATTTTTGATTTCTTCCAGGCCTGCCTATTTAGCGTCTTTGTGTCTTGGGCTTCAACCATTTCCCCTGGCAAATCAACAGGTAAACAAAGCTCTTCCGTACCCAAACAGGCAAGATCGCCAAGGCAGATTTTAGGCAACACAACACCAACTTAATACTTACTAGCAAAGACACCATTCAGGCTTAACAAATAACATTTGATTTGGGATATAAAATTGAGGAGAACACAGCACCCAACATGGCATCAGGGCTCAGTAAGGGGTTAGTTGCTGTGTATCTGCTGGGCAGTTATCTTTGGAACACCTGTCATTCAACTGTAAAACAAGGCTTTCACCCCCCAACCCTTTCCTGGAGACTGAAGTCTAAGGAGGCTTACATAATAAAAGGGGGCGTCAGCTCTATATTAGTGGCAAAACTTACATTGTCTGATTTTGACACTGAAAACACCCAAGAGGGTAGGTATTAGCCTTGTTATATATATGGAAAGCCTGAGGCTCAGAGAAGGTCCCAGGAATTTGTAAATGGCAGACGGGAGCTGGGAATTCAGACCTGTTCTCCCCAGTGTACCTCACTGCATTTATTTGCAATGATTTGTAGATTACAAAAAAGAAGGCAGAGAAATGGAGAGAGCTGGGGGGAGGGTGAGGGGATGATTTATCACCCAAGCCCCAAAACCTCTGTGGGTGAAGAGGGCATCAGTAGCAGTTATGCTGGGACAACAGGAGCAGAGGGGGGGCCCCCGCCGGGCACAGAGGGGGCGCTCGGCCCTCTGACCTGGGACACGGGGAGGCTCCCGGTGCCGCCGAGCACCAATACAGACGTTTTCAGAGGGCATGCTCGTTTTGTTTATGAAGACATTCACGTATGACAGATCTGGAACCTCATGACAACTGTGAAGCAGACTTTATTTTTCTGTCTGTGTCGTGAGAGGGACACAGAGGACTGGATGGGTGGCGTGACTTGCCTCCGGGCAAGGTCCGGTGGAGGTCTGGGGCTGGTAAAGAGCAGAGAGACTGCAGAGCCAGGTCTCTGGACTCTGCTTCACCTTGCTGCCCGCAGGCTACTCAATACGTTTCCACCAATGACAAGGAGCAGTAGTCCACTGCTCTTTATAAAGAGCATCAATTAGTACAAAAGGAAGCAAACAGTTAAAAAAAAAAAAAAGAGGAAGGGAAGATTAAAAAAAAAATCCTCTACAGCTAAATATGTGAAGTCCTGATGGCTACTTTACAGAAACGAGCTGTAAGGTTTTTCACAGTGAAGATGCACTTGGTCCCTTGCGGCCAAGTCTTGCAGCCTCGAGGGCGCTCCCAGCCTGTGCTGGGAGCTCTCCCCCAGGGCGCTCGCTGACTCAGGCCGCTCACTGCTCTAGTACACTGTGAGTTCACATAAAGGATCTGGTAGAGACACAGGCCCACGCATCTGTGCTGCTGTTCTCCGGGCCTCTGTACCAGCCAGATGTATGACAGTCCCTGTCTGGAGCCCGTCTCCGAAACTGGGCGTTCTCCAGCTACAGAAACACGGAGGCTCTAAGCAGGCTGGGTGTCCTGAGGTTTGATCAGAATTGTTTGCTGTATTTATTTTTTATTCCGAGAGAAGTATTTTGAGACAGGGGAGGGAGGGAGTGCAGAGAGAGGCAGAGAGAGAGAGAGAGAATCTCAAGCCGACTCCACACTCGAACTCACGAACTGTGATAATGACCTGAGCCGAAATCAAGAGTCAGACGCTTAACTGACTGAGCCACCCAGGTGCCTATTGCTTATTTTAAAAATAGTATCTAGAGGTTTGTGGCCTCCTAGAGATGATTATTCTTACATGATGGCAAAAAACTGGCCTCAAGGGGATTCTTCACTGGTAAATTGGCTGTCATTTGAGGCCTCAAATGACCAAATCCAAATAGTCATAATTCAACTAAAATAATCTCAGAATCCCCAAAGCCAGATTTGAAAAATACACACTTGACTTAATCTGTTTCCTGTGGTGTTTCTGATAGGAGGGTTATTGTTATTTTTGTTACCTTAAGCAACTGGTATTTTTTATGAAAGTCATGCAGATCCAAACAAACAAAAGTCAATAGCAAACAGAAGGAAGTCACACAAGAGAGACCCAGTTTCACAGATAAGACACATAAAGCCACAAAATAAGATTAGCCATCTTCTTCGTTTATACTGTTAAAATTAAATGGTCTGACAGAATTTTTACTATTTAATCTTCAGGTGAATTTCCAAATTCATTTGCCTAAGACTTTAAAATAGAAACCACAGCACATTAGGTAGAGCTTTTCCTTCAAAAGACAAAAAGACGGTGAAAATACCCTAGAGCAAAGAGTTGTATTTTACAACGTCCAAGATTTCAATTGAGGGCTTTGGCAATTATTTTCTCACGGCTTATTCATACCTGAGCCTCTTTTTAACCTTCTTCTGGCCAGTTTAATTTGATCCTGTAGAATCTGTACCCAGTCTCTCGGGCCAGGAAGTTTATCCACATGATTAGCGGTACAGTATTTTTCTGTGAAGACTGAAAGAAAATGTGAAATAGTGTTAAATACTTCAGCAGATAAAAAAACATGCAGATCTGAAATGGGAATATATCCCAAGAATAAAAAAAAAAAAAAAAAAGGCGTATTTCTAGAAGACGTCAGTTCCGTAGCGCGTGGCTTCAATCCCCACATTACATTCCTTTGGTAAAGACGGAGGTTGGCAGGGGCCCTGCTCATATACAGTGAACTGTGCTTTGGAACGAAACCGGCTATAAAATAGAAGCAGTTCTATGGTACTGCTCTTTCCACTTGCGTATATGTGTCTTATGGGCAGAGAAGAAAATGCTTCCTATGGGTCCACTGGCCCCATGAAAAAATTCAGCAAATGTATTATTACTGTTGTTAAATCTAATCTCATGCAAGATTACACAGAAAGATGGTGTTCTCGTGGTGATTCCTACTAAATCAGTACTCAATAATAATGCAGTTGTGTCTTCTTAAATTTATTTATTTTGAGACAGAGAGAGAGAGGGAGGGAGAATCCCAAGCAGGTGTAGAGCCCAGCACGGGGTTTGAACTCACAGTGAGATCATGACCTGAGCCCAAACCAGGAGTCGGGAGTTTAATCGACTGAGCCACCCAGACGCCCCTGTGCAGGTGTGTCTTAATGAAAGTCCCCATTTGTACTTTGAATCAGCCTCTTGCGTGCTGTGCCAGCACCTAGGAGAGCTACCTGGTAAGCACAGAGGGAACTATGGAGAGAATCGTGTGACAGGACGAGAGGGAGACAGGACAATGGCTTTATGAAAGCTACACCGTGTGCGGTTGCCCATCTCAGAGCTGCTGTGGACCTTTCTGACTCCCTCTACTTCTGAGCGCCTTCACACCCCATCTTTGCTACCTGCTGTCTGTAAGGACAAGACCTACACTCACATTGCCTTCTTGGTATTTAAAGTACTGGTAGTTTTAAAGCTTTAAAGGTTTCTTTTTAAAAAAGAAATGACCAAGGAAAATGTTGACAGATTCAATTATATAAAGCTAATTTTTTTTAAGTTTATTTATTTTTGAGAGAGAAAGAGAGAGTGTGCGAGCAGGGGAGGGGCAGAGAGAGGGAGACATAGAATCCGAGGCAGGCTCCAGGCTCTGAGCTGTCAGCACAGAGCCCGACGCGGGGCTCAAACTCATGAACTATGAGATCATGACCTGAGCCCAAGTCAGATGCTCAACTGAGTGAGCCACCCAGGTACCCCAAAACTGTAACATTTCTATTGAATGAAAAAGAAACATTTCCTTAGAACGAGAAAAGCTCGTTGTGCTAAATATGACCAAAAAGGTTCAATATCTACCCCCTGCCCCAAAAGAGTTTGTTCAAATAAAAGAGCAACTTCAAAAGTCTCTACAGATGAACAAAGTGTATCTAGGAAAGATGTTCAGAAAACAGATAAACCAAAGGACTGCAAAACACACTTTGTCTCTACTAAATTAGAACCACAATGAATGTTAAGCTAATAACACTGCTAAAATGGTGGGGACCCGGCACATTCAAACATTACTGTTGGCATAAATGGCAGAACCCTTCTGGGAAATGAGGTGGTCAATACAGAACGAGGGGCTTGATACCTGAGAATCTTGCTCCTAGGAACTTAGCATCAGGAAATCATTTGAAAGAAGGAAGAAGCCCATACACAAGGGTAGTCCATCCAGTCGTGGAGGACGTGGTGAAGAGGGGCAGTGGGGGGGGTCTAGGTCTGGGAGTGGAAGCAGGCAGGGGCTCCCTGCAGGAAGCCACTGCTGTCCTCTGTGTTAGGGCAGCGTGAGTGAAGGCGGCAGGTGACTGGAATGGTATCTAGAACTGGCGTTTCTGGGGAATCCTATGACCTGGTGAATATGGGAGCAAGGGAATGTCTGAGGGGCAAGGCGGGCTGGACTGGGTTTGGTTTGGGCCATGCTGATTTGGGGTGTTGGCGGAGCACCCATGGGGGGGACAGGATTTGGGGAAGGGGTCCAGGCAGAAGATACGGGCCTGGGAGGCACATGATTCTTTTTCTTTTTTAAATTTTTTATTCATTTTGAGACAGAGAGCATGAGCTGGGGAGGGGCAGAGAGAGAGGGAGACACAGAATCCGAAGCAGGCTCCAGGCTCCGAGCTGTCAGCACAGAGCCCGGCGCGGGGCTCGAACCCACAGACCATGAGATCATGACCTGAGCTGAAGTCGGACACTCAGCCAACTGAGCCACCCAGGCGCCCCGGGAGGCACATATTTCTATGTGGTGATTGAGGCAACAAGAAAGAACGTTGGCCAGTGAGAACACAGCGACGGAACAGCACTGGGTGGGCCGAGTACAGGGCCAGAGGGAACCCCAGCTGGAAGGAGATGAACGCACAAGCTTGGCTTCTGAGGGCCAAGTTGGGGGAACCGGAAGTGAGGTCTCGTAAAGAAGGGCGAATGGTGCTAAAGAGGACAACAGACAACCGTCTGAAGTGCAAGAGAAGCTTGGGCAGGGCGGTTCTCACAGTGTCATGGGAGGCCCTCGAGGGAGCGGCAGGGTGGCCACAGATGGCATTCCAGAAAAACCCAGGTTCCGTGGGGGAAGGAAGAGATGAGGGGTTGGAGGGGAAGCTGGGGGAGGGCTGCAGGCTGGGGAGACACGGGCCTGGTTTACAGGCTGAGGGAAGCAGCCAGCAATCTGGGGAAGGCAGGAGGCAGTCACGGGAACCACGGCTGAGGTGGTGGGGTCCAGAAGTGGAGGCTGTCCTTGAACAGGAAGAAGATGCCCCCTCTGAGCCCAGACAGGATGGGGAATGGGGTAGATTTAGAAGTGGCACAGGCTGGGCCAATCACTCCCGAGACTCAGTGGCTCCACAGTGAGGGGTACGGAGAGCGTGGGGAAGGTCCGGAATTGCCTCTGATAATAAGAAGAATAGGAAGGCAGCCGACTGAGGATGTCAGGACGCCAAGCACAAGAGCAGGCTACGATCCCGTGGCACCTCGCAGCTCCGAGCTGGGTGTGGTACCACCGGATGGCAGGACCGGCCCAGGGTAGGACTCTGCTGGACAGTTCTGGCAGAAGGACAAGGATACAAAGCGCTGGAAGAGGTCAGCTGCAATTAATTACCTCTGCTTTCTTCGCTCCCTGCCTCCCTACACAAATCTGGGAAGGAAGGAAAGCCAGAAAGAGGCTCACACACTTGGAGAAATCTCTGGGGATCGGGGAATGGCCTAGCAGTGGGGTTGGCAAGGAGGTGACAGAGTAAGGGCAATTGAGAGTGTCAGGCTGGAGTAGAAAGCATCAGCAGCGGAGCTCTGTAGGAGAGCGCTAAGGTGTGGTCACCGTGGATGAGGGCCGGGCATGATGTGGCTGGAAGGCCAGGCGGATCTTTCATGGGCACAGTGAAGCCACTCAAGGTGCCAGCGGGACTTGAGAGCGAGAGGAAGGCGCATAGCTGTGATAAGAGCCTTGATGGACAGGGTCCACCCCAGCCCCAGCTGTGCGGAGGAAGGGTGATGACCGGGAAGTATAACTAAGGGTCAGGGGTCGGGGGAAGTATCCCCCAGGCTCCCCAGTACATGGCATGTGAACGTGGGCGAGCAGGCGGTCTCCCCTCGGGAGGGATGCAGGGGACGCGATATCCCCGAGGTAGGTGTGATCTTGAATCTCCTCTGCCAGACTGTAGACCACTTCAAAGGTCTTCATTAATCTGGTCTCCCTCAGAGCACTGACCACAGTGTCCCGTACTGAGCAAGAAGTCAATAAATATTTGATGAACAAGCATATTTTCCAGTTTGGTTTCTAATGGCAGCGATTACAAGAGCTCATGAATTTAGACTAATTGGGGAAGAAACGCCTATCTGCATTAGTAGGAAGTTTTAAATTCATAGAATACAGTTAAAGAAACGAGGTTGTATCACATTCAGATGCCCACAGTAACATTTCCTAACCAGAGAGTTGCCAAAAGGTTCTCGAAGTCCTATTTTAACAAACAGAAGAGAATAATTAATTGCACTGAGCATGCTATTAGTTTATATGAAAATGTGTACCACAAAAATGGTCTTACATATCATCTTACCAGGTAAACATCTCCCTCCCTGTAATATTATTTGTACAATTCATTTCCATAGTAACCCCTCTTTTCTTAGATTGCGAGATCCATGCATCCAAATTAGCACACACTAGAAAGCAGTGGTTCCAAATTGCAAAGTTGATGTGGATTATGCACAATGACTCCCAGCAACCACATATGTCAATGTCAACAACCAAGTTTAGGAGAACCAAAGGGAAGGCTCTGGAATGTTTTCTCCCATTCCGTGAGGGGCTTCTCAGCAGATCTTTCCAATCTAATCTTGGGCCCAAATACCGTCACCCGCTAAAATGGCAACAATTTCTGGCTATTTTTTTTTTCTTTTTCCAGTTAAAATTTATCCAGGTACAGGGGTGCCTGGGTGGCTCAGTCGGTTAGGTGTCCGACTTTGGCTCAGGTTGTGATCTCGCGGTTCATGGGTTCAAGCCCCGCGTTGGGCTCTGTGCTGATAGCTCAGAGCCCGGAGCCTGCTTCGGATTCTGTGTGTCCCTCTTTCTCTGTCCCTCCCCCACTAGAGCTCTGTCTGTCTGTCTGTCTCTCTCTCTCTCAAAAATAAATAAACATTAAAAAAATCAAAATTTATCTGGGTACAATAAAAAGAAGCCAGAGAGGTCTCTGTCTCCCAGGTCTGTGTCTGAGACCTTTGAAGGCACAGCACTAGGCTTCTCGAAAAATACCTATATAAACAAATATTTCCACTGTGAGTATTACTGACATTCTGTTTTATGGATTACATTCAAACTTAAAAGAGACTTTTAACTTGAATCTGTCTACCGAAGATACAATCCTATACTGTGTAACTTGTGCAGATGAGACCTTAGAACAAGGCCAAAAGATTGTCATTGTATTGATCCGAAAATGCTCAATATGCTATGTGAATAGAGGTATCGAGTAAGCAGAATATATTTTGCTGTCTGAATCTGTAGCGAAAGGTCAAGCTATTATCCTGGTAACAGTTCCATTAGGAGTAATGATGTGAAAAGAGGCATTGCATTAATGCACTGGGTTTCCTACTATGTTAATAGTGGGTCATTAAGAATCATAGAACAATTTGCATTCATCCTTAGAATGCAATAGGTACTAAAAAGAAATTTCCCTCTTCTTCCATTCTAATATATTAAGGAGAAGCAAGGGCTAATTTTAAACAAGTCCAAATAATCCCAACAAGCGGACTAAGGCCAACAATTAAACTAAATAAAAGAGTTAAAGCATCTCCGGTGCTTAATATAATTTGAGGTCCCAAGGTACAAAGAGTACGTTAAGTCACTAGGGAAATGACAAATGTTCAATCTGATGTGTACATGAAGAATGGCTTTTCTCATAGGCTCGTGTTCATTCGAAGCGTGCCCTTTAATTGTATATAAATAATGAATAAGCTAGTGGTGGCTGAGCAGATCCTTCCCTGGGAACGCGGCATTTAATGCAATCATCAATGAACAGGCGGTATATAGTGTGTCTGAATGTGACATGCTGAGAACAGAGGGGATTGGCCGCGTTCCCCAAACAGCTATCTGTTCACACAATGGTTCCTAGAGGACCCTTAATTTGGATTCTTCTGGCTCCCTTTGCTGGGAGAAACAGAATATGGTGTGGCTTTTTGAAGGAAGTCACTGGATCGCACACTTTGAGAAGCAAGAGGGGACCTACGGAGCTTTAATGTCGCTGTGGAGCCTTCTACCCAGGCTACACCTGGCCGGCAGTGAGAGCCCAACCTCTGCTCTGATGACGCAGTTCTAAGTTATGGTCAAACGGACAAGTGGAAATCAAGGTGGACGTCAAGCAAAACTGAAGGCCGGGGCCTCGCGGGCGCCGCCAATCTCCCAGAGCGTGAGAGGGGCCGGGGACAAGGGTGAGAAAGAGAGCTCCCTGCAGGAGGGTCCCCGGGCCGGGCCGAGGAGTGGGAGCGCTGGGACCAGCCCTCAGGCGGAGGAGACTAGGTTTCCCTGCAGGCTGTGCACATTCCCCCTGCTCACCTGGGAGCCGCTGGAAGGCCACCGGCACCTTCCGGCACAGTCCTCTTTCCTTTATTCTTTATTCTGTGAAGCTTCCCACGAGCTAAGCACTTTACACATCTATCTCATCTAATGTTTGCTGTAACCTGATGGTGCAGGTATTTTCAGTCCTGCATTATAGACACAATCAAGGTACAGGCAGGTTAAAAAACCGGCCCCAGACCGCACGGCTCATAGGGATTGTTTTGTGCATAAATTAAAATTTTGTTTTTGCTCTTTTTTTTTTTTTAATTTTTTAATGTTTATTCATTTTTGAGAGAGAGAGACACACACACAGAGCATCAGCAGGGGAGGGGCAGAGAGAGAGGGGGAGACACAGAACTCGAAGCAGGCTCCAGGCTCTGGGTTGTTGGCACAGAGCCTGATGTGGGGCTCGAACCCACGACCCGTGAGATCATGGCCTGAGCAGAAGTTGGATGCTTAACCGACTGAGCCACCCAGGCACCCTGAATTATTTAATTTTTACTTTAAAGTTATATATGAGCACACAGATCTTGTAAGAGAGTAACGACTGAATTCTAAATATAAGCAAATCAATAGCTAAGTTCAGGCTTCCCTGCGAACGCTGTCTCACTTTCATTTGCCCAAAACAGAAGCACAGTGGACAGCAGGGCAGAGGGCCAGGTGGGTTGTGAGATCACCTCCCTTCTAGACCAAAGGGGCCGGCTGGCCTGAAGCAAGGAAGGGAGAAGGAGACTGGGCCTTGGGTAGGATGGGTCTATAGGTATTTTTGGCTTGGAGACTGATGACTCTGGCCCACTAGGACTCTAATAGAGTATCTTTCCTTTGATGATATTATGGTGCTTCAGTTACCAAATTCATGGGACAGCTGAAATCCACAAGTCATGGGCTTGCTACCCATTCCAAACCCATTGTGATTTATTAAAGTCACAAGAAGTGTAGAAGTTCAGGTACTAGGAGGGAAAGGGAAAGAGCTAGAAGAAGGGCTGGCTGATGGTGTGGGGTGGGCCGATGCTCCATATCTTGGGGCAGGTGTTCCTGGCCTAGGGACTGGCTCTCCGCCGTGCAGGTTCAAACTCTGATTTGAACCTGACCACCCAGGAGTTCACGCCCGAGAAACCAGCTCACGATAACCAGACCTACAAGGGCCTGATGGATAAGCTATGATGCAGCTAATTAATGTGTAAAGGGGGGAGGGGTTGTCTTTCCAGTATCTGAAGCATTTGATGTCACAACCCAGTACTCTCACTTCTTGGAATCAAGATGTTGGAACGAAAAACTCTGCAGAAGGTCTGAGTTGAACCAAAGGCAGCTGGATGGTGTGGGGCTGGCCAAGCTCAAGGACGCCTGTGGGAAACGGCCCACCCCAGCCCCCGCTGCCGAACTGGGCAGGGATGTTTCGTACCTGTGCCCTCCGCAGCACAGCCTGACCACAGCAGCGATGGGCACCTGACCTAAGGCTAAGCTGCAGACTGCACAAAAGGCTGAGCTCCTCAGAACAGCAAACAATGAGAGGATGAGGGCTTTACAATAGTAGGCAAAGCCGAGACCTCCTGGTATTGAGTGGCCCTGACACACCTTGCAAACCGGAACTGTGGCAGTGGGGAGGCGACAGAAACCGGGCAGAGGAAGCCGGTAAGGAGGAGGACGAAGCAGACTGCAGAAAGGAGTCAGAGAGAGTGAGTGTCACCTGGGAGGAAGGCAGGCAGCGTGCAGGCAGGCTGTTTCTATCCTGCAGGCTCACAAAACAGCTTCTTCCTAAGGCAGCGATGGTAACACTGTGTTTTGAGACCAAAAGAGCCTTCCCAAAGAGAGCATTTTTTACCCCCTGGAGTAGAGCCTGATTCTTAGCCCACCGTCGATTACACGTAAATGACCACCGAACCCTGCTCTTACGATGACAAATTAGACAACCCAGCAAATTAGTAAAAATATACAGCTAGAAAGAAAACAGAGAATACGGAAAGCAAAGAGGTCTTGAAAGCAGCCAGGCAGATAGGACGGTTTATCTATAAAAGAACAACGGACTCAGAGCAGACCCACAACAGCAACAAAATCTGGAAGACGGTGGCAGGTTTTCAAGTTGCCCTGCAGAAACAACCCTCAGTCCAGAACAGATTATCCCCCTAGACTCCACGTCCTTCGATACTGAGGGTGCCACAAAGAAACGTCCAGAACAGAAACTGAAATGATACACCACAGAGACCCTCATTCAAAGAATTGCTACAGGCTGTAGCCGAGGAGGAAGAGCTCCAAACACCCACCGGAAGCAGAGGGGAAGGGCGGGAGGGGACACAGGGAGGGAGGCCAGGAGCTGTAAGATACTAAGAGCTCGCGCAGTGCTAGATGAATGAAAGCTGGGTAGCGCAGGCTCAGAGGCAGACAAAAGACCCAGTGCAAACAGGTAAAGCGTGAGCTCAGTGTACGACTGAGAGGGGTTGACAATTCGTGTGAACGAAGAGGATGAGGTTAAAATGACTGACTGCCCAGGGAGAAAAGCAAATTAAATCCTTCCCTCACGTTTTAGGCAAAAGTAAATTCCAAGTGGATGAAAAAGATCTGAATATAAAAGATAAAACTTGGGCTGGGACAAAGCAGCAGAGAATACCATTCTATTATGGTCGGGAGAGTTTCTTAAAACGGGCACAGAAGAAACCACAAAGCACAAAGCAGTCCATCTGGCTGTTAAATCGAAACTTTGGTGTGACTGAAGAGGTCACACGCAAAGTTTTCACAGGCTAGGAAGTAAGAGAAAACAAACCTGTAACACAGGCAACCGACAAAAGAATTCACAGAAGTCAATAAGAATACAACAGCCTAATGGAAAAAACAGGCAAAGGATGGACATTCACAGAGGCAAATAACCAAACGGTAGTAAATATGAAATGATGGTCAACCTTATTAATAATCAGGGAATCCACCACTGAGGCGCCATTTGAGACTGGGACAAATTCAAGTTTGTTAACACCACGTGTGGGCAAGAACGAGGAAAAATAGGATCTCTTTTACGTTGCTGGTGGATATATAAATGATATGTCACGTCAGAGAGCCATCTGACAACACTTAATGAGGCTGAAGTTGCTCATACGCTGTGACTCCATTCCGCTCCCTGCGTGTCCCCTGGAGAAACTCCTACATGAGCCACAGGAAACACAAAGGTGACTGTTGCCATAGGCAACTGTGCACAAGAACCACCCTAACTGTCCTTTAGTAGAATAGAAAACTGGAGAAAAAAATTGCTTTCTTTGTATGGTTTTGCAGTTAAGATGAAAAAATGAGATTCATAATATACCGAGATGGATAAATCTTGGGGGAAAAAAGGACACAAATTTGCAAAAGTACAGTATGAGGCTGTGTATGTAGGTTCATAAATTCATAAGACCATAGTCAATGGGATTTCCGGACACACACCTAGGCAATAACATAGAAAAACATAAATGGGACAGATTCACACCAACTTCAGGTTACTTGGAGCGGGAGGAAGACAGACAGGATATAGAAGGCAGAACGTTTTGATTTTTTAAAAAAATAAAGAAGGTGGGTGCGAACTAAATATAACATCTGTTTTTAATCTCGGTGGGAAGGTGGAGAGAGAATGAATCTTGGAAAATGTCTTCAACACAGTCACGATGAAGAGGAATACTATTATTCCCACTTCTGCTAACGGGGACAAATGCCAGCCTATGAAGGAATCAGAAAGTTTCTCCCAGGACAATGCCGTGACATCGATCCTGACCGGACCTCAATCCACTGCTTCCATCCGCTCTCCCTCAGGGTCAGCCGGGAGAAGGCTTCAGCTTGCCTGCCTAAAAGCATCAGTCCATCACCCCCCAGGTCTCGGCTGAGATGTGACCTTCCCAGGCAAGCCACCCCACCCCCTGCCCACCGCCCCGAGTTCGTTAACCCGTGGTTTTCAAAATAACAACGCTTAGCGATCACCGAGACGCCGCGCTCGGCAGGGGCAGAGATCACGGCTGTCTCGTGCGTGGCCGGCACAGGTCAGGCAGCAGTTGGTGACAGAATAAACCTGAGAATCATTTTGCTCTGGTCTGTGACTTAACTTGAAAGAAGTCAAGAATTCCTTCGGTAAACGGCCACAGGTCTTGAGATGACCCTGAGCCCTCAAAGTTCATTTAGGATTTCATTTAACAATGAGATTTAGCACAGTCCATCAACTAAAGTGCCTAAAAACGAAATCTTTAACTCACACGTGAAGAAAATACAGTGAGGCCAACAATAACGTGTTTATTGATGAAATGAGAATATCCTACCGAATTATCTATGCCAGAGACTGTAGGGCAGTCAGCTGGTCGAGGAGAGCGAAACCTGACCATGCTGACCGTCAAATTGTTGGTCCCCTAGTGCGGATCCCTGTGCGGGGCCGTGATTTTCAGTTGGTTGTTGTAATGGAAAGGGCCCTACCTATCCAGAAAATTGA
Organism: Panthera leo; assembly: GCF_018350215.1. Classification (NCBI taxonomy): domain Eukaryota; kingdom Metazoa; phylum Chordata; class Mammalia; order Carnivora; family Felidae; genus Panthera; species Panthera leo. Next base: position 12,194,240 of record NC_056685.1, read on the forward strand.
TTCCCAGTTATATTTATTTAATTCTCTAGGTTTGCTTCTGAGAATCTGGACTAAGATTACAGAAGCATGGAATTTCTGAACTGGGAGAAACTTTAAAAATTAGCCAATCCCCACCTTTTTTTTCCGAGAGGTCATGTTTCAAGACCTTCATGGCAGAATCAGGAGTAAATCTACACCCACAAGGCTCCTTTTCAGTACCCCCCAACTGGTGGGACTTTGAGGTCTGAGCAATCTTGTTTAATCACAGCGGTTCTCAAAGATTTGAGGCCACGGCGGTCTGGCGGAAAAGAACAATACTCTTGTCTTCCTTTTGCTACAATGGCATCTCTGTCTACAAGAAAGTGCCTTGAGTGGTTTCTCAAATTAAACAAAGTTAATTTTAAATTTACTTCGACTTAAGAGAGCCCTCAGCAGGGCTCATTTATAATATGGCTTGGTGGGAAATATGATTAACACTTTCCCCTGGCTTGCTGCTACAGCACATGTTTGTTTAACATGTTTGCTATATTTCAACGGAATAAATTATATCTGCGAGATATTAAGGTCTGGATAATAACAAGTTCTGATGTCATGGTGTTTTACTATTTACTCCCTTTTCTGGGCAAAGAAGAATGTTTCAGAATCACAGATTTATAGAAATGCTACTTGGAAGGCATCTTGGAAATATAGAAGTCACTTATTTTACAGATCAGAGCCGAGAGGATCATCCGTTCAAAGAGTCAGGCAAGTGGCAGAAGGGCCACACGGACACCAGTGCTCCCTCTGCCTGAGCTCGGCCGCTCACAGCGCTTCTGTGTCTGTCCGCTCTGTGTAGACATCTTTGTCCACGATGAGGAGAAAGTACTGAGTTCGCCTCTCTGTTTTTAAAGCTTGGGTTCCCTGCAGTAGGAACTTTCAAAGTCACTCCATGAAGTCCAGAGTTCACGCCCTGAGCAGTAAGGCTGGAAGCTGCACTCACAGTCCTAGAGTCCGTTAGGGCACGTTCCAGAAGTTCAGGTACCATTCTGTCCCTCACTACCACTCAGGGACGGCCGAGGTATGAAGACAAGAGCAAGGAGCTAGGAGGGCAGTGGCAGCGACAGGGTCTCGCCTATGAGGATTCGGTCACCAGGTCAACCCACTTGCCACCATCCCTGCCCCTCCCCCCATGGCTGTCGTGTGGCGGTGTGACCTCAGGGTGACGACACTGGGTGTCAGGACTGGCCCGATGCCTCAGAGCGAGGCTTTTGTTTTCTGTTGTGTTTTAATGGTGACAACTCCCTCCTCATTGAGGTCAGTCATAGGAGAGTTGGGAGCTCATATTTTGAGGCTGTCGAAATAAAAGTTCTCAGAGTTCTCTCTGATACTGTCCTTGAGGCGCCATGGTGCCATGATGCTGAGGGCCAAAAAACCACATGGATGGATAAGCATCCTTAGGTATCAAGAAGTCTTGAGATGGCCAAAGCAGGAAGTGGCTTACCAGGCCTGCTTATGGCTTCCATTATTGGGTTTATTCAAATCATGGTCCCGTAATACCATTATTATACTTAACGTTTGGAAGAGAATTACTCTCCGGTGTGAATGGAAGCGTGACCCACTAGTCTCTCCACATTACCTCCCGCGGAGGCTGCTCTAGGACATTCAGCAACAATCAAGAGTTTTCAGAGCCTCCCCTGTCCAAACTGGGTGTAATATCCGGGATCACCTTGATGCAATCTGGCCGACTGCTGGGTACCACTCGATTTGTCTGTTGGTGTTTCTTCGCACCTTCAGACTTATATTCTGCCTTCTTTGATTTCAGCTGCCCTCCTCCGAGTCGTCATGGAGAAGCTGTGTCGTTATCCCATCATTCGTGCCCTGTGTCCATCCGATGTAGTGGAGTTGTATTTACATTTTTAAGAAGCCACGTTTTTCAGTGAAGAGAAATTGACCGCCTCATTCCTTCCGTCTCTCTTTCCTTTCTTCCTATATTCATTCATCGTTAATTATGTGAGTGGCACTGTTTCATGTGACAAGGCATATGCAGAGCAAATACAGAACATGGTCTCTGCCCCACAGGGGCTTGTGGTCTTGTTGAGGAGACAAGATGCCCAAACATAAATAGGATGACCGCGTATCCTGATTTGTTCAGGACGGTTCAAAATGCCCGCTTCCCCGGTGAAATGGTTAAGAGGACCATTTTCACTCTCCAAAGTGTCATGGTTTGGGGAACAAATGACCCTGTCATCTTCCACATAAGCCACGAGTAGCAAAGTGAAGGGTTAAGCCTTGGTAACGTGTGCTCTAGGAATGCAGGGAAAACAGAAATCAGTGCAGGCTGGGACCTGGAGAAAATCTCGCGGTAGAGGTCATGCGAGGTGGCTAGACCTCGTGAAGAGGTCGTGAAGAGCTGGATTCGTTCAGAGAGAAGGAGCAGAGCATCGCAGACCTGGGAACACAGCGTAACTCACGGTCCACAAGGAGGACGGGATGCGTGAGAAACAGCGCCAGCACTGGGCTGGTCACCTGGTGGGAGGGAGCACTCAGACATGTAGTTGCAAGGAGAGAGAAACCCAGTGATGGCGAGTCTGGAAATGGCCGGAGTTTGCACTTGACGTCATGGGCAAAGAGGGGCTGGGTGGGGAAACGTCAGGAAATTTTGTTTTACAAGGTGTTACTTGGTCACATCCTAATACAGCATGCACTCGAGGGGGAAACGCAGGGCGGGAAGGATATTTACAGAGGTTTTTGCAGAGTGTCAAGGACTAGGCAATGCCCAGCTGGATTAGGAGGGCGTCAGAGAAGCGGAAGACCAGGGGCGAGGGAGCAAGGACAAAAAGAACCGGCAGGGCTGGGTTAGGAGGGGGATTAGCGGCAAAGGCAAAAAGGCACTGATGAGGATTCCGAGCTTTCAGAGGTAGCAAGCAGAATGTAGGCACCTCCGGGGAGTTCTGTTAGAAGCCCTGTGCTGCCGTTCAGGCTGTGGGGGTAGGAGGGGCACACGTGACTCTTTCAAAAAAAGACCAGGCCGGGCCCCAAGCCCTGCGATTGAGCTGGAATGTTCTGTGTGTCTTAGTCCCCACCGTCTCTGGCCTCACTCGCTCCTGACTTCTGTGCACATTTCTAATGAGGAGCGGCCCTCACTGAGCTGCACATGGCTAGGCTGATGGTGTGGGTGGTGAGGAAGAGGTGCGGTGGGAGGTACTTACGGAATACTGGATTTACTCGGTGATCAAAGGAAGGGGTTGAGGAGGGGAGGCTAAGGTTCTGAGAAATACCAGGAGCCGGCCATAGAGAAGCATCAGAATCGAACCAAGAGCCAGATGCAGGAAAGACAGAGCCTGGAAACACAGTGTAACGGGAGACTTGAGTGTAGGGGTGCAGCCCCTGGGAAGACTGGGCTGCTTCCAAGAGGCAACACCTCTCTCTTCTAAGGGTGCTTTTAACGGGATAGACACAGCCACGCTTGCTTTTATACAAAGATGTCTTAAAGGCAGGCAAAATCGATGACAGCGCTCGGTTCAATTTTAAGTGAAGGTCGATGGATTTTCAAGGGGTTTTCTTAATGGAAGCTGACTTATTCTTAGTTTTTTTCTTTTCCTTTGTTGGTTTGTTTTTTGGGTGGGCTTACCATCAGTCCACAATACTGCAGGGACTGTATGCATTCCATGATCATTTGCATACGCACTTCTACGGCGGGAATTCAAGTGAGTATCAATTCCTGCATCTCTCAGATTTTTGAGGCATATCTCATATGAGATCGTCAATGACCATTCATGGAACTGAACTGAAACATTTGCCAGATTATGGGCACCAACTATAGGTCCAGGAGAAAAGTGATGAGGACCATAATTTCACCAATTCTGGACTTCTTATGCAATTCTGCTTCCCCACGATGGGAAAGAAAACAGAGATGTGGCATTACATTGTGACGCTGGCGGGAGGGGTGGGGAGGCGTTTGAGATCAGCCAATCTGTTGCGGGATCCACGGAAAAAGGAGATGGGCTATACAGAAAACACTGCTTTCTATTTCCGGGGCCCTGGCTGGCCCATATGGTGCCACTGTGCAAACCGGGAAGGCACCCCTTCCTTGCGACATTCTTACTTGAATCTGCCAGAAAACTGTCATAATAAGTACGCAAGTCGACAATGTCAACAACGGGAAGGGGGTACCTGTAACCCTGTGCAACCCACAATGACACTGGAGTGGCCCCGTTTGTGCTACAGAAACTGACCTCTCTTGACAGAAGGCTGTCTTTGTCAACCCCAGCAGGGGTGTTAAAACGCAGGTTTTGTAAGAATTCGGTGACTGGGAGCCAGAGCTGAATCCCTGCAAGTTAACCTACAACTGGTTCCTGCCCATTACGTGAGAGGCTGGATAAAGACCCCAAAAGCCGTGACCTTCTTAACAGATCTCCCCACACCTCTATTTGTGCCTTACGTGGCAAGCAAAAGGATGTATAATTTTGAGGAGGGTGAGATTCCTTTTTGAGCTTATGGAAGTCCAGGGACAAAGTAGGAACAGACTTTTGACTTGCTGTGGCCCCAATCCCCCAAATTCTGCTTCATCAGGTCCGGGATGTTGCCTTCGGAAGCTCAGGAAGAAGCTTTAAAAAGCAGCTTCTGCTTGAACCCCCCCCCCCCCGGGGGGTAAACTGGCGTTCATCCGGGGCCCGTTTCACTGGCGTTTATATTTATATTCACGGAGTTAAATGCTTCCAGGTAAACAAACAGGTTGGTGAGGACTCAAGGCCCATCAACTTGAACAGACTTCAAACAGTTCTGGCGGCGGAAGGCTTTCACCCATGTTTTATTTAACGTAAACTTCATTAAACCTATTCTGTAGTCAACTTTTTCATCCCTTTGCACGGGACACACTTCCCATCCTGTGAAGTCTGGTTCAGAGTCACCTATTGTGTGAGGCCTTCTCTTCCATGGCTGTCCGTCCTCTGTGCTTTCTCCTTCCATTCAGGAACGGGCACTCTGATGCTCATTTTATTCTGCCTTGGGGGACAGTTCCGTGTGCGTGGCTCACTGCTGACGTGTCTGAAGGTCAGAGGCCATGTCTTACTCAGCCGTAAATCACACGTTCCTGGCTCGCAGCGGGTGGGCACCAAGGTGGGGGCCGTTAACAGAGCTTTCACGCCTGCTGATGATTTCTGCGTTTGCGAGGTCAATGATACTGAGAAGGTTTTGGTTGTTCTCATGACTTATCCAGGCGTGGAGAAGCAGCAAGGACGATGTTTTTTGGTGTCACACTGTTTGGTGAAAAAGCTGGTGAAGTAAGTGCTCTAAACTTGCGGCCCAGGAGACTGGCCGGGAACTTGCCCACAAGGGAGGCCACGCCTTCTTCAAGCCTTTAATAGGGAAAACTATACAGCATTTGTTCTGGGATCCAGATGTTCGAGTCGTGCTGAAGTCTGGAAAGGCCTTTCGCCCACCTTAGTAAACTAGGCAGTTTTTCAGGGAAGTCCTGGTGAGGTACCACAGGCATGTCTGAAACGAGGACCTTGCACAACACAGCCGGCACGAATAACGTCGAACCCCAGAGGTTTAAAAGGATGAGAGGCGTCGACACGCACTATCGTCTCGCTTGTTCCAGGAGACGAGCGGGGCAGCCTTCAGAAAAAGGGCTGTTCTTAAGGAACAGAGGAAGGAGACGGTTTTCCAGGAGGGCTGTCGTATGATAGAATCGGCCATCAGCATCAGGAGCTCGATGGCTCGGATTCTCCAAGGGTCGTGTCAAACCATCTGCCTTGTTCAAAGGCAGATTCCTGGGACTACCCTACACCTACTGAATCAGTCTCCGAGGATGGGACCCAGAAATCTGAATTTTGAACCGACACTTCAGGTAATCCTGATGCACGCTAAAATACGAGACCCGCCATGGAAGGGGTTGAACGTACAGGGCTCTACACATAGAATGGCTAAGATTCAATACCACCTACTTGTCACGGGGCCTCCATAAAGAGTGGGGAAAAATAATCAACAACTGTGTAAGAGTCACAAAGCTGAGAGACGGGCTGTGTGTGTGAGAGAATTATAGACTTGTTACGTATTATTTTGCTGTTATACATTATGCAGCGTATCCTGTTTTAAGCTGATCTGATATGTCAAAATACGAACAGATAAATTAACAAACGATGATTTATCTTCCAAAAGGATTCCTGAATTAAAGCATTCATCAGTTGGTTTCAACTGCCAAACAGTGCAGCTAAAATTTAATTTACAGGCAACTTTGAAAAATTACTTACGTGCAGCGTGACTTTCAAGCTCTTTCTTTGTGGTCCTGTATGCTGCAAGAGTCTGAGCCGTGACTCTTTTCCTTGGGGAAGGGATCACACTTCTGTTCTCCTCCCTAGCATGATGGGACCGACGATCACTAGCTTCCGGGGAAGACCTGCCTAGAAGCTAGAGAGTAAATTGAGGTAAAGCTACCCTTTTACCCAGAAATTCACTCTGAATGTGCTTTGCGTACACAGTGACTGACTGAATCGTTTTAGATGATTAGTACGGTGACTTTCCTAGGGGAATTTATAAAGAATCCAAAATGATGCATTTTGAGATGGAAATGTAAAGTTGGGATACCTTTTCTTTTTTCCTCCCAGATACTCCAAAGCAATGAGCTGTGCTAAACAGCGGCTTTGGAGCCAGACAGGCCTGGAGTTAAATCTCGGCCCTACCACTTCCGTGTATCTTTAAGTTAAGGAAGCTGACTTGACTTCTCACAGCCTCAGTTTCCTCTCGTGTAAATGAAGAGCACATCACCAGCGCTGTTAGGACATTCAAGCCCAAGCCGACGTTCCCTCCCTGGTCTTACAGAAAGTTCTCAGGATACACACAACTTACTGTCAAGAAATGAATGATAGAGTGGACGTAAATTCTACCCCAACCATATTAATTTACATCCCTGTGAGGTCAAACTGAAAGCAGAATGGTGACGACGTACAATAAAAACGGAAGGTGAAAGTATTGTGACAGGACTCACACAGACCCCACAAGTCCCCAGAGTCGCTGGAATAAGACGCGAGCTTTTGGTGGTCGGCTGGCCAGAGCCTCTGAGGGGGTGATGCCGACTGTGGTCGGGCTCTCTAACCCTGTTAGAGGCACAGTTCAGTTTCTGGAGGAGCACCAACCAAGAGCTCCCTTCCTTCGCAGGGAGGTTCTGACCCCAGCGGACCATCGGCACTGACTACCCTCCAGGGGAGCCACAGTTTGGGATGCACACGGGGGTTGCACGGAGTAAACAAAGTAAACTAAGTAAGCAGTCGACCAGGTCTTTCACTTGACAGGTGCACATCATTTCCTTTGAATGCAAGAAGATTCAAGAATCTAGCAGAGTTTGATAGTAATAAAACTTTCTCAACTAATCACTATGAAGCTGAATTAAAAACCCTAACCCGGGTTCTAAAAACCGCTCCACTGCGGGGCGCCTGGGTGGCTCAGTCAGTTAAGTGTCCAACTTGGGCCTGGATCATGATCTCGCGGTTCATGGGTTCGAGCCCCACGTCGGGCTCTGGGATGACAACTCGGAGCCTGGAGCCTGCTTGGGATTCTGTGTCTCCCTCTCTTTCAACGTTTTTTTTTTTTTTTTTTTTTTTTTTTTTTTTTTTTTTTTTTTTTTTTTTTTTTTATTTATTTTTGGGACAGAGAGAGACAGAGCATGAACGGGGGAGGGGCAGAGAGAGAGGGAGACACAGAATCGGAAACAGGCTCCAGGCTCCGAGCCATCAGCCCAGAGCCCGACGCGGGGCTCGAACTCACAGACTGCGAGATCGTGACCTGGCTGAAGTCGGACGCTTAACCGACTGCGCCACCCAGGCGCCCCTCCCTCTCTTTCTGCACCCCCCCCACCCCCCGCTTTCACTGTGTCTCTCTTTCAAAAATAGGTAAACATTTAAAAAATTATTACAAATTGCTTCACTGCAACTATGTCTTCTGAAGAGCACCAGATCCGAGGATAGTATCAGTATTCAAATAACTCTCACTAAGGCACACCGCATGGTTTCCTGGCATCTGATATCAAGAATTAGCTGGTCTTGAGCAGGTGTAGCACGAAGTGAGGACAGCATACCTGGGTACTGACCTCCATTCTACATCCTGGTCATGAAATCACTTCTGAATTAAATTCAAGATACTAAACCATCCTTGGCACTAAAATCTAAGGCTCCACTTAATCAGATCGTAAGTTGCTTCTTTCCAGAGTTAGACTCAAAGTGCTCAGGTGACTTTCTCATTAAAGACCCTTTCATCATCAATACCTTGCATCATATTTATAAATGAATTTCTAATGAATTACCAGAAAGTGTTAACTACCATAAAACAGAGGAAAATATGTCAAAAATGTGATCTCTACAAAGAGGCTTATGTTTTATTTTCAAGATACTGTCAGGGGGAATATTAATTATCACTACAAAGAGCTTTGTTAATAATCCCACAATAGATTCTTCTTCAGTCCATTTCTGTTCTTATTATAAGCGTTTTACAGATTTTTGTTTGTCTCCCCCCCCTCCACTGCTGTTTTAACCAACATAGTCACTTCATTTGAAACAAAGTCAGCATCTGCTGTTATTTTTAGTTCTAATATTTTATAAAATTGACCAGTCTTGTATATTGCGAGTTGCAGGACTTTTGAAACTAATACAGTATTGGTGCACTATCCCCTAAAGGATAGAGGAAGAAAGACAATACTTCATATCTATAAAATTTTGTTAAAGTATGTGGTAGGGGCACCTGGGTGGCTCAGTCAGTTGGGTGTCCGACTCAGGTCGTGATCTCATGGTTTGTGAGCTCGAGTCCCTCATCAGGCTCTGTGCTGACAGCTCAGAGCCTGGAGCCTGCTTCGGATTCTGTGTCTCCCTCTCTCTCTGCCCCTCCCCTGCTCACGCTCTGACTCTCTCTCTAAAAAATAAACGTTAAAAAAAAATTTTTTTTTAAATTAAGTGGCAGACACCAACGGTAACATGAGTAGCTTTGCTGCTATTGTGTACAAAGAAACCATTTTATCACTTGCACAGATTACTCAGATTCAAAAGACTTGGGCTGGGGGAAGTAAATTTCCCCTTTTATCTCTACCAATAAGTAGCAAGAAAAACCGGGTAGAGTAACCTTCAATTACTAGCTGCTTTCAAAAACCACTTTATATCGTAATATGTGGGTTAATAAACTTGCAGCTAAAGGAAAAAAATATCAAAGGAATTAAGGAAATTAAGGAAAAAAGTATCAAAGAATCAAGAGAGTTGTACCCAAATTTATACTGAACTTTGGTTCCCCCCCCCTTTTTTTTTGCTTTAATTGGCATTTTATTAAAACTGGGAGAAATTTATAACATTTTTGATATCTATCATTTCAGATTGGTTGGGAGAAGACATAAGGATGGGTATTTAGTACCAGAACTATTAGGTCAATGAATTAGGGCCAAAGTCAAGATAAAAAATAAAAACTCACCCAACATATACTGATGGAAACCCTACTATATGTAAAGCTCTCAGTGAAGCACAAAAGGTAATCAAACATATTTAAGATTACAGCTTGTCCTCAAGATGCTTACAAGAAATTATCAGAATAAATCAGGTAAAGATGTTGGCTGACCAGTATAAACAGAATGTCCTTGTTAAGAAAGACAAATCGGATACCATACCCATATTGTGAATAAAGATTTTAGGAAAAAAAAAAAAGAGTGTAGGAATGTATGCAGTAAGTTCTGAAGAGTGGGACTATGGAGGCCTTTTAGCTTTCTATACGTTTTTATGGTTTGGATTTTTTACAAGCATGTACTATTTTTGTACCCAGGGGGAAAGTCTAGATCAAAATATATGTTTATGAGTAAATCCTACAAGGAAACAAGTGAATATACAGTATTTGTTGACTTAAGTTGGTGGCTTATGGTTGGGTTTCTGTCCATTTTAAAGTGTTTTTGTTGTTTTAATAGAATTTTAATGCCAGATTTAATTCAACAGAACAGTGTATGGAAAACTTAAGGTCTTTGATTTGAATAATCTGCTTTATTGAATATGAGGAGCAGAAGCCTTATTATCCTTTTTTAAAAATGTTTATTTATTTTTGAGAGAAAGAGAAAAAGAGAGAGGGGAGGAATGAGCATGAGCAGGGAAGGGGCAGAGAGAGAGGGAGGCACAGAATCCGAAGCGGGCTCCAGGCTCTGAGCTGTCAGCACGGAGCCCGATGCAGGTCTCGAACTCACGAACCTCGAGATCATGACCTGAGCCGAAGTCGGTCGCTTAACCGACTGAGCCACCCAGATGGCCCACCTTGTTACCATTTTTATTTCTAGCTAAAGAGTAGGGCTGTGAAGAAAATTAAGGCATGTTCTCTATTTCTCTGTGCAATACACTTTTTCAAACTATTGTATGATGTCCAGTCTCCACTGAAAATGGCAGAAGCAACCCCTATCACTCTACTTGTAATGACATGTTTCATTACCATCTAGTATAAAGGTAACTCCTCTACTGTCATTTACAGTTCCCTCATTTCCAAATACTTGCATACTGTTAATACACTGTCCTGAAAAGAAGGAAATTAAAACAATTCCTAGCTACATTTCAACGTGTTTAAAAGCTTCAGCCTAAAAAGCGTCATCAGCCCTCCAAACATATTAAATGGAAATGAGACCCTTCTCAACTTTAGCTGGTCTCAGTTACATCACTGACCATTCTTCAAATTCAGTAATCTTGTGTTTAGTGTCACTTCAGGCTGAATCATCCTTTTCAGAAATGACAGGGATTGTAATGTCTCTGTAGCTTTTCTTATTTCATACAACTCAACTGTCACTTTAAGTGAAAAAACTCTGTTGGAGGATGATAAATTTTCTGTTACTGAAGGCTTACGTCCTTCTGGCCACCAACAAAGGCTGTTTGGTACTTGCTAACTGTTTAGAAAAAAATCACAATATTTTGTAAAGTTAATTGTGGGTTTCCAAGTATCCTTAAAGCGCTATTAAATTCATTTACTCATTTTGCAAGATAACAGGAAGCAGAAGTGAGGCAGGAAGGCTCTCTGGGTCCAGTCCCTGCCCACAAGCCACGTGAGGCCGGGACCGAGCAGTGAAGAATCCTTATCAGTGATTCCAGTGTAAATTAAGGCCTGATCCTCAAATTCCACTTTCATGGTAGCTGTGTTCATATTTGAGAATTCATTTACATTAAAAAAAATATTTAAATATTTCTATTACCTGAAATTACATTTATCAGAGTCCTATCCACGGACATTTGAAAGTTAAGAAATAGGTCTATGATGTGGAACTGGATGTAAATGAACTCATACTTGCACCTGCCTGGCTGCTGTGACGCAGTGGAATTCAGGCACCTGTTCATGAGCGCTAAGGGGGGGCGGGGAGACTCATGGTTTTCTCTGCATGTAGCTGGCATGACTGCATACACAACCAGAGGGAGCAGAGCAGGCCAGGGATGTGTGGAGGTACACGGGATCTGCCTTCAGAGCGGGGTCACTGACATTTAAAGTATCTTTAGAAGGGCGCCTGGGTGGCCTAGTCGGTTGAGCATCCAGCTTCAACTCAGGTCATGGTCTTGCGGTTCGTGAGTTCGAGCCCAACGTCGGCTCGCTCCTGTCCGTGCAGAGTCCACTTCGGATCCTCTGTCCGCCCCTCCTACCCTCCCCTGCTCATGCTCTGTCTCTCAAAAATAAATAAAACATTAAAAAAATGTTAATGTTTGTTAAACTTCCTCACTGAGCCTTATTGGAAAAAAAAAAATGAAATAAATAAATAAATAAATAAATAGTCTTTACAAGCAATGACCTCATAAAGCAACTTCCAAACTTTGGAGAGAACTGTTTTCAAAAAAGCATCAGAGCCTTACTCTTATTTATAACTAACAATTTAGGTCAAAATCATATTCTGGTGAAGTTCTTAGTTAGAAACTACTACGAAGAAAGATACTTTCATGTTAAGAGACAATCAAGAAAAACACTTCTTTTTGGTTCTGCAGCAAATCAAACTGGCTCTGAAATGATTTTTAACAAGCCAACATCACCCTTGAAATACCAAATTCTAGTGATACTTGGGGTGGTGAGTGTCAGAGGTCATACCGGAAAGCCACACCAGTGGGTGAAAACTGCCAAGGGCAAATTCAATTCGCTTCCAGTTAGCTGAGTACAATTTCAGCTGCGTCTTTATGAAAAGAAGGCAAAGCTCAACCAAGAACCCATAAAATGAAATGATGCAGACCAACCTTTTATTGCACCCACAATATTTTGGTCTAGTCCTTTCCGGTTGTCGTTGAGTCCTCTTTTCCTCTTCCCGTTGGGTAAGGAGTTAGCCAAAGTCTTGTCGTCGAAAAACGCACACACCAGCTTTCTAAACAGAAGGCTTCCTGAGCGAGTGTAGTTTGACAATATAGAGTCCAGCTGTGATTTAGGCATGAACACATCAAAGCCTTCAGCAAGTTGCACTTCTGGCTACCAAAAAGAACATAAATATTTCATTAAAAGCAACATTTGAAGCATGCGCCTTTGGGCATATGTGCAACAGAAGAACATCACTAGCTACTGAAGTGTCCATACCCTGCGTACGATATGGTTTTGGCTTTTGTGTGCCAGTAGTTGCGACTTATAAAACCAGTGACTAGTTATTACAAAATACGATGCTCTAATTCCAGCATTAAGTCTCTTCGAAAGCAACGGAGAGGAGCACGCTGAAAATGCATTCTTGTCTCCGAAAACAGTCAAGAGAAAGAGGATAATCACAAACTCCTGTAATTGTAAAGCTACGCGGGATGGGAAATTTCTGGGTGGAACACCCTCCTTTTTTAAGTGAAGGCACTACGGTCCCAAGAGATGGTAACCAAATGACTTAAAAATAATTTAAACGTGCTCAGTGCATTACACTTTCCAGATTACTTTCCCCAACATTAAATCATCTCATTTGCGTACGGACACAAACATCGGACTGCCCCACAGGCCCATGCCAGTGGTTTCCAGCTGTGGAACTGTATTTTTTTTTTTCCTCCAGGGAAACCTTATGTAAACTAACCCATAAAATAAATAAAAACAACGAGCAGGTGCCCAAGGTAATTCAATTCCACCTCTCGCCGCTACTTTTGGGAGGAGAATCTGAAGCTATGTCTCAGAGCACCACTGGAAAACCGATGCTCTGGTCACATTGCTTCCCCATCAGGGATTTTCCGATTGGGATGTTGAAGCAGGAGACTTGGAAGGCGCCTTTCAACTTGGACTTTAAGTAGTGTGAAATACGTTCAGACAGTAATAATATCTTGTCTGTCAGCACTCGTGGACGCGGATAGCTTGTCTTTTCATTCGGCAGCCCAGCGAACATTTAGAATAAATGCCTTCCCGTGGAGGTGGCCATCCACTCTTTGTCACTGCTATTTATGGGTGTATTTATTATACCATATAATTAGGTATCAGACTGTGGCCCTTCCTGATGCCTGTAAGTCAGACTCTGTATCGCTCAGGCCTGGCACATCGTAAATACTCAATAAGTTCTTGTCGAATGGGCAGAAGTTCATTAGTCATAATCTAAGCTATTAAGTCATCTGCTGTTGATTATAATGATAACTCTAAAACAGTAACATGATGAGATGCACTTGGTAAACTTTGATTAGGAAAAAAGTCAGAAGAACATCTCATTGGTTCTAAGATGTGTTACAAAAGCTTGTTCTTGAATAACCATACTTAATCACTTTGCAAGCCCGGCACTCCTTTGGATTTTTAAAACCATATTACAAACACGAGGATCCGGGATTAGTTTTTCTCCTGGAGAATAGGAATTATCACTTTTGTTTGGCCTCGTGCTTCCCAGAATGCCTAACACACTACAGTCGGAGTAAAGAGGGTCCAGAAGAGGCTGCAAATGATTCTGATGACGTGGGAAGTTTGGGTCCTGCCTTTTCCAAATGCAATTCTCGACTGGATTATCCACAAGGTTGTCTCATTTCTCTGCCTCACTTTGCCTTTCAACTTTTAGTCCCTGGATGCTTGGTAAATATCACTGTAAGGGCAGTGGCGTCAGACTGATTGCTGAGTTTTGGGTCTTGCAGCTGGTAAAAGTGTGTGTGTGTGTGGGGGGGGGGTGTGTGTGTGGCTGGGAGCCAGAGGCTACACCGCCAACTCCTGGAAAAGAAGCTGTCACACCACCTGATGCTCAATGCAGGTTTGTTGAATGATTCAATGTGGAAATATCACATTGAGAGACTTTTATCATCATAATCTAAGGGGAAGTTTTTATTCATAACCAGAGTTTTGCTCTGCATATCCTATGGCTGGCTGCATTTAGACCTTATTCTAAATGAATTGATCTCAGATTTTTGCTCCGTGCTCCTATGTATCATTTACAAGCCATTTAAAAAAAAAAAAAAAAGAGTCCCAATTTCCTTTACAGAAGCAGCTATCTGAGGGGCTAGGGTGGTATTGAAGCTTTCAAATTTTCAGGAGTCAAAAGGGGGAAACACCAACTGAACTCGTTCATCTATCTCTGTTGAACTTGGGAAACCATTCAACAGGTGCTTAAAGCTCAGCCACCTGACCTGAGACTCCCAGAACTTGCCCTTGGACTCACCCTGGAGGACTTGACCCGGGTTGAGGAATAGTGACCTGAACTAGCCATCAAGCGAAATGAGCCCTCCTTCCTTCACATACTCAGCCTTGTCTATGAACTGTGTTTCTGGCACTTTCCACACTGCATTTCTTTGCTTGGCAGTTTGTGCTTCTCATCAGAATGTGTGCTTGTTTGTATTCACGGTGCCAAACGCCCAGTCACTGCCCAATAGCTATTTGTCAGAATACAGAGTAAACAAAACACTGTGTAAGAATTCACTCAAAATTCATCCATTTGAAAATAATACTGATTTAGAGACCTTTTATCCCAAAACACAGGAAGTGTGGGTGAACGTCTGCCTCGGGGTGAGGGATGAGGGATGGGCATCATCAAGGAAGGGACGGGATAGCATTTTATGAGACGCAGTTACTGTTTCTAGCATTTGCTGCGACTCCTAAAACTAAGTATCTGGAGGTTTCTGTGGAGCCCAGAGATTCACTAACGGATAATAGTATCTTGATTTCTGAGAGGCTGTCCTAATGCAGAAGCTGTCAGCATGTCCTGGTCTGCTTTCTACTGACGGACAAACATTGTTATTTTGAAGTGTTCTCTCCAGATCAAGGAACGTGAGCTCACCCAGTTATGAGCCTCTTACAAAGGAGTCAGTTTTACCAGTTGAGGCAGTAAGAGCAGCGGCAGGAGCAGAGGTGACTAACCTTTGCCCCCTTCCTGCCTGTCCAGTCCTTTCTCATATGCCACCCAGGTGCCCCTGTTCTGTCCTTTCTCATATGCAGATTTCGTAGTAACGGGTGCTAATGCTATGTCTTACAAGGTGCCGCAAAGCAGCAAACTGATTGCTTAAAAAGAGAGGGTAGCTTTATTTTCTGAGACATGAAGAAAACTAATCTCAAACTTTCACTATGAAATTTTTTGATCTCCATTTTATAAATACAGTGACAGTGTCTTACTACCACGTAACGATCGACAACGTTGTGCATATATTTTTAAAAACAGGTTAAAGGGGCGCCTGGGTGGCTCAGTCAGTTAAGCGGCCGACTTCGGCTCAGGTCACGATCTCGCGGTCCGTGAGTTCGAGCCCCGCGTCGGGCTCTGGGCTGATGGCTCAGAGCCTGGAGCCTGCTTCCGATTCTATGTCTCCCTCTCTCTCTGCCCCTCCCCTGTTCATGCTCTGTCTCTCTCTGTCTCAAAAATAAATAAAACGTTAAAAAAAAAAATTTTAAAAACAGGTTAAAACTCCATTGTATCATCGAACCCCTTCTTTTTGTTGACTGGCGCTACTTTAAATGAGACCTCTCTGCTTACTAATGATGGCTATGCTAGGAGCCACACTCTTCCAAATGAATTATCATTTTACAAACTAGGCATCCTCTGACAGAATCGCTATTTGACTCCAGCGAAGACAGATGGCTAATACGCTAATTTACAGATTCTGTTGATTCCTGAAGTCATATGATCTTTAAATGATGACATCCAAAGGATGGGGCAGAATTTATGACACTTGGAGGCATCACTTTAAGAGTTAGGAGTCTGAATTCGCACTGTAAATTTGGATTTTCGTGGACGTCTTGCTTATTTTCAGGACCGCAGCTACTTAGCACAATAGCCTATCAAATGTTGCATTTTCCTTATCTAGTGGCATCATATCTTGCACTGGGTAAAGTTCTGAAGGCAAAAACTACATGTAGTCATAATGACTCTTGAAAATGTTCATGGACCCGGGACTGTGGACGTTAACTCTCTTGTTTCTCTTTGCATTTCAGTTGTGGCCTCCCTTTGCTTGGTAGAAGTTGGGGTCAAGGTCTAGTTTGAGTGGGAGAATCCCCTAACCAGGTAAATCAAAAGATTTCCCCCTCAGTCCCTATGAGCATATCATGTGATTCCCCTGTATAATCTAAAGGAAAATATGTAAAACAATTTTAAAGAGATCATGTCAAGTAATCACAGAGGCAACATTTCTGATATAGGCTATTTTACATCAGGTATTAACAATGCCGAATGACAGTAAAACATGTTTATAGCTAGCTACATGTGGTCATTGGTTAAAGAAGTAAAAAGAACTATATGAGTATTCATATTGGACATTAGTCTCAGGTTTTCAACTGAAAAGTAATAAATTACATACAGTAGTTTGTATACTCAACTGGCTAACTAGTTAAGTTTACGACTGGCTCAAGGAAAAAAAAAAAACGTGGATGAAGAGTCAGGATTCTGTGGAATCCTAACTGATTTGGGGCTCAGTGCACATAACAGAATTTATAAGATGGTTGAAAGATCGTGAGGTTAAGTCTTTCTGCTCGTAATACTTCCGTGTACAATGATCCTTTATTATTGTTTGCTATTTACTTT
Organism: Panthera leo; assembly: GCF_018350215.1. Taxonomy (NCBI): domain Eukaryota; kingdom Metazoa; phylum Chordata; class Mammalia; order Carnivora; family Felidae; genus Panthera; species Panthera leo. The sequence continues at coordinate 12,211,095 of NC_056685.1, forward strand.
GCAGCACGTCAGATGTATTTCTAGGAAAATGAGCTTTAGTTCAGGAGACGAAATTTAAAAAAGCCACCAAAACCCCCTCCTAAGTGATTTTATTGTGCTCACAAACACGATCTGCTTCTATTTGAGAAAAACTGAAATCATTTCCTAGAACACAGGTCTGCTCCAGGTAGATTTGGCAGGAAGCACTGTTACTATTTATTAAATGCAATGCCCAGAGCACGGCCAGTGAGCTGGGAACCCATGAGAATACCCTAGATGGGAGGGCAGGCTTGGTCTAGTTGGTCTACCTGGAGCTGAGAATCCGTGTTGATGAGGCTCTACATTGGATGTACTATGAACAGAACTGTACTGTAAGGTAGATGCTCTGTATTAAGTAAAAAATGCTCGGGCAGAAGTTCTATCACAAAGTATGTGTAAGCTACAACTGGCACATATTTAAGGGTGAATCAGATAAAAATTAGAGGAAGTCATTAAAGGGCCAATCCTTTGTAGATTTTTTATTTGATAAAATTTTGGTAGAACTAAGTGTTTAATTTTAAAAGACTTTTTGTTTTTCATGTTTATTTATTTTTGCGAGAAAGAGAGACAGAACAGTAGCAGGGGAGAGGCAGAGAGAGAGGCAGACACAGAATCGGAAGCAGGCTCCAGGCTCTGAACTGTCAGCACAGAGCCCGACGTGGGGTTCAAACTCATGAACCGTGAGATCATGACCTGAGCCACAGTCAGACGCTTAACCAACTGAGCCACCCAGGCGCGCCCATCTCTCTCTCTCTATTTTTAATGTTTATTTCTGAAAGAGAGAGAGAGCAGGGGAGGGGCAGAGAGAGAGGGGGACAGAGGATCTGAAGTGGGTTCTGTGCTATCAGCACAGAGCCCGACGCGGGGCTCAAATTCACGAACCGCGAGATCATGACCAGAGCCGAAGTCAGATGCTTAACTGACTGAGCCACTCAGGCACCCCTAAGCGTTTAATTTTAGAAAATACAACACGATTTGGACCCTTGAAATTTCTCCATGCTCTTGCGTAGTAAGATAAGTGCAAAGTGTTTCAGAGATGTTTTTAAGCTTCTCCTTCCTCGGGCAGTGAATTAACGACTGAGCACTACGGCCTGATTTATGCTCAAGATATTTGAGCCCAAATGCATAAGATGGAAGATTGCGGCCACTACTGTCTAGATTCTTCCACCCAACTCCAGTGAGACTGCTGCTCCAAGAAGATGTCCACCTCTGAGAGCCTGTCCTTGACCCTCCAGGCCACGGGCAGCTCCCGCTGTTCCCGGCTCCCCTGTGGTCTTCTGACAGCCACTCCTAGAGCCCGTGTCCCAGTACAGTGTCCTCACTGTGTACACGTCTCCCTCCCTAAGCTCCTTGCAGGGCGATGACTCCTGCATTCATCTCGGTGCACCCCGGAAAATGGGGATGACAAGGAACATTTATTCGCTACTTACCATGTGTCAGGCCCTGGGCTAACATGCATGAAGTGGCTTTTCTCATTTCGTCCTCACCCTATGGAGTGACTATTTTATTATCCCTATTGAGGAGGGGACAGGAGAGTCCCCGTATGACTATTACTACTATTTGCAGATGCAAAAACCAACGCTTGGAGAGGTTACGAGGTTAGGTAACTTGTTTAAGGTTATCCAGCCAACTAGTGATGAAGCAAGGATCTGACCCCAAGCAGTCTGTACCAGAACCTACACTCTGAAGCATATGCTGCTTGAAGTTCAATGAGTCAATGAAGGAATAAACAGATGCTTGCTTGACTGATTGCCCGCTTTACTGTTTCCCAGTGGATTACGTATTTATTGGGCTAAGAAGGTGTTAAGAGAACAGGTTCTGATTTCAGAAGCTACTTCTGTGGAAAGCAGCAGTACATTTAATATTAGTTATTTTAAGAAGAATGACATACTCGGGAACCTGGGTGGCTCAGTCGGTTGAGCGTCCAACTTTAGTTCAGGTCATAATCTCCCAGTTCGTGAGTTTGAGCCCCGCATTGGGCTGGCTGCTGTCAGCACAGCGTCTGCTTCAGATCCTCTATCCCCTCTCTGTCTTCCCTGCCCCTGCTCGTCCTCTCTCAAAAATAAATAAACATTGAAAAAGAAAAAGGAAGAAAAATGACATACTACAAACATCAGTGAACTAATCTTCAGTTGATGGGTCACCATAGATTTATCTTCTGATAACTTCTAAATTTGTGTCATCTAGGATTACTGGGAAATATTCACAGTAATCCTAACAAAGAGAAAAAGGTTTTCTATTCTTAAAAATTGTCATAAATCTATCTTTAAAAACTGATCAGAGTGTTTCACTAAAGCCAAGAAACAAGCCAAACAAAAAAGCAATGACAATGAAACAAGCGTGGGCCGGGTGTATCTACCCAGAAAAAACCAAATCACTATTTCCAACCAGGTCAGAAAGAACGGTGATGGCAAAAACTCCCCAGCCGCCTCGTCCGAGTGCCGGTAGACTACTCGGGTTGTGAGCATATGGAGAAAGAAGGGAATACTGGATTTAAATGTGAAATATGGTTCTGGGTTTGGGGTTCCCGCTTTTGCTTCCGTGTCACTGAGGCCTAGGTTTTATTTAATTTAATGTGCTAGTTTTAAATGGGTCAAACAATACTGCCCAAAGTGGAAACATTTCTGGCCACTCTTTTTTATACTCACTAGTTACCCATGGGTATTTGTTCATTCATATGTACACTTAAGTTTTATTTAACATTTATGTTTGTCCCTATAAGGTACTTAGCTAGGACTGCTGAAGTCTAAAAAAAGAACCAATATTTATTGAGGGTTTATGTGGACCAGGATCTATTCTAACTGCTTCACACAGATTACTTCAGTTAACTCCTCCAGCAGACCAGTTCTAGGAGGTTCTTTCTTTCTTATCATTATTCTCATTTTATGGAGAGAAAAACTGAGGTGAGGGGTTACACGGCTAAGCTTCTGGCTCAGGCAGCCTGACGTCAGAGTTTGCATTCTTCACCATTAACTTCTCCTCCAGAACCTTCCAAGTAAACAGAGTAAACTGCCATGCTCCAACCTTTCAGTTCTCCTCATACAGCCATCATCCCGTGACTGGTTCCTGAGCGTTGGTCATGTGCAGGAACTGAGCTAGACCGGGCACCCGAGTCTGTCACGCGGTGGGTAAGGGCAACTACACGCGCGGGTGTGAGGACCAGCTCACCTTTCTGGCTGTGACCCTGAGCAGGCTACGCAAGCACTTTAGGCCACAGGGTCCTCGTCGACAGCACGTGGACAGTAACGCTGCCTCAGAGGCACATTATTTAGCACAGGGTGGCACAGAAATACTATTATCATATGGTCCCTGCCCTGGAGAGACCGGGGTAGATGGAGGGGGAATCACGTGAATAGTTACAAACTAGTTTAGAAGGTTCTATGAAAGAGAACTGCCCAAATTATGTTGGGGCCTGGGGGCTGTGGGAGGGGAAACGGGGGTTAAACTGAAGGGAGGCTTCTGACGAAAACGGAGTCCTAGGCCTTAAGTTCTGAAAGTTTATTGTGAATATTGTGCTCAATGCAAATGAAGACGTTTTGTCAGTGGCGGACTAGCTCTCGTGTATTGAGTCCCCGCTACGTGCCAGGCTCTGTGGGAGGGGTTTCTCGAGTGCCCTCCATTGTCTAGTGTGAACGCTTCGCAGGCGATGGTGCAGCTGGTTGTGATGGGAGCTCAGTGTTTTTCCACATCTGAGTAGGGGCGGCCATGATGGCTCGGGTGGCGGGTGGTCTGCCCGCAAGGCCCTGCACGGGCCCTCCGTGAATTTGTGTGGCAGCGACGCTAAAAGTCACGGTGCAAGGCAGATAACTTACTACACCGTGAATTAGAATTAATGTGAATGTTTACACGTTACAAAGCAACGGGAGCCTAGGTTTTACGTGTCCTTTTCTCGGTGCTTCTAGCTCTAATCTTTCTCCTGTGCTCCAAACATCTACTGACCGCTTTGCGGTAGCAAACTTGTACTTCCCATCCAGAACTGAAGGCTGCTTCTGCCCTTGCTCTCCCTGCCTCAGTTAAAGAAGCTGCCGCCACCCAGCAACGCACCTGGTTTTCCAAGAGAGAAATGTGGGGGGTGTCTTCTGAGCCACCACGTCCTCTGTGTGGGGACTTCCTAAGTGCCCCATTTCTCTTTCTTCAGGCTCACGGCTCATGTAGACCCTCCCATGCCTGACTGCTGGTACTTGTCTTCCTTCTGGTCTCTCTGTCTCTACTACCTTCTCTCCATCTATCTATCACCCACAAGGCAGTTCCCCTTTCCACTCTTTAAAGACACAAGTGTGATTAGTCCTCTACCTGAAACTTGCTGTGGCTCCCTAGCACCCACAAGATGAAGGTAGGTCAAGGGCACTGGCATGGCATATTTAGGGCTTTCACTACCTGGCCCCATCCTACCTTTTTATCATCATCGTTGGCAACTGATGCTGGCCAGACAGCTGTTCTAGCAGCACTGGACCACTTGCCCAGTCCTACAGTTTTGGACCTAATCTTCCCACTCCCAATGCTGGGTATTTCCCAGGGCCCATCTTCAAATGCACAAATACAGAGTTTCCATCTGCTCATATATATCCTGTGGTAGTACATTTTCTCAAGTCCATTTTAGACAGTAATTCCTACAAGATTATTATGTATTTTCTGTTTTCTCCTCTGGACTTCTGCCAAAATTTAAAAGGACCCTGGCTAAGAAATAATAAAACACTAGAAGGGCACCTAAATTTGGAGGCCTTTAAATCGATGGTTCCATCACCTGAGGGAGTCGATCCACTCACCCTTACCCCCCCACAACCCCCCTGGCCTGCCCTGCCCTGCCCAGGGACTTCAGAAGCTAGACTCACTAATGCTGGTGAACACAATCTGTGGACAAAACTTCCTTATCCAATGATGGGATTCACTGCACGGTCCTCTAGGTGTGGTTACACTTTCTGTTGAACAGATGAATCAAATGGCCTATCAGCTGGCTAATGCAAAGATCATTATCTCTCTGTATTTTTTGCTTTTAGAAGCATGTTATTCTTCAATCAAAGATAATCAGCACCTAACTGAGTTTTCAGGGACAATTCCAAATGTGCTTTGTTAAACTGAACAGCTCTTGTTAGCAAAAATAATCATGAATGAAAAGCGAATTATTTTTATTGGGCGTGTAAACAAAATTATGCTGATATTGGTAAAGATAAGAACAATTCTATTCTACTTCATTAATGTACATAAGGCCTTAATCAGATCTTCTTAAACTTATCTCTGAAGTGTATTTGGAGCTTAAAAATAAAGGAGAAAGTTTAGTTATTAGCATTAAATTGACCCATTTAGGAGATGATTTATACAACCCAAATGATTGCTCCTGATATATTAATGTCTATCTGAAAAGAATGCTAACAAAATACAAAATATATATATATATATATATATATATATATATATATATATATATGTATATTATGAACACTGCTTAAGGTTCAAGGTACTTTGTGTTTTAGAATAATTTACCTGTTTCCAAATATATGATTTACCTGGGTTCTGACACCAGGGCCTTCGCGGCAATAATCATTTGATATAAATAAATCAGCTGACTGGCCTGGGGTAGAACGTTATCATCATTAATGACTTTTTTAAAGCTAAGTTTCGAGTCTAGGAGAACATTTTAACATGTATTCAAAGATAAAAAGTGAAAACCCCTTTAACACCAAGGATTGGATAAGTTCAAATGCTTTTCTAGTCTAAAAAAGTCTCCTCCATTTATTAAAGACCCAGTGTGGAAACGTGCTAGCAAACTGTCTTTCTGCGATTTGAAAGGGAGGGCTTTTTAAAAAAGAAAATAGCAGCTATTTTTTATTTAAAGTTTAAAAGGTAGGGCCAAACTCCAATCCCATATAGGCCTGTGGGTGTTCTCGGCAGGATTCTCATCCTATGCAATCTGATAATAATAGATCACTCCCTCTTGTTTATTTTAAGAACTCCCCCAACGAGATGGGGTTCGCATCAACATACGTAGATAAAGATACTGTGAGGAGAGTCTGCGGTTGCAAAGATGGCACGTTCTTAAAGAAATTCGTTTATGGTCACGTGGATACGAAATGGCAAGCCACAGCAAGATGGGTATCTTAGATGTCATCCAACATCTGGGACCACAACAACTTTCTGGCTAGGGTATTAAAATAGAAAAACCTTTGCAGAGCATTAACCTATCATTACACGGAGTAAATGGCATGGCGGTTACCACCTAATTAGCAGTGTGGTTTGCCTCTATAAAATAGAATTAGCACTCCTGCTCTTTTTTTATTATTAGTTTGTGTTTCTAGAAAGGTGTGACCTTATCTGTAAGGTTCTGTTCACGTATGCCCATTTACAAAGGATTTAATTATGTTCTTGTAGCTCTCTGCACTGAGGAAATTGAAAACGGCCACTTCAGAATTAAAACTGGTAAAGAAATTAGTGAGCAGGTTATTTACTCCATCACCCTCCTTCTCTCAGCGACAAAGAACGGAAACCCGTTCAAATAAATAAGGTAGAAGATTTTCGGGAGAGGAAATTCTAGGCGAGGAAATGATTAACAGTCGTCCTTTCCTCTTTCCCACGCGTCTTTTTGCAAGTTTCTCTAGTTTTCTGGGCCCAGATGAGTTGAGGGGAAAGTGTATTCATACGGCAAAATCCTGAAAGTTATGTCACATTCGTGTCAGCAGCCAGAAAACATCGACTTACATCTGAGGCCGGCGATTCCAGGACAATGCCGAATCCGAGGACGCGGCTGTCCCCGGGGGACGGGTGCTCGGCCGCCGGGGGACCAGACTGCTCAGAGGCCACGGCTGGCTTCTCGGTTCCCAACACGCCGGCCTTCTGTTTCATGGGCAGTGGCTCGACAGTCTTCGGGGGCACTTTTTTCTTTTTATTTCTCTTGCGCGAGGCAGCGGTTCGCTGGGAGCACATGAGGGAAATGGGGGGTTGTTGTCTGTTTTGGGCTCCAGCTGTGAAGAACAAACAAGAAATGGGCTTCAGACACCTGAGTCTCACTGAGGAAAAGTGATCACCCCTCTGTCTACACGGCCCAGAACACTGAGACTGAAATGGAGTTCAGTCCAGAAGGCAGACCAAAGTCCATCCCCCGTGGGGCCTGTAGGTCACCAAATGATGTCTCTGGAGCACTTTAAAGTTCGACACGCGGAAAAGCAGCTCAGATAAAACTGTGTCCCTGCCGCTGGTGGGCCACAGTGACTGCTGCCCCTGTTTCCGTGGAAGAAAGGGCATTCTGAGCTGTAGCAAAACACCTGAGCGTGATTTGACCGGTCGCAGGACATTTTTATATAGGCGGGAATTCAGAACTTGAGGTAAGCCCAACTCAGGAATATTCCGATCGTCCTCCGAGGGAAAGCTCCTCAGCTGTGAGCAGTCTACAGGCACCGCAACTGACCAGGGCTGAGCGATGATGATCACTTATCAAAGAATCAGTCTGGGATGACCAGGAAGCACGCGGGCAAAAGCCCGCTGGTCATTTATCGGGGCCAGTTGCCCCTTCCTCACGAACCAGTGCCGTCCGCACGCAGCTACCTCCACGGCACCACACCACTGGCTTCTGACCGGGCTCCACGCCATACCTGGGTTTCAGGTAGCTACAAAATAGGAATGATACAATCCTGCGCAAGTCAAGAAGACTAGTAAAATCCAGAAAATCCAGGTGGAGTTCTGGAGATGAAGAGCACTGAGCAAGGACCAAGTACTAGTACTGAACATACACTTAAGGAAACCAAGGATGATAATTCCAGTTTTCACAGATGTACTTTGGCAAGTGGTGTTCGTGAACCACTTAAGAATATTCGGATGGGAAGTGTAATAGAAAAATACGGCATCATTATTTAAATCTTCATGTATCAATATGGCTTACTAAATACGATCATAGGATACGCCTGCCTTTTTACAGAAATAAGCTGAATGAAAACTAAAGATCTTTAAATGCGCATAAATATGGATCATCTCCTATCAGTTTGCAAATAAAGGATATTTATACTTTGAACTTGGTATTTGCATTTCCCAGACTGGCAAGAAATTTATTAGCATCAGAAACTAACTACTTGGGGTGCCTGGCTGGCTGAGTCGGTGGAGGGTGCCACTTCTAAACCCGGGGTTGTAAATTCAAGCCCCACGTTGGGTGTAGAGATTACTTAAAAAAATAAAATAACAAGAAACAAAATACTTGCATAGGAGCACTGAAAAGGCTTTTAACCACCTGTATAGTAATTAGTCTAATTCATTGGCGCTTGACCTTGGCTGCATGTTAGAGTTAGCCGGGAGCTTTTAAAAAAAGTCAGTGCCTCGCAGCCTCACCCCAGACTAAGTGAATTGGAATTTGCAGGGGTGGTTCCCCGGCACTGAGTTGTTGTTGTTTTTTTTTTTTTGTTTTTTTTTTTTTGAGCTTCTCAAGTGATCCACTGTGCAAGCCTGAGTAGAGAACTTTTCTCTGTTCTCCAGATTTTCACCCAAGGCTAGGCCTCCATGCCCAAGGTTAAATGGACAATGGAAGCAAAATAATAATAATAGTAAGAAGAAGACTCACTATTCTACATTAAAAGTGAAAGTGCTTTTGGTTTAACACAGGCACTATCTGAGTTTTTCTTCTCCGTTTGCAAGTCTAGACACAGTCTCTTGTATCCAGATCGTATCGCTTCATCTTATTCCTTGCCCTTTCTCCCTAAAGTAAAGGCAAAACTTTCTAAATATAATTTAAGTCTAAGTTTTATAGGCAATAAATCTTAAGTAAATCTACCCACACTACACAAATTCTTAAGTTTACGGAAATTAAAGAGTAATAGTTTATCCTTTCTGCTATCCTACAGCTCTGGCATTGCTTACCTCCCTCACCTACAGACGCTCAGAAAGGGAAACAAAGTGACAAAGTGGCATTTACCTAATAGATTCCAAAAGGGCTTCCGTCGAGGATTTAGATGGTTGCAATTTGCAGTTTGCCATCTCAGTAGTAAGGAGCTTAAGTAACAAAATAAATCATTACGGTTTCATATGCATATTTTCTTAAGTGCTAACACACTCTTCCTCTGAGAAAAGAACCTGTCCATCATGAAGGAACCTTTCTTTCTGAGCTCCTTACTTGGGAGATGGTACCTTCTGCCGGGTCAAGGAGAAGACGGGTTACCGTGGAAGAACAGGGGGAGTTGCATGCTCACTGGCCTGACCAAAATGCTTATTCTTTCCTTGGGCTAAAACCAAATTCAGCACATGAAATTAGATGTTGCTTTTCAGACGGCCTTTTGCAAACCTTACTTTCATGTGCTCTTGGGTGATGGGTGTGTTTAAGTATTAAGCTTTTTATATCAAAACCACATCATTGAATATTCAAATTTTACTAGAATTCACTAAATGGCACCAGGTACGATTTCTGAGCGATGGCCTTCCCGAATCTCTTTACAGGGGAGGGGTGGGGATGCTGGTCACATACGACTGTGCTATTACCTGCTCAAGGAGTTTTCCCTCACCAGAGGAGGCCTTCGTGAAATGATTTATTATTTTCTGTACCTGTGACAAAAAAGTTCCGTGCCCCCCGCCCCCATGTGTGGAGATTAGAAACGGCAGCCGCTGTCATGATGCCCCAGCCTTCGAGATGAACGGCTCCTGGTCTCTAGAACAACACCAGAGCCTGGATGGTCCCTTACAGAGCTCATTGCATTTACCAACCCCTTCTATTTGGAAAACAATCCTGTGAGTTAGGTATTAATGCTCCAGCTACACATGAGAAATCGGAGCGCAGAGAGGTTACACAGCTTCCCGAGGAGAGCTGGGACTCGGACCCCACCCTGCGGACTCACTGTGACAACAAGAGAGGCGTCACGTAAATAAAGAAGACGAGACGTCAGGGGTCCCTGAGCTTCCACATCCTGAATATTTATCCAGGAGACAAGCCACAGGCGGGAGCTCGGAGGGCTCATGCTCCTAAATGTCTCCGCCAGGAGAGCCCTCGCTCCCGAGAGGGCCCCCACCCCCGCCCCCGGCCCTTAGACAACAGTGCGTGGCTTCCCTACTGTCACACAGCGGCCCCAGAAGGGGCGGGACGGGCGTGGGGGTTGCCGACCAGCACACAGCCCCCACACAGAGCACTTCAGGAGGTGAAGGTGAGTCAGCCTCACTTTCTTTCCTGATGTGAACTTCCTTGTCGACTCACAGTAGGGAAGGGAGCTGGAGAATGATGCCCCTCTTCAAGTACGACTGTTTGAAAATTCAAATAACTGACACTTGTGGAGTCCTAGGAGACGAGGGCATGAACGATGTGGAGCACACGTCCATCGGCACGTGAGTAGCACGGTCAGCAGTAACAAATCTGCTAGATTTGCTAAAGGAAAACTGCGTTGTAGAAAAAGCCGAGAAGACGGACACTTGGAAAATCATGGCGAGACAGCGAGGCGGGAAGTGCTGACCGCCAAAAACGAAACAAACATCCTGGCGGAAGATGTCAGATACGCACGACAAATCCGGGGGTTCCACCCGAGGCCCGGTCTCCGTACCTGCTTGGATTTGCATTAATTTCCGCATGGTCCTGAGTTCTTGGAGGATGGCCTGCAACGTTGACTGGCAGTTACAAGTACAGCAGTTTGATCCACCTGACGAATTCACTGCTGGAAGTTCTCCTGAGCATCAAAGAAAAGAAGGGCATACTCCGAATGTCAACACCAAAATTATAAAGAGGAAAAAATACTGAGAACATACTGAGGGTTGATGCGGGGGGGGGGGGGGGGGGGTGGGAGGGAGGGGAAAGGGGGTGATGGGCATGGAGGAGGGCACCTGCTGGGATGAGCGCTGGGTGTTGTATGGAAACCAATTTGAAAATAAATTATTAAAAAAAAAAAGAAAGAAGAAAAAAAGAAGGCATATTGACAGCATTTTGAAGCATGTAAGGAAAACGTATCCAATAACTGTTACCACCTAAATGCTGGGGTCTGACTTTACCTAAATTATCCAGGCTTCTGCACTGTAAGGTGCCTGGCGGCTCATGGGGCGGGAGGTGGAGTCTGCCTGACTGTGCGCCCACGATGCGCTGTGGGCAGGCCTCCCTAGTGCCAAACCAGTGCATCTCAGGTCACACCCCCATAAAAATTCACTAGAAACACACACTATGTTGCACAGAAACACCAGCTCTGAGAACAAGCCTTCCAGAAAAAACCCTGGTCGCTGCATGTTATAAACGTTCACCTTAAAAATTAAATGTGTCTATGGGGTGCCTGGGGTTGAGCGGCCAACTTTAGCTCATTTCATGATCTCACGGTTCACGGGTTCGAGCCCCGCGTCAGGCTCTGTGCTGACAGCTGGGAGCCTGGAGCCTGCTTCTGATTCTGTGTCTCCCCCTCTCTCTGCCCCTCCCCGCTCGTGCTCTCTCTCTCTCTCAAAAATGAATAAACATTAAAAAAAAATTAAATGTGTCAAACTATTAAAAATAGTTTTGTAGTATTAAGCACGTTTTCCCACGTTAGGAACTGTCACCACATTAAAACTGTGAGAGTACTCTCTGGGGGTGGTATGCGTGGGGCGGGGAAAAGCCAGGGGAGCAGGGTGGCTATGGGAGGACGTATTTGAACTTGGTGGGTTATAGGGTGTTGGGCTGCTGGCTGTTCTCCAGCTCAATCTTCATGCACCTTTTTTTCCATTCCCCCATCCTACATTTCCCTCACTTTACTCTCTTTATCTCTGTTTAAATTTAGTTATCTTTTCCTTAATAAAACGATCCTATTTAGGTAAACACAGATTGTCCCATTGTCCTTGGAACACGATGGAACATTTGGAAAGTTGCTCTTTCCGCAGAGTGCCCTCCAGCATCTGTGTCCAATCCGACCACTGTGACTGCTGTCGGAGGTGCAGGGGGAAAGTTCTAAGGCACTGATCCAATTATACCTGTTATCATACACTACAGGTAATTTTAGTCCCACTGTATGCATTATTTGTGGACGCTGTAAAAAAAATTTCACGGCAAAACCATGACATACATACGGATAACTTAATGCCTGGAGGAATGCAATTATTTACATCCAAAGTTGTAGCAAACTGAGACGTTACAGCTTTAAAACTGCAAATAATTTCAATGGAATTCTAAGTAGTCACAGTTCTATGTGATGGGTTTCTACTGGAAATAATGCCAACGACAAACGCAAAAATCTATTTTCAAACCAACCTGGGGGAACTTAGGTTTGTAACTTTTAACGTTAATAACGTTTTCCAGAGTGAATCCACCATGCCTGCTGTGGACTGGAAAACAGAACACTGTTCACCCACAACTTACTGATGTGGCGTTTATTTAGCCTCATACACACCTAGGGGTGTTCTGTTTCTCTTACTGTTTCTTCCACGGCAGTCAAATTAGGAGGGCCTTAGAGAATATTCCTAGTCACTATTCTCAGTGCTGTCTTTATCATTTTTAGAGGACAAAACCAACCGTTTCCAGCTTGTTATAAATCATTTTCTAATTTTAAGGAGAACTGACTTTTCATTTTCATGGAGGAGTCTTTCAAGAGCCATGTCCCCTAACCTGGAAGCGTGCCAGCAGGTGAACCTGATCCTGGCTTATGCAATATTGAGAGAAAGAGAAGACGCCATACATCTCTTGGGGTCCCTCATCGGCAGTGTCTCGGGATGGCTTTTTATGCCTGAACTGGTTACTGCAAATTGTGTTAAAAAAAATCAAAACAATTCTCTTCTTGAAGGAATAGTGAACGTGGGAGAAAAATCCTTAACTTTTCAAGGAAACTGAAAATGCAGTCTTGCTTTTTCCTTGTTCTCTTTGCGAAGACTACAGATCTGCACATCCGTACGTAATTTATGGAGCAAGTAACCGGATGGAAAGTTAACACGTCCAGAAAAATATCAATTCTTTTCCCTTAAGGGAAAAATTGCCATTTTTTTCCCCTGAACAATTAGGAACTTAAATTAAGGAAATGTAACTCTAAAAGGGTAATTTTCAGCCCTAATTGAAGCAAGTCTTACGACATGGATCATCCGGTTCAGTTACTGGGATGTGAGGTTAAAGCAAAGGTATCACTAGTCACTAGGATGCTGGGACAGGTGTCTCCCACCCCCTTCTTCTGACAATGCAGAAAAGCGAATAAAGCAAGAGGATGTATTAATGACATACCATACGAACAGAAGCTTCTTTTGATGACAAAGTGAGCGCCTTCTGCCCTAATGTTTGTCTTTCATGGCAATAATATCTGTATGTTGGCAAATGATAGCTTTCACCTCTCGAGGAGCTAAAATCTCTACGAAGAAACCGTCACTTCTAATATAAAGCCTCAGTCTCTCTTATTTCTCAATTCCAGTTTTTACTCTCTTAGTGTAACTCAGCTAAGGCAGGTGACTAGGGGAGGCTTTAATGTACTGAACTCAAAAACCATGCTGAATATGTTGGGGCACCTGGGTGGCTCAGTTGGTTAAGCATCTTACTCTTGATTTTGGCTCAGGTCAAGATCCCACGGTTCATGAGATCAAGCCCTGTGTCCAGCTATTTCTGTGCTGACAGCATGGAGCCTGCTTGGGATTCTCTCTATTCCTCTTCTGCTTCTGCACGCATGCGCACACGCTCTCTCTCAAAATAAATACACTTAAAAAAAAAAAACCCACGATGAATATTTAGAAATATAAAACATTTGGACAGCCCTCTCCCCGCCCCTGGCCCCGAGCATTCTCAATGTCTGATAAACCATACCGTTGGAGCTCCCAGTGGTGTGGGGCTGACTCTGGAAGGTTCTAGAGCGGGTGCCATACTGCCCTGAGAACTGCCCGCTGGAGGGTGGTAACTCATTCCACGCACCACGTGAAGAAGGGTGGAGGCTCTGGGGGGCCTCAGCAGTGGAGTTCAAACGCGGAGGCCAGACTGAATCCAAATCCTGGGGTTCTTCTTTTAATTTTTCTCCTTCCTTGCCGACACGCTGATAGATCCTCCCAGTGCTGTCATTCAGTAATCTTCTCATTCCTGTAATTTGTTTTTTAATTTCCATGCTTTCGTTTCCTAATGGAAACAGGGCCAAAGAGATCACTGTGCATGAGCAGAAAAAATAATCCACTACTAAAAAAAACCACGCCCCTTCTTTGGAAATGGGAATGATTACTGAGTCCAGATGCAAGCTTCTAGAAACTTAATCTATAAAAATTAAAGGCAAGAAAATGGCTAGCACCATTGGCAGAGGTCACACTCCAGTAAGACACTGTCAGTGGGGGCATCACCTTCAGACATGACAATGCAGGAGCACAGACACATCCAAGACATGGGAGGAGGGCTTTGTCTTTCTCTGGCTCCGACTCATGGTGGGGAGACGCCCCTGGAACTATGTCTCCCTGGACGGACCTGCCCAGACCACTGCCACCTCCACTTTGTAACTACGTGCACAAGAGAACCCCACCTCACCTGTGTTGTTGTTGTTTTTTTCACTGTGGTTAAAAAACACGTAACATAAAATTTACCATCTTAACTGTTTTTAAGGGCACCATTCAGTTAACGCTATTTGCACTGTTGTGCAACAGACCTCCAGAACCTTTACATTAAGTAAGATTCCTTTTCCATAAGGGGATTTTTTTTTTTTTTTGAACTAAGGTATCTCTGTACTGCACTAGGGGTACTTAATAAATATTATTTAAAGATAACTCTCAAATTATACAGACGTAAAATATTTTCTGTAAATAATGACATTACGGGATGTTATTAGGAGCTCTTTTGAACATCTTATCTTACTAAACTGTGCATCAGCTGGTATCTTCACAAAGACTGAGAAAAGGGGATTTTTTTTTTACCTCTAATCTGGGTGTTAAAATAAAAGTCTTATACCAGGATTTTTTTCCCCCCTCTAATCTGGGTGTTAAAAGCCTCTCACAGTCACTCTATTAAATGCTTGAAATTTAAACTATGATAAAAAGAAAAGGCTTTTTCTACATAGCTCCTGCAAATAAATACAGCACATTTAATATAAATGATGTTTTAATGCACCTAGCATCGTATAAGCCAGGTTTCTCTGTAGAATTAGTAACTACACAATGAATCTAGGTATTTTTGTGTTGCCCGGTTAGGTACTTAGCTAATTAATGTATGGATACATTACTGACTATAAAGAAACTTTTATATACTGTTTTGAAATAATCCCCAATTTTCAAAAAGGTAATAAAAATATTAATTCTGCCTTTGATATCCAACATGGGTGAACACAGAAATGACACAGATTTCCAAATTTACAGTATTGTTATGTGTTGGTATATGCTTGAGGAGAGGAGAGGAGAAATATTTTCATTTGTAATAAGACTCTTTTCACATCAAACACCTGTGAAAATTACAATACCGAAACACTAAGTGATACTCCAGATTTTATGGGAATGGATGACTAAGCACAATTTAAATAATGCAGAGCCAGCAAAACTTGTGACCTCCTCAGGATGTGCGGGGAGCAGGGTGTGTCTGAAGGGCTCCCGGAGGAATTCGGAAGGAAACGTACAGGCAAACTGGTGTCAGTGTCAGCACCCAAACACGTAACTTTCCTGGCCAGTGAACAGCACCATCTGGGCAAGAAGCTTCTTTCCTGTGGGGTTTTTATCCTCCATTTTCTAGAGCAGGGAAGTCGTGCACGCATCACAGGCTGCAGCACACTGATCGTAGCTGGCAATGCTGGTGGCTGCCACTCCCCTCCCTCCTGGCGCCCGGGCAAGAGCCGCGCCGACTCGGCCGCGTTCTGCCTGGGTCTTGAGTCGGTGCCAGCTTACTTCTCCACACAGACCCTGACACTTGAAGCAAAAGGGATGCTGTCTTTTCAAAGCTTCCACTCTGCTCTGGAGACGGAGCTCTATGACGATCAAGTGCTGTCTTTAGGGGGAGAAAGAAAGTCACAGGATTCTGGAAGTTTCTAAAAGCAAATCTGCTTTGTTGCAACCTTAGTTTCTCGGTTCTGAAAATTACCAGAATGAACATTCGATTTTGAGTTTCACATACGTTCTATGTTTGTGTGGAGGACCAGAAGCTTATGCCGCAGGGTGAGTCCAGGGGAAGAGGTGAGACTTTAAAGGGTGCCTCTGGGTGTGGGCTGTCCCAGCAAACGTTTAGAAACATGTCTTCCAAAGTCAAAACAAAACCCGACCAAATGACAAATCAGGAGCTGGCAGGGCCCAAGGAGGAAATCACGGTGCTGCGAAGGAGGCCAAGGCAGACCCGACTGACCTCACTCAGGACACGGTGCACGGTGTCCTTCTAAAGCACAGAAGACAGTCAGGTGCAGAAGTCAGAGCTGTAAAAGTCAACGAGAGGACAGTGGAGAGACTGGGGAAGGTGGAGGAAGGGGTGACCTAAGAGGCTTTCAGAGGAGACGGGCTGGGCATCCCTAGAGGACAACCTGACGTGTGCAAACGGTCTCAGGGTAACCACTGGGAACTGTCCCTCCTTTGGCCAATGAAGCAGGGAGCAGCCCTGACCATCCCCCCTGGGGAAGAGTCCTGAAGCCTCATTGCACCTGCAGGAGACGATGGGCTTCGGCAGAGAGAGGGGAAACGCTGCCTTGCACGTTGGGGGCGGATGGAGCAGAGGGTCAGAAATGAGACCTGAAGGCCAAACGCAGGGATGGCATAAGAAGCTGGGTGAGCGCGCCTACACTGGGATGGAGCGGGTGCCCAACACGGGCAAGCGGGACGAGCCGGTGGAGGCTCAAGCAGTGGATGCTGGTGTGGTCCAGCGGACAGGCCCGGGCTGGACTCCCCTCAGCTGGACTGACCTGCTGCTTAACAGGAGACAAGTCACCCACGGGCCCCCCGACTTTGGCCTCCTGAATCACAAAAGGAAGGTCTGAAGGGGGACGCACAGCAGCGCCGAGGGGCGATGTGGGATGTTCACAGAGTATCTGATGCCTCTGAGGTCACAAATAGCCTTCTCAGAACCGGCGGGCTTCTTCTGTCCTCACATGGGGCCCACTGTTTTTTGTTCTTTTTTTTTAATTGAGGGGGTGCATGCAGTTCTTTGACTTGAAATGGTGGGAAGTGTATAAGATTGAGATTGGAAGTGTTAGTTGACGTCTACTTGTCCTTCCAGTTGGAATCAGTCAGCATCTTTTCCATGTATAATGCCGGGGAAAGGAAGCTCCCAGGAGCCACAGGCTAGTTCCAGAGCACGATTCTATAAGGAACTGTGTGCCATTTCCTGATTTCTTTCCAAATCTATGTCTTTACTTACACTCAACTCCAAGAGGCTGAACGTTTTTAGGAAAGACAAACAAAAAGAAATCTTACTAAAAGGTAAAACAACCTTAACTGAAATCCTTTTGAGTCTGGACAGGTCTACAACTGCAGGCTGAATTCTATCTTTGGCTAAATTTCAAGACTCTACCAGATCATGTGTCTTTACATAACACATACAGATACATGCACAATATGCACAATAATACATACAGAGTAAGTCCTCATACATGAACTCTCTTAACTTGGCCAGAACTCTCTTAACTTGTACATCCTCTTAACTAAGGATATAGAACACAGACCATCACGGTCTGGGATGATAAAAGAAAAAGATGGTAATATATAAACATATAGCGAGAGACTGTACGTGAACATGTCAGGTCTATCTAGAAATGTCTTACTACGAAGATTCACGAAACAATCGTATCTTTGCCCTACAAATGTACTGGTGTCGATGTAGAGTAGGTATTCCATAAAACTGTTTTTTTAAGTTTATTTATTTTGAAAGAGTAAGTGCACTGCAGAGGGGCAGAGAGGGAGAGAGAGAGCAGGAGAGAGAGAATCCCAAGCAAGCTCCATGCTGTCAGTGCAGAACCTGGTGTGGGGCTTGATCTCACAAACCATGAGATCATGACCTGAGCCAAGATCAAGAGTAGGACACTCAACTGACTGAGCCACCCCGGCCGGCGCCCCTCCATAAAACTCTCTTAAGTGAATGCAAGAAATGGCTTATCCAAACCAGAATGAATCCGGTAGAATTAAATGTAATATTAAGGTTATAAGCAAACAGCGTGTTAATAGAGTGGAGTGAAAAAGTAGAATAAAATTGCTCAACAAGCATTTAGCAAACACCTTATGGGCTCAAGAGGTATAAAGATCATCCGGTACAAATTCAAAGGTAAAGGTAGCCCCTGTCCAAATGTGTCAACATTTTTTACCCAAATCCCTTTAGATCGATTGGCTGTACTGAAAAATGATCCTGATTTTTCTTGGACTGTTGGCTGACTCCAAACTGTTAACTGTGCACCCCGGGATGCCAGGGCACAAAGTGCCCTACTATTCGATGACCCTGCTTCCTCCTATAGCTAAAGACCTTCCCTGAGGGTCCTGCTTTCCCTGTAGCCCCCGGGTGAAAGCTGGTCATTCCCCATTCCCTTGGGGCTGGGGATGGTGGCTCCCCAAAATGTCACGCTTCCGGCCCCAGGAGAAAGCTCACTGTTGTTTGGGTTGATGTCACAGAGCTCTGGCATCTTCCCCCTTCTTCCTGAACAGCAGTTCTGTGTGCCAGGAGTTCAAGTTCTCTGTGGGGAAGGACAGGTGATGGAGCTGAAATGGACACTGAGGTCATCCCATTATGGGCCACACATGCCAGGCGAAGGAAGAATAATTTTACACTGGAGATACTGGGCTATTACTCTGGGCAATTTTAGATTCATTATCTCTTTCAACACAGAGCTATCTATTAGAAAAACAATTCTGGCAAAACTGTGGTGAGCTGTGGTGTGGGGAGAGAAAACCAGTAACAGTGTCGTTGCTAAAGGCTGGGGGAAGGACTGAGGGGGTGCGGCTGGAGAGAGACACTTACGGAACTTCACCAGACAGACCTGGTGAGGGACTGGATGTGGGGCCAGGGGCGAGGGTGGTGAACAAGAAGGGTGCGTGAAAGATAAAGCCACGGTTTCTGGCTTGGGTGACTGATGGATACTAACGCCGGGCAGAGTTAGAGAAAAAGGTTGCTGCGGAGTCAGGTTATAATGAGCCTAGTTCTGACAAAGAAGATCCAGATAATAAGCAGGCAAGCGGGGCTGCAGCCCCGTGGTACATGAAGCTGACCCCAGAACCGTTCTACTACTGGCAGTAGTTGGCCCTCTGGACTGGGTAAGCCCCTGGGGATCACTAACAAGTCAGGGGCTAGAAGGACACCCTATACACAGATGCCAGATTTCCTATCAACCTAGTGTGCGAAGGGTGCAACCCACCCCCCCCCCCACCGTCCCCTTTCAACATTAAAAGAACCCTGAGCTCATTTGTTTCTGAGCCAGCAAAGTGGGTCACCCCATCCCTCCTGGGCTCCCTACCATGGGGCAAGTGGCAGTCGCCTTGGTCAGAACTGAGTCACCTCCAACCCACCCCGCCACCCCCCCCAACATCCAGTCCACCGCCAAGGTGCCACACCCGGTCACGTGCCGCAACAGGACAGAATCTTCACGAACCGAACCGAGGGGCACTTTTCCCACCGTATTCAGTACCGGTCGCCTTTCATTACAGTATCGTGTCCAGTTCTGTACTGTTTTAAAGAGGCCGTCGAGAATCTTTAGGAGATCGTGAAAAGCCAACAGGAAAGATTCAAGGGACGAGGACAGGCTACACAAGTTGGGTGTTTCACCGAGAAATAAGTTTATGGTTACTGGGTGACTGGTCTTCACCTCTACTATGGGTCGGTGTGGGGGAGGGACACAGTTCTTCATCCCAGGAGACTGGGCAACACATGGTCTTAAAGGACCCCCGCAGTCAGTCCGTAAACACCAACAACACAGCAGAGCAGCGTCCGAGAACACGTGCCCCAGCAGTGACAAGAATACTTTTCTCTCTGGGATGACGAAAAAGTTCTGGAAACAGTGGTGGTGGTTGCACGGCATTGAATATACTTACAAAGAAGAATGCTTTCAAGCAATGCTTTGCGTTTTTCAGGTAACGACATGTTAAAGTAGGAAAAAGTTGAGGGCATCGGTTGAGAAATACTAAGGGGGTCAGGCTTTGTACTAGACAGTCTAAACATCTCCTCTCAAATCCTAGTAGAAGCAGCACGCAGCCATGTGGTAGAAAAGACGCGCCCACCGCCGGCAAGATGACGGCGGTGACAGAAAGAAAAGAGCAGGAAGTGGGGACAGGGTCCTTCCCGCCAGCACTACAGCTCTCGACGAACGGGGCTCAGAGTGAAGGAATGTGAAGCAGACTCTGTGCTCTGAGGCCTGAGGTTGGCACCCTCCTCCCAAGGCCATACTGACGTGCAGATGCTATCAAGGTCCCACCTGGCCACCCTCAGGGACAAGAGCCATGTTTACAAGGGACACGCAAGGCTGAGATTCTAACTCAGCAAAAATGGTCTGAAAATGCATTAGTTTATAGAACAGAGCACTGGTTTCCAAGGGCGTCCTTTTCTCTAATGCAACCTTCAGCGAAACCCCAATAAATAAAGCAGGGCAAAGCGTGTGGAGGAGAGTGTGCCAGAACCCACATTCCTGAGCCAGTCCCTGGAGTGTATTCAGGAACTCCAAGGGCAGCACACAACATATTCTAAATGCCACCGAGATGGAAAGAGGCAAAGAGTGGCTACGGAATCATGTAACTGGTTGAATCAAATACTATGATAAGAAGTATCTCAACTGTGCACATGTTGGCACAGGTTCGAGGACCCTGTTAAACTGGAAGTTACAGGTGGAAAATAATTTAGCAGCTCAGTGTATACACAGCATTCTCATTTAAAGGGCAACTGAGTTCCTTTCAAGTCTGTTTAGATAACATCAGGTTCATTCATCCATTCAATAAATATTTATTGTACTACTGAATATGAGACACTGTGTGCGTAAAAAGAGGAAGAGAAGTATAAGCTACAGTCTCTCCCCTTGAGGAGTGCACAGTCCAGCAGTGGAGACATAGGACTGTACGGGCAGTTCTAAGGGTATGATGTCCCTCTGCTGATGAATGGCAGGCTTACCCAGTGCAAACACCTGCTGCCAGGGTGGGAGGCTGGAGCTCTTTCTGTCCAAGGCTGAGCATGTGAGGCCAGGACAAGCACCAAGAGAGAATGCCATGGATCTGAGCCGGAAAATAGGCCTTCAAAGCAAAAAGAGCTCGAGACGCCTATTAAAGGCCAAACGAGCAAAGACACACCAGGAAATGAATCAAGGACTCGAGATTCAAAATGGGCCATAAAAAAGAATGAGATCGTGCTGTTGGCATCAACACGGATGGACCCAGAGGGTATCATGTTAAGTGAAAGAAGTCAGAGAAAGATAGATAGCACATGATTTCACTTCTATGTGGGACACATATAATACAAACAAAACTGAAACACACTCTTAAACACACAGAACTGGTGGTTGTCAGAGAGGAGGGGAGTTGGGAGACACAGGTAAAGGGGATTAAGAGGTACAAACATCCAGGGGCACCTGGGTGGCTCAGTCAGTTAAGCGTCTGGACTTTGGCTCAGGTCATGATCCCTCCGCTGGCGAGTTCGAGCCCTGCATCGCAGAGCCCGCTTTGGAGCCTCCTCTCTCTGCCCCTCCCCCACTCTCTCTGTCTTTGTCTCTCTCTCAAAAATAAATCAACATAACAAAAGAGGTACAAACGTCCGGTCATGAAAGTACAGCCTAGGGAATAGAGTCAATAATACTGTCGGGTGACAGATGGGGACTACGCTTACCAGGGTGAACCCTGAGTCACGTACCCAGTTGTCAGCTCGCTATGGTGGTACACCTGAAACTAACATAATGTTGTATGTCAACCATACTTCAAAAAAACAGAATCCATTGGAAAGCTGTAAAAAATGGGCTGTCAAGCTGCTTCTCAAAGGTGTCCTCAGAGAACACCTACAAGGAGAATAAACACCTACAAGCAGTTTGAGGGCAAAGTCCCCAAGGGAACAATCTTCTTTGATGTCTTCATGTTTTACCTTAAAAAATAAATGCCAGTGTTATACTTTGCTCTCCACCCACCAAGATGTGCAGATTCCCGCAGCCCGTGGAACACCACCGGGTCCCAGTTACGGTCTGAAGTTGAAAATGCACTGGCCAGCGGGAGGAGCAGCTGGCCCATTACAGAAGGCAAAGGGCTTAGCTTTTTCAGTCAGGCTTTTGAATGGTCCCAGCTACACTTTCTAGGAGTACATCTATAGTGTCTGTGACTGAACTGACAAAACAGACAAAATCAAGAGGATGTGTGATAAATGCCTTGGATGTTGTGTAAATGACAAGTGTTCAGGAATTGGGAGGAAGAGATTTTTTTAATGTTTATTTCTTTCAGAGAGAGAGAGAGAGAGAGAATATTAATCTCAAGCAGGTTCCACAACATCATCCCAGAGCCCTATGTGGGGCTTGAACTCACAGACTGCAAAATCATGACCTGAGCCAAAATCAAGAGTCAGACACTTAGCTGACTGAGCCACCCAGGTGCCCTGAAAGGAAGAGATCATTTTAAACTGAGAGGATTATGGCCAGTTTCACGAAGACGGTGAGATGTGAGGTGGTCAGTTAAAGATGACCAGCACTTCCACGGGCACTTTTGGGAAGAGAAAAGAGTTGGAAAAGCATTGAACCAAGTCTAAAGGCAGAGAAAAACACAATGGGCAATGGTAAATAAGCTAACTTGGAGCTAAGGCACTGAGTGGGTCGAGTGAACAACAGAAGGGCCTTGGATGCTTTTACTTTATCCTGCAAATGACAGGAAGTCAACAAAGGTTTTCCATGAAACAGTGATATGTAACAAAGCTGAAGTTCCTCGACCAATTCAAAGAGTGGGCCTGCTTCTTTCTCCCCGAATGTTCCTATATCACGGAAAATAAAATTTTATAATAAATATAACGTGGCTGCCCAACTGAATATTCCTTGGATAAGTAATTCTAGCCATCATGAAGTGAGTAGGTCAGAAGCCACCACTCTAAGCAATGTTCAAGAGTAACTGAGCCAAAGAGTTAAAATCCCAAATACAAGGGAGAGTCTTGTGAATCAACGAGGAAGACAAATACTAAGAATAAAAAACAAGGCAAAGGACACAAACATGTAATTCACAAGAGAAATAGATTAAATTCCTTTATCTCCATAATTATTAGTATAATGGAAATTAAATACTGCGAAATTATTTGTCTATTAATTTGGCAAAGGCTATAGATTCATAAAACCCATTTTTTTGGTGAAGGGATAGAGTTACAGTCACTCTCATATGCTGTTGGTAGGGACCTTTTTCTGGAGGGAAGTTCAGCAATTCAGCTTCCAGGAATTTATCCTACAGAGACATCCCAACAAGTACCAAGGACACAAGTACAAGGCTATTCACTGCAGCAGCATCCTACTGGTGAAACGCTGGGAACAGTCCAAACATTTATCAATGGAGTACTAGATAAATGAATCATGGCATGTTGGTATAATGAAATTATGGTGTATGTTTACGTATCTATAAAGAATGAAATGACCCTTTTATAGTCATTTAGAGGTTATTTGCCAGACAAACTGTAAACTCATGATGGCTGACATCACAGTGACTTCCTTCACTACTTTACAACTAGGGTCTACTGCCTGCCTCAAACTAGCCACTCGATTCTTGTGGAATAAATGGAGACTCAGTTATGTAAAAAAGTTACAAAGCCTTATATTACATAGCACGATCCCATATTTCTTTCATTGTAATACACACACACACACACACACACACACACACCCCTCTATTGTTAACAATGGTTGTTACTGGAGAGTATGAAAGGGACAGGATGCTTTCCTTTTTACTTTATACCTCATTTGCACCTTTATAAATTTTAACTTTAAGAGCGGTTCTGAGGGGCAACTGGGCGGCGCAGTCCGTTAAGCGTCTGCCTCTTGATTTCAGCTCAGGACACGGTCTCACGATTGTGAGATGGAGCCCCTCGCTGGGTTCTGTGCTGGGGGTGGAGCCTGCTTGGAATTCTCTCTCTCTCTCTCTCTCTCTCTCTCTCTCTCTCCCTCTCTCTGCCCCTCCCCTGCGTTCGCTCGTGCTCTCTCTCTCAAAAGATAAATAAATAAAACTTAAAAAAAAAAATTATTTTTTTTTTGGATGAAAAAGATGACCTAAAAGAATTATGTACAATGTTCTCCCTGTGGCACTGGACGCAAAAACATCTTCTGTAATGTCACCCAGGAAAGACGAAGTTGGACGGGAACGAGTGATAGATAGGTGGCTAGGGAGAGCAGTGACAGCAAGTCAAAGGAAAGACGGTGCTGGGTGTGGTCTGTTTTGCAACCCTTGGTGTACAGGCCTAAGATTACCTTCTGTTGAAGCTCATAGAAGCCGTGCATTTTTTGTTTTTATTATTTTATTTATTTATTTATTTTTTATGTTTTTATTCTTTAAGTTTATTTATTTAAGTAATCTCTATACCTGACGCAGGGTTCCAGCTCATGAGCCCCGAGATCAACAGTCCCGTGCTCTTCCGTCTGAGCCAGCCAGGCACCCCAAGCCGTGTGTTTTTTTTAAAAAGTAATTTGGCAGCAGGCAGGGGTAAAAGTGTTACAGCCACCATTTACAGAGCACTCACTATGTACCAGGCCCTCTGGCAAACGCTCTGCCAATTTTTAATCCTGATAACAAACTAAGAGGTTCAAATGCTGCTGAACACATTCCCCCCAGGAGGAAACAGGGACTTTGAGACTGGAGAGTTACACCAGGTGGGTCAGGCTCCAAGGTCCTCGAGCTACTCTCCGGAGGCGCTCAAGGAACGGGCTGACGGGCAGGACAGAGGCCATTCACACAACAGTCCAGCTGCGTGGTATCCAGGAAGCGGTCAGGACACACACTCCGTGCTGTCTGAACCAGCTGGCATCTTAACCACCCAGCTATGTTAACACACGTGGTAGAAACAGTGAAATCACGGCCCCAAACGATCCGCGGATTCCAACTTAGTTGCGCTGTTTCTAACTAATAAGGCTCAGATATTTCCTTTTACTTTGGCAGCATGGTTCACGTGAATCCTGTTAGTTCTACCAAAGCCACATATCAACACTTAGAAGACATGAAGTAACAATTTATTTACGTTCATGATTCTGTGAAACACATAGCAAAAGTCTTCGAATGCCGGTAATTCACATAGGTAAAATACAAGACTGTAGGTTAAGAGCAGCTCCCATATGCCTCTGGTAGTATAACCAACGTCTTGTCTTCATTCAGTAAGAGAGAAAATGTTCATAACTCACTGCCTGGAAAGAGACGATCCTTCTCGTTATAACTTGAAATGCTGACCCTCTGCTCTCCTGCACAGAAAACTTCTAGAAGAATGCTATACAGAGGTGCAAATCTCCCCTAACTGAGCTGTTAATTTGCATATCTACATCTTGGATCAGCTAAATATGAACTTGATTAAGTACTCGCTGTATTACATTTCTTCAGCCATTTAAAATTTTTAAATTTTCCAAGTTAAGGGCGCCTGGGTGGCTCAGGTGGTTGAGCGTCGACTCTTGATTTCGGCTCAGGTCATGATCTCATGGTTCGTGGGATCGAGCCCCATGTCAGGGATTGGGATTCTCTCTGTCTCTCTCTCTCTCTGCCCCTCCCCTATTCGTGCTCTCTCTCTCTCAAAATAAATACATTTAAAAATATATTCCAAGTTAAATATACATGCCATTGTACGGTTTCATCTTCAATGTAAATAGTGTTACTGACAATGAAGAATGGGTCACATTCATAGCACCTTTTTCTTCCAAGGATTTCAGGGAACTCTGATAACTCTGGGTCCAAAAGCACTTAGAGACTGGCAGTCTTTCCTGAGTCAGACTAAAGACAACTCTCTAGGGGTAAGACAAACGCAGCTTAGGTCAATGGGTTCCAAACTTTTTTGACCATAGTTCACAGCAAGAAATATATTTTTCATGACGATTTCACACACACACACACACACACACACACACACACACACACACACACATATACTACATATATAACTAAAAAGTTTCACGAATTTATCCTTCCTGCATGCAATGCATTCTGACATTTTCTTTTCCACTCTGTCTTTGTTATTATTATTATTACCACTATTGCTCATGCGGGTGACAATCTGCTAAATTGATCTCCTGACCCATTTACAGGTCACAACCACTGGTGTGAAAAGCACTGCCTTAAATGTCGAACGTTTTCAGGATGCTGCCCGAACAGCCTTCTCACTCCCCACACACCTTCTGGGTCCCCCGATCCTCTCTCCTGGCCCCAGTGACCATCTGTATGTGAGGACTCCAGCCCTGATCCCACTTCAGGGCTCCAGACCCACATACCCAATAGCCCCACTTGCGCATTTCAAAAGCAACCTTAGTATCATGCCCCCAAACTGTATTTAATGATGACCATCCCTGAGCCTCACTAACAGCATCCACCCTGCTGTACAAGCCAGAAAGTTGGGGCTCCTCTCTCTCCTCGCCCTCCCAAAGCCAATTAATCATACAGTCCTGATTATTGTGACTTCCAAATTACTTCTGAACCCTCTCATTTCTCTCCACACCCACCGCCCGCCCCCCGCTTCCATTATCACTTGATGGGGCTACTGCCAAAAGCCTCCAGTGTTGCGCCCCTCCCTCCAAACCCTCTTCACCCCGAAGCCAGGGCGATCTCCAAACACACAAACCTCATCACGTGACACAGCTCCGTGGAATGCCAACCACCTCCGATGCAGCCCGGCTCTGCATCTGGCCTTCCTTGCCCACTTCTCCACCTTATCCCTTGCCATGTTCCCTACTCCCCCCACCCCCCTTATTCTAAACTGGTGGCTCTTGGGTGTGGCTGCATGCACATTAGACAACTTTCTAAAAGGACCAGTGCCCAGGCCTCACTTCAGGACAATTAAATACCAACCCAGCTGGTGGGTGTAATGGAAAGCCAGAGGCCCTCTGCTTTAGCTGGAAGGAAAGTCTGGAAGCACTCACTTCCTGGCCTTCATACCTCCTCAGCCCCATCTCCTACTGAAATGTCATCTCCTCAAGGATCATAGTCTCTAACCCCCCCGGGCCTGGTGAGGCCCATAGAACCCTTCATCCCCCTGGTCGCTACCTCCTGAGCTTTAAAATCTCTTAGCCTGGCCCTAATGGCTACTCGATAAAGACCTACAAAACAAATACAAGAATTCAGTAAATTCTAAGCATCAGTTATGCCAAGAAGTTGGGATAGGCTGAAAAAACACTACAGTTGAGGAAGGCTGAAAAAACACTATTGACGATGGGTAAGACGTAAACCAAATCTGTGACATCCTGGAAAGAGATTCTCGTTTCCATGGTGTAGGGCTGGCAAACAGAGGCAAACACTTGTCGCCTAAATTCAATCGTGCCTTCTTCTGAAAGCTTTCCCAAAGGCACATATCTCATCCTCGTCGTCTTCCTAGCTCACCAGAGATGACAGACAGCGACTCATTTCCCCCATTTAGCAAAGGATGAGAGTAAGTTGCTTGCCCACATGACCAAAGTAGACCAGAGGAAGACGAATCAGCTCTGGGCCCGTCTGTGTTGCTTAAGGCCCCAGGATCTCTCCTGTAGAGTGGTTAAGGCAAACACACCTGCAACAACCCCTTTCCAACCGTATTTCACACAAGGCTTATTAAGGGACCCATTAAAGTCTTGCTAGTAATTGAAAAAATTATATATGTGCAATGAGAATGAGTTAACGTTAACAGAAGAACCTTAACTTTTGCATCTCCTGACTTTTTAACTTTTAGCTTGTACCTTAACCTTGCATTTTTGTGGGGTTCTTTACATTTTCTCTGGAGGTGTAAAGTCATATTTGAGATATAATTCCATTAGCCATACAAGCAACTTCAGAGGCTATTATGTGGCATCAACTTTTTCTGTAAAAATAAATTGTTAAGGATATTATTCCTGGAACAGAATAAATTCTTGGAATTACTGAGTAACTTATGTACCGTACCACTGTTCCAAGAACACATTACTTATTTTATCATGACAAAGTAAAGTTATTAATCTTCCGGCTTCCATTTCAACAATGAGAAATGCCGTGAGATGTACAGACACCTGCATTACATTTCAGTTCAACTTTATATCATCCATAAACATCTCTGTGTTGGACACCTCATCCAAACAAATGCTCACAGAACACTCCATGTACCATTCGATTTTATGAAACTATAAAAGTTCCTTGCTGTTAATTACAGAGACAAATGTCTCATCACACATTTGGTTACCAGATCGCATAATTAGTTTTCTCCATTAACCTTTCAGATATAAAATTTGATTTCTGAGTAAAAAAAACATTGTAAAACCCTTGCAGTTCAAATGGTATAGTATATTTGTACGTGCTTGAAAAAAAATGCAAAACTAAGAAAACAATTTTATGGATTCTTATTTACAAGGATACTCATTGTCTGCAATGCTGAAAGGAAATCTGTCTAAACTTCTTAATGATTTTAAAATATATGATCGAGTATGCATGTAAGAAGCTGTCCTTTGCATAGAAAGGAGGCTCAGGAACCTGGCCGTGAATGGATGTGCTCGCTCTGGGTATGGTGATGTGGCTGGCTGGGTCCACCCCAGCCCCTCGTTTCTGCCCCTTCACAAGGGCATCTGGGAGACAGCTGGGGAGGGAAGGGCGTCCAGCCTATAGCAATGCAATCGTTTTTCTCGGCTCAAAGCTAACTGACTCCACAACTGTAGACTGCAGAAGACGATGCTGTAACTCACATGTGTAGGGGGCATTTCTGATGGTCACAATGGCTGGGGGGGGGGGGGTTGCTCCTGACATCCATGTACATTTGTGCCGCCCACACTCAGACCTCTAGTACATGTGGGACAGTCCTGCACAAGAAGACGGTCTCCCCTCAACAGACTGTCCCGCTCACATCAGATGATAACTACACTTTTAACATGTTCCAAACATGGGACTCCTTCATTTATTCAGAAATAGTTGTTGTGAATCTACTCCGTGTCAGGTACCGGGCACCAGGAACACGGTGAATGGAGCCTTGCCTGCAGGAATTCAAGATGAGACTTGAGCAATGAAGGCTCAAACAGCCCGGGTGGCAAACACTGTTTCCGGCAGAGCCCAGAAGGGCAGACGCCAGGCCCATGTGCGGCCGTATCCAGAGATGCCCGCATAGCGCGGTGTTATATGCAAGGCCCTGGAGGCCAGGGGCTGGAATACACACAAAGGCACAGTGGTGCATCCTCTTTTGGGGTTAAACTTGAAGAGGGGGACCTGCCATTAACCTAATAAAAAAGAAAAAAAAACAAATGAAAAATATAGCTTCGATAGTCAGTGCTGACAAATTTTACGCCTGGTATGTGAGGTCCAGTTAGGTACGAAGAAGATTGTGTAAATGTTCACCCTTTGAAGCCAGGGCAGGACTCAGAGGTAAAAGAGTTGGGTAATAAAGTTTCAAAATGGCTGATTCCACCACTTTATTTATTTCTTTAAAAAAAAATTTTTTTTAGTGTTTATTTTTGAGAGAGAGAGAGAGAGACAGAGCATGAGTGGGAGAGAGGCAGAGAGAGAGGGAGACACAGAATCCGAAGCAGGCTCCAGGCTCTGAGCTGTCAGCACAGAGCCCGACGTGGGGCTCAAACTCAGAGACTACAAGATCATGACCTGAGCCGAAGTCGGACACTCAACCGAGTGAGCCACCCAGGCGCCCCCACTTTATTTTGAATTTAAAGTGGACATCTTATTCACTCCCTGAGCATGTACTTATGTGACCATCGTGGGGCTGGGCAGTGGGGACACAGAGATGATTCTCAGGGAGTTGACACCCCAGTGCGGGGAGAGAGAGAGAGAAAGAGAGAGAGAGAGAGAGAGAGAGAGAGAGAGAGAGAGAGAAAAGCAAACTGGCTTTGCTGTGATAGCACCCAGCCCTGGATGCTGTGGAAGGAGAAGTGAGGGGAATCAGGGAAGGCTGCCTGGAGGAAGCTGCATCCACTTGGGAGTCTTCAGGGATAAGAGAGAGCCACGGACA
The DNA here is from genome assembly GCF_018350215.1 of Panthera leo. NCBI lineage: Eukaryota > Metazoa > Chordata > Mammalia > Carnivora > Felidae > Panthera > Panthera leo. The sequence goes on from NC_056685.1 coordinate 12,240,973, forward strand.
GAAGAGGGAGGATGGTCCAAGTGTGAAATTCCAAGCAGAGGAGGTGGTATGTGCAGCCACCCGGGTGACTAAGTGCCTGGCCTCAAAGGCAAGGACAGAATCCTGCTGCACGGACGAAAGTGGTGTGGCGTGGCCGAAGCCTGGGAGGTGGAAGGAAAGCCTCAGCCGCGAGCCCCGAGGAGGCAGGTGGCAGTTCGTGCAAAGTCTCATCCGTCAGGCCTAGGAGTCTCAGTCCTAACTAGGAAGCCACAGACGGTGAAGAGGTTCAGGCAGGCAGGCCCTGGAGCCACACGGGGCCCCTGGGAGAATCCCTGCCGGCGTGGGCGTCTGCTCCCTCCTGGCCCACCACCCCCTGCTTCTGCACGCACATTCCAGTCTAGGTGGCGTTCTCTCCAGTAATCTGTGACTTGTAAGAATAACAGAGTTGCTTTGTAAATGTCCTAGGTCTATTTTTAACTTGGAGATGCAAAACACACTGTTCCAAAATCTTTATTTTATCTTATAGATAGCCATGTTATTCTCTTCCAAAAGTAAAAATCCATATTCCCATGGGAACCAGAGAGGCTAAATTGTTAATACATCTCCTTAGAGTCTGTCCTTCGTGGAGGGTTTTTTGTTTTGTGTGTTTTTTTTTTTTTTTTTAATGATTTGGTCATGATCAGAGTAGGAACAGCAAACCATCAAAACGTTATCACGCATTTCGCTCACTCCTGAACCACACCAAGTCTTGATGGGAAACGGAAAGAGGCAACTTCTTCTCAAGACACGGGCCTAGGGGAGCAGGCCCGGCTTGAGTGTTCCCTCATAGCGGGACAAGCCTGTTGCTGAATGCACAGCTTGCTATTTTTCTGACACTTAGGTCGGTAAACTTGCTTCCCACAGAGCTGGACAACCAGACCTGCCAAAGTCAGTTGATAAGCAGGTCAATACTATCTCAAGCGCCTCTAGAAAGCTGTGCCCACGTTACGGCACAATACCGAGCCAGCAGAGCATATACTATTTTTCAGTTTTGGTTTTTAACATGTCGCTGGCTTTCCTAGGTGAGGTCCTCTCCTTTTTGGTCTTTTCTAGATGTGAAGGAAAACAAAAAGATTTCAAGTTCTATCTCACACATCAACATCAGAAGTCCCAAGTTTCCCTGCTGCTTTAATGTATGATAAAAGATTCTTCTGGTTAAATGAGGAATATTTTAGTTTGGCTCGCTAAATGTCTCCAAAATCTCAACAGTGTGGTGTGTGTATATATATTTTAAAGTTTACTTATTTCTTTTGAATAAATAAGAGAGAGAGAGAGCATGAGCAAACATGAGCGGAGGAGGGGCAGAGAGAGGGAAAGAGAGAATCCCAAGCAGGCTCCCTGCTGTCAGCACAGAGCTCGACTCAGGGCTCGATCTCACAAACCATGAGATCACGACCTGAGCCAATATCAAGAGTCGGATGCTTAACCGACTCTTGGCGCCCCCACAGTGATATATTTTAAAGCAAGTCTTCAGAGTTCTGTACGACATTGTCCAACATACTCACACGTTTAGATACTTGAGTACCTGTCATCTGGGTTCCTATTATGAACACAACACCGTGCTGGGTGCTTCGAAGGATACAAAAAAGAATCCAGGTCACCCTTGCTCTGTCATCTTACAACTTACATGAGGAGAGACAGTGCGAATAAACAACCACAATCCAGTGTGGTAACTGTTCAGGTTTGGGGGCGACAGGGGTGTCTGCAGGTTGACCTGGTGCGCCATAAAGCTGTGTACAAAACGAGTATTAGGCAGTACGTGACAAATGCTAGATGACGTTATTATTTAGTGCTAAGGTGTTCAGAAGAACAGAACTTCTATTTCAGGAGAAGGGGATAATAAAAATAAGAATACACCATTTTCTACTCTGAAAAAGTGTTTTATCATATAGGATTTCCAAGATGCTGAAGGGGAGCCTGCTGGGGAAGTCAGGGCCAACATTCCTATTCAACTATGGAAGAGAAAGAAAGCCTCTCAAGAGTTTCGTGCAAGGTGCTATTAACCGTTAGCCTGAGATTCAAACCAAGGTTTTCTGACTTCAAACCTGAGTTCTCTCTATTGTGCTATACGAACTGAGAAGGCCTCCAGGCCTAGGTAATGTTGGAATTGGGCTTCAGAAACCGATAGGCGATAGGCTGGTGATAGATGGGGTCTGGAAACGGGCTAACACGTGGGAGGGCCTGGAAGGGAAGGGATGGTGAAGAGCCCACACACAGACAGGGAAAGGCGCCCCAGGAAGTTAATGCTAAGAGACCAGTCTGACGCAGGCCAAAGTTTTCAGTAGGAAGAAGAGGGAGAAAAGACTGGAAAGGTGAGCTAGAAGCAGAGAGCGAACAGCAGAAGGAGGAGGCGAGGGGCCCCGGCTTTCTCAGAGACCACACCGCAGAGCAGAAATACCGCGGGAGCCGGGTCCACGGCCAAGCTCTCGTCTGCAAACTCTCTGACCTTGAGCAAACTGACATTTCCAAAGGCCTGTATTTTTCATTTAAAAATGGAAATAACAATACTTCTCCAGTTTGGGAAAGTGCCCAGCGTACAGCAGATGTTCAACCAAGTTTACTTCCTTTCTTCCCAAGCGGGTCCCAGGCTCTGCCCACCCCTCCTTTCTACCGACGGTGCCCCCTCTCATGTCTTGAGCCCCACTCTGTCGGTGGCGGGGGGGTGGCGGGGAGAGGATGAGCAGTCACACACTAAGATGAGCCCGTGTGGGCAGAACGGCACAGGTAGGCAGAACCGCAGGCAGCCCCCACGTGGCGAGAGAGGGCAGAGCTGGACATCAGGAACCCGGGTTTTAAAGCACGCTCAACTACTAACTACGGTATAACCTCGCGTGAGTCATTTTCACCTCTGAGCTCGGCTTCCTGTCTGAATGACGGATGGAACACCTGCCTCACACTGTGGTTGTGATGTTGGCTAAATGACCAATCCAAGAGTGTGACGGGCCTGACTGCAGACGCCTCCCGATCTTTAGGCAGCGAGTAGCATCGAAGCGGTCTACCGCTGCGCCTATGGGTACAGAAGCACACTCACACGTGCGCTCATATTCAAGGGAGCCGTCGGTGGTCAAGAGCCTCAGAGGCTCTCTCGGCTTTGACTTTGCTTGGATTTGTGAAGCCGTTTGTGCACCTACAGGATAAGGATAAGCAGATCTACTCTTAGTGCTGTAGGAAGCCTTAGAAACCACTTACACGTGGTGGCAAGGGCACCCTAAAAGCTGTGTGGAGTCCCGCAGACGTGGGGCATGTTGCATGGCGCCCTGCGATTACACGCCAAGTTCTTAGCATAGTGCCCTGCACGCAGCAGCCTCTCCGAAAATGATACCTGCTGTTATCGGCTCTATTTCTAACCCCAAGAAACACTCAGGTCCGCTGGGCCCTTCATTTCATTTGAGGTTGTTTCTCACTCATGCAACTCTAGCCACAGGTGAGGTAAACATCGGGGCCCCCCTCCCTGTTGGAAAGAAACAGGACCCAGGTGGGACCCAGGCCGGCCCCCCCCCCCCCCATTTCACACATGCACCTGCTCACTTCTCCAGGGCTCTAACGACTCCCATTGTCATTAGAGGCTAACTCCCTAACCTGGAAAAGTGGGTAGGGATTGTTCGAGTGTGTCACCTTTGAAAAGACTGGGGACCCTGGTGGGGGCAGCCGTTATCAACAAAGTCACTGAAAAAAAGATTTAAAAATTCAGAGATCTCAGGGGCACCTGGGTGGCTCGGTCGGTTAAGTGTCTGACTTGATTTTGGCTCAGGTCATGATCTCACAGTTCATGAGTTTGAGCCCCGTGTCGGGCTCTGTGCTGTGAGCTTGGAATTCTGTCCCTCTCTCTCTGCCCCTCCCCTGCTTGCTCACTCTCTCTCTCTCAAAATAAATAAAATAAACATTTAAAAAATTCAGAGATCTTGACCGTGCTCATCTGGCATGGCTACTATACCCTGTGGTTCATCTTCTGAAAGCTGTATAACTTAGTGTCAAAAGGAACAACAACAACAACAACAACAACAACAACAACAAAAAAAAAAAAAAAAAAAAAAACAAAGGAAAGAACCAGAAGAGGACCAAGAGGGCCAGGGCACTCCACAATGTGACCCCACAATTGGAGCTCAATAAATATTTGTTGAATGACTAAATGAAAGAGAGTGAACACCTGAAAAACAGACATGTTTCAAATTTATATATTATAATGGTAAATCCAAAAGAAAATCCAATGTATAAAAAGAGATTTCATTAAATGTTTCCTTTAAAGCTATGAGTAATAAACTCACTGTCTCATTAAAATACTTGCTAAAAGTGCTTTGCTACCAGCTAAGGTCTCCTGATAATCCTTGAATTGTCTGGCCCAACACGACAGAGGGAAAAGATCTTTGGACAGAAGACGTGGGTTTCTGCCAGGTTCCACTATTTATGAGCAAGTCACTTCACTCTGGGCCTCAGTTCCCTCCTCTAGGTAATGGGAGTTAAGAACATGTGCCCCAGTGACCTCACAGGACTACTGTAAAAACCACAGGATGACAGATGTGAAAACACTTTTTAAACTACATGTGTGACCTTCACTTAACGTCTGGGTCTTGTGACACTTAGCCCCTTCTTCACCTCCCCTCTGCCTATCCAAATCTTCCCCAAGTTCAAGGTCCAGCCCTTCCAGAGCTCTCCGCTTGACCTCGCGTTTGATCCCTCCCTTCCAACGCTGCTTTTGCTCGTTGCCCTAACGGATCACATTTGTCAATGAATCATCGTTCACACAGAGAGGCATGCGGTGGGGTGTTTCCAGCACACGGAGATGTGCACTGGGATCCCGGCTATGGCACTTGCTACTTGAGAGGCCTCTGACAGGCTATCAAACACCTAAGTCTCCTGTACAAAACAGGGATGATCACGACTCTGGCAGATTTGCCGTGAGAAGTAAATGAGAAAATTCATGTGAGGTACTCAACACAACACTGGTGCACGCACAAAGCGTCCAAACTGTTATTATTATTGAATACTGCTCCTTGATGGTGTTCTCAATTTGTCCTATCTCCCCAAATGTCTTGGTCCTATCCATTTCCCACCCCTGTTCCAGAAAAGTGCTGAGTGCGCAGTATTTTCTTAAAAAAGACATCTGTTGGACTGATTAAAACGAGTTGCTGTTCCTCTCCAAACAGGTGCTCAAATTTTTATTGTAGGCCCACCGCAGCCAGCTGGGCCACATCAATGTCCACAGGGCAAAATACCCTCGTCTGGCCCTATTATCACATTGATACTGTGTGTGTGAGTCGCAAAGCACTCAGCCAAGCCATTCACACCAGTGAGCTACCCTGCCTCACTCGTGGGCTTCCTTAGTCAACAGCCTGAATATATTCCAGGGAAATAGATTTCATGTGGGAACTCTGCCAAAACTTGGAGCGCTCCCCTTCCCGGAGATATGAACTTTAATCTTATAGGTGCAGATAGCCCTAGGGATTATACCTACGTCTGAACACAGAAAATCCTACACAGCATCTCGGGGCCACGTTTTAGGACTGCATCATAGGTGAAACAGTTCTTCTGCTGTCCTGCTAACAAACTCCCTTGGGCGTCAGAAACTTCACACAGAAATCTGCACCCTAGCGAGTAGTGTTATGGGTAGACTAGCAATTTACAAAAACAAACATGATATAAAGCTATGTTTTGAGAGGAGTACCTACAAACTCCTAATGCCTATGTCTTATAACATCATCAACAACCAAATTCTTAAGTTCATAAGCTGTCGGCAACTATTTCCAATCGCTCTCATTTGCTTTTCCACTTTTAAAAAAAAAAATGGACCCAGAGATCACAAAATAAAATTGGTCTTTGGGAACCATATCACACTTTTCACAGGATGAGCGAAAGATTGAGAAGTCACCCAGGCATACGTTTCCACTGTTCAAACTTTTGTCTCTTGATGTTTGAGGCCTTCTTGCCCGGTAACTTGGAAAGCTGATCCCCACCCTGGTCTTTCGCTGATGTTCTCTTATCTTCCTGGACTCGAGCTGGGAAAAATGAAAGCAGCGATGCCTGCCCCCTTCAAGAGTGTACAGTTTACCGAATTCTGACCACTCGCATCTTCCTCTTCATCCCCCACTTTCTCACACCCAGAATTACTGTTTTCCAAATACACAGCACAAAGGGGGAAAAAGGCCTGCTTTGTTGGACGTTAACTGAACCAAGGACATGATGTTACATTTTGACGATAAATGTAGATTTTCTACTAATAGGCAAACTCCTCATTTCAAATGGCTAAGTCGAGTGGTACTTAGATACAGAATTCCAACCAATAAGGTTAGGGAATGGAAAGTACAGAATTCCAACTCATTAAGTTTAAGGAACTAAAGAGAGTACAACCCAAGAATATTCTCCTTCTGGGTCACAGCATTTCACTTGACTATTAACTTTTTGGTTTTTAGTCCTCTTAACAGTGAACAGGTGGTGAGTGTAGTTGCTGGCCTCAGTAATATTCTCCCCTAGGATGGAAAGATCTAGGCACCTTCAGTGGTTGCATATGTAAGACGTGCTGATACTCCCCTCCTATTTTACCTCCATCAAGTATCCATTTGATCTCTCAGTCCTTTGGCAACCCACCCTTTCTCTTCCTCAAAGCAAAAAAAGAGAGATCTCAGTGACAGAATACTACGCCATCTGGCTTTCACGTTGCTCGGCTTTTCAGTACCCCTCACACTGGGTCTGAACAGCAATCCTACTTCCTCCTGCTCTCAATTCTCACCAGAGGTCTGGCAAGTCTGGCCTCGGCTTTTCATCACTCTCGCCCCGACGGTCTCCCACTTTCTGCTCCCTTCTTGTGCGGCACCCGCTCTCAACCTACTTCTGGGGTGGTGAAGGTGTTCGCGATGGGCAAGGCTGAAGCCACAAGCCACCATTTGCTCTCCGCTCTTACTTAAGGGGGACTGCACTCTTAGTGGCAAAATCTGAAGTTGTTTAATTTTTGGTTCGTGGTCTGCAACTGACAAGCCGCACATGCCAGGTCCTTCACGTATGGTATCTGTAGCAAACGCTGCACTTGGAAAGAGTGGCAATGTTTTGGACTACCTGCTCATTCACCAGGCGGCTACACTCGTCCGATGGGTCTCACAGGTGCTGCTTTGGCTCCGTTTGACCCTGAGGTGAGCTGGCAATGAGGATGGCAAAGACAAAGCATGGCTAGTCTCTCTGACCAAAAACATTGGTGTGAAATGCCCACAAATCCAGGAAGGGGAGAGCTGGAGCTCTCAAGAGGTGGTTGGGCGGACAATCGCACTTTGATGTTCCTTCCGCTTTTTTGACTGTAGATTTAATTTAATTTTGTCATGGCAGGATTAGCAACCAGGCCACAGAGGTGAAGGGACATTATAATAAGACAGCATATTAATCCTCTATCCCACCCAAGGCAGAAGCAAAACCAAACAAATAGCGGCTTCCTGGAAATTGAATTTCTGTTATCCAGATGTCAAAGATGTAATACCCCAATTACACAAACTATTGCCAGTGAAGCATGCCAGCGAATATGCAATGGAAATGGGGTGAGCACAGAGCGACAAAACTGCTCAGTCAGCATCTGGCTCTGGGAGTGAGCGATAATTAGCACTGTGTGTAGACACTAATAAACATTTATGTCTGAAATTACAACTTTTAGCAATGTTAATAAGGGATATATTGGCAATCTGTAAAATAAAAGGTCTTGAAAAGAATGTCATACATTAAGCAATGGCAGACATTTCCCGTTCTGGCACAATCTTTTTTTTTTTTTTTTTTTTTTTTTTCCCTTCCCCCTAATTGCAAATGGCCACACTGTTTTGCTGAGAAATTAATTGACATAGGAACCTACCTAAATAAATGGGTTGTGTCTCTTTGGCCTCCCCATTAACATCGTTGCTGAATTCTGAGATCTTATATACCTCATGGTGATAATCTGGGATGAGAAAACAACCAAAAATTACAATTCTAATGACGAGCAAGATATGAATAAGCAATAAAGACTAGACTCTCATTATAGAGAAGATGTATAATCTATACTTTAATTTATAAACATAATTTCCAAGAACTCGGTTAGTCACGGAATTCATAGTCTTTAGTAATCTCTAAAACTTTGCTTACTCTGAAAAGTACGCAAACTTGACCTATTACTTTGACTTTAGAAAACGGCTTTGCTGATCACATAGTTTTCCCAGTAAATTTGGCCCACAGATGCCAATTACTAGGCCTCTTTTCTTTCAAATGACAAGCATGTTTATAAGGAAAAGAAAAACCTTGCCCAATCATAGGCCGGGAGGGCGGGGGTGATTCCAAAATTATCTCCACAACCCATTTCCATGAGTACAGTATATCAACAGCATGCTTCAGGGTAACCCGACACTCTGTTTTCTCAGTTTACCCAGAAAAATACCAGCCTTTAAGCAGCTTACAGGAAAGCACACACGAAAAAACTGATTTGTTATTTCAAACATAGTATAGCTTAGATAAGAAAGCAAGATTCTCATCTTTCACACAAGTGAATCTTTTGCATTCAGCTATGGCACTTTAATATGCAATAGTTTATTTTCTAAAAATGCACCTGCAGAGCAGAGAGAAGAATCAGACCCATAATTTAAAGAAAGAAAAAAAAAGGAAAAAGAAAAACTTGCTTCGTCAGGCAAACTTTAAAATACCGTACGTTAAGAGCTTCTTTCTTTTCTACAGAGGCTCCTGTACTTGCCAATGGTCTATTTCTGAAAAGTAGGATCGTCTAGGTAAGAAAATAGAGGTTCCTTCTTAAAAGCTATTCCTTTTTTGTTTTGTTTTCTTTGGTGGCTTGAGACCTGACAGGACAAGGTCTACAAAACCACTCTCACTTTTCAGATAGAGTAGTTAAGTTCCCTGAGGTCATAAATAAGGAAAGCAGCCTACCTTCCCGAATGAATCAATAGACCAACAGGCCGGTCACATATGGAGATTTTTAAAGTACAAATGACTGAGTAATCAACACGGAAACAGAGGGACGAGCCAAATATTTTGAATACGTAAAACTATGCCAGGCCTCTTTCATGAAGCAGTGTCCGAACTAAATCAGGGAAAACAGGTATGAGGCGATCTTCAAAATGTCTACAATCAAACCATTTTCAGGCTTGTGGAAAACAGGCTTTATTGAATCTACATCACAGGTAGCTCAGCTTAGCTTGAAAAGCTCTGTTACTTGGAATTGCCCTCTAATGTTCATCAGCTCACATGTGACTTCCCCAGGTTGGTCGCCTTGCTCTCTCTACTCTGATGCCAGTGCTCTCTCTACTCTGATGCCAGTGCTAGATAAAACAACAGAGGAAAAAGGGGACAGGTTCTGTGGTTTGCTTTTGACCTCAAGTTGATTCAAAGACGATTATTTAAGCAAGGTGGTTCTCAACTCAATATCGGGACCCGGGACATTAGGACGAAAAAAGTCACCTGCCTCTAATTTAAGGCGACACAATGCATTTGGATAGACATATTTTTATGTCCGCTCTTAAGTTCTCAGCGTTTTTTAAAAAGTCCTATCAGGAAAATGAAGGCTCTGACAAGTAACTGAACACAGACAAGACGACTCAACTTTCCCCTTCCCCCATAAAACATTCCTAAGCCCGAAGACCGTGATGTACACCTGTTAAATCGTCAGGAACCGGCTGGATTTTTTTTTTTTTTTTAAGGATACTTTTCTGACCGATAAGTGATCTATTCCAAAACACCTTTCCAACCCAAATAACGTCTCTAGAAAAGACGCCGGAGGTCAGCAATTCTCATTTTGGGCTCGTGCACCTCATGAGCTTCTTTCTGGTTCTTAACAGAACCACCACCTTTTTTGCTTCTGTTTGGGGGGGAAAAAAGCAAACCCACAACCATTGGTCGGGATTCGTGTGTGCACGGCCTGACGGAGCGGCAGCTCTCCCCCACCCCCCAACCTAGCCACAGGAGTGGAATACCAAAGAAGGCTCTCGGCTCCCCAAGTGTCATTGTTTGCTAATTTCCTGATGTGCCCTCCGACTTGTTTACGCTGAATAGCATCCTGCCTCCCCCCGCACAACTTTGCCCGCCGCGCTGCGTGTGCGGCCGCGGCCCCCCCTCCACCGCGGGAGGGGACTCGGGGGTCCCGGAAGCCCGGACCCCCGGAGTGGGACGCGCGGCCGCGGCGCGGGGCGGCGGGCCGGGCGCGGGGCTGTTTACGCGGCGCCAAGTCCTCCCTCCGCCGCCCGCACGCCCCCCGCCCGGCCCGGCGCGGCCCGCCGCTTACCTCGGCTCACCAGTTTGAAGCTCTGGGATTTCCTGCTCCTCTTCCTCTCGGAGAACTCCATGGTGCTGGCAGGAGGCAGGAGGCAGGGGCTGCGGCCGGGGGGCGGCCGGCGGGCGGAGGGAGCGGCGGCCGAGGCGGCGGCGGCGGCGGCGGCGGCGCTGGCTCTTGTCACCCGGCAGCGGGAGCGCCAGGACCAAGGTCCGCGTCTTGAATCCGCAGGGGGAGGCAGAGGCAAGGGAAAAACCACCTCGAGCCCACTCGGGGGCTGCGGCTCGCGGGGTCGGCAGGAGGCGCTTTCCCGGGAGAAGTTGCCCCCGCCTGGCCGCCGCCGCCGCCCGGTCCCCTCAGCACGCCCCCCGACCCCTTCTCATTCCCGGGCTCTGTGCCTCGCGCAGCCGGAGCCGAACTTTCCGTTGGGGAGCGAGTTGGGGGCGGGGAGGGCGCGGCGCGGCGGGCCGGGTGCTGCCGGCGCCCTGCGCGCTGGCCGCGGGCCGGCCTGGGCGCTGCTCCGGACGCGGCGGCGGCGGCGGCGGCGAGCGCGGCCCCGGGGACGCGGCGGGCGGGCCGAGGGCGGCGGCGGCGGCGGCGGCGGGGTGCGAGCCGGGTCGGGGCGCTGACCGCCCCCGCGGGAGGAGGGGCGCCGGGGAGGAGGCGGCGCCGCCGGGACCCCGGGGCCACCTGCTGGTGGAGCGCGGCCGCCGCCATCCCCGGGGGCCCCGGCCGCCGCCACCCACCGGCCTGGCCGCGCGGCGCCCCGAGGAGGAGCCGGAGGCCGCGGCGCAGCGCCCTCGGCCCGGCCGGCCGGCCTTCCCGCGGGGACGGCGGGCCCTGCCTGGCACGGGGGGTCGGGGGGTCGGGGCGCCGCTGTTCGGGGCCCGGCTCTCGGCCCCGAGCTCGTCTGCCTCTCGCCGCCGCCGCCCCCCCGGGGCCGAGCTTGCTGTGCGGGGTGTCGGGGACCCTCCGGCGAGCCCACTCCTTGCCTTGAGATCCAGGAGGTCGGAGAGCCACACTCATGGGCTCTATGCAAGTTTTAGGAAACACACACACACATACACACACACACACACACGCGCGCGCGCGCACACACACACACACACACACACACATACACACACACACACACACACACGCATACACAACTTACCCCTCTGCGCTCTGCAAGGAAACGGAGAGATCTGAGAATTTACCGGTGAGAAGAGTACAGGAGAGAGTGAGCTTCAATTCTTTACATCAGTACAAAGGGGTTTGTAGGAAGATCCGGAGTTATATTCAAGGAGACAACTTGGAATGTGGGGCTTGGAGAGGGTGGACGGAGTGAGGGGCGCAACGTCAGTGGGTGCTTGTGTCTCTGCTGACTCTTAGGCAAGGAATGGTCAAGGCAGGTGCAGGGGACTCTGCGACTTGGTGTAATCGTGCCAAAAGAATCGACAGCAACAGAATGCTTTTATTACTTTTATATAATCTTCTCTGGGGAGCTAAGAGCACGCCATTTCTTTCTCACGACATCCTTAGGGTGGGAATGCAAGAGAATTTTACACCACGTGGGAATGGCGGTACAGGACTGCGATCTGACGTCCTTGAAGGTGCCTCACCAAACTGATGGTTCCTAGACCTAAATAAAAAGAGAATAGAGAAACGGATGACCCATCCAGCACCGTGGCAAATTCAGATGGCCCCAAAAGAGTGGAGAGGAGTATGAGAAAAGGGTATGTTGCTAAATATGACAAGTTTCACCCTGGGGTCTCTCTCAGATAAGGAGACAGCCATCTGGGTCCACTCTTATTTAGCTGGGATACACAGAATAGGACAACTTGGAGGAAGGGAGAAGTTGGAGGCAGCTAGCATACACACACCAGGAAACAAAACCAAGGCACAAGGTCATTAATTTAGTGGAAGCAGGGCCTGGTACACATTCTGAGGTCTTAGGTGGTATGCATCAAGTGAGGCGGCTGGTTATACCTGGCCAGGTTCAAGGAGAAATGTTCATGCAGTTCACCAAAGTAAACTCTTAAACAGAAGTTCTTAACCTATTTTGGTCACTGCCTCCTTGGAGATTATGTTCAAAGCTCAGGGTCCGTTTCCCAGAGAATATGTGTAGGACAAACAAAATTTTGTGGAGTTTTCTTGGAGTACTTGGACCCATTGGAGCTCCAAAAGGTGGCAAAAGAGGTCAAAGTGATAACAGGGATTAAATCAACTGTGCTATTTGGTTCTCTTCCACTTCCCCCCTCCTCTTTCTTTCTTTACAACAGGCAGTAGGAGCACCTGGGTGGCTGAGTCTGTTAAGTGTCTGACTTTGGCTCAGGTCATGATCTCATGGGCCGTGGGTTCGAGCCCCACAGCAGGCTCTGTGCTGACAGCTAGGAGCCTGGAGCCTGCTTCGGATTCTATGTCTCCCTCGCTCTCTGCCCCTCCCCCACTCACACTTTGTCTCTCACTCTCAAAGTTAAACATTAAAAAAAAAGTTAAAAGAAAACAGTAAAAAAGTAAAACAGAAAAAGTAAAAAGAAAACATCTGAAGATGTTTTGAATGTTTCTAAGGAAACAAGCACACCATTTTGTTTCCTTTCTTTTTTGTGATGTCTATTATTATTTATAAATTATTAAAAAAATGTTTATGTTCATTTATTTTTGAGAGAAAGAGAGCCAGAGTGCAAGCACAGAGTGAAGGAGATCTGAAGCAGGCTCCCTGCTGTTAGTGCAGAGCCCGATGAGGGACTTGAGCCCGCGAACTGTGAGATCATGACCTGAGCTAAAGTCGAACACTTAAACAACTGAGCCACACAGGCGCCCCTGTGAAGTCTAAATGTTAGTCCAAAAGCCACAAGGTTGTGTACTATACTGGTTGAGGAGCTTTTAGGATGCTTCCTGCCTTGGAGCATAAAATGAGATTTTATTATGCTCAAACTGTGGTGAGACCATTGAAAGTGCCACCAAGAAGCCAATCCCTAGGGGAGAGATGAACAACTTTGCATTTTCGGTTAGAATGGAAATATAAATTCTGTTTACTGAAGAAAATATTTTCAATATAATCAAGGATGAAATTTTTTAAAGTAATAATGTTTTTAAATAACAATCATTTTCCTTGACCCCTTTCTCCTGGCTCAACAAAGATGGTCTGTGAGTGAGTGGTCTACAGAGGCCAGAGGTCAGACCTGTCCTGTTAATGTCTAGAGAAAATCAATATTTTTTTCTTCTTATTCATCACAGGGTACAAATCACCATGCTTTACATAGCAAAATGTATATAGGTAAAGCTTAATGATGACATTTAATAAAAAAGATTGCTTTAAGCAGTAGGTCTGTGTTAGTTTGCTTGAGCTTCCATAACAAAATACAGTTGACTGTGAATCACAATTTATTTTCTCACTGTTCTGAAGATTACAAGTCCCAGATGAAGGTCTGGCAGGCTCGGTTCCTGGTGGGAGCTCTCTTCCTGGCTTGTACATGGCTGCCTTCTCACAGTGTCCTCCCTGTTGCAGAGAGAGAGAGAGAGAGAATTCTGATCTCTTCCTCTTCTTTTTTTTTTATGTTTATTTTTTTTGAGAGGAAGAGAGAGAGTGCAAGCAGGGGAGAGGCAGAGAGACAGGGAGACAGAGAATCCCAGGCAGGCTCCACGCCACCAGCATGGAGCCGGACTCTGCCTCCAGCTCATGAACTGTGAGATCACGACCTGAGCCGAAATCCAGAGTTGATCACCCAACCAACTGAGCCGCCCGGGGGCCCCTCTTCTTCTTCTTATAAGGACTCTACTCCCATCATCGGTACCCTGTCCTCATGACCTCATCTAAACCTAATTACCTCCCAAAGTCCTGCCCTCTAAGTACCATCATATTGGGGGGTAGGGCTTCGGCCTGTGAATTTGGGAGAACACAATTCAATTCATAGCAGTATCATTTTTGCTTGATTGAATATAGCTTTTGGGTTAGGGTATCCTGGAAAGTCATGTTGGAGATCTGTTAAGGTCCTTTCTCTGCCTCAACGGTACAAAGCCCCCAAACGTTTTAGAACTGCAGGTTTATGTATTATTTAAGGTTCACGGAAAACCAGTAAATGTTCTGTGACTTCATGGAGGCCAAACCTCATAAAACCATCCTCAAACTCAGTTGATTATAAAGATTAAACATAGATTATAATCTTTGACAAAGACAGGTAGTTTGGCCGGAAAACATTTAAGCAGTCTTAATCCTAATTCTTAAAACCCTTTCGAAAACTCTGTGTTGAGATGAAAATTTCCATCTTTCTTTAGATCCCTGCTGTCCAATAGAAATATAATGCAAGCCTTACATAGAATTTAAAGTTTTCTTTCTTTTTTTTTTTAATGTTTTTATTTATTTTTGAGACAGAGAGAGACAGAGCATGAATGGGGGAGGGGCAGAGAGAGAGGGAGACACAGAATCGGAAGCAGGCTCCAAGCTCCGAGCCATCAGCACAGAGCCCGATGCGGGGCTCGAACTCACGGACCGTGAGATCGTGACCTGAGCTGAAGTCGGACGCTTAACCGACTGAGCCACCCAGGCACCCCGAATTTAAAGTTTTCTATTAGCCATATTAAAAATACTAAAAATAAACAGGTTAAATTCATTGTAATATATTTTCTTTAACCCAGTGCATTAAAAATAATACCATTTTGACATGTAATCAATATAAACATTAATGAGATATTTTATGTTCTTTTTTTGGTACAAAATTTTGAAAATGGTGTGTATATTATACTTGGAGGGCAGATTAATTCAAATTAGCCAAATTTCAAGTGCTCAATAGCCACATGTGGCTAGTGGCTACCTCACTGGACAGCTCTGATTTAGAGGAACTATGATTTGAACCATGCTATTTATATCCATACAGATGATGATTATATCCAAACATTGTTTGTTTTATTAATAACTTTCAAAAAAGGAGATAAGCAGGATGGTATTATTGGATTTAAAACTTTATAAATCTTTGCTTGGAGTGTCTGGAATTGAAAATCCTGTCCTAGGTAGATTCTGGAATCTTTCAGGAAGCTTTAATAAAGATAAATATTGACTTTTCAGTTTCATGACAATTCCCCATCAGAAAGGTCATGGAAAGAATGGGCAACCCTGCTTTGGTCCCAATTTATCAATTTGTTTTTGGCCTAACTCATAGTTCATCTTTCATTTACTTTATGGGTTTTAGTTATTACATTTTATTTTATTCTTTTACTTATTTATTTTTTTTTTTAGTGCTTTATTTTTGAGAGAGAGACAGAGAGACAGAGAGACAGAGAATCCAATGCAGGCTCCAGACTCTGAGCTGTCAGCACTGAGCCCGATGTGGGGCTTGAACTCGTGAACCGCGAGATCATGACCTGAAGTCAGACGCTTAACCGACTGAGCCATCCAGGCACCCCTAGTTATTGTATTTTAAAGGAAAGGAAGAAGTATCTCTAAGAGATTACTTAAGTGAAAATGAGATCTTAGAACACTCCATAAATACTACCTTATATTTATATAGGACTTCTCTTATAGGAGTGCAAAGATATTTATACATTGTCTAATTCTCTGAATTGCTATATGAGGTTGGTAGATACTGCTATTCCAATTTTGCAAATGAGGAAAATCCTAAGACTAATTTTTAGTGCAACTTGGGGATGGTATACTGGTTTTCTGACAATCTTGAATGTGGTGCATTAACCTTGCTACATTTCTGTCATTTCTTTAAAATAAATATTTAATGTTCTTTTTTTTTTGAGATCTAACTTATATGCAGTAAAGAATATAAATCTGAAACATACACCTCAATCAGTTTCTTTTATTTTGATATACATCCATGTAAATTCCCTGCCCCAGATTAAGATACAGAACGTTTCCAGCCCACCAGCATGCTCCCTGTGGTCCCTCCCTGCAGATAACCCCCGCCCCCCGGGAAACCACAGTTCCAAAACCACAGCTCAATTTGTACCTGTTCTTGAACTTCATATAGATGGAATCGTAGTGTATGCTATCTTGGCTCAGGTTTCTTTTGGTCAACTTTATATCTGCGAGATTCATTCATATTGGGTATAGTGGCAGTTCTGTCTTCCATTGCTGTGTATAAACCTACCAGAATATTTTTCACCCATTCTGTTAATGGATATTCTTGTACATTTTTTTTCTTTTTTTAACTGAAGTATATTGACGTGCAGTGTTCCATCAGTTTCCGGTGTACAGTATGATGATTTAACAATTCTGTACATTACTCAGTGTGCGTCAAGATAAGTGGGCTCTTAATCCCTTTTATCTGTTTCATCTTTTCCCCGACCCATCCCTCCTCTGGCAGCCACCAATTTGTTCTGTTTTTAAGATTCTGTTCTTTTATTTGTCGCTTTCCCCCCCTCTGTTTTGTTTTAAAATAGTTTTTTTTAAGTGTACTTATTTTGGGAGAGAGAGGTGGGGTGCAGAGAGAGAGAGGGAGAGAGAGAGAATCCCAAGCAGGCTCCACGCTGTCAGCACAGAGCCTGACGTGGAGCTTAATCCCATGACCTGTGAGATCATGACTTGAGTCTAAATCAAGAGTCCATGCTTAACCGGCTGAGCCACCCAGGTGCCCCTGTTTGTTTTGTTTTTTAAATTCCATATATGAGTGAAATTATATGCTATTTGTCTTTCTCTGACTGACTTATTTCACTTAGCATTATACCATCTAGATCCATCTATGTTATTGTAAATGGCAAGATCTCAGTTTTTTATGGCCGAGTAATACTCCATTGTATATCTATACCACATCTTCTTTATCCTTTCGTCTGTGGATGGACACCTGGGTTGCCTCTGTATCTTGGCTGTTGTAAATGCTGCAATAGGCGTAGGGGTGCATATGTCCTTTCAAATTATTACTTTCATTTTCTTTGGGTGAATACCCCAGTAGTGGAATTATTGGATTATATGGTAATTCTATTTTTAATGTTCTTAGGAACCTCCATGCCATTTTCCACACTGCACCAATTTACATTCCCACCAATGGTTCATGAGGGTTCCTTTTTTTCCACATCCTCGCCAACACTTGTTATTTCTTCTCTCTCTCTCTCTCTTTCTTTCTTCTTCTTCTTCTTCTTCTTCTTCGAGAGAGAGAGAGAGAGAGAGAGAGAGAGAGAGAATCTCAAGCAGACTCCATGTTCAGCATGAACCTGATGCGGGGCTCTGTCCCACAACCCTGGGATCATAACTGGAACCAAAATCAAGAGTTGGGTGCTCAACCCACTGAGCCACCCAAGCGTCCCACTTCTGTTTTTGATTCTGACCATTCTGACCGGTGTTAAGTGATACCATGTTGTGGTTTTGATTTGCATTTCCCTGATGGTGAGTGATGATGGGCATCTTTTCATGTGGCTGTTGGCCATCTGGATGACTTCTTTGGAAAAATGTCTATTCAGTTCCTGTGCCCATTTTTAAATTGGATTATTACTATTATTATTACTATTATTATTATTTGGTGTTGAGTTGTATAAATTCTTCATGTATTTTGGATATTAACCCCTTATTAGATATATCATTTGCAGATATTTTCTCCCATTCAGTATGTTACAGACCGTTTGCTAGATGGTTTCCTTTGCTGTGGAAAAACTTTTTATTTTAGTATAGTACCAATAATTTAATTTTGCTTTTGTTTTCCTTGCCTGGGGAGATCTATCTAGAAAAACATTGCTAAGGCCAATGCCAAAAAGATTACTGCCTATGTTTTCTTCTAGGAGTCTCTGGTCTCAGGTCTCACATTTAGGTCTTTAATCCATTTTGAGTTTATTTTGCATATGGTGCAAGAAAGTGGTCCAGTTTCAATCTTTTGTATGTAGCTGTCCGGTTTTCCCAACACCATTTTGTGCAGAGACTGTCTTTTCCTTGTTATATATTCTTCCTTCTTTGTCATAGATTAATTGACCATAAAAGCATGGGTTTGTTTCTGGGCTCTCTGTTCTGTTCTCTTGATCTATGTGTCTGTTTTCATGCCAGTACCTTACAGCTTTGATTATGACAGCTTTGTAGTATTTCTTAAAATCTGGGATTGTGATAACCCAGCTTTGTCGTTAAGATTGCTTTGGCCATTTGGAATCTTTTGTGGTTCCACACGAGTTTTAGTATTATTTGTTCTAATTCTGTGAGAAAATGCTATTGGTATTTTGATAGGGATTGCATTGAATCTGTAGATTGCTTAGGGACATTTGAACTATATTAATTCTTCCCATCCATGAGCATGGACTATCTTTCCATTTGTTTGTGTCGTCTGTAGTTTCTTTCATCAGTGTTTTGTAGTTTTCAAAATACAAATCTTTCCTCATTTTTCCTTCATTAAGTTTGTCCCTAGGTATTTTATTCTGTTTGATATAATTATAAATGGAATTATTTTTGTAATTTCTCTTTCTGCTACTTTGTTATTAGTGTATAGAAACACAACCTATTTTTGTATATCGGTTTTGTATCCTGCAACTATGGAATTTATTTATTGTTTTGAATAGTTTTTTGGTGGAGTCTTTAGGGTTTTATATGTACAGTATAACGTCATCTGCAAATAGTGCTGTTTAACTTCTTCTTTACCAATTCCGATGTCTTTTTATTTTTCTTGTTTAATTGCTGTGGTTAGGACCTCCAGTACTATGTCGAATAAAAGTGAAGGGAATGGACATTCTTGTCTTGTTCTGTATCTTAAAGGTTTTAACGTTGAGTATGATGTTAGCTGTGAGTTTTTCAAATACGGCCTCAGCATAATGATTCAACGTTCCCTTGGAATCCACTTTTTTGAGCATTTTCATCATAAATGGATGTTGAATTTTGTCAAATTGCTTTTCCACATCCATCATGATGATCATATGATTTTTGTCCTTCACTTTTTAAAATGTAGAATGTCAGGTTGATTGACTTACACGCACTTAACCATCCTTGCATCCCCAGAATAAATTCCACTTGAACATGGTGAATAATCCTCTTAAAGTATTGTTGAATGTAGTTTGGTAATATTTTGTTGAAGATTTTTGCATCTATGTTCATCAGGGATATTGGCCTATGGTTTTCTTTTTTCTAGTGTCTTTGGGTTTGGGTATCAGGGTAATGCTGGCCTTGTAGAATGTATTTGGAAGCTTTCCTTCCCCTCCTATTTTTTGGAATAGTTTGAAGAGCATAGGAATTCAGTCTTCTTTAAATTTATCTGTGAAAACAGCTGGTCCTGGACTTTTGTCTCCTGAGAGTTTTGTGGTTACCAGTTCAATTTCATTACTAGTGATTGAGCTATTCAGATTTTTCTATTTCTCCCTTATTCAGTTTTGGAAGATCTTATGTTTCTATGTAGCTCGTGTTTTCATTCTCAATGGTCTTAACATCCTTCATTTTTAATGAAGCTAATTTCATAAAACTTTATGTCATGTTTAGATATTATTTTCTATCTGTATAAACTTTTTTTTTTTTTTTTAATTTTTTTTTTTTTTTAACGTTTATTTATTTTTGAGACAGAGAGAGACAGAGCATGAACGGGGGAGGAACAGAGAGAGAGGGAGACACAGAATCAGAAGCAGGCTCCAGGCTCTGAGCCATCAGCCCAGAGCCCGATGCGGGGCTCGAACTCACAGACCGTGAAATCGTGACCTGAGCTGAAGTCGGACGCTTAACCGACTGAGCCACCCAGGCGCCCCTGTATAAACTTTTTTTAAACTTGAATTTGTCAGTATATTAATTTCCTGAGGCTGCTGTAAGACACTACAACAAACTTGGTGACTTAACACAGTAGAATTTGGTCTCTCTGGAGGCCAGGAGTTGGGCATCAGTAATTCTGGGCTATGGTCAAGGTGTCATCAGGGCTGTGTTCCCTACAGAGTCTCTAGAGGAGAATCTGTTCATTGCCGCTTTCTGTGCCTTTCCTCTTCCAGCTTCTGGAGGCTACTTGCATTCGTTGACTTGTGGCCACATCATTCCCATCTCTGCCTTTGGCTTCACAACCTTTTTTCCTCTGTGTGTGTGAAGTCTCTCTCTACCTCTCTTTTCTAAGGACTCTTATGATGGCATTTAGGGGCCACCCTGATTTTCCAGGATAACTCCCTATCTCCCCTTAATGTAATCATATCTGCAAAGATCCCTTTTTCATATAAGGTCATGTTCACAGGCCTCAAGGGTTTGGACACGGATCTTTTGGAGATCCACCATTCAGTCTCACAGTCAAACTGACTCCAGTGTAACGAAACCCCAAGGTAAGATAGTGACATTATAGGCAAAGTTCTGGCTGGGAGCTGGAAGACTTGAGTGTGACCGCTTGTGCAAAATTTTACTGTCTGTGGGCCTCAGTTTCTTTACCTATGAGAACAATAACATATGCCTTTTCAACTCTACAGAGTTGTCTAGTCGTGGAATTCTGCACGTAAAAGGGTTTTGAGCTATTAAGATTTAGGGTCGTGTAGTGTTAATCCGTGTCGTACCAGAGGAGACGTGATTCAGTGTCTGGCCCTTGTAACTGCGGTTCTCATATCTGCATCCTCAGAGGTGTCTGGGCTGTGGGCGGAGTTAACCTGGATTCTCTCCCCAAATTGGAGACAGTGTAGTATCAGAGTTTGGAGTGTGTCCTCTGGTTTCAGACTTGCTGCGTTTGAAGCCCAGCCTGATCGCTTCCCCGTGGTACAATCTGGAGCTTTTTGGGGTCTGAAATAATAGAGTACCGTCCCAGCGCTCTATCCAGGCACAACTGAACCTAAAGAATTGTTAAGTAGTGGAAGGAGGTTAGCTACTTAAAGGAGTAAAAGGCGTGCAAGGGATCCACAAGGTGCACCCACCACACCTTGGCTGAGGAGAGGGGACAATAAAGGAACTGAGGACCGGGCCGGGAGTCAGTCCTCTCCAGAGAAGCCGCGGGGACCTCGGGAACATGCAGCCCGCTGGTGGGAAAGGACTTTCCAGAAGGTAGCGCCATTCTGCAGAAGCAGCTCTCTGTGAGGACGGTGTGGCCCCGGGGTACAGCTGGGGACTCGCCCAAAGCTGGCTTCTGGTTTCCCTTGCTGCCCAACAAACAAGGAGGGCCAGGGCCTGTCAGGGAGGACCATCCTGGGGCTGCTGCCTAACATTCGGCCAGTCCCAGCTCACAAAGCCGGGCAAAGGAGGGTGGGTCTGGAGCTGAGAAACCAAACATTGATAACCGGCGGTTATTTACTCCCTTACAATGTATATTCTTCACCTGGGAGCTGGGGGGAATCGTTGTGCCCCCCGCATAGAATTATCGTACAAAGTAGTGAATTCACGCGGGCGAGCGCTCAGACGAGCGGCTGGCACAGCCTCGGTCAGTTGTTCCTACTGGATCTTATTTCTCAGGTCCGAGTCATGAGCTCACACGGAGGGACAAAGACGACGCGGCCCCTGCCCTCACAGGGCCTCCCCTTTAATTTGAGGCTGGTCAGATTTGAGATACTTCCTAGTTTATGTTTTAAGGAATAACACTGTCTCAAAGCCTACCTCCAAGAATTTTAAAAACTTCTTCCCATAGTAGAACAATTTTTTTTTTTTTTTTTTTTTTTTTTTGCTGGAGCTTTTTCAGCAGGGACATATGCGTGCTATTTTTTTGTCTGACTCTGTGAATGAAGATATCGGTGCCAAATCAGCGACTTCCTTGATCCGATACTTAACTGCCTGCCGTGGGTCAGGCAGTGTCCTAGGCACTGGGGATATAGATGCAGACAAGGCACAACCAAAGGTTTCTGTCCGCGTGGAGCTTAGATTGCTAGGTGGGGGCTGGAGGCGACAGGCAGTAAGCAAACTAAATAAAACTACGGTCCAAGTGGTAAACACTCGGTGAAAATTAAAACCGGGAACAGGGACCAACTCGATTCTTCTTCTCAAGTCTCACTCCTCGAGAGGAATTGTGTGCGTATGTGGTTTGGTGCCAGTCCCTGGTCCATTCTTCGGTTCCGTATCATTTGTAGAAACTAGAAACCCGAGGAGCCCAGGAAAGCCTGTGCCGGGACAGTTTTGGGTTAAATGTGAGTTGGGTTCTTTGTGCCAATCTTCTCTCCATACCGAAGACAGGCGCCCTTCTTCAGTCCATTCAGGCTCGTCGTACCAAGTTTCGCAAACACTCTGTGGGCAACGAAGCCCTCTCCCTCAGTTCTCTCTTACCTGCCAGACTGGTGGTGATGATGTCTGGTGAGTTGCTGAACCCCGTCTTTTTCACTTTATGTCTGAATGGCAACATCTCCTTAAATCTGAGTAAGCCCTCTGTGTTAGGTTCTTTTTTTTTTTTTTTTTAGAAAATTTTAACACATTTTTTTAAAGTTTATTTACTTATTTTGAGAGAGAGAGAGAGAGAGCACGAGTAGGGGAGGGGCAGACAGGGAGGGAGAGAGAGGCCAAGGCAGCATAGAGCCTGCTGCGGGGCTCGAACTCACCAACTGTGAGATCATGACCTGAGCCAAAATCAAGAGCCGGACGCTTAACCGACAGAGCCACCCAGGCGCCGCTCTGTGTTAAATCCTTTAAAAAAAAATCTTTTCTCTTTTG
Source organism: Panthera leo (assembly GCF_018350215.1). Classification (NCBI taxonomy): domain Eukaryota; kingdom Metazoa; phylum Chordata; class Mammalia; order Carnivora; family Felidae; genus Panthera; species Panthera leo. The sequence continues at coordinate 12,263,679 of NC_056685.1, forward strand.
AATATTCATGGGAATGGCTGCTCTCCAACCTATGAATTGAAAGTAAAAGTTTTGGACTAATCTCTTCCATTTAATTCCCCTGCCGCAGAGACTTCAGAAACAGGTCTGAAAATTATAGGAACCACAAATTTAAAAAGTGTTAGTTTGATATGTCTGAAATTAATGCTTTAATTTATTCACCACAGAATGTCTTCACACATCGCTGTTTTGTGTAATTTATACCATATACTGTCTACTCAAGTTAATGTGTGAAGCATGGTTAAATTACGCCTAAAAAGGAATATGAAAACTATCTACAATATGGTGACGGGAAAAGGGCCTAAGTAGGAGCAATGGGGCAAAATTTAAATAAGACAAATTGAAATAGAAGCTTCAGAAAAACTGTCAGGTGTCTTAAGATGTGCCTAACTAGAACACGCTCCTCGGGAAAGACTTTAAAACATCCAGAGAAGTCTACTGGGAAAGGGGCAGACAAAGTTCTCGAAAATATTTCTATAGGGAACACGTAACTGTACATGTGGCCTAAAAAATGGACTAGATAACCTAATAGGCTTTTGCGTGTCTCGTACCTTCAGCTTTCAGTGTTTGGTTAATCTTGTCAAAGTAGGTTTGGGATAAAGATCAAATGAACAATTGTAGAGAAGAGGGAGATGTATTTTTTCAATATTATTTCATTTGTTCTTTTCACCAAAGTGTATGGCATGCTGACAGGACTGTCATCCATTTTCTTATGGCTAATTTAAGGCTGGTAAAGAGTGCCAGGCCCATAGCTCGGGAGGCCGCCATTTGCCCTACACTCCCCTGACCTTGTGCTCAGCCTCATTCTCTGAGGGAGAGAACCAGAAAGGCAGGATGCTCTCTCTGTGATTTGGTGGTGTTTTGTTTTTGAGGTTAATAATACAATACTAATGAGCATTTTTGAATGTTAGCAGTTTGGAGACTGCATTCGTTAATTCCCTGAAACTCCTCCTTATGTGCAAAGCCCTTCTGGGTTTTAGGCTCCATAGGAAATCAAGATCTCTGGGAGACTGCTCCTGCCTTTAGTGAGAGTACAGTTTGGTAAGCTGCTAAAATGAGAAACAGCTGCTGTCTTTTTCATTTTGTAATGTTTATTTGTCTTAGAGAGAGAGAGAGAGAGAGAGAGAGAGACAGAAACAGAGACAGAGCATGAGCAGGGGAGGGGCAGAGAGAGAGAGGGAGATACAGAATCCGAAGCAGGCTCCAGGCTCCGAGCTGTCAGCGCAGAACCGGACGTGGGGCTTGAACTCATGAACCACGAGATCATGACCTGAGCCGGAGTCAGAAGCGTAACCGACTGAGCCACCCAGGCTCCTCAAAAGAGCTGCTGTCTTTACATGGGCCATCACTTCTAAAACAGTGAATGCTCAATGGGAAATGGAATTCAGACAGGTGAGTGATGAGGGGCTGGGGAGAAGGGGTGTGCAGGAAGAGATCACCAGTTTGAGTGGGAATAAGTTTATTTCCCCCTGTGATTATTTAATGGCCTTGTTTTTACTCTCCCATTAATCAAGGTTCTCCAGAGAAACAGAATCGATGGGAGATAGATATAGATATAAATAATAGATATAGATATAGATATAGATATAGATATAGATATAGATATAGATATAGATATAGATAGATAAAGAGATTCCTTTAGGGAATTGGCTCACATGATTGCAGGTGGTAAGGAGTCCCAAAATCTGATTCTGCAAGCTTGACACCCAGGAAGGTCAGTGGTGTAGTTCAGTCCGCGTCTGAAGGCTGGAGAACCAGATGGGCTAATGGTGTCCATCTCAGTCCAAGGGCAGGAGGGCACTGATGTCCCAGCTCAGGCAGGCAGGGAGGAAGCAAAAGGGGAGAATTCCTCCTTCCTCTTCCTTTTTGTTTTCTTTGGACCTTGAATGGTTGGGGTAATGCTCACCCATATTGGGGAGGGCGATCTGCTTTACTGGGGCCACCAACTCACCTGCTAATCTCGTTGCAAACACCCTCACAGATGCACCCAGAAATAACATTTACTTTGAGCTCCCCATGTCCCAGTCAGGTTGACACATAAAATTAACCATCACAACTCTTAAGTCGTATTTCAGCGTAAGTTTTCAGTCGTGAATAGCATAAGTTTTAGGCTTCCTTAGAGGAGACACCTGTTGCTGTCTAAGCCTTCACTTGAGCCTCATCCTGTTTCACACACTGAAGGGCTTCTCTCTCCTTGTTCCCCTGCTCTGTTCTCCCGGAAGCTCTGCTGTCACATGGGCTGAATCTCCTTGACCCCATCCCCCATGAGTCCCCCACTGTACAGACACAGGAAGAGGTTCTGTACTCCCCACCTCCTGGGCTGCTGCTGTCTTGAACTAGCACAGACCCAGTTCAGCCCGATGGGGCCAACCAAGGGTCTTTCATTGCCTCTGCAGAATCCTGGATTGTTAAAACTTTGTTAAGAATGCTTGCGTGAGGGGTGCCTAGGTGGCTCAGTTGGTTAAGTATCTGACTCTTGGTTTTGGCTCAGGTCATGATCTCATGTTTTGTGAGTTTGAGCCCTGTGTGGGTCTCTGCACTAACAGTGTGGAATCGGGGCGCCTGGGTGGCTCAGTTGGTTGAGCGTCTGACTTTGGCTCGGGTCACGATCTCACAGTTTGTGAATTCGAGCCCCATGTCGGGCTCTGTGCTGACAGCTCAGAGCCTGGAGCCTGCTTTGGATTCTGTGTCTCCCTCTGTCTCTGCCCCTTTCCTGCTCATACTCTGTGTCTCTCTGTCTCTCAAAACTGAATAAACATTAAAAAAAAATTTATAACATAATAATCCATGTAAATACATTATACAACTCTAGTAATTTTTACTAATTTCATTGAAGTCATTGATAATGACATTTTAAATAAGATGTAAAGCTATGGATACAATTCTAGTAATTTTTACTAATTTGATTGAAGTTGTTTTTAATTACCTTTTAAATAAGATGTAAATATATTCCATGTTTGCTTTGAAAGTAATGACCCACCCCCATGCTGCAATAGTTTCAGTCTCTGAAGAATTAGTCTGAGACTCCTTTTCCTTTTCTTAAGAGGATGAGCAGGACTGAAGGTAGGCACGTGAGAATAAGCCAGTTTAGACAGTGTTTATCACTGAAAGTCTTCGCTTTTCGACTCGGTCTACATTAGCGTTTTTCAAGACAAAAACATCATGAGCTTTTGAGCACTTTGGTTGACGCCTACCCTTCACCCCTCAGTTTTCCAGGTCAGCATGGTTCTCTTTTACCATAGTGTCTTTGATCTATTTGTCTTCTCAGTTCGGTAATGCAGATTTCTTTCAGATTTTTAAACGAAAATGTTCCCGCAAGCAATTTGCCTTGAAATTCCCATCTCCCTTCCAGAAACGGAGAAAAGGCTGTGCACTCCTCTGTGCAAGCTGAGCTGACAAATAAATTGTTACCTGGCTACAGTGTCGTGTATGCTGTGAGGACAAGCTGACTTGGTTTCTATGTCTAGTACATCAACAAAACATTTCCAGCTACTTAAGCATCTTACTACTCCAGATTGCCTCTGCCTGATCCTGCTGTTTTCAGAGACTGCCTTTCTTCCTACCCCCCCACCTTTTTTAATGTTCTGATGTTTTAGGTACATTTTTAGTGGGCAATTCAAGAGAAAGCGTATATCTAAGAATTCTCATTTTTAAGCCTAAGATATTCACTTGTGGTTGATATTCTCCTCACTGATTGTCCTAAATTAGGGTTACCAGATCTCCAGAGAAAAGTCAAACAGGACCACCCAGTTAAATTTGAACTTCACATAAAGAATGAATACTTTTATACTCTGGTTTCTCTTCAGATCGCATAAATCTTTCGCCTTTTACTAAAGAATGAATACTTTTTTTTTCAAGTGTAAGTATACCCCATGCAATATTTGGGACATATTTATACTAAGTAATTATTTGTTCTTTATGTGAAATTCAGACTTAATTCAGTGTACCGTATTAAAATTTTTTTTAACTTACTTATTTTTGAGAGAGAGAGAGAGAGAGACAGTGTGAGTAGGGGAGGGGCAGAGAAAGGGAGACACAGAATCTGAAACAGGCTCCAGGCTCTGAGCTGTCAGTACAGAGCCTGACGTGGGGCTCAGACTCACAAACCGTGAGATCATGACCCGAGCCGAAATCGGATGCTTAACTGACTGAGCCACCCAGGTGCCCCCAGTGTACTGTATTTTATTTGGCCACCTTATCATACATGAGAATTTCTGCTTTGCAGTTTCTCTACCCTCCAATCCCCAGTGTTTCTTCTGGGGTTCAGAGTCCAAAGAGAGGGAGAGGGAGTAGGGATATAGGAATGGATACTTGACTTTCATTGTCAGGTCTTTGGCAGTTTCTGGGGCTTTCATCTCCCTTTTAAACCTAGAAAAGTGGTACTTAGGTATCAGGTAAAAGGGGAGGGACCCCAGGAATAATGTAGCTCCAGGGATGAGGTAGTTTCTTATGACACTGTTTACGCATCCATTTAAATCAATACCGAGTTATCCAGACCCCAGCGGGCCTGCAGCAGTATATACCAGTGAATATGTGGTCCTTGAACTGTTCATCTAGAGTCTATAGTCAGGTCATGTTGTACTTTATGCTGTCCTGACAGTTTATCTGGTTGAGATCACTCATCACACGACTGCTATTTAGTGAAATGGAATTCTGCTTGTAAGACATTGGTATGACAAGGAAAAAATTCATATTTCAGGATTCACAGCCTCTTCTCCCCTTCCTCACCTTGAAAAAGAGAGTTTTCTTTTTACCTGTGCTGTGTCCCTGGTCCTAGGATTGCACAGGACCAGGTTAATGCATGAGAAAGGGAATCAAATGCAGCCAAGGCCAGTTCATTTGATCTCAGGAAGCAGTACGGTGAGAAAAGAACAGATAGAGAAGATAAGAGTGGTAGGCAGAGAAAGAACAGAGGGGTATGTGTGTGGAAGGGGTCATAGGGGAAAGAGCGAAAAGGGGGGATTTTAGGTGGAAAGGAGGTCTGGAGGCAGTGTTCTTGCCCGGCTCTGTGAGATACCAGAGAGGAGAAAGAAAAGATTTTCAGGAAGCTGTGCTGTGTGTTGTAGGATTCGTCACCCTCTTGGCATTTTTTGAGAGACCGTGGTTAATATTATATTTATCTAATGACTCTTACTTTCTCAGAGATTTCCTCTGGGTGGGAATTATCCTGAAATATACCTACATGCAACCTAGCTTACGCAATTTACACAACATGAGGCAGAAGGAAAAAGCAGGGCAGTAAGGATCCATTAAATTCCAATCAGACACCTATTTTGGCAGCAAAACTGTAAAACTAGTACCTCACTTATTTCATCATTACAACATTCCCCGGGAAGAGCTAAAATGGTTATTCCCAACAGGAACACTAAAACACAAATTGACGTTGTCTATTCATGTCTTTATGACGTTATGGATTTTCTCTCTACCTTCCTCCCTTTCCCTCACATAGTTACATGTGTGACATGACATACATGTGACACAGGATCGTGAGATAAATACACTTTTATTTTTGTCATGCAGGGTAGAAGTTACATTCCAAATTAATGTTTTTTTTTCCTCCCAAAGTTGTCGATACGGATGCTACAGTCTTTGCATCTGTGCGTCGTTGTCTCAGATTGCATTACATTTGAACATTGCATTGTTCAAAACCATTGGGATCTCCTGTTGCGGCATAACCTTCAGAGTTTTGTCAAGTTACTTCGAATATCTTCAGTGATGGAAAATCTTCATCCTTAACGATGTATTTGACTTCTGGAAACAGCCAAGGATTATTTGGAACATGCCTTGATGGATAAAACATGTAATGATAATAGATAACACTTCTGGATAAAAACAAGATAGGAAAATTGATGGCGCTTTTCGTTTAGCTCATAAACTGAAAATAATTATAAAAAATAAGGTATTCTAAGTTATTTTTGAGCAATGGATTGTGTTGAATAAAAGAGTAGTCTACTGAAAAACTATCTCAAAATAATCATTTGTTTGCAACTGTGTTACTTTATTTGTTCATTCATCTATTCATTCAACATTAATTCAGTAGACACGCCATGAGGACCTACCCTATCTTAAATGGTAGCTCCGAGAAGAAAACTTTGTTCTTGTCCTCAAAGAACTTCTATTTCTATAGAGAAAAAGATATACAAGCATGATTTTAGTATGCAGATCTTATCTGAAACCTTTGATGGGTTTTAGAATTCAGAATATTTCACATTTTCACAAAGTAAATAGGATAAGAGGCCAGTCACTATAGCTGTAGAACATTACCCAAAATTTTGTGCCTTAAAACAACAAAAACGTTTGTCTTTCTCATGAATCTACGTTTAGATTCATGGCTTGGCATGAATCAAGCCTTGGCATTCATGGCTTGGCATGAATCAATCCTTGGCATTCAAGGCTTGGCATCAGCTGATCTTTGCTCCATTCAGCCAACAGTGGGGGGCACTTGAGTGCTGAGGACAGGCGTCAACTACCCCCTCATGTCTGATAGTTGATGCTGGTTGGTGGTTAATAATGGCTGGTGGTTGAGACCCTGGCTGGGGTTGTGGGCTAGAACAGTTTCGGTTGGCTTCACTGTGGCTGAGCTTCCTCACAACATGGTGGCTGAGTTCAAAGGGCAAGCATTTTGGGGGAGAAGGGAAAATAGGCAGAAGCCATATCACCTTTGATGACCTAGCCTTGGAAGTCAAGCCATGTCACTTCCACCACTTTTATTCATAAAAGCACTCCCATTTTCAAGGGGGAGAGGAAATAGACTTCCCCTCTTGATAAGTAGTAAAAGTTCTAGAATAACTTCTGGGATGAGAAATGCTGCAGTAGCCATTTTTGGAATGGTGCATATACTCTAGGTGTGTGTACCCTGTGTTCCAGACCATTATCAGTGCTGTCTGAGGCTTCACTGTGCGATGAAACCCATGAATAGTTCTGCAACAAAATGAATGAATATTAAAGTGGACTAAAAGATTATTTAAAAATTTTTTTCAATGTTTATTTATTTTTGAGAGACAGAGAGTGACAGAGTGTGAGTAGGGAAGGGGCAGAGAGAGAGGGAGACACAGAATTCACAGCAGGCTCCAGGCTCTGAGCTGTCAGCACAGAGCCTGACGTGGGGCTCAAACCCACGAACCGTGAGATCATGACCTGGGCCGAAGTCGGACGCCCAACTGACTGAGCCACCCAGGCACCCCTAAATTGAGATTATAAATATAAATAGTTCAATTCAGGTTCTGTCACCAAATGGGTTTCCAAAAAATATTTCCCTTTTAAGAGATTTCTGGATTTCTGGATTTTAGACTTTCTAGTAAGTGGTTTTTGAGTTGTAATATAATTTGTGCTGATGGAGGCGATAGGCATTGACAACACATGTTGAAGAAGAGACTGTAGGAGAACTAGAGGAGTAAGAGATCTGTACAGAACAGGTAACTGAAAGTGGATTTTTTAGGAAGGGTGTTCCAAATCGAAGAAATGCCAACAGAATGGAGATCTGAGTGTGGAGAAAAGCAAGATTTAAAAATAGCTAGAATATATACATGAGGGAGTTTTAGGGGCCAGATCAGCAAGAGTCTTGGATGCCATATTACGGAATTTGGATTTTAGCCTGTAGAGACACTATGAAGCCAATTAAGGATTGTAAGCAGGAGAGGTACGTGATCATATTTGTCCTTCAGAACAATTATTTTGGTGACAAATAGTAGATTGAGGGGTATGAGGATCTTGTTCACTCAGGACGCTCTTCAGTAGGCAGCTAGAATTTATGATTGCCTGAAATGAGAGCAAGGAAGAGGGGTGCCTGGGTGGCTCAGTAGGTTGAGCATCCAACTCTTCTTTTTTCTTTTTTGTTTAAATTTATTCTGAGAGAGACAGAGACAGAGAGAGCACATGTTTGCAGGGGAGGGGCAGAGAGAGAGGAGAGAGAGAATTCCAAGCAGGCACTATGCTATCAGTGTAGAGCCCAACACGGGGTTTCATCCCACAACTGTGAGATCATGACCTGAGCCAAGATCAAGAGTCAGAGGCTTAACTGACTGAGCCACCCAGGCGCCCCAAGCATCTGACTCTTGATTTCGGCTCAGGTCATGTAATCCCAGTTGTGAGACCCTCTTAAGCCCTGCTTAAGATTCTCTCTCTCCCTCTGTCTCTGTCCCTCTCCAGCTCTCTCTCTCTCTCAAAAGGAAAAAAAAAAAACTTTAAAAAAAGGAGCAAGGGAGAACTGTTGAATTTAGCCGCCATTTCCTTTTGTGCTAGGACCAGAGTTAATCAAGAAAACTGTGATGTGGAAATGGAGAGGAGTTGTCAGATTGACTCTTTTCTAATTAATTTTTTATCCAAGTAGTGTATATATCTTCTTTACGATGTAAAATAGCACAAGGCATAGAATAAAAACCAATGTGCACGGTACCACATCTCATTACCTCCAGTCTTACTCCTTAAAGGCTACCACTTTCCCCCCTTTAAATGGTTTCTTCTGGGATTTACTTGTATGTTCTAAATAAGGTACTGTGTCTGTGGAAAGTAACAAAATAAACCAATTGAAAATGACTTAAATAATACCACTGATTCTCACAACAGGAAATCCAGACTCGACAGGCTTCAGACACCATCTATGCTTCCATCTCAGTTGGCTTCTCATCATGATCACGAGATCAATGCTTCTATTACAACAGTCACATGAAAGAAAATCCAATGTAAGAAGAGGCACTATTCTTCTGGTGAGTCTTTGTGTGTGTGTGTGTGTGTGTGTGTGTGTGTGTGTGTGTGTGGTGTTCTTGTTTTCGTTTTTGTTTATCAGCAAATAAATTTTTTTCCAGAAGCTCCAAAGCTCTCTGCCCCTCCCGTGCTTTTGGATAATTTGGGTCATATGCCCCGTGTTGGATTATCTTTGGTCAGCTTGGCATTACCGCCACCCCTTCTATGGTCTCCTTTGCTTGGGAGAGAAGCCAGGTGCTACATTCCTCTTTATTGTATGGTTCCAGCCTAGAGCGTATTCATGAGAGGCATCCTTGAGACAAAATGATGGAGAAATCATTATTCTTCAGTCAGTTGCAGCCAGAATTGTGAACAGGTGTGATACTCCTAGAGACATTTTTTTTTTGTGGGGGGTGGTTGTGGGGATAAGCCACCAGTTCTCTGTATTAAAGTCATTTATAGCTAGACTGCAAAGAGGAACTTCTGTTTTCTGGACTGATATGTGACCCTTCCTAAGCATAGCACTGATGCAAGGGAAATGAATTACAGCACTGACATAAGACAAATCAGGATTTAGATATGATTTCAGTATGGAGCACAATGGTAATATGGAGGAAATTTGACTTCTAGTAATGGCAGGGTAGCTTGGTCAGGATAATCTTCCTACAGGCGAGCATGATAGAGTCTGGATGGGAATATTAAAAACCAACTATCTGAAGACATTCCGCAGGAACTAAAAGCAGGTGGATATTGGAGAGGAGTCTGCCCTTAAAATATGGGAACTACACAAATGTGACTTTTGGCTTTACAGTTTATGTTCAGAGTTGTTCACCAATCCATTAGGTGGCTCAGAATGAAGTTGTATTACTGAATAATTCAGCTGAATTACTGAATACTAGTGTCAGAGTATAGAATTCAGGACTGGAAGAGCAGCTGGGCAGCTAGAAGGGGAATCCTAGAAAAGAGGAGGTCATGGAGGTGGTACACCCCAAATTTGCATATAAACTCTTCTCAAATTCATGTCCAGCCACTGAAATATGCATCAGTGGGAGAGACCACATAGAGTACAGAGAAAAAGTGACCATTAGCAACGGGAAGAATTGAGCAAAGATTTCAGCTTACACCCAAAACAGAGGAGACAGACCTAGGAGTTTGAGTCTAGCCAATTTAATTCCTTACTAGAAGAAAAATCACACTCTTCTGAGCAATATAACAGAATCACAGATGTCTACAATGTATAATTCTTAATGTCTAGTGTACAGTAAAAATGCCCAAATGTACAAAGAGATAGGAAAATATGACCCATATGCAAGAAGAAGGAAAAAACAATCAGAGAAAACCGAACCTTCAGTGGTCCTTAGTAGACAGAAACTTTAAAGCAGCTATTATAGATATGCTCAAGGACTTATAGGAAAACATAGTCTTAATGAATGAACAGATGGAGAAACAGCAGCAAAATAGAAGGAATGAAAAGCTCCCATTTTACTCTGTTTAGGCTGCTGTAACAAAAACACCATAGACTGAGTGGCTTCAGTAAACATTGATTGCTCACAGTTTTGGAAGTCTGGGAAGTCCAAGATCAAGGCACCAACAGATTTGGTCTCTGGTGATGTTCTGCTAACTGGTTCCTAGGTGGCCATCTTCTCACTGTGTACTCACATGGCAGAAGGAATAAGGGCACTCTCCAGGGCCTCTTTTACAAGAGGGGCACTAATGGGGGGGCACTAATCCCATTCACAGAGACTCCACCTCATGACCTCGTTACCTCCCAGAGGCACCACCTCCTAACACTGTCACATTTGGGGTTAAGTTTTCAACATGTGAGTGGGGGGAGAGACACAAACATTCAGTCTATAGCCAACTCAAATGAAAATTCTAGGTGGAAAAAAACGGCAACTAAAATGAAACATTTACTAGCTTTGCTTAATGGCATATTGGAGATTGCACAAGAGTCCATGAATTTGAAAGCAGGTAAATGGGAATTATCCAAATTCAAGAAAAGGGAGAAAAGAAGAAATGCGAGTAGATTCTTAGAGAGCTATAGTTTCTGATAGTATAAGCAATCTAATACAGGTGATTTGGAATACTAGAAGGAACCAAGAGAATAGGGAAGAAAAAATTTTGAAGAAAAAATTTGGAAGAAATAATGGCTGAAAACTTACCGATTTAGTAAAAACACTAATGGGTCCAAGGTGCGTGAACCGCAAGCAGAATAAATACAAAACCAACCAAACAAAAAACAACAAATAACATTAGGCACATGACAGGCTGTTGGAATCCAAAGATAAAGAGACAAGAGCCTGGAGAAAAAAAAAAGCCTGTGTATCACTTGAAGAGAAACAATAAGACAAGTGATGGCAGACTTCTCATCAGAAGCAGCACACCCAGATCACATCAGTGGAAGGATTGCCCCAGTTGAGAGGAGTGGCGTCAGCGGAGTACCTTCAGTTTTCAGCCCCTTTCAAGGTTGCCTCAACTGTAGAGCCCTGACTCACTTAAGATCTTGCTTTTTCCTGGGAGACCTATAGCCAGCGATTGATCGATCAGTGCCCGAGCTGACCATCTTGGCCCAGTGCAAGACAAATCTGAAGGGCCATTCTTGTTCTAGCTCCCCCGGGGCATCGGTCGAGGCTGTCAGAGGATGTGCATCACAGCTCAGTTTTTCCTTCTGACTACTCTCGCTTCCTTCTCCGTCTTACAGGTTTTGATACCCAGGGGACTCCTTAGTAAGCATTCTGCTGGCTAAATTTCAGCTCAGAGCCTACCTCCTCGGAAACCCAACCCATGACAACAACTGAATAATACCTTTAAGTGCCGAAATAAGTAGGAACAGTCAACCCAGCATTCTATATGCCGCAAAATTGTCTTTCAAAAATGAAGAAAAATAAAGATATTTTCAGGCGGACGAACGCTAAGAATGTGTATGTTGTGCTATAAGAAGGACTGAAGAAATTCTTCCAGTGGGAGATGAATCACACCAGACAATAACCGGGGCGCAAGGGGAAGAATGAAAAGCACGGGAAGTAGTAAATATTTGGATGAATATAAGGGAAGGTACACAGTTTCTTCCCTTTATTTTTTAGATTTTATTTTTAAGTAATCTCTATACCCAAAGTGGGGCTCGAACACAAAACCCTGAGATCAAGAGTCGCGTGCTCCACCAACTGAGCCAGCAGCCAGCTGTGCCACGTACACATTTTCTTAATTTCTTGAAAAAATCATGTGATTGTACAATACAACCTATAACACTGTATTGGGTTTGTAACATAAGTAGATGTAATAGATACGGCAAAAATCTCCCAAAGTTGGGAGAAGGGTAAATAAAACTATAATATTAGAAGGTTACTGTATTTTGTGTGAAGTAGAACAATATAAACTCTAAGTAGCTTGGGATAAGTTAAAGAGGCATATCGAAGGCTTTGGAGTAACCACCAAAATTATGAAAGATATACAGTTAAAAAGCCAACAGAGAAATCAAAATGGAATGCTATAAAGTATTCAGATCACCCGAAAGAAGGCAAGAAGGGAGGAAAAAAGAATGAAGTGGACAAATAGAAAACAAACGGGAAAAATGTATATTAGTGATAATGGTGGCTCGTTTTCTTATTGTCAGAGAAGGGAGTTACAAAGGTAGAAGCAAGAATGAACCAGTGGTGTTGGAATTACTCATATGAGCAAATACATAAATATGGATGTAATATGCGTATGTTTGTATATACATACATACCTGTGTTTATGTCCGTGAATCTCTCTATTTATGTGGATATCCATAGATATCCGTAGATGCACACAACCATATGATTTCTAGCTGTGACCACCGACAAGGTTTGAAAGCATCAACCAAGAGCATATTTCGAGGTCCAATCTTGATTTCTGAAAACCCTTCTCAATGTAAATGTCTGAATGGCTTTTTGGAGAAGTGACTGACTTGAGGACTGGGGTAGGGAATGTACAGGATAAGCCTGGAACATTTTGTGCCCCAAAGTAAGGAAGTCCCCAAGGAATGATGGGGATCTGTCAAAGGCTGCAGAATCTGGTTTGACTGGGCTCTCACTGGTGAAATCTGGAAGAATATGACTTCAAAGTAAATAATGGTAACAAACTGTAAGCCGCTGAATAAAACAAGAATCCATGAGTCCACATCCACTCTAAGTAAATATGTGAATAAATTGCAAGTTAGATGATAAACACACCTACATAGTCTTAAATTACCCCCTTGTAAAGCACTTATTGATTACAAAGGGAAAAAGTAACTTGATAGTGGAGAAGCCTGGCAAACACCCTCTTAATCAAATGAGCCAAAACAACATCACTAGTAACAGGACAAATTGAAATCAGAACCACCCTCTAGAACACAATGAGAAGAACACACAAAACATCGCTTCTGTGAGAACTCCTGCCAAAGATTCGTAAGCTGAGTCTAATCACAAAGAAACATCAGACAAATTGAAGGACATAGTACAAAATAACTGTTCTGTTAATCTTTAGAATTGTGAAGGTCACAAAAAGACCAAGGAACTATTCCAGATAGAAGGAAACAAAAGAAAAGTGACAAATAAATGCAATGTATTAGCCTGGTCCGGCTCCTTTTGCTATTAAGATTGTTACTAGAGCAATTGGTGAAACTTAAATGAGGTAGAAGGATTAAATGGTAGTAAGGTGTTAATGTTAATTTCCTCACTTTGATGATGGTGTTGTGATTATGCAGGAGAATATCCTTATCTTTAGGAAATAGACACTAAAGTATTAACAGGATGTTAGCAACTTCTCTCAGCTGGTTTGGGGGGGGGGATGGAAGTACTTCGCACTGTACCCACAACTGTTCTGTAAGTTTGAGATTGTTTCCAAAATAAACAAATACCCACTGAGGAAGAAAACCCACAAGATATCATTAGAATGGCTAAAATAAATACAAAAGGATGATAGAAATGTCGAGAGCAGGATACGAAGCCACCAGAATGCTCATAAATTGCTAGTGTAATGTAAAATTACAAAATCACTTTGGGAAAGCTTTGGTAGTTTCTTATAAACTTACCCTTCCTTGGAGCTAGCAGTCCCTCTCCTAGGTATGTACCCAAGAGAAATGAAAATGTATGCCCACGTGGATACTTGGATGGGAATACTTACAGCAGCTGTCTTCCTAATAGCCAAAATCTGGAACAAAATATCTATCAGTAGGAAAATGGATTTAAAAATCTTGATTTAGGGGCCCCTGGGTGGCTCAGTCGGTTAAGCATCTGACTTTGGCTCAGGTCATGATCTCACAGTTCAAGTGAGTTCGAGCCCCGCATTGGGCTCTGTGCTGACAGTGCTCAGCCTGCTTACGATTCTTTCTCTCTGCCTCTCTCTCTCTGCCCCTTCCCCACTTGTACTCTTGCTCTCAAAATAAATAAATTAATTAAAATTTTTTTTATATAATCATATAATGTAGTGTTACTCAGTAATCAAAATGTACTATTTAAAAAAAATTTTATGTCTACTTTTGAGAGAGAGTGCAAGCAGGGGAGGGGCGGGGGGGGGGGGAACCAGAGGATCTGAAGTGGGCTCTGCACTGACAGCAGAAAGCCCAATGTGAGGCTCGAACTCATGAACTAGGAGATCTTGACCTGAGCTGAGGTTGGATGCTTAACTGACTTAGCAACATGGGTGCCCAAAAATGTACTATTTATACATGTAACAGTGTGGGTCAATTACATAGAACATTATGCTGAGTGAACAAAATTAGAGTACATAATGCATGATTCCATTTATATGAAGTTTTAGAGGAGTGAGAACTAATCTATGATGGAAAAAACTCAGAACAGTTACTGCCTCTGACAGTGCTGGGATTAACTGGTAAGGGATACTGGGGATATTTCTGGGGTACGTAGATGTTCTACGTCTTGATGGAGTGTGGGTTACACAGGTGTATCAGTCTAAACTGTAGACTGTTTACGTAGACAATCCTAAGGAATCCACAAAAAAGATAAGAATTTAGCAAGGTTACAATATAATTTATATATATACATATATAATATATATAAATTTAATATACAAAAATCAATTTTAATTTTATATACTAGCAGCAAACAATTGGAAATGAAATTAAAACAAATTTTTTTAAGGTTTATTTATTTTTGAGAGAGAGGAGAGAGTGATCAGGAGAGAGGCAGAGAGAGATAGAGAGAGAGAGAGAGAGAGAGAGAATCCCAAGCAGGCTCCACACTGTCAGCGCAGAGCCAAAAGCGGGGCTCAAACTTTCGGAATGTGAGATCATGACCCGAGCCGAAATCAAGAGTCGGACACTCAACCGACTCAGCCACCCAGTTGCCCCGGAAATGAAAATTTTAAATTCCATTTACAGTAATGTCAAATTTACAACATTTAGGAAGAATTTAGCAAAAGATATCCAAGACGCCTATCCTGGAAACTACAAAATACCTTTGAGGAAAAAAAAACAAAAACAAACGAAAATATCTCAAGAAATGCAGGCAGATACCATGCTGAAGAATTGGAAGACCCAATATTGCCAATATATTACTCTTCCCCAAATTGATTTCAGTCCCACCAGGCTGTGTGTGTGTGTGTGTGTGTGTGTGTGTGTGTGTCTGTAGAAAGTGAGTAGCCAATTATATTTAGGTAGAATTGCAAAGGACCTAAGATATTCAAAGCAATCTTGGAAAAGAACATTAGAGGAGATCCTCAACTAGTGATCATGGGCTGTCCTTTTACCCATAGAAATAAGAGATTAAAAAAATAATTAAAAGTTTAATGTGTATGAATAGGGCTTGTTGTCTGGCGGGCTTCACAGTAGGATAATTGACAGGCACAAAGTTGTTTTATTGGACAACCACCAAATGCAAATGTTTCTGCACGTTTCTCCAGGAGAATAGGGGTGGGTGAGGGGTGCTGGTGTGGTGCAGTGGTGGTTGGTGGCAGAAGCTTGGGAGATGACAGTGGGAAAGGGGACCTTGGATGATACCATTTACCGTGCAGACTTTATTGCAAAAATGTTTCAGGGACAGTTCTTCACCGCCTTCCTCTACAATGTTTAGTGTCCGTGTCCAGAGTGTAGGGTTCAACTTCTCACCCTTTCTGTGGGCTGGTAAAGAGTACCCAACTTTTTGAAGTATGGGAGAGACTGTCTATAGACACTTTAATCCCATTGTCACATCCACTTTCTGTCTTATTTGGTGCCTCTACTGTCCAGGCCTTCCCAGGGTTCTTTTAGGTGAATCAGATTGCTTCCTGTTGGCATGCTATTGCCGACAAGCCTGGTTGGGTTTTCTTAAGCTTTCTCCTGTCTGCTGGGAAAATCTCCACTCCACCATCTGTTTTCCATTTTCCAAAATTTCATCGATAATACTTATCTGTTGTTTCCTTCCTTTTCCCAATCTCTTTCTCTCTCTCTGTCTCTCTTTGTCCCTTTTTGTGGTTTTGCGTTTTTAAATTCTTCGCTATCACTTTTGTTTGGTTTCAGGAGTCAGCAGGTAGAAATACTTTAGTTTGGTCTCTAATCTACCGTGAACAAGTGGAAATCCTCCCGTGCTTTCCTAAAAGGCAGTGCGATTTGGAGCTGTAGAAAGTGCAGGGTAGGGTATCACAACTGGAGAGAGAGACACCGCAGATGGGGACAAATACAAAAGATACCTAGATGTCATTTTTTAACCCAGTCCTGTTACTTTATATTCTTGAATCTATAGTCCCAATTAGCGTGACTATTTAATCATTCTGCTATGCAAAGGATGTAAAAAAAATTTTTTTTTCTGCACAAACCCGTGTGGATTTTTATAAAATAATGTGTTTTACTGCTGCTCAAAAATCAATTCCTCCTTGACAAAATACTAGCAAATCAAATCAAACAATGCATAAAAAATTATACACCACAACCAAGTGGGATTTGTTCCAATTATACAAGGCTAGTTAAACATTTGAAATCAATTAATGTAATCCATCACATCAATAGGCTAAAGAAGAAAAATCATATGATCATATCAATAGTTTCGGAAAAATAAATCGACAAAACCTGACCCTTATTCATGGTATAAACTCTCAAAAAACTAGGAATGGGGGGGAATTTCCTTAAGTTGATAAAGAAATGTCTATTTAAAAAAAACCTACAGTTAACATCATACTTAATGATGAGAAGCAAAGTACTTTCCCACTTGATTGGGAACGTGACTGGAATGTACTGTCTCAACACTCCTATTCAACGTCATGCTTGAAGTCATATCTAATGAAATAAGACAAGAAAAGGGGGAAAACATAAACAGACTAAGAAGGAAGAAATGAAATAGTCTTTGTTTGCAGATGACATGACCGTCTTTGTAGAAAATCCCAAAGAATCAACAACAACAAAAAGATACCTGCAATTGGTCATAGCAAGGTTGCAGGATGCAAGGTTGCCCGACAGAAGCCAATTGCCTCTTTATGTACCAGCAACAAGCAAGTGGAATTTAAAATTAAAAACTTAATACCATTTACATTAACACCAACATTGAGATAGAGACCAAAGCCGATCTAAGTTATGGAGAGATATTCCATGCACATGGGTAGGAAGGCTCAATATGTCAAGAGGTCAGTTCTTTCTAACTTGATTTATAGATCGAATGCAATCCTAATCCAAGAATAGAGAGCCCAGAAATAGACCCACACAAAAATAGTCAAGTCCTCTTCCATAAAGGAGCAAAAGGCAACTTAATGGAAAAATAATAGTCTTTTCACCAAATGGTGCTGGAACAGCTGGATATCCACATGCAAAAAAATGAATCTATACAGCTTTCACAAAAAGTAACTCAAAATAAACATAAGCCTGAATATACAAAACTCCTAGAAGATAAAATAGAAAATCTAAGTGACTTTGGTTTTGGTGATGACTTTTCAGATAAAGCATCAAAAGCATGATCCATGAAAGAAAAAACTGATAAGTGGGACTTCATTAAAATTTTAAAAACTTCTGCTCTGCAAAGGACACTGTTCAGAGAATGAAATAATCCAGAAATTGCGAGGAAAATCTTTGCAGAGTGTATATCTGATAATGGACTGATATCCACAATATATAAAAAACTCTTAAAAGTCAACGATAAGAAAACAACTCAATTTTTTTTTAATGAACAAAAGATCTGAACAGTCACGTTACCAAAGAAGATATAGAAATGGCCAATGATTATATGAAGAGGTGTTGAACATCATATATAGCAAAGTACTGCAAATTAAGACAACAACAAGATACTACTATACATCTGTTAGAATGGCCAAAATCCAAAACACTGACAACACCAAATGCTACTGAGTATGTGGAGCAAGGGGAACTCATTCATTGTTGGTGGGAAAACAAAACGATACAGTGAGTTTGGAAGACAATTTAGCAGCTCTTTTTTGCTTTTTATTTTTGTTTGCTTGCTTGGTTTGTATTTTTTACAAAACCTTACCATATGATTCAGCAAGTCATGTTCCTTGGTATTTTCTCAAGTGAGTTGAAAATTTACCATTCACACAAAAATCTGCACGCAAATGTTTATAGAAGGTTTATTCAAAATTGCCAAAACTTGGAGGCAAACAAGATGTCCTTCACTGAGGGAATGGATAAATAGACTGTGGTACGTCCAGACAATGGAATATTAGTCAGCGATGAAAAACTCATGAGCTATCAAGCCACGAAAAGACATGGAGGAAATGTAACTGTATGTTGCCAATCTGAAAGACTGAAAGACTGAAAACTGAAAGAAGCCAGTCTGAAAAAGCTTCACAGTGAGTGATTCCAAACATGCAACAGTCTTGGAAAGGCAAAACTATGGAGAGAACAATACCAGTTGTTTCCAGGGACCAGAAGGTGGGAGGGAGGGAGGAAGAGGTGGAACACAAGGGATTCTTAGGACAGTGAAACTATGATACTGTAACGGTGGATACATGCCATCATACATTTGTCAAAACCCACAGAATATACAACACAAAGTGTGAGCCCGACTGTACATTTGGACTTCAGATAATCATAATGTATCAATATTGGCTCATCAGTTCTGGCGAATGCACTCTACCAATGCAGGATGTTAATAATGGGGGAAACCGGGTGGGGAAGAGAAGGTATCTAGGAATTGTGTGTTTTCCGCTCATTTTTCTGTAAACCTAAAACTGCTCCAAGAAAGAATGTCTCATATATATATATATATATGTATATATATATATATATATATATATATATATACTTATGTATGTATATATACATATATATATAGAGAGAGAGAGAGAGAGTTTTGTTTTTTTTAAGTAAATTACACTCAACATGGAGCCTTGACTGCAGATCAAAAAAAAGAATGTCATATATTTATAGGTATATATATAAATATAATAAACAATATAATATATACGTATAAATAAATATAATAAATATAAATATATACATATAAATAAATATAAATATAACAAATATATAAATATAAATATATATCACATGTATTTATATATATAATATACTTTCATATATATGTCATAAAATATTGTCCAAATATAGTTTTATGTATACGTCATGTATATTTATATATATAAAATATAGTTTTGTTTTGTCCGTTTAAGTAAACTACACCCAACATGGAGTCCCGACTGCCAGATCAAGAGTCACATGCTCTACTTCATGAACCAGCCAGGTGCCCCAGTCTATTATTTACAAAAAAGAAAGAGAAAGAAAAGAGAGGCTATTTAAAAAGCCAAGTCCATGAGGAAAGAGCTGTAGTGACAGAAGGGGTGTTTACACACGTGTGTGGATTCATGGGAGCTCATTTCATCACGCACTTAAGATCTATACGTTCAACGGCAAGTAAATTTTACCTCGGTAAAAAAATCAACTCTATATTATTACCTGTTCTTAATTTGGCTGATACAACACTGAAGAGTTTAAAGGAAGCAGGACTCAGCTGTACGTGAGTGTCGTTGACCTTGGAAAGATGCTGCCGTGTCGTGAAGGGGCGGAGAATGGCTCTCTCAAATGCATTTCCTTGTGCAGCTAGCCTTTCAGATTAGCTAATATGTAGAGGGAACAATCCTAGCTCCATATTTCATTCTTCCATGGCTTTTTTTTTTTTTTTTTTTGATGCCTGATTATATCTTTTCTTTCAGATTTAGTCAGAGGGGAAATGCCACCTGAGGTCTGAGCGCACATGTGACAGAAATCCTGGGAGAGAAGCACCGTCGTGAACTTGTTCTTGAAGGAAGTGAGGGGTCTGCATAGGCCGAGAAATTGGGATTCGTGGCAGCAGGAGTGGCCGTGATCTAGGGATGAGTGCCAGCGAGCAAGAAAGAGGCAGAGCTGACCGGACTCCGCAAGAGGAGGGTTGTATTTAGGATCCATGACAAATAAGTACTTAAACGTAAGAATGAGAAATTGGGGGCTGGTCACATAATCTTGGAATAATTGGGAGAAGATGCATTTATCTTTCTCCCATACTCAGGAGTTGAGTGGCCTGGATTTGTTTCAGGGGCTGTAACAATTCATTTTAGATCGGCCGGGCCATGGCACCCAGTCGTTTGGTCCAGCACCAGTTTAGAGGTGGTTTGTTCCGTGAGACTAGCATTTAAGTCAGCAGAGTTTTGAGTAACGCAGGTGCCCTCCGTAATGTTTGGGTCTCATCCAATCAGATGGGGGCCTTAAGAGAGACTGGCTGAGGTTCCCCAGATTCTACCTCCAGGCTGCCTTTGCATCGACTGCAGCATCAGGTCTTCCCGGGGTCCAGCCTGTTGGCCTGCCTGCAGCTTTTGGACTTGCCAGCCTCCATGAGCCATTTCCTGAAAGTAAATCTCTCTGTGTATTTATTTAGGCTGCTGTTCTGCTTCTTTGGAGAACCGCTCTGGCCAATACAATGGCTAATAGTCCAGTGCCAGCTCTGAATTCCTCTTGCCTCCTTCTTGCCCGCAACCCAAATCGGCTTCCAGCTAATTCTTAATGTGTGGAAAAATAGGCAATTTATGTTAAGGTGTTGTTGACGTGAAGTGGATAGGGCATTGTAGTGCCTCTTAAACAACGATAATGCCTTCAGGCCAAAAGAGAGGAGTGCTAAAAGGTTAGCGGATTGTACCATACATATGCATCGGTTATCTGTACACAGGTATGTGTTTTTACTTATTTGGGTTTTGGTTGGAGTCGCTTTCTGGAGGTCAGTCTCTGCCAGCTGTGGATGGTCGGCGCTTGCAACGGCAGGCTAAGTCTTCACAGTCTGGTAATAGATTTTCTCAGTCCACGGGTGGTACGTTAAGAACCCAGGTCCCCTAGTTCCAGACGCAGTCTGCTGCTGTCAACCAGACATCTAATGCGGTGATCTCCACCCCCCCCCCCCCCCCCCCCCCCCGCCAAACCTGATTGCCCACAAGTCTGCCTGCTTCTTGCAGGCACAGCCTTCCCTACTGTCCCTTACAAGGGCCTGGTTTATACAACTGGGATTCTCCCCTGGTTCCTTGTTTGCACTCTAGTAATCTGGTACTTCTGGAACCATGCCACAAACCAAGACCTGTTTGGCTGGGCTCTGATCCCCTGCCCAATGTATGCTGGTTCCTATGCTCCAGGGTGTCTGACGCTGCTCACTCCACTAAGTCTGGTTCAACCTGGATAAACCTCTTTTGAACTTTGATTTCTGGTTCCACTTGACTGTGTGTGTTACCACCCCTCGGTGACCATCAGTGCCGTGTCCTTACTGAGTAAGATCTTCTGAGTGGGTCCAACTTTAACTGGACCCAAGTTTCCCTCGCTGCAGTGGACACTGACATGCGTTTAGGGACCCAGTATTGTTCCTGTGTTGATACATCGTGAATCTAGTCCCATCGTCTCCAGTTAATTTCCTGGTTTCTTCTGGTTAGCCTTTGGGGGCCCAACACGCCTCACATTTTGGTCTGTAAGGGGTTCTAATACAGTAATCCAATCACACCACATGGAAGACAGGCAAATACAGATTCTTAAGTAAGAAAGTGACATGATGAAAATGGTATTTTAGGGAATTTAATCTCTTAGCGTTACTCAGGATAGATTGGAAGAAGGGGAGACTGGCTAACATGTTAACCTATTAATTGAGGAATGTGAGGCTTAAGTGGCATAGAGTGGTAGTGAATATAAGAAGAAGTAAAGAATCTAAACACTCTATGCCAATAAAATTTTATTTGCATAAAGATGTTCACTGCAGAATAATTTATAATAGCAAAAACTTGCAGTGACCTAAATATCCAACAATAGGAAATGATTTGGGGAAATTTTGTTATAGCCCGCTTAATGAAATGTTACAAAGCTAACTAACTAAATTGTTAGGAAGGTTATTAATCAAAATGGAAAAGTGCATATGATGAAATATTAAAGAAAAAAAGGCAGGATCCTGGAAATGCAGGGTAGAGCCACTGTGGAAAACAATATGGAGGTTCCTCAAAAAATGAAAAATAGAATTACCAGGGCACCTGGGTGGCTCAGTTGGTTGAGCATCTGACTTTGGCGTAGGTCATGATCTCATGGTTCATGAGTCTGAGCCCTCCATCAGGCTCACTGCTGTCAGCACAGAGCCCACTTTAGACTCTCTCTCCCCTTCTCTCTCTCTCTGCCCCTCCCCTGCTCATGCTCTCTCTGTCTCAAAAATAAATAAAATATAAAAAAAGAAAAAAAGAAAATTACCATGTGATCCAGCAATTCCACTACCAGGTACTTCCCCTAAGAATCACAAAACACTAATTTGAAAAGGTATTTGTACCTCTATGTTTATTGCATTATTTACAGCAGCCAAATTATAGAAGCAGCCCACGCGTCCATCAATAGGTGAATGGATAAAGAAGATGTGGTACATATACACAATAAATACTACTCAGCTATAAAAAAAGAATGAGATCTTGCCATTTGCAGCATCATGGATGGAGCTAGAAGGTATGATGCTGAGTGAAAGAAGTCAGTCCGAGAAAGACAAATACCATATGATTCCACTCATGTGGAATTTAAGAAACCAAACAAATGAACAGCAAAAAAGAGACAAACCAGAGAATGTAGTAGAACAAACTGAGGGTTACCAGAGGGGAGGTGGGTGGAGGGATGGGTGAAAAAAGTGAAGGGGGTTAAGAGCTCCCTTTACGAGGACTGAGTAATGTATAGAATTGTTGAATCAGTCTATCGTACACCTGAAACTAATATAACGTTGTATGTTAATTATGCAGGGTATAAAATATGCACACAATTATTACAAAATCTGAATATGCATATAAAATATGTGTAAAAGTTGTATGAAATGGTAACAATGATTGTGGTAGAGGTGGATTTATGTATGCTTTCATTTTCTCTGTTTTCCAAATTTCTATAACATGGTTATATTAGTTTTAAAGATTCTGGGATTCCAGCCTCCTACTGAGACTAATTCTTTCTCTGATTTAAATGATTATTTTGACACATTTATTGGTGTTCTCCTGTCTCCTACGTCCTGGAATGAGCCTTGAGTGAGGATAAAGCCAGCCACTTTGAGAAAGTCATCGTTTCGTTACCA
Source organism: Panthera leo (assembly GCF_018350215.1). Classification (NCBI taxonomy): domain Eukaryota; kingdom Metazoa; phylum Chordata; class Mammalia; order Carnivora; family Felidae; genus Panthera; species Panthera leo. The sequence continues at coordinate 12,286,850 of NC_056685.1, forward strand.
AAAGCAGGTTTGGCCATTGATGAAAAATAAAAACAAAGAAGCAACAACAACAAAAGCATCTTTTTCCAGGCACTTCAAGAAATACCTGTTTACTGGAAATAATTGGATTTATATTGATTTCTAGCATAGCTGGGCTTTCTACCTTGAGGCGGTGCTAACTTAGTTGGTAAGATCATGCACTTTGACGTAAGGCAGAAATGGGTTCAAATTCTAGGTCCTCTGCTCATAGCTGTGGGACTGTGGGCAAGTTACATAATCGTGCCATGTCTTCGTTTGCTCAGAGGGTGATGTTACTGACCTTTGGAGATGGGAGGGTTGTTGAAGCAAGGCCAAGTTGAGCCATCACTCAACTTTACCAAGTTGCTGCTGAGGGAGAAGGGCCTTGGCCCCTGAATGGATCCTGTAACCCCCACATCCTCCATTCAGGGGAGGTCAGGGCAGGACTGTGCTCAAAAACCTTATGTCTTTTGACACAATGGGCTCTAAAATACCACCTGCATTAATGACTCTCCTGGGACTGTTTGGAAGTCACCATGCTCTAGTGCCCAGATATTCTTAGGCAGCTACAGAATTTATTGAGGATAATAATTTCCAGAGGAGGCTGTGGAGGTGGCACTCTTTGTACACCTTAGTGGTGGCAAAGATGAACAGATAAGTGAGTAGTCCACAAATAACCTCTGAATTTATATATAATAGCTCTCTGAACACATCTCCCCTGAATGCCCCCTTTGGTGGTATTTATTGCTTTACCACCACCTCTTCCGGCTATTATCCTGAACCTCTGTGAGCCCAGCTACTGGTCAAATCTATGTAGTAGCTCAGGCTGCTCAGCCTACAGGACACCCTCTAGCATCACAAGGGACATTATAATAAAGGCCATAGTCAATAACTACCAAATAGCAAGGTGAATGATTCAGATGGGAGATGTCCTGCCTGTCCTTCTACTGCCCTCCTCATCTGTCCTTGTCATAGAGTCTGGACCCCTTTGTAACGACAAAGTTCATAACTCTGGTTGCCTCCCATATTCGGTTCCCCTATTTATACATTTCTGCCTCCAATTTTAGCACCTGTTCTCTATTCCATACTCCGAAAGACTCATCCCAGCAATTGTACATGGACCCCCAAAGAAGTGATTAGTGAGGATGATGTAGAATAGTTCAAGAACTATTCCAAGAATAGTTCCAACTTTGGCCCAGTAGGAAGGGCTCAGATTGAAGGATGCTCAAAGGATATTCCTACACACCCCAGAGAGCAACTCCATTTCCATCAAGAATACCCAGATGGGCAGCTCTGGGCCTATCCTGTTTGATGGAAGGGACCTTTTGGAAGAGATTAACCTGACTTTGTGTCCTTAAACTGGCCAGGCACCCCTAACACATGAGTCCAATTCTCAATGTAAATGAATTTCTACTCTGACGCATTGTGCACAGCTTAGAATGCCAAATATTATTTCATGATTGCAGTCTGCTTGAGGAAAATATTTCTAATGCCTTTGGCTCTTGATCCCTTGCCCTACCTCCTGTTTATAGGCATATACTTGTCCCTCTGATCTCATGCTTGGCTTATGGCATGAACTTCTTGTTTCTCTTTACAACAACTTTCACTTACCCTTAGGATTACCTCTGCTTCTACCTCTCTGAGTCAAGACTTTTGCCTGGCTCAGTCCTCCCCCCATAACACCTGACATTACCGTCTCATGGCAGGTATTTTCACCCTAGCCCTGTTAATAGGAACCACATGTAAGAAATTAACATATCAGTCTACCACCCTACTGTAAGGACTATAGTTTTATAGCCATTTTCACCCCTTTTACCCTGCAAAGCCCCAATCTAGTAACCCTCATGGGCAAGGTTTATAGAGAGCAGAGTCAGAAACCATTCAAGTGTGAACACTTTAAGACAGTACAGCAAAAAGAAGTGTGAAGAGCAACTAGGAAGCTGTAAATAATATATTCATCTGACTGTCTTGCTCATGGACTCTGATCTCTGCACTTTGTTACCTATGTTACTTCTCTATCTGTCCCTGACTCTAACCTGTTTCCTCTTGGCTGGATCCATGAATTTGCTGGATCCATGAATAAGCTCTTGGCTTACCTCTTCTACTTAACATTCCACCTGTCCTCCACCCCGCCTGCCCAGTATGGAATGATTAGGTTCTCCTCCGCCAGCTGCTATACTTTTCATTGTTCTAGTGTTAATTGAGCACCTCACCAGAAATGACCAGAAGCAATGCTCCTGAGCACCCCAAATCCATTCCATGGGCAACAGATACCTTTGAATAGGGTTAATACCCCCTAGAGGGAATTTAGAAGACAGGTGGTTAAGTGATAGGGAGAGGGGATGAGGAAGTGGGAAAGGGTAAAAATGCCAGGGAAGAGCTATGGAGGGAGAGGAAGAATAGTAGGTCTGTTCAAGTAACATTTGGGGGATAAAACATTTGAAAGAATGAAGACAAATGGGGGTGCCTGGGTGGCTCAGTTGCTTAAGTGTCCAACTCTTGATTTCAGTTCAGGTCATGATCTCATCGTTTGTGGGATTGAGCCCGTGTTAGCCTCTGTGCTGGCAGCATGGAGCCTGCTTGGGGTTCTCTCTCTCTCTCTCTCTCTCTCTCTCTCTCTCTCTCTCTCTCTCTCTTTCTCTCTCTCTCTCTGCCCCTGTCTGCTTGTGTTCTCTCTCAAAATAAATACATAAACTTGAATTCCATGAGAACAAAAGTAAAGTATGTAGAGGTGAGAGCCGAATACAGGAAAAGAAAATAGGTGTGATAGTCAGAGAGGAGGTACATGGCAGGAGTGAGGGCTGCGATGGTGAGATACAGGGCCATTCCAAGGTGAAATGATAAGAGTGGGCAACTAAAACACCTAGCAGAGGACTCCCATTAAAGGGCACTGTCATAGTTCTTCTCTTCAAGAAAGGGATATTCTAAAGTTTATTAGTTTTTTTTAGTAATCTCTATACCCAACGTGGGGCTCGAACTCATGACCCCAAGATCAAGAGCCACATGCTCTTCCAACAGAACCAGGCAGGCACCCCAAGAAAGGGATATTCTAAAAGATGGTTTAAATAAGTACAAAAATAACTACAACAAGGCCGACTATTAGCCACAAGAAAAGTACAAATAAAGGGTATGGGGATCCAGAAAAAAGGATGCCATGACAGTCAACACTTAGTGCTATGCCTTGTATGGAGTACGTACTCAACAGAACCGTTTCAGGAGAAAAGCTGACATTGGAAAGGGTACACATGTGCTTTTCAAATTGCATAGCTGATATTTAATTCTTTACTAGTGATTCTCAACATTGGATACACGTAAGAATCCCTTGGGAAACTCTTAGAATGACCGATGTCTGGACCCCACATTCAGAGATTCTGATGTAATGGGTCTGGGGTCAAGCCTGGGCATTAGTGTTTTTCTGAAGCTTCCAGATGATTCTAATGAGCAGCCAGGATTGAGAAACCTCTAGTATTTGTGTATGTCTTTTTCTTCTGAAAGGTTGAGAGGCATAGTATCCAAGGGGAGAAACACAAATTTGGGAAATAGGAAGTACAGATTCTAGATTTAGCATGAGTGCCCATTTATACATCTTGGACAATGTCATCAATACAGTAACAACTCGTATATAAACTCAGGGTAATATATCGTTTCTGTCCCTTGTTTCTCTCAGGAATTTGGAAAATTAAACATGGGGACTTTTTAGTAGGAAGTTACTAAGTAAATACATTTAATCACTACATTTTATCCAGGGAGATGGGCTAAATGGGTGAGAGGCATTAAGGAGGTGAGCACTGGGTGTTATATATAAGTAATGAATCACTAAATGATTTCTATTCCTGAAATCAGTGTTATACTATATGTTAACTAACTTGGATTTAAATTTGAATAAATAAATAGAAATTAAAAAAGATATAATTGACAAATAACATCAGTTTCAGGAGTATATGTTGCTTTGGATAACAAAAACCTATTATGATTAAGAGTCTATTCATCATAATAAATTTATGCCTTTTGACATCCATCATCTCATTTGTTTCTCTCCAAATCTTTGCCAGTGAAGTATTATTTTTATTTTGCAACTGACTGACCTACAGGCACACCTCCTTATGTGACAAAGCCATTTTCGATTTTTCTTTCTTCAGTCTTAAGTATCTTTCTAAGTCATTGTTGACACTGTATATTTTATGATGAGTCAGTAGTATTGGTTTTAATGTAAAGAGTAAAAACCTCTGGCCCTGTGTTCGATCAGTTGCCTGACTGGCAGGAGGATGAAACAGAAATAAATATATTGAGGAAGATCAGTAAGAATCAGGAGGAATTGGCATTTGCTACCGGCCATCGCTAAACGAATTAATAAGACATAACGAACAGTAGCGAACAAGACACTCTTCAGATTTTAGCATCATAACTGCTAAACAAATGTTGAAAGAATGAATAAGTGAATAGATGCATTTTCAGATAGTTATGGAGGGGTGTCTCAATCAGTTAAGTATCTGACTCTTGATTTCAGCTCAGGTCATGATTTCACAGTTTGTGAGTTTGAGCCCCACATCGGGCGCTGCCTTGGCAGTGAGGAGCCTGTTTGGGATTCTCTCTCTCCTTCTCTTTCTGCCCCTACCTTACTCTCTCTCTCTTTCAAAAAAAATAAAATATTTACGAAAATGACCATAATGGTAACGTAAAAGCATTGAGTACTTACATATGCCTGGCCCTGTTTTTAGCCTTTAACTCTTTTGAACCAACACACTAATTCTTTCAGGTAGGTATTACTATTATTCCCCATTTTCCAGATGAAGAAATTGAAGTCCAGAAGGATTCAGTAATTAAAGTACTGAGCCTCTGTTCCCTAGTCCACTAGCAGCACAGTAACAAGGTCCCTAGTTACTGAATTTCACAGTGCACTTAGCTGACCCCGCTCTTCCTTGAGTAAGCCAGGCCCAAGTCCATTGTATCTGTCTTTTCTGTTTGTGATGCCACCTGCTGGAGAGGCGACCTGCTCTTGTTACCTTGCCCGACCACTATCTCTTCCAGCCACCCCTAGTAGCGACTTCCTGTTCCGAAGTCTGTTGGCACCGTCTGCCAGGGTATCCCCCTTGGCCTTAACCGGGGACAGAAATAGGCGGCGACAGGGCTGATGATTCCATACGTGACATGGAGACTCCGGCCCAGGACGTGGCTTCCAGTCTTGATTCTGCCGTGGCTCCCATCTCTGCTATCTTACCCTTGTCAGCCACAGCAGAACCCTGTGCGTCCGCTGCCCAGCCATTCTGCAGTTTATGGACTCCGTGGAAGCCGTCAACTCTCAGGTTCACCATTACAAGAAATCTACCACTAAGAAAAAGAAGCACACCCAATTTTAATGGCATGGTGTCAGGAACTGAAAGGTGATGCGTCCCTGTTTCAGAGAAGTTAAAATGTGTATGTATATTAAAAAAAGAGCATCTTAAAATTGGTGAAATACAGCATATAAATGTGTCTTGATAGATTTTTCTAACACTTGGGGGCTGTTTGTAGCCAGCTTTTCTCATGACCACTGCCATTGCCAACTCGCAATGTTTGTCCCTCCTTTTGGGTGCTGTGGACTGTAGCAGCTATTGTCACAAATAGGGCCTTCCTCCAAATACTGGTGAAGTGTGTATACTTTTGGGTGTGGTGATTCAGACAAGAGAAAAGAATGGTAGTGCTTGTTAAGTGCGGTCGGAGTGTGGAATATATCAGATGATAGGGAGTTTAGGGAGGTTCTAGAAGTGTCTCTTCTACCTTTTCATGATATGTAATATTTCCATCCTCCCCCCCCCCCCGCCCCCGCCTCCAGAAATTTCTTCCTGCCGCTTTGTATTCAATTGTCAGCCCAAACCCCAGCTCCTGGCAATCACTGATCTGCTTTCTATCACTATTGTTTTAACTGTTTAAGAATTCATGTGCATGGGCACCTGGGTGGCTCAGCCTGTTAAGCGTCCAACGTCGGCTCAGGTCATGATCTCACAGTTGGTGAGTTTGAGCCCCGCATCCAGCTCTGTGTTGACAGCTCAGAGCCTGGAGTCAGAGCCTGGAGCCTGCTTCCGATTCTGTGTCTCCCTCTCTCTCTGCCCCTCCCACACTCATGCTCTGTCTCTCTCCCTCTCAAAAATAAGTAAACATTAAAAAAAAACTTTAAAAATTCATGTGGATGGAATCATGCAGTATTATGGTATTTTGTGTCCAGGATATTTCACCTAGCACAATGTTTTATAACTTTTGCATGTTGTTGCTTGTCTTAGCTATTTGTTCCTTTTTTATTGCAGAATAGTACTCCTTTGAATGGATTGTACCACAATTTATTTATCCGTTTATTAGTTGGCATACATTTGGGTTCTTTCTCCAACCGAATGGGGAACCATTCAGTCTTTCGCCATTTAATATGATATTAGCTGTAGTTTTTTGGTAAATGCTCTTTTTCCAACTTTGCTGTCTTTTGGCTTTGGGTGTTGGATTTTGTCAAATGCTTTTTTTCTCTTTGTCAATTAAGTCACATGCTTTTTCTTCTTTAGCTGATTGGTATGGTGGATTACATTGATTGATTCCTGGATGTTGAAACACAGCCTTACATAGCACTTCATTAAGGTACGTGATTCTTTTTACACATTGTTGAGTTCCATTTACCGACATTTTGTTAAGGAATTTTGTGTCTGAAGTTTATGAGAGATACTGGTTTATTATTTTCTTTTTCTGTACTGTCTTTGGTTTTGGTATCAGGGGAATGCTGGCCTCATAAAATGAGGTGGGAAGCGTTCCTTCCTTTTCCATTTCTGGCAGAAACTGTCCCAAATTTGTGATAATGCTTCTTTAAATATTTGGTAACTTCTCCAGTGAATCTATCAAGGCCTGCAGATTTCTGCATTTTTATGTCTTGTGTTTTCATTTTCATTCAGTTTGAAATACTTTAAAAAATTTTTTTGTATGTTTTCATTTTATTTTGAGAGAGAGACAGAGAGTGAGTGGGGAGGGGCAGAGAGAGAGGGAGACATAGAATCTGAAGTGGGCTCCAGGCTCTGAGCTGTTGGCGCAGAGCCTGATGTGGGGCTCGAGCTCACAGACTGTGAGATTGTGACCTGAGGCGAAGTCGGATGCTTAACCAACTGAGCCTCCCCAGCGCCCCTGAAATACTTTCTAATTTCACTTGTGATTTCTTCTCTGACTCTATGAGTTATTTATAAGTGTATTTAATTTCCGTTATTTGGGGATTTTGCTAGTTATTTTTCTGTTCCTGATTCCTAGTTTGTTATCAGAAAATATACATTGTATGGTTTTAATTGTTTTGAATTTATTGAGACATGTTTAATGTCCCAGAATATGATCTGTCTTAGTGCATATTCCAATTGGACTTTAAAAGAGCACGTGTATAGGGGTATCTATCTGGCTCTCTTGGTAGAGCGTGTGACTCTTGATCTCAGGGCCATGAGTTCAAGCCCCGTGTTGGGTGTAGAGCTCACGTGAAAAATTAAGTAAAAGAGCATGTATGCATTCTGAAGTTCAGGCTACAGCATTCTCTAAATTTTGATTGGCTCATGTTAGTTGGGTAATGTTCAAGCCTCTTGTATTCGTACTGATTTTCTGTCCCCTTATTCTATCAATTACTGATAGTAATATAGGGAAATCTCTACCTATAATTGTTGACTTGTTTACTTTTCAATTCTAACAGTTTTTGCTTATGTATTTTGATGCTATGTTATTAGATACATGTACATTTAGGATTGCATGTCGTCTCAATACTTCAACATCTTTATCATTATAAAATATCCCTCTTTCTCCTTAATAATATTCCCTATTCCAAAGTTCACTTTGTCTGATGTTAATATAGCCATTCCCAATTTCTTTTTATTAGTGGTGGCATGCATGTATCCTTTCACCTTTAACTTATTTATGTTTTTATACTTAAACTAGGATTCTTATGGACATCATATAATTGGGCCTTGGGGTTTTTTTTAAGTCCACCTGATAATCTCTACTTTTCAAGTATGCTGTTTAGGCAATTTATATTTAATGCAATTATTGATGTAAATAGTCTGTTGCCTTTCTTTTACTTATTTATTTTCTTTTCAGATTTTCATTTATATTCTAGGTAGATAACATACAATGCAACATTGGTTTCTGGAGTAGAATTCAGTGATTCATCACTTACGTACAGTACCCAGTGCTCATGATAACAAGTGTCCTCCTAATACCCATCACCCACCTAGACCATTCCCCACCTCCCTCCCTCCAGCAACCCTCCGTTTGTTCTCTACCTTTAAGAGTCTCTTGTGGTTTGTTTCCCTCTTTCTTTTTTCTTTTTCTTTCCCCCCCTCCCATATGTTCATCTGTTTTGTTTCTTAAATTCCGTGTATGAGTGAAATCGTATGGTATTTGTCTTTCTCTGACTGACTTGTTTTGTTTAGCATAATACACTCTAGCTCCATCCATGTCATTGCAAATGGCAAGCATTCATTCTTTTTGGTGGCTGAGTAATATTCCATTGTATATATATATATATATATATATACCACATCCTCTTTATCCATTCATCAGTCAATGGACATTTGGGCTCTTTCCACAGTTTGGCCATTGTTGATAATGCTACTGTAAACATTGGGGTGCATGTACCTCTTTGAATCAGCATTTTTGTATCCGTTGGATAAGTACCTAGTAGTGCAATTTCTGGATCGTAGGGTAGCTCTATTTTTAACTTTCTGACAAACTTCCATACTGTTCTCCAGAGTGGCTGCACCAGTTTGCATTCCCACCAACAGAGCAAGAAGGTTCCCCTTTTTCTGCATCCTCGCCAACACTTGCTATTTATTGTGTTGTTCATTTTAGCCATTCTGACAGGTGGGAGGTGGTATCTCAACATGGTTTTGATTTATATTTTCCTGATGATGAGTTGAGCATCTTTTCATGTGTCTGTTAGCCTTTGGGATGTCTTCTTTGGAAAAATGTTTATTCATGTCTTCTGCCCATTTCTTAACTGGATAATTTATTTTTGGGGTGTTGAGTATGATGAGTTCTTTATAGATTTTAGATATTAATCCTTTATCAGATATGTCATTTGCAAATATCTTCTCCCATTCCGTCAGTTGCCTTTTAGGTTTGTTGATTGTTTCCTTCACTGTGCAGAAACTTTTTTTATCTTGATGAGGTCCCCGTAGTTCATTTTTGCTTTTGTTTCTCTGTTGCCTTTTTTTTTTAGAGATGTTAAAAAATTAGGAAACATCTTTTATATTTTATCCACATGTTCAGCATTTCTGTACTATTCTTAGTTCTTTTGCTTTATTTTTCTTCCATTTGAAGAACTTCAGCATTTCTTGTAGTGCAGGCTTGCTGATAAATCTTTTCAACATTTTTTTTTTGTCGAAAAATAATCTTTAGTTCATTTCCATTTTTAATGGATACTGTTGCTGAGTGTAGAATTCTAGGCTGGCAGTTTTTTCCTTTAATACTTTAAAAATGTTGTTCCTTTGTCTTCTAGCTTGTGTGATTTCTAACAGGAGCTCTGCAGTCATTCTTTTCTTTGCTCTTTATGTAATGACTTCTGGGAGGGCAGCTTTAAAATATTCCTTTATCACTGTGTCTCACTTGATTATGTTGGGCTTTGGTGTGGTTTTCTCCTGGGTTCATGAGCTTCTTGGATCTGTGTGATTTCTAGTCTTCATCAAATTTAGAAACATTCTGCCCATTGTTTCTTGAAATATCCACCCCTCCCCCCCAACTGTGACTTCCTGAGGCCCCAATTACAGATACGCTAGACTGCTTGATATTGTTCTACTGGTCACTCATGCTGTGTATACTTTTTTGTTAATTTAAGATATTGTGTTTTTCATCTCTAGAAGTTCCATTTGGGTCTTGTTTTCTTCCATTTCTCTTTTTATTATGTTTATGTTTTCCTCTGGATTCTTGAGTATCTAGAAGATATTTATAATTGCTGGTTTAGAAGCTCTCCCATTTCATCATCTCTGTCATTTCTAGGTGATTTTATATTGATTGGTTTTTCTCCTGGATATGGATTATGTTTTCTGCATGTCTGGCAATTGTGTTTGGATCTCAGGACGCTGGATTTTTATGCTGTTGGGTGTGGGATTTTGTTGTATTCCTTCAAAAATACAAGCCTGTGATCTGACGGGCAGTTAAGTTACTTAGAATTAGTGCGATCCTTTTGAGGCTTCCTTTTCTGCTGTGTTAGGGTGAATCAAAGCAGTCTTCAGTCTAGGATAATTTAGGCACACAACTTGGGTGATTCCTTTCTGAAGATTTTATTCTGTGTCTGGAAAATGTCCATTCCTGTGTAGACTCTGGGCGTTGCATGGCCCACTGCTTTATGGTGGTTCTTACTCAGTCTTGGGAGTTTCATCCAAACATATGCAGAGCAGGGGCACCTGGGTGGCTCGGTTGGTTAAGCGTCTGACTGCGGATTAGGTCATGATCTCCTACTCTGTGAGTTCGAGCCCCACATTGGGATTTGGGCTGACGGCTCAGAGCCTGGAGCCTGTTTTGGATTCTGTGTCTCCCTTTCTCTCGGCTCCCCCACTCACACACTCTCTCTCTCTAAAAGTAAACATTAAAAAAAATCTTTTTTTAAATCCAAACATACGCAGATCAGGATTTGATCTGCCAATGATTTGAAGGGTCCCCTCTGCAGATCTCTCGAGCTCTCCCCCTGGACACCTCTCTCGTCTCTGGTGCTCTGCCCCACAAATGTAGCTTCCTCAATCTGCCAGCACTTTTTCCTGATCTCAGTGAGACAACTTGGCCCTGTTTAGGTTTCCTGTACCTGTGCTGTATCCTGGAAACTGTCTCCAGGTAATAATCCAGGGCTGGGCTCACCTCATTTGTTTTCCTTCTCTTAGGAATCAGAGCCTGATTGTAGTCTGTTGTCCAATGTCTGAAAAACAGTTTAGTTTACAACTGCTTTTCTAGTTGTTTATGGTGGGACAGCAGTCCCTAGAGCAGTAAGTTCTTCAGACCCAAAGCAACGATCTCCTACACTTTTTCACCATTTTCGTGACCATTATTGGAAACGTCTATTTCCACGTGATCTTTAAGATAATTATCTCCCATTATGAAACCCTGCTCTGTGAAAATTATAAGTGAAACATGGAATTTATATATTACCTTTCAAAAGTGGACATTGGCGCTGAATTTACAAAGGCAATAGCGAGTTTGCTGGTGTGTTGGTAGGAATCGAACGAGGTCATTAAATTGCACAGGGAGTCATATTCTACATCCCCATGTGGTCACACACACAGAAGTCAGTTTCACTTAAAAATGTTCTTAAAAAGGGGCACCTGGGTGGCTCAGTTGGTTAAGTGTCTGACTTGATTTCAGCTCAGGTCGTGATCTCGCCGTTTGTGGGTTCGAGGCCCGCATCGGGCTCTGTGCTAACAGCTCAGAGCCTGGAGTCTGCTTCAGATTCTGTGTCTCCCTCTCTCTCTCTGCCCCTCCCCCACTCTCACTCTGTCTCTCTCTCTCAAAAATAAATAAAGATTGAAAAAATTAAAAAAAAAAAGAATAACCAATGGTCAAATACAGTTATTCAGATTTGGGTATTCAGATTTGGATATTTGGCAGATGTTTTCTTGCAAATCAACAAAGTGAGCCTGTCGCCTAGAGAAAACAAAGGGCAATATTTGTTGCTAGTGATAAAATATGAGCTTTCAGTAAAAATTAGCATTTTGCAATTAGTAAATTGTGTCTGCCACCATGAGCTTAATAGCTTCCCAATAATTAAAAGGCTTTTCTGATGAGATGGAGGGGTGATATTAATGGATGTGGTTTTAAAAATATTGTGTAGTAAAGAGTGTCAACATTTGGAAGATTCACATGAATCAGTGAACTAATATTTTCCAAATGACCAATGCATGATGTTACAAAATTATGTGCAACTAAAAGATACATTCAAACTTCAAGATGGGCCAATGGATTTTAATGTAAAGGAGTATGAAAAGTTTACCAATATGGTTTTTGATGAATTCCACACTGCAACTAACTTTTGGAAAACTACCACCTGCCAGGGTGTCTGGGTGGCTCAGTCGGTTGAGCATCTGATTTTGGCTCAGGTTATGACTCGGGGTTCGTGAGCGCACTCTGTACCCACAGCTCAGAGCCTGGAGCCTGCTTCACATTCTGTGTTTCCCTCTCCCTCTCTCCTCCCCTCCCCTGCTTGTGCTCTCTCTCTCTCTCTCTCTCTGTCACAAAAATGGATAAACATTAAAAAAAAAAAAAAAAGAAAACTACCACTTGTCGTGTTTGGGTGTACCATCAAAGAAGAATGTCCACAATTATCTGATAAAGACACTCTTCTTGGGGTACCTGGCTGGCTCAGTCAGTAGAGCATGTGTCTCTTGATCCGGAGGTCGTGAGTTCAAACCCCACGTTGGGTGTAGAGCTTACTTAAAAAAAAATAATAAAGATATTCACGTTTCCACCTACATATCTGTGTGAGAACAGACTTTCTTCATGTAGTTCGAATAAAATAAGATATTATAACAGATTGAATGCAGAAGCAGATAGGAGAATTTGGATTTCTTTTTTTACTTAGGCCTGACATCAAAGAGGCTGACACTAAAAAAAAAAAAAAAAAAAAAAAAAAAAAGGAGGGGCGCCAGGTGGCTCAGTTGATTGACAGTCTGACTCTTGGTTTTGGCTCAGGTTGTGATGTCACGGTCGTGGGATCATGCCCTGCTTTGGGCTCCTCCCTGGCGGGCTCCATGCCGGTGTGAAGCCTGCTTGGGATTCTCTCCCTCTCTCTCTCTCTCTCTCTCTTTCTCTCTCTCTCTCTCCCACTGCCTCTCCCCTGCTCTCTCTGTCTCTAAAAAAAAAAAAAAAAGGGATGTACAATAATGTAAAAGATACCATTCTTCACTTTAAATTTGTTGAAAATATTTTTCACAAAATGATTTATATGAATATGTCACCTTTTCAATGAGTTTTTTTTCCTGTTTTAATCTCTAGTATGGTATTGATAGTTCTAACTTATGTAAACAAAGCCTTTCTGAGGTCCTCAAGAATTTTTAAGAATAGAGAGGGGCTCTGAGCCAGAAAGTTTGAATTTCTGTTCTTTAAAGATCATATGCAACGGACACATCAGGATTTGGTGCTTTTTAAATTAAAAAAAATTTTTTTAATGTTTTTATTATTTTTTAAATATAATTTATTGTCAAATCGGCTAACATACAGTGTATGCAGTGTGCTCTTGGATTTGGGGGTAGATTCCTGTGGTTCATCCCTTACATACAACACCCAGTGCTCATCCCAACAAGTGCCCTCCTCAAAATGTTTTTATTTTTGAGAGAGAGAGAGAGAGAGAGAGAGAGAGAGAGAGAGACAGAGCACGAGTGGGGGAGGGGCAGAGAGAAAGGGAGACACAGAATCTGAAATGGGCTCCGGGCCCCGAGCTGTCAGCACAGAGCCCGATGTGGGGCTCGAACCCACGAATGTGAGATCATGACCTGAGCCAAAGTCGGACGCTTAACCGACTGAGCCGCCCCGGCGCCCTGGTTCTAGTGCTTTTTGAATGGGGAATCTATAATCCCCTTTTCTTTCTCTCCGCTGCAATTGCTTATTTCTGTTTTCTACTTTGGGCAGAATAAATTTGGTAGCTTAAGTTTTTGTTGAGAAATCGTATCTTTTGGGTTTTTGGATTTATTACCATTGTGTCGCAGGTGGAATTTCTCATATTTCCTTCAGTGCTTTTTGTACCCTAGGTTAATTCTCCTTTCTTATTCCTGGTCTTGAATTTTTTTTCTCCTCAGCCCTCTCTCTATTTCATTTGTTGCCCGCACCCCACTAAGGAAACAGTACGAAGAGAATACGCCGGGAGAGCACAGCGGACGAGAAGCAACCGGGAAGAAGGGAAGGGGGCTGACGGGGTGTATGGACTGTGCCCTCTGGTGTGATCTCGGCACGAATTCGAGACAGAGACATCCGTGGGCACTGCCAGCGGGTCTCCCAGCCTGGGCTTCACAGCGCCGTGGGTATTCGTAGCCCAGTCAGGATCTCAGCCCTTCCTCCTAAACTTTAGCATCCTGAAATTCAGGTTTGCTTGTGTTGCCAGGTTTGGGTCAGGCTCTGCAGTGGCTGGCTAACCATATTTATGAAAATGACTCCCGTAAAAACTGGAATGCTGGGTTAATAGTCTCCTAACAAATGAACCAAAATACCTGTGCCTACGGATCAACGCATTTCTTTCTTCCGCATACAAGTGTTCGTGGTTTCCTAGAGACTGTTCTTGGAGATGCAGCTGGGAGGGAACGAGCAGCGTTTGGCAGATCTCCTGTGACCCCATCGAGAGCTCTGCAGTGAGAAGGACCCTTTGAGATACTCTAAAGCGAGGCAACCGAGCTGGGCCTTGGAATCTCCGTGTCCGTGGGTTGCTCGGTCTTTGGGTATGGACGCCCTGCTGGGAGGGCCTGGAGCCTTGGCTGAGCCCCATAGCCCCGGGCTGTGCACGGGGGTGGGGGGGGTGGGCTGTAGCTGTGCGCCCCCTATTTCCAGCAGATGGGCGACAGGTGCCTTGGCCCTGAAGAGAGTTTCTGGGTAGAGCACCACAGCACTCACTACAAACACATTGCTTGTAAGATACATCCTGAATTCAGAAACGTGAAATGTGAAGAAAGTGCACCTTTGCAGGGTAGAAATACGGTATAAGGATTCAGTAGTGTTTGTTTGTTTTGGTATGGAGGAGCAAGCTGGACTTGTGGAAGAATTCTAGTAGAGAATTGGAACTCCAGAGGGTCTCAGGGACTGTTTTCCACTATCTGTCATTCACGGGTCTTTTTGCAAATCTATTTTACTCTTCCTTCTTGACATCACAGATTTCTTTGCCAAACAGTTTAGCCACGCCCCTGTAGGACGTGGATGATGGCCCGTACTGTGCTGGTGAATGCTTCAAAATTGTCTCTCTGGAGGAAAAGAAGTGTGCACATGTATTCATGTAATTTTTACTGATCTAGGGGATGCGGAGGACACAATTTTAGGTAATGATGAGCTATACAGCACTCTTATTGTAAAGCCCATATAGCCCGTTGAATCTCACCGAATGCTTTCATTGATTTCTGTAGAACTCTTGTCTCCCCAGCCAGTCTGTGGGTATAAAGGATGAACGAGTCTAGCTCTGACATGAATGCTGGTTGATATTTTATTTGTTTATTTTTAAATATTTTAATGCTTTTTTGTTGTTGTTTGTTTGTTTTTTGTTTCTGAGTGACAGAGGACAGAGCATGAGCAGGGGAGGGGCAGAGAGAGAGGGAGACACAAAACCCGAAGCAGGCCCCAGGCTCTGAGCTGTCAACACAGAGCCCGATGCGGGGCTCGAACCCACAAACCGTGAGATCATGACCTGGGCCAAAGTTGGATGCGCAACCAACTGAGCCACCCAGGCACCCCTAGATTAAGTAGCTTTTTAAAAAGTTACATTCTATCCGTTAGGACAGCAACAAAAAACCCCAGGTCATTCTGATTACTTTGGTATTTCTTCCACACTTCAGAAATGACAAATAATCTTTTTTTTGGAAGAGTTATTCCACCAGAGCAATAGTCTCATCCATCTTATGTTGGTTTTGACTATCTCTTCCCATAGACAATGACCAGTGTTTCCTTTCTTCCTTTTCTAAGTTTTATTTTATTTATTTTTTTAGTAATACCTACACACAACACAGGGCTTGAATTCACGACCTCGAGATCGCAGTGCAGAGCTCACAGAAGACACTTATGAAGATTTATGAAGATTTACACAATTATGAAGATTTACACAAATGTTTTTTTGTCCAGTCCTTTGCTTTCTTTTAATGGCATTATTTACCATTTATCATACGTAATTTCTAAAGTAGATACGCTAGAAAAACGTGTAATGAATGTCAATAATTAAAATATGACTGCTCTCTGGATATTTTCTCCACATTATGGAATTTGTGTCAAATTATGGCATGAAGAAGAAAAGAAGAATCACCAGAGGTTACTCTTGACTCATAACAACCTGACATTTTGATATGTTTCCTTCCAGTCATTTTTTTCTAGGTTTATATGCTTTTCTATCCAAAAAGAGACCATATGCTATATTTCTAGTTTTATTAGTTTACTTTTTTTTTTTTACAAAGCATTGTATCACAAGCATTCTCATATAAATGAATGTTTTGTGAAACCTGGTTTTTAATGTTCCATATTATTGCATTGTATGTGTGAACTACAACTTATTTAACCATTCCCCTGTTTAAGATATTTGGGTTGCTTCTAATATGTCACTTTTTAAATAACTGCCGTTATGGAACGGGATGCATGTTCTGAAAATGGACATGTTCTCCCTTAGAGTCTTTTTTTCCCTTCCTATTGAAAATCTTACTTGTCAGGTTTTTAATTTTTTTTTCAAGTTTATTTATTTATTGTTGAGAGAAAGAGAGACAGAGCATTAGCAGGGGAGGGGCAGAGAGAGAGGGAGACACAGAATCTGAAGCAGGCTGTAGGCTCTGAGCTGTCAGCACAGAGCCCCCCGTGGGGCTGGAACCTACAAGCTGTGCGATCATGACCTGAGCCAAAGTCAGACACTTAACTGACTGAGCCAACAGGGCGCCCCAAAAAGCTTACTTGTCAGTTTGCTTGTTCAAGTACACATCTCTCACTGTTCCTTCTCAAGCTTTTATCAGGATGTAGTGCACATGTTTACAGAAACATCGAAATCAGTGAAAGTCTGAAATGTAAAAGCCTGTTTATGGTAGCTAGTTTTTTCTCTGGTTTAACACTTAACTGTCTCCTATTGGCCAGCTAACCCTTTGCTGTCAACTTCCGTTACTGTTACGGTCATCTCTGTCCTTCATTCAGATTTTTGTATAATAATCCCTAAAACAGGAAAGTGCTAACAAATTATTTGCTTAGTGAATTAAAAGTGACTCAGGAAATAGATATCCATATAAGAGTGTTGTCATGTTTATTAGTTCAAGGACCCTTTTTCTGTAAAATATTTTAAGCTTTTAAAAGCCCTAAAAATTAGCAAAGCCTCTTAGGTCAGAGAGTCAGTTAACTTCCTATTGTCGATCTATTTCTGGTAAAACCAACATACACATGTATACAAAACTTTGTAAACTGATTGAACAATTCTCTACCAACTTTTTTTTGATAAATCATCTTACCTAGTATCGATTGATGGGACTGAATGATATTTCTTTCCTTTTTGAGTAGGAAAAACTAACATGTCAAATATTTTCAGTTATGACTTAACTAGAATTTCAAAAACAACTTCAATGGCGTAGAACCAAAGATAAATGCTTTGTAAACAATTCTTAGGGTCTTTTTAAATTAAAACCTTATGGGTGCCTGGGTGGCGAAGTCGGTTAAGCATCCAACTTTGGTTCAGGTCTCAAAAATAAAAATAAAACATCAAAAAATTATAAACATAAAATTAAACTCTTAGATATAATTTTTTTCCACAATTTAATTTTTCTTCTTGGGTTGGACTTAAAAAACACGCAACTATTTCTTATTACATCTCCAATCATATCACTGAAAATCTTGATTGCTGAACACATGACCATAAAAATGATCTGAGTTAGCTTAGGGTAAATGTTCAATTATGACCAAGGTACGTAAGCAATCTAGAACTGAGGAAGAAGAGACATTTACTTCCAAAACGACTTAAATGGATGTAGTTGCTTAACTTTACAGGAAATTTAACGGGCTGGCAATGAACCCTGCCCCTTTATTCTGTGCTTATGAGCTAATTGTATTGTTCAGGTTTTTCCCACTCTAGTGCATTCATATTGGTGAGCAGGTAACTTGGAACTCTGATGTGAACTTCTGGTATAATGAGTGAGATCTGGCCCTAGTTAACTTAATTGAAGTGTTCTACGAGGAGGCTTTTGCACCTGAACTAGCAGGTACAAGCAGGTGTGATAACTTCTCATTAAAAATGCGCCACGACTCCGGTTTCAGCCCGCTTTCAATTCTATCTACTAGCATAAAAGGCAGGCGCGCTTCCGGAGGGCGCCGCCAGGGGGTGCAAATCCAAGCGGCTTCGTCAACAACAGGGGCCCTGGAGCGCTTCCTTCCGTCCTCTCGCTCACCTCAGCTTCCGCCGGAAGCGGTTCCTGTCAGTCGTCCTCCGGCGTTTGAGCTTGTTTGTGTTGGTTCGCGGCGCCTGGCCGAGTGAGGCTCGGACGGAGGAGCTGGAGAGGGAAGCTCGAGCGTAAACCGGGGCAGCGAGATGGACGTTCTGAAATCGGAGATCCTCCGGAAGCGGCAGCTGGTGGAGGACAGGAACCTGCTGGTGGTGAGGATCCTCGGGGGTCGTGGGGCTTTGGCGATCGAAGACGCGTGGGGGGGGGGGGGGAGGGGGGCGGGGCGGTAAAGGGGTCCTGGTGGGGATGGAGCTTAACGAGAGCCCGTCAGTACCCCGGAGCGGCCCCTTTAGACCCACCCCTCGACACCTCCCTGGGGTGACTGAGGAAGTGGGGAGTTGCAGCACACCCCCCACATTTTGGCAAATTTCCCCCCAGCTGCCCCTTATTCCTCAAAGCTTCCGTATCTGCCCCTTCTGTCCACTCTGATCTGTCCGAGTTCTGCGAACGTGCCCCAGTTCTTGTGCCCAGCTGGAACAGAGAAAGGGCAGGTCCAGAATTATTTAATAAAAATCTTTGACTCCGTCTTGCTACTAAAACCTGGGTTTTTATTACCTTCCCCAGCCTCCTCCTCCCAACGCATAACAAAAGTCTGTTGGCCAGCTCTTCGCCGATGGGACGGCTAAAAGCGATGTGGGCGAGACAGTGGAATAAAGGGAGAACGAGGAAAATTACTTCCTTAACTTGATCTTCGTTGCTTTGTTGCGTAACTAACTAGACCAGCTGTTCTCAAAGCCGCGGGCCTCGAGAACCCTTTACACGTTTCCAAATTGTTGAGGATCACGAAGGGCTTTTGGTTACGTGTTTATCGATGTTTACCGCATTAGAAGTCAAAGCTGAGAAGTTTTTCTTTTTTACTGTAGTTGACGTACAAAATTATATTAGTTTCAGGTGTATAACAGATTCGGCAATGACAAACGTTAGGAAATGCCATCGCAGTAAGTGTAGTTAACATCTGTCACCATACAAAGGTGTTCAAATATTACTGACCCCGGGGCGCCTGGGTGGCTCAGTCGGTTGAGCCTCTGGCCTTGGCTCAGGTTATGATCTCACAGTTCGTGAGTTCAAGCCCCGCATCCCGCTCTGTGCGGACAGCCTGGACCTTGCTTCGCATTCTCTGTCTCCCTCTCTGCCCCTTCCCCGCTGGTGTTTTATCTCTGTCTCTCAAAAATATACATTAGGAAATACGATTGACTATATTCCCAGTGCTGTACTTTTTATCTCCATTTCTTACCAGTCTTATAACCGGACGTTTGTATCTCTTAGTCTCCTTCTCTGCTCATCCTCACCGCCTCCGCAATCACCAGTTCTCTGTATTTATTAGTCTCTGTTTTGTCTGTTGCTTTTATTTTTTTAGGTTCCACATACAAGTGAGATCATATGGTATTTGTCTTTCTCTGACTTCAACTAGTGTAGTACCTTCTAGATCTATCCGTGTTGTCACAAATGGCAAGATTGCATTCTTTTTTGATATGCAGCTATATAATTTTATATAGAACCTGTTGATTTATAGTCGTTATCTTTCTGCATCCTAGTGTCCCACAGTAGTTTTCACATTTTTCACGGCCCCAGTCACGGTAAGAAATTTTTGTATTTTGCTGTGATACGTATTTGGAAAAAGTTTCATGAAAACGCTTCTTACCTTAACTGCATGTGATTTATTTTTTAAATTTTTTTTAAAGTTTATTTTTTTTATTTTGAGAGAGAGAAAATCCCAAGCAGGCGCCAGGCTGTCCGCACAGAGCCCAATGTGGGGCTCAAACTCACAAACCGTGAGATCATGACTTGAGCTAAAACCAAGAGTCAGACACTTAACTGACTGAGCCACCCAGGTGCCCCTAGGTGTGATTCTATCATGTGTTTTATTTTAATTCGTTCTGTTTGATTTAAAAAAAAAAAAAAATACTGGTTGGGGATCAGTGAATTGTTTCCATTACCTTATCTGTAGCTGGAAAACACCTGTCTGTGCTACATTGTTCTTCCAGAAGAGGCGTCTCAGTTTGGTCATTTCAAGTGATGTTGCAGGTTATTATTGTTAGTCTGATAGTTGAAATAGTAAATGCTTCCTGTGAGTGCCTCTTTGTTAGGTTAGAGAAACTCCAAAAAACAGCCTCCTATCACCTGTCCTACATGTTCTGCCTGCTGTGACTACTCAGAGGTAAGCGTAGGCCCTGCGTGGCTCTAATGCCCGTGCTTTGGAGTCCTGGTGTTGGTGAGTCTTGATTAATTTTTTTTTTTTTTTTTTAGTATTTATTTACTTTTGAGGGAGACAGAGTGTGAGCAGGGGAGGCGTAGTGCAGAGAGAGAGAGAGGAAGACAAAGAATCCGAAACAGGCTCCAGGCTCTGAGCTGTCAGCACAGAGCCTGACTCAGGGCTTGAACTCATGAACCGCGACATCACGACCTGAGCTGAAGGTGGATGCTTAACTGACCCAGGTGCCTCTGGTGCATCTTGATTTAACACAGAGCTTCATTTATGTGGAAAACACTTTGCAGCAGTTTTAGTTGTAGTTATGAACATGGGCTTTGTGTAGACTTCTGGCTTTGTTCCCCACCCCCCCCCCCATATATATTATTGAATGTTTTCTCTATGTGTGACATTATACTCTGCCACAGAGAATTAAAGAAAAAGTAATGCTTGTTTCTGTAACGAACATACATTCAATTTCACAGAAAATAAGCCACCAGGCAAGATATTCCTCACCTTTTCTCCTGTTAAAATGGATGCATCACCAGTTAAGACTTGGGTCCGACCTCCCACCTGCACACTGGATCCCAGGTCCTGTTTTTTAGCATCGTGGACCTTAATGTCACGTCCCGTTTCTTCCTGTGCCTTTAGTCTGCTGACTTATTCCCACCAGCACTGAAACATCCTGATGTCTCTTCCATCTTTAAGAAAAAGGTTTTTTTTGTTTTTGGGTTTTTTTTTTTTTTTTTTTTATAACCAAGCTTCTTAAAATGAATTGTAATTCCTACACTCTCCTTGACATGATGCAGACTGGTTCCTGCCCCCACAACTATACTGAATCTATTCTAATCAGGGACTGTAGTGCCCTCCATGTTTTCCTGACCTCAACAGCACGTGACACTTTTGACCTGGCTCCTTTCTACATAAGCCCCTCTGCCTCTCCTCCTGTTGATGATAGTACTCGAAGGATCTTGGACTTAAAAAGGTTACGAATTAGTTGGGCGCCCGGCTGGCTTGGTGGGTGAGGCATGGGGATCTTGGTCTCGGGGATGTGGATTTGAGTCTTAGGTTGGGTGTAGAGATTACTTAACAATAAAATCTTAAAAAACAAACAACCCGCCCCCCCCCCAAAAAAAAAAACCTAGTAATTTCTGTGCTGGTGAAAATCTGTGCCCATTACACCCCAGCCCCAAGTCGTTTCGGCCCTACTGAACCTTTTTGCATTTTTTCACTGCTTTGAACTTGGCTTTATGGTTACTTATCCTTTTCTTTGTAGTAGTTTTCTATAATTCTCTTCAGCTTCTATTTAATGGTCAGTGAGTAGCCTTTGAAGGTGTTTTTTTTTTTTTGTTTTTTTTTTGTTTTTTATTTATTTAAAGTGTAGCTCAAAAACAGTGCGGTAGGGATTTTGCTGTCACGTTGATAGCATCCATATTTTGACATCTTTAGAGTAGATTCTTTTTCCAACATTTCACTATGAAAATTTTCAAATGGACAGAAAACTCAAAAATAATTGCACAGTAAACACTCATGACTACCACCTAGATTCCACAGTGAAACCTGCATTAACATTTTACTGTATTTGCTTTATCATGTAATTGTCCATTCATTAATTCATCTGACATTTCAGAAACTACTTTAGAGGGCTTGTAGCAGTCAGCTTTTTAGATTCAGTGATCGGCTATTTTAGTAGTGTGTCCACAGTTTGATGAAGGGGCACTCAGAAGCTAAGTATTTATTATTTCAGCCATCACAGATTAACCCTGAAAAGTTGGGACACCGCATGAAGTGACCAAAGATGAGGTAGCTCTTCTGGAACTATATAGACACGCGTTTTTCAGCTGCAGATGGGGCAATGAAAACAATTTAATATATTTCTTAATATATTTATATTAAGATCTTAATATATTTCACGTTAAGTTGCAGACATTGGTACACTTTACCCCTAAACATTTTGGTGTGCTTATCATTAACCAGAGTTCATTATTTATTCTTTTTGTGTGTATGCACAAATTCATATATTAAGAAATACACGAATCAATGCATTTTGACACGTGCCCATGCCTGTGTAATGCCCTCTGTATCAAGACACAGAATACTACCTTGTTGCATCTTCCCGTCATGCCCTGGGCCCACAGAAGCCACCACCGTTCAGATTTCTTTCCACCATTGGGTAGTCCTTCCTGCTTTAGAACTTCACGTAAGTGGAATCATACTGTGTGCTCTTCTGTGTTCCACTGTCTTTAACCATAACGTTTTGAGTTGTTTGCCTCTTTCTGCTGAATAGTATTCCGTTGTATAAATAGACCCAGTTCCTCTGATGTTGGCACTGGAGCTGTTTCCACGATTTTGCTCTTAGGATGAAAGCAGTTGCGAAACTTCATGTAGAAGTCATGGGTTTTCATTCCTCTTAGGAAGATGCCGGAGAGTGGGATTGCTAGGTCGTAGAGTAAGTCTGTGTTTTTCTGAAAAGCCACCAGTCCTTTTTCCAAAGTGCTTGGACCATGTTTTCCGTCCACCAGCAAAGACCGTTCAGATGCCCTCTGTTCTGGTCAGCAGTTTGTGTTACCCGTCTTCTTACGTCCAGCAATTCTGGAGGATGTGTCTAGACACCGCAGGGTGGCTTTAATTTGCATCTGTCTGATAATGATTTTAAGTACTTCTCGTGTGTTTTTTGACCATTTCTATCCCTTTTCTAAAGTGTTAGAATTGCTTGCATATTTTTTAATTGGGTTGATGGGCTTTTTTTTTTTTTTTTCTTACTGTGTTGAAGGAATTCTTCATATATCATGGATGCCAGGCCTTTGTCAGATATGTTTTGTGAATATTTTCTCCAAGACTATGGGCTTTTTATTCATTTTCTTAACAGTGTTTTTGATGAGCAGGGGCTTTTCATTTTGATAAAGCCCAATTTATCAGTTTTTTTGCATGTGTGTCGTGGTCTGTGTTGTTCTGCTTGGGAATGTAAACGAGTACAGTCACGTGGAAAAAAGCTGGGCAGTTTCTTAAAAGTTCAGCGTACTTCCATTGTACGCTCCAGTCACCCTAGGCTTTTACTCAAGAGCGTAAGGTATTCTCCTAGGTTTTAAAAGCTTTGTTTTTATTTAATAAACAGAGTTCTAAACAATTCTGAATCCGTTTTTTTGTGTGTGAGATAGAGGTGTGGTTTGCTGCATTCCCTGTGGGTATCCAGTCCCACACCATTTACTGAAAATAAGTTTCCCTTTGGATGGTTTTAGTGTCTTCAAAAGTCAAATAATTGTGTTGTGTGGCTCCATTCTGGGTGCTCACTTCTGTTCATGTAAACTCTCTGTTGATCCTTAGGCCAGTGCCACACAGTCTTTTTTTTTTTTTTTTTTTTTTTTTTAACATTTATTTATTATTGAGAGACAGAGACACTGAGCATGAGCAGGGAAGGGGCAGAGAGAGGGGGAGACACAGAATGCGAAGCAGGCTCCAGGCACTGAGCTGTCATCGGAGAGCCTGATGCAGGGCTCCAACTCACGGACTGTGAGATCATGACCTGAGCTGAAGTCGGACGCTCAACCGACCGAGCCACCCAGGCGCCCCCACAGTCTTTTGATTCCTATAGCTTTATGGTGAGTTTTAAGGTCTGGCAAGGTAAAAACTACCATCAGTACTACTAGTTTTTCTTTTTCCTTTTTTCCTCCTCCTCTTCTTAGTCTCTGGCTGTGATACTTTATTTTGGAGCAGCTTTATTGAGGTGTAATTGACATACAGTAAACCAGAGTATATAGTTGGGTGCATTTTGACATGAGTATACACCTGTGAAACTTTCACCCCAGTGAAGATAGTAAACATGCCCATCTCACCCCAGAGTTTCTTTTTGCCTCCTGGTCATCCTGCCTTCCTGCCCCTCCCTGCACCCCAAAACCACCCTGCTCACAGGCACCCGCTGATCTGCTTTCTCTTACTTTAAATTAGTTGCCATTTTCTAGAGTCTTGCGTGAATGCAATCATTCAGTATGTTTTCGGTCTTGTTTATCTTCTTTCATTCAGCCTAATCTTGAGATTCATTCTTGTGGTTCTGTGTATTGGTACTTAATTATTTTTTACACTGAACAACATTCCACCATTGAATGGGTATACCCAGTTTGTTTATTCATTAAACTATTGGAAGACCTTAGGGTTGTTGGCAGTTTTGGGCTGTTAAAATAGAGCTACTGTGAACACTGCTATATGGGCTTCTATATGGACATATGCTTTCATTTCTCTTAAGAAAAGGCCAAGGAGTGGGATGATTGGGTCATGGAGTAGGATGTTTAACTTTTGTTTTTTAAAGAGGTTCTGTTAGATTGGGTGTTATTTCTTGCATACAGTTTTATAAAATTTAATGTTTTATAGTATATATAATTATGAAACATTTCATCTGTGCAAAGCATATTTTTGTGTAGATTTCTGCTTGGGATGTTATCAGTGGTAAAATACAGCCAACAGGGATTCGTTACCACTTCATAGTTCTTTCATTTTGAAAAGTGTTGTGTCTTTTTTTTTTTCCCCTTTTGATGAGGACTTCTAAGATTTACTTTCACCAATTTTCAAATACATAATACAGCATTTTTATTTATTTATTTTGAGAGAGAGAGAGAGAGAGAGTGTGAGTGTGTGAGTGTACAAGTGGGGGAGGGCCAGCGAGAGAGGGAGAGAATCCCAAGCAAGCTCCATGCCACTGATGTGGCCTGATGCAGGCTTGAACCCACGAACTGTGAGATCATGACCTAAGCCAAAATCAAGTGTCGGGTGCTTAACTGACTGAGCCACCCAGGTACCCCTATAATACGGTATTATTAACTATAGTCACTATGCTGTACATTATATCTCTTTGAGTTGATTATTTTATAACTGGAAGTTTGTACCTTTTGATTGTCACCCAAGCCCCCTAACCCCTCAACCTCTGCCTCTGTGTACCTATGAGTTTGGTTTATTGTTAAAATTCCTCATATAAGTGAGATCATACGTTATCTTTCTTCTAACTTACTTCACTTAGTGTAATACCCTTGGGATCCATCCATGTTGTTGTAAAAGTCAGGATTTTATTTTTTATGGCTGAATAATACTCCATTTTGTGTGTGTGTGTGTGTGTGTGTGTGTGTGTGTGTGTGTGAGAGAGAGAGAGAGAGAGAGAGAGAGAGATTTTTTAATCTATTCATTTATCGATGGACAAGTTTTTTCCATACCTTGGCTATTGAAAATATTGCTAAAATGAATATGAGGGTGCATATATCTTTTCAAAATAGTGTTTTCATTTTCTTGGGATAAATACCCAGAAGTGCAGTTGCTGAATGATATGGTGCTTCTCTTTGTAAGTTTTGGAGGAGCCTCCACACCATTTTCCACAGTGGCTGTACCAGTATACGTTCCCGCCAACAGTGCACAGGGGTTCCTTTTTCCCCACATCCTCACCAGCACTTGTTATTTCTTGTCTTTTTTTGATAATAGCATTCTGACAGGTGTGAGGTGCTATCTCCTGGCTTTGGTTTGCATTTCCCTGATGATGAGTGATGTTGATTAGCATTTTTTCATGTATCTGTTGGCCATCTGTACATCTTTGGAAGAATGTCTATTCAGACCCTCTGCTCTTTTTTAAAGTTGGATTATTTTTTTTTATGCTATTTAGTTGTATGGGTTCGTTGTATATTTTGGATGTTAACCCTTTATCATGTATGTGATTTGCAAATACCTTTTATTTTGTGGATTGTCTTTTTGTTGATGGTTTTGTTACTTGGCAGAAGCTTTGTCGTCTTTGTAGTCTTTGTAGCTTTGAGAAGCTTTGTAGTCTCGCTTGCTAGTTTCGCTTTTGTTGTCTTTGGTTTTGGAGTCGGACCGAAAAACTCGTCAAGACCGATGTCAAAGAGTTTACTGCTGGTGTTTTCTTCTAGGAGTTTTCTAGGTCATAAATTCAACTCTTTAATCTACTTTGAATTACTTTTTGTGTATGGTTTAAGATTGTAGTGTAAATTCTTTGGCATGTGGCACTCCAGTTTTCCCAGCACCATTTTTTGAACAGACAACCTTTTCCTGTAAATGTTTGGCTCCCTTGTACATTAATGAGTTTTACATGCATGGATTTATTTCAGGGCTCTCTATTTTGCATTCATCTATGTGTCTGTTTTTATGCTACTCCCATACTGTCTGGATTACTATTGCTTTGTATCATAGTTCTAGATGCAGGTGCTTGATGCCTCCTGCTTTGTTCTTTATCAAAATTATGTTAGCTGTTGGGGTCTTTTGGGGTTCCATACAAAGTTTAGGATTGTTCTATTTTTGTGAAAAATGCCATTGGAATTTTGATAGGGATTGGATTGAATTTATAGATTGCTTTGAATAGTAGGGACATATTCACAGTACAGGCATACCTTGGAGCTTTTGCGGGTTTTGTTCCAGACCACTGCAATAAAGCAAATATTGGAATAAAGTGAGTCAGATGAGGTTTTTGGTTTTCCAGTGCATATCAAAATTATGTTTGCACTGTACTATTAAGTGTGCAGTAGTATTAGGTCTATGAAAATAAAACTTAACTTAAAAATATTTTATTGGTAAAATATGCTAACCAGCATCTACACTTTTGGTGAGTTGTAATCACTGATCTCAGATACCATAGCAAAAATAATAAAAATGAAAAAGTTTGAAATATTGCTAGAATTAGCAAAATAGGGCACAGACACAAAGTACACAAATGCCGTTGAACAAATGGTGCCAATAGACTTGCTCAATGGAGGGTTGCCACAGATCTTCAGTTTGTAAAAGATGGAGTATTCGTGAAATGCAATAAAGTGAAGGTCAATGAAACGACATATACCTGTAACTAGTTCCTGCAGTCCAGGGGCACGGACCATCTTTGCATTTATTTGTGTCTTCAGTTTCTTTCATCACTGTCTTAAGAGTTTTCAGTGTACAGCCCTTTTATTTACCTCCTTGGTTACATTTATTCTTAGGTAGTTTATTCATTTTGATGTTGTTGTAAATGGGATTGTTTTCTTAATTCCTCTTTCTCATACTTTGTTATTAGTGCATAGAAACGGCAATTTTTGTACATTGATTTTTGTATCCTGCAGGTTTACTGAATTTATACTGAATTCACTTCTGACATCTTTTTGGTGCAGTCTTTAGGGGTTTTCTATGAATAATATGTCATCAGCAAATATTGACGGTTTTACCTCTTCATTTTGGAATTTGCTTGGATGGGTTGCTGTGGCTACGACTTCTAATACTATGTTGAATGAAAGTGGTGGGAGTTGACATCCTCGTCTTGTTCCTGACCTTAAAGGAAAAGCTTTCAACTTTTTACCACTGAATATGATGTTATGTGTGGGCTTGTCATATTTGCCCTTTTTATGTTGGTATGTTCCCGCTATACCACTTGGACAGTTTTTATCATAAATGGATGTTGAGTTTTGTCAAATGCTTTTTCTGCATCTATTGAGATGGTCATAAGATTTTTTCCCTCCATTTTGTTAATGTGGTATATCACATTGATTTGTGGGCATTGAATGAGCCTTGCATCCCTGAAATAAATCCCACTTGTCATGGTGTATGATTCTTTTAATAAATTGTTGAATTCCGTTCATTAATACTTTGTTGAGATTTTTTTCATCTATATGCATCAGGAATACTAGCCAGTAGTTTTCTTTCCTTGTGGGATCATTGTGTGATTTTGGTATCAGGGTAATGTTGGCCTTAAAATGAGTTTGGAAATGTTTCCTGCTCTATTTTTTTTTTTTTTTTTTTTTTTGGAAGTGTTTGTGAAGGATGAGTTCAGTTCTTTGACTGGTAGGATTCACCAGTGAAGCCATCTTGTCCTGGAGTTTTGTTTTTTGGGAGGACTTGCATTACTGATTCAGTCTCCTTACTAGTAATTTGAAATTTTCTATTCCTTCATAATTCAGACTTGGAAAGTTGTAGATTTCTAGGAATTTACCCATTTCTTCTAGGTTGTCCAGTTTGTTGGTGTATAATTATTCATAGTAGTCTCTTAGGATATTTTGTGTTTCTGTGGTATCATTGTAATGTCTCTTCTTTCATTTATGATTTTATTTGAGCACTTTTTTTTTTACTTGATAAATGTAGCTGAAGGTTTGTCAATTTCCAGAAAACAAAAAACAAAAAACAAACCCAAAACAAAACAAAAACCCAAAACCCAAAACAGCTCTGAGTTTAATTGATCTCTTTTTAATTGAGTTCATTTATTTTTGCTCTGGTATTCGTTAATTCCTTCCCTCTACAAACTTTGGGCTTCATTTGTTCTTTTTCTCAGTCCTTGAGGTGTGAAGTTAGGTTTTGAGATTTTTCTTGTTTTCTGAGGTAAGCATTTATTGATAGGAGTTCCCCTCTTAGAACTACTTTTGCTGCGTCCCATACATTTTGGTAAGTTGTGCTTCGATTTTTATTTATTTGAAGGTGTTTTTTGATTTCTCCTTTGGTTTCATTGACTCATTGTTTGTTCAGTAACATGTTTTCCTTTTGTAATTGATGTCTAGTTTCATATCATAGTGGTTGGAAGAGATGGTTGATGCGATTTCATTCTTAAATTTATCAAGACTTGATTTGTGGCCCCATTCATGCTTTGTCCTGGAGAATGTTCCATGTGCACTTGAGAAGAATGTCTGTTCTGCTGCTTTTTTCTTTCCTTTTTTAATGTTTATATATTTTTGAAGGTGAAAAAGAGAGAGAGACAGAGCATGAGCAGGGGAGGGGCAGAGAGAGGGAGACACAGCATCCCAAGCAGGCTCCAGGCTCTGGGCTGTCAGCACAGAGCCCGACATGGGGCTTGAACCCACAAACTGTGAGATCCTGACCTGAGCCTAAGTCTGACACTTAACCGACTGAGCCACCCAAGCAACCCCCTTCTGCTGCCTTTGGATGGAATATTCTGCATACATCTGTTAAGTCTGTCTATTCTAACATGTCATTTAAGGCATTGTTTCCTTATTATTTTTTTCTATCTGGATGATCTATCCATTGATGTAGCATTGTGTCTCTTTAAATTGTGTGTGTGTGTGTATCCTCCCATATGGTATATTACTTGAGGGATTTTAAGGCTTATTTTCATAATTCAGCAAGGTGTTAACCTTGCCACATACTTTGATCTCATGTATAGTATCTTTGCATATTCAGGCTGTATATTTATATTTGTTGGCTTTCCAGTGTGTTTTTTTTACAACTCTTGATGATGTTTCTGTCTCATTTATCTAAACACTAAAAACCTTAACGTGATTGAGGAATGATGATTCTAAATTAATGAAATGCTGACAGTCATGGGTGAATGTTTTAAATTTTGATTTTCCTTTATTAGTGTTGGCAGACATTTCAGGTGGTACAGTAGATACACTTCTGCACTTTAGACCTATGGACCTCAGTTTTATCATACAGAAAGTACAACGTAGAGTCCAAGAATAACATTTGTAAAGCAGCATGTAGGAATTAGGTTCTGACTTAAAAAGGAGAAGTACTTTTGTATACCCTTTGCAGGTTGTCTTTAAAATCAGGGAGAAAGGTTAGGTGCTGGAAAAAAAAAAAAGGTGCTTTAGGAGAGAATCTAAAGAAATTTAACCATCAGTCCATATGCTGTCTTAAAATGTGTACCACCCACTTTTATTTAGACTTTTGTGTTTGTAGGTCTTTATTCATTCTGTAGTGAATTCAACAAACTTAGAGCTTGAGAATTGTGACTACAGTTAGAAAGGAAAGCAGATTTGTGAAATGAGTGAACAAGCCCTAAAATCTGATCGTGGCCACATTTCTCGATAGCTCTGTAACTTTGGGCAAGTCGTCTAACCCGCCTGAGTTACCTGTAAAGGGGCTGAATCACTGATTCTCAAGTTTTAATGCTGTACAATTTTAATTGTCATCAGTGTGTCCCCAGCACTTTGTATTTCAAAGTGTATTTTCAGTGTGCTTTATAAAACAATGTTTTACAATTAGAGAAGTTTTAGTTGCTCTTTTAAACTCTTCTGTTTTACTAAATATAAGGTATCTAAAGATGACATTTGAAACATGGTAGGGAACCTTTTGTTTTAGACACCCTTTGATGTCATGAAATAAAGGGTCATGTAGTACCAAGCAAAATATTTTTATTTTTCTCATTATAATTCTAAAATGAAAAGCAAATTTAACAATTTTATCATTAATAATTCATTCAAATGATTCAAAATTCCAGACCTACTGAAGAGTACAATAAAGTTTCCTTCTAACCCTTGTCTCCAGGCCGCCCAATTCCCCTCCTCCGCAGCAGCTAACATTCATGCATGTGAAACACACGTGGAAAAGGATCCAAGTGGGTGTATAGTCTTTCTTCCTCTTCTTAAATATAATGTAGCATAGTAGGTCTACTCTTCTGCACTTGATTTTTTTCATTTATCACAATATAAAATCAACTTAGCGTTTAAAACTTGTTTAACAGAACTGGACAAAATTTTGAAATGGTAAAGGGAGAAACTGCCGTTACTAAAATGGAAGATGCTGGAAATAAAATCATTAGGGAGAGTAATGCCTTAATATGTTTTAATAAATTGAAAAATCTAAGTGAAGTGACTAAAAGATAATATTAAAAACACAAGAATTAGAAAATCTGAACAAATGAGTAAATGAGGAAGAAATAAGAAAAGTCATCTGACAACCCAGAGGGTAGCTATTGAAGGAGGAGCTAGCAGTTGAACTGAAGACTGCCTAAGATCAGTCGCAGAAGATTCTTTGCATTTGCACTGTGGACACTGTTGATGACCTCAGGATTTTTCACTGGAGCAGTAAGAACAGAGGCCAAGTTGTGGCAGGGCTGCAAAGAGAACTGGAAGTGAGGACGTGGATACAGAGGAGAGAAAACATGTTCGTGTAGTTCTGTTGTAAATGACGCTTAGCATCCTACCTTGTGCAGAGCAAGGAATATTTACGGTTGGAGTCTTGAGCGTATTTAAGTGGTAATGGCAGAGGGAAAAGGTGCAGATGCTGAAGAGAAAATAGTAATGGGTGATGAGAAGTCCCTGAGGAAGGCGGGAGGAATTGAGAAACGGGGTGCAGCTGGAAGGGACTGGCCTTAGGCAGGAGGAAGACTTCCTTTTTGCTTCCGAAGGGAAGAAAGGCTTGGTGCTGGGCGGACTTCCTGTTCCATGGCTTCCGTCTTCTCTGTAACAGAGTGGCTTAGTCATTTGCTGAAAATAAGGGGAGAGAGGATGGGAGAAGAGGTTTAAGCGAGGGGAGAATATGTACTGGTCAGTGTAGAGAATATACTGGAGAAAAAAACTAAATAGATCCGTGGGTGGCATTGAGTGGAAACCAAGTGGTTTCCCAACATTGCCCAGCACCCTGGGTGCAGGCATGGAGAAGGCCAGCAAGGGGGTTCTACTAGGCCCCGGATTGTCACTTCTTGATATCAGGACCCCTTTGTGTGCTTAACTTTTGGCTCTGGAGAGCTTTTTGTTTACGTAGGGTATGTTTATTGATAATTACTCTCTTAGAAATCAAAACTGGGAAATTTAAAAATATATTCTATATTTACTTGTATTTTATACGATAATTAGCCCATGTGTGTTAACATAAATGTTTGTGTGAAAACTGTATTGCGAAACAAAGAAATTTAGCGAGAGGATTGATGTCATTTTAAAGTTTTGCAATTCTCTTTAATCCCTGGCATATTAGAAGGCAGGTGAGTTGTCCCGTTTCTCCATTCAGCCTGTTGTGACGTGTTGTTTTTGTTCAAGTATATGAAGAAACTTCATCCTCAAACAGATATTTGGAAAAGGTGTAGTATTTTAATAGCCTTTCAGATAATTGTGGATATTCTTTGATGCTGTACCAAAACTACACAAATGGTAAGTTTCTTAAAGATTAGAGTTTGGATTCTGACCCATATCAGTGAACTTTTTTTTTTTTTTTTTAAGATTTTATTTATAAATAATCTCTGTACCCAAGTTGGGGCTTGAAGTTAGAACCCTGAGATCAAGAGGTGCACACTCCACCAATGAGCCAGCCAGGTGCCCATCAATGAACTTTTTTGTATATTACAGTCTATTGATCTATTTTCCAGATCTTTTCTGAACTATTCTGCTTGTAGATCTTTTGCCTATGCATAATCTTGAAACTTGTTGATTTTGTACTGTCATGGTTTGCTGAGCTACATAGGTCTTCTACATGTTATGTTCTTGAAATGATACATATCACCACTGATTGACCAGAAAAACCTTTTAGCATTGGGAAACCATCAAGTTCACAGTGGTGGCTGCAAGTTTACCACCATTCTGATCTTTGCTTGAAGGATGGAATTTCATCATTGGCAACAAATATTACTCTTTTCCTTTCAGTAATGGGCTTGCTTTGTTCGGTTTTGAGAAAATGTCTGCCAAATAGGAGACAGCTATCATAGTTCATTATGTAGCAGAACTGCTTGTATGTTTGATTTCATCCTACCAAATGTAAAAAGATGATAATACTCAGGGGTTGAGATTTAGTGGAATTGTACTGTATCGTGATATTGAAGAGGAGTGCCTGGCTGGCTCAGTCAGTGGAGCATGGAACTTTTGGGGTTGTGAGTTCGAGCCCCATGTTGGGTGGAGAGCTTACTTAAAAATAAAATCTTTTTTTAAAAAAGTTTCTGCATAGACACTGGTGTTTTTATTTTTTCTGCATGTGCTTGCTGGGAAGAAGACGGTGAACTCTGAGATGTGAATAAAAATAATTTTTATTTATGCTGAGGTTCCAGTGGCTTTCCTCACCTTGGCTTTTGTACCATCAGTGAAAGTGAAAGTGTGAGCACAGTGAAAATGGAGCACATAACCTCTTAGTATTATTACGATAATGTGTTTGACCTTTTAGAACCCCTGACAAGGTCTTTAGGACCCCTAGAGGTCCATGAACTACCTTGGACAATTGATACTCTAGGCTAAGATTTTGTTGGGTATAGTCAATGGAATTGAGATGTGGTAGTAAAAGATACTGTAAAGATTGGACCACAGACTGAGGCTTGGAGAGTCCTTTACTTCTGAGAGGATACGAGTCTGTGCTTGTCAACTTGTTTACGTGACATATGACAGTTCATGCTACGTGGTCATAAGAAACAATTGATGCTGAGATCAGATTTGGGGAGTGAAGAACTGTAGCTTGCAATACTGGATCCGTTCAGAGACTTTAAGGACCTGAGTTCTAGTTGTGCGTGTTAGTTACAAGGCTCAGTAAGTTGTGGGGATGTCACCTGCCCTTTCCAACTCTCTGCTCTCTCACCTCTAAACTGGGATTAGTATTATTTTGCTCCCACCTTTCTCAGGGTAGCTTTGATGTTTGGATGATGCAATCAGTTCCTTACCCCAGGTCATAACCTTCAGCTTTGCATCTGTAAAGCTGTTCGTTTGTGGTGGATGAGTCAGTAAATGTTGAGCTAATGAACTTTAACAAAACTGTTGATCCTGAGGATTCTAAACATACACAAAAATAGAATTATAGGATGAACCTCCATCTATCCTTGTCTCGCGTTCTTTTATAAACAAGATAGGATCACACCCAACAAAATTACATTTGGGTCCTTAATACCATTAATATCCTCTCACGTTCAAATGTTCCCAGTTGAATTAAAATATGTACATAGACATTTTTACAGTTGGTTTGTTCAAATCAGATCCACACAGAATCCACTTGCTTGTTAACTTTGTTAACTACGACTCTTGGTTTCTTTTAATCAAGAACATTTTCATTCTCCCCCATTTTTTATGCCAGTAACTTGTTAGAAAAACTGGCTACCTTGATAAACGTCCCAGTATTTGCTTCCCAGTGATGGTGTTTCGCTTATTTCCCTATTCCCTACGTTTCTAATAAACTGTAAATTAGACCTAAATGGTTAGATTCACTTGCAGCTTTTTGGCAAGAATACTTAGTAGATGTGCTGTATACTTCCTGTGTGTATCACAGGGGAGACACACAATGTTTTCCTGATGCCAGGCTTGATCAGGGCATTCAAGTGTAGCAGTCTAATCTGCCCGTTGTTCACCATCAACCTTTCTTGTCATGGTCCTGGCATCCATGATCATGGCCGGAGTGAATGAGCTTGGGAACTATGAGGTACTGAAATACATGTATGGAGGTACCATTGAGGTACCCTTATAATTACTACTAATAAAGTAGGGCAGTATCTTTATTTGAGCTAAATCGTTACTGGAATAATATCCAAATGGCACAACTGTAGACGGAACAACGTCCAAATTAGGGAATGTAGATTTAACAGCAAGAATGATTTTGTATATAGTATAGAAAGAACTAACTTTTTTTTTTCTCCTACAGACTTAGAGCTGGTCTCATAACATTGAATCATATAAAACAAATAACTTTAAACGATCTTGCTAATTGCTAATAAAGACTCACACCATTTTATGTCTAGATTAAGAATTAATATGATTTTAAGAGTTGATCAGTACAAATATAATTAATTGGTACAGAAAGATTCCAAGTGACAAAAAGATTTTGGACACACCCTAGGAGCTCTCTGGGTAATGGCAGTTAAGATGTCAGATAACAGTTAACCATAATCTTTGATTGTTTCTGTTGGAAGAAAATAATTAAAGCATCCTATTTTTTGTAGTTCCTAATGAATTCATTTGTAGAAATTATCATTGAACCTAAACATTGGGGAATTAAATGAAAACAACGTGAACATTTGGAAAATATTGTTGGTTTCTTCTCTTTGCTGGATATGCCTGTTAAAATGATACTGCAAGAAAAAGACTTCATACTTAGAGCAGATAGAAGACAGATGGCATGTTGAGGGATTCAGTATACTATACCCGGCTTTACCATGCTCTTGATAAACTCAAGTGTTGGTAGGTTGCCTACGGAACATGAAATTTTACCCAGGGACCTATTAACGTACTTCTTTCTTCAATAGGAAAATAAAAAGTATTTCAAGCGTAGTGAACTTGCCAAAAAAGAAGAGGAAGCGTATTTTGAAAGATGTGGCTACAAGGTAGGGCGCTCTGCTTTTGTGTTAAGTCGTATATTTCTGAGTTTAAATTTATATAGCTGTTGTTAAAGTGACAAAATTATTGATCTCTGTTCAATTTATCAATGTTATACGTTAGCCTATAAATGAGAAGCCATCGGGAGAGGTAGGAGTTTTTTTTCTTTTTTCTTTCTTTTTTTTTAAATCTTGAATTCAGGCAAATACATGCATGCCTTCTGGCTTGGAATGGTTTGGCTTTTGTGGACAGCATGAAGTGGCTTGAGATCAAAGCTTGAATTTTGTTTCTTTGAATTTTTTGGGTCTGATTCCGCCTCATCTTCATCTCCACCAACCACCAGCTTCTCCCCCCACCTCTCCCAATAAAAGTCCATTTTAAAGGGTTTCAAAACATTTTACTCATTCGACCACAACCGAGGTGGTAGCACCTTGTGGTGTTTCCCCACTTTCACTGGAATATTTTAAGCCATTGTTTTTATGTTTGCATTGTTAATAGTTCCTTTTGGCCCCAAGTACCTCTGCCTGAGGCAGAATGCCATGTAACACTGTGCTTTTGTGTGATAAGGTCTAGTGTGTAGAGAATGTATAGAAATATTAGAAACGAATGAGTGGCCTGGAAGACTGTCTATTTTAGAGGCATGACTCAAAGTGTCCTTGAGGTTACCCTATTATCATCCTATCCAACTCTTCTCCTAGTTGGATAACATATTGGGGTTTTTATTGGGAGGGGTTAAATGTTATGAGGTGAAGTTGAGGTTTAAATCATTTTAAAAGAAGACTGTATCTAGTTTAATACTTTCTTAAACAAGACCGAGAAATTGTGTTGAAATACTTGTGCCAAATCCTAAATTTGACAGTAACTTTTTGCTTGTGAACCATGTGTATAATATAATACTCTTGTGCATGTAATGGGGAAAGTCTGGAGATCAATTTATCTGGCATAGCATTTCTGAAAGGAAGCATGAGGAATGCGAATGGTATGTATATGCATTTGGTTTTATTTCGTAGTGTGGGCAGGGGGCAGGTATTGGAAATGTAGTTTTATGTTTCTCATGGATGTCTAAAATACAGAAGTTTGCATTTTTATTTTGATATTTTCCATAAATGTATGGATTTCACTCGCTTCTAGCTTAGGAAAAATAAAATACATTTTATGTAAATAGCCAGCGAATGGATACCAGGACAGAAGAATTCTCATCTTTTCTTGTCCATTGTTGTCTAACTCACACTTGGTCTGGAATGAGAATCGTTTACCATGGATTTAGTCTGCTGACTTGTTGCTTTCCCAGATGCCTAAATTTGAACCTTTTCAACGTTTTGGTCAAGTAGGAAAAGAATTAAAACCAGGCGGTTTTGCTTTGCTTACATTGCTTCAGTTATAGGTCAGTACTTTTT
The DNA here is from genome assembly GCF_018350215.1 of Panthera leo. NCBI lineage: Eukaryota > Metazoa > Chordata > Mammalia > Carnivora > Felidae > Panthera > Panthera leo. The sequence goes on from NC_056685.1 coordinate 12,323,496, forward strand.
GCTTCTGTAGAGAAAAGCACTAAAGCAGAGGAACTACCGTAGAGACACTGCTGGTGGCATTGGGTCCAGCGGACAGAACGTAACTGGCGTTCTGTAATTAAGAGTGCTTGTCATCCCGAGAGTTTTGGAGAAATGCCTGTTTTTATGCTTAAAGAGAAAGCGCAGGCTTTTCTTTCTAAATCGTGTTTAATATTTCCTTTTTGGTAGTAATGAAAATGCAGCATGTCTCACTTCCATTCTCTTAGGAAAACTAGGTTCCATTTTTAAGGCTTGATGCCGATTTCGTTTGTGAAAATACAGGAGTTGATTTTTGTACCTCAGTTTTCTGTCAGCACTGTTAACATTAACCTAACAGTTAGCCATGAACCATAGAATCAGAAATGATATCATTTTTAACCATTATAGCCTGCTTAACGGAATGTGAGTATTTCTTTAATGTTGGCCTTCTATTTTTTATTTTATTTTTTAATCTTTTGGCATTTGAAATTAGTCCTATGATCAGGTGGGAAACCATGTTTCAGTATCTTTTTACAGACTACACCTTGGGGCTTACGAATTGTTGAACTTAATTTTCCTAAACTGTGAGCTGGACAGCAGACTCAGTACATGAAAAGATCCCTCCCGCCCCACCCCGCAGGTTCATACATACAAGAATGTCCATTCTTGGGAGTGGGGGGTGCGGGGTGGGGTATGAGGAGAAAGGTGCTGTCTCTCTGGTTGGTGCTGTTGTGCTGTTATTTCCCCCCAAGGTTCAGAGCTCGGTCTGTTGGCACATTGTGTGTAGCTTTGGGAGTATTTCCACATGTCCAGCAGTGGTCTCGGTGCTCTTGGAATCCCCCCTTTCAAAAAGGGGGGTAGGAAAAAGCAGGAGCTTGAGGCTTCACAGATTTCTTAGAAAACACTTTTTTTTTGTTTGTTTATTTCATTAAAACCCAGAACAAGGATCAAACAACCCTATGAGGTGATTTTCTCAAAGAGGAGAAGCAAGTTGATGGTTTTTAAGAAAAGAGTTTAACTTGTTTCGAGTCTAGGGAGAAACGAGCCTAAATTTTAGCTCTTGTAGGTTTTAGATTTTAGAAATCATTATACATTTGTCGCTTTTCAGTAGCAAGGGTGCTATCTCCTTGTGTGTGTGCTTGCTGGCTGTGTCCCTGAGACGGTGAAGTTTGATGAGTTCTCAAATGCAGGCACATTTATTAGGAGTTCCTCAGTGGAACATTTAGGAAACCTCCAATATTTAAAACCTGTTTAATTTCCATGAGCAGTTAATGCATAGAATGATCAGTACTAGCTGTATTATACTGTAAAAGCTGAATTTGATTTCTTTTGGCTATTAATATAGATACAGCCAAAAGAGGAGAACCAGAAACCATTAACTTCTTCGAATCCTGTGTTAGAACTTGAACTTGCAGAGGAAAAGTTACCCATGACTCTTTCTAGGCAAGAGGTAAGTTTATGTATGAGTGTTTCATGAAAAAAAGAAAAACCTCCACAGCATTTGCATTTATTTCCATTTCTTTCCAGTAAGTTTTATGTCATCATTGCCTACATAACGTGACCTACTGGATTAAAATACTGTGCAGTATTCATGAAGTTCTAAATCTTTGCTTTTCTTGTTATTCTTGAACTTTTAAAAGAATATGTTTCTAAACTTTAGAAACTAAACACATTGTTCTAAATAAGTGTATACATTCTAAGTAATTATCCTTAAGTTACTTGTCTAAATTATTTTACTTTATTTATTTTTAGTTTTTTAAATGTTTATTTATTTGGAGAGAGGGGAGGAGAGTGCAAGCAGGAGAGGAACAGAGAGAAAGGGAGAGAGAGACTCCCAGCCTGCGCTAATGGTGCAGAGCCTGACGTGGGGCTCGATCTCATGAACCATGAGATCATGACCTGAGCCGAAATCAGGAGTCAGGTACTTCACCGACTGAGCCACCCAGGCACCCCTAAATTGTTTTAAAAATACTGTTTTATAACTTTCTCTGAATATGTCTTAATAGGTCAAAACACAGAGATCTGTGTAATTTTTTATGACTACATAATTTCCCATAATATTTTTAAAGCCAATTATTCTTTTAAAAACCAAATAGTGGGGCGCCTGGGTGGCTCTGTCGGTTAAGCGTCTGACTTCAGCTCAGGTCATGATCTCACAGACCGTGAGTTCGATCCCCGCGTCAGGCTCTGGGCTGATGGCTCAGAGCCTGGAGCCTGCTTCCGATTCTGTGTCTCCCTCTCTGTCTGCCCCTCCCCCATTCATGCTCTGTCTCTCTCTGTCTTAAAAATAAATGTAAAAAAAAAAAAAATTTTTTTTTTTAAATAAAAAATAAATAAATAAATAAAAACCAAATAGTAATGGTCCTTTAGATTGCTTTAGCACATCCCTCTTAGAAATCATACTAAGATGAGCATCCTTCTACAGATGGCATTGCGTGCATGCTAACGTATGGTTATTTCTTTTGGAAGATTTGTGAGAAGCATGGTTTCTGCAGTCTGTTGAGTAAAGACTGAATGTTTCTACGACTTGGGGTACATAGGACCGCCAGGCTCTGTAGACAGGTTATGCTACTTTGTGCTCTCAGCTACAGTGCTTTTTAGACTCTAGTCAGGACCAACTGTTCTTTTTCTTAAAAAGCCAAAAACAACAACAAAAACATCTCAAGAAAGTCATGTGACATAAAGAATTCAAACTATATAGAGCGATACAAAACAAAAATGAACTTTGAACGAAAGGAAACTTACAGAGGAAAGGATGATCTGACTCTAAAAGCTGTCATGTGAAAATTAGGTGAAAGGAACTTGGAATACCTAGCCCCAAGAGAAGAATATTGGGGACACAAAAGAAAAAAAAAATCCATTGACAGTAGCTGTAATTTTGGAAAAGAATTTAGTGTTCTTGTGGTTGCATAAAGTAGAACTAAGGCATATTGGTAGAATTCTGAGGGAGGGAGGTTTTAGTTTATTTTGAGAAGTAAAACATATGTGAAAGTATGTGTCCAAAATTGGGACGGCCTGTTTCATGACGAGGTGTGATCCCTGGCTTTTGCCCGACAGGCCTGGCAGAGGTGTTTTGGAAGTCATGTCTGCCTTGATTGGAGATAGCATTGGATGGCCTCTTAAGCATCTTTTTAATACGAAGCTTTGGTTAATTCAGTGGGAGCCCTACCAATGGTTTCTGTGCCACTATTTATGTTTCCAGATAAAATTCTTTCTTGTTACTTGAGAACAATTTTGGATCAACCTTTATTTTTCACAATTAAAATTTATTTTTTTCTTATGAGATGCAACATGGATACAAAGAGTGTATAAAACATGCGTGTGCAATATAATGGGTAATGACAAAAAAACCCCAGGTAACGATCACGCAGGTCAAGAAAGAGTATTTCCAGCCCCTCAAAAGCCTTACTGGTGCCCCGCCCTGATCCTAACTCCCATCTCTTCTGAGGGTAAGTTTTTGGTTTTTAATGGAGCATTACAGTGCTGACTCCAGGCTCTGGTCAGTGAGTTCTTGGATGACTCTAGACTTTATTTTCCTTCTGTATTTAAAAGTTACCACTCCCTCCCATCTTCATGCTTTTCTTATGTATTCTGTTATCCAGATGGAGCCTTTGCCGAAACAGCCAAAGTACGCAAAACACGTTAGAGATTTTCAGATGTGACAGTAACTCACTAGATCTGTTCACGGAAAATTGAAGAAAAAATAAGGACAACTGACTTTTTCTATTTCAATTTTGAAATAATGTATTTGGTAACCTAAAGGAGGAATTATTATTACTAAAAACATAGGGATTACTATTATTACTGATTTTTTTACTAGGTTATCAGAAGATTGAGAGAAAGAGGAGAACCAATCAGACTATTTGGAGAAACTGATTATGATGCATTTCAGCGTTTAAGAAAAATAGAGATCCTCACACCGGAAGTTAACAAGGTAAGAAGTCAGGACAAAACTCGGAGAATATCACTGTACCACATAAACTAGAATAGTATGGGGTTTGAGCACTTGCGTTGTTCTAGGCAAAAATGGAACAATGAAGTTGCCAGATTACTGCTGCTGAAGTAAATCTTTAACGTTTAATTTTTTAAAAAGCACCCGTCTAATTTAATTAAAAGCACCTATCTTAAGCATACAGTTCAGTGCATTTTGACGAATTCATATAAGCATGTGACCACCACCCTTATGAAGATGCACAGTGTTTTTCTCACACAGGAAAGTCACCTAGTGCCCCTTCTTAGCCAGTCCTCCTATTCCATCTCCTCCATGTGTGCACAACCACCTTTGAAAATTCTATCGCAGTAGGTTAATTTTGCTTGTTCGAGTATGTCATGTAGATGGAGTCATGAGAGCATGTCTGGCTTCTTACTCTGAGCATAGTTTTTAGATTCGTCGTTGTTACTGCAGAAATCAGTAGTTGTCATTGGTGATGATCTTCATTTGTCTGAATATACCACCGTTTGTGTCCAAATTTGGGCTATTAAGAATAAAACTGCTCTGACTAGTCTTTTTTTCGTTTTTTTTGAGAGAGCATGCTTGCGCGCCCAAGTTGGGGAGGGGCACAGACAGAAAAAGAGAGCATCCCAGGCAGGCTCAGCGCTGAGCAGCGTGGGGCTCAGTCCCATGAACTGACATCATGACCTGAGCCGAGATCAAAAGTCGGACACTTACTCAACTGAGCCACCCAGGCACCTGCACAAGTCTTTTTTGGGTCTGTGTTATTTCTCCTGAGTAAATAAAGGTTACATCTCTTGGTAAATACCTGAAGTAGAAGGGCTGAATAGTAAGAGTAAATGTATGATTAAGTTCTTTAGAAATGCCAAGTATTTCCAAATGTCCTCAGCCTTTTTTATTGTAAGTGTTTTAAATTGTAACCATTCTCTTGTAGGTGTAGTAGTATTTCAGTATTTAACTGTAGTTCTATTTATAGCTCCCTGGTAACTAAAGGTAATGAACATCTTTTCATAGACTTACAGCCTGTATATTTCTCTGTGCAGTATGTGTAAAAATCTTTTGTTCATGTTTTAATTAGGTTGCTGGTCTTCTTACTTTTGAATTCTAGGAGTTCTTTATATATTCCTGAATACAAGTCCTTTGTCAGATATACAGATACATGTTTTATGACTCTTTTCTGCTAGGTTTTGGCTTACCTGTTCTCTTCATGGTGTCTTTTGATGGGCAGAAGTTTCAAATTTGGATGGAATCCACTTCTTTTTTATGGTTGCTGCTTTTGGTGTTTTGCTTAAGAAATATTTGCCTATCCCACGGTTTTGGAGAGATACGCTTCTGTACTTTGTCTAAAAGGTTAATAGTGTTCGCTCTTACACATAGGGCTCTGATAAGCATATGGGTTGTCTTGGTGAATATTCCATGGACTTTTGAAAAGAATGCATTTTATACGCTGGGTAAATGTCAGTTACCCAATGGTAGTATTGTTCAGCTCTTCTGTGGCCTTAGTAACTAATCTGCTCTGTCAGTTACTGAGGGATAGCTGGGGTGACCTATGGCTGTGTAACAGATCACCCCAAAACTTAGTAGCTTCCGACAGTTTATTATTGTAAAATCTTTCTTGGTCCTATATGACTAACAAACCATCCTGAAACTTAGTAACTTAATTAATGATATCTCACAATTCTGTAGTTTGGGGGTACACTGGGCAGTTATTTGCTTGTGTTCTTGCATGGGGTTGCAGTCAGATGAGGGCCGACTGTGGTCATGTGAAGGATCCCTGGACTGACCTCCCAACTACATGGTATCTTAAAGGTCCTTCCACGTGGTAGGATGTGTCCAAATTTCCTTCCTTTTTAAGGCTGAGTAATACTGTGTTGCGTGTATGGATCCCATTGTTTTTATCCATTCGGCTACAGTGGACATTTGAGTTGTTTCTACCTTTTGAGTTGTTTCTCACTTTTGGCAGTGAATACTGCCGCTGGCTTTGAACATAGGTTTACAAATATCTGTTCAGGTTCCTGCTTACACTTCTGTGTACATACCCAGATGTGGGATTGGTGGATTATGTAGCGATTCTGTGTTTAACTTTTTTCTTTTCAAGCATAAATGAATTTAAAAATTTTCTTCAGTTTTGTTTAATGTTCACAACAATCTTTTTAAAATTTTCAGTCCTTTTGAAAACCTTAACTCAGGGGCACCTGGGTGGCTCAGTTGGCTGAGCATCCAACTCTTGATTCTGGCTCAGGTCATGATCCCAGGGTCGTGGGATCGAGCCCCGCATCAGGCTCCAAGCTGAGTGTGGAGCTGGCTTGACATTCTCTATCCCTCTGTCCCTCTCCCCTCTTCTTGTCTGTATGTGCACCTTCTGTCTCTAAAACAAAACCTTAAAGTCTTAGACTGGTTTTTGTGATGCTTCATTTCACCAATATTTATTTCTCTTCTACATCCAGAGTCTCCTTCCTTGTTTGAAGATAGTATTAAAATATTAATGTGAACTATGAAATTATTATGTGATTTAATTTTTCTACTAGTCATACTTAATTACTTGAAAATTTTTCTAGTTATTAGTATTTATTACAACCTGCTGTATTTAAAAAAAATTTTTTTAAATGTTTATTCTGAGAGAGTGAGCACGAGCAGGGAAGGGGAGGGGAGGGGCAGAGAGAGAGAGGAAGGGAGAGAGAATCCCAAGCATGCTCTGTGATGACAGCGGGGCTTGAATTCACAAACCATGAGATTATGACCTGAGCCAAAAACAAGAGTTGGACGCTTAACTCTCTGAGCCACACAGGGTGTCCCCAACCTGTTGTATTTTAATCTTGCTCAAGCTTGTCCCAGATGCTACAGAGTCTATTAGTACATTTTTTAAAACAAATTGAGGTATAATGGATGTATTAGTTTCAGGTATACAGCTTAGTGATTTGATATTTGTGTATATTGTAAAATGATCACCGCAGTAAGTCTGGTTGATATCTGTCACCATACATAGTTAAAAATGTTTTTCTTGTGTTGAGGACTTTCAAGCTCTACTCTTGACAACTTTTAAATATGCAATACCAGGGGCCCCTGGGTGGCTCAGTCGGTTAAGCGTCCGACTTTGGCTCAGGTCATGGGCTCACAGTTCTTGAGTTCGATACCCATATCGAACTCTGTGCTGACATCTCGGAGCCTACTTTGGATCCTCTGTCTTCCTTTCTCTCTGCCCTTCTCCTGCTCATGCTCTTTCTCTCTCAAACATAAGTAAATCATTTAAATATGCAGTGTGGTATTAACTGTAGTCCCTGTGCTGTGGCACCACATCCTTGTGCACTAACTGCAAGACTATTTTAAGCTGATAACAACTTAAGTGTGATTGAATTTTAAAGCTTTACATTTTTACTACTGTCTGCCACGTCTTAGGTTTTTTGATGTCATATTTTACATGTTCTTACCTTGTAAATCCTTTAATTCTTGTAGTTACAGTTTTACTGCTTTTGTCTTGAAATCTTCCTACTAGCTTTGTAAAGTGATCTACTACCTTTATAATACATATATTTACCTATTTCAGTGAGATTTATACTTTCGTACGGTGTTACTAATTAGCACTCTTTTCTGCTTAAAGAAGCCCCTTAACATTCCTTGTAAGGCTGGTCCAGAGGTGATGAACTTCTTTAGTTTTGCTTGTCTGCAAGACTCTTTCTGCAATTCTGAATGATAACTTCCTGGTAGAGTATTCTTGTTTGGAAGTTTTTCCTTCTGGCACTTCGAATATATCGAATATATCGTGCCACCCCCTTTGTTCTGCAAACCTGCTAAAAAGTCTGCCAATAGTCTTATGGGGGTTCCTTTATACACAGCAAGTGGTTTTTCTTTTGCTGCTTTTAACATTCTCTCCTTGCCTTTCTTTACCTTTAGACATTTTAATTAGAATGTGTCTTGGCGTGGGTATGTGTCACTTTCTGAGGTTCTCGCCATACCATTTTCCACAGCAGCTGCACCATTTCACATTTCCAGCAACGAAGGGTTCCATCGTTCCACATCCTGGCCAGTACTTAATGCTTACTGTTATTTTTGATGATAGCCATTCTGTCGGGTTGAAGTGTTATTTTACTGTGGTTTTGATTCGCATTTCCCTAATGAGTAGTAATGTTAAACATCTTCTTGTTTGCTTATTGGCCTTTTGTGTGTGGTCTTCTTTTTTAATTTATTTTTATTTTTTTGGATGTAGTCTTCTATTTAAGACCTTTGCCCATTTTTAATGAGGTAGGGTTTGTTGTTGTTAATTTGTAGGAGTTCTTGATATATTTTGGATATTAGTCATTATCATATTAGTAATTTACAAGTACTTCTCCCATTCCATGGGTTATCTTTTCACTCTGGTGATAGTATCTTTGCAGAAAAGTTTTCATGTTTGATGAAGTCCAGTGTACCTATTTTTTTTTTTTTTTGGCCTGTGCTTTTGGTGTTGTATCCAAGGGATGATTGCCAAATCCAGTATCATGAAGCTTTTCCCATGTGTTGTCTTATAAGAGTTTTACAGTTTTAACTATTACATTTATGTCTTGGATCCATTTGTGTGTGTGTTTTAAGAGTTTTATCATTTTTTTTTTAAATTTTAACTTGTTTTATTTTTTTAAATTTGCATCCAAATTAGTTAGCATATACTGCAACAATGATTTCAGGAGTAGATTCCTTAGTGCCCCTTACCCGTTTAGCAACCCCCCCCCCCAAACCCCTCCCATAACCCTTAGTTTGTTCTCCATATTTATGAGTCTCTTCTGTTTTGTCCCCCTCCCTGTTTTTATATTATTTTTGTTTCCCTTCCCTTATGTTCCTCTGTTTTGTCTCTTAAAGTCCTCATAGGAGTGAAGTCATGATTTTTGTCTTTCTTTGACTAATATCACTTAGTATAATACCCTCCAGTTCCGTCCATGTAGTTGTAAATGGCAAGATTTCATTCTTTTTGGTTGCCGAGTAATACTCCATTGTACATATATATAAATACACACACACACACACACACACACACACACACACACACCCCACATCTTTATCCATTCATCCATCGATGGACATTTGCCTCTTTCCATACTTTGGCTGTTGTCGATAGTGCTACTATAAAATTGGGGTGCATGTGTCCCTTTGAAACAGCACACCTGTATCCCTTGGATAAATGCCTAGTAGTGCAATTGCTGGGTCGTAGGGTAGTGCTATTTTTAGTTTTCTGAGGAACCTCCGTGCTGTTTTCCAGAGTGGCTGCACCAGCTTGCATTCCCATCTTTGATCCGTTTCGAGTTAATTTTTTTTTTAATGTTTACTTTTGAGAGAGACAGAGTGTGAATGGGGGAAGACAGAGAGAAAAGGAGACACAGAATCTGAAGCAGGCTCCAGGCTCTGCGCTGTCAGCACAGAGCCCAACACAGGGCTCGAACTCACGAACCATGGGATTGTGACCTGAGCTGAAGTGAGACGCTTAACTTACTGAGCCACCCCGGGCACTCCTGTTTTGAATTTTTATGTGTGGTGTAAGGTATTGGGTCCAGCTTTAAGGCTTCTGTTTTTATCAAGTGGTCACAAACTGGATGTGAATAGAATGTGGAATTTGCTGATTTATTAGAAACCTAGTAAAAGCCCAGGATATAGATGAGATACTAGTTGACATTGCTGAATGTTACAGGAATTCAGAATAGTTTTGGTAAGGCTAGACATTTTAAGTCAACTGGAAAAATGGGTTGAGGGCTCACTTTCACTAGACCTCACTAGAAAATTAAAGCATTTGTGAGTATTCTCATTTGCATTTGTCACACATACACTTTATTTTTCTGACCAGAGGAGCTGTTGTGCGTACATTCTTTCACATTTAAATATGTTCATGATCATTAACTGTGGACACCGATGATAGCTGTGTAATAAATTGAAATCTTACTTGAGTCCCTAATTTTACTAAGCTCTTAACTACTTGTGGAGGAAGAAAATGACTTGGACTTAGTGAAGAATCAAAAGTGAAATACCAGTGAGATTTCATAGGAGGTGTAATTTTTCACCCTTCTCAGGGATTGAGAAATGATCTGAAAGCAGCTTTGGATAAGATCGACCAGCAATACCTCAATGAGCTTGTTGGTGGCCAGGAACCTGGAGAGGAAGACACACAGAATGACTTGAAAGTTCATGAAGAAAACACCACAATCGAGGAGTTAGAGGTAATCTCTACGCCCACCTGTCTTCATTCCCTGGCATACCTTCCATTCCCTGGAGAAGATTCCTGAGGTCATCGCGTTGCTCACTTCGGGGCACAAAGGCCCATTTGAAATTTCATGCTTTTACTTATCACTCCCTTTTTCCTCAATGTCCACTCACATTATCCTACTTCCTGCCTCCAAAAGTAATCATTTGGCTATGTTTGACACGCATCCTTGTATCTGTTGATGGTCTTGTAAAGCCAGTAGTGTTGTGTATGCCTGTGTTTTGAATACTTATAAATGATACTATACTGTGAAACTAATTTTTTTTTTACTCTTCTTTTCCCACTTAGAAGTGTTTTTAAGATCCATCCTTGATGTTGCACGTATTTCTAAACCTTTGAATTAACTGCTGCGTAGCATTTCGTACTCGGTGGCATTCACTGCCTTGTACTTTTTGCTTCCTCCTGAGAGCTGGCTTGCTCCGGCTCCCTAGTACCACAGACAGCTTTGTGAGGAGCAGTCTTGCACATACCCCTGTGAACTCAGAGGCAGGGTTGCTGGGTTAGAAATGTTTCACTTGTCTAGTACTGTCAGGCTGCTCCCTAGAACGCCCATACCGGTCTACACCCGCATCAGCAGTGTGTGCGTGCCCTTTGTTTCCACATCCCTGCCAGCACTTGGCAGTATCTTGCTTTCTCATTTTTGCCACTGTGATGAATATGGTGTGGTACGTGTAATCTTAATTAAAAAGCAGTGTCGTACTATCTAAATATCTAGCTCAAGCTAAAATTATGGCTTAGTTTAAAGCTTTAACTGCTTAATAAAACACGAACTGTTTTTTTCTGTTATTTTTCTGTTTCCTTTCATTCTTGGCTGCACTCTGCATGAGTAAGATCATAGTTCTGGTAATTGTGTCCTATCTTTCTCCCCCTCACTTATCTATGCACCCTAAATCTGACAGAAAAAATTAGTGTGAGGAACCAGTTCTGAGCTTGTTTTTTTTTCTGAAATAGCTTTATTATGATAATCACTTATTATACAGCTTACCCATCTAAAATATTCAGTTCACTGATTTTTAGTATATTTGCAGGTTGATGGAACCATCATCACGATCTAATTCTAGAACATTGTTTTCCTAAAAAGAAATCTCCGTTCCATTAGTAGTCAGTCCTCAAAGCCCCATCTTTTGTCTTTCGGTTCATAAAAGATGGCCTACTCTCTAAATTTAAATGGCAAGGTGTATTTTCTTTTTCGTTTTTTTAAGTTTATTTTGAGAGAGTGTGTGTGTGCACGAGAGGGGTGGAGAGAGAGAATCCCAAGCGGCACAGAGCCTGACACAGGGCTCGATCTCACGAACCATGAGATCATGATCTGAGCCGAAAGCAAGTTTTGTTTTTTATCTAGAAATTCCTTAGTTGTTTTTTTTTTTTAAACAGCAGTTAGTTTCTGTAATAAAGATCCGTGTTCAACTCACGTTGATAACACGTATTCCGTCGTTGCTCTTTACGAATGACCGGAAGCATTCTGTTTTCTGCAGGCATTGGGAGAGTCTTTAGGAAAAGGGGATGATCATAAAGACATGGACATCATTACCAAATTCCTTAAGGTACGTGTTTTTGGGCTACGAAAGAAGGACGTGTGGGTTGGTTACGAACTGTTCTTTAATTTTTGGACCGTATTCAAGGGTCAAGGACTGGAGAGGGAATCCCTCGTTAAACGTGTTTTGTAGGTACCTGGTTTCCAACACTGCCGTGCACTTGGGTAGAGAGGTTAGTCTGAGGGGATGTACGTGTACTTTCACTGTGGCACTTTAAAACTGACTTAGCATAAACACACAGAAAAGAGTCACAGCGGTGGAACGAACGAGAAGTTCGGGGAGTTTAAAATTTTTTAAAATACTCCAGGAGGGAGTGCAGTGAGGGGCTTGTTCCAGAAGCTCTTACGAGTGGTGATGGCAGTAAGGAGAGGAAGGAGGTGGGAAGACCTTGGCAGTGGACAAAAAAGCAAACACATCAGCAACCTTTCAGAGACTGCTGGTTTTCTCAGTTCTGCAGATAGCTGCGTATTCCCGCTATGGTTAGCTCCATCCGTCTCTGGCCGTGGGATTTCTTGCTTTCCTGGGGTAGGTAGAGTGTGTGCAAATGTCAGATTCATTTTAGCACTTATTCACAAACCATGTTCGTGCCAAGAGATTTAAACACGAGAAGTGCTTTTACTTGTGTTTACTGTTTAAATACAGTGTATTAGTCATCGGGATTCTCAGTCTGTTGAGATGGCATGGAATTAGATAGGGCTTGGGAGCTGGCGTGAGCTGGAATTTCCTCTGGAGTGACCACCTCTCCTCTCCGGACAGAGGTTGAGCATAGGTGATGCCCCTGGGGTGGTACGTCTTCCTCCACCTTCCCTGGTTATCTACCTCTAGAAAGGGTGCTCTTTGCATTTAAACCCAAGGGGCACTAGGCCTGCTTTCCAGGGCTGGGAGAGGGGAGGGGGGATGAGTCATAGTTGATTTATTTTCTTTTTCCTTCCTTCTCCTTCAGTCAGGTGGTTTAGTGGGAATATTTAATTGAATCTCCTCTTTCCTGCAAAAGTAGAAAGTCCAAACAGAGGCATACCCCATGTTATAGTGCTTGGCTTTATTGTGCTTTGCAGATAATGCGTTTTGGCTTGTTGGTTTATTTTACAAATTGATGGGTCTGTGACAGCTGTGCTTCGAGCCAGTGTACTGGCATCGTTTTTTCCCAGGAGCGTTTGTTTACTTTGTGTCACTGTGTCACATTTTGGTGATGCTTGCAATATTTCAAACCTTTTCATCATTATTACATTTGTGATGGTGAATCATGATCAGTGATTAGGATGTGAAAGCACAGATGATGGTTAGCATGTTTTAGCAATAAAGTATGTTTAAATGAAGCCACATACATTGTTTTTTAGACATAATGCTGTTGTACGCTTAAGAGACTACATTATAGTGTAAACAGAACTTCTATATGCACTAGAAAACTAAAAAAATTCATTGGGCTCTTGCGATATTTGCTTTATTAATGCGATGGTCTGCAACCAAACCCGCGGTATCTCTGGGATGTGCCTGTGCTGCGCCAACATATTTGGAAGATTGATTAAGTATCATAGCACATATGCCATTATGGCAAATAAGTCTCGGTGGGTTCAATTTTATATAATAGAAATACGAGTAAAAGTTTATTTCTGTCGAGATATTTCTGTGAGATGATAGTTGTTTTTTTTTTTTTTGAGAGAAATTATCGTTGAATTAGGAATATATATAATACACACACACACACACACACACACACACAGAGAACAGGGAAGTTTGTGACTTGCCAGAGGCACTGCAAAACATACCTGACACAATACACAGAAATAATTCATTAATTAAACGGTAATTGAGGATATTTTAATTAGTCAAGAAATATACTCTAAAGATGGTAAAATGTTCCGTATTTTAGAGAACATTTAAACTTTTTGAACCACTGGGTGGCATTGTAGTCTAAATTTGCCCATTCTTTCTACAGTTTCTCCTTGGTGTCTGGGCTAAAGAACTGAATGCCAGAGAAGATTACGTGAAGCGCAGTGTGCAGGGTAAACTGAACAGTGCCACTCAAAAACAGACTGAGTCCTATCTCAGACCCCTTTTCAGAAAGCTTCGGAAAAGGGTAAGGTTCCTTGGAAAATGCTTCTATTAACTGATTTTTAAAAAAACAATCCGTAAAGAGTAAATGCAATCTTGAACTATACACAGTAGCTTCCAAAAATAGTGATGATGTTTTTTCTTTTCCAGAATCTTCCTGCTGATATTAAAGAATCCATAACAGATATTATTAAGTTCATGTTGCAGAGAGAATATGTAAAGGTACGTTACCATGCTGTGCATCAAAATCACGGTATGAGCCTGTCTAGGTTGTGTGTGTGGATTATGTTTATTTAGCGTGGGAGTATTTTACATAGGAGCTTTAAGAGTAAATGTGAGTAAACGTGAAATGAATTAATAGTGACAAAATCTTTTATTCTCTAATGTATTGTCAGCTTTATTTTTAGACATTGATAATAAACTTTCTGACTACACTGGTTTTTTAGTCATTTTTAAGGTAGGTGTAAAGATTCTTCGGAGCATGAACTGGATATAGGCAGTGTTCATTTCATGAATGGGATTGGATTTCAAAGATTGTTCAAGATTATGGCTTGGAACAAATTTTCCCATAGAAACAATGTTATGTAGATTAGTTTCCCAGGCCAGCTATAAAAGCCTACTTAATCCGTAATATAGCTAAAGTATTGTACTAATGATACAATGGAATTTAACCACCCTTTATACTTCTATGAGAAAATGTTCCAAGTAAGGCCGCCAGAATTCATCTCTCCCATTTCAGAACAGCAACAATAGCAGACCCCTTGTTAGGGACGACTTTACCCCTTGTCCCGGTGTCTTTCCTCCTGAATGGGCTCTAGGAGGTGGCGACAGGGAGAAAGCGCTCTTGTGGCCCGGAGTTCCTGGAGCCGACTTCAGAAAGGCAAGTGGAAGGCTGTCAGCTGGCGGAGGGGAGCACAAAGAGAGCGGCCTGCTGTACCGGTAGTGGGGATTGGATAAGTGCCCCTGCATCTGGGCCATAAGCAGAGTCTGAAGCGGAAGCTTCTCATGGCGGTGCCTCCTGAGTGTGGGAGTAGGGAATTTCAGCGTGACGGTTCCAGCGGCTGTTCCAGAGCAGTAGGTGGGGCTCTGCCAGACAAGTGGCAACGACCGGGCTTACCCCTGTGCTCTGACCATCTCTTCCCAAACACAGGGCCGGCTGGCACCTGTGGGTGCTGCAGCCTCATGCTGATGAGGCTCCAGCAGTGATTTTACTCCTTCTGTTGGAGAGCCGGCTAGTTTCATCGAAGGAAATGTTTTTGTGTTTTATGTCTATCAATTTTATTCTTGGATAGTTTCTGTTAGTTGCATGGTGCTTACTAAGGACAGTTGCCTTGGAGTGGGTAGATGAGGTCACCATCCCTTCGGGAAGAAATCACTTGTCTACTAGTGAGCGTGCCTTCCCTCTTGTTACTTTTTGCATTTGCATATTTGCGAATCAGGTGAAAGTTCATTTTGCGTAGAGCGCAGAAGAACCAAGAAACTTGAATAACCTATTTGGACAATTTTCTTTAGAAATTTGGGGTAATCAAATATTGGAAATTCTATCAGTTAATACCCAGTGTTAAAATTTGTACAATTCAGAATCAGTGATGTAAGTATGTAATGGGCTTTTAAAAATTAAGCTTTCTAAAACTACTGAGTAGAGCAAATTCAAATTTAGGGTAGAAAATGAACTTCTAGTTAGTCTGTTGGTAGGCTAATTTTTTTTTTTTTTAATCAGCTCTACATATCATACACATAGGTATTGGATTTATAAAATTAGAATATCTTTGAGACCTGACGGTAAGCGTCTCTGAAACCCTCGGGGTCTTGTAGAATTTACTTGATTTCTCTTTTGGTTTTCTCCTTTTTTTCCCCTCACAGGTAGCTGGGCTTGGTTTAGAAAAAGAGCCATTTGTCTTCATTGGTTTCTGTCTTTACGTTTTGTAGCTTTTATTTTAAGGTTCTTGGCAGGTGGGAGGTTCTGAGGGGCCAAAGTGAAACGATCTCATCCTTAAACTATTCGACTCGAGGGTTAGTATTTAATCTCTGTTTATCCATCTGCTGTGGACCCTTTGTGATAGTCCCAGCTCACGGAGCCCCCGCTGCTTTCAGAGGTCTGTGCTGCTGTGCAGGGAGTGGATACAGTTGCGGGTTCGATTATGAAAAACCACTTAACCTCTGTCTTCTTTGTGACCACCTGTGGAGAAGACTGGGTCTAAAGGTGACTCAAACTGGAGTTGGTGTCAGTGCATCAAAAAACCTACCTGGTAGTTCCAGATCTGAAATGTATTAATTTCCAGTGCACAAAGGTTGCAAAGGCATGTTTGTCTTTTTACTCACAGGATTAGCTTTGGTTTCTGTTTTTCCAGGACATTTGTGGTCCTGGGAAGGGCAATCGGTCACCTCATATTTGAATTTCTTTTGTTTGAATAATGGGAATGGTAATACTTTCAACATGCTCAGGAGATGGATGAAGATTATGTCATAAAGGGCTGTGAAATACTTTAAAAATATGGACCAACCCAGTATTTTTGCTTTTCTGATCTCTTTCTTTTTAGGCTAATGATGCTTATCTTCAGATGGCCATTGGAAATGCCCCTTGGCCCATAGGGGTCACTATGGTTGGTATCCATGCCAGAACTGGTAGAGAAAAGATCTTTTCTAAGCACGTTGCACATGTTTTAAACGATGAAACACAGCGGAAATATATTCAGGTGAGCAGTTGGGAGGGAATGAAATTGCTCTGGAGGTTAACATGCTCCGATTCCCAAATCGTAAATTTTGAGAGCAGGAGAAGAATTGTAGCAAATTGGACATAGCACAATAGGACACAAGGCCGCTTTTCCTAAGTACTTGTATTTAAGACCTCTTCACTGCATAAAATGGAGCCCTTGTAAGTTTCATACATAACGCAAGACAGGGTGAGGGGTTGTACTTTAATTACCATAGCACTGAAATAATGCTGCTTCATTTGGTTTTGGGAGTTTAGTGAAGAAGGACAAATTTAGACTGTTTAGCAGTAAATCTCATTTTGTCACTTCCCAGCTAGATTTAACATCTACAGGGTTAAAAAGAAGGAATGAATAGTAAAAATTTGGGCCTAATGAATGTAATTATTTTTCAGTAACATTTAGACAGAAACAGGTCTCAAATGTTGATAGTTTATTTTCGTAAAGTCCTATATGCCTCATATAAACTTGTTTGCATTATTGTTGGGCAAAACTTTTTTTCTTAGTGGGGAAAAAAGTCAACTGTTACGCAGCTTTTGCCAAATTGTCAAAAGTCCCAGATTGTGTCTGTATAATGACTTATGCCGGATGTTACTTCTGAAGCTTGAAGATGATACTGGGGAAGTTCACTTAAAATGTAAAATCCACTTAAAATACATAACGTGCTTTCAGATTTTGTGCCAGGGAACAATTATTACCATATTCATGAATTATCTTGCTATGTGATTTCAGTTCCAAGTGCTAAAGATTAACTTGTGTGTCATGCTTTATGCCTTATTCATATATATTAGCATTTTCAGATAGGAGTTCAACCTGACTCCCTAATATGAATTGTAGAATTTATAGAGTCCAAAAATACTTGTTGAAATTCAAAGACCTTTCCATTTTTTAATAATAACCAGTGACTGTATTGAAGGCAAAAAGCTTTTATTTGGGGGAGAAAAAGTCATTTGGCTTTAACAATAAAAAAATTTCCAGTTGTTAAATGTGTTAATTGTGTTCAACTGTACCATAGCCAGAGCCATAGTGTGTATAACTACATAAATTGTCTCAAAGGCAGTATTTTGTTTTTCAGCAGTGGTGTCATTTCTACTTCCCCACAAACTGATTTTCTCCCTAAAATCCATCTAGTAGTTTTTAAGATTTCTGATTTATTTTTGGAAGCTATATAATAACCTTTTCCCCTTCCTTTGGTCTTCGTTTTTAATTGTTCCCTTCCCATTTAAAAAATCCTTCTTTTTTCCCCCAAGATGATTAGAGAAAATTGGTAAACATACTGAGAACTTCAGGAAGGTGTCTGACTTAAACCCGATAATATTGTTGTGGACAGATGTAAATATGGTAATACAGTCAGGTGCATTCCTACCTAGCTGGTTGAGTGTGGGAAGCCGTGGAGTGCTGAATAGATCCATGTCTGTCGGGTGGATGCTGGTGAGATGTCATGGGGTCTTAGTCACCTCAGACTGTCCTGTTAAACATTTTAATGACTGGTTTGGTTGACTATACTGAGAGGTTTATTTATTGGATTTATGGACAGCAAGAAACAAGAAAGAGTAGGGTGTGTGTTAAGGTGGAGAAGATGTTGGCATTCCAGAAGTTCTTGAAAGACTGAAGAAAAGAACAGATTCTAAAAAAATAATATTGAACAAGGATGACCATAAAAAAATCTGGATCCAATGACCTAGTTGCTTGAGTATACAATCCGAGCAATGTATACGAGAAAGGATTGGGGAATTTAGTAGGCTGTACGTGCAATTGAACGAGTAGTATAATATGACTGCTACAAAGTGTAATGATAGCTTGTATTTCATCATTAGACATAATGTAGCATAGGTTCCAGAAGTCAAGAACATAGTTCTCTGTTATATACCCGATCTAGAACAGTACCTCATTCATGGGTGCTCAATAAATATCTGCTGCCTGAATGAATACCATATGGGACAAGAGATGTGAAAATGTTCCTTTTTTACTCCTTGAAGGAGACCGTTGGAGGGGATCTGAGCACAAGAGCTGTGGATAATAGAGGAGCTCTCTGGTGGGATGGGGAGTAAACTTGGCCTGTAGTTTAGGACCGGGTAAGGTATAGGAAGGAAGGAGGACCTTTCTAATGAGTGTAAGGAAACAATAGTTCTCTTTTTATTGAACTTTTATTTTGAAATAATTACAGATAGACTCACAAGAAGTTGCAAAAAATAGTACAGAGAAGCTTTTTAACAGGCACAATTGCCCTGAGACAGGAGTAGAGCCAGTGGGAAGATGTGAGGGAGATCCCTACCACTTGATGTTTGCAAGCATCAAGTTAACTTTTGCTCTTTTTTCCCTAATGTTTATTCATTTTTTTAAAGTTTATTTACTTTAAGAGAGAGCAAGCAAGCAGGGGAGGAGCAGAGAGAGAGAGAGAGAGAGAGAGAGAGAGAGAGAGAGAGAGAATCCCAAGCAGGCTCCACACTGTCAGCGCAGAGCCCAGTGTGGGGCTTGGGACCATGAACCCTGAGATCATGACCTGAGCTGAAACCAGGAGTCAGATGCTTAATGGACTGAGCCACCCAGGTGCCCCAAATGTTTATTTTCGAGAGAGAGAATAAGTGGGGGAGGGGCAAAGAGAGAGGGGGATAGAGCATTCGACGCGGGTTCTGCCCTGATAGCAGTGAGCCCAATGCAGGGCTTGAATTCACAGACCATGAGGTTGTGACCTGAGCTGACGTTGGACACTCGACTGAGCCACCCAGGTGCCCCAGCTCTTGCCCTTTTGGCCCTTTGATGTCTTTGATTCTTCTCTGTCATTTCCCTTGAGGCCACTGCTTAAACCTAAGGTTGCAAACCCACATGCCCATGACAGGTAGTAAGTGAGCTGAGTGTTAAACACCTGACCCTCTGACATTTGTTCTCCTACTTTTCATACGGACACAGATAGAAGCATTGTTTCATTTTGTCTCGACTCTGACATGGCAGGGGACGGTGCAAGCTAGTGTGAGGTGTCAGCCGATGCTCGCCCCCGGTGCCGCTGGAGTCCCTTCAACTCACGGTTCCCTTGTAGGAATATGGGTCAGTGTTCCATCTTCCTCTCTTTTTAATTAATTTTTTATATGTGCCAAAGATCTTATTTTTTTTCCAAGATATTGTGTGCTTCTATTTTTTAAAATATTGGCACCGAATTTAAAAAGTTAGCATTGTGTTTGGACAAACAAAAATGCTGATTTTTGATGTCTTAAAATAAACCTATGGTGCTAAACAGCTCGAGGCCAAAGAATGCTGCCCGTCCCCCCCAACCCCCAGTGGCAGAGTTTTATGAAATTCTTGATTGTGATGAGCTGACTGGTTTGCTAAGCTGTCTTTTGAATCTCTCTCCTTGTTACTTTGGTGTTGAGGTGGGGTTGATTTAGAATATCTTTTTTGTTTTTTTAATGGACTATCCTTAAAAAAGGGATACATTAAGTATATTAAAGTCAGGGGTTGACAAACTTCATCTTAAAAGATAGTAAATATTTTAGGCTTTGCATTTCCTAGGTCTCCATTGGAACTGTTGAACCCTGCAGGCTGTAGTGGGAAAGAAACGGGTGGCCTGTGGACCGTAGTTTGCTGACCTCTGGTGACTACCTAGCCCAGACATATTCTATGTTAAGGTATTTGCTGAGTAGGTAATTGTGGAAGTCATTTAATAGGGTCAGTATTTCTTTTTAAACTGAGCTATGATAAACCTAAATGCGTGAGGTGTACCAAACTTAATTGTACAGTCAAGTGATTCCTGATATATGTAATTTTTTATCTAGACAGGAGAAAAAGGTGGAGATACAGAATGTTTCTAGTGGGACCCCAAAAGTTTGTTCATGCCTTTTCCCAGCCCAAATTCTCTTCCCATCAGAAGTGACCATTTTTCGGACTTGTGTTACTATCGGTTAACTTTGCCTGTTTTTGGACATCATGTAATGGAATCTTGGATGTATGGAAAAATTATTTTTGTATTTAGACATCCTGGTGAGAAATATGTGTGTTAGGAAGTATGGCTGAAAACAATTCAGGAGGCTATTTTATAGTACCGGGATTTCATCTTTGGGTTTTCTGCAAACCTCTATAGAATTTAAACTGCGAAAGTTGTTTGAAGTGTTCTCTTGCTCACAAAAATTAAACGCACCACAGGGAGGGTGTTTTCACCGTGCAGATCAAAGAAAAGTTGTATAGTTTATTAGCTGGTCTCAAATCTGAGGTTAGATTCAAATTGGTGGTAGTAACTTTAAGAACTTTGTTCTGCCAAATGCAGATGTAACCTTTGGCCCAGATTTGAGTAAAGCTTCTTGTATACAGATTATAGGAGGCTCTTGGTTATTTAGAGACCTTATAATTCAGTCATTTAAAAACCTCTCTTGAAAAGGTTCATATCTTGGGCATGCTTGTCCGTAAAGAAGAGAAGGAAGAAAGGCTGAAATTGTCATCAGGCGGCTCTGCTCTGCAGGCTCACTTGCCGTGTTTCCTCGCCTTGGCCTGTGGCCCAGAAACCTGGCTTTTGTCAGTGACATTGACAGTCTCCCTTGCTTTTTGGCTTCCGTTGGGTTGGTAGTGAGAGAGGCTTGAAGGCATTTTGTAGGTGGGAGAAGAACAGGTCAGAAGTATTGATGTCCCTGGCTTCCTCCCTGTGGGGTCAGTGAGGGCTGATGGCACCCCCTCCCCAAGGCCAGGTCTTCTCTCAGGAGGCCATCTCCATACAGTTACTTCTGGGTTTCGGTAACTACAGTCCTTCTTGCCCCTTCAGAGCGCAGGCTGGCTACAGCTTCCCAGTAGTGCTAGTTCGGGGACACTCTGCTGTCTCTTGTTGGGCCCAAGTCCTGCCCATGCCTTTGCAAAATTGTTGGAATTACTGCCATCACATGTTCAAGTTTGATCGTGCTCTTTGTTTCCTGATGATAGTGTCCCGAATACATGTAGATTAATTGATCTGTGTACTATATTATAACACAGATTTCTTTGGTGATTAGATGATGCAGGAATAATACTCCTTCCAAATACTTTTCATGAGGTTTCACTGTTATGAAAGGCAAATGTCCTGTAATCTTCTCTGGTGAGTTGTTGTCAGTAATCCAGATTAGTAAATTCCCTAGTAAAGACATCATGTCAACATTTTCTGTCAATTAGTCCAGTCTATAGTTCAGGTTCTGGGTATGTTTTGCCTACACTAGGATTTGCCAGATTTATTTGTTCATGGAATATTTGTGAATTTATAATCATGTGTTGCTGAAAATGGTATAGCAGAAACTTGCATTACTGCACTGAGTGGCACAACTTGATCTGTATGTCGAATATACAGTATCACGGTTAGCTGCTAAACATTCCCTGTGCGTCCCTATGCAAATTATACGTCACACTTGTGGGCCGTGTGGCTTCATGCTACCTCCTGGTGTTCTTGGCTGTGCTAAACCGTTTCTTAAAGGCAAGTTACCTCATGATAACAAACTGTTTACCCATGTAGTACTCTCTGCTGTATTACATTTTTAGAGAAAAATATGGCTAGCATTTATCAGTCATACACATCACCTTTTAATATCATAGAATGCCAGTGTTCAGTAGAAACACATTTTGGGGAATGCTGATCTAAGCTGTGTGTGTTTCGTTTCAACTGGCAGCTTCACTGATAACAAATATTTAACTTGGGGTATTACATCGTCTGTTTCTTAACTACATGCATGAAAAAAAGTCAGATTGCCTCGTCTCCTGAAAGCCTGGTAATCAAATAAAGGAAATCTTTGCCCAAATCGGTCCTTTGGTATAAATTTTCACCTAACTTAGCTAAGCGGGCAAATGCTGTTTTCAGAATGGGATTATCACTGGTCATTGTACTTCGTTGTCAGTTTCTGTGAAATGATGAATGAGCCTGTGAACTGGAAATACGTTCTCTTCCAGAAAAGAAGCATCCAGACAGGTGAGAATGAGAGCAGCTCTGTTCTTACTGTAAACTATAAAGGCACAGTGAGTCAGTCCCAGGTTACCACTTGTCTCTAAAGTTCCACTGAGTTCTGCAGATACTGGAAATTTTTATACTTTCAGCACTTGCAGTGGGACTTTTCATCATCCCAAGTAGTGAGATCCAGATGAGTTACTTAAAAGGCTAGCATGAGTTATTTAGATGAATGCAATTTTAATGGTGTTCTCGTGTGAAAAGAATTCCGGTAAACAGTTTTTGAAGGATTGTTTTTTTTATGCTTAACTATGGGTGTTACTTGAAATTGTAGAGATTAACTTTTAATCATTAAGTACACATTTCTTTGAACATCACACTTGAGGTCAAATGAGTATTCCTTCAGTCCGAAGTCAGGATTCGTTTTTAACTTAATTTTCTCATGTAAATTCTTTCCTTTATTAGAACTTGGGCAGTTCGTTGCTAGAATTTTAAGTAGCTAGGTGGAAAATGGCACTCATCCCTTACTCTTGACATTCTCGGGCTGTATCACGAGGTGGCTCTGTGCTTTCATTTTCAAGGCTTTGTTCTTATAGCGTAGAATAGTGACAGGGACAGAATAATTTCATGAAGTGTCTTCTCTGTACATCGTACAAAGATTACTTAAAAGCAGCGACATTAAGTCCTAGTAACTAATGAGAGTTTGTAAAAGAAAAGGCAAATCCAGCTAAAGAATTGTGATTGTAGTTTGGTTTGGTTTTAGAAAATTATTATTTTCTGCGATAAAAAAATTGCTAATTTTTTAGTGGATGCACATTGATATAATAATCGTTCATTGATTTATCTGGGTGTAAACTTTCATTTTGCAGGATTCATATCCTGTATCACATGCAGGTACTCCACACTGTACCTATATTGGGTGTGTGTGTGTGTGTGTGTATATATGTATATATATGTGTGTGTGTGTGTGTGTGTGTGTGTATATATATATTTAATGTTTTATTTCGTTTTGAGAGAGAGAGAGAGTATGAATGAGCGGGGAGGGGCAGAGAGAGAGGGGACAGAGAATCTGAAGCGGGCTCTGTGTTGACAGCAGCAAGCCTGATATGGGGCTCGAACTCACAAACTGTGAGATCTTGACCCGAGCTGGAGTTGGACCCACAACAGACTGAGCCTCCCAGATGCCTCTATATTTGGTATTTTTATACTTTATCTATAATATTCTATAATGCTTTAATTAGATTTTTTAAACATTGTGAAATATACATAAAATTTACTATATTAATCATTTATAAGTGTACAGTCCATTAATTTGTGTAGATATTTTCCTAGAAACATACTGATTTAAAAAAAAAAACAGTTTGGTTGAATTTTTTTTGGGGGGGGGAGTTATTAAAGAGCCATTAATACAAACTGTAGAATCTGGAAAGGTCAAGATGTGGGGCTCTTTGGCACTTCTAAAAGTCCAGTCTATGGGATGGGGCTAAAAACGAGGAATAGTGGCTGAGAATTAGGATATGTAATCCAGAGGTTCCTTCTGCCTTACCCACGTGGGCCCTACTGCCCTTCTCCTCTAGCAGAAGACAAGTTAACCTTCTGAGGGATTTGTACTATTCAGGAAGGTTGACCTGCCATGGTGAAAACAGAATGCTGAAGTGAAAGCCTCTGTATTAACAGATGAGACCTGCAGTTCCTCCTCTCCCTGGGTTCCTATGATGCTGGAAGCCTGCTCAGGAATTTAGAGGATTCTTCTCTGTGAACTGACTCAAGAGAACAGAGAAAACACTAACATTTAGTATTTCTCCAGTGACAAAACAAGATTGCTGCCGTATTGTACCCACATGAAGTTCTGTTCTTGACCAGCCCTGCCCATTCAGGGACTTTCCCTTAGCTCTCCAGTGCCTTGTTCATAAATACAAATGTTTATCAAGGACCTTCAGACCTTTAGAGAAAGTTTACAGTGTGAAAGAGACCAAATTAGAAAACACATAGAAACACATAGAAAAAAAGGAATTCAGAGATAGAGCTATAGTATAAAGAACAGGAGAAAACAAAAACAAAAACCCTTCAATTAAAAGCTTAATTAATATCTTTAGGCAAGGCTGTAACCATGAAGTAAGATTATGCCACAAAGAAAAGTCAGAATCAGAATGACCTCTTAGAAATCAAACATTACAGGAGAAATGTAAAAGTTAAAAGAGAAGGATAAGAGAACAAGGGAATCAGTCTAGAGGATCACACTATTCAGGTTCCAGGAAAAAGTGAACAGAGAAATTCAGAGAAATCTGAATAATAGCAAATGAATAGGAAAGATCTCCCATCAAGGCCTAACACAGTAGAACCCTGGAAGGCTAACGATAAAGAAAAGACTTTAAACGCTTCTGGAGAAAAGAAACAGGTGGTTTACAAAGATTCGGGAATTAAAAAGCTGTTGCCCTTCTCATTAGCAGTACTGGAAGCTGCGAGACCGTGAAATAATACCTGGGTAACAGAAGGAAAATAGTTTTCAACTCAGTCGTATTCCTGTCTAAACTGGCAATTAAGTGTGAAGATGGGCTGAAGAAATTTTCAGACGAGTCTCAGAATGTTTTAAAAATGTGACCTCTCAAATACCCTTCCTTGGAATCATTATAACTAACATTTATTTAGTACCTACTGTGTGCTTCACTTCACTTGAGAGCAATAATATGAGGTTGATGGGATAATTTCTGTTTTACAAGTGGGGAAACGGGGCCATGGAGAAGTTAGTTCCCAAGGCCACACAGCTAGTAAGTGTTGGAGTTCGGGTTGGAACGTGGGTAATCCTCACTCCACTGTGTTGGATTGCCTCTGCTTGAGGATGTGCTCCACCAAGATGAGGGAGGGAGATAAAAAAGATCCAGGAAACCAGATCCAGCACAGGATTGGGGTGGAAGGAACTGCCCGGGTGAAGGGGAAGGCATGCTCTAGGATGGTCACGGTGCAAAGAGATCTGGAATTCATTTGTTCTAGGTTGGAACACCTAGAGGGCTCCAGGAGAAAAATGGAACAGATGTATTACCTGTTGTGTTCAGCCATTTTGAGTGTAGTTTCACTGTGGAAGAGTGAAATGGTGATACCTACATAAACAAGCAAAAAGATAGGGAAAGATAGGAAAGGACATACTGTCATAGTATACTCTGTGGCTCTGCTTTGAACAACATTTGGGTAGACATCTGCAGTAAATCCTGAATATTGCATTCACTAGTAATTGTATTTGGGGAAGATAGGAAAGAGAAAGTGTGTGTGTGTGTCTGTCTGTGAGGGGCCAGTGGGTGTGGTTTAAGGATTAACCGTACAGACAGAAAAAGTCAAGCACTGTCAGTATAGTGTTTAGAAAGATGGCAGTAAATACCGAAAGAAACACTTAAGAGATTTGAAATGATTATCTCTGGGGTGCTGGAATGGGGGATTGGAAAGGGTGAGGCAGAGGACTGCCATTATTTAAGTAATATGTGACTTTAAGAAAATAATGATATATATACAAAACAAGGAATTATTGCTTAGTCCATATCCTGTGTGCTGGCAAACCTTGATGGTTCTACATTCACAGTGTATCTGCAGTCTGTTCCCTTCTCACCACCGTCACTGCTGCCACCTGGGGTTGGCCACCGACGTCTCTTGTTTGGATTATTGCAGCGTCTCCTGCCTGGGCTCGGAGCTCCTACCCTTGCCCTTCCCCTTTTTTTCCTTTTAAGATTTTATTTTTAAGTAACCTCTACACCCAACACAAGGCTCGAACTCACGACCCTGAGATCAAGAGCTGCATGCTCCACTGACTGAGCCAGCCAGGCGCCCCGTATCTTTGCCCCTCTTCAGTATCTGCACAGCACCCAGAGTGATCCATTAAAGTATGAATCGGATTATGGCGCTGTCTTGCTCATAGCTCTGCGGTGGTTCCCCAGTTCATATGGAGTTAAAGCCAGAGTCCTTCTGGCCACGCCCCATATGCACACACACCTCTTCCCTGCTTTGTTTTTCTCCAGAGCATTTATCATAATCTCACATGAGGTGGTTTACATATTCGTTTCGTTTCTTGTCTGCGTTCCCTCATTGGAATATAATCTCAATGTGTGGGATTTTTTTCTGCTTTGTTCCCTGTGTTCTCTCAGCCTGGAACAGTGCTTGGCACCCTGTCGGTACTGAAAAAAGATTTATTAAATATATGTATTGCTTACATGGAAATAAAAATGATATTTAATAGCACCAGTTTTTAAGAAGCTCTTTGCAGTAAGCTAAAGTAAGCAGCTCATTGTCTTACTGGCTTAAGCATCCTCAGGTAATTTGAAACTGAAATCCTGAGGGATCTGGTTGAAAAGATTTGTTTCCATTTGGAAAATAACCATATGCTGTCCTGACATTACACCCCTTTAAAAATTTGTGCTGCATCCTATCAATCCCTATTGCAAAAATATATTGTAATGTTTCGTGGTAACTATTTATGACTCACACTGTTGAATTTCACAACCTTGTGGCAGCTAAGATTTCAGACAGGATACTGGTATTTATTTTTAAATCCTAGAATCTGTTTAGTGGGGTTAAATAAGCATCACAAATATCTTCTATAAGGAGCAAACAGCCAAGTTTCCATTTCTGACAAGAAAAACTACCTCCAGCAGTCCTGACACCAGTCTGCCTTTCATTTGCTCATAATAATTCTTGCCATGTTTCGTGGCTGACTGAGACTATTTGGATTTCATCAGGGTGTTCTTTCTTAGCCTTCTCTCTTCTCACCTATTTGTTCGGAAAAGTTAAGATGCCAGATTAGTGCTATCACATCTATTTCCATAGCTACAAATCACAATTCTGCACACACATGATGAGAATTCCCAGCAGGAGAAGCTGGACTGTGAGAGGGAATGGTCTTTAGCCTAAAGCAAATACCTGGTTAGCACAGGGGACAACAATGAGAAGACGTAAACGCGGAACAGAGCGAATCACATGGTCTGTCTGTGCACCGCCTGCAGGTGCCGTCTTGGATATTGGCTGAAAGATAACCTTCCAGACTCCTGGTATTTAAGTCCCAGAATGTGGACGCTCTTTGAATCTACAGAAGGACCTTGAGTAAAATGTTTGAAAGTCATGAGTCTCTGATGTTGCATCTGATCGATTATAGTTCAGTTCATAGAAGGGAGTTCTATTGATTGGTGTTGTCTGGTTACTGTGGCCCTGAAGAGATTTTGCAGGGACTTTTTGTTGTTATTGCTTGTTTCGCTTTGCTTTTGGTGATGTCCCTGAGCTTGAACTTTGTTTGCATACTTACGTGATTACAGAGTAAGAGTTCTAAATGCTTGATGTTTTAGAGCCCTCTTACATCACCGTACGTTTCTAGGCACTGTTTTGCCCTTTCTCCTCAGACTGCCAGGGACGCCCTGTTGTGATTGTGTTGTGTGATGATAGCCACACATGGCTTTTCCTGCTAGCCGTGAAGCCCTGTCTCGTTGTGAGAGCTGATGATATTTCATCATATCATTTTGAGGAAAGAAAATGAATCCTGAGAGAAAACTAGTTAAGTATCAGGCAGTGTGCTGTATACACTTCCATATTCAGTATCGATAGAGCTCTGACCATAGTCTGCCTTTGGCCTGTGATAGGATCTCATTGTTCTTGTCAGTGTGGTAGGAACTGGGTGGTTTCAGTTCTTGTGAACCCAGGGTGAGAAACCTTAACATAATTTGTGCCCAAAGTTGCCTTGTGAGTCATTAAAATTAAGCACTGCTATTCTTGGTGGTGGTGGTTTATATATAGAATTCAATAAAACATTGGACAGAGCACCTCCTTGTAAGCAAGGAAGTTTATAGACTGGTAGGTGAAAGAGTTAATAGGATTCATTGCTGGTTTGCAAAGCTCTTCCCGGAATTGTTCTGGACACTGGAGAGGTCTATTGTGGCATGTTGCAGGTTTCTGTTCTTGTCCCTCTGCTGTGTGTGAACTTGGGTCATGACTTAGTGATTGCTCAGTGGAGGATGAGAAAGCTAAGAAGAATGACTAAAAACCAGATGCCAGCCAAGGATGTTGAAAGATCACAGATTGAAAGATGAGCTGAAAGAGACCAAATCAATTTTAATAGTGACAGTTCTTGTCATCCATTTAAAGTCACTGCAGAGTTACTGGCTGGTTGAGAACTGGCCTAACTGCAGGAGATAGAAGGCACTTGACATTTGTGAGGTCCTGACAATTCTGTGTATCGTAGTGGCCTGAAGAGAATCAAAGCATGGTAGCCGATGCCAGAACAGGGTCAGTGCAGGAGTACCTCTGCTGAATTCCGAAGGATCGGCCGAGTCATGTGTGGGATTTGTATTCTGTCGGTCGAGTCATGTGTGGGATTTGTATTCTGTTTTTTTGATGATATTGGAATGTTTTTATCGGCGTGCCTGCATAGCTCAGTTGGTTGAGTGTCTGACTCTTGGTTTCAGCTCGGGTCATGACCTCAGGGTCATGGGATCGAGCCCCATGTTGGGCTCCATGCTGTGTGTGGAGACTGCTTAAGATTCTCTCTCCCTCTCCCTTTCTCCCTCTCCCTCTCTTCTCCCCCACTTCTCACTCTCTCTCTAAAAAAAAAAATCTTAAATGCTTTTATCATGTAATATTTGGTATACACAAAAGAATACATGTAATACATAAGTTATGAAATAAATAATATCTAAAGGCCTTATTCCTAGCTTAAGAACTAGATCGTTGACTCTGTTTCCCTCCTCTACCCCAGAAGTAATTGTTACCCTGAATTTGTTTGTTGTTGCCTTGCTTTTTCAAAAGTAATTCCACCACGCTCTGTGTATATTTATAAGCAGTACCTTTTGTTCAACAGTTTTTCAGTTTCATTAAAATGACATTATACTTACGTAGATTTGCCGCTTGCTTTTCATATTCAGCGTTGTTTCTAAGGTGTATGTGTATCAGTTGTTCTCAGTCAGAATCCCTCATCGACACAGTTCCCTCAGGCAGCACAGAAGATGATTTGTGACTCTTTTCTCATTTGTCACAAGGAATGTACATACACGCAGGACTTGTTAGATACAAAGGAGAGCTGCTGTCTCAGTACGTACAGTGGGTGCTTGAGCTGGGCTTACCTCTGCGGTGGAACCTGCTGGAATTCTAGCTAGCTCATTTTTATGTTGTCACATGTTCCTTTGGTGGCCATACTAGACCGTATTCACACATTCTCCTCTTGCGGACATTTGGGTTTCCAGCGCTCTGTTGTTACTACGAGCAGGTCTGTTGTGAAGGTGTTGTGCTTCTCTTGGGTGCACGTGAGCAAACATTTCTCTGCGTGTGCATCTGAGTGGTCTTGCTGGGGGCTGCTACACTGGAGTGGAGACACTGGTAAACCAGTGGGTACTGAGAAGGGCAATTAAGAATACTAGTTCATAACTGTCCTTATTTTCCTTATTTGCTTAGGGGTTGAAGAGGTTAATGACCATCTGCCAGAAGCACTTCCCTACAGATCCATCAAAATGTGTGGAGTACAATGCGCTGTGAAATCTGTGTGTGGCGTATAAGTGACGAGAAACTGAAGTGAACGTGGGACGGACTTCTGGAATTACCAACAGGAATGAGGGAAGAAGAAAAAAAAGGAGTTTCTTGAGTTTGAGTTCTACCTAATGCAGTCCTCTTGGTTTTAAGAAACAGCGTTGGCTCTCATATCACATCTGGCTGCAAACTGATTTTTGTGTCATTTACTTTAATCAAAAAATTAAGTTCTAAAGACTTTTCCTCGTAATTTAAATGTGTAGACAACTGTCACAGAAGGGGGTTTAAAATGACTTTTCCCCTCTAAACCTGAGAGTTGGCAGGTGATTATAAAGGAACATTTGAGGATGGACTTAATTATTTCTGTAAAATATGGTAATTTTCACATTGTCTTTTATGTAGTATTTATAAAAGATATTTTTATATATTTCAATGAAAATATGGAACCATTTAATGAAACTTTATAGTCCTTAAATGTTGCTGAACTTTTGCCATCTTGCAGTAGAATTTGAATGTAAATGTTATCACTGTGGAGTGTTGTTTTCTGGCATTCAAGGCTTTTGCCTCGTAAGGAGTGTAAATCTTAATGTTCGTCATCACTTGGGACAGATAGAATTAATAGGAAATAGAAGTTTGAAAAAGATGGTATCCCAACAGGAGTTTAAATTACATAAACCCAGTGCATCAAGGTTCAAGGTGGGGAAATGGATTGTCAAGCCAGCCAAGGATGGGGTCATTTTGATGCCCCTGGTTCTTCCCAGAATAGGCCTGCCTGCCCGTGTCGCCGTCCCCGGGCCCGCGGTGGACTGCGGCTGCCAGCTGCCCGGCAGAGGAGCGGGATTCCGGGACCCTTGTTACTGCCCGAGTCCTAGGTCACGGGTCTGACTTTCCTCAGATGAGGACTTCTGAAGCTCACGGTGTCCTACCCAGATCATGGTGATGAATGGCTATGCCCGGGCAGTCGAGAGGACTCCGTTCCCGGAGGAAGGTGGGTGAGGGGAACACACCTGACTTGGTGGAGTGGCGCCATCGGACGGCAGCCAGGTGGGGGCTCCCAAGCCACAACTTCCAAGCTGGAGATTCCAGCGCTCCACCCCCCGAGCGCGCCACCGTGGGCGAGTAACTTCATGTTCTCAGCCTCATTTTCCCTGTCTGCAGTGGTAGTTACTAAGCGTAGTATATACCTCGGAGCGCCGTTGTGTTCAAGTGAAATAAAATGCTTAGCGCGCTGCCTGGCCAATGAGACCTTCGTGAATATTGGTCGTTGCGTCCTGGTCGTTAGCGTGTAGCCAGAGTAGCTTTCGCGAGGCCTGCGTTGAGAGGCCGCGTGCGCTCACAGAAGGGTGGCGGCATAGCGGTGGTGGTGGCAGCGGCAGCCTTCGTAGCGGACACGTTCGTTAAGGTTCTGTGGCTCAGGCCTCCGTCCGGGCTCTGGGACCGCGCCCACCTTCTGCGCGTGCTCAGTTGAAAAGGTGGGAGGATGCGGTAGGAGCCAGGGTCGGCGGAGCAGTAGAAGCGTGTAGATGCACACAGATGCGCCGTCCCCTCCTCTGGCCCCTTTGGGAAGGCTTGAAAGTCACTCCTGGTCGCCAGCGTATAGCCGTGCCTATCTGATCGTGTCTGCTGGATTTTTGCACGGGGGGCTGAAGCCCACTGCCCTGACTGAATCAGGCTTACTCCCTACCCCACTCCCCACTTTGGAAACCATTTCTTATGATCAGATTAATTAGAACTTACGGGAGCTTACTCTAGAGCAGATGAGAGACAGACTCTCAAAACATAGGACGCTAGTCTAGACTTCAGTTGTATCGTGTTGGGTAGGGCCTGTTGATAAATAGTGTTGCATGAACACTCCCCAGATTACTTTTCTTTATTCACGTCAGGCCACAGCATGGTAGTCCGTTAATTTCACGTTGTCTTCCCATTTGCTGTTAATATTTCCTCATAAGGAAGAAACTATTATGTGACACCAATACCTTCTAAAATTGATCAGTATGGGTAGAAGGCTTGAAAAAAAAAATGGTGACATTCTACAGTCCCGTGAATGTTAACCATTTTGGGCTTGGGTAGAGGGAAGCAGGTTCATAGAAAAGTTTTCCATTTCCCTGAAATTAAAGGTCTTCTGGTAAGTGCAAATAATCATGTGGCTCTATAGAATAGTGACCTCCCGCATTCTCCAAATCATGAAAGTTTTAGTTCAGATACTACATATTCTGGTTTTAGCTGTTTTTAAAATGATAAAGGCATCCTTTAAAAATCAATCACAGTCCTGAAGTAACTGTTCTTTCCCTTTCCTCATTATTGCCGGCCTAGATTCCTGTCAAAGGAGTTCTGTCTCTCTGGATTCAAATTTAATAAAATGCTGGCTTTCTCTCAGAAGTATCACTGCGTTTCTTGGGAATGTTCTTGCCAACTGTAAAGACCAAGCGGTGTTTTTCAGCATTGCAACACAGAGCCTGTGGCAGGGCTCTGCTTTCGGTCTTTGGGGAAAGTTAGGAAAATAAAGTTGAGGCCAAACATGATTGAGAGAGAATGAGGATGGTCCAGATCTCCAAAGAAGAAGGGGGAGGCCCCAAGAGACCAGGGCTACGAAGGCAGCTGTCCCTGGTCACAGAGCTTAGGGATTTGCTGCAGGCTCTGAACTCAGTGGGAATTTGGAGGAATAGGAAACAGGATTGATGGCAGGGCTTCTTAGCGTTAAGTGCTTCCTTCTGGTGGCTTCTGGACCTGCTCTCACACTTCAGGTTGCCTTGGGTTTTGACCTCAGTAAATACTTTAGAAATACAACTGTCTTTTTATTTGAAAGAAAGGAATAATTTATTCTGAGAGGAAGCAGCTTAGAAAAGACCACAGCAAAGTGTTTCGGAGTCTTTGGTAGATTTGAATTCGGGGATTCCAATCACTGGCTCCTTTTCAGCCACACAGTCACCCCTTTTAATGCTTCTTAACATGGAAGGTGGAAGGTGGGAGAACTTTGGGGGGCAGTTCGAGTGAAAGGGGAGCGTTAAGTTTCAGTGCGGCTCTTTCCTTTGAATCTTGAAGATGTGCCTCCCCTGGGATACTCCCATGAAGCCCCTCGCGGACTAGAAATGCACGGTATGGAATCATACCGCGAGTCTTGAACTATAAGCACTTTCTCACGGCATATTTATGTAAGAGTTTCCAGCTGTCCAGAGCGTCAGGAGCCAGCGCCGGTCCCCGAGGGTCGCTATGGGAACACTGTTATGGCAACTGGTTTTCATCACAGACTCCGCAGCTCGATTGGCTGAATTATAACCACACGCC
The DNA here is from genome assembly GCF_018350215.1 of Panthera leo. Classification (NCBI taxonomy): domain Eukaryota; kingdom Metazoa; phylum Chordata; class Mammalia; order Carnivora; family Felidae; genus Panthera; species Panthera leo. The sequence goes on from NC_056685.1 coordinate 12,356,623, forward strand.
AGTACTTCGGTGGTTAACGGTGTCCTTAAAGTCTTTTGAAATTTAAAAATAAGTTCTGGTGGTGGGGAATATCCAGGGGGACTGCAGTGCGGCTGGCGGCAGCCATGCGGTGTGAGCTGACCCATTCAAGATTTCGGAGCCATGCTCATTAAAAAAAAAAAAAATGTTTTTTACATTTACCAAAAACAGTCTACTATAAAAGCTTTGATGACTTACTTATTTTTCCCCATTGTGAACTCCAGGGTCCTTTGTACAACTTGCTTGAACTAATAATCCATCGTGATTACTCTATTGAAGCAGGCTGCTTGGTTTTGTGGAGTCTCTCCTCCCCACTTTCAGGCACCAGCTTTGAAATAATAGCCTTCTCGGCTTTTCCTCACAGCATTCAGGCTTGGCACAAACTTTCACCGTGGAGAGCAGCTAAGAAGTTTGGAGCTCCTTTTTGAGTATTGTCAGTGACCCTGATCAGAAGCGTTCACCAAGCTTGTGCCGGCAGTGGGCGAGTGTCATTCGCACAGCCCGCCCCCCTCCGCCTCCCCTCCCCCTCCCCCCCTCCCCCGTCCCCGCCCCCGTGCCTTTCTGAACTCCCAGGTTGACAGCTCGCCTAAACCAAAGTACCTTTCTTCTCCAACTGCTCTTCCTTAAGCGCTTGGGAGAAAATGCCAACCATGAGCGTTGCAGTCTGAGCCTGCCTTAGAGTTTCTGTTGTCCTGTGAGGTAGGACAGTTAAAACTTGGAACTTTCCCGACCACCACTCAGAGTAAACCGTACAAGCACATAGGTACCTAAATGCATAAATAATTGAAACAAAAGCACTTACAGAGTCTTCTCTTGTATTTCTTTTAAAAACATGGTGGTGGTGACCCTAAACTGGTTGACAAACCCATTAATAATGCCTTGTGACTGGCAGTTTGAAAACCACCGATTAAAAGGAAGTATCAGTTAAGGAAGAAAATGAGCTGGCAGATGAATTCAGAGCAAAGGGACTCTAATTTTAAAAAGTGTTTTAACCCAGAACTGCTCATGTATAGATAATTTGGATTTAAGAGCATAGTTATCCTAGTTTAACATAATAACAATACATTATTAAACATATTTAGGAAAATTTAAAAGTTTTTAAAAATGGAGGTGTAGAGATCACACTCTGCGTTCAAGGTTAATGTGAAGCATAGAATTTAGAACCTTTTAAATGCTAAATCCTTCTGAAGCGGTAATTCTTAGATTTCAAATGAAGAGTCTGTCCACCAAGGGGAGAAAAACCACAACACTGCATATGATTGCAGTGTGGATAGATGACCACCTTATGCTGGCTGTCAGTTGTGTAAAGCAAGATTAAACAAGGTATAAAATAACTGAGAACCCAGAGGTGGGGTCGGGGTAGAGAAAGATGCGGAGTCTAGTATGCATCAAATATCTGTTGAGGGTTTGCTTAGCCCTTTATTTTTAATTTAAATTCAAGTTAGTTAACGTACAGTGTAGTATTGGTTTCTGGAATAGAACCCAGTGATTCATCACTTACCTATAAAACCCAGTGCTCATCCCGACAAGTGCCCTCCTCTTAATCCCCATCACCCATTTAGCCCATCCACCCACCTCCCCTCCAGCAACCCTCAGGTTGTTCTCTGTATTTAAGAGTCTCTTAGGGTTTGCCTCCCTCTTCTCTGTTTTTATCTTATTTTTCCTTCCCTTCCCCTGCGTTTATCTGTTTTGTTTCTTAAATTCCACATGTGAGTGAAATCATATGATGATTTGTCTTTCTCTGACTACTTTCGCTTAGTGTAATACCATCTAGTTCCATCCACATTGCAAATGGCGAGATTTCATTCTTTTTGATCACTAATATTCCAGTGTGTGTGTGTACGTATATACATGTATGTGTGTGTGTGTGTATAGAACACATTTTTTTCCATTCACCAGTCAATGGACATTTGAGCTCTTTCCATATTTTGGTTATTTTATTTATTTAAGTTTATTTTGAGAGAGACAGTGTGAGTGGGGGAGGGGAAGAGAGAGGGAGAGAGAGAGGGAGAGAATCTCCAGCAGGCTCTGCACCTCAGCATGGAGCCTGACTTGGGGCTTGAACGCAGGAAAGTAGGATCATGAACTGAGCTGAAACCAAGAGTCAGATGCTTCACTGAGCCACCCAGGTGCCCCTTGGCTATTGCTGATAGCACTGCTCTAAACATTGGGGTGCATGTGCCCCTTCAAATTAGCATTTTTGTATCCCTTGGATAAATTCCTAGTAGTGCAGTTGCTGGGTTGTAGGGTAGGTGTATTTTTAACTTCTTGAGGAACCTCCATACAGCTTTCCAGAGAGGCTGCACCAGTTTGCATTCCCACCAATAGTGCAAAAGGGTTCCCCTTTCTCCACATCCCCACCAACATCTGTTGTTTCCTCGATCGTTAATTTTAACCATTGTGACAGGTGTGAGGTGGTATCTCAGTGTGGTTTTGATTTGTATTTCCCTGATGAGGAGTGACATTGAGCATCTTTTCATGTGCCTGTTGGCCATCTGGATGTCTTCTTTGGAAAAGTGTCTGTTCATATCTTCTGTCCCTTTCTTCACTGGATTATTTGTTTTTTGGGTGTTGAGTTTGATAAGTTCTTGATAGATTTTGGATACTAACCCTTTAACTGATATGTCATTTGCAAATATCTTCTCCCAATCCGTTGGTTGCCTTTTAGTTTTATTGATTGTTTCCGTTGCTGCTCAGCCCTTTAAAGATTATTTCCCTAGGCTCAGGTAGGGCTAGATTGCATTTCTTTTAATGTAAAATTTTAAGCAAAGTATAACACAGAGAAAAAGGTACAAATCAAGAGAGTACCATATCATGGTAAGTCTTTCAATGTGAGCATCTCCCAAAGTAATTAGCACCTAAGTCAGGAAAGATTATGTTATTAACACCCCAGAAATCTCATGCCCCCATCTAGTCCTACCATGGTCCTAGCGTCTAACATCATTACAGCAAAACAAAACCTCTACTGCTACATAATATACATACCTTAAAATTTAGAGTATATGGTGGATTTAGAATGTTCAGAGATGTGGGGCCATCACTAATCTAAGTTCAGAACATTTCGTCACCCCCAGAAGAAACTCTATACCCATTAGCAGTCATTCCCCACATTGGTTAGTTTTGCCTGTTTGTTAATTTGCTCATCTATAAATGGACTCAGTATATTTGACTTACTTTATGTTTGATTTCTCTATCTCTCTTTTTTTTTTTTAATATTTGAGAGATGCAGCATGTGTGTGAGCTGAGGAGGGGAAGAGAGAGAGGGTGAGAGAGGATCCCAAGCAGTCTCTGTGATGTCAGTGTTCAATCTGATGTGGGGCTCGATCCCACAGACCGTGAGATCAGGACCTGAGCTGAAATCTTTTTTTTTTTTTTTTTTTTTTTTTTTTCAACGTTTTTTTAATTTATTTTTGGGACAGAGAGAGACAGAGCATGAACGGGGGAGGGGCAGAGAGAGAGGGAGACACAGAATCGGAAACAGGATGCAGGCTCCGAGCCATCAGCCCAGAGCCTGACGCGGGGCTCGAACTCACGGACCGCGAGATCGTGACCTGGCTGAAGTCGGCCGCTTAACCGACTGCGCCACCCAGGCGCCCCGTGAGCTGAAATCTTTTGATGCTTGGGGCGCCGGGGTGGCTCAGTGGGTTAAGTGTCCGACTTTCACTTTGGTCATGATTTTGTGGTTCGTGGGTTCGAGCCCTGTGTCGGGTTCAGTGCTGACAGCTCAGAGCCTGGAGCCTGCTTTGGATTCTGTGTCTCCCTCTCTCGTGTGCGCACTCTCTCTCTCTCTCAAAAATAAATTGAAAAAAAGAGTTGGATGCTTAACCAACTGAGCCACCCAGGTGCCCCTGTTTCTTACAGTTTCTAATCCTCATTCTCATTGTGTATGGTTCTGGTTTGTTCATTCTCATTGCTACATCCCATGATTTATCTATTTTACTGTTGTTAGACATTTGAGTTGGTTCTAATTGTTGTATGAATGTTGGGTATGCATCTTTTGGTGAATATGGGTATACACCACGGTGTGAAATGTCTGGGACATATGTACATACTCAGTTGTACAGGATACTGTCAAGGAATTTTCCAAAGGACTTGTACCCTTGACACTCCCACGAGCAGGATTTGAAAGTTCCAGGTCCTCCACATCCTGGCTACACATGATATATCCTGTCATGCTTGTTTTAGCCCTTCTGGTGGATTAAAATGGTATTGTATTGTGGCTTTAATTTGCATTTCCCTGATGACAGATAAAGCTGAGCATCATTTTTACGTGCTTACTGGCCATTTGGATATTCTCTTTTGTGAAGTTTTCTTTCCAGATTTTACTTTTGTCCATTTCTTCTATTGAATTGCCTGCCTTTTTCTTACTGATTTCCATTTCTTTTTTCTGGCTATGAGTCCTTTGTTAGATATATGTATTACAAATACTTCTCCCACTCTGTGGCTTGCCTCTGTGCTAGGTTACTTTTTATGCGAAGGGGAAATAATTTTATAACTAGCTCAGATGTTGACATAATCTTTGTTGGCTGTCTTTGCCAGATTTTATATAAATCATATGTGTCAGTCATCTTGTAATTTTTTCTCTTGATGGATGATGTCATCATATTGGTGTGCCTGAAGAGTATAGGATTTGAGAGAGAGGAAATCTAGTGAGTTTTTGTATTTTTGTTAAACTTTAGTTTTATTAGATTATTATTTAAGACTTGGCTATTGTTCTTTTCCTTTGCTGTGCAAGTTAAGATGCGTCTATGTGTGGTGTAGACACTGCAGGTTGCTTAGCCTGCTCTCATTCTCCTCTCTCTGCTAATAGAAGCTTCATTTGTTGAGAGCTGCAGTGTGCATAATTAAAGCTACTTGCTGATTTATGACTCTTTGAAATTAGGGTTGGTTATGTGACATGTTCTGCCAGTAGCCCATGTAGGAGAGGTCTGTTGGGTGGGAATTCCAGGAAAGCTGTTGCTTTTCTAAGAGAAAGAAACAGACTTAGCCGGCAGACATCTTCTGCCCATCCTGTATTCCTTTCTGGAAAGTGCTCCTGAGTCTCAGAGGCTTTTCACTGTCCTGCAATCATGACGATGAGAGATAGGTGCTAAAAATGGCAGAGTTGGTCGTGGGTGGTGTCGTGGGGTCAATGTATAAGCCTTGGGCTGCTTTCTTAGGTTGTCCAGAGAAAGACCGATAGGAGATGGAGATCTATTTATATTTACACAGGCTGAAAAGTTCCATGATTGGCTGTCTGCAGCTAGAGACCTGGGAGAGCTGACGGTAGAAATTCCAGTCTGAGTCCAGATGCTTGAGACCCTGGAAAGCCAATGGTGTAAGTTCTAGTCTGACGAAAGGAGAAGACCAATACCCTAGTTCAACAAGTGGGGCTGAGAGAGGGAGCATGTGTGAGCGTGCTCCCCATGCCTTCAACTGATTGGACAAGGCCCACCCACACTGCGAGGAGCCATCTTCTTTACTCAGTCCAGTGATTCAGACATTAATCTCCTCCAGAATAATGTGTTTTTTTTTCCCCCCAAGTTTATTTATTTTGAGAGACAGCGCGCGTGCTAGAGGGGCAGAGAGAGAGGGAGACAGAATCCCAAGTCTAGTGTGGAGCCTGAGGAGGGGCTCAAAGTCACGAAACCATGAGATAATGACCTGAGCTGAAACCAAGAGTCAGACACTTAACTGACTGAGCCACCCAGGTGCCCGCATCCAGAATAATGTTGAACCAGACATCTGGGCACCCTGTGTACTGGCCACGTTGACACAGTTATGCATCACAGCGGTCTTCCTTGTGGCCTCTTGTTTTATGAGAGGAGTATGGGGTAATTTCCCGGTTTAGGGTGTTCCCACATATGTTGCTGAATTCAGCCCCTAAGAAATACAGACATTACTCAGATTTCTTGGCTTACAAAATCAAGACTTGTGGCAGGTATGTGACGGTGCTCTAGGGGTGTGCCTGCCTGAGCTGCGGTAAGGTGAGGCTTTGCCACATCCTGGTAAGACAGAAATGCACCCGTGTTCCTGTGCGTGAGTCTGTGGATATGGGCCCGGGTCATCTCAGCTGCAGAAAAGTCCTTAATCCAACTGATGTTAAAGGCAGTTCAGAGACCACCGGGTGCTGGAGACCCAGAGGAGTGCTTCTGGCCCAGAGGGACAATTCTGTCACCTGGCTTATTAGACGGAAGCATCTAGCTCTTGTCTCTCTCTGGTGTTTATCCCCAGGTCTTTGTTAGAGTAACAAACGGCTTTGAGAGGGAAAAGTCCTAAATACTTGTTACTGATGTGAAAGATACTTGAGAAGGTACAGGCTTGTGACTTCGTTATTTGGGGCAAAATCAGCTTTGATTCCCATTATGAGTCTGGGACTCACATTATGCCCACGTGGGCCTAAAAGGTACTTGTGGCTTTTTGTCCTTTATCCAGTTTTTTAATAATTTTTTTTAATGTTTATTTTTGAGAGAGAGAGACAGAGCATGAGCAGGGCCACCTAATTGCTGAAGGAGGAATGGTTCCGTTTGGCAGTTTTCCACACTTGGAGAACCAGCACTCGGAGATCACTCGGAGAGGTAGGCTTGTGCCGCCTCTTCTGGGGCCTGAATCCCGGTTCTGCGGGTCCCGCCAGGTGCCTGGGGCGCCCACTGGGTCCTCTCCTTGAAGGGTTGACTCCCTGCTCCACAGAGCACCTCCTTCATGCTTCTAGGTCTTAACCTTCCCCCACCTTTGTTTCCCTGCCCTGAGTGGTAGCTACCACTGACCGAGCCTGCTTTCTTATTAGCACCTTCTGGTGTGTTCTAGAATGTACTTTTTATTTTCTCCCTCCCTCCACTCACCATAGAATAGAAATCTCTGCGGGCCAGGGATTCCACACCTCTGGTTTGCTGCAGACGTGAGGTGAGAAGGAATGAGCGGATGGTCCTCCAGGGGTGATTGCAAGACTTTTGGATGATCCCAAGATTTTTGCCTGAGCCCTGGACGGTTGGAGTTGCCCGTGGCTGAGCCGAGGAAGGAGACGGTGAAGCAGGTTTGGAGGGGGAAGATCAGAGCGTGAGCTCTGGCCATGCTAGCATGTGAGATCATCTCCAGGTGGAGACGTTGACAGGAAGATGTCCAAGCTCGGGGACACGGCGATAAACACAGGTGTCGTCAGCCCCTACACGACGCTTAAAACCGTGAGAGCAGAGGCCAGCTACCGGAAGAGTGGGGGACGGTGAAGGGGAGAGAACAGAGCCGCGACGGGCCGATGCCGGGGCGCCAGGGAGATGAAAACTACCGAGGAGGTTGGAAACAGGAGCCCCGACTGACTGTCGTGAGCAGGAAAACCCGGGAGGACGCCGTGTGCTGGCATTCCAGAGAAGGATGCGAGGGGACCCACTGTGTCGTGTAGCCGGTAAGTCATGTAAGATGAGAACAGAGAATTAACCGTTGTATTTGGCACTGTGGGAGCCGTCCTTGACCTCGACAGGAATTAACCGCTGCATTTGGGACTGTAGGGAGTCGTCCTTGACCTCGACAGGAGTGGTTTTGGTTGAGTGGGGGAAACAGCAGGTTGATGGCAGCGGGTTTCATAGAAAACGGATGAATGAATGAAAGTCCAAAGGAACTCACTTGGTTGTAGGGATAATAGTTGATGGAGAAAAAAATGGGTTTCTGATTAAAAAAAAAAAAAAAAATCTTGGTGCAACTGTAAATGTATGAGTTCTGTCAACTCACTGGTTAGTCTCCTGCCTTGCAAGCCAGGCCTTTCAGGTCCTATCTGAAGAGGCAGTGGCTGGGCTGGGGGAGGCTTCGCGCAAGGCCGAGAGGGGGAGCAGGGTTTCCCCCCTTCTCTGCCGCGTCTTCCACCGGCCGGCCCCTCGGACCAGGCCGGCAGGGAGATCCCGTTAGACACACCTCGATTTCTCCTCCTCTGGACTCCTTTTCAACTCTTCCTTCCGTCTGCTTACTGCTGGGCTACCTCGTTTCCCCTCGCGCAGTGCTTGTGTGCCTGTGTCTCATCTGTGTGCGTGTGAGCTGGAGAAGAGCTGGATTCCTCCCCGACGTGCAGTGAAGGGCCTCTGCTCGCCTTCACCGGTGGTTCTCCGACGCTCGCTTTAGAGAGAATCTTAGGCGTGAGCTTTTTTGAACTAGTATTTTGGGAGGAAGCGGCCGCAGCCCTGGCTATTTTTAATGCTTTCTACTGGGATTTGTGGATGTTTGTGTTCTAGTAACCAACATAATAGCTGTTTGGAATTGCTTTGTTAGCACTGTGAAAGGGGAGTGTGCGCGTGTGCGGCGTAAAAGGTGGGGAGAAGCAGGAAAAGAAATGTTCAAGTCCTGTCTTCCTGCGTGCCAGTTGCTTTCGTGGGATGGTCAGAGCTGAATGACGAGATGCTGAATTTATTTCCCGAGCCGTGACCTGTGTACATGTAAAAGACTTACAGAATACCTCCGTTTGTTTGTTTGACGTTAGTGATGATTATCTTGAGATATACAGGCCCTGGTTGCTTTCCCAAGGAAAGGCTTAGGAAGTGTAAAATGTCCTCATGGGCTCGCCTCTGACGTGCTTCACTCGCCTCCTCTGGGGATTGTTTTCATTTCTGGCAGGCGTTAGCTCGCTCTGGTGGCAAATGCTTCAGCAAGAGCTTTCCGTCCAGGGGGTGTTCTTGGCCTCCGGGCTTAGCGTCTCCTGCTGGTGAAGAGACGCACATCGGGTCAGGGGACCAGGGATGCAAGGGCAGTGCGGTCTCTACGAAAGTCGGCCAGTTGCCATTTTGTCCTTCAGCAGGGGGCTGGCTCTTTGCGCCTGCGGGCCCAACTGGCTGCTGCATCGGTGACGTGATGTAGATGGTGGTGACAGAGCGAGAGCTGTGGTGTGAGTGCAGGGCCAACAGCAGTGCTGGTGAAGAGCCTGAGCATCCTGCCTGCCTCCCCGATGGGTCCTGTGCCTCCTCCACAGACCCAGGGACCACAGAGAGACTAAGGATGGCCCAAAGCCCGGATTGCCTCAGCGTTGGTTCCGCCATTCTGTGGGGACAGGACCCAGGCCCGGCACATGCTGCGTATGGGTAACTACTTGTAAGGAACAGTGAGACACATGCTAACGTAGCAAGCATCCTGCCAGAGACTGACCTCTAACGTCTAATCCTTTTTGGTGGTAGGAGCACATCACTGAGAATATGTCGTCTTTGTATAATTAACAAGGCAATTAGAGAAAGGGAGACTTAGCCTCTACGACACAAACTGAGCTCTTCTGTATCTAGCAAGACCGTGAGGGTATCTATCAGCTTTAGATTGACTTAAAAGAAAAAAAAAATCCGAGGAGGACAAAGGCACCTGAATTACAGATTCCCGGAGCCTGTTGAAGCACGGACCGGTTAGAAACAAAATCTCCGAGAGGCAGCCAAGATCTTTTCATTTTGAAAATGCTTTAATAAGTGTTGACAACACTGTTCTGCAAAATGTAAAGGTACTATACAAATTCTTAATACAAAAAGAATAAATTAAAAGCAGATTTCTTTTTAATTCTGCAACTTTGTCTACAACATACATCCTTTTCATTGATTACAGTTGAACAGAATCCAGTAAAATCATTTTACATGCTCTACAGTCAGTTTCAGGAGCAACCTAATCCTTTCTCCCCATTATTAAACTAGAGTCCATTTTACACAACGTGTAATAAACTATTGACATTAATGTATATGTAAAACTTTACACCTAGTTAACTAAGCAGTAACTGGTCATCTGATAGCACCTGGAGGGGGGTTTGCTATATTTAGAACTAACACTGAATGAAAACAAATCGGGATTTTAACAGTTTCAACACTCACCTGCATATAATAAAACAAAACAAAAAAAATCCACCTGTCTCACAACAAAGTCTGATGTAGGTGTTCCCAACAGTCTTCAGGCTAAACAGGCAATTTCTTACACGTGTCCCAAGAATCCAGTAGGGGCTTGTATCAGACCAGGGGCTTTATACTCCATCTTACTTTGTTTTAAAGAAATCGGGATCTGGGAAGAGCTTGCAAGTGCTTGGACAAAATAGCTATTGTTTCCCACCACACTGGTCATGAATCATGTCGGTCTCAAAGGACTAACAGTATGTACATTTTGTAGTAACTGAACGCAGCTCAACAGTAAAACCTGTTTGACTTAATCTCCGTCTTTACTACCAGACTATAATGGTGTTTGTTTGACCTGGATTTCCCTCCCACCCCATTCCTCGCTGCCTCCTGAATCCAAAACCCAAGCGTTGAGGAAGAATTTTCGTCTCTCATTCCTCGTAAACCCAACTGGGCTCAAAGCGTGATCCGATGGACGTCAGACCAGATTTGAAACTACGGTACGTGGTCACCCCGCAGCCACGTAACCCTGTCACCTCCTCGGTTTCTCTCTTGACTTGCCCTGCTGCACACGGTTCAGTTTGATTATCTGTGTGTCACTGGAGAGAAAGAAAGATGGCCCGGTGCAGAATATTCTGAATGGGGAAGGAAGAAAACCTGCGGGCTGTAGCTCTGATTGATCATCAAAATAAGGGCAACGAAAACCCCATCCCCTCCCTCCCCACGATCACTTCATGGCATTGGAACCAATTTTGTTTCTCCTGCAGGGTTTCCCCAGAGGTTTTGTGAGGATGTCCCTTTCTCCAGCTGTTATCACCACAGAGCTGGTGTGCACGGAGAGGGGACACCGGGCCCTCAGTTGCCCAGAGCGGTCCCAGCCTCAGTGGGACCCCACAGTGCTTTCCAAGCTACAGCAGAAGGAGAGCACTGCCACTGAATTCATTGTAGTGTCCATCCTACCCTCCTGGTCTGGTAGAGCCTCGTTACTCTCGGATTACACATACATAAAAAAAAACCAAAGATTTTTCTTTTTACGCTAAAGCTAACTGTGGTTCTGTTTGCCCACAAAATTACCCCACCCCGGCTCCTGTCCCTGGCTGTCAAAATGCCTTTGCAATAGGAAGTCATTACAAGTGAGAAAAAGCGTCCCCTCCCCCGCCCCCCCCCCCCACCTGTGCCAGTAAGCACAGCGTACCCCCTCTGTGGAGACCGTGTTTGTGCCATTTGGAATAACCCAACGAAGAGTGTGCGCTCATTATTATAAAAGTATTTTTGAGGCCTTTGAAGATAGATGGCTTTCCGGTTGTGTATTAAGCAGAGCTCAAAACACATGTAAACGTGCAGCTCCCACACACCTTTTTTCTCTCTTCTTTCTTCCTCTCTTGGTGTCTGCAGACGAATGTGGGTACATCAAGGTAGCTGACGAGGCTGTAGGCGTACGGGCCCTCTGGGAGCAGGGACTTTCTCCCCCTTCTCCCCCCACCCCTGCTCCGCCTGAGCTGAGAGACACGGGATAAAAATCTAAGGGCATAGTTGGGTTCTTTGAATAAGTGACACGTTGGTAGCCGGGTGCCGAGAGAAGTCGAAGTCGGATCTGAGCTCTTTGTCACACAAGTGCTAACAAATAGAAAATGAGCCACAAGGGTTAGAACACTCGAATGGATGGCCATGTGCTTTTCCCTTGGTTTCCCGTAAAAAAGAAAAACGAAACACCTTGTGCAAAACAGGACACGCTTTTACTGGTGGTTTTAATGAGAGAGAAGCGCTTGGCGATCACCACTTTCCCTTTCCTACAGATCCCAAAAGAAAAGCAGCTTTGTGTGGTGGGCTCGGACGGGACGCCCCGCCCCCGCCCCCCGCCCCCGCACAGACCAGGCGGACCTGCTCCTCCCCGTCCACACTCCCAGGGATCTGGGGCAGCAGCTGGGTTAGCTCTCCGGGTTCTGGCCTGAGACAGTGGGTGGGACGTGGGAGAGAGGGATAGAGAGGGGGAAACCATTGACGTGTGGTGGGCTTGCACTTGTGATGAGTAGGAGCCGTTGAGAATTTAAAAGGTTTCACTGCAGAAAGAATGTCTTCCCCTTGGCCCCTCTTTTTTGTTTTTTTATTTTTAATTTTTTTTTTTTTTTTTTTTTTTTTTTTTAAATCTTTGGCAGCATAGAACTGATTGTGATCCTCGGATGCATCTCTGACATGTTAAGCTTCCTTTTTCATTCTCCCCCTCCCCCGACAGCCACTCCCCCCTCCCCCCCTCCCACCCCGGGACTATTTCAAGGGTCAACGGAGTCCCATATTCCCCCGCGCGAGCGAGCGAGGCATCCTTTTCACCGAGTGCAGGCCGACCGTAGCTTCATCGTCTTTCTGGATCACCCTGTACTCGAGTCCCCTTTCCTGTTCTCTTCCAATGCCACCTGTCCACAGGAGTCTGATGTCTGCTACCTTCCCTGATGGCTCCCGGCCTGGGGGCTGTCACGGCAGGGGGAAGCCACCAAGGTGCCGTTGAGGATTGGCGCCTGGCTCTCCGTGGGCAAGAGAGCCAGAGGACACACAGTGGGACCGGAACCTTCCAGAATGTCTCCTCAGTCAGGTTTTTGAGGGTGAAGGGAATGCGGAGACGGGAGAAAAAAAGTGCTGAGGGCCGAAGCTGGTGCAGGGTGACAGTGCGTCTGGGTAAGGCAAATGAGAGGCAGTGAGGTGATCTCTGAATGGCGTTGAGGCGGTCAGATTGAGGCCGGCTGGCTCACACGAGGGTCCCGGGCTTGGCTTTTTCCTGCCCGTACCACTGGACGTCGGCTAGTTCTGGATAGAGGGAGGAATCCAGGAAACAGCTATCAGCGTAGCTCCTGCAGGGAAGGCAAGGAGAGGGGGTGGTTAGGGGAGAGCGAGGTTTAGGGGTTCAGGAGTTCGTGCTCAGTTCGGCGGGGGCTGATCCTGATGGGTAGTCCTCCCTGTGCACGAGGAACTGGGCCTAATTCGGTGCCGAGTATGGACGAGGTGCTCACAAATGGGGGAAAAAATGCACACCGAGGAGACCGAAGCCTTGAACGCCCATGATGGAGCAAAATGGAAGCAGTGGTTCTGAAACTGGGCTGCGTGCCAGAATCACCTGGGAACTCTCAAGGGTACTCCTGTTCGGGTCCTGCCCTCAAGATGCCGGTTTAGCGGGTCTAGGGGCGAGCCTGCACCGTGGGAGCTTCCAAAGCTCCCCAGAGCTGGATTCCACGGGATTCTTCCTCCCGCAGCACAGCTGCTTCGGTTCTGCTCCAGGTGGCCTCAGGCGTGACCATGGGTTTTTATTCTATCGGAGAAGCACGTTCAAAATGTCAGGCTTCCCGATCGTGAAACACGTGGTATTTTGAAAGTGGTTTAAACAGTCTTTGAATCAGTGCTCTTTACTTTTTATTTTCAGAGAGAGACCGTGCAAGCAGGGGAAGGGCAGAGACAGAGAATCCCAAACAGGCTCCGTCCTGCCAGCGCAGGGCCTGACGCTGGGCTCGATCCTGTCCTACCAACGGGGAGATCATGACCTGAGCTGGAACCAAGCACTGGACGCCTGACCGACTGAGCCACCCAGGTGTTCCCCGTCGGTGCTGTTTAAGTAACATGCATTGTTTTCTGATTATCAAAATGCTTGGAAAACATACAGGCAACTAAACTGAAAACAAAACACTTCCTAAAAAGTTGTCATGTACGTTGAGAAGTAATTTTTACATATAGTTACACAGATGTACTAAAGCCAATAATCACTTCTGGGAAAAATAGCCCCTCTCTCATCCCAAATTGGCTCCTTCGGGGCAAGATAAAGGTCAAACTTCATGTCCATGAACATGGCCAACGGGTAGCATTGCTAGGCAGGTGCCCAGAGGCTGGCTCAGCGACTGGGAACAGCCCTTGCAGCCTGAGAAGGTGAAGGCCTCTACTCAACCCCCACCCACCCACCCAGTGCTGGCTGGCACGGCTCAACTCTGTACTCTGTTCAGAAATGACACAAAGCGGCCTGGTGTCGCCTGTGTGCTCTTTCCTTTTTCTTAGTGTAACTCGTAGTACCTTCTGAGATGTTTGTACGGACTCCTACAGGGATGGAACTGTGGGCCTTGACCCTCCAGCTGCTGAAGCCACGTTCCTGTGAATGACGTTGGTCTGTGATGCCCAGTTAGTAGCTCTGTGTTTTTACTGCTGGATTTTCGAGGCTGACACCCCATCTTGGGGTAGAAATCTCTCTTTGGAAACACCATGAGGATTCTGCATATGTGGCGGAAGCTGATTTCCTCCCCTGCTGCTGGTGCTGCTTTATGGGTGGGGATGTGTGAAGAGACCCTAATCCAACATGGTACAGGGAACAGTGAGTTTAAAGAGCAGCCCCATGAGCGAGCCAGTTTGTAAGAAACAACAGTTGAACCCATTTTTCTGTTCAATTCGCTGACCTCTCTAGGAACAAAGAGCTGAAGGCATTGTGGATTTTGTAAATGTTTGTCATCGGGCTTTTGAAACACTGAAAGGGGCACCTGGGTGGCTCAGTGGGTTAAGCATTCGACACTTGATTTTGGCTCAGGTCGTGATCTCATGGTTTGAGAGATAGGGTCTTGAGGAGGGCTGTGGGGAGCCTGCTTGGGATTCTCTCCTTCCCTCTCTCTGCCTCTCCTCTGCTCTCTCTCTCAAAAGAAACCAACTTAAAAAAAACAAACATACCATGAAAGTTGGAAAACTCAAAGCATCTGTGGCTCACTCTGGCCTTTAATGGGAGTCCTGGGCCTGGAAAGCCTGAAATACAGTGGGGTTAATGCTGCTTTCAGAAGCAAAAGTGCCATCCAGGCCCATAAGATGCTGGCCACGGAGATCTGTTCCGATATTTAAGTGGTAAAGGGCTAACTCGATCGCACCCATCCTGCAAACTCCCTCCCCAAGCTGACAACACTGACTCTTGCCATGGTGCCTGAGGGACTGAGAAAGTGTTTCCGGGAAAAGGTGGCATACAGTGGCCCACAGGGGGCATATAGTGTTTTTTGGGGGACGGTCCCTCCCTAACATTCGTCCTGGTGGTGCCCTCCACTCTCCCCAGGGTGGGCAAGTGGGCCAAGTCGAATCTACCCACCAATGTCATGGTTCAAAGCAGGGCAGAGGCCCAAGCCAGGCCACGTGGCCCTCACACCCGGAGGATGGGTTTCCTCCTGAGAAGGCAGTTCTTGGTGGGAGCAGGAAGCAGAAGGGGAGCTAGAGAACCAGAAAGCTCCAGCTCCCTGTTGCCCAGAAGCACGAGACCAGCATGAGCCTGTAAAACGCATCCGTTTCTAAAAGAACAGCTGGATCCAAGCTGTGTTTCTGGAAGTTGGAATAAATTCAGGTTACCTGCTCAGCCAGCCAGAGAGAAGACATTTGCCTTAATCCTAAGGAGCCTCCCCCCTAGCTTTTTGCTCCTGGCAAGAATGACCTCCCTGAAGTTTGCACGTCAAAGAACTGGGCTTCGGGATAGTTCCAGGAGGAGACAAGACAGAGCATTTCCATCTCAAAGACACAGGGGAAGAAGGCAAGTTTCTCCAAGAAGGATTTTGTTTCTTAAATCCTGATCTTTTGAAATATCTGCAAAGCTTTTGGAGATGAATAGGGGGGTTTGGGGATTGGTAAGAAACGATGGGGTGGGCTGTGAACTGTTTCCAGAGCTGTGTTACTGTTCCTGTAGAGCCTGGGTTTGTAAGACGGGGGACGCTTGTCTTTAGTTCCTCAAGGAGTGTGGTTGCAACTTGACTGAATAAAGTCAATGAACTTTAAAATTTAAAATGTAAAATTTACTCAGTTGAATTTTGTTTGACAGTTTGGTGGCGGCCGTGGGATCCAAAGAGGACTTCAGCCAGCTTCGGGGACAAGAAACAGAGACCGTGGTACCTGCAAACCCCTTGAGTTCTCTTTGTCACCATCTCTGAGGGCCCTGGGTAAGTACCTCTCGGTTTCGAGCTCTGCCCTCTTGGCCTTAAGCTCCCCATCGAATCGGCTGCCCGGTCCAGCGGTAACATTCGGTTTGGACTCCCAGGAGGCGCCGGGCGAGTCCTCAGCCCTTGCTTACTCTGCAACCCCAGTCCAGGGCCTAGCCGCTCAGCCTGAGCTGGCAGGTGGTTCCACCTGGAACCTGAGTCCCCAGCCCTCGGCTAGTCCGCGGCGCCCACCGCTGACGTGCGCTCGTCCAGTCCACAGTTGTGCGCTGGGAACCACGGGTGGTGCGCACGTAAAGCCTTGTCACGGCCAGTCCGCAGTATCCTCTCCTTGCTCACTGCGGGTCTGTGAGCGTGCACATGAGGTAAAGGAATAATAAATCTGTTGTTAATGGGCAGCTCAGAAACCAGAGCTGGAAAGTCGGTGGGCACCTAAAAGCTGTTAGAGCGCGTGGCCACCCAACTCGACCGTTATAAGCTGGTTACGGAACGGGCTAGATGGACACTAGGTCACCCGCCAACCTCAAGAAAATTTCCACCCAGTGAGGTACACGGTGGAACACCCCGAGATTCCCAGCCCAGCGGTACGTCCCTCTTAACTGTCAACTTGTCTCTGACAAACCTAAGGCTCAGGCGACGAAATGAGATCCTCCGGTTCCAAAGAATTGAGTGTGCCCCCTCCCGGCACAACTGCTTTTATGTCTAAGAAGTGGGTCCCAGAAGCTGTACGTGACTACAAAGATGGCAGGATGTTCATAAAGCAAGCCAGAATCACCAGGGCTGTTGTGTGAAAGGACTGCCTAAAATGAAACCGGAGGAAATGACACGGAGAAGCTCGTGCCTGTGTCCTCAGGAGAAGGGAACTGAACACTGGACCGATTTCCTGGAAGGGCCCGATTTACGGGAGACTGAGACTTCTCTCCGGCATAGTGAACGTCTGCCCGGAATGGCTCCTGTCCTCAAGCCAGTGAACTTACTGTTGGACCACGGACGCTGCCAGGAGAGACCGCCTTCTCCAAAGTACAAGACCACTGTGTAAGGATAAGGCGCGGACAGACGAGCAAGTTTCACAGCAGCTCGCTTGCCACCCACGAGACGATTCCGTGCAACAAGGGACACCAGGTCATAGGTCAGACAAGTAGGGCAAAGGCTGTCCTCCGTGAAGAGGACGTTTCCCACGAAAGGCACACTGTCAAACAAAACCCAAGTCCGCGCCCTAAGTATTCGGCGCTCTTGGGAAGACTAAAGATGGGATCCCAGGCATCTCAATGCTCTAAGGGTGACCCTCACCCCAAAACCCCAGTGGTTTTATGCTAAAAAAAAAAGTTACGGTCTCTCATGCACACGGACTGGCAGTATTGGAGACAACTTGGAGTTGCAGTGGTCATTACAAGGAATGTTCCAGTTAGACAAGTTCCCTCATTTAAGAAGTGCACTTGAACACAAGGGTTCCCAAATGAAACAGACAGAACGGGTTACCTATTTCAGTCAGCATGCAGAAGCCTCCAGAAGGCTTCAAGATCCCCAGACTGCTTCATTGGAAGATTGATTGCAAAAGGGTAATGGAAAGTTAAAGACCCAAGAGGTACCTAAAATGAGACCATATGACTGCCGGGACTCCTGGGACTCCCCTTTCTCCACCTCTACACCCGAATCCTCAGAGTATTAATCCTCTGTCTGAATGGTCTTTCCACCCGGAAGAGACTACATGACCACACTCACACCAGTGTGTCAGAGGAGGGCCCCCACACAGGCCCCTCACAGGACTGACGGGATTCTGAGGGATTCTCTTGTAACCACTACCAGTCATTCCTGGAACAGCTAAGGGGAAACTAAAATTAAAGGGACCCCTTGTCAAGTTCTGGCAGATGCGCAAGTTACACTCTGTACTTTGAACCCCACTTGCTCCAGAGCCCACAGATGGGAATCCTGCAAAAAGAAGGGTGAGAATCCTGACCTGAGTTTGCTCTCCCAAGTTACCGTGGCCCACTCAAGAGAGGAAGGTAAGAGTTCACGTCCCTTCCTTCCCAATTCCAGACCCACAGCTTACTGACCCTTTCCCTCCCAGGGGCAGCTGTTGCCTTCCTGTGTCCTGGGGGCTTGGCTTGGCAACCACCGCGTTGGGAACCCCAGTGTGTGGTCAGGCAGAAATGCCGGTTGAACTCCATTTCCGGTTGGGGTTCCAATGCTTACTGCCAGTGCTTGGGAATGGGCGGTCTTTGTTCTGGTCATCTTTGGGAGTGGCTCCAGATCTCGAGAGTAGTGTTCTTTGTGCCCTCTCTGAGGACACCTTGTGTGTCCACGGTGTTGTTCCATACTACCAGGAATATTTATGGTTTGAGCTCAAACCTGACAAGATACGATTTTAAGTAGCTCTATGGTCAGAAGTTGGCCAAACTGAAAGCGCATAGTCGCCATCAGAGCCTAATGGCGATTTCTTTGGGAACTTTCCCCTCTAGGCCAAAATTAAACTATGTACCCAGAGGTAAAGAAAAACATTCTGAAGCATTACTAGAACAAGCCAGAGACAAAGGTGTAAATGTAGAACATTATGAATCGTTTAATTTCCATGCTAGTTGAAGATCTCCTTGATATAAAGAAGCAAACCAAAGATAATGTAGCTGGATGGGTGGGTTGGCCTGTGTTGCAACCCACTTTCCTGAGGAATTAAAAACAGGGGTCCCTGTCTTAGAACAAATCAAGTCTTGATCAGAACAAAGGTAGCTGTAGTAGCAATGCAAATCCCACTTACCATTTTTACCAATTTCCACACCTTCTCTATTCATTTCAAAAGGCCTGCAGGTATTTTAAGAGATCTGGATTTAAGAAACAAAGCTCTTCTTGGGAATGTTCTACTTGCAGGAACTTCGCTGATAGGTCCTCTCTTTGAAATGCAAACTTCAGGGAGGTCATTTGTATCAGACAGGGGTTGGGGTGGGGGGCGGAAAGCTATTTGGAACTTAGGCCAATGAACATCTGAAATGTCTTTGCTACAGATGCTTTGGCTGTCTGAGCAGGTAACCTGAAATTATTCCAACTGTTCTGTTAGTAACGAATGACTTTTGCATGATCATACTCGTCTCGTGGCTAAAATTTAAAACAAAAGCGATTAGGATCTCTATCCATCTATGTGTCTAGGGATCGATGTTGTAAATGCGTGACATTTTTCTGGCTCTGGGCGGTATTGCTAAACTTAATTTGTAAAAGAGTTTTAATTAATTTGCTTAAAGAGAAGTACTTATTAAATGACGTATTCTAAAACTGTCACAAATAGAAAAACAACACACATATTTTCCAAGTTCATGTGACCTAGGATAAATCCTCAGTAAATAAAGGCTCAGGTTTGTAGGTTTAATTAAAATAGTAATGTCTTCAGAGTTATCAGCATTAAATATAATGTAGGAAACAACTTTTATTCTACCCGTGTTTACTAGTTATTTAAATTCGTGTCATCTCTGTTACAAAATTTGTTAGCCAGAAAGATAGCTTGAGATGTTGGCCAGCTGTTTAAAGTCTTGAGAAATTTTCATGACTAACATAAACATAATCATTAAGAACAAGTGAACAGATACATATTGGTCACAGTCTAGATGTTTTTCACTGGGTAGAAGCTTTTTTTGTCAACAAACTGCCAGTTTTGTAGCAAAAAAATTATATGCAGACATCATCCCTACATGTGGCGCCTCCCCGTTTTGCACAGTGACCTTGGAAGTCCTTTCCCTGGCCACGTAGTCCTTTCTCCACCTCAGAGGCGGCTTTGCCGTATCGTCCTCAACCTCCGGGACTAGTAGAAAAGACTAACAGCATCACTCAAACCCCATTAGGAAAATTCTGTGCCACTTGGGAATTTTCCTGGACCAAGGTGCAGTCACTGGTCCTTCTGAGTCTAAAGATTGATGTGACTCTTAATGCTTCCCCCCACCCTCCTGTGCCTTGGAGAACTCGTGGTCCGCTAAACCTCTGAACTGCCTTTCTGCTCGGAAGGGACTACATGACCATAGCCAAAAGTCTGCCCAGTTACTGGCCTCAAACGTGGGCCTCTGTACGAGTCCTTCTCAGAGCTGACAGAACTCAGGGCTTTTCTGGGAACCTGCTACCTATTAAACAGCCAATGGGAAACTAAAATTGAAATTTATGGGAAGCCTTGCCCTGTTCTGGTAGCCACCAGGGCTGTACGCTCCGCTTGCTTAGGAGGACCCTGCAGGGGCGGTCCTGGTGAAGTGGCAGAAGCGGGCAAAGGGTGGGGATCCTCACCAGAGGCACCTTTCCTCAGTCTCTGCTGTGCCCATTTGAGAGACGACTGTGAAATTTCATATTCCCTTCCTTGCCTTATCTAGACCTATTACTCCCCAGGGACACCTGTATTCCTTTTGGCCGTCTTTGGGAATGGCTGTGCATCTCAGGAGGGGAGTATGCTTTGCACCCTCTTTGAGGATGCCTTTGCACCCATGGGTTCATACTGCCAGGAATATTGAGTGTCCCACCTGAAACTGGACAGGACATAGGAAAGGATTTGTAAAATAGCTCTGTGGTCAGATGTTGGTTACATTGGAAGCTGACATTCAGAGCCTGACAGAAACTTTCTTTTAGATCTTCCCCCCTAGACTAAATGGAACTACGTACCCAGAGGGAAAGAAGACCATCACAAAGATCAGCAGCTCTAAATTAGTAGAAACCTAATGATTTCCATCTTAGAGAAAGATCTCCCTGAGATAAAGAAGCTGAATATAACATAACAGGATGGGTGGGTGAGACTGTGATGTCACTCAGGCTGCAACCCAAATCTGAGAAATTAAAAACTGTTGTCTTGGGGTGCCTGGGTGGCTCAGATTGTTAAGTGTCTGACTATTGATTTTGGCGCAGGTCACGATCTCACAGTTCGTGAGTTCAAGCCCCACATTGGACTCTGTGCTGACGGCATGGAGCCTGGCTGGGATTCTCTGTCTGTCTCTGCCCCTCAAAAATAAATGTTAAAAACAAACACCTGTTGTCTTGCAACTCAAGTCTTTGCAAGAACAGAAATGTAGCAATTCAAATGGAAGCAATTCAAAGCCCACCTATCATTTTCACCAATCCCCAAACCTCCCCTTATCCATCTCAAAAGGCTTGTGGGTATTGTAAAATTCTGGCCTTAGGGTAACAACATTCCTTCTTCACCGAACTTGTGTTCTTTCTCTGTGCTGTAGAGATGGAAGTGTTGTGTTTGGTTTTCTCTAGGAATCAAAGTTGTTCTCATCAGAAGGGAAAAACTGTGGGAGAGTGGTGTTCTCCAAGGTGGAAAATGTTGTCTTCACAAGTATCAGTGAAAAGTTGAAGTCCCCTTGACTCACCCTTTTACCAGAAGCATGATGTGAATGTGATCCTCTTATAAATGGGTGAGTTTTACAGTATTTCACCTGTCTCGTGGCTAAAAATTTCACACACAAGTTCTAAGATCTTTGTATCTGTGTCCATGATCTTGTAAGTGTATGTGTGCCTGTGATACACGTGGGATCTTCTCTGCCTCTGGATGGTACTGACAAAATGAATTGGTCAAGAGCTCTATTTATTTGGCTCAAAGACAAACAAGGGCTATACAGATGAGGTGCACTCTAAGAAGAATAAATGCTAGCCCAAATGTTTCTCAAGTTCACGTGGTCTAGGGTAATCTTCGGGAAATGAAAGCTAATTTCAGTTGCTTAGTTTCATTACAATAGGCATGTCTTTAGAATTACCAGTGTGAAATACAATACTCCTTTACTTCCTAGGTTAACTAAAAGTCAAATAAGCTCATGTTGTCTATTACGGAATTGGCCACAAAAAGATCATTTAAGATGACAGTCAGCTGTCTAATGCTCATGAGACGTTAGGAGTAATCTAAAAATTAAGAACAAGAAAATTAAACAGAAGGATGATAAAGGTTCATAAATGAACTTTTCAACAATAGTTATGCTTATGGGTCAGTCTGCTTAAGAAATAGTCTCCAGGGGTCACCAGGTGGCTCAGTTGCTTGAGCGTGTGACACATGATTTTGGCTCAGGTCGTGACCTCACTGTCATGAGATAGAGTCCTGTGTCGGGCTCTGTTCCAGGCACATATCCTGCTGGAGATTCTCGCTTTCTCCTCCTGTCCCTCTCCCCTGTGCTCTCTTTCTCTCTTAAGTTTGCAAAATCTTTTTGGTCACTTGAAGCCTGAAAGTTTATAGTGAGCTAAGTTAAGGATGGACTTTCACTGACTCATTTCCAAATAAAATACTAAAGTGTTCATTACTGGACACAGATTTATCCACTTTTCACTTCCTTTTACAGAGGCCATAAAGATATTTGGGCCTATTAGTACACCTGTTTCAGGCCATATGGAAAAGTTTACTATGAAGAAGAATTTACTTCTAGAAATCATGAAGTGTATTTGTAAGTTTGCAAATCTACAGAACGTTAGTGTAAGAGACCATTCACGATTGCTAATAGTTTTTACTAGAAATGAAGAATTCTAAGGGTTAAGAATTCTCATCAATACATGTAATTAAAATTACTTATAAATAATAAAAAGAAACAAGTGTGGATGAAAAGTAGGCAAGTGAAGCAAAATGACTGGTTGCTCTTAGCCAACTTGACCACATTCTCAAATTACTTCCCAAGATTCTTTTTTCTACAAACCACCTACCAATTTTTTGTTCCATGGAACAAAATCTGAACGGATCTAAAAAATTGGTAGGTGGTTTGTGGAAAAGGAATCTTGCGAAGGGAATTTGATATGTGGTCAAGTTGGCTAAGATGGGAATGGATTTAAGTTTTTTAATGAGGGTTTTTTTTTAAATGTTAATTTTTGAGAGGGAGAGAGACAGAGTGCAAGTGGGGGAGGGGCAGAGAGCGAGACACACACACACAGAATCTGCAGCAGGCTCCAAGCTGTCAGCACACAGTGTGATGCGGGGCTTGAACTCCTGAACCGCGAGATCATGACCTGAGCTGAAGTCAGACACTTACCTGACCCAGCCACCCCCGTGCCCCAATGCGTTTTATCATCCAAAGCACACGGGTGCAAAAATAGAATTTGGTTTTCTCTTGAAAGGACTAAGTCTTCTTGGACATGTGGTCTGATTTTGATAAGCTACTGTAAAAGATTTACCTTTCAAGTAATCGGCCTGGACAGCCAAGATTTTGTGTTGTAGCAAAATAATTTATCGTGCTTCATGTGGTCTTTATGAAGGCGTCCATTACATAAGAAAACCCAGTCTTCTCACTAGTAAAAGAGCTAAGTTTTGTTCACAACTCTGTTACTTTGTCTATTTGCCTTCATCTACCTAACCAAAGTGACAGGATGTTAATGAAGTATTCTTTCATAATGATCTGTGATCCTATTTAGTCCTGTGTTCAAACCTGTTGATATTTAGACAGTTTCCCGTAACCAGATTCTCAAGGGTGTCTTCCTGACCTTAAGGTAACTTTGAGATTTCCCTAGAAATTTGAGATTTTCCTAGAGTGTCCCTGGGAAATCCCAAAGGATTGTCTCTCACCTTAAAAAAAGATGCTATACTAATTAGGTTTATTTGCTGTGTTAAACTACATGGGAAGCATTGTCAAATACGTGATAAAAACCTTATTATTTGTATGGATCATATTATTAGTATAAACAGTCTAAAATTGTATGAAGTGTCTAGAAATCTGATATGGCCTGGTATAATATTATTCAGACATCTAGTTATTATCTTTAAATTGTGTGTATCACAGAAGTAACCAGATTTCCTCATCAATTCCGTTATAGTGAACTACAATCGGAACTTTAGCATTTTGTCATTTACAGACCCTTGATTGTTTTACTCTGATGATTCTGCAAAACTGAAACGCATGGAAAGAACCCTACCAAGAACTCTGGACTGCTGACATTCCTGCCAAATTAGAAGGTGTTGAACCTGGGGTGCCTATGTCACAACTGAGGAAGGCTCCATCTGACTTTGGGTCCGGTACAAAAGCCGGAGACCTCAAACTCAAATGGACCAGCAAGAGATGTCGACTGCTTCTTCCCAAGATGGGGGGTAAGAAAGTTTCTTTCCTCGTTCGCTTTCTGATCATCTTTTACCTAAGTCTTACTCCCTGAAGGGTCTTCAAGATTTTGTCCACCATTTTCCTTGCCCCGCCCTGAAAAGGTAATGCGCTTGTTCACATAGCTCAGGCCACTGCAGAGAGAAAGGTCATCTAACCTCCAAAAGACTGGATTTCCCATGGTGCTTGTGATCCCATAGTTCTGCCCGTCACAGACTTCTGCCTCACTCCCACTGCTTCGGTTTCTCCGGGCCAAACCCAGCCCCTTCTCTGTCACGTCACAGTCCCCGGTTAAGAACCTCTGACCCAGGGGACTTTGCATCCAGGCTCTATCCAAAGACAGGGACACAAGGGAAGGGTAACCAAATAAAACCACCTGTGGGGTCTACAGCCCCTCAAGTTTTACTGGCCTCCGTGGTGGTGCTCTTGGGAGTCCCAAGCCTTAGACTTAAATAGGAATTAGCATGAAGGATTCATATTCAAAGTTTGCTTCCCTTGACAGAAACCCCCCTAGACAGGAGTAAGAGCAAATGAGGCTACAATCAGGAACCTCTCCTGCACTCCTGAAGATGTTGCAGAATCCGTCGCTAAAGCAAGAGCCGCCTACCAGTAATTCCTATGCTCTCTGCCGAAGTCGTTCTTGATGCTAAGGTAGCCCCTGATTATCGTTTAGCTGAGCAACGTGAGGGTGGCCCCATTGCCACCAGCACTTGCTGCACTGGGATAGATGCTTCTGGGGGAGCTGACACGCGGCTACACCAGATCACTACACAAGCCAGCTGACTTAAGAAAGCGACTCCTTCAGTGGGGTCTTCCTTTGGTTTGGGTCTTGGGGACCACGGCTCCAAAGTGCACTCGAGGGGCGCCTGGGGGGGCTCTGTTGGTTAAGCGTCTGACTTCTGCTGGGGTCATGATCTCACAGTTTGTGAGTTCGAGCCCTGCGTCGGGCTCTGTGCTGACAGCTCAGAGCCTGGAGCCTGCTTCGGATTCTGTGTCCTGCTCTCTCTCTCCCCCACTCACGTGCACTCTCTCTCAAAAATAAACGTTAAAAAAATTTTTTTAAATGCGCACTCTAGACAGTGGGCACGATCCTGCTATAATGACAGTCCTCTCTCTACCTTTTTTTTTTTTTCCTCAAAAGGTTTCAATCCATGTTCGCAGCCATTAACCACCTAGCAAATAATCCCCCTAAGAACAGAACTTCAGAAAAGGAACAAAGAGAATGACCAACAGAAAGAACGAACCTGATGTCATGACCCGCGAATACCACACAGACATTTGGCAAAAGACCACGAGAACTGCCGAGCTTTAGAGGGAAGCGGCCCTAATGCCTTAAGTTGGGATCCCATCTCTCAGGCTGAGAATCGGATCAAAAGGAGGGACATGTTGAAAACAAGAAAATAGGCCCCAAATGGAGTCACTCACGCTAAGGTCCACGTCACCGAACTTCGGCTCTCTCAGAAATGGAATCTTAAACCAGTCAGGGCGTCTGCCTGACAGACCCCTGCCATTCCCTAAAGGAAAGTGACTTGGCCATATCCAACCGATTTTTGTCTAGTGTAGCCTCCTTGTTCCCTCTCCCTCCTGGCTATAAAAGTCTCATTTTGCCTAGTTCCTCTGAGCTCCTTTCTTCTGCTAGACAAGAGGCTGCTTCATTCATAAATTGACGAATAAAGCCAACAGCATCTTTCAGATTGCCTCAGCAGAATGTTGTTTGCTTTCTTAACACCATCTCCCTCTCCAAGGCTAAGCCCCTGTTTTCCTAATCCCCTATCTGCCACCTCGGAACTGTTCCTTACCTCATCCTACCTTACCTTTTAGGTGGAAGTCTGGCTCCTTATCTACAGCAACATGGTGTTTACCAAACAAACGCCCTGCTTGTTCATGCATCTGTGTTTTTGCCCCTGCAATGGCCCTTCTCCAGGTCCCTCCACCCCAGGCCGTGGAGGTGGAGGCTAGGTTCAAGAGGTATGGCCCTGGAGCCAGGGTCTTCCCCTCCCCTTGGAACTCTGGCCTCCAGCATGGTTCCTGGAACATAGGATTTTAATTTTCTGGTTACATAAGCTTACAACTTTTTATCCACTTCTGAATGGTATCCTTATCTTTTTAGTTGACCCTTGCAATGCTATTTAAATTTCAACGTCTTGTCTGCCAGTTAGATTCTGGTCCCTGGTAACCGGACCCAGACAAGGTAGCATGGGTTTTATGGCCACCATGGCAGTGCTGTGCAAATTGGAATGTGCCTTGGATTGACCCAGGGGTCTCGTTGAAATGCAGACTCAAATTCAGTAGGCCCAGGAGTCCAGATTTCCAACGAGCTCCCAAGTAGTGAGGACAGTGATGCTTATCTAGGGACATTTTGGACAGCAGGCCATGTGGCCGAGTATACATCTGTCCCTCAGGAATGCAGGATGAAAGCAGGGGTGATGTGAAGGTGACTGGATCAACTCAGTCTGGTTTTGGTGCTTTGCCGTGTAAACTGTAGGGCGCTCCTCTTTTCCTGGACATTGACCATGACACCAGTAAAAGCTTCTGCAAGTATCTGCGTACACAGAGTCTGGGAAGGGCTACGACACACAGTGGGGTCTTTTCTGGGAAGTAGCAGTGGGAATGTCTAACATCTCATGTCAAAACATATAGAGTTCCCCAGGTATCTAGAAATAAGACATAAGAATAATGCCTTCCACATAAGAATAACGCCTTCCACACCATTCAGAAGCTGCTTCTGGAAATTACAATGCGGACAAGGGCGATACATGCAGCACATGTGAGATCACACACTCGTGAGAAGCGGGGGGGGAGGGGGGGAGGGCGGGGAGAACCGAACACCCCCTTACAATACCTCTAGTCATCAGTGCTTTGGTGAGTTGGAGACTCAGACCCATCCATAATGGGTGAGTTTTCTGTTGCTTCTCTGAACAAAGGAAAGCAGAAGAAGGAAGAGAAGAGAGGTCATGTTAAAGAGAGGAACTGACACAGACATGATTAGTAGCTTATTAATACATTGCAAAGATCAGTCGACTATACACCCAAGCGTTAGTGACAAATAACAGAATTCACGCAGAACTTTCAAGCCCCAAGAGTGACTCAAAGGCCTCCTCTTTGGTTTTGTTCAGAAGGCGGGCTTTGGCACTTTGTACCCATTTCTCATTTTCCTATCACATCACAGAGAACAGTTGCTGGTTGTTTACGACCGTCCACCTCCTCAATCTGATAAACATTTACTTCAAGGACCCAAACAGCTTGGTTTCCAATTTGTCCAGCCTCCTCACTAGCTCTTTGTGGTGGAACACAGGTGGGGTTCGAGGCCAGCTCAAGGGCGTTCACTCCTTTCAGGCCTGCCCTCCCGCAAATAACAGTCATATAATCAGATTAGAGGAGACTGGGCGGGATTCAGAAAATGTGGACCATCCCGACAAAGACCCTGAAATGGGAAGTTCCTTATTTGGGTGAAATGGCTTGGCCACTGGAGATACCAAGATAACACAAGGTCTGATGTACTTTCTCCTATGAATTAATCTCCGTGCCACTCTCGGGCCTGAGGCCTTGCAGTAGCTGCCCGACCACGTGTGATGGACCTGACCTGTGGATGGCATGGGAGGGAGGGTCATAACGACCTGTAATAAGGACGGAGAGGGTAGCTGCCGCCCCGAAGACCAAGAAATGGGAGTGGACACAGATCACTGTGGTTGGGACTATGGGTTCTCCTGACTCAAAAGGAGGAAGAGGCATCATGGGCTATAGTTGAGGGACTGTCAGACTTGAGCAGACATCAGAATCCCCTGGAGGCCTTGTTAAAACACAATGCCCTGCCCACCCCACCCCACCCCCCCTTGTCTCATTTAGTAAGTCATGGATGGGCCGGAGCGTCTGCATTTGTAACAAGATCCCAAACCACACATGCTCGAGCTGCCGGTCCGAGGGCAGCACTCTCAGGACCCCTGGCCGGTGGAAGAGGACAGGATTCCAGAGGCCAGAGAACGCAGCTTCGTTCAGCTGTGGGACTCCGGGCAGAGCACCTACTCTCTCTAAGCCTCATCAGTACAACTAAGAGATCGGCTCTTTCCCTCGCAAGGTTGCAGTGAAGAATATATCAAACTTATAAATGTCGGAAAAAGCTCCCAGCCTTTGAGTACACCGCAGGCACTCAACACACATCAGTTCCCCTTTCCCTTCTGTCAAATACTAAGGCCCCGTAAAGCCTGGTTTAAAGTCACCCCGGAGAAATTTACAGAGACAAAAACGTCTGCCAGGCACAGGAGCCCGAATGCAGCCAGTGGAGCCCGTTCTGGTCCTGTTGTCCTATGATTCAACTCCCAGACGGCCGTCAACTTTTTCCAGGCTTCCCCATGGGCCCTCCAGCAAACTAGAAACTGAATAGAGCCCGATCGAGGGATCCCTCACCCCTTGACCCAGCGGGCGCGGACAGAACCTAACAGCCAGTCCGAGGGGTCGTGTGAGGACCAACAGAAGAGGCAGGGATCGTGAGGAAAGCGATTTACATGTATCTGCTGGACGTCAGGGGTCAGAACGTCTAACCGTCCACGAGACTAGAATGCTCTATGCCTACGCTGGCAGCTATAAAAGGAACGGAATTTTGGTTTCATTACTTTGCTGTGCGTCACTTCTTAAAGATCTCAGGGAACCTGCACCTGATCCCCTTGGTTTGTGGGTTAAGAGCAAGCAGCTGGAGCCAGGACAGAGAAGGGCTCGGAGCCTCAGGCCCTTTTCCTTCAGATGCGGCCTGATTCTAAGGTGGGGGCAGGGCGAGAAGCAAGAGTAGCTCAAGTCCCCTCTCCCCTTCCTGCCCCGCCCCCTGAAGTCCGCCTGATAGAATCTGAACACAAATCAAACGCCGCGTGGAATTCTGCCCAAAGGAGTGCCGTTTGACTTCCTGCACCCACCTTCCCCACGTTCCTGGGACCACCGCCAGGGTGAAAAGAGAGCCCAGAGAACTGGCCCGTCTACATGGACAGGGACGGAAAGGAGCCAGGTGGGAGGTAACAGCCTCCACGCAGCTGCTTTGGGAAGGAAGGGGTTTCCCAGGAACAAACGCTCACGTTTTTGGTGGGTACACCCTTCCGTCAACGAGGATCTTGTGTTTAGGACATACTTCCTAACTGATGAGGAAAGCTGATCATTCTAGAGGCTGGAAGAAGGGGGCAGAAGGTCTGAATAGGAGACTCACCCAGTCTGCCAGGTTAGGATGTGGTGGGGACTGCTTGGGGGCGTCACTCCAATTTCACTCGACGGCGTTGAGCTTCTCTGGCTTTGAGGTAAGGCAGCTGCGGAGGGGTGATGCAGAAAAGGGGGGGGGTCAGACAGGTCCAGTGAAGGAGCTTCTTTCCAGAGATGCTGGGTATGACCCCGTGGCAGGGTCACAGTGGGGGCGATCCCCTTCCCCCCCTGACTTTTGGCCAATTCGGTCTTCTCCAAAGTATCTTTCTCATTAAACTTCAGATACAGCTTCTTAGACCTTTGAAATACGTTTAGAACTTCTAAAATATGTTCTCAAAGAGTTACCTCATCACCAGGCAAGTGCTACAGTTTTGACAGAAGGGAAACACTCCTGGTTCCTTGTTCCTGGCAGACCGCTAGTGCTCTGAACAGTTACAGAGGCTCATGTTTTTTAAATGATGCGAGCAACGCACTCATTCGTTCTTTCTCCAAACCCTCCTGCGAAGTCCCGGGCGAGTTTCACTGGGCTTTTTTAATAGATGAAGGAGGAACACGGAGAAGGTTCTAGGACCTCCAAGCCCATGGTTTCTTTCATGATTGCCTGAATCACTTGTTCTCCTCTCTGGAACCTGTCATTTGGCCAATGTGCCGCCATAATAAACAAATGAGTCACTGGGGACACGGGGCATAGAATGCGGGAGCCGTGAGGCCTGGTGCACCCAGGCAGCCGGCCGGTCCCTCCTCTTTGTCCCATTCATTCCAAGGCCCAAGAATCCCCCCTGTTCCCCAAAGGTGAACCCCATTTTCTGTCCTTCCCGATCTTTATCCTTACTTAACTCTTTCCCATCACAAGTCAGATCCTGACTTGGAATCCCTTCTGTGTGCTGATCACTCTCATTTTATTCTTCTATTTAAAAAAATCATTTTATTATGTCTCAGCTGCCTCCCTTTTCTTTCCCTGTAGTCTGTCTAAGCAGAGCCTCCTGCCTGCTCCCCCCCCCGCCCCAGCCCGAGCGTGCTGCGAGCCGTGAGGTCACTGCTGAGCACTGGGGGTGGCTGTCACCGCTGTTCTTTCCCAGAGAAGCTACTAGCTTCTGAAGCAAAGGGTGGTGTTTTCCGTTTTTACTTTTTTATGGTCTGGCACTGCTCAATGCTCTGAGTACAAGGAAAAAAGCCTAATTATGAAAGCTTTAAAGGTGTAGTATCGAGGTACTGAAAGCACTTTATAAAAATTCTTTTGGTCACCTCCTAACATCCCTGACATGGGAACCCAGGAGCAGTTGGGACTTTAACCCCCTCTTCCCCCCTCCCCCCACCAGTCGGTCCCACCCAGGGGACACGGCCCAGTTCCAAGGCTCCAGGACGCAAGGCCCTGCCTGGAACAAGTGTCCCCCTGGAAGGAGCCACTCGGGTCTGCAACGTACTAGTGTCTCTTCACCAGGGTAAAGATGCACCTTTGACTGGAACAAACCCCAAGCCACGTCAGCACGGGGCTTCTCTGATGTCTGTCCTTACAAGAAGCGGCAGGAGGCAGGGTTCGCATCTTTACCTAGGATGCTGAACCGAGGGCGACTTGGCCCAGCCCGCTGGGGAGGGTCGGAGGCGCTGCCCCCTCCCCCCCACCGGCTCTGAGACCTCCGTCCCCCAAAGCCAGGGCTGGGGCGGGAGCGCGTGAAGGAGAGGGGACCCGGAGGCCCCCAGTCTCAGCCGTCTGACAGCCCAGGTTTCTGGAACGAACGATCTCAGAACGTCCGGAGGTCCCCCCCACCCCCGCCCCGCTCACCTGACGTGGCCTTGCACATCTGGGGCATCCTGGTGACCCTGCTGTGCGCCACGAAGGTGCTCTGGGAGGAGGTGCTGTACTGGGAGCCGCTGTCCGAGGAGGTGGAGCTGGTGTGCGACAGGCGGCTGTGCTCCTTGTGCGAGGCCGTGGAGCGCTGGTACCACAGGCGCAGCTCGTCCGAGACGGCGGCGCGGCCCGCGCCCTTGTCGTGGGCGCCCTCGCGGCCCAGCGACGGAGTCCGCAGGATCTGCGAGCGCGACGGCGTCAGGCGGCCCGCGTCGCCCTCGTCGCCGCCGCGCCAGCTCTCCCGGAACAGGCCGCCCGCCGTGTACGAGTTGGACGTCTTGAACTGCGCCTTGACGCTGTAGTGGCCCTCCTGGTCGCTCTCCAGGCTGCGCACCACCACGGGCGTGGCGCCGCCCTCGATGTACAGCGGGTACTCCTTGATGCGGTACTGCGAGCTGGGCTGGCTCTGGCTGTGCAGGTAGACGCCGTGCGCGCCGCCGCCGCGCGCCGCCAGGTTGGGCATGCTGCCCGAGTTCGCGGCGCCCAGCGCGCCCGCCGCCCGCTGCCGCTGCCGCTGCCGCGCGCGCGCCTTCGACGGCGAGTCCTCGGCCAGCGTGGAGTAGTTGGCGTTCATCTGCGCCGGGTAGTAGTGCTCCGAGCTCGAGTGGCTGGTGCAGGAGGAGCAGTCGTCCATGGGGTCGGAGCCGTTGCTGCTACGAGTCCGCGGGGTGTAGAAGTCGGGGCTCCCCGTGTCGTTCTCCGAGCCCAGGAGCTTGCCCTGGGACTCCAAGCTGGAGCTCCGGTGCCTAAAGTGCAGGGCGAGGCTGTGCAGCCGCGTGGGGCTGAGGTCCACCGACCTGCGGGGAGACGGCGGGCGGGCGGGTGGGTGGGGGTGCCCCGGGGAGGGGCGCCTGGGGGGACGGGGTGGGCGCAGGCAAGGACAGAACCCGCCGTCCAGAGCCGCCAGCGAACCGCACCTAGGAGCGCTGGGCGGGAGCAGGGTGGCCCTGGGAGTCCCGCCGGGCGAAGCCAAGGGGCCGGAGGGACCGCAGATCCCCCCGACTGGATGCTCGAGTATGCGCGGGGCCGGGACAGCGGACGGCGCCCACAGAAAGGTGGCCTCTAGAAAGGCACCCTAATAGCCTGGCTTTTTTTTTTTTTTTTTTTTTTTTAATGGCGCAATAGGATTCTATAGATGCAAAGAGAACCAGGAGAATCCGTGCCATCAGATGAAATGCCCTGTCTTTGAAGAGCAAGAGAAAGGCGGACTTAGCGCACTTCACAGGGTTCAACCAGATACTGTTAGGAAACCCACGTAGGTTCCCATTCGCCCGGAACCCTCAACTGGGCGGCGGGAGCAGCTAACACTTAAACCTGACGGCTGCACACACTCCTCTTGCCACTACTTTGTCTATGATCCACTCTGCTTATGAGTCCACACTGTAAACACCCATCAGTGTCACAGGGGCGGACGATGCTAGGACACATGTGACATTCAGGGCGGCCCCACTGGCCAAGTACAGGAGGAGGTGAGTTCCTGTTCTGCCACTCAGGGTAGAACGTGAAGTCCCCACCGAGCGGCTCTTTGGGGCTCAGGCCTCACTTTCCTCTCCACGGTCTCGGTCATCTGCTCCGGCCGTTCTAGCCCCCGGGGGACATGCTAAGTGCAGGCCTGGCCCTGGGGCTCCGACCTTGCTCTTCTCGGATGTATCCTCAGAACTGGCTACCCCATCCATTCAGGTCTCTACGCAAATGTCACCTTATTAGACAGAACTGCCCTGATGCTTTCACTTAATGGTCACTCTTGCCTTTCACTATGCAGCCCCCTGTCCATTTTTCTTAGTGCGTATCACCGCGGGACAGACCTTTTTCTTTCTTGCCACTCTCCCCTACTAAAACGTCAGTCCGTTGAGAGCTGGAGTGTGGTCTGTTTCGTTCACTGCTCTGTCCCTACGGTGATACCTGGTGCATACAGGCAAGTGACAAGTATGCTGCCTGAAAGAATGAATCAGTCTTGCCTGGCGAGCTCCATCTTATCCTATATAAATCCATCCTTGGAGCCACAGTCCCTACGCAATCAGTGCGTAGGCAAATCCCCACGCAATTTGATCAAATCAAATGATGGCTTTGGTTGTGCCTCTTTTCAGAAAATGCAGGAGTGAGTCACGCTTCACTTCTGCCAGTTCCTTTTCCTCTTCAATGACTTTACACCCTGAGACATTAAAAAGTCCAGGCCTCAGCGGGAAGACACATGAAGACTAGAGAATAAATATCACCCCCTATCAGTGCAAGGTCGTTCCGTTTCCAGCATGTTCCCTGCTGATCTGGATAGCCTCTCCTGCCTCCATTTTGATTAGGAAAGCTCCCTCCGTGAGGCGTCTGGATGCCTCAGTCGGTAGAGCATGTGGCTCTCCATCTCGGGGTCGTGAGTTCGAGCCCCACTTTCGGTGTAGAGATTGCTTAAATAAACAAACTTTTAAAAAATTAAAAAAAAGAGGAAACTCCCTCCATGCCCACTGTTTCCAGAAGCCTGGAGATTTCCCAGGTGACTCCCGGACGTAGACCCGGGGATACAAATGGGTCTCGTAGCTAACGGGGGCTCACTGCTGCCGTCCCGGATTTTTCATCCCGCTTTGCATTAACGAGAACCTGCCTCACTGGTTCCGGCCTGACCCCAGTTTACCGGTTCTTTGGGCCATTTTGGGGGGGGAATCGCCCAGGTTAACAAAGGGAGGTCTGGTCTAGGGACGGAGGTGGCCCAAAGGCCTGGTACACTCACCTCGTGGAATGAACATAGTGGGGACTCCGGACCCGCAGGTCTGGTGTGGACGGCATGCTGGACTGGGAGTTCCAGTGAGGGAGGCTGCGGATGGGGCTGTTCTGGAGGGAGCTACTGCCCCCGCCTGCTTCTGCACAGCTGCCCGTGCTGGGGAATCGCTTGTGACTGCTGCAAACCAGAGGATACCAGGCTGGTCACGGCCACACACGACCGCACCTCTTCCCGGGGAGCTGCCCGGCCGCAGACCCCAGCGTGGGTGTCGGGAAAGCTCGCCCGGGTCTGCCCGCCCCCCCCCCCCCCCGATTCCTATTCTGGCTCTCAGCCTTCGCCCCAGTTGTGGGTGGGGGTCCTCGGCCCCGACCTGCACCACAGTGTGAAACCAAGACCCTAGTGGGGGCGCCTGGCTGGCTCAGTCAGAAGAGCATGCGACTCTTGATCTCAGTGTTGTGAGTTCAAGCCCCCCGGGTGGATGGAGAGATTACTTAGAAAATAAAAATCTTCAAAAAAAAAAAAAAAAGAAAGAAAGAAAGAAAGAAAGAAAGAAAGAAAGAAAGAAAAAAAAAAGAAAGAAAGAAAGAAAGAAAGAAACCCTCATCAGCCTTGTACATAACAGGCAGTGGACTGTTCTGTGAAGTCCCTGCCCTCAACCACAGTTTCTGTTTTCCAGCGGACAAATATTTACCTGTCTGGACAGCCACTGGGAGCTTTAAAGGGTGTAATTAAAGGAAATGAGAAAAACAGAGAAACAGACCAAAATGCCTTCCAAAAATCTCTCTGCAGTATCAGCTGAGTAATGAGCTGATAATGCACGGCTAAGATTACAGCTGTCTGGCCCTGGAATCCTGTTGGATGATGCTGTAGGGTTCTGAACCACTTTGGGATTCCTGGGAGTAGACTCTCTCTTGCCTTTTCAGAAGGACGCTGCCTAAACCTCCCTTGTTAATTTCCGGGTCATTTCACAACATTAAGACGATCTGCCAAGACACTGTGAGCCCCAAACGCCCATTCCCTTTTGCACGACCGATCTGCACCTTGACAGGGTCAGCAGCAGAGGGCGCTGTGAGCGCAGCACTGTTTTAAGGCCGCCCCAGGAGGGAGGGAATAAACTGGTGTGGATTCTGAAACTTGTGGGTGCTATTTGGGACAGCCCTTTGTTTTTTCCCGTGAGCTCATGTGATCTCCCCGACCCAGCTCACCTGGAATGGCCGTGGGAGGAACGTTTCTTGACCTTCTCGTAAGGCTCATCTAAAGAGGACTCACTCCACATTTTGGGCTTTATGGGGGATTTGTCGTAGTCGCTGCCGTGATAGTGCATCTGCCGGAGTCCCTCCAGGGACTGGGGAGGAGGGGGCCTGTTGTGTGACGGTGGTCGAGGAGGGAGTCCCTTGTGAGGAGACTGTAAGGGGGACAGTGTGCTGGTGACCTGAGAGTCTTCTGCACAGAGATGGAGAGAGACGAACTGAGCAAGGGTCCCTCCCACCGACCCAGACAGATCCCCCCACCCCCACCCACAGCTGCCCCCCCCCCTGCAATCCAGACAGGCGTCTGCTCAATGACCACATTCCACCCCCGCCCCCCACAATCCAGACAGGCAACGAGCGCACCCCATGGCTTCCCCAGTTGCCGAGACAAGTCAAACCAGAATGAACCAAACCTAAACTTCAAGCAGCAGCCTTCAGTGGGGAGAGAAGTTTCACTTTTGATTAGCTACAGATGGAGTGAAGCCTGAGTGCCAATAAATCCCAACAGCAAATGATTGCTTCATACCAAAGAGCAAAACATAGTCATTAACATGTTGTAAAGTTTTCATTCAATAGACCTTAAGCGTCTAATTTGGTCTGGGGGAGTTTCAGCTCCAGGAGGGTTCTGTTGTGTTTGCTTCTATCACCTCAGTGCCTGGAATGATGCTCAATAAATACTTGTTAGGAAAAAAAAAATGAAAGAAAGTTATGTATTTTGCGCATCATTATCTGTTGGCGGTTCTAGGGATCTACTCTCTCTGCTTTTCTTTGATTCCAGGCTGAGTGGGGAATGTGGTCTGAAAGCCCTAGGAAGACTCTGGAACTTCCTAAGCACGGAGGGGTCAGGATGAAAATCCTGTGTGAGAGCTAGTCAACTGTCAGGGTTCTGAGTGGGCAAGGCTGGGAGAGAGATGAGGCAGGAGTTAAGGAAGATAATCAGGGTGGACAACTCGGGGGGTGAGGGAACAGCAGTGAGCAGGGGGGGAAACTCAGTGCTCATTGTGAAGGCAGAGGGCCGGGTCTGAAGGGAAAAAATACACAGAAGCAAACCCCAAAAGCTCCAACCACCTTTCACTTGGCCCCGCAGTCCATTTACAATTCGTATTCTTATCCAAAGCCTAATTCTCCATCCCCCAACCTTGAAACCCAGCATCTATTATGCGCCCACCCCTCAAATCAGTAAAGCAAAGAGCCCCTAGGAGGGGCAAGCCTGCAATGGTCCAACTGAGGCGATGATGCCCCTTAGGGGGTCCGGAACACAGGAGGAAACTAGTCGCCATCCATGCACCCACGTTAGCCAACAACAACACGTACCTCCCCCAACTCTTCTCTTACAAAGGAATCTCGCTCAATTGTTGTTCCCTCGCCTGGAGAGACTGAAGTCCACAGAGGCCAAAACCAGGGCCGGATCGCTCGTACTCAAAGCCCCTGTCCCTGCTCCCCCGCAGCCTGGCTTCCTCCCCACCCGCAGAACGATGCTGATGATAAAAATATTATGACCTGATTGCTAACAGCAGGGCCAAGACCATTGGGTAAATAACGCCAGCCTTTCCCCACATCAATAGCAATTATTTTCATCCTTGCAATTCCCATCATGACTATGTGTCGGGCAGACCTTTTAAGGTTTTCTGTCTCAACAGCCACTCAGCACTGCCCACCAGAGGTTCTCCTAAAGGGCAGAAAAATTAACTGGCACTTTAATAGATTTCCATATCATCAATGTCCTCGCCTCCCAAGTTTTGATTTAAACCCACGGGAACGTTCTCAGAGATGGTCCCATGCCTCGAATTCTTTCTACCCCTGTGTGTGGTGGTGGTGTGGGCGTGGGGGATCAGTTCTGTTTTTCTAAGAATTTCCCAAGAAAATATCCTGATAACCGCTGGGTTTTCAGAGGTCAATGGCAAACAGGAAGACAATTTCAAGGCCTGACCAGGAATCTAAAGGGACATCTTCTCTTTGGTTTTCAAGATTTCTCAGGAAGGTATGGAAGGTTTTTCTTCCTGCTACTCCCAGGCTTTCCTAGTGGGCTTCAATCTTAGACTTGTGATCCAACCAAAGACCATGTCTTTCCTCTAGAAACTATGAATACTCAAAAGGAAACTGCACATGGTGTTCAGTTAAAACTGTGGGGCGCCTGGGTGGCTCTGTTGGTCAAGCATTCAACTTCGGCTCAGTCATCATCTCACGGTTCTGTGAGTTCCAGCCCCGCATCAGGCTCTCTGCTGTCAGCGTGGAGCCCGCTTCGGATGCTGTCTCCCTCTCTCTGCGCTTCCCTACCTCGCTCTCAAAAATAGACACTAAAAAAGATTTTTTTAAACGCGTTTTTGTCAACTATAAAACAGAGAACACCGTTCATGGACCTCACCTCCTACCTCTGGGCCATGGGAAATACCGAAGTTCCTACAGACCCGAGCTGACGCGGCGCCCACCTACCCCCAAATGGGTGAGTGCTGCGAACCAGGGACTGGCGGGGCACCCTGCTGTCACCTCAGCCTGGCTCTGGTCTTCCCACTGGGCTGTGCCAGACTGCATACAGCCTAATCCCCGTTAATCTGTGTCCGAGTTCTGAAGCAGGAAACGGACAACCTACCATCCTCTAGCACAAGGGCATCCGAGAGGGAGCTGTCTTCACTGGCAATATTTCCATCTGAGAAGAGAGAGAGCAAGAGTCTATGAGTTCAGCCCATCCCTTAGACAAAGACCTCCTTGTAAAAATCATACGTTTGGGACCGTCCCACATCCTCCTCTTTCTAATCAGAGAGAACACACGGAGTACAATCAAAATGCTGTTTGGCATTTCCTTTGACAGTCCCTGGGGTGGGTCATTAGCTCATCCCTCGCTCCTGACACCGCGATGTGCCAGTCTTTGCGCATCTGCACTCTTGTTTCACTGGACCCTGCCGTGCCGAGCAGCTTAATATCCAGGATAAAGGCTGCCCGGCCTGGTTAAGCCACATCGTTGTCCCGGCCCGATCTCAGGGCATGTTCCAACCCAACCAAAGGCAGTGAACTGCTATGTATTTGGTACACGCGAAACTAGGTAAGGACTTGGCTTTGGTCTTGTGGCAATAAATGTCTTCTCCGTAAACTTCTTAAGTCGTTAGTGGTGAACGCAGGCTGCTAACTATGGCTTGTATCTCTCCAAAGCTTATTTTTATAGGTGCTAGTTAACCATGAGAACGTGCCCAAGAGGGAGCCAGTAAAATAGTCCTCCCCTCTTAACATCTGGGGAAACTGAGGCCACTGAGGGGGAGTGGTTTGTCTGGAGTTGCTCTGTTCAAAACGAGCAAAGGTCCCAGTCTGAAGTTCCAAGTTTAGTGTTTTAGCTCTTGAAATAAAACACCAGGGGTGCCTGTGTGGCTCAGTCAATTAAACGTCCGAGTTTGGCTCAGGTCATGATCTCACGGTTCGTGGGTTTGAGCCCCGGGTCAAGCTCTGTGCTGACAGCTCGGAGCCTGAGCCTGCTTCCGATTCTGTGTCTCCCCCTTTCCCTGCCCCTCCCCCACTCATGCTCTGCCTCTCTTGCTCTCGGAAAATGTTTAAAAAAAAAAAAAAAACCAGAAAGAAAAGAAATAAAACACCAGACTAAGGAACTAAGAAGAACTGTAATTATTCCTCTAATTCAAGTGTGGCAGAAACATTCTGAGGCGGTGGCAAAATAAAGTATATTCTTGAGCACTTAAAAACAATGGCTGCAAATTTGCATGGGACCATGTGCCACTGGGACAGATACTTGTTTAAATGTGAATTCTGTTGTCAGCGCTCACAGAACCGCCCGGGGCCGGGCAGGCCGGGAAACCAGGCTCTTCTGGGGCCGACCAGTGACAGGTCTGTCCCTGTGGTACCCCTCCCAAACTTGGCTCTGGTGACCGTGCTGGAGGTTTCCGCAGAGCTGGGCCTCCCCAAGGAGGTCTCCCAGAGGCCTCAGACGGAGAAAGGCTGGCTGACTGCAGCTCTGTTAAGACGTGGGCAAGCAAGTGACAAAGTCTTGGCCAAGGCCAACAGGGCAGGATGGGGAAAGATGGTTATTCCAAATTTCCTAGAAGAAAGGATTTTTTTTTTTTTTACGGTCTCTTGTTTTTCTAAACTACGAAGTTATTTTATCTGTATTGTTTGGTGGGATGGGGGCAACTGGGGGGCAGAGGCCCTGGTAGAGCCTTGCTTCCCTCGTTTGCCCACATTTTAAGGTTACACAATTGTGCTCTACGTATAAGTACATATGATTTATACGTATGTAATTGTGGTAAAACATACACGCCGTAAAATGTACTGTTTTAACCGTTTTTAGCTGAACAGGTCAGTGCCGTTAAGTATACTTACACTACTGTGCAACCATCAACATCCCTTGAACTTTTTCATTTTTCCTAACAAAACCTGTACCCATGAAACACTAACTCCCCATTCCGCCTCCCCCTCCAGCCCCTGGTCACCTCTATCCCACTTTCTATCTTCCCGAAGAAGTGTTTTCAACATGCGTAAACCATGAAGGAGTATCTGACGTAGGTTTCAAAGAGTTTGCTGACATAGGAAAGAAGGATTAAAACAGTTTGGGGGACTCGACGGCCGTGGGTGGATTCGGGGGGGGGGGGGTTCTTTCTAGCATTTGCCAAATGTAATCACCCGAGCTTCTAAACCCTCCTGACCAGGAGTCGTGACCTCAGGACTCTAGACAATCAGAGTGGGGTGGCCCAGTCCTCCCGGGGTTCGGCTTTGGGACAGGGGGGCCCTTGGAGACAGCCCGTCTGTGGAGGACACAGGCTCGGCGGGGGTGCTGGCTCGCAGCGGACCCCAGCCACCCTCTTTCCTTCCAGACACGGGCAGGGTGATCAGGTGCCTGAGGACATCAGAACCTGGGCAGGCACGGTTAGCTGAGCCTAGCTCCCGGTGAGGGCCGATGAGAGCATGTAGCTCACAGCCGCTGGCTCTCCCAGGGCACAGCGGACAGGGATCCGGACGGCTCGGTTTGTGGGATCCTCTTGTGTGGACCTGAACACGCTGTGTTGTTCCTATCTGGTTACCGGGCCTTATGAGCTTCACTTTATGGACCAAAAATAAGGCACGGGGGGTTAAACAGCTTGCGCAGGTCATGCAGGGAGCCAGCTGTGGACCCGCTCTCGGGGCTGGGGCTGGTGCTGGTGCCAGGGGCCCCTGTGGGGAGCGGGCTTAGTTAGCACTGACCGGCGATGATCAGCGAAGCCCTCTGCGTGGGTTTCTTCCCAGACTTGATGCGGTTCTCGTTGATGGCATTCTCGATCTCCTGCAGCTTCCTCAGTGCGTTCAGATAAGAGGTTTTCCTTTGTTTCTTCAGTTTTTTGCTGACGTTGGGGTCACTGGCGAGGCGGCGGGCGGCCTCTGTAATCTGGGATTGAATGGCAAATTCCCGTTCCAGGCGTTCCAGCTCGGCCTCCTGTGGGAGGGAGACACGGGCTTACACTCAGTGGGACGCGGGGCAGGGGGACCCCGCCTCCCCACCCCTGCCCCAGGGCCAGCGAGCCCTACTCTTTGGGAGACACGCATCCTAGGAAATCAGCAAGGCCCGGGGCCTAGCCCCAACCTCGCCTGACCCTGCAATGGCCCTTCTCCTAAAACCTCTGGCAGCTAGTGCCCGGGGCACCCCCACTTTCGAGATTCTTGGCTCCCGTTACATTTAGGAGACAAGTGTCGGTCTCTACACTGGTGGCATCATTGAGAAGCAGATTCCCCGGCCGCAGGCGGGGGGCCACCTGCCTTGGTTACCACCATCCCCACTGCAAGGTTCGCGGACACCAAGCCCTCGTGGAAATTCGGAGTCTGGTTGGCGCTTCTCACCATCCCGGGCTGGGGGTGCAGTGGGTTCACCAACAGGAGCTCACATGTGTGTGACTCCCCATCCTCGCACTCGTGCCCTCTGTCTCTCGTATTTTGAGCCCTCTGTGCTGGGACGTACCCCGCTCACCGGGATCTCTCTCGGAAGCCCTTCGTGCCAGCTCCGGCCGTGCCCACACCTGCTTGTTCTCAGCAGCTCTGGGCTGGGAGGCGTGGACAGGGGGGCACAGCAGCCCTGCTTCGGGGCGCTCTCCTTCCTCCCCTGGGGCACCTCCCTCTGGCCTGCCGGCTGTGGCTGCCAGAAAACAGCCTGGCGGACGCAGCAGCTGAACGGGGATGGCGTGCTCCCCGCCGCCTCTCCGCTGCTCGGCAGAGGGGTGTTCAAGTACCTGCCCGCGAGGCCCAGGGAGGCCCCAGGCGATCCCCACCCTTGCAAAAACGTGACAGGAAGCGACCTAATCACGTGGGAACCCATCACCACGTCTGTCGGGATGGACAGATCTCTCCAGCTCAGGGCCGGATAAAAAAGGCTCGCCTGTGGGAGGCACGCACCGGGCCGACAGCCTCCATCCAACACAGAACTCTTAGCCGGATTCATTTCCTGTTGAGGGGAGTGGGGCCCAGGAGGGAGGAGGAGGTGAAGATTACACAGAGCTGTTCAGGAGATTGATAAACTCCTTCCGGTTCCTTCCAGGGCTGGCTGCACTTGTTCCCCGGAGGGAGAAGACTATGGAAATGGATTCCCGCCCGGGGTCTTGAAACAAACAAGTCGCCGAGGACAAAGGCTGTTCTGTGCGGGTAACTCCTGCTAGCAGCTGCTCCCGGGTGGTTAGGAGAGCCCTGGCCCCAGACCCGCCCCAGTGTGGGAGCCCAGGACGCGCTCTCGCCCCTTCAGCAGAGACGAGCACAGAGCCGCGGCGCTGCCTGTCCAGATGGCAGCCTGCTGTGTGAACGGGGAGCCAAGTGCGTGGCTGCCTGCTGCGTGAACAGGGAAGCCAAATATGTTCCCAGGAGAGACAGAGGCGGGACGGAGCTGGGGGTGGGAGAGCTCTTCGCTTCCTAGAATAGCTCTGTGCATGTTCGTGCCAACTTGAGGGTACTTCCTTTCACTGATTCTGGACTGATCTATGCAGGGACAGGTAAGGAAGACAGGGCTGCACATGAGCTTCTCAGGAAAGGACAGTCCTCTCTTCCTGGACAGTGTGAGGGAGCCACTGGTGAGAAGGCCCTCGGGGCTGCGGGAAGAACAACGGTGCACTCGCTAAGGTGGGGTCTGCTCTTGTAAGTTTAGTGCCAGGCGTCTGTCCGGCCTAAGGGCATGGCAGTTCCTCAGGCAATCCTGCCAACAGCCGTATTTGAAAAATGCCCAACCAGGTGGTGTCCTGAATCCCACCCACCCTCACCCCCGTCCTGACCCCGATAAAATCCAGGGCCCACCCACAGCCATGCACCTCCGCTGTTTCCTCTCTGCTCAGCAACTCTTGGTCGCTGAGCACGATTAAGCAGGGGTTAAGTAGCAAGTTAAGTGTTTCTCAGGCTCAGAGATGTAAGGATTGGGAAGTTCATCTTCTAGAAGAGCAGCTTGTGATGTGGATGAAGCTTCTGATGTGTCCACCAGTCCCCCCGGGGAGCCGCCAGTGCCAATCTCAGACTGATCCCCTGCTGGCGGCTGCAGGGCACTCGCGTCCCCTCGGGATTCACCCTCACACTCACCCACCGCGGGTGTGACACAAGAATGTGAGCTCCCCCCAATCACTTTTTAGAGTCTGTGCATTTAAACACATACGTGGCATTCCCTCCTCCATTGGATTTGATGCCTGTTCTTTTAAGCCCTCTGTTCAAGAGCATTTTCATCAGTAGCTTCATTCAGAATAAATCTGGGAAGACATTTCCTGGACATGGCCTTGAGGCCTAAAGGTTTGCCTGGCCTTGAATCTCTCTTGGTCTGAGGCTGGATAGCTTATTAACCGGAGGGAGACCCAAGACCCTCCCCCCGCCCCCCTCCCCAGTCCTGACCTCTCCAGCCCCAGCCCCCCACCAACGTTTAGTGCCAAAGAGGATGAAAAAGCAAAGCTTCAGTGGGTCCCCTAAAAGCAGACGAGTGACATTAGGAGGGCCCAGCATCTTGCTGAAAGTCTGGTAGCACTTTTCGCAGCAAGGTGAAGTTAAGGCCACCAAGGGCAGACCCTACTGTCTTTCCCCCCGACAACGGGGTGCCTGCACCCGTTTGCTTCTCTGCTGGTTTTCTTCCACACTGTGCTGGGCTCCCAGTAACAAAGGGTCGGGAAGTCCTTAAAAAGACAGGCCCACGTGTGTGCTGCTGGGATGTTCTCCCAAGCTTAACGTAGCCACTTGTGACAGGCCTATCATGTTCCACACACAACTTCCACAGAAATCAAAATGCTTACTGAGAAGTCCGCGTGGTGCCCTGTCTTCCTTACCTGTCCCTGCATAGATCAGTCCAGAATCAGTAAAAGGAAGTACCCCCAAGTTGGCACGAACATGCACAGAGTTATTCTAGGAAGGAAGAGCTCTCCCGTCCCCAGCTCCGTCCTGCCTCTGTCTCCCCTGGGAGCACACCTGGCTTCCCTGTTCACGCAGCAGGCAGCCACGCACTTGGCTCCCCGTTCAGAGGAGCAAGGTAACTAATCCTAGGGAGGGGAGCCCCTCACTGACTAACCAGCTAGCTTAAAAGGTGAGACACCCGGAGCAAAAAGGAAAAGGCATCTGGCATCAGGGAGAATGAAGAAACGGTGACAGAAAGTCTGGAAGCCCTAACACGTGGGACAAATATGGCTGACGTAGCAGAATCCAACAACATAAAGGACACACCTCTCCTTTGGGCAGGATTTTCTGTTCATCCAGTTTGAAGGCCGTCCCGATTCTTCTGCGAACGATGGGTGGTTCCTCCCCCGGGTCCAAGGGATACTCAATGGGCAGTTTGCCTGTCAACTCCTGCGTACGTGCAAGAGCAGGAGAGAGAAGAGAAATCTGAGGAAGGCACGCGCTTGAGTTCCAGGATGCACGTGTGCACACACACGCACACTGTGGTGCACAGATTCCGCGCACAGATTCGAAACAGTCGCCTTTAGTGACGCACCTAAGAGCTCCTGAAACGCAATTTTATGTCTCAGAAAAAGTGTAAGAACAGTCCTTTCTTTACAGAACCGATGTGCTTTGGGGCGCCTGGGCGGCTCAGTCGGTTGAGCATCCAACTCTTGATTTTGGCTCAGGTCATGATCCCAGCGCCATGGGCTCAAGACCAGCTTCGGGCTCTGCATTGGGATTCTCTCTCTCCCTCCCACCCCCCACCTCTGGCCCTCCCCCGCTCGCACTTTCTCTAAAAAAAAAAAAAAAAAACCAAAAAACAAAAAACCCCAAAACAAACCCAAACAAACCAAAACCAAAACCAAAAAATCAATAGAAACGGATTTCCAGAGTTTCAATAGAAACTGAAACTTTAATCTATGTTACTGTCAAGGGCATTAAAAGAGATCTGTTGTGTGTTCTCAGCTCTAGAAATCTAATTGTGTGAGTATGAGGACACTGAATTTAGTTGACAGGT
Organism: Panthera leo; assembly: GCF_018350215.1. Lineage (NCBI taxonomy): Eukaryota > Metazoa > Chordata > Mammalia > Carnivora > Felidae > Panthera > Panthera leo. The sequence continues at coordinate 12,400,755 of NC_056685.1, forward strand.
CACCACAGTGACAATGATCCTGGCTGACGCTGAGGTCTGTGGATGATTCAGGATTAGAACTAGGCTCCATTGTAGGGATGACGTCTGGGAATAAAGACCAGATTTGAGTCAGTGGCTACTCCACTGGTAGTGCCAGGGTATCAACAGCACGGGGTCACTTCCAGGGACCAGGGGAACGCGGGACGGCCGCTGTGCATCTCCACTGCACAGGCTCAGCTTCCAGGCAGAGCCCAGCCCCGGGTTGCCAGTCGTCTGTCCATGTCTACAGGGCACAGAGACTCCAGGGGCCACTCTGATAAGAAGAGCTCGGCGGTCCGTCTGCACAAAGAGCTTTTGTGCAAGCAGCCCAGTACGAGTGGCCGGCGGGTGGGACAGCCCCAGACGTGGGACCCCAGGTGTTGACCCACTTTTTTTTTTTTTAATTTTTAAATAATGTTTCTTTTGAGAGAGGGACCACGAGCAGGGGACGGGCAGAGAGAGAGGGAGACACAGAATCTGAAACAGGCTCCAGGCTCTGAGCTGTCAGCCCAGAGCCCGACGCGGGGCTCGAACTCACGGACCGCGAGATCATGACCCGAGCCGAAGTCGGACGCTCAACGGACTGAGCCACCCAGGCGTCTGGACCCACTTTCTATAGGAGGACTGATCTGGCCTTTCCCCACTGCTATATGTGTGTGTGCATACTTTGGAGTGTATGTGTGTGCACTGGGTGTGTGTGTACTGGTGTGTGTGTGCACTAGGCTGTGGATGTGGATGCACTGGGGTGTGTGTGCGACTAGGGTGTGTGTGTGTGTGTGTGTGAATGTATAAGCACAGGCAGCCCCCTCTCCTGGGTCTCTTTCCTTCTGTGTTCAGGCGACCAGGAAATGAACTCTTGGACTTTTAACTCCTCACTGTACGCGTTTCACAACATAATGGCCAACTACTGAGTATGAAATGCTCTGTGATTTTCTTCCCTGTTTTCTAAAACAGGGAACGTAGTTCAAATGTCTCCAAAGTAGTTTTGTGTTTATTCTGCAACATTTTTATCTGCTTCCCTAAAAGCCTGTCTATAAATAACACAATACACTGGGGGTTTTATATTCTTAGGACTTTCGTTTTTTTACCTCGAAACTTAGAAAAAGGAGGGGAACGTGATTTAACCTGGCCATTTGACTTAGAACCCCGAAGTGTCTGTGGTTTTGCACCAAACTGGATTCAAAAATGAGGCTACTGATTTCCCACCATCCCCTCGAAGGCGTTTGAGTCAAGCCCTCCATTCTCCATGACTCGTCTGATTTCACATGGAACCAGACCCGCACGGGGCAGGGGCGCTTTAACGAGCTGAGCTCTCGTGGAGGGGTCGGCCTGGTTCCTTCTGCTCTTACGTTGCTTACATCCTGCCGCACCGCACGGCATTCGGGCCGCCTGGCGCCCCAGCGGACAAACGGGGCTCCTCGAGATGGAGCTGAGGGTGTGTGGTGTGTGGGACACAGACAAAGAGCGGGGCAGTTACTGAGAAAGTTCTCCCGCCCCTTCGCTGCGGGGGAGTCGGGAGACTGGCTGAGCAAGCACAGAAGCAATCTGTTTCCTGAGAGGTTATTTCTTCCACCCAACTTGTTTGCTGGTGTCGACACTCTAAGAAGCGGGAGCTCGGTTTCCCTTATTTTGCTTTTATTTTAAGAGAGACAGGGAGACCTTTATAATGCATGCTAACCTTGCCCTGACAGGCTTCTCCAATTTTCGGATGCTGATTCCCTGCTGGGTTTAGGGACGTTTCCTTTACTAAAAACAAAACAAGGCTTTACAAATTATTAAATGCAGACAGACACCCAAGCCCATATTTTTTCATTGCTTTCAGCACAGTCTCTATAAAAAGGTTGCTAATGCTAAGACTATCAGGGAGCAGATCCCCTGGCCGGGCCGGCTGCTTTCCAAAGCTTTGCAGTGGATTTGTGCTCATGTGGGTCGGCTTCGAGCAGGCTCGGGTTTAAATCAAGCCAGCGCGCAATTAAGCCAAGATGAAAAGTAATGCGATCTCATTCTATAGCCCCTTGTTTCACTCTTCCTGCGACAAGGCACTGGGGCTGGGAGGGGAGGGGAGGACACTCGTCAGCTCAGGAACCTCTTTTGCTTCCCATTCCGAACTGTTTCACCAACAGAGCTCTTTGTATAAGGGTAAGCCGAGCACGGTCGCCCTCCCCAGGGTGCCCGCATCCATGTGTGTGCGTACGCCCCCCCGCCCCGCACAGTAATGAATTAAACAACCAACTTTTCTGGGGTGCCCGGGTGGCTCAGTTGGGTAAGCGTTCGACTTCGGCTCAGGTCATGATCTCACGATTCGTGGATTCGAGCTCCGTGTCAGGCTCTGTGCTGACAGCTCGAAGCCCGGAGCCTGCTTCGAATCCTGGGTCTCCCTCTCTCTGCCCCCTCCCCGACCCGTGGTCTCTCTCTCTCAAAAATAAATAAATGTTAAACAAATACAGACAGTGGCGGGGGGGGGGGGGCACAGGGCCAAAATCCCAAGGAAACTCGAGCCTGGTGTATAGAGGCTTGAGGAAGCATTGCTTTCCGTACAATTTAAAAATCTCACCAGGCTAAGACTTCATTTAAAGAAAAAGTGAAAGAAACACCAGATCGTGAGTTTTAAAGGGGATCGTCTATCAAGTGAAACCTTGGTTTCCTTGCTGATCTCCACCGAGGTCTCTCAATAGGATTTCCCAAGATAAATGTGAAATATAATCAAGACAAACAAGCGTCACCATGGCCATAAACTCAGGCACAAAAATTTTAGTTACATGGTGGCAAGCCAGTCTCTCCATTGAGGGAGTATCACAGGAGGAGACCCCTTATACACTATGGTGCAGCGAGTACTTACACGGGACTGCCATTACGGTCATTTGGGTTCCAGTGGGGTCCCCTTTAGGATTCGGGCAGAGCCACTTTAATTGCTGTCCTAGTGGTTCATTAAGGCCCACTCCTGTTCGTCACAGAGCACTGGCGGGGCTGTGAGTGTCCCCCATCTGGGGTCCAGGAGAGGTCCCGCCTCCCTCTTATGCTGTCCGTGTGATCCCCAGCTTTGCTTTTTCTAACTCTGTGAGGACAGAGGAGGACACACACGCACAAAACGTGAACTGCTTACAGCTTCTCGAAGGCAGAGCTTTTTCAGTTCCTCTAGCCGCTGGCGGAGAGTTTCTTCCAGAGCTTCCTGCCTGGACTTCAAGGCGGCCAGCATGTCTTTCTTGGCCGACTGAGAGCTATCGGATTCCTGAGAACCTGTCAATAAACAGCGGGGTTAGTAGAGCGGCGGAAGGGGGAGACACATCTGGACCGCGGAGAACCTCCCTGGAGCCCATACTGGGGAGGCGGGTCTCGCCCAGGAATCATGGGAGGGGGACATAAAACAGGTGTTGCCGAGTCCCAGGTGCGAGGAGCCAATTCTTGGCCCTCAGTGGAGTTTACAGCTGCCCAGAGGACTGGCAGGGAAATTTACACCCCTGAAAAAGAAGTTTCTCTTTCTTGATTATCTCAAGATACGTGGTATATACCTGTCTTAATTCACTAGCGTGTTCTGATAGCCTTTACACAGTGAAGGGGGACGTTCAGTCCAAGCCAGTCATTTGAATACACACCTTTAATTTCCTTTTTTCCCTTTAAAAAGTTCAAAGAGGTTGCATGTTGGTCATAAAAAACTTGAAAATCGAGACACGTACAAAAGTAGTCTGTAAGTAAGTCCCCCAGAGATAACCACCGTTACGCTTTTTTTCTTTTGACCTTTTTATCTCAGTGCATAGATTTTAGGAATAAAATTTGATTTTCATTATATATTTTTTAACGTAACACTGGATCACGAGCACAATCCCTCCTGATGAAAGTTATACGTATTTTACCACGCAGGGTGGAAGTATCTGCGTGACGATTCAAGCAGCAGACAGCTAGATATGAAATCTTGGTGGAAGGCAAACTGTGAACCAAACTCGAAAGGAAAATAAGCTAGCATGCCAACCGGAGGAATGTAGGTTGGACCAAAAAAACACTTTCCGGGCCACAGTCTTTGCATTCTGAAGCGGGTTTCCAGCAGTGAAGCTATTCTGCATTTCTACCTTGGTGGGTTCCAACAAGGCCCACCGACGCCCTGGGAATGGAGAAGCTCATAATTACTTTGCTTCTCATGCCCACAGAGACGGACAGGTGTTATCAGGTACGCGCTCCAGGGGCTTGGATGACGACGCCATTTGCGAGAGCATCAAACAACGCCGAATACCTAGGGGTAAGTCTAGTGAAAGATGTGCGAGATCTCTACAGCGAAACTCTACCCTGCGGAGGAACGATGAAGAGGTCTACCATGGTCATGGATTGGAAGCCTGATGTACAGATGTCAGTGCTCCAGGAATTAAACAAGACAATCTTTGCAATCCCAGTAAAAGTTCCAGCGGGATTTTCTGGGGAGAGGTGGGTAGGGATTGTATTTCCATATGGAACATTTTGGGATAATTCAGCGATCAGATGACAGATGTGAGAACAACGCAACTGCTATCGCTAGACTCAACTGTTCTCTTCCAAGGGTAAAGAAAGCGTCTCAGAATCCTGAGTCTAGAAAGGTCTTTCATGCCTTTGTGTCACAAAGCTCTGCTATACTCACATCATCCCTCTAAAGAGACTATTCTACTTTCTTCTTACTTAGTCTTTCAGCAAGAAACCCCATTTTTACCCCCTCGGTTACCCCTCAGTTACCATGCAGGTAGATTCCCATAACCCTAATACTCGAAAAGTCTTATGGCTAAGTACATTTTGACTCTAACTTGGGCTTTTTACTTTTCTCCCCCACCCCATCGTAGCTTGAAATAGAGACGATCTCTCACGGCAGGAATGTACCACCTTTATGCCTCCACAGTAGCTAATACATCTGAGCTGGAACAAACACACACATAAATGTCATCAGCCATAAACTTGGACGCTATAATTAACGTGCAGTTCAGCCTGGTAAAGAGAACTCGTACCTGTGAGCACCTACAAGTTATAGAACCTGCCTTCCAAACTTTCAGTAATTTTTGCAGCTCTTCCCCAGGTTTCGTCATGCTCAGTTGCACGACTCCAAGTTCAATCGGAAACCCAAACAAAGAGCCTTGAATCTTACTAAGGCTCCCATTTCCTCATGGTTGTCAGACATTAAGCTGTTACACTCACGCAACACATCGCTGGGACAATACCGCAGTCTCCCCTTCTGATACGGCTCAGGTTTTCTTACCTCTGTAGGTCAATTACCCTGCGCTCGTCAGTACTCAGCTACCTCTAGGGTACACCCATCCAAGGAAGCACAGCTCAGTCGCCCGGCATCTTAATCTGGTTCTTGTGGCGACAGTCACCAATCAAAATGGAAGACACAGGGACGGACACCTAATGGGCTTCCCTCTGCTCCATCATCTAAAGCGTTAGTAACGATGTGAAGTAAAGGTTGGGAAGAAGTCAGACTTCAGATTTAAAAAAAAACAGGCCTGGGGCGCCTGGGTGGCTCAGTCGGTTAAGCGTCCGGCTTGGGCTCAGGTCGTGATCTCACGGTTCATGGGTTTGAGCCCCGCGTCAGGCTCTGTGCTGACAGCTCAGAGCCTGGAGCCTGCCTCGGATTCTGTGTCTCCCTCTCTCTGCCCCTCCCCGGCTCACGCTCTGTCTCTCTCAAGAATAAATAAATGTAAAAAACAAATTAAAAAAACAGGCCTGGGGAAACCTGGACCCAATTAGATTAAAGGATTTCTAGCTCCAGTGAAAAATTCACTGTTTTCCCTTTCACCCCTGCCTAACCCCTTGATAGGAAATGATGATTTATTAAGTCTGAGGATTCAGTGTGTCCAAGGATGGCAGAAATCACAGGAACGTTGGACTCTGGGAGACAAAGTACAACATGTTTGGATGATCTGGTCTCTCAGCTTTGGTGCTGAATTACAGGGCTCATTAGGGCCACTTAAATTATTATTATTTATTATAATTAGTCCAAATACCAAACCCACATAAGACAGAGTGGATGGCTCAAGAGGCCCTTATCTTTATCTGAAACCACCAACACTGGCTGGCTCTGTTTCCTGCCTTTTTTCTGAAAACTGCCTTATGAGGACTATACCAAGTAAAAGTTTTACAAAGTAACTGAGCTGGCCCTGGACTGGCCATGCAGATTTTTTTTTTTTTTTTTAGCAGTAACTGGATGGTGAGTAGACAGTAAAACAGATCTGGCTTTGATGGGCTCTAAACAGCTCATGAGTTGTGCGACCTTGGGCAAATGACCCGCCCTCCTTAATCTGTTGTAAAGACTAACCGAGACCACGCACATACAGCACTTATCACTGCCTGGAAAAGGTAAGTCCTCAAGATCTCGGGTAGATTTAACAGGAGTGAAACACACAGTAGAACTAGAAAGAAAGAGACCATTGAAACTACCTCCTCCTTCTTGCTCAAGAAAAGACCTCACTCTGCAATTCAGCATACAAAGGCAGTATTTTCAAACTGTGTCTTGAGCCCCTGAGTCTGCAAATTATGCTTCTGGAGCCATTGCACATGGGGGTGGGAACAAGATCAAGGAGATTCCGGGGTTCAGAGGCCCCACTCGAGGCTCCTTGGGCCAGGGAGTTCTGTATTTGTCTGTTTTATGCATTTGAAAAGAGGCTCCCAGGGCATGTTTCTTTAAAGGAAACCCTTCGGGAAGGGTTCTGAGCCTGTGGGGCTGTTACCCGGAACCAGGCAAACATGGCCACCACAAGAAGAAGTGGCCAAGTGCCCGGCGGCAAGGGTACCCAAGTAACAGTACCACAGAGGAAAGCTCAGGGGCATCAGGAGAAGAAGCCCCAGGTCTCTGTGATGCCGAGGGGCTTCTTACCCCCTCCACAGGTGCCCTTGGGCATTCCCTGTCATGGGGGACACATACGAGGGAGGCCAGCAAGAGAGCCTCGAATGGGGAGGGATTCACGGATTCACTCTTACTCTCCTCAAGTGACAGAGAATGACTCTGGAAGAAAGGAAGAAATTCAATCAGGGAAGGGCCTCGGGAGGTCAATGGGAGTCTTACAACAGAAAGGTTCATGAATAAAGAATGATTCTAGATGGAGAAATCATTGACCTGATGAAAGATACAGAAGTTCTCTGTTGCTATGATTTACCCTTTGCTGGTTATCTGAACACCTATGCGCCCTTGCACATGGATCACTCTGAGGTTGCTAGTTTCACCTTTTGGAAGCTATAAAGAAGTAAAGCTGCTATCTTTCAGAAGAGCAGTGATGGACAAGGAAGGACCTGGGTTTCCATCACGTGTCTGCTATGAAATGGTGTCAGACCTCGGGGTCACTAACTTCTTGGAGCCATCATGTCCCCATCCAGAAGATGGCCAACTAACCAACCTCCAAGATGGCTCCAAACACGGGGAATTTATTACTTAACAAACAGCTTACTTAAGTACCTCCCTCTTGTCTCCTTCAGTCCTTTCCTCAACTGTTACAAAAGTAACCTTACACACAGTGTCAACCTCCCTCCTCTTGACCAGCCCCACCTCCGGATAAGACAAACACTAGGCCAACTCTGGTCCCACGCTCAGTTACTGGAAGGGAACGTCTAATTATCAACCAGCGCTGAAAGGGCCCGGTTACCTCTCCATCTCATCAACAGACCACAGCACACGTGTATAAGTTTGGATGCTAAAAAAGCAGTTACTCAGAGCCATCTTTGGGATCAATGAAGCAGGAGGGTGGTTGGAACCATCCGAGAAGAGCAAGGTTTCAAACTTTATGGGTCGACAAAACAGTAGCCAAGTGCTACTTGGAAAGGGCTGTCCACACACATGATGAATCTGTACGGGAGCAAAAAAGAAAGCGGCGGCGATGGGAGTGTGTTTTGAAAGAGACAAGTAATTCGTTAACACCCGGTTGTCCAAAGTTTGAAGCAGCACCACGCTTCTGGAAGGGGTGAGGTGAATATTCTTCAGAAAACACACTCAGAAGACAGAAGTAGAAGAAGACGCAAGTCTACAAACCAGTGGGTGAGTCAGCAGGTCTGGGCTTGTGTCCCAGCTCTGCGACGCACTAGCTGCCGGGCCTTGGCAACGTGACACAAGGCCTCTCAGCCTCCGATTCCTCCCCTAAGATACAGGAACGGTAAGGGGACCTTCTTCACAAGTTGGGGGGAACCAAGGAGAGAATGCCTCAGACATGCTGAGAGAGCTTAGAACACAACAGATGCTACAAGAGCATTAGTTTTTGTACTCAACAGTGTTCCTGGCCTTCATGGGGAGTTGGCACGCCAATTGGACAAGGGGAAGGCTAGTTAGCGGGTAGACAAGAGGCGGGCAAGGCTGGTGGGAGGCAGGTACTACCACTGCCCTGTCCATCAGGACACTGGGGGGTGAGGGTGAGGGGTGGGGAGGGAACCAGGGAGGGAGTGGCTTTTCACAGACTCCTGACAGAAGTTTCCCCTGTGCTACAGTTCACACAACCCTCACCAAAACATCATCCCCGTTTTCGCAGAAGAGGTCACTAGGACGTAGGGAGGCAGGGCTGGGATTCCAGCTGGGTGGCTCTGTTTGGTCCGCCTCACACCCGGAAGGAAACGGTAGGGGTGCAGGAACTTTCTGTCTCGGTCACTGCTGGGCTGCTGCAATAGGAGAACCGTGTGGTGTGCAATCATATCTGCCTTTCACCCCTAGACTCTTTCCACATCCCGCACGGATTAAAACGCAGGCCGCAGGAAGGGGGAGAAGGAGCCGAGGGGTTCTTCGGATGAGCCACCGGAGAGCAAGCATCGGTGAGCAAGGCGGGGGTGGTGGTGGAGGAGACAGGTGATTCGATGTCACCTGAGGCCCGACCCTCAGAGAGCACGGGGTGGGGTGGGTGGTGAAAAGCTGCCTACGAGGAAGAGGCCGGAGATCAGCAAGGCCACCTGAAGGAGAGAGGGAACAGCATATGGGGAGGGAGCCCTCACCTCAGGGCCAACTAGGTAATCCACCCAGGAAGCTATCACCTCCAGTCTAATCAGCGGAAATGTTCTCTGTGCTCCACTGCCAGCGAATCAGATCAGCACCCCAGGGAGCCTTCCTGGTTATTGCTGTCAACTGTATGTTTGCAGGAGACTAGACTGAAAACACAATCTTTTGGGTTGGGCTATTTATTATTTTTTATTTTACTTTTTTTTATGTTTGTTTACTTTTGATAGAGAGAGCACAAGTGGGGGAGGGGCAGAGAGAGAAGGAGACCCAGAATCCGAAGCAGGCTCCAGGCTCCGAGCTGTCAGCCCAGAGCCCGACGCGGCGCTCGAACTCCAAAACCGCGAGATCATGACCTGAGCCCAAGCCAGACGCTTAACCGACTGAGCCACCCAGGCGCCCCTTGGCTCTTTTACTATTATGTTTCAACCTGAATCCAAAGAATTTTGATAGAAACAGGTCACTAATAATTTAGGGATTAATTTAGGTGGGGGAAGAGGGAAAAACCGGACCTCACAGAGGACCATTCCTATCCATCCAGCCACAGCCAGAGAACCTGCCTGATGCGTTCAAGGCCAGAAAGTCGCTTTTGGTGCCTATCTGGGAATCTTCTGAGGGCCTTACTGATACCATGGGACCAGTGCCGCAGACGTTCCCGGCAGAGATGTGGTAAAAACCTGTCCCACGGCTCTGGAGGAACAGCCTCCATCACTTTCTTACTTTCCAGCCGGGGGACACCTCACCCGGTGGGCAGCCAGTTGCCTGGGGCAGGATGTGGGGGCGGGGAACGCCAGCTCCCCTCCAGCCGGCAAACACATGCACGGATATCCTCGTTCAGCTGCGATGGAGAATTTGCTCCAATCTTTCCAAAGACCCTGGGCCACTCGGCACCGGATGTGAGTAACCATCCCCTGAAGAACACATTGTCAGGAACTGTGGCTCATCTCTTTTTTACACAGATGGGATCCTGACTAAGAGCCCCCTGATCTCGGGAGACAGAAGGGGTGCTTTCCTCTTTGAAAAGAGGGGAAATTTGAAACAGTCCCCCCAGGAAGAAAGAAATCTGTTATCCTAAAAGGAAGGGAAGGAAAGGACAATCTGTCTTGTTTCAGTCTTCAAGGAAAAAGAAAACGAAGAAGCGTATTCCCAGCCGATCTGTTAAAAGCCGCAAGGCAAAGTTTTGGCTGACACCTCGGGAACAAATATGAGGGAGAGGTCTCAACTCTTCCTCGTGATGAACAGACAGGCATTTTCCTTTTGAGTCCTCAGTTAGGAGTTCCTGACACAAAAGATGTCCTGAGAGGCCATGGGAAATGCTGTCGCACTGCAGATTTTTCGGGTTAAACGTGTGATCTCTGGAGACCATCTCCAAGAATTAAATGGGATGTTTAATGTGAAAAACATATGCCTGGACAACTTCTCATCGGGCTCAGCAATTATAGTCCACCTGAACGAGTAGTGAAATGGAAGCACCTGGGTGGCCGGTAGGGATCTCTTCGAGAGTTTTACCGTGTGGCCATTTCACTGCTCAGTGGCACTTTCGACAATGGGTAGAGAGGACAAATATAATGGGGGGGGGGGGGGTGCTGAATAGTTGACTATAAAAATTAGCAGGAGTATCTAATAAAAATATTAAGTTCGATATCCATTTCAAACTACTGTTTATGGGTAACTCACATGGTTCCCCCTTTCTCTTATATTGTGAAATGAGGGGCTTGATCTTTCCAGCTCCCAGACTCTAATTCCGCGGCGGCATCGAAAGCGCTGGGCTCAATGGGAACGCAGTGATGTCTATGAGGGACCACAGGGATATTTATTTTCCAATGTTTAAAATTTCAGCGCTGGAGAGGAGCTTGCTTAGGTTATACGTGCTTACTCTGCTCTGGGTCTCTTTACTCTTTACTATTCTTTTGGTACTAATACCCAAGGGCAGAAAGAGATCACTGTAAATGACTTACTCAGGCTCTTTTCCCCTAACAGGCGGGCAGAAAGGGACAACCGGTCTCCCTCCTTTCTCAGCTTTGACTCCGGCCCATCCCGCTCAAGCAAAGCCCAGACACAGCCATCCCACAGGACAGGCGTCACCCCTCACTGGTTGCCCTGTCCGGCGTGGGCACACCCTGGCAGAACCCCAGTCCTCTGGCAGGGCCTGTGTGGCTGTGCCCGCCTGCAGAGCACGGAGGTTATGACCCAAATTAAAGCCCCTGGAATCCTCCAAAAGGAGGCAGGGAGCTGCTACCAGAGAACTTTAAGAGGCTGGAGAGAGACACAGGGAAGAGACAGAGTGAGAGCAAGAAAGAAAGGAAGAAAACAAACAAGAAAAAAAAAAACCCCACACAAACCAAAAGACAATGTGATTTGTACCGGCGCGAGGCAATGTGTGTTGACCTGAATACAGCCGTGACCGTAAAGCTGGCTGACGCCTATCAGATCAGCTCTCTGTAGGGAGAGATGTCAGATAGCTGGCATCCTCATTGTTACATTAGTTATTAATAAACTTCCTGACAATGGAAGGAAGTGCCAGCACTCAGAGAATGAGAATGTGAGAACGGGTGAGTAATGCCTGTGGACGGATCCCAGGCAAAGCGAGGGCCCCGCGCTTCGCACATGTTTTCCCCCAGAACGGCGAGTGTCAGAGCTGGGGCATGATCGCAGGCGGCAGGGTTTGCCCCGGTGCTGTTTGTTTAAACCAAAGATCCCTCACCACATGCTTCGCAATCCTGCTGATCACAACGACAAAGAGGACTCAACCGCCAACTCATTAGTCACCCAGCCCGGCTCCTATTTATAGACACAGCACATCCTTTTGTAGCAAACGCGCGACTTATGCCCCTGGATTTTCAGTCAAGAAGCCAGTGCCAGTCTCCTTGTTTCATCTCAGAGAGGACACCCAGTACCATCTTTTTGTCCGGGTGGTTAATGAGACAAGCCACGTGGGCCTGCAGAACACAAGGTATTTCCCAAGCAAGCTGTGCACCATTTTCTTTGAAAAGGCTGAGCGTCGCCCAAGCGGCTCTGTCAGTTAAGCATCTGACTTCCGATCAGGTCATGATCTCACGGTTCATGAGTTCAAGCCCCACGTTAGGCTCTGTGCTGACAGCTCAGAACCTGGAGCCTGTTTGGGATGCTGTGTCTTCCTCTCTCTCTCTCTGTGTCTCCCCCACTCACACTCTGTCCCTCTCAAAAATAAATCAATATTTTAAAAAACCCTTTTTTTAAAGGCTGAGAGCACGGGGTGCCTGGGTGGCTCAAGTGGTTGAACGTCTGACTTCATCTCAGGTCATGAGCTCACGGTTTGTGAGTTCGAGCCCCATGTTGGGATCCGTGGTGACAGCTCAGAGCCTGGAACCTGCTTTGGATTCTGGGTCTCCTTCTCACTCTGCCCCTCCCCCACCTTGTGCGCAGCATACCCTCTCTCTTTCTCAAAAAAAAAAGAAAAGGTTGAGGGCAAAACCAGGTCTCCCTTAGCCCCTACATGCCCCACTGACATCAGAATTGTTCCGTGCTGGCAAGTCGTCCGAACAATGCTTAGGACAAGCCTACGCGCTCTCCCACTTTTGGACGAGCTATGGAAAGGCTGTGCGTGTTCAGCTACCAGGACAAGTACAGCTGTTGTTTTCTTGGTTTTTTGTTTGGTTACTACATGTTCTGTCCCTCTCCAATCTTTTCTGAGATACCAAGAAATGGGGGAAGGGAAGAGAGGAACAAACCCCTTTGAAGTCCCGCAAAAAAGATGCCAGGTGCTTTTTTTTTTTTTTTTGAACTCTGAAAACATCATAACCGAGTGGTTTGAATTCATAGTTGTCCTCTGTAACTCTGTCTGAGCCTCTGCACACGAGTTACCTGAAGCACCAATGAGCCAAAGCAACGGAGGAGAGGTGTTGGCGAATCTGGAGGGAACCCGCAGGCTCCCCCAGGATGGAGTGAAGAGTGCCCGCAGCAGTCAGGCAGGGGGTTTACGCAGCGTCCAGCCACGCACGGCATGTGACGAGGCCAAGATGGCACCCGGCTCGTGGAGGGCAGGGGGAGCGGGTCTGTCGGCCTGGCTTGGCAGCCTGAGCTGCCTCGACATCCCTTCTTGCAGGGGGACTCTGCGAAGACCTCACCATCTCTCAGCTGATGTATTCTGGGGACAAGGGTCCTCACATCCTTTTTGAGCCTGGTCCCTGGGGCCTTTCCGCAAATGAATTTGGGATATGGGTTCTATAACCTTCCTACAGCGTGAACTGCATTCGGTGTCCTAACACGTATATTCCTTTTATTCCAACACAGGTCTTGCCTCCTGGGCTTGGATGGTTCACTACCTCTAAGGGTCTCTCCTGGGGACAGGGGCCTATAGGTCTTATGTGAGAGAGTCCTATGTATCATCACTGAAGAATTTGGGGTGGGGGGCTTAGCACTAAGCCTTAATAAATAATTTCAACTACGTGGACCTTTTTTTTTAAATGCTAGCCCTGTGGCTCAGGGCATTAGCAAATGTAGACTTCCAACTTCTTTAATAAATAGCAACGACACGGCTTTGTTTCTTTAGCAACTCATACCTCAGATGCCAAGTACTGGACGTCAGTAATTTTAAAGGTATTTACATGCCTTTAAATAGGAAAACAGCCTTCAAAGTTACCAACAGCTTGGAAATATTTTCTCTGTTAACATCAATAAACAGTATGAAACACTTTGAGGAGAGGGGCTCTAGCTTTCTAAGTGTTGTGCATTGCACCAAGCAAGGTTTGGGAGCTAAAGAAAGAGCTCATCCCACAACAATATTACAGTGTTACAAGGGTCAGCTACACCACAATTTGGGCATAGATAAGAGTGAAACAGTGGATAGAAGACAGCAAGGATGAACAATATTTGACAAATTTAATTTTCAAGGTCTGAGGCCAGTAGATAAAAGTGATACAGTACATTCCGAAGGAGAGTATCAGTGGCGGGTATGTGACAGTTCTAGGCAAGGCCCAAGAAACCATGAGCTCCAGGAACACAGATGATCCTCAGGGGCGCCTGGGTGGCTCAGTCGGTTAAACATCTGACTTTGGCACAGGTCACGATCTCGAAGTTCATGGGTTTGAGCCCCGCGTCAGGCTCTGTGCTGACAGCTCAGAGCCCGGAGCCTGCTTCGGATTCTGTGTCTCCCTCGCTCTCTGCCCCTCCCCCGCTCACGTGCGGTCTCCCCAAAATGAATAAACATTAAAAAACTTTTTAAAAAAGGAACATAGATGATCCTTAAAATGGACCACATGCAAGATTTTTACTACTATTTTTCAGATTTTAATTTCAATAATCCTATACCACTGACACTGGTTTTGGCAATGATTTTTTGGACCTAATGTCAAAATCAAAGGTACCCGAAGTAAAAATGAACAAGGGGGATTACAGCAAACTAAAAAGCTTTTGCACAGTAAAGGAAACCATCAACACAACAAAAAGGCAACCTCCTGAATGGGGGAAGATATTTGCAAGTCATATAACTGATAAGGGATTAATATCCAAAATACATAAAGAACTCCTACAACTCACCAGCAAAGAACCCACACAACCCAATTCACAAATGGGCAGAGGATCCGAACAGACATTTTCCCAAAGACATGCAAACGGCCGACAAACACATGAAAAGATACTCAACGTCACTCGTCGCCAGGGAACGCAAATCAAAACCACAGTGAGATACCACCTTGCACCTGTCACAACGGCCAGAGTCAAAAGGACAAGAAACAACCAGTGTTGGCAACTGTGGAAAAAAAGGGACTCTCGTGCACTGTTGGTGGCAATGCCAACGGTGCAGTCACTGTGGGGAACAGTATGGAGGTTCTTCCAAAATTTAAAAATAGAGCTACCATATGATCCGGTAATCCCAGTACTGGGTATTTATCTGGAGAGAATGAAAACACTAACTCAAAAAGATAGACATATCCCTATATCCACGGCAGCATTATTTGCAACAAAATATGGCAACAACCCATCCATGAAGGGATCAAGAAGATGTGGCATATCCGTACAATGGAATATTATTCAGCCTTAAAGAACGAAATCTCACTTTTTTGGGATAACCCAGATGGACCTTGAGGGCATTGAGTTAGGTGGAGTATGTCACAGAAACAAGTATCGTATAATCTCACTTATATGTGGAACTTAAAAAAAAAACAACACCACAAAAAACCCAGAACTGAATCTCATAGATACAGAGAGCAGATTGGTGGTTGCCAGAGGCTGGGGTTCAGAAGGTACGTGTTTCTAGTTATAAGTCATGGAAATGTAATGTTACAAACATTTTTTTTTGAATCGTGTTTGGAGTACCTACTGGATGTCAGGCCCTGAGCTAGAAGTAGAAAAAAGGATTTTCAAATGAGGACTCAGTTCTCAAAATGTTTTTAAGGAATATTTATTAGAGCCCCCCCCCCCTTTTTTTTTTAAAGCAGGAGGCAATAGGTGAAGGAGGGAAACTAATTGATCAAATGGGATACTGGATTAGACACATCGTATTTTCTAAATGAGAAGTAGAATGTAGTGTCTGGCAAGTGTAATAAAAAGAGTGTTTAAAATCAGGGCTGTCCTACAGGAGCAAGGCCCCATCCATCTGGGGGAACACATTTCTAAGGAGTTCTCGAGAAACAGGCAAGAGGTCACTGAAGGACAAAAAGAAACTAGTGGGAAACTAGCCAGCCGGGAGTTTTTGGAAGACAAAGAGAGAGCAGGCGGGAATCCAAGTCGGGGAGAGGCAGAGACAGAATCCCAAGCAGGCTCTGCACTGTCAGTGCAGAGCCTGACCCGGGGCTCGAACCCATGAACCATGAGATCATGACCTGAGTTGAGACCAAGACTCAGATACTTAACCGACTGAGCCACCCAGGCGCCCCCCGGCTGTGGAGTTTTTTAAGCCAAGGGCTGGACGCCCTCACTGTGGGTGACGGGAAACACCCCCTTCCAGGTGGGGCTGCTGAGGGCTGGTCTCAGCTTGAGGGCATCTCTTCCCGCACAAGACAGAGGGGCAGCGATCAGCACCCCCAGGGGGAAACGATGACCAGATCTGTGGACACCAGAAATTCCCTTTGTTAACTCATGGCCTATATTCTTTCCTTTTTGGAGTCTCTCCCTCCACTGTCTTCTTAAGTCACGGGAGGGAGGTGTCCCCACGGACCCTCAGCCTCAGCATGACATCAAGCACACTTCTTCAAGCTCCAGCTGGCAGGGCTGGGCAGAGTTTGACGCGCTGCCTGATCTGGTCCTGGGGCACGGCTCATACCTCCCGGTCTCTTCCTCTCCCACCTTCCCCTTGCACAGCGGTGTGGCAGAGGGCGGGCAGGGAAAGGGCAGAGGAGTCAGTGCCCAGGAACGGAGTCCCTCTGCAAGTGGGGAGGGCGAGGTCTTTGCGTCAGGAGCTCCCAAGTAGACTCCCTGACATGAAGTTATCATACATTTGAAAGTCACTTTTGTATCTTGGGGTAAAGATGCTTTATTTGCTACTGTACTATTTTGTTCTATTATGCTGGTGGCAGGGACACAGCTGAATTGCTTTCTCATCTGCAAAATCTGGATCTCATCTGCTGATAACGGAGTGATGTCAGTACTACGTCAGGAGATTTGGGGCTCCCGGACGCAACCTGATCTGTGGCTGCGATTACGTTACTGCCGTGGTGCCCCCACAGGCTCACAGATATGAGCGGCCAGAGAAGACGGCCCAAGACACAGGTCCGAAAGCGGGGATACCTGGGTTCTGTGTTCCAAAGCCACACCGTCACCTCAGGCTTCTATCTCTTCTTCAGCAGGAAGAGTGGCTCTCAACGTGTGGTCCCCAGACCAGCCGCATCGGCATCTCTTAGGGATTTGTTATAAATACAAATTCTCAGGCTCACCCCCGACCTACAGAATCAGACACCTGGGACGGGAGCTCAGCTATCTGTGTTTGAACTGCCCTCCACGTGGTTCTGATGCACGTCGAAGTTTGAGAACTGAGCTGGAAGAATCCACTGTCCTTCTGGATAGAACCGTGCCAAATTCGCACAGTACCCGGCTTTCCAAATGGCTAAGAAACCACACAGGGATGCACACCTCACGAAGCCTGAGGGATGGGTGGGGCTCATCTGTGGCTGGATGAGGACGACCGTGGGCAGATAAATCCAGGCTCAAAGCAGAGACTCTGGATTTTACCAGGGGTTAGAAGGGTCTAGAGCACAAACACAGGAGCTGACTATGGCTCTGCCCTTTGCCACTCAGCAGGGGATTGAGAGTGGCCATAATTTGAGATGTGGGTCTCAGGTTTTGTAGGACCTTCTCTTAGATACAAGACAGCAGCATTTTCTACAGCTTTCACTGTAAAGCTGAAGGCCTCAGAAATTATCGTCATTTGCCTCGCTGTACTGCTGAAAACATTTAGAAGAATCTGAGGCAGGGAGGGGTTTATGGTAAACCTATGGTGGCAGAAGTAGAGCCAGGCTTTGTGGGGCATGAAGCTTATATAATTTTAGTGGATTTACGGAAAATAATGCAATTATTTACTACAGCCGAGATATGGAAGAACCTAGGTGCCCACTAATAGAAGACATTTAGGATTGATAAGACGGATACAGAAGATGTGGGGTGTGTGTGTGTGTGTGTGTGTGTGTGTGTGTGTGTGTACATCACACAACATACACACACACAATGGAATATTACTCAGCCATAAAAAAGAATGAGATCTTGCCCTTTACAACAACATGGATGGACCTGGGTATTATGGTAAGTGAAAGAAATCAGACAGAGAAAGACAAATACCGTATGATTTCACTTCTTCGTGGAATCTACCAAACAAATGAATAAACAAACAACAAGCAGAAACAGACTGAGGGGCCCCTGGGTGGCTCAGGCAGTTAAGCCTCTGACTTCAGCTCAGGTCATGATCTCATGTCTGTGAGTCTGAGCCCCTTGTCTGGCTCTGGGCTGACAGCTCAGAGCCTGGAACCTGCTTCGGATTCTGTGTCTCCCTCTCTGTCTGCCCCTCCCCTGCTCATGCTCTGTCTCTCTCTCAAAAATAAATGAACATTACAAAAAAAGAAAGAAAGAAAGAAAGAAAAAGAAAGAAAGAAAGAAACAGACCCATTAACACAGAGAACTGGTGATTATCAGAGGGGAGGGGGAAGGGCAAAATGGGAGAAGGAGGGTGGGAGACACAGGCTCCCAGGGATGGAATGAGTAAGTCACAGGGAAGAAAGGTACAGCTTAGAGAATACAGTCAGTGACACCTTAACAGAGCTGCATGGTGACAGCTGGTAGCTACACTTGAGGTGAGCACGAGAGATGGTGAAATCGCCACGTTACATACCTGAAACTAACATAACACCTACGTGGACTGCACTTCAAGATAAAAAAAAAAAAAAAGAATGCAAAACGTTCTATGTTCACAAAACCACATGCCATGAGGACACGTGGCTGGGCCCTCCCAAACCCTCTGAAAGGCCTGGCCAGCGCGGGCCCCTGAGCTGAAGCTCCATCAGCCCCTCAGTAAACGGGCCTCTCGGTCCGGGAGGGGCACATCCTCCCCCTGGTCCTCCGGGTCAAGGCTCTGACTGGACTCTGCCGGCCTGGAGGCTGCCCAGACCCCTTCAGCTTCTTGCCCTTCTCCGTTTCCTCTTACTGCTGTTGTGTGCAGTCCTTAGACGGGGCTGTGGAAAGACCCTGGTGAACCAAGGAGTTGGTTCTTAGAAGGACATCGCTTTTCATGGCTCATTCTTATTTGTTTCTCTTTGAGACTATCTTCACTTCCAGTCTTTTACAACCCTGGAAGCACCAGGTGCAAAGACAAACAACGAAATAACGACAGGGGAAGGTATAGTAAAGGGGAACTGTGGCGAGGGGGAGAAGAATCTAGACAAAGCTGATGGAGGGAGGAGCCGAGATGTGGGCAGGCAGGATGCCTCTGTGAACCCATGAGCTCCGGCTGGCGTCCCCATCAGCAGGGTTCCGAGGAAGCAAGAGCAGCAGAGAAGTTATGGCTGAGTGTGACGGAGGGACAGCAGTACTGGGCACGGTGGGGGGGTGGGGGGCAGGGGGCCGGCTCGGTAAACAGCATCAGGGGGTGGGCATCAAAGAGAGAGGGATGCACTAGAACAGAGGTGACACTAGGGACGCAATATTTACAGACAACTCCTAGAATGTTAGGGCAGGAAGAAATCTTAAAGGAAAAAAAAAAGGAAGGAAGAAAGAAAGAAAAAATGACTCTGGAAGATGAGGGAGGGGAAAGACTTGTTGCTTTCCTTCGAGGCTCGGAGGCAAGAGAACGCTGTCCCCAAGAACAATCAGGCTTTGATCCTGTGGCCTGGGGAGTGACCTGCATTCAACGTCTCCGAACAATGACCCCCTCCCTCCCGCTTCCTGTGCTCCGCAAACCTCCGCCTCTTCCTGTCACCGCGGCCAATGGCGTCCCTACTCTGGCCATCAGCCGCTCTGAATTCACGCACAGAGCCAGTCTGTCCCTCTTGCATCCAATGACAAAATGACTTGCCCAGGGCTCTTAGAAGCACACTTGGAATCAGACCCTGGGACTCCCACTTGCAAAAGGTGCTCGACACTACGTGGCATTCTGTGACAGCAAGACTCTCCGAAGGCCTGGAGTTTCTGGCCTTCCAGAGTCCTGAGGAGTTCGCCTGAGAGCAGGGCGGAGGGTCGCTCAGCACCACAGCCTGCCTTCAGCCCCCCCTCCTTGGTAGAATTCTCCTTTAAGGGCACACAAGCACGCCCCACCCCGTCCTTGGACTTGACGCTCCTGACCCTCGGCCATCGGCATTCAGAAGGCTCTGGAGGGTGCTCAAGAGGCTTCTGCGGCCGACGGTCCTTCCCACGCTGCCTGGTTCTGCTGCTTCGGATCTCCCCCCCACCCTCTGGCACTCTGGGCGGTTTTCTCAGATTCCCGTTTGGCTCAAAACCTCGGTCTCACAACCGGAGCCAGCTCCCGGGGAGCCTGCCAAGCCGCCTCCTCCGCGGCTGCCACTGGCCGGCCTTGCCCGGAGCCTCGCTGGGCCGGGCGCCGCGCTTGGGCGAGCCTCCTCCACGCTCCCCGAGAGGCCCTGCCGTACCTGATGACAGGAGGCTCCCGCTGCTGCCGCTGATGATCTTCCCTTTGCTCCCCATGTTGGCCAGCTTGGAGGTCTTCAGCGTGCCGGTCTCGGTCAGGTCGATGGCGATCTCGCTCAGGCTGCGCGCGGCATGGATTTTAGACTAGAATGGAAAAGACAACCGGGCCGTGAAGAGGCATTCACCTCTGGTGGAGAACGGCTACCGCTCGCCGGCTTGGGGTCCCGAAAGGTAGCACAGGGACTCGTTTCCTGGCTTCCAGCATTCTTAACGTTTGTGTTCCTCGGCCCCATCCCCGACCACTGACGCTCCCCGCGTGAGGTGGCTCTAGAGCGGACACGAGGGATGACGTTTCCCAAGCTCTGTCTTCCACGGGCTGTGCCGTGCAGTGCCTAGTGCAGGGGCTTTGACGCCACACAGACCCGGTCAGAGTCCTGTGCGGGGAACGTTCCTTAATCTCACCAAACCTCTTTATTCCCAGCTTATACAATGGGACGAACACCGCCCGCCTTTGCAGGTTCTGTTAGGGACAAAGGACGGTAGGCACGTGAAGGCTGCCTGAGGCCGTGCCCTGGAACCCAGCTCTCAATAAAAGAGTACTGACTTCATTCTGTGTTTATTTAAAAAAAAAAATTCTTTTTTACATTTATTTTTGAGAAACAGAGTGAGACAAAGCGTGAGCAGGGGAGGGGCAGAGAGAGAGGGAGACACAGAATCGGAAGCAGGCTCCGGGCTCCAAGCTGTCAGCACAGAGCCCGACGCGGGGCTCGAACCCACGAACCACGAGATACCTAACTCTCCTCTCCAAAGTCTAGATTTTAGTTAACACTCCACTGTGCTTATTAATTGGCCCGACTTGGCTAAACATAACAGGTTGGAATAATTAGAAGAGAAGTCTGTAATCATAATTACATTCCTAAAAGTAACTGTTTTTCATTTAAACTGCCTTTTTTAGCTACTGCCTGCGGTCAGTGAAAATGGGGTGTGCATTTTCTACACGTGTTTGACCTTTTTTTTTCCTTCTTCAGGAAATCAGTTGTTGTGATAGTACCTCAAGCAACATGCTTTGCTCACAGCACGAGCCTAACAAAAACACTATCAATGCTGGGAGAACCCATACGTGTGCTGAGGTTTCTTTCCATGGCGTCGGCTATAGCACATAAGCCGATGGTTTTCGAACTCGGTTTGGAACTTGGTTTTTCAGTCATTTAACGTGCATTCGCCCAACCACCCCCTCCGTGTGAGACCAAGTCTGTCCCCCAACAGGAGAAGCCAGCAGAGGCAGATGTGGGGGCCGTGGAGGGGTCGGTAGACATCGTCCATTCTTCCTTATTGACATTCTCTACCCGAGTCCCCTGCGCTGTCCAGCAAAGGCTATCACCCCGTGCCTTCGCCCTTCCTCTGGCCTCCACACTGATGCGGACACAGACGTCCATGCCTTCCGAGAGCCGAGCGCTCTCCTCTTGTTAGGAGAGGAGAGTCTGAGGGACCAAAGAAACGCAGGAGTCTTGCTGTTTGCCAGGTATGAAGCATCATCCCATCGGTCCTTCCTTGACTGAGGTCTCCTTCCTGACCTCAACTCTTGTCCCCGCATTCAGAACCAGGCCACCTCCCTCAGGTCAGGGCCTCCTTGCTGATGACCTAATCGCGGCCACCAGGCCCCCGCAGTGCTCCGGCTTGCAGCAGAAGCAGGAAGCACCTTTCACTTCACATGGACAAGGCAGGCATGCCCACAGGGTGTATTTGGTTGAGCTTCACCCTCTGAGCAAGCCGAGGAAGCACACCCATCACCGTCTTTAGCAGCCCTCTCCACGAACGCCCACGCTTTAATAAAAAGAGCCGAGGACGCTTCCAGTTATGTAATGACTCACGGAGACGCGGACCAACTCAGCATGATGCGAAGGGGCCCAGAGTCTCAAGTCAGAAAGATCTGGACTGGAATCTTGGCCCTGGCCAGGTAACCATTGTTTGACCATGATCTTCAACCTGGCTGAGGCTCAGATCCCTGTTTATAAAATGAAGCTCTTAAAACCCATGCGGTGGAGTTGTGATAAGGACTCAATTAGATAGTACACATAAAGGCCACTGGAATGGAAAACAAATCATGACCTGGAGGCAATTTGCTAAATGAGGGGAGATTGATGGCTCAACCTGGGATTTGGGGGATCTCATTAACCACACGCCAGACCTATCCCCACCCACTTCCAATCCTGCCACTGATCAGTGTTAGAGGCAAAAACCAAAATATGGAAAAGGGAGCAACAGATATCCTTTCCCAAGGGAGATCAGATTCTTAGAAGCTTTAGCAAATTATTGGCTTCTCTCTGAATGGAAATATCACAATGACTAAACAGACCCAGTGGAGAGAGCACACACTAAGAGGAAGGAGTACGGATTGGGAGATTGTATTCCAGCAAAGTCAAGTCTTTGGGACATCCCGGAAGAGCCTCCAAAATTCTGGACATCCTACTTTGGGGGCCTTGCCCCACCAAGTTTTATTACTGATATCCCACGAGCAAGGTTTAATGGTCCCCTACCAAGCTTTCACCCTGCTTTTGATCTAGATGGAATGAAGAACAGAGGACACATTAGAAAAAAACAAAACTCTTGGGGCACCTGGGTGGCTCAGTCGGTTAAGCATCCGACTTCGGCTCAGGTCATGATCTCGGTCCGTGAGTTCAAGCCCCGTGTCAGGCTCTGTGCTGACCGCTCAGAGCCTGGAGCCTGTTTCAGATTCTGTGTCTCCCTGTCTCTCTGACCCTCCCCCGTTCATGCTGTCTCTCCCTGTCTCAAAAATAAATAAATGTTGGGGCGCCTGGGTGCTCGGTCGGTTAAGCGTCCGACTTTGGTTCGGGTCATGATCTCATGGTCTGTGAGTTCGAGCCCCACGTCAGGCTCTGTGCTGACCGCTCAGAGCCTGGAGCCTGTTTCGGATTCTGTGTCTCCCTCTCTCTCTGCCCCTCCCCTGTTCATGCTCTGTCTCTCTCTGTCTCAAAAATAAATAAACATTAAAAAAACTTTTTTTTTAAATAAATTTAAAAAAAAAAATTAAAAAAAAAAAGAAAAAAACAAAACCCAACGACTGAGGAGGAGGAACCATGTCTGGACTAGAGGGCAACTTGACGAGTCCCTGCTTGGAGTTCAGAGGCATAGGGTCTAATGTTTACGCTCCACAATCTGAACTTTCAAGTATCTTCCTCTGATATCTACAGGACAGTCCTCAGCTCTGGGCTTCAGAGGTTGCCAGGATCCAGAAAGGACAACATTCCTCATCTTGGGGGTCGGCACACAGAAGTTACCAGGTGTGGCTGGTCCCTGTACAGCCTCTCATTCTGAATGAGCCGTACGAAACCAAGCAACATGGGCTCTTTCTGCTCCGTCTCTGGAGATAGAGGGAGCATGTGTGTGTGTGCACGTGCGAGAGATGTTCTTACATGATTTGCAGAAGGATCCTGAAAGAAGAAAATACCAGCACCAGGGAAGAACCGGAGACTTCTTGGCCACCCTCCCCTGCTGACTCAAACCACTAGACCACGCTTGTCTCCGGGGCTGATAAGCATCACTTGGGAGGCCTGGGCTTTGCAGAAGCACTTCGGAGAAAGGATTGGCTGGCCTGGCCCGACTCACTAGGGTGTGAAGCAATGGCCAGTGTGCCAGCCAACACGGGCTGCTCAGAAATATTTGGAAACTCGTCCCAGGCGTGTCAGCCGTCACTCACTGGAGATCGTTCTGCCCACCGGAGACGGATCACATCACCCTTGTACAGAGAACGGCATCCCAGAAATGAAAGGTGGTGTAATTCCGGAGGGGAATTTTATCATCTCTGATTTAATCTGGGAAACTTTTAGAGAATTTAACCTTTACACAAGTGTTGGCCAAGGGATACTGTGTTGGATTAACGATGATAATGATAAAAATACCGATCTCCAAAAGTGGTTTCACACACATTGTGTCATGGGGCCAATCAATAATCTCCGTGAGTAATTTCCTTCCTTGTTCTCTCATCGGGGAGGCAAAGCAGGTACAGTGAGACACTTGCCTAGGGTCAGAGATCTGGAAATGGAGTCCCTGGACCTCCTTGTGGAGTTTATTCCTCACCTGCCACTGTGGGTTGAGGACTTGGTTCCTACGAGAAACGGGAGGGCTCTGGAGCATCTGTGAACAAGCAGAGCTGACTGGGGGGAAAGTTCTCCCGCTCCCGGGCCAACGTGTACTTCCTTCCGTCCCCCAGGGGTCACTGAGATGGACAGCTGAAATTCCCCTATTGCGTGGGCACCTGGTTTGGCCTTTTAAAGGATACTTGCTGCTGATAAATGAACTTTGAGACTAACTTTTTCCAGTTTACTTGTTGCTTCAGAGGGCTGACCTGTTAGCCTGGCAAAGAAGCCTTCTCCAACTGCAGAGGAAGACCATCTTTGACAGGGGGGATGAAGAACCCTAAGAACCGGCCTCTTGGGGCACCTCGTGGGGGGGGGGTTCAGTTGTATAAGCGTCTGACTCTTGATTTCAGCTCAGGTCATGATCTCTCCATTCGGGGGATCGAGCCCCGTGCTGGGCTCTGTACTGACTGTGCAGAGCCTGCTTGGGATTCTCTCTCTGCCCCTTCCCTGCTCAGGTGTGCACTCCCTCTCTCTCAAAATAAATAAACATTAAAAAAAGAAAAAAGAAAAAAAAAAGAACCTGCTTCTTGAGTTACTCAAGAGACCCTCAATGCAAAAAACCAGCACAGGGTAGAACAACTCAAACAGCTAATGTACTAACCTCAGGGTGAAATACACTTTGTCCTTTCTCCTTTCAAAATTGTGCTACTGGTGTGTGTGGGGGGTCTGCCCCCAAGAGGCATCAGTGGTGGGGTTCAGGAGGGTTGCCAAGGTCTCCACCCCTCACCACCCATTCCCGAACAATGCAGAGGATGGAATCAATGTTTTAAGGTTCTGACCTCTAACTCTTGCAACCAGAGGGCATAATGCGGACACCCACCCACTGTCTCAAGCTAAAGCATGAGTCAAAATGCTTTGGCCCGGTTTCTTTTGATCTAATTGGGCTTCAAATCCCTGTGCCAATGTCCATCATCACCAGGAAAGCTGTGGAATGCTCCCATTATGCCTAACAACAACAAAAAACACTCTACTCTGTGCCCATTCACCCCAGAAAATGACCAAAAAAGGGGCCAGGAAGACTTCGCAGAGGAGAAAAACGTGTTATGAAGGACAAAGTGACAGCCTGGAAGGAAGGGCCCTGATTTGAAACTGATTTATGAGCTGAGAGATTGTTTCCTTTTCTCCTATTTTCTTACTATCTTTCTCCTCCCTCCCACTTGGCCCCAGGTCTCTCCGGCTACTCCTCAGCCCACGCCAGGGAAAGAACAACGCCACCCAGACAGGAAGTAAGACAGAAGAGGAAGCCGTCAGGATCCAAGAGGGCTCTGATCTGCTGAATCTTGGGCCCAGTAAGGCCAGAGTCCGGCCACCTCCACACCCACTGAGGACCCACATGATGGGACAAAACGTCCCAGGGGCCAAGGCTGGATCTCCCTCGATAGTTCTGCATCGCCTCTGCCAAGCCAGCAGGATTCTGGAAAGGGGCAAGACCTAGATGGGGCTCTTGACCAGAGGGCTAATGAAGGAGAATGGCTTGTGGAGGGAAGGCAAGGCAGCACGACAGGCAGAGGCGGTAGAGGAAGAGGGGGCCGAGTGTTGACAGAAGCTGTGTGTGAACCAAGGAGACGTCACTCTCCCACCCGCCAGAAATGCACCTGTGTGTCCGCACTGGGGCTGGGTCAAACCTCCCTCGGAGGATGGCTGTTTACCAAGGCCTGAGGCTCCAGGTCTACTTTAGGGAAATGGCTGGGTGGTTTTTTTTTTCATGTTTCCAGTTCTTTTTTTTTTTTTTTTTTTTTTTTAAAAAGGAACTGGCAGTTGGAAAAGCCTGGAGGGTTTTCACAGCAATTATCCTAAACAGTTAGATGGTGTCTATTAATTGCAAACGGGTTGTTGTTTTTTTTTTCTCTCTCTCTCTCTCAAAAAGGAAACAATATGCCACTGTTGAAACACCATAAAGGGCTTGACAGCTCGTTCCTAGGAGAGGTTTCTGAAGTTCGAAAGCACGCTTGGAATTCCTCAAAAGGGCCCTACCTGGCTGCAGTAAAGGGCCAGAGCCCCTGACCACGGCACGGGACGTACCCTCTGGAAGAGCCTGTCTCCTTCCTCCCTCCTGTAACTCTGCGAGGCAGGTCTGTACCTGTGCACCTCTCGGGGCGGGGGACACGGTGCCGCCCCCACCCGTCGAATTCTTGAGCCCTAAATTAGGAGACCCAGACTCAGGCCCTAGTGCAACCCTCAGGCAAGCTTCCCTCTTGGTAGAAAGGTCTGGTCTTTGCAAAGTGCCTCCCAGTCCCTGACTTACCTTACTCTGCTTTCTGTCCAGATAGAACTGGTGCTGGCTAATGGCCATAGCCCAGATGGACTTGATCAATGCTGGACATGCGTACCATGTATGTACCGCAATGCCACTGTGTCCAAACGTCCTCCTGGTCACTGAAGCCCTGTGACAGCAAGAATCAGAAGGTTCAGGCATGTTTATGATGAGGGACTCCAATGATCCGTTGACAGCTTTTACCAAGAACCCCGTGGGAACTAAACGCCCTGGCGTAAAGGGGACATATGAACACACATGCCAGCATGTACACACACACACACACACACACACACACACACACACACACTTAGGAAACTAGATAGCAAAGTCCAGCTTTTCAATGTAATCAAAATTGTATATATATAAGGTGTACAACAGGATTTGATATACACAGTGAAATGATTCCTACGGTCAAGCTAATGATCGTTCTTCACATAGTTGTGTCACAAGAGCACTGGAGATCTACTCTTAGCTCGCGTCCAATATTCAGTGCACATCATTAACTACAGTCCTCGTGCTCTACCTTAGATCTGTAGGCTTATTTGTCCTACCCAACTGCAGCTTTGTACCTCTGACCGACACTCCCTACTTCCTCTCTTCCCTGGCCCAGGTAACCACCCTTCCAGTCTATGCTTCCACTTTTTTTTTTTTTTTTTTTAATGTTTATTCATGTTTGAGAGAGAGAGCATGAGCAGGGGTAAAGCAGAGAAGAGAGAGGACAGAGGATCTGAAGCGGGCTCTGCA
Organism: Panthera leo; assembly: GCF_018350215.1. Lineage (NCBI taxonomy): Eukaryota > Metazoa > Chordata > Mammalia > Carnivora > Felidae > Panthera > Panthera leo. The sequence continues at coordinate 12,427,894 of NC_056685.1, forward strand.
CTGACAGCAGCAAGCCTGTCACGGGGCTCGAACTCACGAACCGTGAGATCAGGACCTGAGCTCAGTGGGACATTCAACCCACTGAGCCACCCAGGAGCCCCTACTATTTGACTTTTGGGATTCCACATATTCGTGAGATCACCCAGTTCTTTCCTTTCTGTGTCTGGCTTATTTCACTTGAACATAATGTCCTCCAGGTATATCCACATTGTTGCAAATGGCAGGGCTCCATTCTTTCCCGTGGCTGAGTAATATTCCGTTGTATTTATACACACACCACAATTTCTGTATCCTTTCATCCCTCAATGAACACTTAGGTTATGTCCATATTTTGGCTATCACGAATAATGCTAATCTTTTGATTTACTGGCTCCTTAGGGTTCAGAATCCATTCAAGCTTCTGTCTTGTCTGGGATAAGATGGGTCATTCTAGGTCACTGGATGGTCCTTTTTGAGCTTCAGCTCTTGGCATTGGGCCAAGACAAACTTCAGGAACAGGAAGAGCCTTTGACAATGTCTTTTAGTAAACAGCAGGCAATGCTGCCTATGGTGAAGGATAAGTCAATCCTGTTCTAATCACCACCACCACAGGCCACAGCCTGTGGGAAGTCCCAAAGGAGTCCAGACTTCTTACACTGCTCTAACTCCGTGTTCCTTGAGAGAGTGGTTATCAATCTCAAATTTATTCACAGGGCAGACAAGGTATACAGAATCAGGAGAGGGAAGGCAGAATGGAGTCGAGCCAATCTTCTCCACTACCCCCCTCCATACACGTTTACGTAGGACATAGGGCCTATCTGTGTATGGAGTAGACAGAGGCAATTACACTTTAAAAATAAAACACGAGGGGCGCATGGATGGCTTAGTCGGTTAAGCGTCCAATTTGGGCTCAGGTCATGATCTCACGGTTCATAAGTTCGAGTCCCCCCACCAGGCTCTCTGCTGTCAACACAGAGCCAGTTTTGGATCCTCTGTCCCTCTCTCTCCCTGCCCCTCCCCTGCGCTCTCTTTCTCTCTCAAAATAAACACTAAAAAAACCAAACCAAAACAAAACAAGAGTGGGAAACATGGGTCCCAAAGGAATTCACATCAATGGTGTAGGGAGGAAAAAAAAAAGGGTTATAGGATGCTTTCAGTGAAGTGTGTCCCTTAGGCAGATGGTTTGGCAAATGAAATCTGAGAACATGTGTTTGCATGCACGTGTGTGTGTGGGTGTGTGCAAGGCAAGGTGCTGGGGTGGGGCCTGGGGTTCCCCACGTGCACATAAGAAAAAAGCGTGTTCTCAAGCTTAAGGTGTCTAATTTGGAAGATTTTCCCTGCAAGACAATTTAGAGCTGCTCCTATCACGGAAAAGGAGCCGGTGACAGAGTGGGGAGGAATGCCCCACAGATCCCTGTAGAAATAAGAAGAAACCATGATGGGAACCTTCCACTTCGGCTTCTATGCCAATGGCTGCTCCTGGGACCCGGTACGATCCTTTCTCCCAGAAAAGCGGAGTTAGAAAGGATGAGGGGCTGGAGGCACGTCTGAGTGCAAGCACGAGAGTGGCAGGGGCCAAATGCGCGTGTGTTTCAGGGAAGGCAGGGGAGGAAGGGTCCAGGAGGCTCGCCAGGTCTGGGAGGTGCTGTACAAACAGCACATCAGACCCGGAGTTTTCTCCTGCTCCATCATTAACATATCTCTTCTCCGCATCTCTCCCTTCAGGCTCTTCCCACCACACTGACTTTTCTGTTTTGCCTAAACCTTAGAAACGGAATATTTGCCAAGAACCAGAGAACCAATGTGGGTATCGAGATGGGGGTGCGTGTCCAGGAGCACACGTCGTGCGTCCCCTTCTGTGGTCCACGCTGGGCCCATCGACTCAGGACGCGCCCTCTGCCTGGGGTGATCCCCGGTCCCTGTCTGGGTCCCACCCTCTTCACCGCAGGATTCTTTTCCTTACTTGCCATCCCAACCCTTCACCTCTGGCTCCCTTCCTGGCTGCGACCGCCTCAATGCAGAGTGCATCAGACTCCTGTTCCCTGCTCCAAATACCTGTGGCAACAGCAGTGGGTGAGGCATTTAAGATAAGGAGCGCCCTGTGGGCCCTGGGAAGACCATTTGCTGTCCTAGGAGGCAGGAGGCGGCTGAGAGCCTTTGCTCTGCCATGAAACCCAGTAGCTAACAACCCATGGCAATCCCCTACGTTTGCAATGGTGTCCATCTGGAAAAGGGGTCCTTAAAGCTGCAGTCAGCTTGGGTTTCCAACTCTGACATCAGCGTAGACACCTCCCTGGCCACTCCCTCCCTACCTGCCTCTAGGGTGGAGGACGGCTGTTTCTCTCCGGGAGAGGTGATCACACTCCTGCTTCCAATGCCTCCCTTCCCTCCTCTCTCTTAAGAACCTGAGAGGTTCAGCTCAGAACCTCTCCTGACCAGGCTGGCTTCTGCACTCTCAGTATTTACGGCCTGTGCCATTCAGCACTCAATTGCCAGTATTCTGTATAGAGCGGAGTGGTAACGCCTGGGAGTCTTAGAGCCAGACTCCCCGGGTTCAAGTCCTTCCTCCACCACTTACCGGCTTTTTGTAACCTAGACCAGGTTATATTTTGTTTCTTTTGTGCCTCAGTTTACCACAGGCACAACAGGAAACTAGCAATACCCATTTCCTGGGTTTACAGTGAGGACACTACGAGATAATGTGTCCAAGTCTTTAGAACAGTGCCTGCCCATAAGAAATACCCAGTTCTCTTGCCTTTCTCCCCAGCCGTGCTAACCTCTCTGGACACTGTCTCAGGGCCAAGGACCTCTTTCTGTAGCCCAGAATGTCTGAAACAGGCTAAATGCCCATGATAATTATGTGTGAGGTTTGGACCCTTTGCTCTATCTTGGGCCTTAGGAAAGGGAGGGGAATTTAGTATTGTATCACGGACAGGGTGACAGGCAGGGAGAACACACACGCACAGATGTGTCCGAGGTGCGTGAGTTAGCAAAATTCCCAACAGAGGACAGGCACGGACAGTGTGCACAGCCCCTTAGATGACCCAGTCCCTAGTTTTCGTCCTGTCGGACAGCCCCTCTCTGCATGGGACCCATTGTGGCAACATTCGGTTCACTCTTTTCAGACACAGAAGGGTGAGGGGGGAGAGAACCTAAGACTGGTCTGATACAGTTCGCCCGGAAAAGCAGCAGCGAGTTCCTTCTTGGGGGGGAGGCCTGTTCTCAGCGTCTGTCCCTCCCCCACGTGGCCTGCTCGGCAGAGGCAGGGTCTGGGGGACACTTCGCATCACCTGACTGTGCAGACTGGCTAAGATGTTCTCCATCTGCCGGTCTCATGGAGAAGGTGGGGGCATGGGCTGAGCTGCTTCCCTCCGAGGGAGTGGCTGCTTCAGGCAGATTACACGGTGGGGGCGGAGAGGCATGTTCCCCCTGCTGGGTTATCGCTGGTGGCAGGGGCTGAGACACAGCACAAGCTCAGCCCTCTGACTTGGGTGTGGGTGTGTGGTGTGTGTGTGTGTGTGTGGGGGGGGGGGGGGGGCGGCAGCGTCTCGTTCTGAGAGCCGTCTGGGCGCAAAGTGGCCTGTTTTGGGTGCTCAGAAGCCATGTGCGAGTGGAGCCGGGGCCAACCCCTCTTTGGCTGGCCAAGGCTGGGGTAGCTATCGCTGGTGCCCAAAAGCCCAGTTTGCACCTTTACAGAGTCTGACCTTTCCACCGTCTTCCTGGAGACCCCTTCTTGTAAACCCATCTTGGGACCTATTAAAAGCAATTTATCCTTGGGTGTCAGGCCTGTTTTTGGGGAATTCTGGGCTGCCTCGAAGCCCAGCACTGCCAGCAGACAAAGAGAGGAAGAGCGGCCGGTACGTGCTGCCCGAGAACCTTCCACGCGGGGGCTTGCTGCATTCCAAACGGGGACCCTATTGTTTGGCATCTGACTTTGAGAGCACTGATTTTTCTCCACTGGTGCTCCATGGGACACAATGTGGGGTGGGGAGAAACAGAACTGTGTTTCTTTCACATCCACCCACCACAGTGACACCCTGAAACCACAGCTCGTGGAGTCAATGAACACAGCTCCCTTGGGTACAAATCCCTTTTGGTGCTATCTTCCCAGAAACACTCTCAGAAGCTCTGAATGAGCCATCTAGCCCCTCTTCCTTCGGCAAGACCTCTCTAGAAGGACCCAGTCCACTGCCCCGTTTAATGTGGTGCGTGTTACCGAGTGTCACCCACCTTCCCTAAAACGCCCCGGCACGAGCACAGACAACTCCACACGTATGCACACCGCACACGTGCAGCCAGCTGCCACGATCACGCAACTGCCAATTTCTCTCACGCGTGCGCACGCACACCCAACGCACACTCGAATGCACCGCATCTATCAACACGTTGAGCACAAAACAAAGCTTCACTGTCAGCTGTGACGATACTCCCCTCGGTCAACCGTCCCCTCCCCCCCTCCCCCAAATGAACAATGACAGCACAAAAATCGTCAGGTCAATAACACACCGGGTGCACCACGCGCTCCCGGAAGGAAAGGACTTTTCTAGCTTACCTGCGGGGGTCATGAACTTCCACGGAAAACTTCTTTTCTCTGAAATACAGGTTTTCCAACTGCCTCCATTGGAAGATCTGGACAGAAAACAATGCGGTTTACGTTCAGAAGCAGTTGGCTCTGGGCGGGCGGTAGTCCTCTCTTTGCTGAACTTCTACAGCTGGCAGCTTCCTTATCAACGCTGAGACCACACAGTTTGCACCTCCTCCGTCTCTTGCTACACACCCCCGCACGCTCGCACGCACGCGCACACACACACACACACACACACACACACAGAGGCTGCTCTCCAATTCAAAAGCGGTTAACGTGGGTGTGGATTTTCCTGCAGGTTTCTTAACAGGAACAAAACAAGTTCTTTTCAAGTTGTTCCCCTCTGCTTTGCCCTTTGTTGCGGGATCCGCGACCCTTCCGGCGCCCGCAGACTTTTCCCTCCACAGGGAGGGGGGCCGAGCGTGAGCGCTGGGAGGGAGGGCTGCGGAGGGAGAGCAGGGGAGCTCTCACAGGGGAGCGGGGGCCATCTGCACGCGGCGCCGAGCTGAGCCTTCTCCCTCCAGTGCTGAAATGGGAAGGCGGTCAAATTCCCAGCCTCCCATCGGGACTCCACTTCCTGCCCACTAATGTGTAAGAGCTCGGACTCGCCCTGGTGAGTCGGCTCCGGGAAGCTTCTCTGCGAAGGGCGGGGGCCGCTGGAACCTTATTTCAGGGGTAGGCGACTCGACTCGAGATAAGGAGACGAGCCTGTCAAGCCCCTGCTTCTTCCCGCGGCACAAAGAAACTCCAGAGTCCCGCTGCCGGCGGGAGGCTTGCAGCCAGCGGCCCTCGGCCACGGCCAAGGGAGAGGCCAAGTACAGTTAGGGCAGTTTTGAAAAGTGGGAGGGAGAGAGCGCCCGCCGCTGCCCTCAGGCCCTGGCGGGCACGACTCCGACTCCTTCCACCGGAGAGGAGGGGGCCCTGTTAACTAAGCAGCGGACTACAGGGTCTGGGAGTAATTAGGGCAGCACTGTTCTGGAAGGTGTTCCTTTCATCAGGAGAAAAAGTGAACAGTGGACCGTGTCACAAGAGGTTAAAGTTACGCGCACACGCATTTATATTTACATTATGCTTACATTCGATGCCTCTACTGCAGCTGCTTCTATACACTTAGAAGTTGAGTGGATTTTGCCCACAGAAGGGTAGATCAGGAATCCTGGGAGTGGCTGATTCCTCCCTGGGGTCGTCCCTTTGCCCAATGCATGGAGGCCTAGGTTTTTTAGGGTCTCATCCTCCACCTAGCGTCCTCTGAGTCTGAGCCGGGGCTCCTGATGCTCCCTGACCTGCTCACATTTTCTCCTCCTTAAAAATGTGACAGCAATTTCCCAGTGCTCCCTCAGCCCTGCCTCCCCAGACATGCCAGCTAGTCAGGGCTTGGCCAAAGGACTCCACCCCTTTGTCAGACTGGGCTGGGGAAAAAAAAAAAAAAAAGGTTTCTAGAATGGCCGCATTCTTTTCTCTCCACGACCTGCACTACCGAACTGTACCATTATTTTGTGTGCACAATAGGGAGGAGGGCCTCTCCTCTTACTACTCTTTGGTCCACAGCTCAAAGAACATTTCACTCTGAAGCCCAAGGAAAACCGTACTTCTTTTTCCTTTAGTGTCAGTTCAAGCGAGTAGAGAGACATTTCAAGGAAAGCAAGTGACCCAGAGCCCTACCTTAGCTCAGACCGCTTTGCGTGAGGTCACAGAGGAAAAGGCACCTGAGTAGAGCCCATTATTCAAGTCACAGATCTGAGTCTCACTCTGCTATTGGATGCTCTGCTAACAAGCTCGGCGAAACACCTGAAGTTCTTCTCTGCCCACCCTCCCCCTGCCTTCCCGTTGTTCGACATTTATAGACACACTGCCTGAACTTAGCCAGAGGATTCAAAAGCACCAGAACTCACAGATCCCGGACACGGACCTCCTGATCTGGAGCTAGGACACAGGACAAAGTGGCCAGGCATACACGCCTGGGGTCTGAGTGCATCTGTATGAATACGGGGCCCCTACGTCCAAGCCGTCTGACCCTACACAAATGACAGCATTTCCTTTAGCCTCAGTTTCCCCGTCTGTAAAATGGCCATAATCCCCCTCTAAGGTAGAGACAACAGATCCTTGGCACGGTGTGGGCACAAAGTGCTCCGAGAACTTAGACCTTAGTGAGAGTCCCTCAGTGCTCTTACTTCTCTCGACTCCTGGCAAGTAACAGAGAATAACCAAAATAATTTTCTTCTTAAATTTCCTAACTCCAGAGCTGACACGGGGGCGTCAGGAAATAAAATGTGGTTATTCACGTGCTGGAAAGCTTTGAGGAAGTGTACAGAATTCTCCCCTGTCCCCTTCTCTCATCCCTCTCCTCTGAAAACTGGGGCGGAGGACAGAGGGCGGTTCGCTAAGGGGGGACCCCCGACCCCTGCACTGCACCCACCTTGGCCACGGCTGGCTTCATGCGTGCGTGATACGCGCGTATAAGGGCCCTGTGCTTGATGTGACGTTCTGCTCAGTCTCACTAGATTTTGATCAAGGGGCCCTGCAGATCGTATCGCTGGTCCCAGTCTTGAGTCCTGGCTGGTGCTCGAGCCACAGGCTCTGTCCTGGACAGCCCTTGGGGGAAACGTGCCCACCGTGCATCGGACGGGCAGACCTCCAGGGGCTTTCTCCTCATGGTCAAGAGAAAAGAAAGCAAACTTGGTGCTTTTGAACACCCTACCCAGCCCTTTCAGTTGAAGCCCCTTTCCACTGGGTGGCAAACCCCAGAGCCGATGCTTGGAGGCTCTGGTTCCCTCCTCGCTCCCACTCCTTGAGAAGCAGAAGGCAAACAGAGCCTCCCCAGAGATGCTTCCAGACGCTGCTGTTGCGGAGGGCCTTGCCTCTGTCCATGCTGCCAACTGGCCCAAATGTAACCCTCTGGGCTTGGATGGGGTCCCTCTGTCCCCCTGCTGACCCTGGTAGCCTGGCCCCAGCATCTCTCTAGGACGCTGGACATTTGTAGACATCTCCTAACAGGGGGCAGAGCAGAAGTTTTCCCTCAGGTCGGCTCTAAGCAGAGAGTGTGTTTGCAAACGAAACTCTGGGAAGGGAGGGTGAGAGGGAGTTGAATGAATGCAGCTTTTTCTTAGGACCGAATAGCACTGGGACACTAGCAGGGTCCCAGGAACTGTAAAGGAGGTGCTCGTCTGGAAAGACGAGCCCGGACTTTTTCATCTCATGCACGGCACATGGGAAGGGTTGGGGGCCAGGGTATGAGGGCAGCTAAACATCTCCCCTGTGCATTCAGGCAGATGCTGGCCACTAGGGCCAACATCGCTTGCTGTAAATGCACCGTCCCTTCAGGGAGGGCTGGGCGTTTCTGGCCCCAGGCCCCTGTGCCCCGCAGCTTCGAGGCCAGCCTGCTAAACCCTCTACGCTAAGGCTCCCACAGTACCAGCAGCAAGCAGACAGAAGATGCTCGACCTTGCCTCCTCTTTGTCAACAGGGTGCACCGGACTCCAATGTGCTGGTTTTGGAGGCAGCCCCAGATCGTCCGTGTCACTTCAGGAGGAGAGCCTCTCTGGCTTGGTGCAGCCATCATAACCCAGCTACCAGTTACAGCCGTCAATGTGCTTTGCAAATCCACATACAGACGCGTCACACACATGGGACGATCATTACGGCTTAGCTAGTTCCCTTAGGGTTTTGCAGGACTTCTACGGCCAATTAGGCCCACGCAGCTAATTAAAAGCTAGCATGCTGGTTTATCAATAATCAAAGGATTTATAAATTAATACATATTAAATCAAGGCCTCTCTAAGGTACCTCATCTGGGCATCTTTCAAGTTCTACAAACATGCCTTCTTTGATCTTTTAGCATTCCCCAAGAAGAATGAGCCCGAGATTTACTTCTTGGGGAAAGGGAGGCCCAGAGAAATTAGGGGAACTGCCTCAGGCCACACAGCAAGTCAGTGAGGGAACCAGAAACCCGAGTCAAGGGCACCTGGCCCATTACTCTGTGCTCCTTTCCACACGGGCCCACCAATTAGCGGGAAGAGCTTTTACTCACTAATGGCTGGTTAACTTTATGAGAATTATTTTTACAAATGAGCAGCGACGGCACTGTAAGGAGAAAGTACAAAACCAAATCTTTCTAGTTCTACACAATGGCTTTTCGTTCCCTTTTCTGCTGTAAACGATAACAAGTATTACTTTCTCCTCTTAGAGACCTGGATTCTTCTGGTTTTCTGTACAGAGATGCCTCAGTGCTTTGAGGCTTCCAAGTAAGGACTAACCAACGACAAGAAGCATGATTAAGAACAGCAGCAATAACGGGGCTTGTCCTGAAAACCAGAACTTAGAAAAACGGTCCAGAAGTGGTCGGAGACAGGATCTGTCACCACGGTGGGGAAACTTGGCTGGTACTACATGTCGACTGGTCGATTTTGAGCCAGACATGGGATTCCCAAGGGACCATGGGTCCTCCACGTCCACTTTCTGGACCTCACTATTGTAATGGGGGAAACAGGAGATGGGACACATTAACGGAGAGCAAACACGAGTGGCTAATAAATAACCGTGTTTGAGCAAGAGGTTGCACTATACCCACTTAATGAGCCGACCTGGGTAGCTGGATCCTATTAGCTGGTCTGAGGGATTCCCACATCCTGTGTATCGCTGAAGGTCAAGGCAGAAAAGGGCTAATGTCCGCCCCCATGCCATGTTCCTTGTGAGTGGGGGAAGGTACGGTGGGGACACGTGTTCACTGAGTGCCGGAACAGCACACGGGGTGGTGGGCAAGCTCTTGGAATGATGCGGAAATAAAGGCCGAACAGGAAGCTCGCTTTAGTGGCTCTGATTCTTGACGAGGACTTCAGGGAGCCTATCTTCCTCCTGTCCCTGAGGCTGAGTCACCAAGCCTCATCATGACCTCTGAGTAACTTCCTGCTGCTTCTGGGGGGCGGGGGGTGGGTAATATACAGAATCCCAGCAGCCATCTGGTCCAGGCTCCTCCTTCCACAGATAGAGCAAACCCCGTGGAGGGAGGTCAGGGAATTGGCAGAGGTTAAATCAGTAACTGATGTTGGGACCCATCCCGTGACTGGGCTGTCCTAGGGTCTTTCTAACCTACCACAAAGGCCTGACGATGAGCGAGAACAAATTGTTGCAAAGCCAATGGGTAAGGGAAGGACTGCTTCTTCAAAGGCCCCTGGCAACCTCAAGATCCTGTATGCTTTCCAAACACCAGCAAAGAGTGCTCTTATAAAAAGAATTAGACTCATAGCCAGGAATAATCTCCAAGCTCAGAATGAAACATACGAATTAGAAAACTCACTTCCTTGTTTCATTTCTGCAGTGTTCACCTTCTAGAAACAGGGCTGTCACTCCCAACTTCGTGGGTTGACACCATATGCCAGGATTTATTTTTTTTCTACCAGCAGTTGCATAAGCATTCAATATATTTTACTCGATAAAGAAGAAAGAAGCAAGTCCCTGGGGCTGTAGGTCACATCTAATCCCTACCCCCTTTCCAATCTTTGAAATAGTGGGGTCTACTTTGTTTCAGTTCATCACTTTTAGGGGCAGGGACTCTGGCTTGGAAGTCAAGAGGCCTCGGTGATCATCTTGACTCTATATACACCCCTGCATCTTAGGCTCCTTTTCCGTAAAAGGAGGCGTGTATGCGCACGCATGGGCATTCCTACATCCTTAGGCATGTGTTGAAGGCCAGCACTGGAAATCCAAGGAGCGTCACTCATCCTGCCCCTTGTTGGAGCTTAAAAATAAAATTGCTGGTCTTAAACACTTCCTAGTTCTAGGAGACCATCCAGAATAATACTGATTAAAAGAATGGTTTTCAAAACCACACGGTCCACCACTTACTGGTTGCACATTCCGCTAATGTAATTTCTTTGGGTCTTAGTTTTCTCATCTTTCAAATACTATGACTAACAAGCTTTTTTTTTTCCCCATAGAGCTGTTGTATTAATAGATATAAAGTGCTTAAAATGGTGCCCAGCACATGGCACTCAAAAAATAGCAGCTATCATGATGTTCTCTCCCCTCCACCATTTACACACCAGGACACCTATTAGCCCCAAGTACAGGTTACATAGTTTTTCAAAAAATATGGCTACTATGGTACCATGGGCATTCTTAACGATGTTTGTCTTACTTGGATTTTCCCCAATGCAAGCGTAAGCCTAACCTGGGCTCTTGTTCATTGCATTTCAGTTGGTGTTGGCTGTTCCCTTAGGGCAACTTGGCTCCAATTATCAACCAGCCAATTCCCACCCAGGTCCACTGCAATTCTGACCAGAGTCAGCGTTGACCGTTCACCTACTACAACCTCTCATCTCCCAACATTAACCCTGGGAAGAAAGCATCCTACTATAATACCGCTCAGTATAACACTGAATGGGCTATGCTGGGAAGCAAATCAGACCCCCCCAAAATAGGCAAGCCACGTTCACAGATAATTAGCTTACCAAGTGAAGAGGAGTATGTCCTTTGTTACCTGCACCGAAGGAGGGCTCCCTGGCATCTATTTTCTCCCCAAAGGGCCACATACCCAGCAAGGAAAACAATGGCTAATTTTTCTCAGCAGCCAGACCTAATGGAATCAAGATGTTGCTCAGGCTGGCTGCCTACTCCTTGCTGTCAGACTACACAAGCTCTAAATTGATTTGGTTAATTCAGCGACAGATGCTCAGAGCACCAGGCCTTGACCCTTTAATGGATGACCTCTCTTTAACCCATCAGAAACCTCTTAGCTTCCTTTGGCTTCAGAATCATCACTTGGGCAAAAGAGATAGAGGGTCAAGAAGTACTTCACAGGCCCAGAGAAACAGGTCACTTTTACTCCCTCCCTCCCTCCCCCCACCCCCACTGGACTTCATTTCCTTTTATTGTTCTCCCTGGAGGGCATCTCTATTTTTTTGCGGGGACTTTGGTCTTCCTTACAGAAAGATCTTACCACAAAGTATGGCAAATGTAGGAACTTTTAAAGAGAAGCTGAAAGGGTCTTTCCCTTGTCCTTGACCTCCTGAGGTAAGCTCCTCCCTCCTCAGAGTGTCTCTGGGGAATGCACAAAGGTTAGTCCTGAATGGAGAAGCTGGCCAGGCCAGCTATCTGGGTCTAGCTTTGCCTTTTTCTTTTTCTTTTTTTTAAAGTAGTGAACACTGGGGTCCAGTTTTGTGCAGCTCGACCTTGCAAGCTCCAGGCTTTCCTTTACAGAAACCTTCAAGGCTGAGGGTGGGGGTCGGATGGGAGGTTGGATTAAATAGGAGGTGGAGATTCAGGAGCACATCTGTCCCAGTGAGCCCAGGGTGATCTGTCGAAGTGCTGAATTACCATACTGCATACCCGAAACTAATACTCCATTGTGCTACCTGCAATTAAAATGAAAACTCAAAAAAAGTGAAACAACCTTCAAGGCTCCTCACACCTGCCATGACTTACGTCCATGGGATGCTTCACAGAGGGAACTAATTGGAGACATTTAGCACATCTGGAGGGAAAATTATGATGGGCCGTTTTCACCCGGAATGGCAAGGATTTCCCTCTTTGGACCGCTGTGAAGGGTTTTTGTTTGGATTACCTTGGAGAGCAGACTTTGGGGGAAAACCTGTATTTTTCATTTTGCGGGGGGGGTGGGGGAGGGGAAGGGTGGCAGTTATCCATCCTTTATGGCTGGTGGCTCTGTCCAGGGGCAAAGCATCACCGTAATACCTCGTTTCTCTGGTGGAGGCCATCCGACTCCGAGGAAGACGAGGACAGGATGGTGAACAGGTTGGCAAGCAGCTCTCCATAGAAAAACAGGTATAGACTCCTCGCTAAAACCTGGTTTAATCGAGCTTAAAACAAAACAAAAAAACCTAACAGGACAATCCTCTACCGTAAAAAACAAAAGAAATTAGTAAGGCAGCAAGGGTTCTTTGGGAATAATTACTTAAGAGCAGCTTGTGTAGACTTTAAAACACCTAGTGCCTCAAGAATTGGCCGGTCCCCTGGGAGCAAGGTCTCGCAGACCTGTGGTTTCTGTGGGTGCCATGGGAGAGGCTGGCCGCCTGCTGCTAGGACCTCAGGTGTGAGCTCCGGGCGCTCCCGGTTCGAAGGGTCTTAGAGCTTCGGCCGATGGACACCGGACCAGGGGGCTGGCAGCCTGCTTCTCAAGCCAGGCTGCAGCAGAGAATGCTTGTGGTCTTGCTGGCTGCCCTTGCAGGGGGGACGGCAGCCAGCAGAGGTGGGGAGGCCGGGACTGCCCCACTTCAGACTGTCTGCTGGGGGGTCCGGCCCCTCCCCTGGGCGGCCATCCCTGCAGCTGGGGCCCTGCTGGACTTTGGGGACCTCTCCCTCTGGATCTTCTTGCTGGAGAGGTTTTGTTTCTGTGCCACACTGTTCCTTCCCAGAAAGAAGGGGGAAGAGAGGATGTTTCCAGAAGGACTGGTCCTATTTACAACTCTGCTTTTCTACCCTCTTCCTTGGATTGGACAGGTCAGTTTGGACAACTGTAAATTTGGGGGAGTAAGGGTGGGGAGCAGAGGAGGAAACCCATACTTGGACTCAGCAGCCTGCTGTAATCCAGGCTTTCTTCCCAGAGCTCTCCCCACCCCCAGCTTGGGCTAGTTCCCCCGGACATCCACATATGTACTTCTGCCAAGGCAATGACCATCCTGTACTTCAACTGTTTTTTTTTTTTTTTCGCTTAAAGGTCCTCCCTACCAGACTAGGAACCTCCTGAAGTTACTTTCCTGGCACCTACAGCAATTCCCAGGGGGTACTAGGCACTCAACAATGATCTGCTGAGAAAAGAGCTTAGGAAGTAGGCATTATGGCAGCAAGGTTCAGAGAGGTTAAGTCACTTTCTTGAAGTCACACAGGTGATCAATGATGGGAGCTGGTATCTGAATGCTTATCCACCGCACAAAATTCAGTCAACGTCCACATCATGAAGAACCCCGGCGGGGGTTAACGAGTAAATCTCTCAGCTGCAAGGGATATGGCAACAGGGAAGTGGTACTGGGGGCCAGCCCAAGAGCCACAGCCCAGGAACCACAGCCTTCTGGCAGCCATGGTCTGAACTAAACTCTATCCCACAGGGAACGGGGTTGGGGGTGGGGGGAAGTCTATGGTCCCAAGCTGGAATTCTCCAGACCTGGAGGGACTCCCACAGCTCCTTCTGCCTACAAAGTGCCTCAACTGGCTTCAGGCTCTTCGGGAGGCTTCACGCGGGGCAGGGCTCACACGGAGCCCCAGGGAGCTGGGGGTGAGGGCCTCGCCACGCGGTTCTTTCCGGCTGTGCCGGCATCGGGTGTTCCACAGGCTCACAGTTTCAGGAAGGTGAGGCTAACCTGGGTTTCCCCTTAGAATCATGCTCGTTCACAAAGACAAAATCTCCCCGAGCTCCCTCATTTGTGCCTGGCTCAGCACAAACCACCTGATAGGTTTCCCAAGACAAAAACACGGTGACTGGAGCCGACAAGCAGGGTTTCCCAGCCTAACGCTTCCTGCTTCGGAGAAAGAAAAGGTGTCCAGACTAGCCAGTGCTGTACCACGGCCCGCAGCACCCCAGCGACGGCACTTCTGATGTCCAGTGACTGTTAGCTTTGTGGCTCTTTTTGGTCCAAGAGACAAAAATAAAAATAAAAATAAAAATAAATAAATCAAAGGACGGTCCAGATGGAAAGAACTTTTTATGCTTTTCATCTTCCCAACAACAAACCTGCGCTGTGAAAAGCGCCGGGGCCTCCTGCCTCCCTTCCCCTTGCTTATAAAGGGCTCACTCTCACCGGAACGCTCAAACCCTTCCTTACAGGAGTGACGTACTTATCCTTGTGGCCACTGCACACGTCCACGTGGAGACAGCCTCACAACTGCTGGTGCCACACAAGCCAATATTCAGCTGTTTTTATTCGTGTCGCAGCTACTTATGGAATATCTACTGTGTGTCAGGCACTGTGCTAAGCAGCAGATCTAGGTATGTAGGTATATAAGAGAATCCATACATTTTTGTGGGACGGGGGGCGGGCAGGCAACTACCTAAGAAAACCATGCAGTTAGGAAGTCAAAGGAAAACAGGTTCCAAGGACAAACAGAAGATAGGACATGGGTTGCCACCGTCGATATGGTGGTTGGGGAAAGCATCGCTGAAGGGACAGCTGAGTCTTTTCAGGAGGAAACTGGGGGCAAAGCCATACGCCTTATGAGGGAATAGAGCAGATGCAAAGACCCAAAGGCACCACTTGTGGGTGTGGGTTTGCTAAATGAATGCAGGAAATGTTGAAGGAAGCCTCAGAAGACAATGGGATAGTCTTCAGCCAAAGAGGAACAAAGTCCCGATTCAGGCGACAACAGGAATGGCCTTGGCCAACCTTCTAAGTGGATGAAGCCAGACTCCAAGAACACAGATTCTAGGATTCTACTCACATGAAATGTCTGGAAGAGGCAAATCCAGAGACCGAAAGCAGGCTGAGGGTGCCCAGGGCTTGGGGGAAGAGATGGGCAGCCACCGAGAGCTCCCCGGGGGTTCGCCCGTGCTCCTGACTGGCAAATCTTCGCGTGGGTTAACCGTGAATCACAAGACGCTCTTTAGTTACAACTAACTACTTGAAAGGAGCCACTGCTTGAAAGGAGCCAGGAATCCAGGATAAAAGCCCCCTCAACACGCCCCCCTAGTGGTGTTCCTTCACCCTATAACGTATCCCTCACCCGTTGGAAGGTCCTCTGACCAGGCCCCTCCCCTCGGATCTGCTGTGTTGGCCTCTAAGGATGATACCTGATCTCCCCTTGCCTGACAGCTCTGGGTGGAGGCATCTCCGGGGGAATGTTCTCCTCTGCTGCTGGGTGACCTGTAGTCTTTCCCGGAGCAGGCTGGTGAGAAATCTGGTTAGTGATCTGTTTTTTTTATGGGTTTTCACACCCCACAGCTGCAAGCATAAAGTCAAGGCTGTACTTAAAGATCTACATGTGTGCACGCACGTAGGGGCAATTCTCTCAGCTGGGGCCCCTAATGCCTATCACCGCGAAGGGCTGGGTTTTGGTTTCCAGGCGAACAAGAGGCCTGGAGAGACGGGCATCCACAGCCCCTTTGGCTCTTTGCCCTCCTAATAAAAGGCCGAAACAGGAACATTCAGCACAAGGAAGCTAAGTCTGCTGTCGTCCGGGGGGAGTCCATGGGCCACATCTGATGGCAGGAAATACTTCCTAGAACGATTACAGGAATTGGTGAGGAGACTCGTAAAGCCTCATGTAGCCGTCAGAAACACCTGCTGGTGATGCTGGAAAGAACTGGGTGGTTAAATGGTCCAGGATTTCACTGGCCAGGGCTCTCTGGAGTCTCCCCAACTTGGCTCAACACAAGTTTGTGATGACCTGTGCTCTGTGGGCAGAACCATGTATGGAATATGAAAGTGGAAACATTGGCTGAGACCAATGGGTAGTAAGCAGACCACCCAGGAATAGAGGCCAAAAAACGGGTAAAGAACAAACTCGACGGGCCAGCACACGCCTTGCTTTGCTGCGACAGACCTGGTCGGTCTGATGTCATGGTGTGACTGCTCACGAGGGCGTCTTCCACTGTCTGAAGCATCCTGGTTTTGATACTAAAACCCCATGGTCACAGAAATACAAATACTCGATGATTCTACTTCCACAAAGTTCCCAGAGCCGTCCAACTCACAGAAACACGAAGCAGAACCCTGGGTCCCAGGGGCTGGGGGTGAGGGGGGAGCGTGTGCACGTGCAGGTGGTTGTTTGGGGGGGGGGGACAGAGTTTCAGGCGTGAAAAAGTTCTGGAGATTGGCTGTACAACCATGTGGATATACTTAATACCAACAAACTGGACAAGTACGAATGGTTCCGGTGGTAAATTCTATGTGTATTTTATCGCAGTTAAAACAATTAAAAAATTTTTAAGCCTCTAGTTGAGATAACCCCCAAACCCCTCACCCTCAATTGGGGTATAAAATGTCTGGCAAGGTGGAAACTGAGGGAGGAATTTAGGGGGAGAGAGAGGTGTTGTGAGCCTCCCCCCTACCTGGGGAGGGAAGTGGAGGGTGCCTGCAGCAAACTTACTGGAGACCGTGCTCACTAGGGTCGCCGGGAGAACTTGACGGGAGCCCCCTCAAGTTGGGGGAATCCCAAACTGCTGACTGGCTCCTTCCTGCTCAAGAAATCAAGATGACGAGGAGCAGGATGGCCAGGTGAGCGGGAGAGGGGAGGAGATTTAACTTGAAGTCAGGTTTGGAGCTTTGGGTATTAGGACTCTAATTACTTCATAGAGTTAATTTTGCTATTCAACGTGACCGTGAGACTTTGTATTTATTTATTTCTTGGGAGTGATCAGACAAGTTACAGGACTGTCCCAGTTTTTATCTAGGGAAGGAACCCTTATTTATTTATTTATTTATTTATTTATTTATTATTTTTATTAAAATTTTTTTAATGTCTATTTATTTTTAACAGAGAGAGAGAGACAGAACGTGAGTTGGGGAGGGGCAGACACAGAGGAAGACACAGAATCTGAAGCAGGCTTCAGGCTCTGAGCTGTCAGCACAGAGCCCGATGCAGGGCTCAAACTCGTCAACTACGAGATCATGACCTGAACTGAAGTCGAATTTTTTTTTTATAATTTTTTTTTTTTAACGTTTATTTATTTTTGAGACAGAGAGAGACAGAGCATGAACAGGGGAGGGGCAGAGAGAGAGGGAGACACAGAATCCGAAACAGGCTCCAGGCTCTGAGCTGTCAGCACAGAGCCCGACGCGGGGCTCAAACTCACGGACCATGAGATCATGACCTGAGCCGACGTCGGATGCTTAACCGACCGAGCCACCCAGGTGCCCCAACTGAAGTCGAATTCTTAACGGACTGAGCCAGCCAGGCAGGCGCCCCGGGAAGGACCCGTTTTTAGAAAACCGTGTGAGATAACAGAGATCGGCCTTTTGGGACCCAGGTGGTCAATATTCTTGTTAGACTAGCAAAGTCTTTGGGTTTGAAGCCAGAGAAACCAAATCTGTTCCCAAGTCACTACTGGATCATGGCTCCTTTTGGGGTGGGTGGGGTTACCGGATGTCCCTCTGCAGAGGTCTGGGGTCTGACAACAGTGTTTGGTTTTAATTTGTTTCTTCAAGTTGCATCTAAGGTCAGTGGGGCTCCCTGAATAATGGGAATCTGTGACTTATTTAGAAGCCGGTCAGCCTCAAGGGGACTCTGGCCTGTCTAGCTGGGCGTTTATTTGCGTGTTTTAAATACCTAATGGTTGTGTTTGACCCTACTCTCCATGCCATCAACCTGGCGGTTGATATGGCCTCCTTTGTGCTGTCACACGTGCCCGCCCGCTTCAGGAGGACAAGAAGCCTGAGACCGGGCACTGCTGTGGGAAGTAACTGAGCCCTAGGAGAACTCACGCATCACAAAAGGGACGGGCGTGCCACGGAGGAGAACAGCTCATCTCATCAGGTCCACCTCAGGCTCTGTCCAAACCGGACAACAGTCAAAGACAGCTAGGGGTTCACCTGCTTAGAAATGGGCACTTTCAGCGCCTCGGTAGCTCAGTCCGCTTAGCGTCCGACTTCGGCTCAGGTCATGATCTCACAGCTTGTTGGTTCAAGCCCCAGGTTAGGCTCTGTGCTGACAGCTCCGAGCCTGGAGCCTGCTTCCGATTCTGTGTCTCCTTCTCTCTCTCTGCCCCTCCCCTGCTCGTGCTCTGTCTCTGTCTCTCTCTCTCTCTCTCAAAAATAAACATTGAAAAAATTTTTTTAGGGGCGCTTGGGTGGCTCAGTCCGCTGGGCGTCAGACTTTGGCTCAGGTCATGATCTCGCAGTTTGTGGGTTCAAGCCCCATGTCAGGCTCTGTGCTGACAGCTCAGAGCCTGGATCCTGCTTCCGATTCTGGGTCTCCTCTGTCTGCCCCTCCCGTGCTCATGTTCGGTGTCTCTCTCTCTCTCTCTTTCTCTCTCAAAAATAAATAAACATTAAAAAAAAAATTTTTTTTTAAATGGACATTTTCTCCCTCTACCACTTTTTTGAGCCAATGTTCTTTTTCATTTCTCCTTTTATTAGTTGCTCCTTTGGGGCTTTACAATGAGGGTGCCTCTTGTTTCACTCTCCTTAACTGTTTCTAGGTTGTCTCCACCTCAAGAGTCCTGATCATCTGTATCAACCGCCTTGCTGCTGAGGCAACGTAGGCCCAGGGAAATGACTTGTGGTGCAGTGCTGGAATTGGGACTGAGGGGTCATGACCATCAGACCAGATATCTTACCACTACAGATGAGGGTAGGAGGTGGGCACAGGAACGTGGCACCAAAGGGTTAGGCCAGGCCTGGAGGCTAATCCCTGAAACCAGTACCCCAGGGCCCTTCGGGTGGGACCTTCGGGGCCAAGTGCACCCCCCTCCAAGAGGTACCTCCGAGCAGATCGCCCCAGGAGAGATTTGCACCGCGTCTCCTCAAGGAATGACTACATTTCTCTCCTTCTGCCCCTCTGCAGAGAAACTGCTCTCCCGTGACAGCTTCTGTCTGAGGATTATCCACCTGGACGGCACAGTGCTTTCATCTTCCGCTCCCAGACCTCCTCTTCTCCAAAAGTGACAGTCTGACGGCAGCGTGAATATTGTGGGGACCGTTTTAACAAGAATGCCACAAGATACAGATTGGTGTCCTTGGCGTTTTGGGTAACTCAGGACGAGGTTCCAGAACGGCCTTCACGGCACTCGTGGGAACGGAAGGACCTTGGGTTCCCAGATCCAATGACCAAGAAAAAAAAATCCGTCCTCTTAACAAAGAGATACTGTTTTCTCTTCCCGGCGATTCTGGCTCTCCTGCTCAGCATAAAAGAGACGAACGATATTCGCTACGTCAAGGGCAACAGCGTTTTGAGACAGAAAATAAAACTCTGAGATGGAAACGTTCAAGATGGAGAAAATCAGACGAGGGCTCCTGGTTCCAAGTCTCCATCTCACGGACATAAAAAGAGAGGCACACGGCGAATGGGTGGCCACACAACTTCCCTGAAAATGCTGGGCGTGAGTGAATTAATAGCATCCACATTCTTTGTTGGTGGAGATTTTGAGATTTGCTGTGGACCACTGGCTTACAAAGATTTTTTTTTTTTTTTTTGAAGTAGAGCTGCCCCAGGGCGGAGTTTGACTTTAACTCTGACTTTAACTCTGACGAGACTATCTTCACAACTAACCACGAGGTAGAATCACAAAGAAAGTTCCCTGTGACCTGTCTGTAGAGCAGTGGTCTGCAAACCACGTGCGGCATCCGAACCTCTTGAGGGCTTGTGAAAACAACGCGAGTCCCAGCCTCTGAGGGTCTGAGTCCCCACGTCTCCAGTGGAGACGTGGAGTGTGCATTTTGATCATGTCCCCAGGTGATGTGGATGCTGCTGGTCCACGGCCACGCTCTGAGAACCATGCCGTAAAAGCTACAGGGCTGGGGTGCCTGGAGCTCAGTGGGTTAAGCGTCCGACTTCGGCTCAGGTCATGATCTCGCGGTTCATGAGTTCGAGCCCCTTGTCGGGCTCTGTGCTGACCGTGCAGAGCCTGCTTGGGATTCTGGCTCTCTCCTCTCTCTCTGCCCCTCTCCCGTTCATACACACTCTCTCTCAAAAATAAATATTAAAAACAAAAAAAGCCACGGTGCCATACGGAGCGGCCTCTCCCTCTGGGACTGTAGAACTCACCCCCTCTCCCGGAATCGCCCTCCGCTGTGGGGAGCCACCTCGCCCAAGTCCAGGACCCCTTCTCTGTGGGTCACTTACATCTAGTGATTGGTGGATGCTGGGGCTTAGCCTCCGCCCCCGGTCCCCTGGTGAGGCCTCTGAGGGCTCCTCCCCAAGCTACAGAGCTTCCTCCCACTGCCTCCTAGCTCAGCTCCCCTGTCTGCGTGCTCCTTCCCCTTCCCCACTGGCCTTAATCCTGGAAGTACTTCCTGCGGATTCTCCCCTGCTTCCCAGGGGTTTGATGTGCCACCTCCTACAGGGAACGTCGCCTCCTTGGAGAGACCACTCCTGACCATCCATTCCTCCACTCTTCCTTGCTCTGACTTCTTGTCTTCCTAGAACTGAATACTCTGATGCCGTATATTGTAGATGGACTTAACACCATCTCCTCACCCTCTTCCCCGCTGGGCTGTAAGCTCCGTGAGAGCAAGGCCTCTTTGGTTCGCTGTGACATGTGTAGGGCCCAGAGCAGTGCCAGGCCCGCAAGAGGCACTTCTCAAGGGGGGACCATTTTTGGGGGAGGATTTCAGACTTCACACCCTCTACTGACGTTCTAAAGCGCGGTGCTTTCTGGTGACTGCAATTCTTGTACAGGAGGAGAGCCTGGGATTCCCATTCCAGACAGAGAATTCAGCCACACCCAGTAATGGTGCTTCGGGAACAGGACGTCTCGTACGGATGTTCTGGGAAGGGCATCTCAACTTTCTTACACTGTAATTGCTTTCTTTCCCCCTTTTTCTTGGGGACTTAAAGATGCTAACTCACCCCCACCCCCATTTCCCCTCGCAGGCCCCTCTTGCTGACCCGTGGCCGGCGTCTGTCACCCACAGCCCCTGCACCCTTCTGGGTCTGCATGGAGGGAGATCTGTGGACAGGACAGGGGCAACCGGCGGGGGCCCTCTGACCCAACAGTGTGAAAGAGCAAAGGCGGCAAAATGCTAAGAACGCTCAGTGCATCAAGTGGGGTTCTCCCTCCACCCGCCCTGCCCCGGGGGCGGTGCACAGGGTGTGGTTTCCAAGAGGGATCCTGACAGTGGAATGAGGGAGGTGCCCACCCAGGGCCTGCCAAGGCAGAGGGCTCAGCAGCCCGACAACGAGTCAAGTGCGTCCAAACAGAAGCGGAACAGTAAGTCGGCAGGGCACTTAATGGAGTGCTTAGTACTGAATAATTGAAGCCGGCTGACTCCGCTGGGACGCAGTTCATAGTTAATGGAATATTTCCTGTAAATATTATTTTCTCTTCCTGTCTCATCATCAAAAATCTTTACTAATCTGGGAAGGTGACAGTAATGCATCAATTCCCTGAGCTAAAGCCCCTGCTTCCGAAATGCTCTCGGGAACCACAGGAAGCTACACGCCTGCCCAGGGGGACAGGGGGCAGACCACTGACTCTGGTTCCTTCTCCTAATGTCTCAGAGGGGACCCTGCAGTGCTCCTAATTGTGCGCCTAAGTGTACATAAAGGCGCCCCTAATTGCATATCAAATAAATAAGTAAATGCTGTCTGCTGAGTATGTAATAAGGAGCTCACTGGCATTCCTCCCCGGGGGGTGGATTTCAGTAGATGGGGGCTGGCCAGTGGGCTGCAGCCATACAGGATGATTAACAGATATTGCAGACTCTTTCTAGGGAGGTTTTTGGAGTCACGTGTTTCGTACTCTTTGTCCCCTAACGCTTACAGCCTCAGCCCTCAGGAGGGATCACTTGCACCTTCTTGGTGCCCCATTCGGAAAGCCTTTTCTCCTGTAATTTACGATGGCTTCTGATGCTTCCACGGGGCCAGAGCGTCCACAGGTCTTCAGAGTGCAAACTGCAGCGGTGTGGCAGTTCCTGAGTGGCTCAGTGTGGCCCTGGTGGGAGCAGAGTCCTGAGCGTGGGATCACGTCCCAACACCTCTGGTCCTCACGCTTCAGGGAAGGGACACGTTGTCCCAGAGCTCCAGCTTTCGGACTTTCTCGGCTTTGCTCTAAGGAATGCAAGGTCCTCCTCTAAAAGAGAGAAGCCTACGTGACAGGTTTCATCCAGCCTGAGCATCTCTGCCCGGCGTGATGCTGCTTCTGCCAGTGTTCATAACCAATGCCTCCTCAAATCTGTCGTTTAATTTTCATTCCAACGTTCCCAAGGAGGAAAGAGGAAAACCTCTTGCCTGTGCTGGTGCAGGTGTCTAAAAGCCACGGGGCAGCTGATCCGCGGCGTGGCACATCACCACCCACAGTCCCTTTGCGCCGCTGGAACTCAGCTCACGTCTCTTTGGCCATAAACGCAAACTAAGATGAAGCTCGAGATTCACCCCGGGTGCCCCAGTGCCGAGCCGACAAGGTTGCATTATTCCCTGAGGCCGGCAGGACGGCCACTTCGGAAATCGAGAACCTCTTACTTAGGCCAGGCAGGGCTCCCCTCGCACACAAGCACGTGCATGCTACCATGGGATGTGGTAGCTAGGAGAAAATGGGATAGCATCATCTCGGCAGCTGCAAGATTTTATTTTCCGACTGCCGTGACCCTCCTTCCCCTCTTCTCACCAGTGCCAAACCCACAAAGTCAGACGCGTGGACGCTGCTGCTCCCGAACTCGCGGGCTACGTTCTCAACTGTGCGCACAAGCTGTCCAACCACAGCGGTGGAAGCAAGACAGGTGAGCTGAGGGAGCCGAGAGGGAGGTTGCAAAGTGTGACACGGTATTTTAGTAAAAACATCTCGGGGTTCAGGAGTGGGGAGGCAGACCCAGGGTGAGAGGGAACTCGTCCGTGGGTGAACGGGAGGAACGGAAGGATTTGATGAGAGCTGGTGGCAGGATATTTAAGAGCTTATAACAGGGGCGCCTGAGTGGCTCAGACTGTTAAATGTCCGACTCATGATTTTGGCTCAGGTCACGATCTCAAGGTTTGTGGGTTCAAGCCCTGCACTGGGCTCGTGCTGACACCGCAGAGCCTCCCTCTCTCTCTCTGCCTTCCCTACTCATGCTCTCTTTTTCAAAAATAAACATTAAAAAAATGGGGCGCCTGGGTGGCTCAGTCGGTGAAGCGTCCGACTTCAGCTCAGGTCACGATCTCGCGGTCTGTGAGTTCGAGCCCCGTGTCGGGCTCTGGGCTGATGGCTCAGAGCCTGGAGCCTGCTTCCGATTCTGTGTCTCCCTCTCTCTCTGCCCCTCCCCCGTTCATGCTTTGTCTCTCTCTGTCTCAAAAATAAATAAACGTTAAAAAAAAAATTAAAAAAAACCAAACTCATATATGCAAGCAAGGGTCCATGTTCTGGGGCACATGAATGAATTATAAATTTCTATTTTGATTTAGTTCCATTTTGATTTTTTTGAGCTTTTTTGGGGGAGTGCGTGCTATTTTTCTGCACATGTAGTTCTAAAACATTTCTGAAGTTGGCCTTGAGCTTCTGAACGTAGACAAAAGCCAAAACACGGTTTTCGGGTGTCCCCACGTGTCTACCTCTTCCCGACACGTGTGCCCGGAGGACAAAGAAGCTGGTTTTCTTCTGACAAACAGCAGCAGCTTCTTCTGCAAGCTGGAGCCCATCTGTTTAGAAAGTGCGGGGAGCAGGTAGGAGCGTGTGACTAGGCAAGGACCAAAACGTTCTCTCTATTCCACCTGGGAGGTAACCCGTGCTTCACATCCCCCAAAGCCACTGGGGCTTCAGAGTGCCAACCAGAATGGCAAAGTGCACCCAACCAGGCACACCCTGGAACAAGCTAGGGTCCTGCCCATTTCTGGGCAGCAATCAGCTAGGGCTCCCGGCCTTTTAATTTTTTTTTTTTTTGGTGGATCATATGGAAACGCTTGAGTGGATTCTCGCAGGACGGCTGCTGAGCGCCGCTGGCTGTGCTGATGCAGAGCCCAGGATGCCTCCAGGCCCTCCAGGGGAAAGGCAGCAGGCTCACCCCGTCACTGCCTCTACTTGAATGTTGGCTTCCAGAACGCTGGTTCCATGTGACACGGCTGCTGGAACTGGGTCAGAGTGTCAGGCAGGGCCCCTGCCTGGGCTGAAGCTACAGCCGGTGTTGCAGAAGGGCCTCCAGATAAGAAGGAGGGGTTCCTGAGTGGTGTTGGGGGCCCACCGCGGCGGTGCTGCGCCTGGCCCCTGAACAAGAGTAGCGGTGCTGCTGGAGGGCCGCCCTCGCGGGGAGCTGGCCCAGCCTGGCACCTGTGCCTCGGGGCACCGCAGCTCACTGCCTCACTGCCAGATACACCTGCGGGGCCGGGCCGACCGTCCCCAAGCTCAGAAAGGAAGCCCAGATGGCCGTGCTGGTCCTCAACTCCAGCTGCATGTACGTCCGGTCTGCGAGGCCTTCTAGATGGGCAACGGGAGGGTCAGAGGCGGGGGGCAGTGCAACAGGGTGACTGTGGCCCATGCATGTTCAGACAGTTTCGTGTCAGTTTCCAGTATTCGACTGAGACCAAGAATCACGGGCCTGGAGCCCTGGAGACAGACTCTGGGCACTTGACGCCTGCCCCTGCTGCCGGGCCCAACCGCGGCTCCGGCTTGGGTCAGGTTTCCCTGCAGACCTCACCCCACGTCTTTGCAGATATGGACGCTCGTCAGGCTAACGAAACGCGGGCCTCTCTTCCTGTCACGGGCCTTGCAGAGGACCGTTCTTATTTCACGTTCAGACTGCACATTAACATCTTAGAGAGGGCTCCCCAAATCACGTAAGGTTTGGGTCCCACCTCCGTCTCACAGGGAAGGTCACGCATGGTTGGGGAACGGAGGTCTGCTCACAGCGTGCCAAGGGTCTGTCCCTTTCCTCTGCACGTTCGGTATACTTGGGAAATTCCTGACACTCTGGAGCTCCAACCGAGCCCCCAGCAGCACCCCAGATGTGCCATCAAGCCTCCAACTCTGCACGTCCCACACTGCCCTCCTTACGTCCTCTCACACGCCCCACTCTGGCTGGGACCCATCTCGGATTCCCCTGTTCCGACCGCCACCCTCGCGCCTCCTACAACTGGTCAGTCCCACCTACCTTCTCACCATCTCTTCTGTGTCCCCCTCTCCACCCCTATGACTGAAGCCAAGCCTGAGCCCCCCCGCCAGCTCTGGCCCAGGCTCCTGCGAGGATACCCCAGGTTTGTGACTCCAGTCCTGATTTTCTCCAGCCCCTCGTGCACACGCTACCAGAGCGATGATTCTAAGACAGCGAGACTCCTATACGGCCTGACTCCTTTAATGCCCTCACCGACCCTCTCTTCGAGCACTTGGGAACACCAACGGCGCAATTATCACCCGCCTTGCTCCCCGAGGGGCCCGGCCAGGCCTTGGACGCATGACAAACCTCAGCACCGTCCCCTCTGCTGGGCACAGAGCAAGTACGCAACAAACGTTTTTCTGAGCGAATGAATGGTGCACGGGGACTCCGATGGCTTGGCTTGCCCTTCAATTAGCAGGAGACTCAAGAATCCCAACTCTGTCCTCAGAGGCCACGGAAGCATCAGTCGTTTCCCAAAACAACTCAGTCTGAGTACAGCCAATACCCTGAATAAATTTACCGACCCTTTAACATTTTTCTTTGGCTGACCTGCATAACACATGAGAGTAAATTCTCTCATTCAATGGCTGATCACCGCCCACCCTCCCCCAACCCCACCCCCCCGCCCCCGTGGCATGTACTTCTCCTGATCCTGAAGCCTGCTGCACAGTCCGACAGGGATAGTTACAATTTATGGAGCGTCTGGGACATGGTGGGTGCACCAGGGACACGGTGCCCCGATCTGTCAAGTGCTATCCCATTAATTCCGCAATCTTCATGAGTATCTCAATTAGAGAAATAAAGCAGGCGTAAGCATATTAATAAATTAAAACCTGAACGCCGATGAATGCTTGTGAGCCTGTCTTTCCGATGCGCACAGGGAAAGCAGAATTCAACTGCTGCATTTTGACAAACCCTGGTCACTCTCTGCGGTGCACATTGGCTTGGATCTTCCACCAGTGTAGGTGATCAAAGGCCCGAGGGATCGTGACCAGGGTTTTGTCCAAGGATCTAGGAGGGTTCATGGCTCTTGTGAGCAGGAAAAAAAGGCCAGGCAGGTTGAAAGGAGAGGACGAGGGATGTCAAAAGAGAGAGGGAGGGAAAAGTGAATGCAAGAAGAAAAAAAAACAAAGAAGCTTACAAAAGGCCATGTGGAAAAGGGGCAGAGGGAAAACAGGGAGAAACAGACAGTGTGGAAGAAGCATAGACCCCGTGACCGAGGAAAACACAGAGTAAAAATAACTCGGGGTCTAATTCATGCCTTGCAGGGTTTAAGGAGAAACCCAAGAGGTTTTGGATTTAGCCACGAAACAGTGTGCCCCTGGACAGGCAGGTTCCTACTGAATTGTCCCCGAGGGAGAAGTCCCCCCTCACTGGCTCTCGATCTTTTCTTTGAACTTGACTGACTTACTGATCAATTGAGTGAAAATCCTCCCCAGCATGGGGCCATTTTTTTTTTTTCCCTATCATTTTAATAAAGAAGCTGGCTAAGGGCAGATGTTCAGCGGATAGTCTATGATAAGCTTGGATACACAGTATGGATTTCAGTCCTATTCGTGGATAAAGAAGCTTGGAAAGCAATCTGGAATGACATAATGGACGAATACTGCTTTCTCCCTCCTAAAGCAAGTGTGGTTTTGATAGACTTTTAATATGTATTTCGGGGTTTGAACTGCAAACCGTCTCTCCATTATCCTCTGCCAGAGGATCTGAATGACAGCTCTGGCCCAGAGATATTTTTCCATTATAATTTTTCAATTTGTTCTGGTCTGAAAAATGTGTGTAAATGAAAACAGAGAAAATTCAAGCACTGTGCCCCTTTCAAACACTCTGTTTTGTATTTACAATGACTCTGCAGACCCTGTCCTGCTTCCCTTGTTTTTTGGCAGATGACCTTATTTTTTCCAGATTTCTGATCACTTCTAATATGCCATAAAATATTTACTGGATTTGCAGGAATGCCTCTAACTCTTCTTTATTTTTCACCCTGTTTTGACTTACAATTTCTTCTTTTAGCTCCCCAGCATCCAAAACAAAACAAAACAAAACAAAACAAAACAAAACAAAACAAGGGGCGTCTGGGTAGCTCAGTCGGTTAAGTGTCCGACTTCGGCTCAGGTCATGATCCCACGGCTCGTGAGCTTGAGCCCTGTGTCAGGCTCTGTGCTGACAGCTCAGAGCCTGGAGCCTGCTTCACATTCTGTGTCTCCCTCTCTCTCTGCCCCTCCCCTGCTCATGCTCTTTCTTTCTTTCTCAAAAATAAACATTAAAATGTTTAAAACAAACAAAACAAAACAAAAAACACAAAGAAACACATAAAGCAGCTTTGTAAAAGCTCCAATTGGCCTCAAGATTAAAGAGAGATGTTCTCTCCCTTTCCCAAGTACACGAAGCCCCCGCCCCCCACCCCCCCAACTAGGAAATTAACAAATAGGACAGTCCTTCAAAGCCCTTTTGCCAATCTGCTTTGGGAGAGCTGGGCCAGTCTCCTTACCTTAAATAATTATAACAGTTCAGGTTTCCCTAGTGACCGGGAAAAAAAATATTTACCCGGGAACTCAGATTGGATTACTGTGGAGTAATTTGTATACACTCCAATTAGCTGGGGATTGGTAAACCTGGAGGCCCTGAGGCTGCATCGTGTAATATTTTTACTCACTTCTCTATGAGAGCCGGACACCCACAGAGGAGACCATGCTTACCTTCCTCGGCTTCACTTTATCGTGGTAGTCATACTGGAAGATTCCTTTGTAGCTCAGTCCCAGCCACCACGGTATCCCCTGCTTGTCCTAGGACATCGAAAGGAGTATAGGTAAATACAGGGCCAGAGAACACACACAGGGATGGAGAGAAGGCCTCCGGGCTCGTCCGATGACAAAGGAAAACGTAAATCCCTTGAGATGGATGGAGCCCACCTCCTACTTTTCACTTAACAGATGTGCCCCCTCATCAGACTGTGCTCAGTTATGTGAACCAGTGCCCTGGAGAATGCCCTGGGGTGGGGACCCAGCTCTGTTCCCAGCCAGCAGCACGCTGCGGTGCTTCCCCCTTTATGAGTAGGTAGCGAAGGCTTGTTCTTTGTCCTTCTTGTAAGGCTTTGGGTTTCAAGAGAATCCGAGAGATGCTGAGCATTCTCATAAAACGACCTTCTGAGCAGAGAAACGGTCATGGACTGTCACAGCTAGAAGGGACCATGAACACCACAGAAGGGGACTCCTCTAAAAAACTTTTTTTTTTTTTTAAGATTTAATTGTTTTTAGAGAAGTCTGAGGTTCACAGCAAAATGGAGAGGTAAGTACAGAGGTTCCCCATACCCTCCCACCCCCCCACATGCAGAACCTCCCCCACTATCAACCTCCCCCACCGGAGGGGAACATTCATTACACCTTGACGAACCTACACGGATACATCATGGTTACCCAAAGTCCAGAGTTTACATTAGAGTTCATTCTTGGTGGTGAACTCTGTGAGTTTGGACGAATGCATAATGATGTGTATCTACCATGATGATAATATACAGAGTGGTAGCCTCACTGCCCCAAAAATCCTCTGTACTGCCTCTTCACCCCTTCTTCTCCCCCCTCCCAGGTTCTGGAAGCCAGTTTTGCCTCTTCCAGAATGTCATCTAGTTGGAATCATACAGTATGCAGCCTTCGACTTGGTTTCTTGCACTCAGTAGCACGCATTTAAGATTCCTCCAATTAAAAAAAAAAAAATTAATGTTTATTTTTGAGAGAGAGAGAGAGTGAAAGAGAGAGACAGTGGGGAGTGGGGGCAGAGAGAGAAGGAGACACAGAATCCGAAGGGGGCTCCAGGCTCTGAGCTGTCAGCACAGAGCCTGAAATGGGGCTCAAACCCACGGACCATGAGATCATGACCTGAGCCGAAGTCGGATGCTCAACCGACTGAGCCATCCAGGCACCCCAAGATTCCTCCAATTTTAACGACCAAGAAATCAAAGCAAACGGTTGGTCCTGCTCTACTCAGGGCCCACCCCCCAGCCCTCCAGCAGACCAATGGCAGTGAAGGGTGGGCGGGGGCCACCCTGCAGTCCTGCTCCCCTTAAGAGATCAGCTGGATTGTGTGACTCGTGCCATCTTGGACAAAGTAGCAAAATCAAGGCCCAGACCTTCTGGGAACCGAATCAGAAACACCAAGCCCCTCTGCTCACTCCTTTAATAGAGATCCCTTGCCACCGGATTGTAAAGTGTGATCCTACATCCAAGGAGGAGGGGTCTGAGCTGTTAACTAAAGGTCCTGAAAGCTAGGAGCTGACACAGGGCATCCCCAGCAGCCTTCCCCTAGATTTGTCCTAACTGCCGCACCTGCGAATAACCGCGGACCCCATTGTCTCGACAACTCGAAATTGGCTTCATGGTTTTTAAATCCTCATGAGTTATTTGAAGGTAAGCACAAAGATAAAAGGGCAGAGAAACATGTTTTGAATTTTTAGAAGTTTCAAGGTATGTAATTTCCTAAGATAGTCCTTTAAAGGTATAAAAAAAAGCTCTGTCCCTGGAAAGTGTCTCTGTGTCCTACATCAGTCTCTGAGAGCGACACAGGAGGGGACTCAGTGCCACCACAGCTTTGGGTGTCACCACACCAGAGAATACGGCAGCTGTGAAATCGGGAGGCCACCGACTGGTGGGGCTCGATACAGTCGTTTGGGCTTGCGTGGATACGTGTGCTCTGTCTCCACCTGAGGAGGAGAGCCCTGGCTTCAGCCTGGAGGTCCCAAGAGGCCAACACACAAGCACTTCCGGCACTCTGGAAATCACAAGGTCTGTTTCTGGTCTCTCGCAAACTGCAGAAAAGCACGTTCCCGAAGTTTTATTGTAAGGCAGAAAGCATATATGTATCACGGGCTCCCTTACTGTCAAACTCCAGGGCTGACGAAGAGATGGGACACGTGTTTACGCAAGTAAAAGACTGGATGACGTCCCTGCGCAGAGACATCCACTCTATCCATGACAATCTCTCTCGGCAGTCTAACATCTGTCTTCCAACAGATGTCTGTCTGTCCAACAGACAGTCTTCCAACAGACTTTCGTCGGGGGGGCCGGAGGGGTGAATTTCAGAATCTCTATTTTCAGTATGAGCGATGGAGGTGAGCTCAAATTATGAACACACAGCAGATGAGAGAGCCTAGTCCAGGGGATTTCTTATCCCTATTCTTGGGCACAGCCCCCTTTGCTGCACGTCCCCACAGAATATTCCCACAACGGAGAGGAGTTTCTATGAAATGCGTCTTGTAACAACTATTGTTGGATCCCAAGATTTCCTTTATGGTAACCAGATGGTGAAGGGGATGAAGACTCTACAACCCTCACTGGCTGTGTGTGGAACGCTGGCAGCCAGTGCGGGGAATTTTGAGCCTCAGGTCATATCATAAAGTGTCCAATTTCCCTTGGGGGAGCCGACTGCCCGCTGACTTCAATGGGCACATCTCAAGGTGCCACCTCATAGAGAGCTGGTCTCCACAGTGGATTCACCTTCCTCGAGTGGGACAGGAGACGCTAAAAAGGCCAGGGGATACTCCTCATGACAGACTTACAGCTCAGGCTTGAGAACTTCTGGGCAGGAATGGCTGGGACAGTTCTAAGAGTTCCATGAATGATGGAGAAGAGGGATTAAGGCTTCCCTCGGTGGGGAGAGCTTTGGTAGGACATCAGGAAGAATTTAACCATTCCAGGCTTTAAAAGATCCTGAGCTGACAGTCGGTGAAGCATCTGACTTGGGCCCACATCATAATCTCACAGTTCGTGAGTGGGAGCCCCGCGTCGGGCTCTGTGCTGACAGCTCGGAGCCTGGAGCCTGCTTCGGATTCTGTGTCCCCCTCTCTCTCTGCTCCTCCCCTGTGCTCTCTCTGTGTCTCTCAAACATAAATAAACATTAAAAAAAAGACCTCAGCTGAGCTGCTGGGTAGGACTGGGGTTCCCGCGTGTGCCTCATAACCGGGCTCCGCAAATACAGTTCCAACATTCATTCCCATCACGGAAGGGGGACATGCAACTACCCAATTCAATTCTCAATAAACACTTATTTAGTCAATATTTACCGAGTATCTACTATGTGCCAGGCACTTACAGGGCTCCAGGAATGAAAAAAGGAATGCAACACACTGTCCTGGCCATTGGAAGGCTGCACTTTAGCAGAAGATACAGGCAACGAAACATACAAAGTGCTGTGCGAGCCGCAATGAGTGACACAAAGATAAATGTAGCAGAGAGTACGTTCTAGTCCAAGGGAATTAAAAATACAGCTGGATGGAAACACGGGGAGAGAAACTGGTAAACGGGCAAGCGAATCTCAGGTTGGCTGGTTGAACTGTCTAGCATTCAGAAATGTTTTCATTTCAGCTGGACTTTGGGCAAGGACTTAATCTTTCCATGTTGGGGTCAATTAAAGAAGGGAAATTATCCTGTCTCATCACAGATAAGGGCACACGGGCATGTCACTATCTATTATTTCAATGAAGGGATCCCAGTCTGGAGCATTACGGTAAAATCAAGAAAAATTGAGCACAGGGTTCATGTTCCATGGGACTTGCCATCACAACATTTAAGAAGACACATCTTGTCTTCTTAAACAGCCATGAGCTTAATTTGTCAGCCTCTAATGCCGGCCCTCCTCCTCCAAAATTGCCTGTGTGGCATTTGACCACCAAGAAAAACATTGCTGATTCTGCTTTAGGTTTTTGTTCTCCACAGTTCACTGCCTTCAGAGGGAATCGTCCTACTGAGAGGATCTGCGGCCCTGACGTCCCAGGATTCTTCTGAGAATCAAAGGAAGAAGGGATTCATTATACCCACTTTACCTAAGAGAACGTGAGTTTTGGAAAGTGACTGCATCAAGTCTTCCGACGTGGGGTGAATGTTCCAGCGCCCCAACCCTCCTCAGCACACAATCATCTCGAGCAAGTCCTCTATCATGCCTATCCGTCCCCACCCCCCAAAATCTTCAGTAAGATTAAAAAGGGAAAACTGAGAAGTGTTTCTGGTTTTTTTTAGGGCAGGCTTGGTACTTACTTTCACTGCATAATAGTGAACCCCGTAGGTTGGGAGAGACTCCACGATGCTCATGTAGCTGGGAAGAGAGAACACACACACACACACACACACACACACACACACAGGTGGTTATTCGGCAGGTCTGGAATCAGAGACATATTTATGTGTGTGCGTGACAAAGCTCTCAGAGTGATTATTTACCTGAAAATTGAAACTGAACCCTCGTCGCCCCCCCGGGAGTTATGTGTCTTTGCGAACAGAACTGAACAACCCTGCCACATGCTGTATGAACACACACAAACACAGCCTCGTGGGCACTGGGAGAGGCCACTTACTTTACAATTGCTTGACCTCTGGTCTGGCCGTTCAGTTTCTTGTAGTGCTCAATGACTCGGTCCTCACTAGAATTGCAACACAAAGACGGTGTTACATACGGTCCCTAGGTCAACGGTCAGCACCCTGCTGACGGAGAACCTTCTTCCGAACCTGAGCAACGTCCTGAGAAGTTCCAAGGAGCCAACAGCTCCTGGAGAAAGGATTTGTCCTGAAGTGGCATTTCTGAACTCAGCCTAAGTGAGGTGTTTTGGGCTACAGCTTTACTTGGGGTCAGCTCCCTGCAAGAAATGCTACCATGGCAGATGAGGAAGAAGCAGTGAGCATTTGTCTCCCTGGAGAGGGACACAGAGCCGGGGACAAGAAGAGGCCGGCTGGCTGGGGATCAGGGGGGACGCTGTGGCAGAATGCCCACATCTTCCTCGTCCTCTGCATCCCCTGGAGCCTGTCTGCACACGGCCTCACAGGGGAGGGCAGGCGCTGACCTCAATAGAATGCCCACGTCTTCCCTATCATGAATTAGTGGTCAGCGTTGAGGGCTCCCAAGGAGGATGGAAAGTTCTGGAATTTGGGCCTGGCTAACACAATCCATGAGGCAATCCAAGGCCCAGAGAAGCCCTGGGAAACAATGAGGCAGCTACCAGAAGTGAGATGGGAACGCCACGATGTCCTGAAATCTCAGCTCTAAAACAGCAAGAGACTGGCTTGTGCCTTGGGAGACACCCGCCAGCCAAACCCCTCTTTGACAGGGTGGGGGGCACGAAGGGACTCTCTGAGAAGGGACTCTGGTACCCAGACAGCCATGGCGGCTGAAGCACAGAGCCAACCTGGGGAGTCACAGGGAAAGCACATCCCACCTGCAGAGGAGTCAAGTCCAAAAGACCCGGCCTCCATGACCTGGCCACACCGCCAGGAGCCTCATTCCTCCTCTTTCTCCCCACCCCTTTCTCACCCCAGGCCCGTGGGCTTCATGACAGGAGGCAATGAAGGAGGGACGAACCCTCAAGACCTCCTTGGTTGGCCTTCATTATTTATTATGAATTTGGTATTCCAGAGTTGATCTAAAGCCTTATTTGCCAACTTTTTGGTTTTTTTTCTTTAGGAAAAAAAGAAAGGCCATTTCTGAGGGCCATGTGTTCTGTATGTTCACTAACTACCAAGTGGGGGTAATTTATTGACTTTCCGATCGCTCTCTGAATCTTCAACGGGTCTCTCTTCATTTTAGTATTCCAAAATCTGGTGTACGTGAAGATTACCTGACTTGACAAGAAAGCACTTTTCTAAACACCCCAAACAGGAACTGGCTAGCTCCAAGGAGGCTTCCTTTGGCTGGAGAGTCGTTTCGGTGGTTCCGGGACACCTGTTCAGAGAGGGGCAGATGCCCCTTTCTCCTTGGCTCCCAGACAACCCCTCCGCTTTGAGTGTGACAGAGCCCTTCTCCTGAGCGAAGTCTCCAGCAGCGTCGTGTTCGGGCTGGCCCCCCCACCTCACCAGACCTTCAGAGCGAGACCTTCAGGGTCTGCTCTTCTCTCTCCCTGCCCACCCCCTCAATCAGCGGCTGGGTTGGGCGTGTTTCCTAGCACAGGGTTTCGAATTCTGTGAGGTCAACCTGTGGATCCAGGGGTAAGCAACTCAGGGGCAACAGGAGCCAATTTCCTTCCCAGTTTGGGGAGAGAAGGTCCCCGGGCGGCGAAGGCGAGATAAAAATCAACGTAGGGTTGTAGCTGCGAACACAGTCGAGGCTTAGACAAACACTGGTTAAAGTCAGAAACGCCGTCAGGCAGCTGTTCAGCTGTTTGCCAACTAAATGGCTTCTCAGGGCTTGACAGCTGCAGGAATCTGCCACCCCTCGTTTCTCTGTACCTCCTGATGACCCAGGCCATCTGTGAGACCACGGTATGCAGCTTCTCCTTCCCCAGCTCTCCCCGCTCTGAAACACCATGGACCCAGCACGCACCATGCTGACTGAGAACCCACTCAGCTCCCTGCCCCCCTCCTCCTTCCTCTGGAATTTACAGATAGCCCAAGTGCACTGGCTCTGTGGACAGTTTCCCAGCTACCCTGGATCTCTGGTATGGAGTTATCAGTGGGATAACCGTAAAAAAGGCACCAGCCACAGAATCCCAAAACACTATTTGGAGGACACTGTGTTACACAGAGGAGGAAGACAGATGATTCTGGCTGACTGTGCCTAGCCACGTCATTCTGGGAGATCATCTCTCTGCAGGCAGCAGCCCAGAAAACCCACGGGGATGGAGATATGGTTCCCTGTCTTGCAGGAGCCATCGCCTGCACTGGTCAGTGATTTTGGAGTAAAGACAGATGCCCCTGCATACCCTGTAGGGGTGGTTCGGCCGGGGGGGTGTTGTCCAGCATTTGCAAGCCAGGCCCTTGAGAGAATCCAGGTCAGGGCCCTGCTACTGCTCTGTTCTATGGCCCTGGGCGCGTAATTCTAACCGTCTGCGTCACCTGTCCCCCGATAGGGAAATCCCATGGAATAGAAGTCCAAGCCGGTTACACGCTTGGGGAAAATTAGCAGAAAGCATTACTGCACGATTACTCAGCATTATGATGTACCTTTCACTACATGCTAATTGCATTATGTGACTTCTTACTTCTGCTCTTGCTTACAGTCTGGATCCAGTAGGTATGGTTAATTCCGCTTTATGGGTGGGAAACTGAGGCGGCAGAGAAGTAACTGAAGCTTCCCGTGCTATTCAGAGACATGGCTGGGATTCTAAACCCCACGGCTTTGCTCTCTAAGCTGTGATGCCTTTCCCGACTAGTGTGGACGGGCTCCCTATGGCTTAGTCCAGCCTAAGGGTTGTCTGCCGCATCCGTGAAGTCTAGCGAGAGCGGGAGAGCCTGGAAGAAGGGCAAATATCCGTCGCCCTTCAGGGACGATCAGGGCAACGTGAGGCTGTGGGCGACCCGACAGACTGTGGTGTCAGAGCGAGTGAAAGTCTCTTCCACCGACAAGGGGTCATGGTTAATCGTAGGGACGCGTGATGATGCTGTGGCCGAGGAAAGTCTACGGACACGCAAGTCTGTCTCCGGTCTACGAAGCACGAATAGCATTTATCCCTTCCTGAAGTCTTTGCTTTTTAGAAATCCAAATGAGTAGGTTGGAATATAGAGACCGACTTCAACCAGCCAACTGCAGTGAATAAGGCATTTTTTCGGCAATGCAACAAGATGGGCCATGCGGCTGGCGTGTCTGTGCATAGGCTGGGCTGTGCTCCCTGAGGGCACCTGTTTCAAAAATCTCACTTCCTCCGATCCGTGTCTTCCCCGTGAGTACACACAGGGGCACGGGTGCCACTGGGTCCAAGTGAGGCCCAGGGAAAGCGCTGGCCGGGCCCCAGAGATTGGAGGGGTGTCGGTAAAGACGAAGCTGTTCATATGAACACAAAAGACGAGCGCGACATGAAGGAAGACATTTCTGTATTGGAAGTAACATGTGGGCGTGGAACAGACTGTGGAGATCACGAGAGAGACACACACACACAGAGACTGAGAAGGAGCTGGTAAGCATAGGGTGGACATGCCGGGAAACAAATGAATGAGGAGGTCGCTGAGGGACGGTTTAGATTAAAAGCAACTCTGACCCCAGAAAACCCAGCCCCCACCTGGCAAATTCATCCCCTTCGTGCAGGAACTACTGGTCTCCAGAACTATATTCTCGTGTCTCTAACTCTTTCACCATTGGTTTCCCCAATATGAACAGCTGGTGGGGGAGGGGACACGGACGATGAGGCCCAGGGGACACAGGGGACCGGGGAGAGGGCGGCACGGCTCCATGAGCGAGGGGACAGGAGCGTCATCTGTTGGTGTGCACAGGTGCAGGCCGCCAAGCCGGCAGGCGTGGGAGCGGACACG
Organism: Panthera leo; assembly: GCF_018350215.1. Lineage (NCBI taxonomy): Eukaryota > Metazoa > Chordata > Mammalia > Carnivora > Felidae > Panthera > Panthera leo. The sequence continues at coordinate 12,464,340 of NC_056685.1, forward strand.
CGAACGGGTGAGTCTGCAGGTGAGACAGATTCTGTCCCTGGGGGGGCAGGTTAGGATTCTATAAAGCCACTATGTATCCACCTCTATGTTTGTGCAGGACGTGCGGCAAAAAAACCAGCTCAGAGAGACGAGATGGTGGGGGACGGGGCGTGCCAGCGCCCCGGGGGCAGGGGGGCTCTCTGCCCCTGGGACTCAGCGTCTCATTTCTGCTCCCGCTGCCCCAATCGCTTGGTCTCTTGAGGAGAAACGACCTGTGGCCCAGAGTGGAACCCGCTAATGCCGTGTGCATCACCACCCGCCCTAACCCAGCCATTGGAATCTCTGGGAGCCACCTGAATAACTGAGCCACTAGTGTGCTGCCTGCAAAAGGGTCCAGACGAGACGAAATGTTAGCAATCCAGACGTCGCACAAAGCAGATTCAAGAGGTGTTTACAAGCGTCGCATGTTACAGTTTATCAGGACTGACCTGCGACTTTTGTTTTATTATTACTGCTTTTGTTGTTGTTGTTAATAAAAGCACTCATTGCTTGTTGAAAAGGACTCAGAAGGAACACGAGGGCCATGGCAGTGCACTCCTCCTGGGTCGGTGGTGAGGGCCACCCGGGGACACAGGCCCCACCCGATCGTGACCAGAACCACAATCCAGGACCCTTTCGCGCGTCTGTTTTGTTCGGAATCAGTGATCCGGGGCCTGATGGATGAACTAGGGTGTAATGTTCCACGGCGGCCAAATCAGGAGATAAGAAACATTGTGGGAAAATCAAAGAATCAATCTCTCTCTTCTGCAAATGAAAAAAAAAAAAAAAAAAAAAACCCGCAGTTCTCCCACATCTCCAAACCTCACACATCCTGTCATCAAATGACAGGGATTCCAGAATGAAACTCGAGCAGCACATGAAAGGGTCTCCAAGGAGGCAAAGCATCCAAAGTGAAATTTTAGACGGTTTTTTTTTTTTAAGAGAAAGAAAATAGAAAATGGCAAACCATGCCACTTAAATACATGCTGAAAATGGTCTGGCCAAGACCTAAGCCGCTTCTACAAGTTGGAGTGGGGCCGGCTGGGGTCCTGGTGCCCCGGCCCCTAGTGCCCCGGGAGGGCTCGCTCCTGATGGGTGCGCCGAGGGGGTGCAGCTTACCAGTAGGCCAGGGAGGGGTGCTCCTTCAGGGCTTGAGTGGGGAGCGCCGGCAGCTTCTTTAAGTCACTCCTCACCACCTCATTGCTGGAAGACAGGGAGGGCACACAGGCAATGCCAAGGAATGGTTCACCCTCCGAGAAAACCACCGCACTGTGTGATCCACCCCGTCCCGCCCCGGGGGCCTCAGCCGAGACCCCACATCTGTTCCCTTTTAATGAAAACTGGACGGGGGAGGGGGGTAGGAAGGGGTGCTCCCTTTTAATTGGTTTAATATAGAGGAAAGAGAACACACGAGGTGCAGAGCCCAGCAGGCCTCTCCTCTGGGGCACAGAACAGGACAGGGCATCGTGCTCACAGATGGCCCGTACGTGGAGCGGGGCACACGCCCAGGGCCCCTGAGCAGCACGAATCTGGGAAGAGAAGGGTCGCCAGTGTCCGTGGGGGAAGCTCCTGGGGTCCCATCACGGGCTCTGGGGGCCCCAACGGGCAACCTGACTGCTTCTCCTTGAGAGCTGTTTCCCTCAAGAACACACAATGCTGGTTTTCTCTGCTCGGATCGTCTGCACACTGGAGACTGTTGTCCAAAATATGAGAAAAAGAAAAAACCTTCTGCTTTTGGGCCACCTGGGTGGCTCAGTTGGTTAAGCATCAGGCTTTGGCTCGGGTCACGATTGCACAGTTCTTGAGTTCGAGCCCCAGCATCGGCTCGCTGCTGTCAGTGTGGAGTCGGCTTCAGATCCCCTGTCTCCCTCTCTCTGTGCCCCTCCCCTGCTCGTTTCTCTCTCCCTCTCTCCAAAATAAATAAAGATAAAAGAAAGAAAGAAAGAAAGAAAGAAAGAAAGAAAGAAAGAAAGAAAGAAAGAAGGAAAAGAAGGTCTTGCTTTTGACAAAACCTGGAAATGACTCCAAGAGTGGGAAGTGGATTATCTGATCCTAGACGCAGGTCCTGGCACCAGAAATTCTGTCCCCCGCCCCCCCCCCCCCCCCCCAGCTCCCATGCTGTCAGGTTAGAAGGACACTTAAAACTCCCCTAGTTGTAACCAGGCTTCTTCAGAGGCTTGACTCCTCTCTGCACCCTCAACAGACCTGCATCCCCGCTGGGCCAGGGCACTGGGGTCCGCACGCACTCTTCACCTCCAGAGGCAATTACTGGCCTCCTCCTTGGGATGGCTTTGGCCTTTAGAGCGGCTCACGGCCCCTGCCCCGCTGGCAAGGGCTCACCCCGTGGAGCCTGCCTTGGTCCACAGTTCTAACCAAGGCCACAGTAGCAGCTTCTGTGCTCCTCGCACAGAGCAAGGCAGATGCTGGCCCCTGGGAGGCTGAGCGATAACACCAAGACAGCAAGGAGACAGGAGCTCAGGAAGTACATGTGAAGGAAGGACAGAAGGGCAGCACAGTCACAGATGGGGAGCTCCTGAGGCAGCTGGACAGCAGACACCCTGACATCCACGCTGCAGACTGGAGGATGTGCCCTTTGGGAGAACCCACCCTCCCAGAAATGCTGCCCCGGGCGACGGATCACAGCGGCTACCCTTTGCATACCAAGTGCCAGTGGGCAAACCATTCCAGGACTTTCAGCTCGGTTCATTTATGTGGTGACAGAGAAACACACTGGGGGGGGGGGGGGGACTGGGTGGGGACACAGCTGCTCTCAGGGTGCTTTCCAAGTGGTCTGAGAAATGGTGTCAGTGGTGTTTCTGAACAGCCGACCAGAAGAACAGCTCAACGTGTTACCATATGATTCAACAAAACCAAGCACTACAGCTGCTGTCACCTACGTGGTAAGGCAAGGATTTATCAATTAATCGTTAAAAAGTTGAAGGTATTTGGGGAGCCCCTGCTAGATGAGAAAACAGTGTAGGGGGCTCCAAAAAAGATAAGGCACAGTCTTTATCCAAAAGGTGCTCGCGAGTAAGCAGGGCGGCATGAGCACAAACAGAAAGATTACTGATTAAGGGCAGTAGTCGATCACGTTGATTCAAACAACGCATTCGATAGCTCAGAGGAAAGAGAGCCCCTGTGAGCTCTGGTGGAAGCAGCAGCTTTGGGGCAGGGCCTGGGTGGAGAAAAAAAATAGGAGTATCATTTTCATGGAGTTCACACGTACCCAGTAGGCAACGGCCAGCCACTGGGGGTTTTCAAATGGGTGAGCCCCCTGTGTTTGGGAAAATTCAGTTCCCAAGCAGGGTTTGGAATTTTTACTCGCATCCTATTAAGGCATCGTTCAAGCAAATACTCAGTTCACCGAACACCTGAGAGCCCGCGGGGATGAATTTCTGGATCTCGCCTCCCCTGTTTCACCACAGGCACCCTGAGAACAGGGCTTCGATTCACTGATCATCAGCGGCACCTTACCTATCAAAAGCTACTCACTCTTGTGGGATGAACTTGTGCTGGCCGAAGCCGCGGGGGGAGCAAATTCAGCTGAAGCTGGAGTTTGGGTTTTCTCACACTCATCACATTTAGAGTATATTTGGGGAAGGAGGAAGGTAAAGGAGGAAGGGATCGTCTTATGCACCAAACACTAGTTTGTTGGCAAACAAGTTTCCCCGATGACCATCGCAGGCTCGATTTCCTGGCGGGAGCCTGCCGTGGCTTCTCCAGCTCTCCCCCAGGGCAAGGTCACACGGACAAATACAACAAGAAATCACGAAGGCGTGAAGCCCATCCAAATCCATTACATTCTGGAAGGGATCCATGGCTCTTAATCCTTCCCACAGGACAGCTATGTAGAAATGTTTTATTTGCCTTTCTGCTGTCTGTAAACATCTGTGCTAACTTAGAGGTGGTCAGCCCAGTGAAATGATCTGGCCCCACTCTGTGGCCACGTATCGGACGGCTGCCCTGATGGCAGACCCGGTCGCTGCATCTCCAGAGGCGTGGGAAGCTACGACCTAATGAACGTCCTAGAAGTCCCCAGTTTCCTCTTTCAGGGTCATCGACTCAGACATTTTCCCCCCAGACTTCAGTGCACTTGATAAATGCCGATGTATAAGACAGCCTAAAATGGTTCATGTTCCATTTTTAGAAAAAGAAAAAAGGCCCCTTGGAGAGTCATTTGCTACACTGCGAATCAACCCGAAGTCTTCTCATTTTTAACATTCACCAGATTTTATTCCAAACTTTTGGGAAGTGGACTCTCAGTGTTGCTCTGGTCTTTGATTTAGGGGGATTTTTGAGATGATGTGTTTCTTTCCTACCACCTACACTGCTTATATCTGGGACGTTCAAATGATCTACTAAGAACACATTCTAAGATTTCTAGCAATATATCAAACAAGGAATTTGCTGCAAATAACAGCAACAACAGATTTAACCAAGACACCATAAAGCGAAGGAAGCAAAAATCAAATTTGATCAGAGGATTAGCAAAATCCACATGGGTTCGTTTCCCTTTAAAAAAACGAGGAAATACTTTTTCAGAAGATTCTCCTTAGGTTCAATGAGATGTCCATAATTTGCAGGACAAATCTGGGACACAGAGAAAATGCTTAGTGCGGCAGAATTCTTCCTGAACCCAGTGGTTTCGATGCACACGGCACTAAAACACAAAAGAGCGCTAAGCCCAGAAAGTCAAACCAGCAAGGAGCATTGTCCTGCAATTCAGGCGAGGCAACGTGATGCCTTTTCACTAACACTAATGCCTCCGTGTTTTATAAGGCTATCGTGAAGGTCAAGTTCCCCAGGGAGAGGGATTTCCTAAGTAAAAGAGCCCTACAGGTCCTCATTATCCGTAATTCCCAAATCCAAAAAGCTCTAAGAAACAGACATCTCTGTAACACCCTTGGTGGCAATCCTAACCTTTTTATAGGAGGCAACATTGGACCTTTCTCTGCCCCACTTGGTGCAAATATCCATGTTCTGGTGCAGGCACAGTAAGAGGTTAGGTTCCAGGATAGTGCCCCAGACACTATCACGGTGTTCAGGAACACCCTGAATTGCCCCCGTCTAAAATCTACAAATTTCAGAATTCAGAAACATCACCGACACCCTAAAGCTTCAGACCTACCCTGTGGATCTGTACAACTTTATTCAATGGTACAATGAATCTAGAAAACTCTAAGATTAATAAGGCAAGTTGTATATTTTTTTCTTCTTTGCTGATCTTTAAAAACCATGCAGGAAACAATTTCTTTCCTTTTCCTTCCTCTCTTTTTTTTTGTTTGTTTGTTTGTTTGTTTGTTTGTTTGAACCAAGTTCAAGTTCTGGTTACAACAAAGAAAATGAGGTGCTTGCCTATTTTCTCCCAATCACATGCTTTTTTTAAAAGTGCGTAGGGAGGGCTGGAAAAGCTAGTAGCTGGGATGTTGCCTGTAACACTTCTCCTATCGTTGTGTGAACATTCGCAGACACTGGCAACCTGAGGACCCGCTGAGACTTCTCCAGCATGGGATTCTGGATTCTGGGTTTGGATCATGGATAAACTGGCTACCCTCCATGGAGGGGGAAAATTGCCAACATTTATGAATTGTGTGCCTTTATTTTCTGATGCTAACTACCAATTTATCTGAGTACAGACTTCTTCCTTGACGAGTGAGTTTGGCTTCCTAGGGTGATGCAAAACGTTTTGTGAGTTTCTAACATAGTTGGGAACTTGCAAAATTCGAAACAAGTTTTTAAACATTTTAGAAGTCTACAATCGAGACAGTAATTACACGCAAATGAAACAAGCAGCAGCAACTGATTAACTTTCTACATCTCCCTTAGACTGGGAATCTTAATTTTGAAAAACTGACATAGTGTTATAGCCACGAGCCTTTCCGCTATTCACAAGGTCAACTCGAAATACCATATTGCTATTAAATAAATGCTTCACAAGAGAGGCAGCTGTCATAATACAAAATCTCCTCCTTACTTTATAACTAAACGATTCCCATAGGACTTGAAGGATATCGTCCTACAAAATCCCCCATCTGAATATTTTCCTATGCTCAGAAAATGTGATTTACACACTTGAAAAGCTCAGGAAAATGGAATTTTGTGCATAAAACAACGATTTATGTAACAATTTATAACTTTTCCACTTGAACATTTTGTTTCAAATTTTCACAGATTTTGTTCCTTTTCAAAAGGTCTTGCGGGCGTGAAATATTCCAGCTGCTTCTCGCTCAAAGTCCTTTCTTAAATCATGGGAAAACCATCACATACCCCTTCTCTCTCTCTCTCTCTTTTTGTGTGTGAAATAACATACGAGAATTACATACATTTAAATTATTCCCACAAAAACTCTCCTTTGGGCTGACAGATGTGTTTTAAGCTTAACAGAGGACTTTTCTACTAAGTTTCCAACAGGGACATTCGCAATTTGGGGTATTAAAGATACAATTCAAACTGGTAAAGATATCAGTTCTATTCTAAATGTTCACTATTCCAAACCCCACTGTCTGAGTATTTCTTAGTCTACCTAAAACTCTCAGCAAATCTATTTTGCTTACTATACGATCACCGCCAACTAGTTTCTTTCAAGACACCAATTAAAAAGTTGTAGGAAACGGGGCACCCTGGGTGGCTCAGTCGGTTAAGTGTCTGACTCTTGGTTTCGGCTCAGGTCATGATCTCACAGTTTCATGAGTTCGAGCCCCACATCGGGCTCTGCACTGGGCAGTACGGAGCCTGCTTGAGATTCTCTCTCTCCCCCTCACTCTCTGCCCCTCCCTCCCTCACTCCATTTCAAAAAGCATTAAATAATAATAATTATTATTATTTTAAGAGATAGAATTAGAAACCTGCAGGTTGATAAATCAGGACACAGCAAAATTTCTTACATACCACTGAACTCCGCTGGGCTAATAGTCTCTCACTTGGACCTGTGTTTAAGTTTGTGCAGATGTCATATAAACTGAACCCTAAGTACTCAATCACAGCGTCACTTCTTTTTCCGTGGCCGCTGTGTTTATTTTGGAACAGACAGAGCCTGCAGATGTAGGTTTTCCTTCCCCTGCCTCTCAGGCACATGACAGTCTCTGAACAGGTAAGCACCACGTGGCCCATGGACCTTTACATGAAATGCTCTTAACATCAGTCTTTTTCAGGTGCTGTTTGCTTACTGGTCCTGAGAAATGTTTTGCTGGTAGAATCCTGTTTTAATGATTAGCGTCAGTGCATCCGGTCCTCTATAACAAAGATATTTCCAGGGCCCAAGGGACGGCCCAGAGTAACAGAGCTTTACTGATCTGGTTTCAATTAAATCCTGTTAACGAAAAAATTCTATAGAACAGATGTTTTTTACTGGTCCCTGTTAATGTTTGGGTGGTTCTTTATACCAAAGGTAGTGTGACTCAGGCATTTATGTGTGCTGTTTGGCATAAAACATTTTTTTTTTTAAATCAGTTCACTGATTTGGCAAAAAGTTTAAAATGATTTTTTCCCCCTCTTTTGGTGGCACCCTTCTTGAGAGTATCAAAAGGGTTGACAGAAAGTAAAGTGTGAAGTGATTCTCAACATCAGGAAGAGAGACTGGCTATGAGGGTTTTCAGTTAAGGTCCCCTTAGCGAAAAACACGAAAAATCAAGTTCTTGTGTGCAATGTAGCAATAAGTCTTCTGTGACATTAATATGTAACTGGGGCGCCTGGGAGGCTCAGTCGGCGAAGCGTCCAACTTTGACTCAGGTCATGATCTCAACAGCTTGTGAGTTCGAGTCCCGCGTCGGGCTCTGTGCCGACAGCTCCGAGCCCAGAGCCTGCTTCGGATTCTGCGTCTCCCTCTCTCTCTGCCCCTCCCCCACGTGTACTCTGTCTCTCTCTCTCTCTCAAAACTAAATAACACATTAAAAAAAATTGAATTACAATGTAACCATACAATTTGGATATCCTGTTCAGTTGATTAAACGAGGTGTTCCTGCACTGACCTTTTCGAGGAAGAGAATATTATTTTTTTCTATAATAACCCAAGGCTTTTCCCTTTAAATTTTTAAAATAGGAAATGTCAGTGTTCAGCACTCAAGCCCCTGCAGTGTTTCTGATGCATAAAGTATGGATAAATCACGGAAAATGCGTGTTAGCTGACGAGTGTCCAGGAGGGACGATCAAATGAGAACTTTTTGTTTTTAAACTGTGTTGATCCTTTTCAACCTAATATTTGCCTCTAGAGCTGGCAAGGATAGCAGGTCTTAGGCTATTCGATTGTTTTTAAGCAGAAATGCCAACTCTACATTTCCTGATTGTGGAAGGACATCCATTTTTGTACACACACAGATACCAGGAAGTGAAGAACGATTATCGTGCTGTGCTAAGGAAAATAATACAAGTGAGAAAATATTATTTTTCGATAAGGCTATTTCCCAAACCTTTAATGAGGGCTCACAAATCTGTCCACAATATGTTAGACTATGACATAGATTTCTTCCTGCCCCGGACAATACTTCTTATCGATCTCTATGTACCCCAGCCATTTCTTCTCAGCAACGCTCAACCCGACATCTCATGGTAAAGTCCAAGAAGATAAAGTGAGCATTTCCATTCACAGGAAAGAAAAGGGAGCTTGGGAAGAATAAGCCTTCAGGGGTCTGCTGGGCAAGACTGAGTCCAAAAGCAGAAACAGAAGAGCCTGGGAGGGGCAGGAGGAAGAAGAATTATGATTCCCTGTTGTCCGTATACAGTTCTCCTTCCGGTAAAGTACCTTAGTACTTTTGACTTCTCCCTTGTCCTTATACTTCAAGGAAACTGCTCCCATAATTTTTAGATGTGTAATATTCATTCCACTCAAATGTAGTTGTGTATGTTCCCTGACATGTAAATCTACAGAATAGTCACATCTGGAGCAAAACAGCCTTTCAGGAAGTTCGATTCGGTACCCTCTGGCTATGAAAAGGTTACTTTGTCTTTTGTGGGCGACCGTTAGTTAAAAAGGTTCTTTAATCCTCTAGATTCTAGAATATCCTAGACTTAAGCCCTGGACCATGCCGCAGTGTTCTGTGCGATCGAAGCAGACCTCTCATTTTATTGATGCTGTTCAGGAAAACAGATTCTATTGACGGGTATGTATACAAGTCAAAGCCTTTCAGTTAAATATAATGCACAGAACTTAATGCACAGTCCTGCATGAATTATTATTAATGGGCCGAACGTAACTCTACAATACTAAACTTCTCAGACTAGGACACCTAAAACGCCTAATGTTCAGCCACCAAACTAAATGTGCTCAACGTTAATGCTTTGGGGATTTCCCTGGGTATAGATGGGAAAAGGCACCAACAAGGAATTTAGAATGACCTTCTCTTATTCCAAAACGCCAGGTCACTCTTGCGCACAGACCGTGGGCCTGCTGCAGATGACAGGTGTTGATTAGGGCACCGCACGGAACAGATCACCTCCACCTTCCGCGACGGGAGGTCTACCCTGGCACATAGAGTGACCTTTGGGATAAGGTGTCTGACCTCTCCCTCCCGTGAAGGCTGTTTCTCTCCCCAGACAGCTGGGGACAAACAAACCAAGAGGCAGCACTTTGACAAATGAAGCTAAACCAGGATGCTTTGTTTCTCTGAGCCCCACGAGGTAGCATTCCACAGGCTCATTAAGGGACCATGAATTACTGGGAGGCCAGGCCTACAACTTCCTCCTCCCTGGCAATCCCTGAGGCCAAACGTTCCCAGGATCTGTGGGGTCAGACGACTTCACAGTTCACGTTCCATCCTGTCAGGGTACTCTCAAAAATAAATAATATCTACAGCGGAGTTCGGGGCTGGTCAAAGAAAAGGAGGGAAGAGTATCTTTGGAGAATCGATTGCACCTGGGGTTGTTAAACTATTTTTCAAGGGATCAGAAGTCTTTGTAAGATATAAAGCTGCATTTATCAAAACCCCCAAATTCCAATACCAAATGAAGGGCATAAAAAAGTAACAACTGCAAAAAAAAAAAAAAAAAAAAAAAAACCCAAAAAACCCAAAAACAACAACAACAAAAAAACCACCAAACATAGTTTCTATATCCTCAAAATGTTTCATTCAACAAATTCACTGAATGGTTACTGGCCACCTATAATGTTTAAGGTCTCCTGCTAAGGCTGTAAAAAAGCCTTAGTTAAAAAAAAAAAAATTGACTACCTCTGCTTTATAGCAAGAACTTGGGAAGCCTAAACACAAGGGGCCTGGAGGTCTCCTTATGCAAATATTCAAACTGGGCTGAAGGGACTAATTTTAGAATCAGGGGTAAGCTCACTGCAACCCACCAGCCCTCTGCTGGTTTCTGTATGGCCCATGAGCTAAGAATGGCTTTTATATTCTTTAAATGGTTAGAAAACAAACAATTCAAAAGAACAGTATTTTAGGATACAAGAAAATGTATACAAAATTCAAATTTCCAAGTCTATAAATAAAGTTTTATTGGAACACTGCTATACTCCTTTATTTACCTGCTGTCTATGGCTTCTTTTGCACTTACAAAGGGAGAGCTGAGTAATTATAGCAGAGACTCTATGGCCTGCAAAACCCAAGATTAGTTACCATCTGGCCCTTTACAGAAATGTTGGCTTACCGCCCCCCCCCCCTTTTTTTTAACATTTACTTATTTTTGAGAGACAGAGAGAGACAAAGCACGAACAGGGGAGGGGCAGAGAGAGAGGGAGACACAGAATCGGAAGCAGGCTCCAGGCTCTGAGCTGCCAGCCCAGAGCCCGACGCAAGGCTTGAACCCACGGACCGCAAGATCGTGACCTGAGCTGAAGTCAGACGCTTAACTGACTGAGCCACCCAGGCACCCCAAACTGACCCTTGTTTTAAATCATAAACTAGGTTTTTTGCTTTTGCTGAGATATCGGAATGAGAACATACACCTCAGGCTTTGTTAGAAAGCTTTAGATATGCACATGGAGACCAAAGAGAAAACAGCGAAGGCTTCACAAACCAGGCCGCATGAACTTGACAAATCTAGACAAGTACAGGTAAGTCACCAACTGAAGTAGTTTAGATCAAATCCGCCAAAGCATGAGAAAACATACAAGTCCCATCATGGAGTAGAGTCAGGATTTGTGTTTCTTTAAAAAAATTTTTTAAATGTTTATCTATATTTGAGAGAGAGAGGTGGGGGGGGAGCAGGGGAGGGGCATAGAGAGGGAGACACAGAATGTGAAGCAGGCTCCAGGCTCTGAGCTGTCAGCACAGAGCCCAGCGTGGGGCTCGAACTCACGGACCGTGAAATCATGACCTGAGCCGAAGGTGGATGGATACTCAACCAACTGAGCCACTCAGACAACCCAGATGTTAAAATCTTCCAATAAAGATTTAAAAACAAAAAAAAATTTAATGTTTATTTATTTTTGAAAGAGAGAGAGAGACAGAGTGCAAGCAGGGGAGGGGCAAACAGAGGGGGAGATACAGAATCCAAAGCAGGCTCCAGGCTCTGAGCTGTCAGCATAGAGCCCGACGTGGAGCTCGAACTCACAAACTGTGAGATCATGACCTGAGCCGAAGTCGGACGCTCAACTGACTGAGCCACCCAGGCGCCCCAGTGTTTCTTAATTTTAATACCAATTTTGCTTATTTCCTATTGATGAGTCAGAATGCTATGCCCAGACACTCTGTTTTCTTGTACATTTAGACCTTGATTCTAAAATATGGGCTATCCCAGACGTCTCTCGGGGAGTTCAAGAAAGCAGACTGCCTGGAATAATGTCTGTCTTTGAGCAGACAGTCCCGTTGGTGGATGTCCACACCTCCCTACTCTGAGGGCTCCACTAACGATCATGAGAAAATGAGAGGCGATTCAACCACGCTGGTCAATGGGCAAAGCTTCAGGAAATGAACGGCACTGAGAAGCTGGCAGTTCCACAAGTTAATAACCAGTGCACAGTGTCCCCGGTGGTTAAGTGTTTACATTCTCTCCAATGGAATATCTAGAGAGGGAAGAAAAGTAGAAGTGGGGAACCGAGATACTTTCATGAAGGAAATCTCCCTATGGGATAGCATCTCGTCCTTTGGAGGAGCAGGAGACTAAAACGGAGACAGAAAAAAAATGTCCACATTGCGGGATAATCTAAAGCCCTGTTCACACCAGAGTGGTGACTTCAGGCTCTACGTTCCAGCTGACAGACCTCACTAGTGGCCATGTGTGACAGTGGGTGCTGATCTCTGCTTTAGTGATCTCTAGGCTTTTCATTTAGTACAGAATATCCTCCTTGCTGTTACTATGTTTCCTCTGCCCAATATGTCTGTTTCAATTGACAAGTTGAGAGGTGGCTCTCATCATTAATATATATATATATATATATATTTTTTTAATTTTTTAAATAATTTTGTTTAACATTTATTTACTTTTGAGAGAGAGACAGAGCGTGAGCAGGGGAGGGGCAGAGAGAGAGGGAGACACAGAATCCTAAGCAGGCTCCAGGCTCTGAGCTGTCAGCACAGAGCCTGACACCGGGCTCGAACTCACGAACCGCAAAATCATGACCTGAGCCGAAGTCGGACACTCAACTGACTTAGCCATCCAGGCACTCCTCGTTAATATCTAACATTAAAGCACTGCCCTCCTACAAAGTATAGAAAGAATAGTTTCTTTTAATAAAGATTAACAGAGCACATTAAGAAAACAAACCCTTTTGTAAACTCACCTAGAAAAATCTCCCTTTGCCTCCTGTAGAAGAAAAAATTCAACGTCAATGAAACATTCCTGTACAGTGTTCCAGACTTTTAAATACATTCCACGGTCATGACCACTCCTCTACTGAGTAAGCTCAGCTTACTACGATGGGGAAAGGACCATGCATTTGCCACATGAATATGAGACACAAAATTAAACTTTAGAGAGTTATACACAAAGAAAGTGATTCATAACAACAAAATGCAAGTTTCTACCTCTGGACCCTGGTCTACCTTTTTCTGGATTAAGGATTCCGGATCTGAACATGTGTCTGGGTAGAACTGCTTAGTGTCTTATGTTACTTGTTTTGTATTGTGGGCTCTTTCCTGGTCATCCTAAGGAGGGGCCATGGAACCTTCAAGGAATCTTGAATATAACAGTTGTTTAAGAAATCTTTGTGGAGGAAATAAATGAGTGCCGTTCTTCTAATTCATCTTGCCAGCGTTACTAAAACTGTCATTGCTGCTGATTTTCATTAATACCTCTTTCACCCATAAGTGAAAGGCCTGTCCTTTCCTTGTCTTTCCATAGGATGTGCAATGATTCTCTTGGCATTAAATCTTGCTATTTACTGGGCTTTCTCCAGAGTGGGGGAGGGCACTAACCCTGAAGAAAAGGGAGTTACTGAACGATCCTTGTTTCCCCCAGGCTCAAGTGATACACACAATTTTCCTTTGCAGAGAGACCCTGTCTTCAAATTCTGGAATGCCAGAAGCCTCTATTGACTGCCATGGTGTAGCTCCTTCCTATTAGTGTCATAAATAATTAAGATGACAAATAGGTAGTGAATATGGCAGCCTGCTGGGTGTGCTCAATCTTACTCCCGTCTCTACTGCGTATGGCTCTGGGACAGCCAGATGAGGACAGGACAACTCACCTGTAAAATATAGGAGGCTAATTCAAACACCACTTCACTGTCAACATCGATCAGCTCCTAGAGGGACAAACCAAAAAGAAAGGTAAGTTTGGTCCTTTAACAGGATTTCTTTAGGACATCTCCTAAAAAAATACCCACTCTCCTTTTTCTCAGCTGTTTCCCAGAATCTCAAACGCTCAGAGAATATCTCTGTGCCGAATTACTTGGCCCTAAATGATTCCCGACATTCTATTCGCAGCTTTTAGCCAGAGGCAGACCCCAGTGGTCCTGGATCTCCCCGGTCACCTCAAAGCTTTAAATCTTGATGAGAAATTAGGGAAATGTTACAAATCTGTGAATCTGATTCATCAGTGGCTTAAGGTTACTTGATAACCAATGGTGATTTCTTGGTGAACTTGACTTTGGGACCAGGAGTAAGGCTTTATGGAAAAGAAAAAAGTCATAATGGGATTGTGACTCTTTAAATTAAAGTTAAATAAAAATTAAAAATACAGTTTCTCATTGCAATGCCTTCATTGCTTTTATGCACTCAACAGTTCGATGCAGCAGCTGGCTACCATGGGATCAGAGCAGGTACGGACCACTTTTCTCCTTGTAGAAAGTTCTACTGGTCAGCACTGCCACAGAGTCTAAGTTTAAAAACGCTTCTTTCCTATTACTTCTTCCCCTAAATATTTAATCATGATCTAAGGATATGGTCTTAAAAGTGTATAAACCTGTCCTTGGTTTTTGAAAAAAATCTCATATATGTATTTTTCAATATGCATATAGTTCATATCCATTTTCTAAGCAGCTTTTTGAGGTGTAACTGATACACAGAAAAAATTGCACATTTAATGCACACAATTTGATGACGTTGGACGTATGCAAACGTTGTGACCCCATCACTACGGTCAAGGTAATAAACATCCGCTGTCTCCAAGCCCAGTCCTTTGCTTTCACTGAGAACAGAAATCCAGAAATGTCAAGGGACTCTCCCCAAGTCACAAGGCCTTAGTGGCTGTGAAGAGACCAGAAACAATCCCCCAACCTCTTGTCCGGCAAGGGACCTCCCTGAGTGCGTGAGTGCCCCCGAGTCAACAGGGACTTGGGAGGTATCAGCTGGTGCTTGTCAGAATGGCTACCATTAAAAAGACAAGAAATAGCACGTGTTGGAGAGCAGGTGGAGAAGAGGGAACCCTCGTGCACTGGGGCGGGGGGGGGGGGGGTGAGCATAAACTGGTACAGCCACTGTGGAAAACAGAATGAAGGTTCCTCAAAAATTTAAAAATAGAACTATCGCAGATCATGTGATCCAGAAATTCCACTTCTGGCGACTGGTCCAAGGGAAATGAAACCAAGGCAAAAAGATGTCTGCACGCCTTGTTCGCTGCCGTGCTATTTACACCAGCCAGTTGTAAACATGGACACAGCCTGTGTCCATCAATGGGTGAATGGATAAAGAAAACGTTGTATAAGCACTGGGCATTGTATGTAAGTGACGAATCACTCAGTTCTGCCCTTGAAACCAGTGTTACACTATATGTTAACTAACTAGAAATTTATTTTATTTATTTACTAACTAGAATTTAAATAAAATTTGGAAAAAAAAAGTGTGGTATGTATATGTGTGTGTGTGTGTGTGTGTGTGTGTGTGTGTGTAATGGAATATTACTCAGCTATAAAAAAGAATGAAATCTTGCCATTTGTTACAATATAGATAGATCTTGAGGGCATTATGCTAAGTGAGGTAAGTCAGACAGAGAAAGACAAGTACGGAATGATAGTGCTGATACACAGAATGTAAAAGAAAGAAAGAAAATTCAAATTCATAGATACAGAGAACAGACTGGTTGTTGCGGGTGGTGGGGGCGGGGGGGGGGGGGGAAGGGTGAAAGGGGCCAAAAAGTAAAAGCTTTCAGTTTATAGAATAAGTCCTGAGGATATAATGTACAGCATTGTGACTATAGTCATTGTAGATTTGAAGGTTGCTAAGAGGTATAGTTACTGTATATTTGAAGGTTGCTAAGAGAAGCAGATCTTGGAACCTCTCAACACAAGGAAATAAATGTCTATGTGGACGGATGGTAATGTACAAATATCGGGCCATTATGTTGTACACGTGAAACTAATACAATATTATGTGTCAATTACATTTCGACTGAAAAAAAGTAAGGACTCGGTGTCAGCCAACATATTCTTGGAACCATATCTATCACTGAAGTTAGCCAAAACTAGAGTTATTTTTCACTTGAATTATAAACCGAACTCTGATTCATGGATTTTCTAATGAGTTTCTTTTGTGGTCCACAACTGGACCCTGGAATTCAAAACAATGCGCTCAAGCAAGCCTGTATCTTTCGAGGGAGGGATTTCATTTGGGCTCTTTCAAAAGGCTTAGTGATTTCAAAGACGGATAATAATATTTGCCACCGAACGACCCTACAAGTGTGGGCTACGAGAACCAAGGAGACCATATGGAAGGATCGGGCACAATAATTCTTTATGCTTAACCAGCTGAGAGAGCTTTACGGCCGCTGTAATTGATATAGACTGTCAGGGTCGGGATACAGAGGAATGTGTGGAATTGCCGTTCTGGGATTACCAGATCCCATCAGAATGTAAATCATTTAACAATGTACAAATGATTTAACAGAAACACTGTCCAGGGTTTCCACAGTGGACCGCTTCCACATGCGCTACGTTCCTTTCCATTCCCACCGACTGACTTCCTGCACGCTCACGGGCGCTGGCCCCCGCATGCTCTGTGTGCTCTCCTGTCAAACATTTACACCCGTGTTGCAGCTAATGGTCGATGGTGGGCTAATCGTTAACATTCGAGGAGAGGCTTGTCTAGCGTGCGACTCAAAACCAGCCATCAGGAACAGCCCTTTTAAGTGTGAACACAAGCTTTTAGTTCATGATGTGACTCATCCGCTAAATGAAAATGTACCTGTAGAGGGAAGAAGGGTAGAGAAGGCAGAGGAAGGTCTTTCTTTGGCACTCCAGAGGTGGGATCTTTCTGCTCAGGCAGAGAAAATAAACTGAATGAGACCACAGAGAGGGCAGGCGAAAACCACACACTCTCCTGGGGTGCAGGGTTTTCCCTAGAAGAGGATGACAGGGGAAAGGAGGAGGGCACCTGCTTCACCTACTACTGAATAACGTGTTCGGCTTTCTCTGATCTTTTGAAGAATGCCCCGGAAAGACAAAACGTGACCGCCCGCAGGTGTGCGCGTGTGTGCTCAGAGCAGGGTTGGGGAGGATGGCCCGCTTCCTCCCACTCCGCATTGTTTTATCCCAGGTGACTCAGGAGCTCAAGGAAGAGGCCCGGGGTCATGTATCAGCAGCGTCACGGTTAACAATATTCTCAGAAAGATTTCCATCTGTGGGTCTCCAAGAGTTCCAAGTAAATAGCCCCACGAGAACCCCGGGCGGCAGGTGTGAGGTTCTCCAAAAGCGCCGAGAACTGGAGGACCTCTTCACGACCCCCGTGCTCCAAGGGACTTGGTGGCGGTCTTTACACAACCCCGGATCTTAACGAAAAGCATTCCTCCGTCGTCGGCAATGACAGAAATTCCAACTTTCGCGTGAGATTAATACGCTCAATATAACAGAAAACGTGGCTAACAACCATATGGGAGGCTGATAAGATTTCAGGGAGGACGATCCATGCCAGGTCCATCCAGAACAATCTGCAGAGCTCGCCCACCACTACCACCTCTCTCCTCACCACAAAATGGCTGAGGATTTTGGTTCTTGCCACCCTCCTTAAGATCACTTCTACTCTCACTAGAAAGTTCCAGGTTCTAGTTCCAACCCCCCACCCCCATCAGCTCCGGGACACTGAATAAATCACTGGGTCTCCTCCCGTTTCGTTTTCCTCCGTAGAAGGGGGCTAATGACTTCTTTTCCAATTATTTTACTGAGTTTGGTGAGGAAATGGAGGGTGATTTAGACACACTACAAATATCCTGTCTGTCTGTAGGATTTACTGGGGCTCACTGGTGCTTACAATCTGACCCCCACAACGCTGCCTCTGTCCTTCAGCGTTGTTCGGCATTCACGGGAATCTTTAGTAAGACGTATTTTTCTAACGAGGAGAGAACATTATGCAAATGTGTCTCCATGTGTGTGTCTATCACCCAAGTGGTCCCGACCCGATGCCACATCCGGCCTCCCTGTGCCTGTGTAAGCACCCCGGCTCATTGCACAACTCATAATGGCTGCATGATGACGCCCCAGGCAAACAGGGGCTGGGGTGCAGGAAGGGACTGACGTGGTCTTGCACAACCGTCTTCCTTAGTCCTTTGCCAGTTTTTCATCAGTCAAGTTCCCTCCTGTTTGGCTAATGACCCACTGGCGTATGGGCCATTCATGCTGGGCCACCGTGCTCTGACTCTGTGGCACAGTGATTCCTTCTGCTTCTGGCCCGTATCGTGACCCCGGGGAGTCTCTCTCTTAGAGGTCACGAGAACCACCAAGATGGTGAGCCAGAGTGAAATTTGTCACTAGAATTGAAAACGAAAAGTCCCTCTCTGTCCTTCTTTCCTTCCACCCCCTGTCATAGGAATATACACACTAAACCTACAATCATCAAGTGAAAAGACAAGGAAGGGCTGGGATTCTGTAAGTCTGAGACTAATATTTATGTTGCTTCCTTTGTCCTGTGGGGCCTGACTGCGGGCTTTGTTTCTCTCATCTTCAGACAAGATGATACGATCTGTTCATTAGCAAAGCTCTTTGAAGATCTTGGATAAAGACCACTTACTTCAATTTCAACAAGAGTGATGGTGTTTAGCCCTACATAGCAAAGGCACCCCAAGGATGATTATTTAAATTTTAATAATTTGTGAAGCTCCCAAACCTATGTGGACAGCTCAGGGAAGAAGGCGGGGCAAGACCGGCAGCCCACATAGAGCAGGAATTTTAAGTTTCTTTAGACATGATCTGCTCTCAGTGGGTACACGTAGGCACCAGACTTGACCATTTCACAGGAGCTATGCAAATCCTTGCTCCCTGGGATTGGAAAGTAACTGATGAAAAACAATTTACTGACCATTATGTATGTGCCTAGTTTAGTGACAGTCATGGAAGGTGACCATAAAAATTCACTCTGAAGAATGCTCGTGCCAATTTGTCCTCCAGCCCAAAGAGTCCCACTGCAGCCCACCTTTAGATACAGACGATGGGTTGCTTCTTTAGCGATCACTGGCGGACAAGATAAGGGTTGAGAACAAGCACTTTGTTGTGACAATCATATTTAAGAGTGGATAGTCAATCCCGTATTATCAATCGGAATCCTTTTTTAAAAATTAAAAAAGACGCTGACGTTTTGTGTCCTAGCACTTGTGGCCGGCAAGACTTTCAAAAATTATTGTGGTGATGACCTCTTGACAGCAATTTCCCTTCAGCAGTGGAGAGAAGGCAGGATTCTATCCTGCAGCCCGAAGGCGGGGCAAAAGCTGAGATCAGAATCCACATCTACCCCATCACTCCCATTGGGTATGACAAGTCCACTGTCTCCCGTGGGGCTGGTCGATGGGCCTCTTCGGTTCGGCAGAGGAAGCCACATCCAAAGAGAGAGAAGACTGGAAAGAAAGCTTGGCAGGAGAGCTCTGCTTTCCTGTGTGATTTTCCACACAACATCAAGGGTAGACTTCCCATGGGAGTTTTCCACAAAAAAAGGCACACATTTGTAAGTGAGTTTTATCTATCCCCTGGTCATAAATTTCCTTTGCATCATCCACCTGTAATCGTGGCGACTTAAAACACATGAGAAATGCTGTTGAAGCATGTGGCTATGTGGGGTGTCAGGGACCCCCGCTCTGTACCTCCTCCTGTTCCCCTTAAAGTTCACAATTAGAACCCTGCTCTCTCATGACCATATTTTAATCCTCTGCTACTTGGATTGATTCTGACTGTATTTTCCTGCTATTTTTGTAGAAAATAGGGGGACCGTAAAGTGCAAAGCAAAAGGAAGTGAGAGAGAAACCCACAGGGTCAGGCCGTCGGCCTCCCGGTGAAGAAAGAGTGGAAGGCAGGAAGGTGGGGCTCCTAATTTGGGGAAAATGACAAACAGAACAAAACAAAACAAAACACTTTTCCTCACTTTTCTGCTATTAAAGAGATCAGAGGTTTGTTCTCTGGAGAAGACGCACAGGAAGCTGGAATGAGGTCCACCCAAAGTGCCAGGATCAGAAGGGAATCTGTACCCCAACTGGAGGTGTTTTCTCCCCGATCCTGGAGGTGGGGGACACACCCAGGCAGGAAGTGGAGGACCAGACAGGAAGTAGAGACCAGACAGGAAGTAGAGGATGAGTACTCAGACAGGAAGTGGGAAGATTCTCCCCTGGAGAGAATAAGGAGCCATGAGAAAGGTCATCCAAACGCTGCCATTCAGGCTTCCTACTCAAAGAACCAGTCTGCCACTGGATCACTCCACAGGGACATCCACCAGTGGACCACCTCCACCTGGGCGCCTCACTCTTACCTACAGATGGACGGACCACGACCAACAGTCAACTGAAAAAAGTCTCCAATATGAAAGACAGAGACCAAAATAAATACATGGGGGGGTGGGGGTGGGGGAAGAACTAAAAAGAAACAGAAACGTCACAGAATATGCATAATTGACGTTGAAACAAAAGGAGTTCAAAAATAGTAAAGGATAATATAATAAAATATAATAAAATATATATATTAATAATTATATATAATTAATATAATTAAAATATATATATATAAAGATCAGATAATATGAAGTCTTAGAAATTAGAAACATAGTATCAAAAGTTAAAAAGCCAATAGAGGCTCAAGATAATACTGATCAAATCTTCTAGAAAGTAGAATAAAAAGACAGAGATGGAAAATAAGAGCTGCAAGGTATCAAAGCAGGAGGCTTTGCCCAGCATCTAATGAGCAAGAGTTCCACAAGGAGAGCACAGAGAAAAGAGGAGACACCATCAAAAAAATAACACAGAAAAATCTCCCAGAATTAAAGAATACCAGTCTCCAGACTAAAAGTGCCCATCGAATACACAGCATCGTGGATTTACAAGGACCCATTTCAGGGCATGACATCCTAAAATTTCGGAGGAAGAGGAATAAAGAGGCAATCCTAAAAGATACCATTGGTGATGGTGGGAGAGGGAGAGGGTCCACATACAACGTATAGCACAGCAGACTTCCCCAGAGCAAACTCTGAAGCAACACCTTTGATATTCTGAGAGATGTGTTCACTTCCATATCCACTCAAACTATCAGTCAGATATAACATTAGAAGAGAGACTTTCCCAGATACGCAAGGACCCAAACATTGTACTTCCTATATGCACTTTCCCTGGATTTACTGGAGGATGTTCTCCAGTGAAACAGTGGCATAAAAGAAAACACAGGAAGACTTGGGATCCAGGAAACAGAGGACCCACTCCAGAGCTGAGTGGCGAACAGACAGGATGGGTAAGGGGGTCCTGTGCTGGGGGCTGTGGATGAGGCCAGGTCCAGACTGGAGTCAGAGGATGGAAGGTGACAGGGAGGTCCCAGGAAGCAACAGCAAAAACCCAACTCAAGAGAGGAATGGATGAATCACCCGAAGCGCTTGGAAATTAATGTGGGCATGCATCGGGAATCCGGAGGAGCTCTTGGGAAAAAAAATGATGGGTACATAGAAACTAAACAAGTAATAGCAAGGCAGTTATTACCTTTAGGTAAGACAAGTGGTTGTCTAAAAAAGGGAATCACAAGCATAGAACGCTACCTGGATTAGTCACAATAATGTAATGCTAACGGCTGTAGCTTTTACCCAGAACTGTGCTTACCGCCATTTTGGGAAAATGGGGAATGGGAAAGTGTGGGTGGTTGTATACGACACCTTAATCTTCACCTGTCCCAATTGGAATTCAATAAATCCAAAATGGATAAATCAAGGAATAATGCCTCGTGCCAACTTACTTAGACATAGGCACAAAAACAGAAGGAACGGCTAAAATTGTTGAAGGTGGTGGGCTTTTTTTCATAATAAGTCTCTTATTTAAAGCCATTCAAAGCCAGTCGGTTGGGCGTCCGACTTCAGCTCAGGTCATGATCTCACGGTTTGTGGGTTCGAGCCCTGCGTCGGGGCTCTGTGCTGACAGCTCAGAGCCTGGAGCCTGTTTCAGATTCTGTGACTCCCTCTCTCTCTGCCCCTCCCCTGCTCGTGCTCTATCTGTCTCTGTCTCTCAAAAATAAATAAACGTTAAAAAAAAATTTAAAGCCACTTGACTTTAAATTTTTTTTTAACATTTTTTATTTCTTGAGAGACAGAGACAGAATGCGAGTCGGGGAGGGGCAGAGAGAGAGAGAGAGAGAGAGGACAGAATCCAAGGCAGGCTCCGGGTTTATTTATCTGAACAACTGAGATTTCTGGTACCCTGCAGGGATCATTCCCTAAGAAACAGGGAGGGAGGTAATACCAATCTTGCGCTGGGTAAACCGAAGCCCCCGTCTATCAGCACCGCACTATGTCTATCAGCATCTGGCACTGCCCTCCGGGCTCCTCCAGGCCTCCAAAGTGCCAGAGGCGGCGTCGAGGGGCACACAGAAACTCTCAGCCAAGATGAACAACCCGCGTCTGGGTTCAAGCGAACAGTGCTACCACAGCGGGAGCTAGCTAGCTCATCACGTGCCTGGCCCAGTGCTAACCAACTACACTCCCGCTTCGTCTCGCTTCGGCTTCCCAACAAGGGGGTGGGTCGGGGCCTTTAATGTCCTTGTTCAACCAGAGAGGAGAATTCAGCCTGGGGACGCCACAGAAGGCGCGCACGTTCACTGCATTCACTGCGGGGCGCAGCTAGGACGGGAACCCAGGCGTGCGGGGCTCCAGATGGCAACTCCCAATGACACTCTGTGCGGGGCCTTCCCCCCGCGTTTGCATAGTTACAAGTGTGCAAAACTGGCCGCCCTGTCTGTTCCACCACTTCCGGTCCTTGGTCCTTGAGTAAGTCGCTTAACCTCCCGGACATCAGTTTCTTTCTCCGGAAAGCTAAAGATTCTGGGTCTATCTCACCCAGGAGGCGAGATCATCACGTAAGATGATACGTGTGAACATTTCAAATAGGCCCCAAGTGGGGGGCACCTGGGTGGCTCAGTCGGTTAAGCGTCTGACTGGCTCGGGTCATGATCTCACGGTTCGTGGGTTCGAGCCCCGCGACGGGCGCTGTGCTGACAGCTCGGAGCCTGGAACCTGCCTCGGATTCTGTGTCTCCCTCTCTCTCTGCCCCTCCCCTGTTCACGCTCTGTCTCTGTCTCAAGAATAAATAAACATTTAAAAAAGATCAAATAAATAAGCCCGAAGTGCCAATTTCTGCAAACGAAAATGTTATTTCTGATGGACGGGAGGGAGACAGGCGGTCTTGTGACCCTACTTGGTCTCTGATAGAAACTTCAGGGAAGCCAGGCTCCAGTCCGGATCCTGAGAAGAGACAGCTGGGGTTCTGGATGGCAGAGAGCCGCCCAGGCGATAGGCTGGGGGACGCTGTGGGTGCCTTGGCCCCAAACGTGGCTGCACTGTTAACCCCCACCTGGAGAACCTGGGGATTTGGTCTCCTGTTCTATTTTCCATTGATCCCAGAGTCTTTGAGCAGCATGGTATTCATAAGCACTGCAGCCTTCCGCTCCAGCTAAGCATCTGTATCTGGACTGAATCGAACACCTGCGAGAGAGAAACTTTCTCACCTTTACCCAGGTGTCTGTACAAGCACGGTCTGGGGCCAATTTTCCCGCCGGGTTGAACTGAGGAAATCAGTTCGGGGGACTGGCGCGTCCAGACATTCACTGCCCCAGGGTGCCACCTGGTGGACAATGCTCAACTTTGTATTCCTGAACTTTCTCCAAGGGCCTTCCCGTTCATTCAACAAAAACCCTCAGAGACTCTCAGTCTGTAAGCTACCTGAGGCCGGTATTATTATTTCCACGCTTTAATGAGAAAACGGGCTTAGAGAAAGGAAGGAATTTGCAAGTTCCTGGACCTGCGGTTAGTGTCTTTTTCCTCCATTCAGCGAAACCCCCAAATACTGTAGTCCGAGCGGTCTGGGCTTGAGCCAGTTTAAGTCCTGGCTCAGCAACTGTCACCAAGTGAGGTCCTTTCACACGACTGAATTTGATCCTTACCAGGCCCTCCATCACTGTGGACACCTGCATTTAGAGGGACTATTCTGTGCAATGAACATGCTGACGTATTTCTAGAAGAAAAACGGATGGCTGATATACCAATCCAACTTGTGTGTGTGTGTGTGTGTGTCTGTGTGTGTGTGTTTTAATGTTCAGCGAGTTGTTGCAATCCCCCTAGATAGGGTTTGGTTAGACATGAAAACACAGGCGGTGGGATCTCCTCAGACTTCTCTGAGGACGGCCACTGAGCACTTTACGATGAGTGCACTTAGCTTTGAAGTTCTCTGTGGCTGCCAGGGCATTCTCCACTCTCGGGAGAGCCTGCCCTCTGGGGCTCAGGGCAGCCCAGCGGTTGAGCCCCACGATCTGGAGTCAGACTGCCAGCTTCGGGCCCCCCAGCCAATGTTGCCATTTGGCAGATACGCGACCTCGGGCGAATCTCCTAACTTCCCTGTGCCTCACCTTCCTCACAGGGAAAACCTGGATAGAAAGTAGTATTCGCCTCAAAGTGTTGTGAAGGTTCAGCCGCACAACTTACAGAAAGCCCTCAGCACCCAGCATGCCACGGTGTGATATTCTTAAATATCAGCTTTCTCTGTGGTGGTTAATGAGCTGGCCTGAGGTGGTGCCCTGAAGGCTTCCTTCATGAGCACCAGTGTGAGTGTTCAAATACGTTCTCCCAGGAGAGGCTCTCAAGGTGTTCTGCAAGCCTCCTTCCCGAGGGAGGGGGTGTGTGCTAGAAATGTGTGTGGGCATTTTGGGTTATCCAATGAAAGGAAACACTACAAGCATGTGAACTTGATGCAGGGCGAGGGACTGTCCTACCCAGTTAAGAACTGTCTCCTGACTGGCGCCTGGGTGGCTCAGTTGGTTAAGCATCCGACTTCGGCTCAAGTCATGATCTCACCTGCATTGGGCTCCGTGCTGACAGCTCGGAGCCCGCTTCGGATTCTGTGTCTCCCCCTCTCTCTCTGCCCCTCCCCCGTTCATGCTCTGTCTCTCTCTCTCCCAAAAATAAATAAAAAACGTTGAAAAAAAAAAATTTAAAAAAAAAAAAAAAAAAAAGAACAAATAAACTTAAAAAAAAATTAGAAAACAATATTACAAAGAAAGAATTGTCCCTTGAATAGCCATGTTTCTAAAGAAGATGTACAAATGGCCAACAAGCATCTGAAAAGATGCTCAGCATCTTTAGGGAATCATTAGGGAAATGCAAATCAAAATCGCAATAAGATACTGGCTAACACCCAGCAGGGTGGCTATTATTAAACCCCCCCCACAAAATAACAAGTGTTGGTGAGGATGTGGAGATACTGGGACCTTTATGCACTGTCGGTGGGAGTACAAATGGTGCCGTCACTGTGGAAAACAATATGGCAGCTCCTCAAAAAATGAAACGTACAAAGACCATGTGATCCGGCAGTTCCACTTTTGGGTACACACCCGAAAAAACTAAAAGCAGGGACTTGAAGAGATATTTACAGGCCCACGTTCACAGCAGCATTAAACACAATAGCCCAAAGGTGTGTAAGCGACCCAAGTGTCCATTGACGGATGAATGGATAAACAATATGTGGTCTATACGTACAACGGAATATCATTCAGCCTTAGAAAGAAAGGGAATTCTGACCTGTACTATAACGTGGATAAACCTTGAGGTCCTACTGCTGAGTGAAATGCACCAGTCACAGAAGAACAAACTCTATAGGATCCTCTTACGTGACGTCCCTAGAGTAGTCCAATTCATAGAGGCAGAAAGTAGGATGGTGATGGCCAGGGGCTGGGGGGATGGGTAGATCGGGGAGTGAGCGTTTAGTGGGGACGGCGTTTCAGTTTTGCAAGATGCAAAGAGTTCTGGAGATGGATGGAGGCGATGGTTGCACGGCACTGTAAGCGGACTTAATAGCACTGAACTGTATACTTACCAGTAATTACAACGATGAATTTTATGTGTATTTTAGCATCCTTAAAAAAAAATCTGTGCAGCCTAAAGTGCCGATTGATGCAAATTGCATCACTGAGAGATGTTGCCAGAACATCTAAAAACGGTCAATACGCATGCATTTGGTTATAAGCAGCCCACTCATCCTTCGGAGACTGATCTGCGTGGACCCTGTGCATCTGCCCTCCCCGTCCACGTCTCCCCTTTGTCTCAGTTGCCAGGTTGAGGGACGAAGGCACACCTCCAAGGAGCCAAAGAGTGACAGGATCCAGAGGAGTCCCGTTATTAAACAGATAGTATTACTTCCATGACGTTCTCATTTATTTATACTAAGTCACTTATAAATTACGTCTACTAATCAATACAATCACATCGGGGCAGCAACTTGGGATTGCCAGCTCCAAACGCTACTCTCGGATTTCAGGGGGAAGCTGAACGGGAAGAAAAAGTTCTTACCTTGTAGATACAGGACTTAGCATTCAGGAAGAAGAGCTCAATGGTGGCATTATCCTTTAGGTACGAGATGCTTTCTATGTAGAACCTGAAAGACAAGACTGCAAGTGAACCACAGAAGCAGCAACTGAGATCGACTGTTTTCTGAGCTACAGGATTGGATGTGAGGACCAAAACTCCCAATCCCTATGGAAAAGAAAAAGGTGTGATCAGTTTTCCCATGGTTCCTTTCTGAAAGAAAGCAGAGTGTTTCAAGCCCCCTTCTGGCACATTAGGACAGCTATGTCTGCCAACCTTCACCATGGTTCAAGGACCTGGGACAGCCATCAGCTTCCGAGAGTACAGATTAAATCTGACCATCTACTTTCTTTTTCCTGACCCGCTTTCCAATTTTTTAAATAATATTGTTTGTTTTCAGGGCACCTGGGTGGCTCAGTCGGTTGAGCATCTGACTCTTGATTTCGGTTCGGGTCACGATCCCAGGGTCATGGGACTGAGCTCTGCATCGGGCTCCACACTGAGCGTGGAATCTGCTTACAATTCTCTCTCTCTCCCTCTACCCGCCTGCCCCTCTCCTCTCCATACGATCTCTCTCTCTAAAATAATTTTTAAAAATCAATTAAAAAATATTATTTGTTTTCAATATATTATTTTTTTTGTGCTAATCATTGTTGAGTTGGATTTCTTAAAGGTAATTTCTTCTGCTCAGTTGAAGAAGGGGGGCCCTACTTCTCTTTGAAATGGTTACACTATGTCTCCCCAAAGGCGGTGAGGTGTGTTTTGATTTCTGCGTATCCCGAGAGCTGAGGCAAGTGTTGGGAATGCTCTGATATTAATGCACATTAAGCCAAATGAGATTGAATTTTTATCCAGATGAAGCTTATAGATTTTTTTCACGATGAAACATGCTGAAATTATTTATACATTTACTACACCTTTACACATCGACTTTGGAGTGCATTAAATTACTTAATTAGATAAGGCACTTGTATCTGTCTCAGGACCAGCTGCGTGCAGGGAATAGCTGTTGTGGTCACGGAGGCGGGGGACAGAATGCAGAGCCTTGCAGGGGCACAGGCCCCGCGTGGGGGTGACCGCTCCTGTGGGGCACTGGATCCTTGCCTCCTGGAAACAGGGGCTACCCCGAGATGGCAGAAGGCAAAAGGAGGAGACAAGTGCTACGTTCGAGAACAGCGTTACAATGTGATGGAAAGAAACCTGGGGAGGAAATCAAGAGACCAGTGGCCTGGGGCCAGCACTGTAGGATTTAGGGCAGATCCCATAATCTCTCCGGGCTTCTGTGTTCCAGACTGTGATGGAAGATAGCAGGACCCAGTCAGTGGTTCTCCACCCAAGAAGTCTACCCCGGTCAGATGCTGGAAACTCCTCCAGATTCCCACAACAGCCAAAAGAACAAACCAACACCGTACGAGGCAAACAAAACCCATCCCTAGGCAAGGACGAGCCCACAGCCCACCAGTTGGCAACCCTCTTGTCTGTAGACTAATAATGCCTTCTACCGTTTTTCCAACACGTGCAGAGGCTGCCATGATTAACACCAGGCCGATCGCTTTGGTTTGTGAGTGATTCCAGAGTAACTCCTGATATTAGTGGATACGTTCAATCAGTATTACCACCAAGTGAGAGTCTATAAAATGTTTGGAGATGACAGTATGGCCCCCATTCTTGCAAAGCCTGGGAATGAGGAGGCTGGTGGGTCTCTACCACCTGCTCTCTCCCTGAAAGAAAAAAAAAAGAAGAAGAGGGAAAAAAAGAAAAAAAAAAAAAAAAGAAAGCACCTTGCCTCCTGCTTTTGGAGCAGGTATTTGAGGTCATGGAGGTCTCCGCAAAGGGTCTTCTGCGGCCTGGGAGGAAGGCAAACTTTTGCTTCTCCACTAGCAGAGACTTGAAGCAGCAAACTCTAAGTCTTTCTTAAATGTTATTTATTTTATTTTATTTTATTTTAATTTAATTTAATTTTATTTTATTTTATTTTATTTTTATTTCAGAGAGAGAGCACATGCGTGCAAGCAGGGGAGAGGGGCAGAGGGAGAGACAGATAGAATCCCAAGCAGGCTCCACACTGAGCACAGAGCCCGATGTGGGGGCTCGATCCCACGACCCCCGGATCATGACCGGAGCCAACATCAAGAGTCCGGGCGTTCAACTGATTGAGCCACTCAGGCGTCCCACAAACTCTAAGTCTTAAAGCAAAATAAGTTAAATTTGATTTAATAAAAAAAAAAAATCTACATTTGTTGTGAAGGGTCAACAGCAAAATTAGAAGAAAGGAAGGAAGGAAGGAAAGGGAGAGGGGAGGAAGGGAGGGAGGCCAATTTGCAGGCATGGCACGTTACAGAAGAATCTTGTTTTGTTCAAGCTACCCGCTCTCACCCCAGAAAGCACCGCCCTCCACACCCCAACCACCCCTGCTCCCTTCTGCCCTCACTCCAGAACACCTTGTTTTCAGGGACTCTGCAGACGCCCTCGGGGAAGGGCTCCACCTCTGCTCGTGGTGCTGCCGCAGGCCATACTTTTCTGTTCCCTGGGGCGTCTTCTTTCTAGGCTACTACTGCCTCCTGGAGAGCTTTTTTGCATCTCCAGCACTAATACAGCGCCTGGCACACACACAGGGGCTTAGTAAGTAAGTGTGGGCCAAAGACCCTGCCTTCAAGTTCACTTCTCCCCACTCGCAGATGAGTGGAGTTTCCAGGACGGGACAGTGAGCTGGGCAATGAACAATGAAGGCCCTCAGAAATAACCAATTCCTGGGCGTCCGGAAATCCACCCCCCGCCCCCGGGGGGCACTGACATTCCACCCCAGGCCTTGCCCCTCTGCCCTTTGCTCACTGACAACATGGGAAGTTGTACAAGCAAGCTGCTGATCACCTTGAATCTTAAAGTCAGAACAATAGCAGAGGTGTCTTGAGTCTGACAGTGAGTGACCTTAGACCAGCCGTAATAATTGTGAGTCTAAATCTATGGGGTCTGAAAGAACGTAATTTCCGACAAAATGCCTTATGTCTTTATTGCTTTTGTTTTAATTCTTGAGAACTAAGGAGTGAAGACATTCACTAACTGCCCCCCCCCCAACTCCGACAATTTTCTCAAGAGTGTATGAGAAAAACACAACCCCCCACCCCCACCCCGCTCTCTCTAGCAACGGAAAGTGGAGAGGAGAGGGCCAATCCTGTTCTCTGCGACAGCATTCGTTTGCGCCGAGTTCTCCGCTGTCTGGCTGTACAAGGGGCAGGAAGGCAGAGGAAATAACGATATACTCTGAGATGAGGAAAATAAACCACCTCCTCTTGACAGAAACTGGAAAGCAGCTTCCTGTTAACCTTCATCACCGAGAAACAGCCTGGAAAGCACTGTGAGCCCCGGGCCTGTCATATTATTATTCCGTAACCCTGGATATTTGACTCATCCTGAACTTGCCATCTGTGCTAGAGAAGCCTTGCGAGTCAAAATGCCCAGAGAAAAACAGACCTCGGACATCTCAATCCAGGCTCAGGGCAAACTGCGGGAGCACAGGGAGAAGAAACTTCTGGGGAAGCAGGAAACACTGATGGTTTGGGTACAAAGTAGGGATTTTTTTTTTTTTTTTTTAAACCAGTTCTGTTCCTTTTGATTTTCAGGAGAGAGCCTCCTTTCTGGCAGTAGGTGGCGATGTTGCATTTCTTTAACTACCAGTGCAGGGAGTTGGGGTGGGGGGGGTGCTTCGTTCAAGACCTGGTTCACAAAGAAAATTCCTGGTCTCTGGGTAAACCCAGGGAACTGAAGGCTTTCTTGTAGATTTGACAGGGTCTCCGCAGACAATTCCAAGCCTGGCTCTGTATTAACCATGGGTTTTTGGTGCTCAGACTTCTGGGACCTTGGTGGCTCTGGAGGGACAGCCCCTCCCGGGGTTGACCGGTTCCTAGAGATGCGAGCTCACCTTTCAGACCAATCCGAGCTCACACACCCTTCCTGCTCCTCTGTGGGGTGCTCACACCCCAGGGCACTAAGTTCCTGCCCTAATCACCCCAGGGCCAGGGCCAGACAACTCTGGACAGCCCTCAGGCCCCAAAGCCCACTGAAATTATTCCAAGTAGCCAGTGCTAAACCTGCCTACCCTGCCTCACCCATTCCTTCCTGGAGAAACCACAAAACAAAGGCTCTTGCCCACACCCCCCCACTCCATCTGCCTCCTGACCAGCGCTGGGTCTCCCTGTGCGGCCCTGCAGCCCTGTCTGGTGTGGCCAGCTCCCCCCTCTTGGGAACTGTGAACAGCAAACTATCTTTCCAATGGCCGTCTTCCTTCCTCTACCCCTGATGTGCTGGCCTCACTGTATCTGAGTAATAATAAAACTTACACATGAAAACGTGTTCTTCAGCACATTTAGCAGTACTGAATCTTAGGTCTTTTTTTTTTGAGTCAAAGGGCCAACCTTTGAGGAGTCTGTTCCCCGAATTCCATAAGCAACATCACACCCAACCTGGCCCAGAAGATGCCGACCTGAGCTGTTTCATCAGAGGGTCTGAACTAGGATAAATGTGTGCTATGCTATTCTGTGTTTGGGCATACACAATAATCAAGAGGTTCTGAAGCCTTGGGGAGTCTTGTCCCCTGTAACGTGTGGACGCCTCAGACCGTGGCGGCTTGAATGGGGTCCAACCACAGGATCTCAGTCAGGTTTCCTCCTCTGCCTGCCCCCCCACCCCCAGCTCCTCCTCTTCCCTCTCACATCCTCCCTTTGGCACTTGGGAATCACCGAACATTTACAGCAAGTGTTAGTTAAATGGACCACTCATTTCACTTCCTAACGCACACACAAATGTCACATTTGGAACGCTGACTTTTAGTGGCAAAAAGGAGCGATCATAATGAAAAGGATAATTGATACTGTTGTGAGTTTTTGGGGCCAAATATCTCTGATATTTAGGATCTGAACAGGTCTAAAATCTCAACTGGGGCGGGGAGGGAGGGGGGCGCTTCCTTAAAGACCTGATCTAGCAAGTTCTGCTTAGCAGGCACCTCATTTTAGATCCATACCGTCATTGTTACTATGGTGACAAGAAACAGGAGTTGCTTGCCTCAACCAGCCAGGAAAGACACCAACCATCAGGCCATAAACTTGGCTGTAAAATCCCCTCTCCCAGATTCAAGCTTCCTGGGATCATCTCTCTCTCTCTCTCTCTCTCTCTCTCTTTTTGTGCTCAGTTCAGTTTATTGTTTGTGAAACTCGGTTTGAGGAGACAAACCTAACCTCGGTTTATTTTCCTACAAACAGCGTGGATGATCGGAGTTGCAGGGACGCTCGGGTGAAGAATACACAATTAAAAAAAAACAGCCCAAACACGGAGTAATCATTCTGAGCACAAACGTGTTCCCACAAAAATACAGGGAGATTTCCCTGGATGTGTAGGGATATTTTTCCTATAACCTTTCTTGGCCTATTTCTTAAGCTTGCCTGGTGAATACGGTCAGAGGCTCATTGTTCTCAAATCTGCGGAGCTTGTCTCACGGTCCTAACCACTGGTCTGTAGTTGAATGTTGAATATGACATTGTTGACATTGGTGAATGACAGCAGCATGATAACGGGAGGCCAGGAAAATTCTGAGTAGGGAGTCAGATGAGAATTCTGGAAAGATATTCAGTGGTAATGCATAGGAGACTGGAAGGGGCTGCCACCAGGAGAGGTTTAGTGGTGGGTATGAGACCTATTTAAGACACAGAAGTGAGAGGAATTTGTGAATAAAGGAAGGCAAGGACGCCGGTGAGAGTGAGGAGTTTCCCGCCGGGTGTCAGTGAAGCCCATTACGCAGATGAGGAGGTGCCACGGAAAGAGGAGTGAGTTTGGGGTCACACAGATGAAGACGTCATCGATTCAGGCAGAGGAGCGCCCATGGAATCTGGGGGCCTAGACACCTCCCAGTGACCATGGCGGTGGGAGCCACCAGCCGAGAAGCCAGTGGACGTGGACACAGCAGACAAGGGCAGACCTATCCTTCCAGACCTCTGCTGTGGACAGGAGTGGAAGTAAGGGGGCCGTCGCTGACGGAGGATGCAAGTCGGGGAGGGTATTTTGTCAGGGGCGAGAGTCAAGGTCATGGGAAGGGGCCAGAACTGGAGCACATGCGGACCTGCCGGCCTCGGATGCTGGGATAAGGGTCCGTCTTCCTCCGAGGGGGTGCACGTGCGGGAGCACGTCCGCAGTGGGTGAGGAAGGAGGCCGCAAAGATGGCGGGTACAAGTAAGGGGCAGGAAGCCGACGAAGCTCCCTTGGGCCGGCTTTCGTTTCCTCCACAAAATCACAGGCCAAGTCGCCTTCTTGGAGCCAAGGGGCGAGCTTCTGGGTTGGAGTCTGTGGCAAGAGGAAAAGCCATAGAGGGCAACGTAGAGGGCCCTGCGCAGGCACAAGTGACAGAAACAGCGCCGGTCTGTGTGAGGCTGGTCACAAGCAATCTTGCACCAACTTGCAGGTGTGTGGTCCCCCTCCCCAGACCACACTCAGCAGCTCAGGGGTAGAGATAAAAGACATATGGGACTGAACCGATCCCCCCGCTTCGTGCGTGTGTATGTGCGTGTGCACACGAGGGCGTGCGTGTGTGTGTGTGTGTGTGTGTGTGTGTGTGTGCGCGCGCACATGACCAGCAGCAAAGGGAGGTCCCGGGCGAGGGAGAGGTTGCAGTGGTGCATAACAGGGTTTGGGCTGAACTGGCAGGGATGAGGACAGGCAGGGCGGCGAGGGCCTGGGCATGTGGGGAAATCGCCGTGCAGGTGCACGAGGGGAGGGGCTTGTCTGCTTCGCTCATCACTCTACCCTCAGCTCCTAAGACAGCGCCCACGACAGAGTTAAGTGCCGGGTGGGCATCCGTGCCCCAGTAACTGAACCCACTGCCAACGGTCGGCGTGCGGCACGGCGCCCCCAAGGGGGGAAGCTCACTCCCTCCCCGCAGCTGGAATGAGAGTGGGTTTTGGCCCTCCTGGCCCCACAGCGATGCGGCTCAGGGTGCCACTGGGACTGTGGCGTCCTCTTTACAGGGAAGGAAAGAGCACAGTGCAGGACAGAATGCCTTCCCCCGGGGGGCTCGCCCTGGTGAGCAAATGGCAGGAGTTTCTCAAGCGGGACAAAGGGTACACATCTCAGCTTCGGCAAACTCCTGTTTTACCGTCTACGATGCCCCTTCCTCCGTCAATGTGGAGATTCCAGCCCACCACCGACCCGCTACTGGCCGACATCCTCCCGTCACCTTGCCACGGACACTCGGGAGTTCAGCAGGGCTAGATCCGCAATGTCAGGGCTGCTCCCTGCGTCCTCTCACCCCGTGGGGGTGCGTCCAGCTCGGACGCCATCTGTGCAGATGGACCCTGGTTCTGAAGCCCCAGCCAAGTGTGGAACGCGAGGTGGACCAAGGTCATTGATCCTGACCCCGGGGCCTGTGGCCCTGATAGACTCTCTGATAAGCAATCACGGAGTTGCTTCTCCCGTGTGGAGAGAGAGGCAGCGTGGCGTGGGGGGGAGGGGCCCAGGTTTGGAGTCAGACCTAAGTGCACAGAGCTGATAACTGACCAGCCATGTTGGGAGGGAGAATCAGCACGTTGAACCCTACCTCCCCGTCTTTAGGAGTAATAACACTCATGGGCTGTGAAGATGTACCGTCGTCCGGAATAACGCATGGGTGTTTAATAATGGACACTTCCCCTCCCTCTGACCTTTTTCCTTCTTAGGTAATTATTAAGGCTCAGAAGCCCCGGTGATCAGCACTCCCGGAGATCTGACGGAGGAGGACAAGGGTCGAGGTCCTTTCTAGGCTAAATCGCGGGTCAATGAAGGCGGATTCTTAGTCCTCTGTCCTGCCATTCTGAGACCCTATAGCAGCAGGACACCAGCTTCAGGCCCTGCCAGGAGGACATGCTCAGAGGATGAAGCAGAATCCTCGGAGTTCAAATTCACGTTATTTAATCCATTTGGGTCTCAGTTTTCACAATCGGTTGAACGGAGGTGGTAATTCCGCCCTTTCTCTCACAGATGTTTTAAATATGCATTACAGCGAAAGAACATATAATTGCCAAATAATAAGCCATGCTGGGATGGCGGCCCAAACTGAGATCCCCAGTGGTGCAGGGTTAATATTTCCACTGGATGAATTCCTAAATCTTGGCTTACTTTTCCGTGGTCTTTTATTGGGTGCTTTTATTCTTTTCCATGAAGGCTGACGGAAGACGTATTCTAGAGATGTAATCAATAGATGTTTAAACAAAAGGAGAAAGGCCAGGAGTGGCTGGAGAGATCGCTCGCAGGCATGCACGCATACTGACGTGTACTGACGGTTGGGGCTCCGGCGGGCGCACTCTTGTTGAGAAAGGTCAGTGCGAGCACACAGGGAAATCGCCCAGCTGGACATGAGCCCCTTTATGGACTCCGGCATAGTCCAAGGTCTGAGTCTTTTATGAGGATAATTTTTCATATCACTCCTTTGGAGAAGATAGCCTGTGGGCACCCCTGGAAAGGCACCGAGTCCTAAGCTGGGAATCCTTCCCAGGCATCCAAGTATAAATGCGCAATTCACCTGCAGGAGGGAACCCCGCCTCCTCTCTTGGAGGAAACAGACTGTTGGTGTTTTGCTGCTATGTTGCTGAGCTAGCGGAAAAGTGGGGCCTCCGGATGGCGGGGTCGGGGAGCCAGGATCTTCTGGGACTGGTGCCAAGGTGACAGCCACCCCGGGAGGTGGCTGCAATAGTTTGAGCGACAGGCAATGGGGGCCTGAGTTCGGGTAATAAAGAGGAGAGGACAGGATGGGGGACAGAAGCAGCAGTGGGGGATTAACGCACCGAAGAATTTGAGGAACAGGAAAGACTTCAAGGTTAAAGCCTATAGGCTTTAACTGAATGGAAGATGATGTCACAGCTGCGAGGCACCACGGAAGGCCTGGGGAGATCAAGATGAGGAGTTTGGCTTTGGACCTGCTGAGTTTGAAGCCCTCGGGTGGCCAAGAAGTACCTGGACATAGACAGTGGAGGCTCTCCACAAAGAGAAGCTTTTGTGATGAGCCGTAGAAGGAGCTCAGCTTGTGGGCAGCATCCTGCTGGGGGTCTGTCCCTAAATGGGGACTTGGAGAGCTTTTTCCTGGGAGTGTTCTGCGAGGTGCCTGCTGCGGTCAAGTAGGAAGATGGGTCCATTCTTGGTTCTCCGTAGGGTTAGCACGGAATCTACCTCCGTGGCTCTCCTGTGTGCAGCTGGTTTCACAGACAGAAGTCAGCCTGGAGAGCCCAGGTATCCTCAGTGACAAACGTGTCACCTGGGCAATCTCATGGCGCCCCAAGCTCTCCTCCAAGGATCAGTTCCCCAAACCCACCGATAACTCAGCTCATGACAGACCCTTCCAAAAAAGAGCTATATGCAACCAGCCCAGGATTCTCTCTTCCTGGTTAATGTTGGGGAAAAGCGGCGGAAAGGAGGAGAGATCCTGATATATGGCCAGGGTACTCACCCACCTTCGATTACAGGTGAATGAAACGCTTAAATTCAACTGAGCTTTGCCTGATGCTGCCTCCCCTTTTGGTGGCACTGTTACTGTTACTCTTCCATTTATCTGAGAAAATGTGGGCCACCATCAAATAGACTGTGACATCAAGAGCACGCCCATCAGTAATGGAAACGGCCAAGATCAGCTGTGGTATGTTTGCAGCTATTAAGCGAATGAAAAGGGCATTAAACCCAAGTTTAAACGTGCTCCCCCCGCTGAGGTAAAGATACATAATACCGCCTGTTAAACGGGCCCTTTAACTCTTCTTTAGGCTCTCCGATGTCTTCTGCAGTATCGGGAGACCTATGTCTGAAAGGGCATCCCTGACCATGCTCTTGAGGAAGAACTGAACCGCGAACCGTTTGTGTCCTGCTCTTGAACTTCTGTGAACGTATCTTACAAGAACGGGGTAGATGTACTGGGCAGTGCGGTTAAGTATTCACTGGAAGATGGAGACATTCGAGATCAAATGCCTCTGCAGTTATACGCAATGAAGGTTCTGCACAGAAACTGCCTGGTGGCTCCAAGGACTGGGTGCTCCTGCTGGATTTGGACGCTTAGATCCCGGCTCTGCCCTCGAACCTGTGACAAGGCCCCCTCTCTGACTTGCCAAAACCTTCTGCAAATGAAGGTGAGAAGTCCAGCTGACCTCCTAAGACATTTGCAAACGTTGGGGTGCCCAGAAGGCTTGGTCAGTTAAGCGTCCTACTTCAGCTCAGGTCATGATCTCACTGTTCGTGGGTTCAAGTCCGCATCAGGTGAGCTCGAGCCCCACTTCGGGGGAGCATGAACCCTGCTTCTCTCTCTCTCTCTCTCTGCTCTCTCTGCCCCTCGTGGGATTCTCTTTCCCTCTCTCTCTTTGGCCTTGCTCACCTGTGCCTTCTCTGTCTCAAAAAAAGACGTTTGCAAATGTTAACCATGAGAAGCAAATTATATTCTCTGCAGTCCCCAAATAAAACTTACAATAGATTAGCGAACAGAAAATGCCCATTGTTTCTGGTAATTTATCAGGCCATATCTTCCCTTCCCGGGGAAGGCACTGAGCGGCTGCATTTCAACTATTCCTACTTGGGATAAACTAGGCAAGTTTTAAGAGGCCAGGTGCCACATGTGATAAAAGGAAAGAAGAGACAGACATTTGTGATGTCGCTCCAAATGACTACCGCCAAAAACAATAATAATCTAAGGGTGTGTTCTTATAGGAGGCTCAGTTTTGTTTAAGATATATGCCCCCTCCCCCACAAAAAAAAGCAAAAAAAAAAAAAGGCTCTTATCTTCATTCCACACAAGCATCTTAGCACAAGAGCACAAACGCGTGTGTTCGTGCACAGACACTGACATGCCTTGGACACTCATGCCCTGTGGTCACGTCTCCTGGGAACGCAGCTATACTGGGACCTCTGTCGTTGGCAATGGACCAGGACTTGATTCCCCTTTCTTGCAACCATGTTGCCCTCCCAGACTTTTCTGGACAAAGAAAAAAAGAAGCAAAAGGTTGGGGATGAACACCTACCTGACACAGAAGTACAAAACCACTGGTCCCGACTTTTTGGGGAAGTCGTGTTCCAATACTCTTCGATCTAGTTGAAGCCAGTTTAAGTGTCCCCTGAGGAGGAGAGAGACAAATTGGTTAGGACTTTGGAGTCTGCAGAAACTTCTTGTGACACAGGTGTGTGTGCCTTAGAACGGCCGGATCACAGATCAACGCAGACCTTCACCTCCCTCCCAAGTTTTCAATATTTGGAGAACCTTCAGGAATTATCTGGGAAGTACTGAGTCAGCGGCAGATACTGTGTGACATTAAGGAGGGGAATGACAATCAGAAAGTCGGGGTTCGCGACCGGCTATCCATTTCCTCGCTCGTGCTGAAATGAAGATGTAATCATTCTCTCTCTCTCTCTGTCTCTCTCTCTTTCATTCTGAATTCCCTTATGTAACACCACCACACTCCTCAGTGCTTCCTTTCCCGAAGGACCCAAAACCCACTTTAGAAAACGTGAGCAAACTTCACAATATCTTGCTAGAAGTAGAACGGGGTGAGAAGTGAATCACAGACCATTTCTTTAAAAATGAGGGGCGCCTGGGTGGCTCAGTGAGTTAAGCCTCTGACTCTCGGTTTCGGTGCAGGTCATGATCTAGTGGTTTCACGTTCAAGCCCCACGTCGGGCTCTGTGCTGACAGCACGGAGCCTGCTTGGGATTCTCTTTCCCTCTCTCTCTGCCTCTCCCCTGCTCACGCTGTCTCTGTCTCTCCAAAAATTATTAAATAAGCTTTAAAAAGAAATGAAACTTACACCCACCATATGACATTCTGATCCTAGGTATTTACCTGAGAAAAAGGAAAGCTATACCCACGCCAAGACCTTCACAGACAGATGCACAGACACTTTACGTGCAACAGCTCAAAACTGGGAATAACCCAAATGTAAACCAACAGGGGAATGAGCATCACATAGTTACAGAACGGAATACTCTGCCCCAATAAAGACAGTGAGCTATTGACATACAGCAGCATGGATGAATCTCAAAATAATGACGCTGGGTGGAAGAAGCCACATAAAAGGATTTTATGTCTTTATAAAACTCCAGGAGGTGCAAACCGATCTCCAGTGACAGACGGTACATCGCTGGTTGCCCGGGAGGTGGGAGGGAGGGCTCTTAGGGGGGCAAGAGGAAACTTTTGGGAATGACGGACATGTTCACTATCTTGATGTGATGGTTTCATGGGTGCAGCCACATGTCAAAACTTATCAAACTGTACTCTTTAACGTGTGTTTATTGCATGTCAATTATACCTCGTTAAAGCCATTTTAAACAGCGAACCACAGAGACATCTGATGACACACAAATGGAGTCGCTTGTGCGCTTCTTCCTTCTCTCTCTCTCTCCCTTCCTTCTTCCTTTTTGTAAATATTAATTAATCACCTTCTCTGAAAAAGGATCTGCAGATGCAGCAGTGAACCAAATAGACATGATCCCTATTCCCCTCACGATTATATTCTCGTAGGGAGACAGACAACCGCTGTTCCGATTAATTGCAGAATTACTAATCGGGATGGTATTAGGACCCAACACCTACGGTACAAGGATCATGAGTAACGAGAACATGTAAGGACCTGATGGAGTCTGGGATCTTAGAAGCACTGCCTGGCGTTTCAGTGAGATTTGAAAAACAGTAAGACTCAACTTAGTGAAGAGAAGAGGAATCATGTTCCAAGCAGTGCGGCCAGCACGTGCAAAGGCCCTGAGGTGGGAGGAAATCTGACGTGTTGGGGTCCTGTGAGTCGAAAGGGATGAGGGAAGGGCCTGGGAGGCCCCGCTGAGGACAGTGGGCTTTGCAGAGTGAGGCAAAGCCACAGAGCACGTATGAGCAGAGGGGTCCACCTTCTCCTCCCCTCTCATGACCCAATCTCAGTGTACCAGCCTGCAGGACAGCGCCCTATAATCACAGTTACTCAGGAAGCTCGTGTTGAATAGACCCAACTGATACACAAAACCTCCTCAAGGTGCCTGATGCTGTGGAACATGTTTATGATACACGCCCACGTGTGAAAGGCTGGACTCACTACGTGCATAAAGTGAGACAAACGTTGCCTGACTCAGGGTATTAAAATGCTCGCTCTTCCAAGCTTCTGCTTGCTTCCAACAAATGCAAGGCGGGCAACACGCCAGAGGTTTCCACCTCCGTTTGAAGACTTCATTCAGGCTGCACCTTTTGCACAAAATCTCTCTCTCAATGAAGCCCATGGCCGTGGCTCGAGAGAGGGCATTGGAATCTGCTTCTGAAGAGCGTCCACCTGGGGAACTCTGGCTCTTTTCCCTCCTAAGGATCTCCACCTAGAAAAACATTTTCTTTTTTTCCCATTACCTTTACCTTTCGGTTTTGGTTACTCTTCTCTGAGTAAGGACAGAAAATAACGGGGGGGGGGGGGGTAGTTTCTGAAACCAAATGACTGGATCGACTTCTTCCAGAAAGGTGGAATAAATTCCCATCCGACTAGAACATGGGATCTGGAAACAGAGGGCCTGGGTGCCAAGGTCATACCTGAGATGCAGATAATGCCCCACGGGGCCATGTTGTTTCAAACCTCTGTGCCTTAGCTCATATTGCTTCCTCTGTAGAATGTCCTTCCCCTCCTTCCTCACCAAGTGAAGGCTGACCCACCCTTCAAGACCCAGCCTTCCTGTGTCTTCCCCCCGAAAACTTTCCTTGACCCACCTTCCCACACCACACACCAGCCTGAGCTGAGCTCCCCTCTGGAGCACCCATCCCGGGCATACAAGCTGCTGTATTTTCCTCACCCCATGGAACTTTCTCTGAGTATACTGTCTCCCAATAGGCCTTTTAAATCTGAAAAACAGAGACCTACCTCATAAGGTAGAAGCGTGTGTGTGATCAGTAGAAGGTGTTAACACAAATATTACCCCTAATAATTGGTTCATAAGTTCCAGCCACTCTCTTCCTGCCTCTGAAGGTGTCTAAAATCTCCCAGAATCTTCTCTTTAGGCTCAGTCTCCTGCAAACACATGCTATATGCATGCTCTATACTATGACTCTCATCATGCTGTTTCTCCTCATTGGAATAGTCTCTCCATCCTCATTATCCAAACACTAGCCACTGTTCAAGGCTGAGTTCCGGTCTTTCAGAGAAGTCTCCCTTCGTTGCTTCAATCTGGGGTTTCTTTCAAACTTCTCCAGGGTTCTGTTCATGTCATCTACAAAGCATTCAGCACACTCTTATGCAATTATGTAAAATATATAAACCTTACCTCTAAGGGGTAAGTTTTCAACCCTTAAAAAAAAAAGTCATCCCCACCACCTAGCACACTGCCTGACAAGTATTAGGTGCTCAAAGGCAGGTGCTCCTCGATGGGATGACTGCCACCGAAATGGGTTTGTGCCTGCAACTCAGTTTACGAAGGTGACCTAGAGGCAACGCAGGGGTCAACGCCATTGAAAACCAAGCTGAATGTTATCCAGAGCTCCCCTGGCAATGAGAGGCACACCAGGCCACGCAGGCCCACGGTGGGGAGGCCCCCGTGTTGGTTACGAGGCAGACAAGGAATAAGGAGAACTCAGAGCCTTAGTGGGGTTTCCATGGGAAAGGCAAGACAGGGCAGGGGGAATGGCTTCGGGTTGGCTGGTTTCAATGATCCTGGCAGGCTCTGAGGCATCGGGGCTGTCCCCAGCCGTCTGGTCCCGGGCCCTGAACTAATTAAGGGCAGGGGCAGTCCTGGCTCGGCGTGCGAGAGTTCTATAAAGAAGCTGGTTCACAGGGCTGGGCTCTGGGTCACAGGGGAGGTGCCAACAGCTTTGGCTGTTTGGCTCTGGAACGTATGGATGCCAGACTAGCAGAGAATCTGAGAAAAATGAGAAGAGCGATCCACCCGCCGCCCAGGCAGAGTTAAATTTTAATCTCTTGCCTGACAACAATCTGTGATCGAGAGTCTGGCAGGAGCCATCTTTTTAAAAAATTTTTTCAACGTTTTTTATTTATTTTTGGGACAGAGAGAGACAGAGCATGAACGGGGGAGGGGCAGAGAGAGAGGGAGACACAGAATCGGAAACAGGCTCCAGGCTCCGAGCCATCAGCCCAGAGCCCGACGCGGGGCTCGAACTCACGGACCGCGAGATCGTGACCTGGCTGAAGTCGGACGCTTAACCGACTGCGCCACCCAGGCGCCCCAGGAGCCATCTTTTTAAACAAGGACCCTCACAAGACCAATCCACAGCCCAGCCCAATGGCCCAACATTACTGACCACACGGGCTGCCGGGGATTCGACTCGGGTCTCAGGGGGAATGAGGGATTCACCCGGTGAAGAGCCCCCAAGTGGGGACGCCGTCCACGAGGAGACACAGACGCGGGTGTTACTTGGACACGACTCTTGAGGCTGCTACCTGCCCTTCTTCATCTGTGTTAAGAGAATACAACCGAGGAAGAGATTCCCTCTCTAATTTCATTCCTCCCATTACATTTTTTTAAGTTTATTTATTTTGAACAAGAGAGCAAGTGCACAAGGCGGGGGGCAGGGGGGAGAGGGAGGGAGAGAGAATCCCAAGCAGGCTCTGTGCTGAGAGCATGGGGCCCCCGATAGGGGGCTTGAACTCACAAACCATGAGATCATGACCTGAGCCCAAACCAAGAGTCAAGACACTTAACTGACTGAGCCACCCAGGCGGCCTCACATTAAATATTTTTTTTAATTTTTTTTTTTTAACGTTTTATTTTTGAGACAGAGAGAGACAGAGCATGAACAGGGGAGGGGCAGAGAGAGGGAGACACAGAATCGGAAGCAGGCTCCAGGCTCTGAGCCATCAGCCCAGAGCCCGACGCGGGGCTCGAACTCACGGACCGCGAGATCGTGACCTGAGCTGAAGTCGGACGCTTAACCGACTGAGCCACCCAGGCGCCCCTTAAATCTTTTTTTAAAGAATGGCGGTTTATTTAATTGGAAATTCCTTTCTTTGCAGCCATATATTGATTTCGCAGTTACCAAGCAACTGAATAGCTAGAAAGTAAGAAAACGGTCAGGAAGCAGAGAGAACGAGAAGGCCAGAATCCACCCAAATTGAATAGCCAGCCTCTGAGGAAAAATGAACTCCTTTTCTCCACTTCTTCTACTTGAACTCCTCAGCCCACAACTGAGGGATGTGTGGCCTGACGCACACACATGCAGAGTTCTGATAACCACAGACTGGAGGTCCCCACACCCGGAGCCCTGGGACCCTAGGTGGAAGAAAGCCGGCCCACTCCATTCTAAGGGCCTGCAAAAATCTCCTCACTGCAAGCTGCTTACAAAGGCAAGACTAAAGGGACAGGTGACTCATCCAAGGTCCCTTATGATAACTGCCTGATATCTGGGCAGAAGCTAAAAGACGGATTAAAACGTAAACTGGAAACTCCAGGCCGCCATTTTGGGTTTGTGAACATATCTTCTGCTCTCGTATTTGGTTCAAAGTCACATCTGCTACAGCCACCAGTACCGAGGACTCCTCACCGTGCAGGACGTTTCACTGCCTAGGTGACACCCCACCGTCTCGGCACCAAGTCCCTTCCTCAAATATTTCTTTTCTCTTGAAGTCAGGGTGGGATGGGGAACAAATAGGTCACAGGACCATTTTCTCTATTCAGTTTAATTAAGAGATGTCTGATAGCTTGGTTTTCATTATTCCCATTGATTTTTCATTTGGGAATGCGCATCAGAGCATTTACCAATAACAAAGCAAAAAAATAAAAAAATAAAATGCCCAGCAGACACTCAGAGTATTTATGTTACTGCTTGGCTGATAACTATCTTTAAAGCTGAGCAAGATGACACTCATTTGGTTTACGGTGGCAGAAGGTCAAACCGTTGGGTCAGTAATAAATATGCAACGGCTTCCGGGCAACGGAAATTGGGCGCATTCATTTAACACACTGCTCTTAGCTTCTACATATAATACAAATGGATTTTTGGTAGGAGGGTTGACACCTTCAACAGAGAAGGCCCTAAGGAGGGCTTTGTTTATACAGTGCTACTGGAGGGTGGAGGTGTGTGAAAAGTCCCTCTGAGCTGATGGCTTTTTGGACCCCCAGGAAGAACAATATGCTGTGCCTTTGGGAGGTCTTTATTGTAGACAGGTCATCTCCCATGGGATGAACTTCCAAAGAAGGCCAACGGCAAGAGCATGAAATTCTTACAGACCTCACTGGATGGGGGGGAGTGGGCAGAGCTCTCTTCAAACGGAAGAATGTTGAGCTAGTTCGTATCCTTTGTCGGAAATATGTGTTCTCATTGAGGACAGCTCAGGGCGAGTGGTTTAGCTAGAAACTCTCAAGCAGTGGCCTTCAAGTGTGTGAGTGAGTGTGTGTGTGTGTGTGTGTGTGTGAGAGAGAGAGAGAGAGAGAGAGAGGGAAATTAAGATGCACATCAAGAAAAACAGATGAGTAAATAATGAGCTGTTCAGTCCCTGACTTTATGGCTTTGATTTTTTTTTTTTATTTTACGGAGGAATATGTTCTCTTAAGTCTGTTCCAAATTTTCTTTTATAACACCTCCTACATTATATGTGATTATTTACCTCCTAAACTAAAAATACAAGCCCTACAAGAGGTCAAGGCTAGTCATTTCTGTATTTCCAGTGCTTAACAGTGGATGCTAAACAAACACTGGTTAAAGAACGACTACGTCAGCGTCACATATGCCCCATCGATCAATATGGTTGTCGGTGTGAGACTGTCATCCACGTATAGACTATTGCTCCTGCCCTAAACAGTCTCCACAGTTGAATTTACTGTTCGCCTACCTCCAGGATCTGAGCTCCACCATAGAGCTCACACTGGGAATGAAAAGGTCAGGAGGAAGCATGGATCCCTAAGTCCTCCTCAGATCGCCCCATTCTTTTTTATTTAACTCAGCTGCACACAGCAAGAGTCCTAAAGCCCTTCTCTGGTCACTAAATAGAAGGTAGTGTGGTTTGCCATATGTCTGATATCTACACGGGCTATCGCCAAGGTAGTGATGAGCGCTGAATGCAGGTTCCCAGGAGGAGCAGTTACGACCCAAGCCCAGAAGTCCTGGCACTGATTTTTCTCCCCAGTCTCCTGGGACAGAGCATTTAATGAATGGGAATTTGCAAACCGATTTCTAAAATTACTTTCCCAGAGCTGTATCTTCCTGAAATTGGAAAGCTGCTTTCCTGCTTTATTTTTATGATTATTTTATTTAGAAAGAGAGAGACAGAGACAGAGAACAAGTTGGGGAGGGGCAGAGAGAGAGAGAGAGAGTAAGAGAGGGAGACACAGAATCCGAAGCAGGCTCCAGGCTCTGGGCTATCAGCACAGACCCTGACGTGGGGCTCGAACTCGTGAACCGCGAGATCATGACCCGAGCTGAAGTTGGACGCCTAACCGACTGAGCCACCCAGGCGTCCCCTCTATTTTAAAATTGTAGATAAGCTTGAGAGCGAATGCTCATCAGCTAGACCCTTCTCAGATGCCTCCGCCAATGTCAGTAACAACAGTAAGAACTCAAGGACACCACAGAGCACAGGAGTCTCCCCACTGTCCCAGCACTGAGACCACCGATGCATTTCCAGTCGGACGCTTTAGACCTAAATTATTTGGGCAAATCAGACTCTGAAAACAGTACCAATCAATGATGTGATCAATTGAAACACAGCATGTTGTTAAA
Organism: Panthera leo; assembly: GCF_018350215.1. Lineage (NCBI taxonomy): Eukaryota > Metazoa > Chordata > Mammalia > Carnivora > Felidae > Panthera > Panthera leo. The sequence continues at coordinate 12,509,139 of NC_056685.1, forward strand.
AAAAATCCTTAATTGGTTCTTATGCTAGGATTCTGGCTTCATGGTGTCTGTGAACCCTCTAAAATTTAAGCATAAATTATTATGTGTATAAACTTTGGTGGAGGCAATGGAATGTAACTTGTTAACAAATTTCAAAGGGGGTCTGTGATTAAATAAGAGGCTGAGAACTAGTCATTTTCTTAATTGGTATGTGAAAATACGTTCTAGCCGTACCTGGCTCTTAAAATGTGCAATGATGACTAAAAACACGTTTCCTTCCCCCTCAGCTTCCTAAATACTACCTCAAGGTTTTCAGGACACGAACACTCATTTACTGCATCTGACACACCATTCTTAATATTTATCAGAGGAGATTCAAATTAAAATTTAAATATACTCTGAAAATCATTCCTTCAGCTTGGGGTATGCTTGACCATTTCTGTGAAAGAGGCTAAAAGTTGTTTTTTAAAATATAGTATCATTGTTTTTGTAAGTATGCACTGTGCTCACTGTGGGGCTTGAACTCACGAACCCGAGATCATGAGTCACAGGCTCTAACTACCGAGCCAGCCAGGCATCCCTAGGATAAAAGTTATTTGGAGCTTTTGATGATGGGATCCTCTGTCACCAATTTACAATGTAAAAGTTAACCAAAAAAATTAAACACTTGGGTGGTAAGGATGTTGGCATAAGTCCAAAATCACAGAATTGCACGCGTGAAATATGTATAGTTCTTTGTATACCAATTATACAAGACTATTTTTCTATAAAAAGGAACCCAAACAGAGGAAACAAAATGCTGATGGAAAACAGATCAGATAACTAAAAAACACGGCTTTACTGATTTAAATTATGTAACCCAGAACCACGGGCTCTGAAAGCAAAAACAAAACACCAAACAAAACTGGGGTGTTAAAACAGCAAGGAAATAAGTCAAAAATAAAATGTATAAAGAACATTCCTGAAATGATGGCGCCAATGACTGATAAATGAACATTTCAGTTATACCATACGTGCTCATGGAAACACTACATCTGAATGAGTTTATTCTTAAACGTTAGGTTTCCCGAGTCTCCCCGGGACGGAGGGAGCCTGTAATTGTGTAGGTCCCTGGCGTGTTTCATGACATAATTGGTCATATGTGGCCCCAGATATTCAAAGCGTGAGTGAACTTGGCTTCTCTTCTTGGATAATAGGAGGAAGCAGAGAAAATTCACACCAACTTTCCTGTCTTTCTAGAACAGGGGTTTTCAAACTTGGCAACTTTAAATAATCAATGGCAGAGCTTTGAAAGATCTTGATGCTTAGGCCACAGCCGGACCAATTAAATCAGAATATGGGGGTGGGGTGGGGGCCAGGCACCGGGATTTTATAAAATGTCCTGTTAGGCGCCAGTGTGCAGTTAAAGCTGAGAACTGTGACTCTAGCAAAACATAATTATTTTAAGACCAAATTGAGGCTAGGCTCTTAGGTTGTTTCAGAATGTTTTAAAGGCTGCCAAAATGTCATTGTTTGGATCACCAGCATTCAGGCCATTTACAGGTGACCATGGATAACTCTTTGTGATAGTCATTAAAAAATAAAAGGTGTGTTGGGGGCGGGGGAGGCGCGCCTGGGTGGCTCAGTCGGTTAAGCATCTGACTCTTGATCTCAGGTCTTGATCTCGGGGTCGTGAGTTCAAGCCCCACATTAGGCTCCATCCTAGGTGCCTAGGTACAAACAAACAAATAGTAAAATAAAATAAAAGGGGACTAAATGCGACTGGGTCCTGGAACAGAAAGAAAAAAGGGCATTGGTGCAAACTGGTAAAATCTAAATGAAGTCTATAGTTTAGTACCAATAACAATAGTAAACTAGCACCAATGGTAATCTCTTTGTTTTGAGAAATGTAACACAGTTGGTAAGCTATTAACATTTGGGGAAGCTGGGTGAGGGGCATACGGGAACTCTGTGCTAACTTTGCCAACTCTTGTGAGCCTAATTCTTTCAAAATAAAAAAGTTGGAGTTGGATTAGAAGAGGACAAGGCGAAGCTAGTGCTAACACTGCACAAGTGCGGATTAGCTGACAATATTAAATATCTGTTGGCACAAAGTCGTGCCCTGTGGACTTAGGCACCTTATTAAAGGATACAACTTATGGTGTGAGAAAAGCTTAGAGAAACTTCCAATCTCCTGTCTTCATTTTGCTTTTATGTAGCTCTTCTCCAGCCCCATCCAGATCCTACAAAATGTCATCAACAGCAGTTAATATTAAAGGGCTTGGGGCACCTGGGTGGCTCAGTTGGTTAAGCGTCCGAATTCAGCTCAGGTCACGATCTCGCGGTCCATGAGTTCGAGCCCCGCGTCGGGCTCTGGGCTGATGGCTCAGAGCCTGGAACCTGCTTCCGATTCTGTGTCTCCTTCTCTCTCTGCCCCTCCCCCCTTCATGCTCTGTCTCTCTCTGTCTCAAAAATAAATAAAAAACGTTAAAAAAAAAATTTAAAGGGCTCAGGGGCAACATACGACCTACAAGTCATATATTCTACCATAAGGAATCATGATAGGGCCCGTGGTACCTTGCACTGGGTATAGAACTTTATGGCTCATAAGCACTTTCCAAATGTTAGTCTTGCTGGGTTTGCATTAGGAAATATGCAAACCCACGGAGTATACCATGGGCTGTAATAAAAGATAAAACTTCAATTTCATTTTGTTATAAGAGACACAGTGTGCACCTGCATAAATCTTTCTCTCTCTCTCTCACACACACACACACACACACACACACGCGTGTGCACACACACACACACTCCACATCAGAGTACACACCCACAATTCAGACACACACTTTATTAAAGAGCCTGTGTTAGTCTGGAAGCACCCAGAGTGAGGCATATGACCTCATATGACCACCAACGAGGCCGGGTCTCAGCCACAGGCACTACGTTCTGGTGGTAGCTGACCTCTTTCCTACCAGGAAAAAGGACAAAAGTTCCGATAATGAATGAGGACATCAGCTGCCATCTGTTGGCCCCAGGTGTTGCCAGGCCACAGCTGACTATGCCCTGAGTCATGGCTATTCTTTTGTTTCTGTCTCCTTGTCCCGGTCCCTTGGGGGCCCCTGTTCTTGATTTTCATGGGGCCCCTGGCACTGGCCGACTCCCAGTGAGTCAGGCCCACCTGGCAGCCGCGGTCCTCGCCCACCGAGCTCCTGCCAGCTGCCTCCCACTCCTACACTCGCTGGATGGGCCCTCCTACCCGGCCTCGGGTGAAGGGGATGGTGACAGCTACGCTCTCCCTTGCCCATGCCAGAGGATGGCTCACATCCTCCCCAGGACTGCCTCCGATCCCATCACTCAAGGGGAGCAGGACGCTTTCTGCCAGCCTGGCCTCACGCTTACACACGCAGGGGCACACTCACGCTTTCCTGGGCAGCCCAGAGAACCAGGAACGCGAAGTCCCACAACAGACGGGCCGTTTGATAGGCCAAGTGCACTGCCCTGTTTGATCCCACTGTCCTTTCGGCACCGCGCGGCTTCGTGCTGTCCTCTCTCTCGGGAGGAGGGTGACTTTCTACCTTCCTTCCAGCCCGTGCTGTTCAGGCAGTGATGTGCAACATTCAACAGGAGTACTTCCTCCTCGTTGGCCTGGCACGACATGCTCATTCTATGATTCTTGTTTATTCAAAAGGGAAGTCTAATTGGGACTCATGGAGAGTTCACGGATGTTTTAACAAGAGTAAACATACTCGGGCAACGTGAACAATGGGATATGATTAATTGGAACTTCTGGTTTCCTTCTAATTAGTGAAATGCATGAAAAGCAATTTAGAGGGTTTCACAGTGATTCTCAGGAAAAGGGGCAGAAAACATCTGCATATGTGAAAGTGGGCGCTCTCGGTGTGTATTTGTTTTAAAGGATTTGTTTTCTTACCGGGCTGGCTCCTTCCCACCAGAACCCTCCAGCTCCCAGCCGTGCTTACTGGTCCTACTTCCAGGCCCAGTGATCATTCTAGACCAGGACTAACACTCCGGCTTTCCTTCCTGCTCAGTTCCCTACGGGCTCCAGGAGACAGGCTGACCTGGCTCCGCCCGGCTTTCCTGAGGACCGTGTGGCTCTGCTCCCCACGCCTGCAACCTGCTCACACCTCTGCCTGAAATGCTGCCAGTGTGGAAGGCAAATGTTCCAGTTCAGTCCAAGATGGTCCTAGTTTATGTGCCCTTTGACTCACGCTGTCCGATTCAGGTAATAGATCAGATGGCCAGCTCCTGAGGCTAAATGTACCCATGTGCAGATACAGCTGACGACCTATGCTCATCCCAATGTGGGCGCCTCCTGTCCCGGCTTCTGAACTTGTCTGGCCTTGATGGCACCATCTTGATTGGTGGGGCCTGGCCTTCCCTGTACTGTCTTGTCCAGTGACTCACCTAACCCTTATCTAAAAAAAAAAAAAGAAGGAAATTGAAATTTTAGTAAAGATATTTCTTACTTGTGTTGCAAAATGCCACTTTACAGAGCCAAATTGAAAACCACTGAAAACAAATGTACTTTTCACCAGAGGGATGATACGAATTTTCGATTTTTATATTCGACTTCAGCCGAGACAGTGAAACGCACAGATACTTTTCATTTGAATTTATCATCAAATTCATTTCCTGTTATTGTTACTCTAACACTGGAGAGAAAATATTTAATTTCCAGAAGTTTTCATTTAACTTTAATAGGAAACAAACCCATTCGAATCCACTTTAGGAAAAATACACAATTCAGTTCTGAACACGAACCTGCTTGACTGTGAGAACTAGTTTACCTAATAATTTTATATTAGCATCACCCTAATTATATCCTTTGGCCGTTCCAGGCATGATCACAAGGTCTTTGAAATTTGGATGATGAACTTGGACTGACCCCATACCGCGGGACCCAAGCGGCCTGCAAGCAGATTCCGCTGTTGACAGCTGGGACTTTCCCTGTAGGATCCGAGGGCTTGGGGTAGCACTTACGTCTCATCTGTGAAGGCTATTCCGAAGTATTCCTTTTCCTTCAGGTTGAAGTGCGATGCCACGAGGTCCAGGAGCTCCTTGGCCAAAAGCTTGGGCTGGAGGGAGAATGAGACGGAAAAGGGACGAGTGAGTAGAGGTGACTCATCCTCAGACACACAATCTCAGGTTGATGTAATTTTTTAAATGGAATGTCTCAAAGCTCAAGGACATCAATGCAAGTGATTTTTTAAAGGTTTTATTTATTTTTGAGAGAGAGAGAGAGAGAGAGAGAGAGCATGGGAAGGGGCAGAGGGAGAAGGAGACTGAACCTGAAGCAGGCTCCAGGCTCCAAGCTGTCAGCACAGAGCTGGATGCAGGGCTCAAACTCACAGACCGTGAGATCATGACCTGAGCCGAAATTGGATGCTCAACCGACTGAGCCACCCAGGCGCCTGTATGCTCCACGATTTTATTTATTTTTTATTAAAAAAATTTTTAAACGTTTATTCATTTTTGAGAGACAGAGAGAGACAGAGCATGAGCGGGGAAGGGGCAGAGAGAGAGAGGGAGACCCAGAATCCGAAGCAGGCTCCAGGCTCTGAGCTGTCTGCACAGAGCCCAACGTGGGGCTCGAACTCATGGACTGCGAGATCATGACCTGAGCCGAAGTCGGACGCTCAACCAACTGAGCCACCCAGGCGCCCCTATGCTCCACAATTTTAAATCCAAACAATAAAAGTACCCTCCCTCCAGGAATGTTAAAATTAAGGTCAAAGAACCTGGGGAGTAGAATTGAAGAAAAATTACAAACTCACCCTCCAGCTGCCTTTCCAAAGGAGAAGTCTTTAGATGAGAGTGTTATTTATCATAAACTCTTTTTTAAACATCTCTGTCAACTGGGGCTCCTGGGTGATTCAGTCGATTAAGCACCGACTCTTGGTTTCAGTTCAGGTCATGACCTCACAGTTTCTGAGTTCGAGCTTTGCATCCGGCTCTGCGCTGACAGCACGGAGCCTGCTTGGGGTTCTCTCTCCCCCCATCTCTGCCCCTTCCCCTGCTTTGTACCTCTCTCTCAAATAAATAAACATCTCTGCCAATCCAAAAGAGCATGCCAGAACTTTCGGCATGAAAATACTGTAGACGCCGTATGGTCAATACATCGTTCCCCTTGGTCAACTGGGGTCGAGATGACCTCAGAGCGCCAGGCTGTGAGGTGGGGGCAGAGGAGGGAAAGGCCATCTGAAGGAGACATGTGGCTAATGGGAGTAGTTATTTCTAAATCAGCTTCCAGATCAGGTATCTGCAAAGCCATGGTCCTTCTGACAATTACTGCACTCCAACCATACAGGCTGGGTCTCCAATCAGAGTGAAACCAAAGATTCCAGAAGAGAAAACCTTGTGTTTTTTTCTTTGTGTGTATACACGTGTGGGCATTTATGCCCATCGATACAGCTTCCCGAGTGTATTTCCCACTCTACTGGTTACTCGGCTGAGTTTCTCTGTTAGGAGAGTGCACAAGGGACATGTCAATCAAGAGTCACATGACAGTTTCAGCTCTTATTTCACTTTTTAAAGAAAGTTTATTTTGAAAGAGAGAGGGGGAAGGGGGAGGGTGGGGCAGAAAGAGAATGACAGAGAGAATCCCAAGCAGGCTGCATCAGTGCACAGCCTGACATGGACCCTAATCCCACAAACAGCGAGATCATGACCTGAGCCAAAATCAAGAGTCGGACACCTAACCGACTGAGCCACCCAAGCGCCTTCTTGTTTCACTTTTTGAGTGTTGCTATGAACTGTACCGAATTCATATGTGGAAGTTCTAATTCCCACTGTGGTGGTATTTGGGGGTGGCCCCTCTGGGAGGGTAACTAGGGTTAGATGAAGTCATGAGGGTGGGACGGTCATGAATGGGATCAGAGACCTCATGAGAAGAGACATCAGAGAGACTGCTCTCGCTCTCCCTCCCCACCACGTGAGGACACAGGGCCAAGGCGGCCAAGGCGGCTGTCTACAAGCCACAAAGAGAGCCCTCATGAGAACTCAACCAGGTTGGCACCCTGGTCTCGAACTTCCAGCCTCCAGAGTGTGAGAAAATAAATTTCTGTTGTTTAAGCTCCCCCAGTCTGTGGTGTTTTGTTACGGCAGCCCAAACTGACTAATACAGGTACACTTCCTTTAATTCGGCAAACGTACTGACCATCTCACATGAGCCGGGCACTAACCAATCCTGCAGGGCACAGAGAAATGAGTAGCACGCAGCACCTGCCGATAAGGGGTGCTTATCAGGGGCACAGAGTATGAGCTGCTGTGCATTTCAAAGAGCCAAAGCAGATGGTTTCCCTTTGCTGTCTCCCTCCTGGGCTCACAGGGTGGCAGCCTCTGGGCCTCAGTGACCATCAATTTACCGACGAAAGCGCCTGGGAATGACAGGGCTCGTGAAGGTACAGGCCGTTGCCAGCACCAGGGGGTCCCCGGCCACCCAGATACGGAGCATGTGATGCACAGGCCATGCCTGAATTTGGAAGATACTACGGCGGATTTTTAAATTGCTGGGCGCCATACTTTATCTGTCCAAATGACTGCCATTCCTTTCAAAGCAGTCACGGGATTTCTATGACGCCTGCTCATGCTCACAACATTTTTGATAATCTTTCGGGATGCCTGTGAAGCCCGTGTCACATATGGAAAAGCATCCTGACTGGTGAGAAATCTCTTTGCACTCAGAATGGATCCGAGTTTTTTCTAAGTGGCAAAAGTCACTTAAAGTCAAGTGTTGTGAGTGGGACAGAGGTGGGGGAGGTGAGCACGCTGGGTCACACTGGTCTTACAATATGGGGTGATTACTGTGGGTTCTTGGGGGTTATGGGGAGGTTTCTGGCCCAAACTTGGAAATGACAGGAGTAGTAGTTCCTTCCCTTTGAGAGTTAAACGTTAAAGCCAACATCTCAACGGAACTGATCAGAGACACGGAAACTTACCCAGGAAGCGAAAGAATTACTCTCAGGGCTGGTATCGTTTTTTCTAGAACGTGATTAAGCATAGTAATCGTTCTATGGAAGGGGCGGGGTGAGTGGAAGGTGTGCGTGGGGAGGGGAATGCAGGGGGAAGGAAACGTGGTCTTAGCCGACAGGCCTTGAATATTGAGGCCCCGGAAGTAAGGCCGTTTACACGGCGGACGTGGAGGCCTGGAACTCTAGCTGACCATATGAAATGCTCATCCATGTAACTCTCCTTCTAACGCCACTCCTTCTGAAGAATTCACTGAGGCAATGCTGAGTCCTAGATATGGTGCTGAGCAACTCTCCCATATGACCGCCTTACCATCTAGCATAAGAGTCTATCGTTCCTTTTGCCAATGGAGATCCTGAGACCTGGAGAGATCAGGCAGGCCGTCCTGCGTCTCACAGCAAAGCCAGGATTCCAGACAAAGTCGGGCCAGACCCAAGGGCCACGTGCATCACGTCTCTGCCATCTTGCCTCTGCTGACTCAGTTCTTGGGTGAGAAGTCGAAGGCCCCTGTGCCCTGAGGGCCCTGTGTGGGTGAGGGTGATATCACTCACCTGAAGCCAGTACACTCACACTATGGATTTACACGTCGGTACTTTGAACTCGGGTAATGGGAATCTTCCCCCGAGGATGAACCATCATGTTTCTGAGTCGGCAGAGCTTAAGAACGGACTTGACATGCTGAAGAAATCACCAGAGTAATGGATGCCATCCTAGGAGCCTCGTGACGGACTTGTGGCTGCTCTGTGGTGACACAGCCCTGTGATTTACCCTGTAACCACAACCCTGTCCGCAGTAAGAAAGCGAATTTTCTCGGCGAGTCGTAAACTGAAGGCAACCACAAGGCTCTGAGCTCTAGCCGCACCACCAGGATAACCTCTATTGCCTCCAACTACCTCTTTTAAAGAACCGTATGCGTATCTTGTTTAAAAAGTGAAAAGGGCGAGTCCCGTTACTTTCATACAAAGGCTATCAGAGGTCCTATGTGCCATGCTCCGTGAAAAGCCTAAATTTATTAGCCGCAGTTTACGAAGAGGGAAATAAAGGCACTGAAGGGGAGGATAACAGATCCCAGAAGATGCGGAGGGGACAGCTCCTGAATCTGAGGCTCCTGGGGAAGCCACACTCTCTTCCTCCGCTGTCACGGTGACCGGCGACACGGCCGCGGGAAGGTGCCGCATCGGTGAGAAGGAAGACTCCGGCCCCACGGGGCTGATGGATGTGTAGTGTGAGCGGGAAACAAACCGCACCGTTAAGCCCCTGTGACGTCTGGGGCTGTGTGTCATCCCAGCATAACCCGGCCTACCCTGATTGATTCAGGCAGCGTATCAATTACTCTCTAATTCTCTGTATGGTTGGTTTAAAAACCACTTAAGGCTTCAGCTCTGTGATTTCCTGATCTTGCAACCTGAGACAATATCCCACCTCGACACCATGATGATTAATGTGCTACATGGTTCCGAACATTCCTTAAACTCGTTTAGAGAAAGTGGCTGGGTAAGCACAAAGCTTTGGGCCATGATGTACTTGGAAGGGATGTTTACCGAAGCCTTGCTGATTGCACTTTGCTGGTTACTTGCGCTGTAAACATTCGTGGGGCTTTGCAGGGGCCAGGCGGGGAGCGAAGACAGAAAGGCAGCCGGTGGCCCAGTCGAGCCCTACAGGACATACCAGGCAAGCTGTGCGCATGTCAGGTCAGAAGCCGGCCGCTCTGGGTCACTGGGCTGTCCTGGCCTGATGAGGTCAGTGCATTTAAGTCTGGCTTCCTCCCAGTCTGTAATTAACTATGCTCACTCGAGAGCTTCCCCCTTTGCAGTTTCTTTTTTTCCTCAGGTTCTTTTTTCATTTGTCCTTCTACGTTTTTATTCCTCCTTATGCATGACAAATGGAACCTCTTTGTAAATGTCCCTCTCAAAATGTGCTGCCTGATGGAGCTGCTCATGATGTGAGCAAGATGGCCTTTCTGGGGCTTAGAAGCCTGGGTTTCGGTCACATTCTTCAGGGGAAAGGGCAGGGTAGCTCTTTGGCATTGTGGTCTCACTCTGCCACCCCGATCTGAGTTCCGCAGGGCTCTGGACTATTCCGGTGGCAAAGGTGCTCAGACCCGGCACACGGGGGCTTCCAGAACGAGCCCTGCCTAATGACTGGTCCGCCTTCCAACGTGGGACACGATCAAAGAACACTTCCTGCGGGCGCAGGGCTCTGAAGTGCTGTAGGCATGTCCCCAAGACGATGATCCTTCCAGGTGACCTCTGTGAGCCACCCTGGCACAACCCAGAGAGAGGAAGTGGATGATCGGTGGTACCCTGTCTCCTCTCCGATTTTCCCCACAATATTTCACCATCGCTCACATATCATACTGTCTCTTTAAACTCAACACGACTACATCCCAGACAGATGCTCGACTACATCCCAGACAGATGCTCGCGGACAAACTACAATCTCTCTGAGCGTATCTTCATCTCTAAAATCACCAGCAAGGGGCGCCTGGGTGGCTCAGTCGGTTGAGCGTCCGACTTGGGCTCAGGTCATGATCTCACGGTCCGTGAGTTCGAGCCCCGCGTCCGGCTCTATGCTGACAGCTCAGAGCCTGGAGCCTGCTTCAGATTCTGGGTCTCCCTCTCTCTTTGACCCTCCCCCGTTCATGCTCTGTCTCTCTCTGTCTCAAAAATAAATAAAACATAAAAAAAATTTTTTTTAAATAAAAAAATTAAAAAATAAAAAAAAATAAAATAAAATCACCAGCAAGATCCAGGAACTGGATTCCTGCCTTAAAACATTCACCTTGATGTCATTATTAAAAGTAGTTTCTTTCTTCTCTAAAAAAACCACCCAACCTTCTCAAGGTCTATCCACCTATTCTGCAAAGCTTTACAGCCATTCTGTACCCCCACCTTGATCTCTCAAATCCAGTCAGTTTCTAAGTTACCTAACCTCTCTGTGCCTCAGTTTCCTCAGCTGCAAAATGGGGATGGTGACTGTACCCACGTCCCAGGACTGTTCTGAGGATTAAATGAGTTCACTTCGATCTACACAACGTGCGTAGGCAGTGCCTGGCACCAAGTGAGTGTCCTATATGTTCATTATTATTTCAGACCCTCATTACCTCACCTGTGAATTATTATAATAACCTTCTAAATGGTGTAAGTTGCTGAATGCCAGCCTGGTATTTCAGGCCACCCTTTGACTCTAGATCCAATTTATCTATGCAAACTCACTCTACCCAGTTCCCTACAAAAGAACTCACTTCTGTTCAATCTTTTTGTATTGGTGTAAGGGAAACGCCAAGCTCATTTTGACTTCCTAAACTTTTGCCCACACCATCCTCTCTCCTCCCCCTCCCCATGTAAATTTATCCTGTTCAAGGCCCGCTTCTTCCAGGAGGCCCTCCCTGACCACACCACCGCCAAACGGTCTCTTTTCCCTCCGGATTTCTGTAACATTTGCCAGGCGTACCTCAATCACCCTTGGCACGCAGGCTCTCGTGCTGCGGTGAATTTAATGTAATTTGAAAACTTTCCAATTGTGGGAGAATACTCATAAAACCGACCATCTTCACAGCTTGTAGGTATCCAGTTCAACACTGTGAAGCATAATGAGTAGGTGAACGTATCGGACACGTACAATATATCAGGCATACTGTTACACAACCCATCTCCACAACATCTTCCTCTAGCAAACAGAAACTCTGTTCCCATTAAACAACAACTCCCCACCCCTCCTCCCCTAGCCCCTTGCAACCACCATTCTGTTTTCCATCGCTCCCGTCTGACTCCTCTAGGTTCCTCATATAGGGGTGATTTTACGGTATTTATCCTTTTGTGCCTGGCTTTTCTTCCTTAGCATAATATCCTCAAGGTTCATCCCTGTTATAGCAGGTGGCAGAATATCCTTCCTTCTCAAGGCGAAGTAACATTCCACCGTACGGAGAGGCCACGTTTTGCTTATCCATTCACGTGTTGATGGGACACTTGGGCTGCCTCCATGTTTTGGCTGTTGTCAATAACCCCGTGTGAACGCAGTGGATTTTGTGTGACGGGATTTGTTGCACCCTACAACGGGCAGAAGGGTGGCCCGCAAAAGGTACGCCCGCCCCCTAATCTCTGGGAACACGTATTACCCTACATCCCAAAAGATGTAAGACTCCCGAGAGGGAAAGTTTATCCTGGATTATCCAGGTGACCCTGAATGAATGACATGGATCCTTCTAGGGCAGAGGCAGAGGGAGTTTTGACACAGGGACACACACACCATAGACGGTCACGTGGAGAAGGCAAGACTGGAGTGACAAAGCCACGTGTCAAGGAAGGCTGGAAACCACCAGCAGGTTGGAGACACAAGGAACGGGTTTTCCCCTCAAGCCTCTGAAGGAAGGCACAGCCTGGCCAACAGACTGACTTCAGCTCTGCCTTCCAGAACTGCAAGAGAACATGTCCCTGTAATTTCTTCCCTGCGGTTTGTTTATTTTGAGCGAGCGCGCACGGGTGGGGGAGGGACACGCAGAGAGGGAGGGAGAGTGTGTTTCTGTAATTTGTTTTCGAGTTTGTTTATTTTGAGAGGGAGAATCCCAAGCAGGCACTGTGCTGTCGAGCCCAGCACAGGGCTCGAACTCCAGAACAGTGAGATCATGACCTGAGGCAAAATCAGGAGTTGGACTCTCAACCGACCGAGCCACCCAGATGCCTGCTTCTCCGATTTTAAGCCACCGAGTCTGTGGGTGGTTTGTGATGGCAGCCTTAAGAAACTAACACACATGCTCAGACTGAAACCCCAAAAATCTGGTATCCCCCATAGTGCCTGACATACAGTTCCCGACAGCAGGAAACTCTACCCCGGGTGGCTGGTTGAGGCTTGAGTAAAAGGGATCTTTGATTAGTATCTGAGTTCTCTCTTTATAATAGTGTTGACTTTCCAGGCAAGGAAGCCATACCCACAAGTCCAGGTGGGGAAGCCTCTGTCTCAGAGCCGCTCCTGGGTCAGTCAATGGCACAGTGGGTTTCAACTCAGGGGACTCTCCCCTCAAGCCCTTGCCTGTCATGGGGGCATCGCATAGATCCTAAATCAAGGGAATTGCCACTTCTGAATTAATTGCATTAAGAAGAATGAAAACATCACACGGCTCCCATCTGTGCTTGGGGGGCAACCAAGGCTGTAGGGCCCCAAGACTGACCCCTCCCTTGCTTTCCTCCCCAAGGCCATTTAGGACAATCCACTTCTCGTGCTGTGTGCACAGGGACCACTGGGTGGCCGGCAGCATTGCTGGCCGGGCCCCCATGAAACAGCGATTCCCTGCCCGGCAGTGGCCATGGCTGGGCAGGCGGCAGAAGGTGCGGGAAGAAATGCAGTCACTCTGCCCTTTCTTTCCAAGTTCTCTGGAAACCTAGAGGGAGGGAGGGGTGCAGAAGGGCAGCTCCAAACACAGACGTCTGAGTCTGCAGCCTCTTTGAAGCCCTGCCTGTTACTGTGTTTCCCCAGCAGCTGGGAGCCTGTCTCTTGCCCTCCCCCTGCCCCTGGGGGCTCTGTAATAAGCAGGGCCAGTGCTCATCGGCTGCCCATTATTCCTGGGGAGGGGGCACCGGTGATGGAGAGAAAGAATGAGGTCATTCTGCACGGGGACAAGGGTCTGGCGGCCCTCCCCTTCCCGGCCACCCTCTAGATGCTCCGGCTGATTAGCTGGGAAGGCCGGCTTCCTTCCTGCCCTCTGAGCATGGCCCTGGGGTCTGTGACGGGGGCAAATGGAGGCCACCTCCTCTCTGCAGGCTGATGTGAAGAAGCATGGGTTCTGGGGCTTTCCAGGCCCATGGGATAGGTAGCAGGGGTCCCGAAGTTAAGTTGGTCCTGCCAGAGAGAGCATCTCTATGGAGAGGTCCCCATCCGGCCAGAGGACCCGAGACAAACCGCTGCATTTGCAGCTGAGGAATGGCCGACAGCGGCCATGGCCACCATTAGGCGCTTCTGTTTATGGGTGTGGCCCCTGTCCCACAGCTGTACTAGGTGCTTTACACAAACTGATGGGTCAACTCTCACCAGAAGCCTGGGGAGAGCATGCCTGATGCAGGAGGGAGCTGGGGGGGGGGGTGTTGCAGAAGTAACTGGCAAACACACACTAGTGACTGGCAGATCTTAGCCGAACAGCAAGATCACCCTGGAATGCTCGATCCTATAAAGAGCCGGGCAGACCAAGCACCCACTTAACTTCCAGGGGAGGAAACGAAGGCGCAGCGGGTGCGGACCTGCAAGGACGAGGGAGGTCCCTTAACTGCCAGCGCAGGTAGGGCTGGGGTCCGAGCACCCACCGCAGCCCCTGGGCCCTTCTCTGGTTCTGTGTAAGCAGGGACCATGTGGGTTGTTTGAGAAAGGGCCACAAAGTTCTGGAGCAGGAAGCACAAAAGTGACAAGGGCTGTCCCGGCAGGCAGAAGGCGGTCATTTGCAAGCATTCTGCTAAGGTCCAGGTTTCCTGGCCTCTCCCCGGCTCTCCCTCCTGCTGCTCCCCACCCCCTACCCTGTTCGTCAGCACCATCATTTTCTGCAGGCCTCCTCCTGCTGGGTTCTGGGCTGCAAGCTGCACTTATATCGTCCAATTCAATCTTCAAAACAATCCTGCAGTGGTTTCTGAATGAGGACACGGGGGGCTTATGAGTGTTAGCATGCCCAAGGTCATAACCCCCCCAAGGGCGACAGGGCATAGGAAAGGCGTGAGTCTGGGAGTGACTCCAAAGCTTTGGCTTTAAAGACTGGGTACAGATCCAGCAAGTAACATAAACAGTGCAATCAGGAGGGGCCTGAAGCTGCTTTTTCTAGATGCAATAGGATTTTGCCTGACCGTAAGTTCCTGGAGGGCAGGGATCAGGTTTTAGGAAATATCACAGCCCTGCAACCTAGCACAGTGCCTGACACTCAGCAGGTGCCTAATAAAGGTTCCTCACCGGCAGACTGGGATACACTAAAGGGTCCCGTAGTTGAGTGTTACGGCAGCCTCGCAGGGAAGCAGACCACAGGACAGGATGACACCCACCAGCTCTCTCAAGCACAGGACCGCCGGGCAGAGACTGTGTGTGGCTGTGCTGGGTGACGTGGGGCCAGATGCCACGTGCTCGGATGCGACAGAGTCGCCCGGTTTCGACAGGATGCCACGATGCGTACTTTGGCAACGTGACTCGTAAGCCCAAGAAGAGATGTGTCGTGTCTGTACTCCTCACCCCTATTTCAGTGCACCTCTTCCTCCTACGGACTTACTCCCTGACACCAGCTACGGTCACAATCTCACAACCGGCTCCTTGAATGGCTTCCCTCCCCCTCCTCCCCGTCCTCTCTCCTGCCGACAGACAGACTTTGCCATTTAGCCTAGAGACGGGGACTCCCGGGGACAGCCTTTCTGGGTTCCTGTGCAATTCCTGAAGACTATTCTTTCTACTATGCTATTGGAGCCCCTTGTTCTCTTCCTCTTATTTCCACATGGCTTCTTCCCACATTTTGCTAAGATACAGCTTGATCTCAGGTTCAGAAAAGTTGGGGTTGGTATCAGCCTGGGACGCAGAGGTTTTCTCATCCGTGCATTTGAATGATGCCCAATGGGAAGGCTTTGACAGGCGTACATAATTACTGCTCCTCCAGAAATGCAAAGTGCTTTCGCCAGCCGGCTGGGGAGCCTGCTTTATTCAGGATCTGCCCCCCCTGGGACCCTGGGCGGGCGGGCAGGTGTTCATTAGGGAGAGCCTGCTGATTAACACAGTAGCCCCCAGACGCTAGCCCGCTCACGGCAATGTCACAAGGACACTGCCACCCTTGCAGGGTGGCTCTCCTCGGCAGCCTCTTTGCATTAATGAAATAATAACTGTTTCGCTGAGGCGAAAGCACAGACACACAACAGTCAACGTGGTTCCATCGGATAAGGCTGCCAAGTCAATTCTGAGATATTTCTAGCAAAGATGGGGACGCTGAGGTTCCCGGGATTCAAGCTTCCCCTTCCACAGGCATCACGTCTACCACTTCTAATTTGCTCCTGTAAAAAAAACCCAAAAAAACAAACAAACAAAAAAAAACAAACAAAAAAAAACCTGCTCTGCAACCCCATTATAACCCTGTCTGGTCCTCCAGTGTGTAATACATCACGATTTCGGATGTGAACTGCTCATACACTCACTGGGAGCTGAAGTGTGTTCTCCAGGATCAAACCGGAAGATTAGTTCCTTTTCCAGTCGGTGAAATGGCCCCAGGACCCATTCAAACTGGAGGTCTTCGAGGCATGGCACGCTGACCCATTCTCTTTGCTTGGTGCTCAGGGAAGAGTGGAGAAGAACACTGTTCAAGAGCATCTTGAAACTGCATCTTTGAAACGGGCTCTGTGTGGAACGTTCGGGGGCCACGATGCTTCAGGCCAGCCTCAGTCATTCCCTCCGTCAATTTTATGGTCAGCGGCAGCTAGGAGCTCTTAGGAGCATCCTTGCGAAGGCACCGTGTGGCCACAGAGCAGAGAGCAGTAGTAAAGGTGGAGCCATTTGCACGGATCGGTAGGTTGATCTGCTAACCTTTCCAGTGTAATGCAGAGAAGAGGCGTCCTCTGCTTGGAGCGTGGCTGGTGTTCAAACGATGTGGCCTGCCTTCTAGTGTGACAGTGGTGGGAGTGGGGAGTTCGTGAGGATGTAAGGTTCATGTGTTCCTTTGTGAAATCTGAGCCGTGGACTTAGAGTCAGGCCACAGGGCTCGGAAAGACAATTCTACCCGGTGTGTATGCTGCTCAACCTTTACTGTTGCTTTGAGTCCCTGGGACAACAATATCGAGGCTTGGAGTTGTTGTGAGAATCAATACCGGATCACTCATACAGTGCTTGGTGCGTGGAAGGTGCTCGATACAAGTAGGCTCCCCTTTTCTCCTTTGATCAGTAACTGAGTCCCCATAAAAATCACAGAGCCTCTCACTGCTTTGCCAAGGACCCACTCTGATCAGAATCTCAACCCTCTCTGGATTGAGCCGTCATATCCTCTATCTCAGGAGCCATGACTGGACCATCATCACTACGCAGTGAGTAGAACAGAAAGCAGACGACCTCCCTTGGAATTCAACTTGTTTGGGCAGACTTGCCCTCAACAGCATGCCTTCTCCGCTCCCGGGGGTCTGCTCAGTAACAGCCCCCGCCTCCATGTCCTGGAGGACCTTACCTGCTCACACCTGTCCCTGCCTCCCGCCCCTTCAGTTACCAGCTACAAGAGACAGGAGCCTCGCTCCGGCTCCAGGGAGATGCCCGGAGACATGTCACTGGCCTGCCAATGTTTGTCAGCATTTTAATTTGGAAGTTCCCCGAGCCTCTTCCCTGTGGATCCTTCCCCCGTTTCTCCTGCAAACTGCTGGCAGGTACATGCTGGGGAGATACACCGCGCTCTGCTGGGGACGTCATTTCCAGTATGATTAGAAAGGCACTCTCCCTGGGTGGGGTAGGAGTGACGGAGACATGCAGGTACCGGTGTCCCGGGAGGCGAAGGAGGGAAGATCAACTTTGCTGAAAAATATTTATTCCCGAAGAGCGGTTTCATTAAAGTCGGACGGCAACGATGCCAAAGGCCCCGCCCCCCCTCCCCTCATCATGCTAATTAAGCGGATGAGAACAGATGATGTGCCGCAGGGTCCAGAGAAAAAGTGTGCGTTCGTAATATCCTCCTTCTCGGATCAAAAATATTATCTTATGATTTGCCATTCCCGCCCCCGACCACTTCCAGATTTGGAGGAGGCTTATAACATTTTAAATGGCCTAAAATAGGGGGATTAAGAACATATTGTAAGACAGAGGCCACGGGAGGGTCGGACACGGGAGATAAACTAATTCCTGCCACCGTCACAGACTGTACGTACCAGGCTACACAGGTAAGTTCGTTAGCAGGCTGAGGGGACAGGCTAAGTGCACGCACACTCCCTTTCCTGGAAGGTGCATCAGAGAAGGAACCTGTCGTACGATTCCATGCGTGAGGGCCAGGAGATAACGTGTCCTCTACCTAGTTTCCAGGAACGAAAGAGACGTAGCTCATGTGAGATGTTTCATACGCTAGCCCCTGACAAAGCCCAGGACGCAGACGCTAGGCACCATTTTTGCTGCTTGGAGCAGACGTTAAGACCGTTTCTCGAAACCGGATGGTATATTCTGGGGAGCGGTCTTAGACATTTTCCTAAGAGAACGTGGCCAGAAATTTTGGAGGCCATATTTTATTAGGTTTTAAACCCACGCTTATGTCAGACGTGAGCAGTCTGGCATGGACATTCTGTCTCGGTTCTACAGCCAAGCCACATAAGAACGGTGAAGTCAGTCCCAATTCAGGCAAAGCAAAACAGCCTCCTGCAGACCGATAAGACGAGAGGAAGGAATCATGTTCAAAAAATCACATTCAAAAAAGTGAAAGCAGGTGAACAGAGCCAAGGGCCCTTGGATCTGAGCGGGATGGACTGGAGGGGCTGGCAGTCGGCCAGGAGGCAGGGAATGGCCTGGGTCCACCCTTCCTCTTGGGCGGGTCTATAGGCACGCCCCGAGGAGATGGCCCAGGGGAGGCCCCACCACCGGAAGGGTAGGTGGGAGAGCGGGAGGGAGAAGGGGGTCTCTTTGCCCCCAGCAGCTTTCTGCTCTTTACGTCCGGGCTCACCCCTGCACATCTGCTCCCACAGCCTCCATGCCTCTTGTGCCTTCTCCACGACCCAAACCGCTTCTCATTCGGGACCCTGTGCAGTGACCCCTGTGCAGACAGCTGCCATCAGCTCACCCCCCCCCCACCCCCCCGTCTGGTGCCTGTCTGGTGCCCTGGCATCTCCATGGCTGGTGCAACTCGTGGAGGTACACACGCCTCTCATGACGCACTTGCCCCACGACATTCTCATTGTTGTGCACAGTCTCTTTCTTTCCAAGAATGACCACACCTTGGGAGCAAGAACGGTGTCGTATGTTCATTTCTATTACGTTTGGCCCAAGTGGGCAGTGGACGGAGTTCATGTGGTTCATCCATCCATGGATGGATTCAAGAATCCATTGGGGCGCCTGGGTGGCTTGATCGGTTAAGCGTCCGACTTCGGCTCAGGTCATGATCTCGCGGTCTGTGAGTTCAAGCCCCGCGTCAGGCTCTGTGCTGACAGCTCAGAGCCTGGAGCCTGTTTCAGATTCTGTGTCTCCCTCTCTCTCTGCCCCTCCCCTGTTCATGCTCTGTCTCTCTCTGTCTCAAAAATAAACGTTAAAAAAATTTTTTTTTAAAAAAGAAAAAAAGAACCCATGAATGAGTGAACAGTGAGGCAGGGATACAGGGCTCCAGCGACAGAAGTCTTCAGACTGATAAAAAACCAGCATTCCCCTGGGCTCTATTCCCAGGTCAACGCCCCCTCAATCACCACAGGGGCTTGGGTGAGCTTATCTCTTCTCCTGGTTCTAATGCCCACCAAATTCAAGTGCATGCCAAAGTCAGGGGCACCAACAATTGCTGGGGTCTCTACTAGTTCATGAGGGCTCTTCCAGAGAAGGTCCAGCTTAGGGACCTGTCAGCACCAAGCACCCTTTCTAAGTAGAGCTCAGCAAATGGGGGAGGTCTGGCAGAGGGAATGAAGAAAGCCAGGACGAAGGCGCACATCCCAGCCTGATTTTGTCACCTGCCTGTCTCTTCATGTCAAAATCGTTTCATCAAAGTAAATCAGCGGCCTGGCAGGGCCATCTGCAACGTCTCACTTGAAGACTGCTGTGAGATGATGCACGTGTGGGGCGGGGGACCTTCCGACCCCTCCCATCGCTGGTGTCTGGGCCCAGCACTGGCTCATCTGGGGTTCTGCCCGTGCATCCCTCCAGCTCGTCCTCACGTTCTCCTTCCCAGAGCACAGTCAATATGCTTTACGTTCATAATAGCTTGTCAGTCTGGAGAGAGAGAAATCATCACGGGCTGTGACCCCGTAGCGACAAGTGTCACTGGTTGCTAGGCAGGGTGCCCTCTGGGCAGGGAGCTGTCACTCCTGGACCCCCTTTCCTTCACTTGTAGGAGGGAAGGGTCAGACGACAGCCCAGGTCACCAGCACAAAGGAGGTTTTGTTGTCTGTGCTGCTGCCTTTCAAAGCCTCCCTGAAAGTCTCCACCGAAGAAATCAAGGATTCAACTTGGCAGCAGTAGGAGGTGGAAAAAAAGAGAATGCAAATATAACATATCTTCCTCCCAGAGCCTCTCTAAAGTCATGCTGTAGTAGAATGAGTCCTGGGTTGAGAGCAGGGTTTCAGGAGCTTGTCCCGACTCTGCTGGCCATGTAATTCCGTGGTTCGAAGAGCAGAGGGTTTGGGATACGCAGGTGGCTTCCCACTTCTGCATTTCACCTATTCCTGTCCCAGCAGGACCAGCATGAGGCTCTGCATGAACACAACCCCAGCTGTTCCATCTAATGCCTTATAAGAGGCCAGAAGGAGCGTCTCACCCCGTGAGTTCATGTTCAGGGTCGTACGGAGTATGAGTGTGTGCGTATGCGCACATGTGCATGCACACTTGACCTCGGTATCATGACTTTTCATTTTTAAAAATTAATCCAGGCCTACATCCTTCCACATGACATGTCTCAGCTGGACACAAACGCAGGAGAAAGGTGAGACCCTCGTGTTCAGTCTCTGCCGGGTTTTTAGACAGACATGATTTCTCTGCCCCTCAGTAGAGCTCCCCTGGACGACACTGGCCCCACGAGCTGCCAGCTGGAGTCCTGGGCATCGACCGGCGCCTTACGGACCCAGGATCACCCAGGTTAATACACAGGAGGGGACTGGGGTCAGACACCTGGATTGGAATCGTGGCTTGTGAACGGTTGTGGGATCGCGGCCAAGTGGCTTAATTTCTCAGAGCTTTTAGCTTCCTTTCTGTAGAATGGGTTTAACACCACTGGTCTTATGAATGTTGTAAAGTTGGAAGAAGACAGTATGTGCCAAAGGTCAGTCAGTCTTCGACACGTGGTTATGACAGAATGCCTGCTAACTTCTCTCTGCAGTTCTCCTGCCACACCCCAACTTCTGTCAACATCTCATCTCAGGTTAGCCTCCTTTGGGTAGGAGCTGTCATGCCCAGGAAACACACGGGTGTTCACCGGGGCTGAGGTACACGGGAGGGTCCCCGCGTCTGCATGGATGCACAGAATTCACCAAGCCCGCTATCAGGACCTTCCTGGCTGAGCCCGAGAGAAGTCTCCTCTTGGTTCATAATCTTCAAGACTTTCACTTCCTCGGAGAGTGGAAGGAAAAATAAAACAGAGCAAAAGCAAAAACAAAGCCTTGCCCTGATTTACATCTAGTGCAGGTGAGGGGAACCAGTTCTCCCACTCGGCTGCCTGCACTCCCTCCCTGCACACTTTCGACGGCTCCCTTTGGGGATACATCCCAGGCAGGCCTTTCAAACTACTTGATTAAAATGCCCTCAAGGGCTCTCCATCGTACTCCCCAAATCTGTCCCCCCAACAGAACCTGGTGCTTTGTTCACAGTTGGAGGCTCCAGAACGGGAAGCAGGAGGTGTGGGCAGAAATGTCACCTGGGATGTTGTTCTAAATTAGACATTTCCAGCCCCGGCTGCACATGAGGCCCTCCGGGGAAGCCTGAAAAGCCAGAGCCACCTGAGCCCCACCCGAGAGGCAGGCTGACTGGGTCTAGAAGGAGCCCAGGAACCAGCTGATTCTTATGTGCAACTGGGATTGTGATTCTCAGGGCAGAAACACTGAGTCGGGGGCGGGAGCTGATCTGTGGTGTTATCCGAATTCTGACACCTTTCAGGTTATAGGCTGCCTTCACATATATGCTCCCCTGATGCGGTGGTAGTGTCCATGGAGCACCTGCTGTGTGCTGGGCAGTTTGCGACAGGAGCTCACAGGCAAGCAGGACCCAGCTCCCAACACTTGTGGGGCCCCCGCCACAGGCCGCGTGATTGAGAGCCCCGATTCCGGAGCTTTGGGGCCTCGGGCAAGTTCAATGAACCTCACTGATAAATAACAGCACTATTCATCCTCCTGTCATGACGGTCAAGAGCCTGATAACGGGTAAAGCCTTAGAAGGGCATCTGGCATCTAATACGGTCATCAGAAGTGCTCGGTGATAAACACATTATTGCAGTTAATCTCAACAACCCCAAGAGACAAGCGCTATGGTTACTGTTATTCCTATAGCAAAGGTCACATGGCCATCACGTGGTACCTGGGGCTTCAAACCCAGGCAGGCAAAGTCTAGATCTCACACATCTAACCATGAGGCCAGAGCTCTGCACTTCTGGTGCTGTTTGTGGGGAAGACGTAATTAAGCAAAACCCAAAGAACCACCCACTACGCGTAACACAATGTGTTAGGGCTATCGCAGAGGCAGGCCTGACATAATTCCACAAAGGCTGGTTGGGTGAACGATAACGTACTGTAGGTGTGTAGGGCCCACACAGGAGGGGCCTACAAGGGAAGAAAATGGACCCCTGAGCCCTATCACAGGTTGGGATTTGATTCTACAGGTTTAGGGGCACGACACGATCAGATGTGATCACTACAATTATGAGGAACTGAAGAAAAACAGAACTGTCCCAGAGACTGAGGCACCACAGCTAGACGGATCACCCCAGATCACAGAGCCAGCAAAGGGCAGAGTCCAAGTTCAAACCCGGCAGAAATACTGCTGAGCCGTCTCAAGCACAGTATGATACCGCTTCCTGTCGGTGGGGAATGTTTAAGACATCTTTACTTCCATTCCAATGAGAAGCTGTAATTTAATGCCCTGGGGGGTACCCTAAATGCCCTAGCAATCTATCTCGGTGACCAGTAGGCCGGGTGGTATGCCATGGCCAAGGTCTGAGGTTCCGGCTGGTAGAACATTCCAGAAAGCCAGAGGGCACTACCCTAAGCAGAACCCACGAAGAATCCGTTGTGCTTTCTGGAGGGAGAGGAAGCATGAACAGAGGAAGCAGAGAAGGGAGAAGCTTCTGACCCCAACTTTTCTGACCTCCCCTGTTCTAGAAGCTCCTCCTGGCCACTCTGCTTTCCTGGGAGTTGGTTCAACCACAGGAGAGGCAGAGCTCTCCTGTGGATCTCCGGTCTTTCCCCAGGGAGCACCCTCAGGGCAGTCGGCTGGTCTGGCCACTCTCAGGGGGCAGGTCTGGAGGAAAGATGGTCCGAACACCAACCATAGGGCCTCAGAGCCTCTGGGGAACCACCACCTCCTGTTCTGTTTTTGAGTATCAAGAGGGCCAGAGAATGTGACGCGGGGTGGCTCTTTAAGCCTATTATTAGTGCTTAGGAAAGCGTGTTTCACAGGTGGTATTAAGCTCCTCTTTCTTTCTTCTTTCCCCTGAAGAGGCGGTGATATGAAATTCTGCGGAGAGAATTAACACACGCCCTAAGAATTCCCTCACCGGGAAGGCTGGGACTACCCAAATGCTTTCCAAGAAGCCCGTGAACTCTTTCCGTTTTTACTGCGGTAACACACACCACAAAATCTACAATCTCGCCCATTTTTAAGTGTCGGGTACATTCACAATGTCATGCACCCGATCTCCAGAACTCTTTTCATTCAGTGACAACGAAACTCTGTACGTGTTAGACAAGCGGTCAAGTATATTGGAAGGAAAATTAAACCTGCGTTGTTTTAAAACTGGGGGGGGGGGTGGTGGTGGTAAGGTCTAAAGAAGGGGGGGTGAAGCAGGCACACCCGGAGGTCGTTTTCCATACCGTTAATTCAGAATTCTATCAGTTATTCCTTTTCTACTGCCTCATCCTTCACGCCAACATTTCACAGCCACAACGTAGTAAAAACGTAAGAAAGAAAGATTCTCAATAAACATGAAAGTCCAGTTGTGCAGAAAACACACTAATTCCCACCAAGAATCTGACCTTCAGGGTCTGACTTTCTTTGTAGCCCGTGATACGTTAAGAACAACGGATTCCCTTATCTTATGCTGTTGAAACTGAATCTGAAAACGAAAATCCCATTTCCTCCTGGCCTGAACTGGTGTCACTCGAAGAAGCATACCTTGCTAGTTCTTTGTGCATACCAGACTCTTTCAATGTTTTTTAAAATTTATTTTTGAGAGAGTGCAAGTGGGGGAGGGGCAGAGAGAGAGGGGGGGACGGAGGATCTGAAGCGGGCTCTGCACTGACAGCTGAGAGCTCGATGTGGGGCTTGAACTCATGAACCACGAGATCATGACCTGAGCCGAAGTCGGGCACTCAACCAACTGAGCCACCCATGGGCCCTGTTTGTCTTTCAATTTTAATTTTTTTTTTAATGTGGTTTTTTTTTTTTAACTTTTTTAATGTTTATTTATTTTTGAGACAGAGAGAGACAGAGCATGAACGGGGGAGGGTCAGAGAGAGGGAGACACAGAATCTGAAACAGGCTCCAGGCTCTGAGCTGTCAGCACAGAGCCTGACGTGGGGCTCGAACTCACGGACCACGAGATCATGACCTGAGCCGAAGTCGGCCGCTTAACCAACTGAGCCACCCAGGCACCCCTTTAGTGTTTATTTTTGAGACAGAGAGAGACAGAGCATGAGCACGGGAGGGGCAGAGAGAGAGGGAGACACAAAATCTGAAGCAGGCTCCAGGTTCTGAGCTGTCAGCACAGAGCCTGATGTGGATCTTGAACTCATGAACCACGAGGTCATGACCTGAGTCAAAACCAAGAGTTGGACACTTGACAGACTGAGCCACCCAGGCGCCCCTGTCTTTCAATTTTAATTGACACAGACCTGGGCAGAAGATCTGACTCTCAGTTTACTTTTTACCCATTTCTCTGTGAATAGATCACAACCCTGACAATCGAACGGCAAGCCACAGGAGCAAATTTAGAGAATCTGCACAGAGTGAGATGCCAGGGCCCGTAACAGAAAGGGCACGTGGCACGAGGCTAAGGTTATATACATGACTTGGCTGACGTCTGTCAACAAAACCACAGAACGTGAACAAAGCTCTAAGGACTTTTCGTGCATCGCACTCAATTCATGAAGAAGGATGTTCAAGCTCTCCAACGCGGGGCATAACCTTTTAGGATTGGATTTCAGACAACGGCCTTTGTGTGTCAGAGGCACGAATAAGGTGGGTCTGTCTGGAATAAAAGTTTCATAACTCAACATTTTAAAAGTAACAGAACCTTGGTGGGGTGCCTGGGTGGCTCAGTCGGTCACGCGTCCAACTCTTGATTTCTGCTCAGGTCATCATCTCAGGCTTCTGGGATTGAGCCCTGCGTTCGGCTCTGTGCTGAATGTGGGGCCTGCTTGGGATTCTCTCCCTCTCGCTCTGCCCCTCCCCCCTCCTCAAAAAAAACCCCAACTAACAGAACCTTGGTAATTTTTATTTTTTTTCTTGTCTGTACACCTGGACGGCACGAGTGGGGACAGGTGGAGGGATCCAGTAAACAGCAGCTCAGATTCTTACACTGACATTTGCTCTCATGTCCACCCCCCAACACCCCCCTACCCCCCACCCCCGCCCCTCGCTGTCTGTGCTCTCCTTCAGCCTTTATTTTAGGTTTGGTTCCTGCTGAAATGCCCCAATCCTAGGACTCTTCCTGCCCGTCTTCCTGGCTCAGCGCCAAGGAAGAAGTGAAACCCTCCCCTGTGCTGAGTGTGTTCTAGAACCCAGATTCCAAGTGAGCAATGGTTCACTCCTCACCTCCGAGTCCCCACACACTTCTCAAGACCACGCCAGTGCCCCGTGTCGCATTCATGACCCAGAACACCCTGGCTCAGAGTCTGGGGGTAAAGGTGTGAACGAAAAGAAAAAAAAAAAAAAAAGGTTTCCCTTTCCTTCACAGAGCCCCTAAAAATTCCTAACGTGGTTTCCAAAGAGCTCACAAGCAGCCTGTGACAGACTGCTGGCCCAGCCATCCAGGGACTGCACTGTGGGGGCTGGGGGCCAACAGCTACATCAGGAAGGGCTACTGGGCCACCCGGGGGGGCTCAGCGGTTAAGCAGCCGGCTTCGGCTTGGGTCATGATCTCACGGTGAGTTCGAGCCCCACGTCGGGCTCTGGACTGCCAGCTCAGAGCCTGGAGCCTGCCTCGAATTCTGTGTCTCCCTCTCTCTCTGCCCCTCTCCTGCTCCCATTCTCTCTCTCTCTCTCTCTCAAAAATAAATGAACATGAAAAAAAATTAAAAAAAAAAAAAGAAGGGCTACTGAGTGCCTGTGGGTGTTGGGTGGGCCCAAGGGAGACATACTGTTGGCTGTGGTTCCAAGAATGTATACGTATGTCAAAATAATCAGATTATGCACTTTATGTATGTGCATTTTGATACATGTTCCCTTATGCCTCAATAAAGCCGTTAAAGATACTTACAGACCTCACTTTTAAACAGAAAGATGGTACACGATTCATGGCAAAAGTTAACCACGGTGAACAGTCCCTCCCCCAGCCCCGACCTCCAGGCCCCCGGTTCCGGGGATTTTTTGGCCAGATGCTCGGACCCAAACACGGGCCCTGGGTGCTTACACGTCAAACCCAAAGTGGACGCACATCAGGAGGAAGTTCTCCTCACTGAGGATGTGGAAGCTGGACTGAAAAACACCAAGCGTTGAGGTCACAGAGCCAACTGTCTGAAGAAACCAGTCTCCGGACGCAAATTAGTTTAGTCTTCCTTAAAATATAAGTCTGCCTGCAGACGTGAGCTCAATCTCGTTCTCGTCTCCAGCAAGAAAAATGGGGAGCCATCAAACCCCTTGCCCCTGAGGCTCCTTTCAGGTCCTCCAAGCATTCAGTTTTGAGGAGTCAGAGGGTACCAGAATTTGAAAGCTCGACATGGAAAAGAAAACTTCGGAAAAGACGGACTTCGTCCCCCAGGGCATACAGAAGACTGAATTGATGGGCCTGAAATTTCTGGTCCGGAGAACAGTCTTCAGGGTTACAAAGAACATCGCCAGAGAAAGGAACGGGGCCACAGGAGGTGAACGGGGGGACTAGAGACGGGCCCAAGTTAACGCACGACATACTTGCAGGAAGGCTATTAAGGGGAGGAGGCGGGGTTTAAATGAGCTCCAGGGAGAGCCAAATGGCTTTTTAAACCGACACGGTTAACATTTCTCCTCTCGACTACACAGACCTCACTCTTACCTCTCAAATTCTTGTCTGCTCAGCTTTTTTCCCTAGTCCCGCTTTGGCAAAGGGACCCACAGGCAATCAGATCTTTTTCTGTGATGGCCGTGTGCACAGAGCACCGACAGTCACAGCATGGTCTGTCTCAGACCAAAGAGTCAGGCTGCAAGGAGGCCTGAGGTGGAGGTCATCGGAACGCACTCAAAAGAAACACACGGTCTCTCTCTTGTCCAAAGGCACTCGCTCGGCACGGCAGCAAATATAATGAGTGAGAGCAGGGCTCTGGTGCCAGACAAGCCGTTCCTCCCTTCCTGAAGCTGTGTGACTTTCAGCAATTTGCTTAACTCTTTGTGACTCAGTTTCCCCAACACTGGAACAGAGATCAGAACAGCTGTCCCCGGGGCGCCTGGGTGGCGCGGTCGGTTGAGCGTCCGACCTTGGCTCCGGTCATGATCTCACGGTTCGTGAGTCTGAGCCCCACATCGGGCTCTCTGCTGTCAGGGTGGAGCCCGCTTTGGATCCTCTGTTCCCCCCCTCTCACTCTCTCTGCCCCTCCCCTGCTCGTTCTCTCTCTCTCAAATAAACAAGTAAAAACTTAAAGAAAGAAAAAAAAA
Organism: Panthera leo; assembly: GCF_018350215.1. Classification (NCBI taxonomy): domain Eukaryota; kingdom Metazoa; phylum Chordata; class Mammalia; order Carnivora; family Felidae; genus Panthera; species Panthera leo. The sequence continues at coordinate 12,536,736 of NC_056685.1, forward strand.
AGAACAGTTGTTCCCAGAGTTGTCATAAAGAATCATTAAAAACACGCAAGTGTATCTAGTAGTGTGCCTGGCATATAAATACGCACAATGTTATATACAGTTACATACTCTATGTATTGTTATTATTTTTATTTATTGATTCAACGACGGGCTGGCACTACACAGCTCAGTGGAAAATTAAGAATTTTTCTTTAAGGAACGGGTCTTGTATTTCTTATATATAAGGCCTTATATTTTATATTTCTTGGAGGGAAACGCTTATGACATTCACCTGACATTTTCGTGGCCCTGTCTTCCTAAAGGGTTCAAAACAGCTTTTTGTTATTTCCTTGATCTTGATAGCTTCTGGGGAAGGGAAAAAAGGTAGTAGAGAAGTCAACATTTTTTTTTTTTTTTTTTTTTTTTTTTTTTTTTGGTGGGGAAAACTGAGGCAGGGAAAGGCCAAGGGTCTTGTTCAAATTTTTTTTTCTTAATGTTTTTTAATTTATTTTTGAGACAGAGAGAGACAGAGCATGAGCAGGGAAGGGGCAGAGAGAGAGGGAGACACAGAATCGGAAGCAGGCTCCAGGCTCTGAGCCACCAGCACAGAGCCCGATGCGGGGCTCGAACTCACAGACCGTGAGATCATGACCTGAGCCGAAGTCGGACGCTCAACCAACTGAGCCACCCAGGCGCCCCCCAAGGGTCTTGTTCAGAGCATCACATCAGCACCCGCTGACGCTGAGACAGGACAGATGTAGCATTTCCCAGCACGTTAGACACAAAGTCCTGGGAAGACCAGCTAACCACCAGCCTCCACAGGCAAATGTGCCCATATCTCAGACGGGAAGGCACTGTAAGGCATTTCTCATACTTACAGACACAGAACCCTCTCCTCACAGAGAACTTCTGGGCCTCGTGTTCCATGGAGCCCATCTTTGGGAATGCCAGTTGAGGGAATGGTTTCCTCATGAGGGTGGGCTTTCGAAAGGGCCATCCAAAGTCAGAAATACAAGTTTAGACCAACCAACCTGCCTCCTTTCTCTCTCCCTTAATATGGCCACTGAGCTAGAAAGAAACTTCTCTGGAAGCACACTGGGTTGAGCCCAGCAGGGACCAAGGGCCCTGACACTCGGATTCTGGAGTCCCGACTGGGCTCTGAATCACTGCTTCCCCATGTCGCACACCAAGAATCCAAGAATCCCAGCCAAGATTCTTGACCTTGTGTAATGACACTGTTCAGAGATTTCCACAGATCAGAATGCCAGCAGTGGGGAATGTGGACAGTTACAAAGGATCAGAGGGTCACGTTTTCAGCCACAGGGCTTTGTCCAACAGTAGGTCAAAATGGGCAGCTTCTGATTTTTTATCTTCTTGGGCAATGTTCTTCAGCGTCACCCCCGACGATGGCATAACATACACGTTCACCTACCTGGTGCTCCCGCTCCGACACTGTAACCCTGCGTTTGCCAGTAAGACGCGATGAGTGTGGCGCGACCGTGACTTCCTGCCGTCTTCCCTTCAAATCCGCACCCTACCCTCTTCCGCAAGGTGTCCGCGGCACTCGATGGGACTCTGGTCACAGAGCCGCCGGGCGTCTTCCGTCCGCTTCCTCACTCTCCACTCTGCCTCATGGTATGACAACACCGGAGCGGTCACGAATTTGTCTCCAGCCTCCACAATAACCCACCGAGGGAGCACCTTTAAAGAGGGGTGGACGAGGAAAGCAGGCTGCAGGCCGCCGGAACTCATCCTTTCTGTGAAAGACAGGGCAGGACCTGTCTGCTCACCCCACTCTTGAAACCATCAGGGGAAACCTCTCTGAACTGCAGGGTACCATTGTGGTCTGCTCTCCTAAACCCCTCTCTTCCTGCTTCGCTTCCTGGTTTGTCGTGCTGTTTCCTCTCTGAATTGTTTTCTGCATATCTGATGGTACTGGGATGATATTCTCTACGTTATAGTCTTCACGTCTCCCGGGGGATGGAGACAGTGTCTATTTTCCTTACCACACCATCCAAAATACTGACCCTGCCCATGACACCGAATGAAGCCATCTACCGACGTAACACACAAACACAACGATTAACGTAGGTAACTTTAGGGCCCGACTGCAAGAAAACAGTCCTAAAGGCATTTTGAGGAGAGGTCACCACGTTATGTAGTTATCCATCTGGACAGGAGACTAAGGAAATTATAGTTCTGAGGAAATACCTTTTAAATGACCCTCCTCCGTGGTAATCTCAGCCACCAGGCTTCCTGTCCTAAAATGCCCACTGAGATGAATCTGAGGAAGTCTGTAGATGTAGGTGAAAAGCTCTAAGGTTTGCAGTGAGGTCCCAGATAATCTGGCTTTGGGCACGGTTAGCAGTCTTCTCTTTTCTTTGTCCTTTAAGCGAATAGAACACGGGGGTCAAGATTAAGGTACGTGTGCTTTCCCAGATGGCAGTGTCAAAGCGGCTGGCTCAACGTTCATCAAACCCAGGCCATCACGGCTCCCGGCACACGGTGCCCCGGCCCGCAAGGGGAAGGACCGGAAGGGAGGTGCAGGAGCAATCGCACATGTTTTACAGTGACTGAGATCAGGAAGCAGCAGACACAGTCACCAGAGCCATGGGTCAGGTCCCAGCTGGCATGGGCTGAGCCAGCTCCGACTACCTCTGGGAAACGCCCAGCCTGAGAACAAGAACCAGCAAGAGAGAACCAGCCTCATGAAACATTCCCTTCGCAGGGGACAAACCAGGGTTTCGTCCCAGGCACCACACCAGGGTGTCCCTGTAGGAACGATGACATCAGGCCTGCTGTAGCCCCTCAGGACGGCTGTGGTGGGCAGCTGTCCACACTCCACGGCGTTCATGCCTCACAACTGCCCTTCGAAGAAAAGAATCATCACCTTCTATTTTCTTTTCACTTATTTCCCTAAAAAAAAAATTTTGGATTCCAAGGCTTAAAGAGGTCAAAATCACCGTTTTGAACTGAATCCTGTCTCCCAGATTTCTATGTTGAAGCCCTCATCCTCAACGTTGATTGTCTTTAAAGAGGTGAATTACATTTAAATGAAATCGTAAGGGTGGGGCCCTAATCCAGCAGGAATGGGGTCCTTATAAGAAGAGGAAGTAACATGGGACGCCTGGGTTGCTCAGTGGGTTCAGAGTCCGACTTCGGCTCAGGTCATGATCTTACGGTTCATGGGTTTGAGCCCTGCGTCAGGCTCTGCCCTGACAGCTCAGAGCCTGGAGCCTGCTTCACATTCTGTGTCTCCCTCTCTCTCTCTCTCTCTCTCTGTCCCGCCCCTGCTCACAGACTGTCTGACTGTCTTTCTCTCTCAAAAATAAATAAACATTAAAAAAAGAAGAGGAAGAGACAGCAAGGAGGCACTCACACAGAGAAAACGCCATGTGAGGAAAAACAAAGATGGCCATCTGCAAGCCAAGGAGAGAGATCTTAGGAAAAACCAATCCTGCCTCCAGAGCTGGGAAAAAATAAATTCCTATCATTTAAGGCACCCAACCTATGGGTATTTCATTATGGCAGCCTCAGCAACTAACAGAGTTACACAGTGAAAAAGTGTTCTGATGCCAAAGTTCATGGGTGGGGGCAGTAGAGACTTCATACCTTAACTTTGTCTTGTTTCGACGGTCTCAGAACAAGCCTTCAGATTGTGGATGCCAGCTGTGTTAACTATTTTATTCCTGATTCCTGGGAGGTAGACTCTATATCCTTGGAATTTCCCCGAGTAATGGGAGTGTCTTTGATACTCACAAGCCCCTGGATCACACCTGACTATGCTAGTGAGATGACTCAGACTGGGGCTAGTCACCCCCTAGACACTGGGTTCAATCACATGGCCAATGATTCAGCCAACTATGTTTATGTAACTGTTGGTGGGACCGTAAAGCCACTGTGGAAAACAGCATGGAGGTGCCTCCAAAAATTAAAAATTGAACTCCTGTCTGATCCAGCAATCCCATTCCTGAGTACATATCCAAAGGAAATGAAAACAGGGTATTAAAGAAGTATCTGCACTACCATGTTTATGACAGCAGTATTCACAATAACTAAGACATGGAAACAACCTAAGTGTTGGTCAATGGATGAACGGATAAAGAAGATGTTTATATATGCAATAAAATAGGACTCAGTTGTGAATAAGTAGGAAATCCGGCCATTTGCAATAGTGTGGGTAGATCTTGAGGGCATTATGCTAAGTAAGAAAAGCCAGACAAAGACAAATATTGTATGTTCTCACTTTCATGGAGAGTCTAAAAAAAGCCAAATTCATAGAAACAGACAGAACAGTGGTTAACAGAAGCTGCAGAGTAGGGGTCCTGGGGAAGACGTTGTTAAAAGATAACAACTTACAACCAGAAGATGAGTAAGTTCCGGGCATCTAATATACAGCATGATGACTAGAGTATATAATATTGTATTATATACTTCAAAAATCTACTGCTAAGTGCGGGGACCCTCAATATTCTCATCAGACACACAAAAAGGACATGGTAAGTCTGTGATGTGACAGAGGTGTTAGGTAACACTACAGTGGTCATCGTACTGCAATTATGTAAGTCTATCAAATCAATACCTTGTATATCTTAGACTTACACAGTATTGTATGCCAAGTATATTTCAGTAAAAAAAAAAATGTCTAGTAATGAAACCCTAATTTAAAACTCTGTATATTGAGGCTCAGTGGAGCTTCCTGGTTGGTAAGCACATCGATGTGCCAGGAGGGTGGTGCATCCATGGGGAGAGAGCACGGATGCTGTGCATTTGGGACCCTTCCAGACCTCACTCACCCTTCGTGTCTCTTCAGTGGTGGGTCTGGGTTTGTACTCTTTATGCCAAAACTGCATAACCATGACGATCATGCTTTCCTGAGTTTTGTGAGTCAGTCTAGTGAATCATCAAACTGGGGGGGGGGGGGGGGTCATGAGAACTCCCAAACTTGCAGCCAGCTGGTCAGAAGTGCAGGGAGCGTGGGGATCCTTGAACTTGCAGCTGGCCCCTGGAGAGATGGCATCTCGTTGGGAATGTGTGGTCTGTGCTAAAGCTGCACCCCATCCACTCATATCCATTCCCTTGGCATGTGGTGCTGTGTCGCCTTGCGATTTCACAACCAAAGGCTTGGGCTATCATTGTGCAGTTGAACATATGTAGACAGGGGTGTTTGGAGGCCAATGGGCAATGAACCCAAAGGTCGGCTGAATTTCAGGAATTCAAATAACTACCTCAAGAAGAATGCTCAGTGAGCCTATGCCTCATTCCTATGTTCCTCCTTCTCTTTTTCTGAGTATCAGCTAGTTGAATACCATTGGATTCACTGAAAAATAATTTGGTTGTTCCTTCGGTCACAAGTAAGTGAGGACAGAGGCCATAAATGGAAGAAAGGAGAAGTTTTAATTTGATAGCTATTCATTCATTTGTTCCTCTGTTCAACATTGGTCAACTTTCCGACGAAAGCAGCCACCACTTATAGAGCACCCATGACGAGGGTACTTGCTATTATCCGCATTTCTCATTACAGTCCTGCTAGGTAGTTATTATAATTCCCATTTTAGCAATGAGAAAGCTGAAATTGATACAGGTAAATATTTTCCAAGCCACATACCATCCATATGAGAAAAGAGAGCCAGGATTTCAACCTGGATCTGATTTTATCCAAAGTATGAGCTTTATCACATCGCTGCCTCCTAAGCCCCTGCACATCCTGTCCATAAGTCAGTGGCACAACACAAAACATAAGATTCATACATGTAAACTTTTCATAAATTTAAATGTATCCTATCTAAAAGACTGTTTTTTTAAATTCTGCTTTCCCATTCTTTTTTTTTTTTTTTAAACATTTATTTATTTTTGAGAGAGAGAGAGATAGAGCATGAACGGGGAGGGTCAGAGAGAGGGAGACACAGAATCTGAAACAGGTTTCAGGCTCTGAGCTGTCAGCACAGAGCCCGATGTGGGGCTCGAACTCACGGACCATGAGATCATGACTTGAGCCGAAGTCGGACGCTTAACCGACTGAGCCACCCAGGTGCCCCTCCCATTCTTTTTGGTGTGTGTGTGTGTGTGTGTGTGTGTGTGTGTGTGTGTTTTAATCTATACCAGTGAAGGTAAAAGCAGTGTGTGATATTTTTTAATACCCTTATTTGGCAAAAAAAAAACAACCTTCCAGCCCTACTTTTCCTTTATCTTTAAAGTTTCTGATCCCTTAAATGCCAAAGTCAGGGAACTACTGCATCACAGGGGCCCTAGCTGTGAGCCACAGAGGAAAGCTCCAGAAAAATGAGTCTCAATATTACTGCCTCAGGGGCACCTGAGTGGCTCAGTTGGTTGAGCATCTGACTTCGGCTCAGGTCACGATCCCGCGGTTCGTGAGTTCAAGCCCCGTGTCAGGCTCTGTGCTGACGGCTCAGAGCCTGGAACTTGGGTTCAGATCCTGTGTCTCCCTTTCTGCCTGTGCCCCTCCCCACCTTGTGTTCTGTCTCTGTCTCTCCAAAATGGATAAATGTTAAAAAAAAAAAAAAAAGCTAAAAAAGAAAAAAATACTGCCTCAAAATACAGTGTGCTGGGAAAGCTCCAGGGGCTGACCACAGTGGATCAGATTCTGGCTCTGTTCGCGGTGGAGCCTGAGAAGTTGTCTTTCTAACATGTTCTTGACGGACGCTGATGCTGCCAATCTGGGACCACACTGGGAGAGTCACTGAGTTAATTAAGCCAATCACATGAATCCTACCCCTGCCATCAGTGACTGGTCCAGGCAGCAGAATGAACCAACTGTGGTCTGGGGTGAAACACAGAAGTGAGGGACAGGGAAGGCCATCTGGGAAGGTTCTTCGCCCATGAGAAAAAGAGTTAATGAGAAGAGCAACACCCTTTCCTGCTTTCCAACACTGTTGTCTAAAGATGCGGCAGCCAGTCTGTGACCCGTGTAACCATGGCTGGGCGGGACGCAAATCAAGGAGCCTGCAGATTTTCCCCAGAAGTGACTGCATGTAACTTTACTGCACTCACCCAAAGTGAAGATGAATGGGATGATTAGGATTTTTCTTCATGCTTTTTTTTTTAATGTTTATTTATTTTTGAGAGCCAGAGCATGAGCAGGGGAGGGGCAGAGAGAGAGGGAGACACAGAATCGGAAGCAGGCTCCAGGCTCTGAGCTGTCAGCAACAGAGCCCAACGCGGGGCTCGAACTCACAGACCGCGAGATCATGACCTGAGCCAAAGTCGAACCCTTAATTGACTGAGCCATCCAGGCGCCCCTCTTCATGCTTAGGGGTACAATTTGGAGAGGACACTGCTGCTGACCCAGGGTTACATGGCAGTGCTATTCCCTAATATTTACACACTGTGTGTGTGCACACGCAAGTGTGTAGGTGCATATGTATCTGACAGAGCCAACCAAATGCTGAAGGCATTCTGATGACAGTGTTCACTAGTACAGAAACCGTTTTATTAATCATCAAAAGGGGGGTGATGGGGCGCCTGGGTGGCTCATTGGGTTGAGCATCAGATTCTTGGTTTTGGCTCAGGTCGTGATCTCAGGGTTCGTGAGTGTGAGTCCAGACCCTGCATTGGACTCTGTGCTGACAGTGTGGAGCTTGCTTGGGATTCTCTCACCCTCTGTCCCTGCCTCTTCCCCGCTTGTGCCTCTTCTCTCTCTCTCCCTCTCTCTCTCTCAAAATAAATAAACGTTAAAAAAAAAGGCAGGTGAGAAGGCAGTGGTTTCCCCATATCTCTCTGGCTCTTGCAGACATGTGGTGAAATGATATGGAAAATCGAGGTAATCTGCAGGATCCGGGCAGTTCTAACATACCTTTGTGTAAGTGCAATGATATTTTCTGTTATTTTATAAATCACGAACGCTATTGTAAGGAAGGAAGGCTACAGTAAAAGAAGGCTAACAAAAGATTTTTATAATACCGACACATGGCTCACTTTAATGTTGTAATATATCTTAGGCTCTATCAACAATTTAAAATTGAAAGAATCATTGTCCTGATCTATTGCCTCCCTCAAAGGACTCTGCCTGGGATTTTGAAATCTTCTTCCCTTATAGAAGAAAATGCTGACCCATTTTGAACTGACAGTCAGGCATTTCCGGAGCCATAAGGTTCGCCCAAGTATCATCAAAGACTGCTCGGATCCAGCAGTGGGGAGGGGACGTGTTCTTCTGAGCCTCACAGAGTCGCCCCGAATACATCTAAATGTCCCAAAGCATCCGTCTCACTGTGCACTCCAAAATCTGGCTAGCAGGCCACAATCTCTGTAAAGGATACAACCCCTAACGGGGAAGCAAGAATTAATATGTGAACTTGTGAGTAGCTGAGTTTGTGAGTAATGCGCTGGGAAACCAATCACTAACTTGTTTACAAAGGAAAGAATTTGCCCTCTGGTTTTACCTTCCCACATATCACGGCCAATATGATCCATCCATATATAATTGTGCTTCAGTGTCATTTTAACGTAAAGCTCTAAGGATAGGGTCACTTCTACGATACTGGGCTGCAACCATCAAAAACATTTTTTTCTATCTTCTGTCCAAGAACGGTAAGTGATGAGCATGCTTTGACATAATCGGAGGTCCAAACCGCATTCACGGAGCTAGATGGTTATCTGTACTCTGCATGAATGCACGTCCATTTACATCCTGCCTGCCCTCATCTGACCTTGTCGTGAGTTACGTGTGACATTGGAAGGATCAACACTGCTAGCCAGTGTTTATGAAAAACATCAGGGGATGATGTGCAGGGGAGCCTGGAAGATGGAGCAGCTAAGACATCTGATAGACAGTCAGCCCATCGCGGTCACATAAACTTGCACTGAACTCTACAAATACACCGCAGAGCCCTGCACAGCGTCGTAATGAACACCAAAGTATTAGGAATAACAACACAGGCAATTCTGCAGCGATTTCCCCAAAAGGCTGAGGTGGTCAATGTTCCCATTTTACCGATGAGCTAGCAGAGGCACGTGGCTTGTCCAGGTGACCATAGCGACTAAGTGGTCTAGCCTGGGCACCTGTTGCCAGGCTCACACAGTGCCTATGAGGTGCCAGGAAGTCTTCTAAGCATTTTCCATGTTCTAATCTTTGATTCCCAACCACAACGCTATGATACCAACAGGATCAATTTACAGCAGGAAGACTGAAGGCCATTATCCTTCCCAGGTCACAGATGAAGAAACCGAAGTTCACAGAGGTTGTGCAATTGGCCAACGTTATGGAGCTCCTGAGATGTGGAGTCAGGAACCTCACGGCCTGGGCCGAGTTTGAATTTTGGTCAGGATGTGAAGCCAGGCCGTCCGGCTCCAAAGCCTGTGCTCCCAAAGCACTGAACCGGCTCTTCCTTGGAGTCACAGGGCCTGACTTTGAGTCAGATCTCTACTGTTCACTAGCTGTGCAACTTTGAACAAGTTACTTAACTTCTCTGTGCCTACATTTCTTCATCTGCAAAATGAGAACGGTGACAGTCACCCACCTCCTTGAGTCGTGAAGGGGACTACGAGCTGATGACCCAGCATACATAAAGCACTGAGAACAGAGTCTGGTATAGAAAGAAAGTGCTCAACTAGCTAATGTGATGATTAATCACTAAGCTATGAAGTTTCTCCTAGCATTCGAAAGATGTTTATGTAATTAAAATTTGATTTACACTTAACTGTTCAGGAATGCATTCATTTGCATAAAGCCCAAAGAAGAGTTCTATTTTCCGTCATCTGCTTTCTACCTAGAAGAGTGATTTCCAAGCCCTGAAGGGTCTATGGACACCCTTTGGGTCAGTCTAACTATAAGAGATGATGGACAGCAGGTGGGATCCAGACCTTCTCCACCTATACGGACTGGACGGAAGATTCTGCAAGTAAGAGATGTTTGCGAACCACTGGTTTTAAGGACTACTGTGGGGTCATGTGGTTGGTTCTGTCTACGTCCATAGTTCTAATTCCACACAACTGTAAAATTCTGGGCAGAGACGCAACTATGACCCCCTCGGGCACACCCAGAGAGGGGGCAGCGAGGGACAGAACCACACTCTCCACGACTTTAATATACTGCCCTTGTAGGAAGGACACGTCCGATTACAGAAGGCTGGCAGGGGCCAACAGAGGAATTCAAACAGAATGAACGGATGGCTTTTTGAGCCACCAGAAAGAGCAGATCTGGGCTCCTCAACGAGGGAGGACAGGGTGCGGCTGGTACCGGTGCACCAGGAGGCGGCTGTCCCCAGTACAGGAGGTAGCCCCTTTCGGGAAGAGGAACCCCCAACCCCGGGTTTGTAAAAAGTCCTACAGCCTGAATAATGTCTTGCCTCTAGACTTGACCTCGTGCCCCAAAGGGAGGCGCTCGGATCTCCACAGCACAGTAGCAGATGAACAACTGAGGTTTACCAAATGAGCAAGTATTTGAACTGAGCAATGTGCCAAACACCAATCTGTGAGTTATGGATGAAAAACAAAAAACACCCAGATTTGCTAATTCCCAGATTCCTGTGACGCCATCGCTTCCAGATGGCCGGTTTTCTCGTTGGCCACGCTGTTCTGAGGGGTGTGTGCACATATGCGTGTTTTTATGCGTGTCTTCCCCACCCCCTGCAAACAAAACCACTCCCATTTTGCTGAGCTGGGTTGTGTGGTAAGTTTCAATCCCCCCCAACCTCAGCCCCACCCTTCTTATCCCTCGGGAGCAGAGAGGCGAAACTAGGAGCCCAGGGTGGACAAGCTATCTCCTGAGGTTCCTTATCTGCCTACACTCCAACTGGGCTACTTTGGAGAATACGTGGAAAATGATTTTGTAAAGGGATAGAGGAAAACAAAGAAAATAACTCGGCAGTGACACCAAAGCAAAAACATAAAATCAACTTTCTGGAGGGTCATTCCTGGAAGGCATGGAGAAGCACTGCCTTCCTGTCCCTTTCCTTATTCTCCATCCCATTTGGGGTGAACCACAGGAAACTGTCCTTTGTGTAGAACAAAGTCGGCCCCAAATCGGCCATTTCAAACGGTTCCCGCGAACACTTTTTAAAACTGTTTGAAATTAGCATCAAGGGAGAATGGGGGTGGGGGTGTTGGAGGAAGTGGGGGAGGGGAGCAAAGGGGTTGTTGCCTGGCAACCAGAGCCTGGACCCCGACAGCCCCAGACGACCTCTTCTTACCCTGTGCCTGGCTGAGCTGTCTGGTCCAGGACAGCGCCTGTGTGTTGGGGGCGGGGTCCCCGGATGATTGCATCAATCTGCCCGATCCTGACACTCCTCCCTCCATCACTGCCCCTCAGGGAGACGGGAGAGTCTCTTTTGTTCTCAACCGGAGCCCAGCTCACCAGTTTCTCAGTTATTGCCCAGAGGGAGACTCTTAGCTGGGTGTGTCCCCCAAGGGTATGTTTTACGGGCTATTTCTTCCTCCGTGCAATGAAATGAACTTCTGATTACATGCAGACTCAGCCTTGCGGTCTCTGCCTCTCGTCTATACCTTAACATCAATTTGCTTCATCATGTGCCTTTAAAATGTTACCTATTACCAGCCACCCCCCGGGGGCTGGAAACACATCTGTTTGGCTCATTTGGTAGAGTACCCGGTTCTGCAAAGACGAGACTAATAAATGAGGATGGCAATCGTGGTGAAGTGTGAGGTCAGCCGAAGCTGTGCTGATCGACACCCTTCTGGCTCTTTTTTTTTTTTTTTTTTTTTTTTTTTGAGGTGGCCTGGTGGTCTGGGAGGTCCCGGACAGAAGGTTTCTAACACTGAGGCCCTCAGTCGGCTTGCAGCTCCTGCACATGGCTTCCCACTCCTGGCTGAGACCATACCTCCTGGTGAATTCGGCCCAGACAGGAGCAGATGGCATGCCGCTTCATGCTTCAGTGCACGGGCCAGCAAGCAAATCGGACCACCCTTCTCAGCTGAGCAGATATGGATTCAACTCTCTATTTTTTTCTCCCTTCTCTTGGCAACACGTGCTTTGGGGGAATTCCTGGTTTGCTTGGTAGAAAACTGTCCCTTGCATTTTTTTTTTTTTAACAGAAGAACATCCTTAACCACAGACGGGGCTGAGAATGCAGTGTGAGGGTGTGTACGTGGGGGTGTGCACACACATAGAGAACCCAAGTCTGTTTGTCTGTTCTTTGCAGCACTAGTAGGGTACCAGACGTTGTATGGTTTTTTTTTTAAGCTTATTATCGGCCGGGATATTTCCTTTACCCTCTGTGCTGTTAATTTACTCAGGGCCCATATTAACTTACTCAACTTCTAAGCGGGAATATCACCAGCGTGATTTGTCAGGAGAAAAATGATGAGAAGGTTTAATCCACTGCTGCTTGTCCCTTCCACACCTGATACCCCGAGGCTGATGCCTGATGTGGAAATCCTGGACTACATGTGTCACATGCTCAGATCTCCACCAGACAGACTAGGAACTTAGCTCACAGAAATGAAACGACCCGGGGAAGCCCATCTTCGGTTCTAGACTTGGGATGGGGGCTGAAGCCTTTAATTCCAGTTGTTTCTACACTTGATCTTAGGCAAAAGGCCGAGAAGCGATAATTCCAGTTGTTTCTGATGCTGGTGCTGGGGGCCAGCATAGCGGCCACGTTACAGGTGAACTATACCGTGTCCCAGGTCTGTATTATGTAGACTTCTCACAGCGCAATGAAACGAAAACAGGATGTAGCATCAGAAGAGCTGTGCTCAAGCTGTATGCATGACTACATGACCTCAAGTGAATTAATTAACCTTCCTGAATTTCTGTTTCCTTATTAGCTGAGTTAGTGCCGGCTTCACACAGTCAGCATAGGGGCCCCTGGGTGGCTTGGTCGATTAAGCGTCTGACTTCAGCTCAGGTCACGATCTCGCCGTTCGTGAGTTCGAGCCCGATGTCTCCCTCTCTCTCTGCCTCTCCCCCACTGACACTCTATCTCTCTCTCTCGAAAATAAACATTAAAAAAATCAATACACAGTCAATATAAAAATTAAATGAGATGTCCCCCAGTGATACCCCAAAAGGAACTGTAAAATGTGCTCATTCCTGGGGAGGACATCCAGTATGAAATCTGGGCAGCCCTAAACAATTTGATTGTGCCCACAATCTTCTCTCTAATGATCTTCTCTCTATCCTTTAGCGGTACCCTGTCCAACAGAAATACCATGTCAGCCACAAATGTGAAGCCAGTATGAAATAAGATTTTTTTAGGAGTCCTATTAAACAAGGTTTGATTAACTTTAATTACATATTTTCTCTAACCTAATTAAGATACCCCCAAGTAGTTCATTTTTTTTTAACGTTTATTTATTTTTGAGAGAGAGAGAGAAAGAGCAAGTGGGGGAGGGGCAGAGAGAGAGGGAGACACAGAATCGAAAGCAGACTCCAGGCTCCGAGCTGTCAGCACAGAGCCTGACCCGGGGCTCAAACCCGTGAACCGTGAGATCGTGACCTGAGCTGAAGTCAGATGCTTAACCGAATGAGCCACCCAGGCGCCCCCCAAATAGTTCATTTTCAACATGGAATCATCAATATAAAAATCATTAATAAGACTTTTTCACTTTTTTCCTTTGGTTTCCACACGAAGCCTTCCAAATCTGGTGTGTATTTTACACCACATCTCGGTTTGGGCCGCCCACATTTTGAACACTGCATTTCACTACACAGCACAGCTTTAGATCCTTCCTGATGTTTCTGTCCCACCAGCTTTCTCAGAACTGGGGACACCGTGTAATGTACAACCAGAACCCAGCTACTATCTTTCATTCTCCTGGAAAAAAAAAAAGAAAAACAACAACGGGCTCCACTTCTCAGAGTCACAGGACACTCTGTTCCTCTATTTTAACAGAAGTGGATGGTCAGCAAAGTGCCGCCCAAGGCTCCCGAGAGACTGGGTCAGAGGGAGAGACACGGCAATCCTGGAATGTCGCCTGACATCCCGGGGCAGCTTCCTGAACAGAACACAAAGAGGGGTTCACGGCGGCAGGGTCGTGGGGCTGGAGAGGAATCCGATTCGTAAAGCTCTACCATCCGAGGGAAGAATTGCAGCCAACAGAGCATAACTTCGACTCATCTACAGCGCCGGGCACAGCCCAGAGACAAGTACGAGGCACGTGTCTGTTGTTCTTGTCCCGGCCTGCCTTCCTGTAGGACAGGCGGCCGCGTCATGTCCTAAGCCTCAGGAGAACCTAATAAGGCACGGCCACACCTCAGCCATTCCAATCTAGTGAAAATCTATTCTATTCTTAAGAAACGCAAGAGAAAGAATCCGGAATCTTCCTTATTAACCGCTTCCAGTCCCCCATCTACTGACCCTCACTGTCAGGAAATTCTCCTGGGTCTTATTTAAATGATTCTCGCTAAGGCTAAAGCACAGTTCCCTTTCTTTGCTTTCAAAATGCTCCCCTACCTAGGCAGAATAAAAAAATGAAGAAAGTAGCTTTAAAGGAATAATCACCTGGAGATAGGATTTGAGAATGTTACTTTAATACAAAACACTCGTGACGCCCTCTTATCTGGCTACAGAAGGATCAGGAAGAGGCTGATAGAGAGACATATTTGAGGGCGGCCTCCCTCATTCTGACGCAGGCTTTTCCGACTACATTTCTAACTGGTTGAAACAATTTTGGCTGACAGAGCAAAGGACAGGGTCTCCAGGTTGGACGGGAGAGTGATCTGGCTGGAAACCTGTCACACAACGACGACCAAGTTTGGAGGCTTGGCTTTGTCTCTTGAAAGCCCACATCATCGTTCCGGCTGTCCTTAAGTGGAATTTAAGGACTTATGGAGTCACACGGTAATGCTGTGGGGGCCGCTGGCCGTGGATTTCAAGATGCACCTTTCAAACATTAAATCCGAGCGTGTGCACTCTGGACCTTTGCCCTTTCGCCTGTACGGGTACTGAGGGATTTACTCAGGGCAATCAGGGATTTGGCAGCACAGATTCTGCTCAGTAATCCCAAAAGGGCTTTATTTTTTTTTTTTAAACGTTTTATTTATTTTTGAGACAGAGAGAGACGGAGCATGAATGGGGGAGGGGCAGAGAGAGAGGGAGACACAGAATCGGAAGCAGGCTCCAGGCTCTGAGCCATCAGCACAGAGCCCGATGCGGGGCTCAAACTCACAGACTGTGAGATCATAACCTGAGCCAAAGTTGGACGCTCAACCGACTGAGCCACCCAGGCGCCCCCCAAAAGGGCTTTAGAAGAAGCATTAAATGTTGGGATTATGGCCATTTTGTTATAACCCAAAGAAGGGAAATGCTATCGTCACAGGGGCCAGGTCCTCAGCGCTGCAGGAAATGATCTGTGAGGGTGCCCGGTTATCAGAATCCTTCTGGTCGGACGCAGGTCTCGTTCGTTGTTGGTTCCACGTCGTTTAACGCTTCTCTCGTGCCGGCGAAGTTCTGTGAGATGTAGCCTTCGTGCGTCTCTAACTCTAACAGCGGCTGAAAAACCAGACCTCCCATCTCTGCCGCTACCTACTGATTTTACTCGACCAGCCGCTCTTGTGTAAACCTGCACACGCTTCCCCGTGGGGGATAAACATTTCCCCCACACCTGCCTCTCCATCTAACAGACCCTGGAGGGTACACGTCGCCGGCAACACTCGCCCCTCCCCAGCCCCACAACTCCAGGTGACAAGACTGAGAAGGGCCATTTCCTCATCTGAGCCTTGTCACAAACACTCTGAAACTGGTCTTCAAACCAACAACACCAAACCCTTCGGCCCTCAATGTACTTGGGTGACTGAAGTAGAAAGGAGTCTGCAAGGGCGTCACTCTGTGGAGTGAGCAGTATCAAAAAGAGAATTATGGGATCCAAGCGTTTTATTCTACCAAAAACTTAGCGTGGGTCCAAACGAACTCAACAATACGGGATTCCCTTTAGAAAGGATTTTGTCAAAAGAACATAACCCTGAGCAAGAGAACTTTGTGGAAGAGAAAGAAAAGTCATATTTAACTTGGTGTTTGCCCACTTCCTTTTTTTTTTTTTTTTTTTTTTTTTTATGTATAGTTTTTTTGTGTGTGTGCTAAACTAAATCCTCTGCCAAGCCATTGGTTCCATGCCAAAAAGTCCCTTGGGGAAATAATACCAGGGCATTTTAGGATTAGCCCATTCTTTCATTCCACAAGGATCTGTTCGGTGGCATTTCTGCTGGGTGCTGGGGATACACAGCGATCTTGACACGGACTCAGCCCTCAAACTGTGGGCGGCTCTGGGCAACAGAGTAAACAGGCCATGACCGCGAGCTGTGACACTGAATTGTGGCAGTGCTCGAAGAGGGGACCCACAGGGGAGGAGGCACAGCCAAGAACAAGACTTGGAGGGGGGCAGGGGGTAGGGCCAAGAGGTTGGGGGAAAAGTATCTTCTAAGCCGTGAACTGGAGGCTTAACAGAAACCAGCAGGGCACAGGGGTGTGGGCGTGGGAGGGAGAGTTCTAGCCAGAGGAAGTAACATGTGACGTTGTGTTCCCAAGGGGACGGGCAGAGTGTAACTTCTCACAATCTGGATTGTGAAGGGCTCAGGATGGCCCATCCTAAACTGTGCACAGCAGTAACTAAATACCTTTTCTGTGACTCAAGTTCACTTCCAGTGCCCTGGTTTACATCCTCCCAGGGCAGGCTGGCCAACAGATCATAACTTCACTGCCACTTGAGGCCTCATTTCCTGTTTCAGACAGTGGCTGTTTTCCACACCTCTAAACGCTGATTTAAAAAAAAAAAAAGCATCTAAAAAACACAAGGCCACTCCCCTACAAATTCTTCCTGCTGATTCTTAATAGTTGAAAGCTCCAAATACTTTGTTAGTGATTTTGCTAACGGAGGAGATCTAACTCACTTTACACTTCCCGTATGCTGGCTCACCTCACCCCCCACATCCAAACCACAAGCCTGACTCTTAATAAGGCCATAAATCTTGGAATCTAGCCTAGGACATAATCCCAAACACGGGACAGCTCTATACACACGGGTAAATTAATGACGGCATTTGCCGGTAACAGCGGAAAAACCATCAAACAAACAAACAGAAAACCTTAAACGTACCCAAATGAGTGAACGGTTAGGTAATGATGGTATATCCATTTCTGGAATTTCTGTTAATATTAACAAAGATGAAAACTTATAGCAACCTGGAAAATGCCAGTGAAAGACGTTAGGTGGAAAAATAAAATATACAGAACTACACACACTATGATGACAACTTTGCAAGAAATAGAACTACAAAAAATGCTGGAAAGGAATTTGCTGAAATGAGACTTAATAGGGGAATTAGTGTGCAGTGATTATGAGCTTTTTCCTATTTTCTATGTTTCCTACATTGCGTTTGTAATGCCTTTATAATTTAAATCTAATTAAAAGTATTAGTTCCTTGGGGCGTCGGAGTGGCTCAGTTGGTTGAGTGTCCTACTTCGGCTCAGGTCATGATCTCACAGCTTGTGGGTTCGAGCCCCGCATCGGGCTCTGTGCTGACAGCTCAGAGCCTGGAGCCTGCTTCAGATTCTGTCTCCCTCTCTCTGCCCCTCCCCCAGTCGCGCTCTGTCTCAGTCTCTCAAAATTGAATAAACATTAAAAAAAAAAAAACAGTATTAGGGGCACCCGAGTGGCTCAGTCGGTTAAGTGTCCGACTTCAGCTCAGGTCATGATCTCATAGTTCACGGGTTCCAGCCCCGCATGGGGCTCTGTGCTGCCAGCTCAGAGCCTGGAGCCTGCTTCGGATTCTGTGTCTCCCTCTCTCTCTGCCCCTCCCCTGTTCACATTCTGTCTGTCTCTCTCTTTCTCTCAAAAATAAATAAATATCAAAAAAAAATTTTTTTTTAAAGCATTAATTCCTTTAAGTTAGCAACCGGAAGATTTCCAAATCCAAGCGGGACGTACGGGGGAGCATGAGGTAAGGGTATTTGTACGTGAATCTTCCATTGCAACAGAACCAGTTTCCACAGTGGATGGGCATGCAGGTACCATTTCAACGTACTGACGAACTACAGCTTATTTGGCAAAACGTTCTGGGTAATGAGGAGCACTGCCCTGAGAGTCTGACAGACATCTGAGAATGTCGAGTGCATACAGTGACAAAAGTTGGGAGTCGAACAACAGATGTAAGTTCTTTAAATCAAGTTGGGCAGCTTCACGAGTCTTTAGGGTTCTCAGTGAAACAGTGATTTTTTTTTTTTTCAACAGTAAGCTTAACAAGACCGGGGTCTCTGATTCTAATACTGCTCTGACTTCTCGGACCCTGATGTGTGCTCAGTTTGGAGATGGAGTGATTGATTTCCTGCGGGTCAAGGGACACATAGATGTTCCAGGGTGATGTGATGTTGACCCACGGGAGGGAGGTGACTTGGCCCTTGGAGGGAAGACAGAGCCAGGAGAATGCTTCTCTTCCCCCACACCTACAAAAGCTTAACTTGAAAACAGCCAATGGTTCCCTATCCCTCTCTGAGCTGGGAAGACGACCAAATCTGTTTTAGCAGCCGCGAGACTTATTTGTGTTATATTACAGCGAACTCCTTCAAGTACAAACAGCTAATGGCAGTTGTGGAATTTCCTTTTCTAGAGACGTGCAACAGGAGGTCAGATATACATCTGGCCTTGAATGCCTGAGGCGTGGTGTACAAAGAAATAGAACGAACGAAAATAGCACTCACACACAAAAATACCACGGTGCGCCATCCCTCTCTCAGACGCTCTGAGATACCGATTTAAAACCCGTTTATAAATGGATGACGGGCATCTGGGGCGCCTGGGTGGCTCAGTCGGTTGAGCGTCCGACTTCGGCTCAGGTCATGATCTCGCGGTTCGTGAGTTCAAGCCCCGCGTCGGGCTCTGTGCTGACAGCTGGGGGCCTGGAGCCTGTTTCGGATTCTGTGTCTCCCTCTCTCTGACCCTCCCCCGTTCATGCTCTGTCTCTCTCTGTCTCAAAAATAAATAAACGTTAAAAAATTTTTTTTTTTTAAAAAAACAAATGGGTGACGAGCATCGAGGAGGGCACTCGTTAGGATGAGCACTGGGTGTCGCATATAAGCGACGAACCACAGGAATCTCGTCCCGAAGCCAAGAGCACACTGTACATGCTGTGTGTTAGCTAACGTGACAATAAATTGTGTTAAAAACTAAAATAAAACCCGTTTACATATTCCCCCACCCATCGGCTGAATCGGAGACTGAACCACATCAGCCCCGGAAGAAGTTCAGAACGTTGGCCAAGAGCCACTTACCTGTACTAAGAGTTCCAGCTTCCTGTCATCCAGAAGATGTACTTGACATCGACGGCCCTCCGTCATCTACGAAGAAAGACAAACGATGGTCACTGAGAGTCTAACAGCCTGACAGATGGTTAATAGGCGCCCTATGCTGGACCACACCAGGCACAGCGCTCTGGGCAAATCTTGCAGAAGTGGCAGGAGGGGTTCCTTCCTTCCTTTAAAACCACTCAGGGAGCACTTTCTATGTGCCAGGCACTATCCTGGGAGCTGGGTGTCCAAGAGCACCCAAGACAAGGTCCCTGCCCTCATGGAGCTTACGTTCTTACGGGGGAGATATAAAATAAATTAGCAAATACATTCACAACCTGATACCAGGTGGTGAGAAGTGTTCCGCACTTTAATCATTCTTCCGTTCAGTAATTGTATCACCACGCATCAGGGGCAGATTTCAGTATCCCGTCTCTGCCACCTCTCCTGTCCCCCTGACAGTCCCCCTTACCGAGCACACGGGAGCAGACGACCACCCCACACGCAACTGGCTTTGATGTCTGTGAAGCTCCTTTCTCCACAGGATAATCGTTTAGTATCCTAGTCCCTACACTGCTTTCACCTGTGATAGAAGAACGTGGGAGGCTAAATGCTCACAGCTAAGCCTGACCCCCGACCCTTGTGCCTTTCACAACTATCACCACCGGCCCTGTAACAGAAAGAGCATCCAGGCAAGCAAGAGGAGACCCACGCCGGGTCCTGGCCCCCCGGGTCCATTCGTCTCTGCAGCCCGTCTCCTATACAAAAGCGACTGGGCTGATACCAATGGAGTGCCACCAGAGCTTTAATAACTGGCTTTCTGGAAGGAAGAAGCCTTAATTTGTAGCATCTGCTAGAGCCCTGGCATCCCTCTCAAAGGAAATCCTTTGAAGAATGAGGCTCCTTCTAGATGTCAGCGGGCCACCGCTCTAACCAAAACTTATCTCTCTGCACTCCAGATATCTTCATGGTGTTTGATCTCCAGTTACTGTCCACACAACACGGATGGTATTTCCCACACCCACAGTAGACTTAAATAATTCCAGGAGCACGGATGGTAGTGAAGTCTGGTCAAATAACAGGAAATTTCCCATCCATTAGTGACGGGTTTTGAGTATTTATTACCTTTGTTTTTAATATAACATACTTGACTCTAAATTTATATAATTTAATGTCAATAATGGCCCTGGCACGCAGAATTCCCGGAAACATACCTACTGGCTGTTACAATGGGTAAGAGCAAGTTCCAACACCATTGTCTGGACCAGAAGACCCAGCAGGGTCCTTCCAAGCCCTCGTATTTGTATAGGACTCTGCAGCCCCCGCTGAAGCCACCTTCTTTTTGCCCAGTGAGCAGCCGTTTCATGCAGACCCAAGGGCAGGCCTGGCCTTATCTCCCTGCACAGCTATCGTGGTCCCTTCTCAAGAGTGCTTTCTCCAGGAAAGATGGGAGAGATAGCATCTTCTGGCTCAACAGGGATTATTCTCTAACCATCAGCATGTCCCAAACTGGTTTGTACTCCCATGAGAAAAGTCTCCTTCGCCAGAAGGAGGGTGACTTCCTCACCCACCAAGCTACCATCAAGTCAGATTTCCTTAGTTATGGGATCTTAACCAAAACAACAGGCTCTGCCTGCATGGGGCCCAAATAAAGTCTCTTGAATGGGAGTTACAGTAATGCCTCAGCAGTCCCCAGCTCTTAGAAAAATCATCATGAGAAATTTCACACACCCATAAGCACTCCAACAGAGGTTAAAGGACGGTACAAACGGAGGAGAACTTCAGTCCGGAGGTTTGCCATTTTGCACATAAAAGCCAAAGCAGGCAGCTATGGGCATGAGGTGGCTCTGTGAAAAGTCCTTATTCGTTCTTGGAACTCTTAACGTTAGGTGTGAATCGCCTTAAAAGGAGGATGGGCTCCAATCCCATTAGAAACCACTAACTGCACACAGTAGGCATCCCAGCTGGCTGACTTCATTTTTAAAAACCCATTAGCTTCAAAAAATAGACAAATGGGACTACATCGTAATAAAAAGCCTCTGCCCAGCAAAGGAAACCATCAACCAAATGAAAAGTCAACCTGCTGAATGGAAGACAATTACTTGCCAGTCACATATCTGGCAAGGTGTTAATATATAAAGAACTCTTAGGACTCAGCAGCAAAACTGCAAACAATCCTATTATAAAATGGGCAGAGGGTCTGAAGGGGCATTTTTCCAAAGAAGACCTACACATGGCCAGCAGACACATGGTAAGATGCCCAACATCACTCATCGTCAGGGAAATACAAATCACAACCACAGTGAGATACCCTTCACACCTGTTAGAGTGACTAGTATCAAAAAGACAAGGAACAACAAGGGTTGATGACGATGTAGAGAAGAGGGAACCTTCGTGGATGGCTGGTGGGAACGCAGGCTGGTGCAGCCCCTGTGGAAAACGGTATGGAGGTTCCTCAAAAAATTAAAAATAGAACTACCCCACGATACAGTCATTCCACTTCTGGGTATTTATCCAGAGAAGATGAGAACACGAATTCGAGAAGATAAATGTATCCCCCTGCTCCCTGCATCATTATTTACAGCAGAGAAGACACAGAAGCAACCTATGTGTCCACTGGTGGATAAATGGATAAAGAACATGTGGTACGTATATTCAGCGGAGTATCGTTCAGCTAGAAGAAAGAAGGAAATCTTGCCATTTGTGACAATACGCATGGACATTGAGGGCATCAGGCTAAGTGAAATAAGTCAGAGAAAGACAAATGACCTCACTTATATTTGGAATTTACACAAACAAACAAAAAAAAAAGAAAAAAACAAATTCATGAACACAGAGAACCTACTGGTAGTTGCAGAGCTGGGGGGGGAGGGGTGTCAGGAGGTTGGGGGGAATTGGTGAAGTGGGTCCAAATGTCAAAAGGTACAAAGTCCCAGCAATTCAGTTCTTAATAGAAAGAACCCAAGGTTAGCACAGAGGAGGTTCAAGGAAGAAAAAGTGCACAACCATCCAGCACATTATTTTGAAATTCCTTTAAAGACATTATAGGTTTCAGAAAATTCTCTGAAGGGTGGGGGACACAGGAGAATTTTTATAAAGGAAACCTGCCTGTCCCTATAGAACCTTCAGAACACAAAGTGTTTTTTTAATGGTTATTTATTTTTCAGAGAGAGAAAGAGAGCAGGGGAGGGGCAGAGGGATAGAGAGACAGAGAATCCCAAGCAGGCCCCTTGCTGTCAACACCGAGCCCGATGTGGGGGCTCGAACTCATAAACTGTGAGATCATGACTTGAGCTGAAACCAAGAGTCAGATGCTCAGCCAACTGAGCTAGCCAGGTGTCCCTAAAACACAACGTTTGGAGCTTTGTTTTATCATAAAAGCTAAGGACATAAACACGTTCTTGACTTATCCACATTTCAACAAAACTGATACAAACAGAGGGAAATTGGAATCGCCAAGATATCAAATAAAGGTGGTTTTTTTTGTTAGTTTTCTTTCTTGTTTTTTAGAGAGAGAGAGAAAGCACAAGCATGGGAGAGGTGCAAAGGGAAAGGGAGGGAGAGAATCTTCACTGGGCTCCACGCACAGCACGGAGCCCCACGAGGGGCTCGATCCCACAACCCTGGGATCATGACCTGAAAAGAAATCAAGACTCAGACGCTCAACTGACTGAGCCACCCAGGCTCCCTTCAAATGAAGGTTTAATTGCAACACCAAAGAGGCCGTATATCATTTTCTCAGAATTATTTCGAAGCACGCAAAATGTGACGCGACACTGAGCTCACACCCACACATAAAAGTTTTACTGTGCAGCTCTCATTTTAATCTGAAAGATAAAATCCTCATTCCGTTAAAGAATCTCACCTTATCGGCTCAGCAGTTGAAGGAATTAACTACCCCTGAAGAGGTGACGCTCTACTGAATTTTTCCAAATTCATTCTTCTCTTCCAAAGAGCCTCCATTTTCAGGCCTGCGGAATTTATGACCACGCACCCTGTGTTACCAGGGAATTTACACGCTGCCTCCCTTTGGGAAGGCAAAATGTCCCTGGGCGGTAGGGGCAGGCGGGGAATGCAGCCCAGAGAACTGAGTCCAAACAGAAACCCAACTTTGAATCATCATGGTTTTGAAAGTATGCCTGTCTTTTGATGGCACTGATGGGGCTTTTTTTTTTTTTTTTTTTTCCCTCAAAAGGGGGACGGTTTGTTGTTCCGGACTGAAGGAAGACGGGCCCGTCCTGCTCTCATCAGTTCAGAAAAGGTTCACCATCCTGGGCGTGTGCGGGAAAGAGTGGACATCTGCAGCTTTGTCTGCCTTGCCAGGCCTACTCAAGTTTTCTTTTGAAACCGAACAATTGTAAAATAGTAGTGCTTTGCTTGTTTTCATTTTCAGCTGCTCAGACACAATTGGGAGCCTTGGCGTCCCTCTCCGAGGAAATCCTTTCGGAGAACACGGCTTCTTGTAGATGTCAGCTGGCCGTTACCCCAACATAAATCGTCTTGCCACAATACAATTCTATACCAAGCAGAGGCCTGCCAAATGCACCGTGATGCTCAAGGATATATAGAAAAGCGTCACTTTGGAAGCCGGTGTCCACGCGGTTGATCCAACTCTGCGGTTAAGACACACACGGAATCAGGAAGACTGTGCATAAACAGAGACGTGCATTTACGACGCCAGCTTAGGTGAGCAGAGCCGAAAATGAAACAATATGTGTAGTTTAAAGGCAGCCTATAAAATCATCGCACGTGTGGACAGGAATCGGGAGGCCAAAATAAAAATAGTTGGTGTGCTAGGGTAACAGGCTTATGGGAAGTTCCCTCCCAAACCATCCAAATATGACATTTTTTTTTTCAGTTAAAACAAATGTAAAAACAAGAAACTTTATCTAGAAAAACAAAATCACGGTGTTTGAGGTCAGCCAGAGGAAATGGATCCTGAGAAGCTTCTTTCTCGACGAATCGGTTTTAGATTGCCTGTGTTTTTTAACGTATCGAATCAGATTCATGAGTTTACAAATGAGAATTGTAATTGTCACACGGGTGGGTCGGAATACTGAAGACGAACAACCCAATACATCCTCTCTCTGCAGGTGGAATTAAAAAAAAATGGCGACCAGAAGTTACTAGGCTTTGCATTATGACTCTTTTCTCTACACATCACCTTTCCCTCTCACTCCCTCCTGCTCTCCCTCCTCCCTCTCCTGTTTTTGTCCCTTGCCAAATAATTTACGCACTATGGTACACACGAACGGAGGAAGCGCTCTGAAGAAATAACCCGAGTTCGGGGCGCCTGGGTGGCTCGGTCGGTTGAGCGTCGGACTTGGGCTCAGGTCATGATCTCGCGGTCTTTGAGTTCGAGCCCCGCGTCGGGCTCTGTGCTGAGCGCTCGGAGCCTGGAGCCTGTTTCCGATTCTGTGTCTCCCTCTCTCTCTACCTCTCCCCCGCTCATGCTCTCTTAATGTCTCAAAAATAAACATTAAAAAAAAAATTAAAGAAATAACCCGAGTTCCACTGTTTGTGACATTTTCATAGAAACCTAATGCAGGTGTACAAATGGTTACAGGGGTCACTGATTCTGAGCTTGGAAACGCACGTGGCTTTCAAAAATAAAAACTAAAAAGCATTTCATTAGCACGTGTGACCTTTACATTTCCTGAGGCACATTTATAGCGAGACTGATCCTGAGGCACCCGGGGTGAGGGGTGGGTGGGCACAGGGGAGGGGAGGCAGCATTCACAGCCGGCAAAAATACCTTTGAACCTTGCTTCCACACGCCCACTTGGTTGGTCTCTGGGCCCAGTAAGTTATCGTGTTGTGACTCCTATTCGTTTTAGAGACAGTGACTTTCTCAGACAATAAAATGAGAAATATTAAAGACTCAGGGCGCCTGGGTGGCTCAGTCAGTTAAGCCTCCGACTTCGGCTCAGGTCATGATCTCACGGTCCGTGGGTTCGAGCCCCATGTTGGGCTCTGTACTGACAGCTCAGAGCTCGGAGCCTGCTTCGGATTCTGTGTCTCCCTCGCTCTCTGGTCCTCCCCTGCTCATGCTCTCTCTCGCTCTTTCTCAAAATGAATAAACATTTAAAAAAAAAAAAAG
The DNA here is from genome assembly GCF_018350215.1 of Panthera leo. NCBI lineage: Eukaryota > Metazoa > Chordata > Mammalia > Carnivora > Felidae > Panthera > Panthera leo. The sequence goes on from NC_056685.1 coordinate 12,562,011, forward strand.
AAATATTAAAGACTCACTAGGATTGTATAAAGTGAAGAATTCACATTTCCAAAACATCTTCATTTAGGAAAGTTATCAATACTCCTCCCCCCTCCAAAATCCTGAAATCCTTTCCTTTAAATTTTTATCATCATGTAGAAAATTCGGATTTCAAAAGCATGCAAGCCAAGGCCCCAACACAGAGACAAGCCTCCTGTCCTAGCCTGGTCCGTCAGACCACAGAGCATCCCAAGGCTGCCACATGGCGGGGTGTGCTACCCAACACCTCACAATCCGCCCTTTGACCTGGGCCCGTCTGTGGCTCAGAAGGAAATTCCAGAGACATGACTACAATGTCCCAGCACAACTCACTGTTGGAGCGTCTGCTCCTGGGGTCAACTCCACACGTCACATCCCTCCCTCGTTCCTCTGAGAGCTTCCTCTCGGACTGACGGAGCCCCAGCGACCGGGCTCAGGTGCCAGAAAGTCACAGGATCACAAAATCTCAACGATCCCAACACTGTCACCTCCAAGAGACGAACGAAGGCGATACTTTCACGGCGGCCTCAAGAAACGCAGCTCACCGCGAACACGCAGACAGAGAGGACTTCAGGCAAACTAAAATTTGTGGAAAATATGCATACATTTGCTGATGCTCACACTTAACCTGTAGCATGGAAATGCCAGAGACAATTAATGATTATAATGTAATATTATAACAGGCCTGGGGAGCCTCTGCCCATAATCTTTAAAGATTAAGGGTATTTTGCCCAGTTTTATCATCCATAATCTCCTCTCCCCCATCTCAAACCTACCTTTTCTGTCTTTAAGTGACATCATATCAAAATAACACAGCAGTGGAAGGAGACACAAGGTGACAAACACCAGAAGTCTGATTCAGAGAGAATGACCTCATCCCTGTTTTGCCCCCTGTCCTCTGGCAAACTGTTTCCCCTCTGCCTTGACCACAAGGTGGACTGAAGAGAAAGACACACACAGGCGTGTCCTTGAGACTCTTGGCTGCAGAATCCAGTTGTAACCTCTAAAACCCAGATGAAAGTGATTAGCGAGGGGCTCTATTACAAACAAATTCACATGGCAATGCGACGGATTATGAAAGCTGCACTAGCCTTGCATTCTTCAAAGCTCAACCTCCCACACGTTTGCATTTGATGAGGGCACAAGCTGGTCCAATGCTTTACCAGAGGTCGTCTGTAAAGCATGTTTTTTAAGAGTCTTTTTTTTTTTAATGTTTATTTATTTTGAGAGAGAGAGCAAGCACGAGTGGGGCAGGGGCAGAGGGAGAGCAGAGAGGGTCTGAAGCAGGCTCTAAGTCGACAGCACAGAGCCTGACGTGGGGCTCGAACTCATGAACCGTGAGATCATGACCTGAGCTGAAGTCAGACACTTAACCGACTGAGCCCCCAGGCGTCCCTGTAAAGCCTGTTTTAAGGCCACAGTTGCTCAGATCCTGCTTCTGCCTTCAGCAAAAGGAATGGGGTTTTCTCCGCGGGAAAACAAGTCATAGTGCTGTGGGTGCGCTTAGGGCTTGAGGGCAGCCGCTCGCTGCTCTGGGGTAGACGGTGCTAACTGCTCGCTGCTCTGGGGTAGACGGTCCTAACCCGGACTCTGCCACCCAGAGGACCAGCGTCGCGTGTGATGGAGCCACAAGTCCTACAGGACAAGCCATCCCCATTCTCCCCAGGTGGTGCTGCAGGGCAGAGGCTCAGGAAGCACTAATGTTCTCTGGGTCTGACGTTTAGAAGACGAGGAAGTGGACCCAGACAGTTAAGCAGTGAGGGCAGCCAGGAAGCTCCACTGCTGGGCTTGGTGATCCCGGTGAAGAGGAACTCTGACCCAGAGTGAAGCTGTGGGCTGTGGAGAAGGAGGGAGGGAGGAGGGAAGGAGAGAAGGAAGGAGGGAGGAGGGAAGGAGGGGGGAGGGAAGGAGGGAGGAGAGAAAGATGGAGGAGGGAAGGGGAGGGAAGGAGGGGGGAGGGAGAGAGGGAGGAGGAAAGGAGGGAGGGAAAGAGGAAGGAGGGAAGGAGGGAGGGAAGGAGGGGGGAGGGAAGGAGAGAGGAGGGTAGGAGGGAGGAGGGAAGGGGGAGGAAAGGAGGGGGGAGGGAGAGAGGGAGGAAGGAAGAAGGGAGGGAAAGAGGGAGGAGGGGAGGAGGGAGGGAAGGAGGGGGGAGGGAAAGAGGGAGGAGGGAAGGAGGGAGGGAAAGGGGGAGGAGGGGAGGAGGGAGGGAAAGAGGAAGGAGGGAAGGAGGGAGGGAAGGAGGGGGGAGGGAAAGAGAGGAGGGAAGGAGGGAGGAGGGAAGGGGGAGGGAAGGAGGGGGGAGGGAGAGAGGGAGGAGGGAAGAAGGGAGGGAAAGAGGGAGGAGGGGAGGAGGGGAGGAGGGAGGGGGGAGGGAAAGAGGGAGGAGGGAAGGAGGGAGGGAAAGAGGGAGGAGGGGAGGAGGGAGGGAAGGGGGAGGAGGAAAAGAGGGAGGAGGGAAGGGGGAGGGAGGGAGGAGGGAAGCAAGGGAAGAGGGAAGGGTACTCTTTCCACCTTCCAACAAAACACTGCAATTGGAGGACAAGCTACTGACGTGGAGGCCGGTACGTCGCAGACTTGGAAAGACAAGGTCCCATAGGCGCGACCGACGGGCCAGAGCGGGACAGACCATCCCCCTCGTCTGTCTGAGGCCAACCCCTCTGATAGACGGTCAGGAGGAGACGGACACCGGGAGCCCAGAATGCACGGGCCCCACGGTTAGGCCCTGCACTGCAGGTCCCCAGCTGGCGAGCAGGGCAGAAAGCTGGCTTCGGTTACCTTCGGCGCAGGGGAGGCGTCCGGCGTCCCGGAGGGCAGCAGGCCTTTCTGCATTCCCCTCCCACCGATGCCTCGAGAGCAGTAAGTGGACTGTCTGCAGGCTGGTGCTTTCTGCCAGACCCAGGGTCCCGGACGCCCCGCACACACAGGGAGACTTGATCCTACCCACCCTGGGCTGTGAGATTACTGCCATTCCTGTTAGTATTTGCAGAGGGGGCGGGAAGGGTCCAGAGCCTACTCCCGACAGAGGAAAGGAGCTGGGGGTCCCGGGCTGAGCCAGCTGCCAAGACACCGCGATGACAAAGAGCCATGGTCACACTTCTTACCAGTGACCCCTGGCTGGAGGGAGAGACGGACATTGGCTTTTGCTCATTCTTCCAGACCCAGCTCTGCGGACGCTCGTGCTTTCCCCTCGCCTGCCCCGTCCGGCCGCTGCCCCAGGCCTGAGGCACCGTGTCCCGTCCCCCACCCCCCCCCCCGCCGCGTCGCCCTGCCCGGTCTGCTCCCCGGGGCTCACGGAGGACGGGAGGCTGGCTCGGAGCCTGACTGAGTGGGTTTGTGTTTTATGCCGGCTTCACCACAGGCGAGCCGGGGGCGACCCGCTGTGTGTCACTGAACCAGCCCGTGTCTCATTCCCTCGACGTGACCGAGACAGTCATGATGCCACCCCCGAGGGGCTGCTGTGAGGAATAACTAAGTTAATGCAGGTCATTCCTAACGCTTGGGGCGTAGGAGACTCTCCATCAGTATGGCCTTTAGAAGTTTCCAGTAGGGAAATGCGAGGCCTCTCTGAGCAGGACACAGTGAACCTCCCCACCCAACTCCAGGATGGCCCAGGTGAGGCTGAGGCTTTCTGTCCACTCACATTAAGAAGTTTGATACTCGGCAGGGTGGGTTAGGATACTGGCGTGGACAGCTGTCCCGAGCTGAGCAGAGCTCTGTGGCGGCCCTGGCTATATGTGGAGGGGGCACTTCATCCAGACAGGGGCCCTGGATGGCCAGTCCTTCTCCCCAGCAGAAGCGTCTCCCACAGCCATCCTGGGCTAGCTGACAATCGCCAACGGGAGAGCTGACATGAGGAACTCTGGAGTTGGCCTAAAAAAGGACGTTCGGGAAAGTCAGCCCACGACACGTGCTTCAATACTGGCTGGACAACACACACCGCCAGGCCGCAGTCTGCAGCGTTCACCGAGGAGACGAAGGTTCTTGCACCTGTTTCTCTGGGCAGGTGTGGGGTGTTACTCTTACGCACCATTCCCAGCACAGGTGTCCATGCAGACGTCCTCTCTATGCGGCCGAGCAAGGTATTAACCCCGAAGAAACAAAAGATGCAAAGAAGCAGTAAGAACCTACCTACCCAGCTAACATCCCACCGTAAGTTAAGGACAGACGCCAAGAAAATCACAGGTGTTCTGTGTCGTGTTGCATTTGGCTCTTGTATCTTAGTGGTGGAGTCTTGGGGTAGAATGGAGATGCTTCTCCCAAAGCAAGAGTCAAATAACTATACTTCTTTCACTTGGATGACTGTACTTAGAATCTTTACAGTAGAAAAGGAGGGCCGAGGAGTCAGACAGGGACCCCGGACACGAGGAAAACAGTTTTTGAAAGTTCAGAAAAACAACAACGAAAAGGTTGACTCTGTGGAGCTAAAAGGATGTAGAATGGAGACTTAACAAGTAACAATTTCATGACATAAAAATGAAATTGGAGGAAAGCGTGAAGATGGAGACATCCAAAGAACACAACGTATCCACAAAGAGAACTCCCGAGATTTGGGTACAACATATACAATGTGTCAAGGGAGCACAGGGCGACTTTATATCGTGTACAAACAGGAGGAATATTTTCAGTGTGTCACAGACGGACAGAGGCGGAGAACCCAAGTTGACATGCAAAAGAAGGAAAGCCTAACAACAATCAAAGAGCTTTCAAAGATACGTTGAAAGCAAGACGAGGGGGGAAAGTAGTGTTTTCATGGTCTGCAGCCAATGGATTTTTGTGCCAAGACGAGCCGCTCAACGACTTACTACCCAGTTCTGGGTTCGTTTCAACCTTCTCAAGCAAGGAGGGAAACGGTGGGGCTAGCTAATACAACATAAACTAACTGCACCTCTGGCCCTGAAATAAATTCCACGTGGTTCATAAAGGTAATGTTAAAAATAGGTGATTTATTTACGAGGGCTTTCTGAGCATGAAAGCAATGCGTGAGCTCCAAGGGAAAAATGTATATATTAGACTAAAACACGTCATTTAAAAAAAGAGAAGTAATTTTACTTCGCAAACACCCTGAGCAAAAGAAAAAGCAACCGCAATGGGGCACCTGGGTGACTCAGTTGGTTAAGCGTCCGACTTCGGCTCAGGTCATGATCTCACGGTTTGTGGGTTCGAGCCCCACGTCGGGCTCTGTGCTGAAAGCTCGGAGCCTGGATCCTGCTTCTGATTCTGTGTCTCCCTCTCTCTCTGCCCCAACCCTGCTCACGCTGTCTCTCTCTGTCTCTCAAAAATAAATAAATGTAGGGGCGCCTGGGTGGCTCAGTCGGTTGAGCGTCCAACTTCAGCTCAGGTGACGATCTCGCGGTCCGTGGGTTCGAGCCCCGCGTCGGGCTCTGGGCTGATGGCTCAGAGCCTGGAGCCTGCTTCCGATTCTGTGTCTCCCTCTCTCTCTGACCCTCCCCCGTTCATGCTCTGTCTCTCTCTGTCTCAAAAATAAATAAACGTTAAAAAAAAATTTTTTTTTAAATAAATAAATGTAAAAGAAAGCAAGAAAGAAAGAGAGAAAGAAAGAAAAAGCAACTGCAAACTTTGGGGAGAGGGTGACGGCAACTATAATGAGGGGTTAATATATTAAAGATAAAATTATTTCATTAGTAGATAATTACAACGTAACGGGAAGGTTACTAGTACCCTATGGGAAAGAAAATTAAGCTGCCCACGGCTAAAGAGTTCATATGCTATGGCTGGGTAATTTCTCTTCTAGAGAAGGGATGTGTCTCCTTCTCCAGGAAGCTGGAGAGTAATCTAGTGACCCATGCTCATGAGATAAGAGAGGCAGGGTTAAAGGGTGATGTGGGATAATGTCTACCACAGCTTGTGTTCATTCAGCCAGTGTTTATGGTACAGAATTATGTGCAGGGCATCTTATTAGATATATGACGATGCACACGATTTTGTTCCTATGTTTATTGAGCTTCTCTGTCCCACGAGGAAATACCGCAGTTCACCGGTGAGTACGGTGTAATCTGTGTGACAAACAGGGTGGGCGTCAGATGTTCTGGGCACAGGTTGGGAGGGACCGTCACTCCCATCGGGGGGGGACTGGGCAATACTCAGGTGAGCAAGTAACATGTGAGCAACGGGACGTCTGGCAGAGGCAGCCTGATGTCAGGAGGCCCGGAATGGGAGAGAAGGGGGTGCATTCTGGAAACGTGGACCGTGCAGAAGAGGTGAAAGCAGAGAGTGGTGGGTGCACAGGGAGAGAGGAGAAAGCCATTTATTTATGCTGACAAAAGGGAGGAGCAACCATATCCTCAATGGCCTGAGGGTGGCTCCATCACTGATGAAATAGTAAGGAGCCACTGAACATCGTGTTCAAATCGATTTAACCCTAACTGACGCAGAAATGAGGGAATCTGCAGTGTTGAGGCTCAGTGCCGCAGAAGATACACATGCGCTTGGAAAACGGTAAGGAAATCCTAGGTATCGGCTGTCTTTCTCAATATCTGCATCACCCCCCCATGACTTACAACCGGACGAAGAAAGTGTGCTGACCAAATTTACAGCTGACAGGGAGGTGTAGATGGTACCTTCAAGATCTAAAACAGCTGGGATCGCATCATTCACAGCTTGGGGGTCTGATTCTCAGTTCACATGCTAGAAGCACAGCATCCCGAGTAATGGAATTAGACCCTCCCACACGCCACCACGGTTAAGCCATTTCTGGGAACCTACGTTCATTGTGGGCGCCATATTTTACATGGGAAACGAAGGAAAGCAGAGCAAGGCAAAGAATAGTAACCAGATTGGGTAAAGATCTGGAAATGAGGTCTTCTCAGGAAAACTAAATGCCAGCCTACACGACAAAGATTCTAGTGGAAAGGCTGCACTATAATCTATGGCCCAGGCCAAGACATGGTAGTGAGGGAAGAGGGAGGGTGTCGATTCCATGGAGACAACAGGTATAAATTCGGGGCGCCTGGGGGGCTCCGTCGGTTAAGTGTCCGACTTTGGCTCAGGTCATGATCTCCTGGTTCATAAGTTTGAGCCCCACACTGGGCCCTGTGCAGACAGCTCAGAGCCTGGAGCCTGCTTCAGATTCTGTCTCCCGCTCTCTCTGCCCCTCCCCCACTCACGCTTTGTCTCTCTCTCTCTCTCTCTCTCTCTCTCTCTCTCTCTGAAAAATGAACAAACCCTAAAAAAAAACACACACACACAAAACCAGGTATAAATTCAACGGGGCATGCCTGGATGTAGGGACTTGCTAATTTAATGATTTCATGCTAATATGATGATTCAATTTAATGATTTAGTGAGGAGGCTGAAGAACTTTGCTTGGGTGGCCAGAAATGGAATCAATGAGCTGAAAAGTTCCAGAAGACACATGTGAATTCAACAGAAGGGAGAACTTTCAAACAGACCGTCATTGCTCAAAATGGAATGGGTGGCCCCGTCATCACCGCATGTGATCAGGAAGGGGCCAGAAGACCTTTAGCCAGGGACGTTGTAGAAAGGATTACTGACCTCGGGGGGGGGGGGGGGGGGGGAGGTGGGACAGAAACACCCTAAGGTATGTCATGAGTATCTGTGCACACCTACAGACAAGAATTTAAAAAGAAAATTTGTTCCGATAACTCATGTATTATAACACTTCCTGCCACAATATTACATTCGATGAACCAAATATTGGCAACATCCACTCCCTGCTTCACGAGTTTTCTGAAAAACCACGCTACCGACTGGCAGGCACAAACACACTCTGCTTTTTTTCCTACCCATTTCCTTCGTGCAAATGTGCAGGCCAATGTCCTGTGTTTAAAATACAAGGCTGTGTGCAGGGGCTACACGCCTGGTTTTGTATCCATGCACTTGGTGACCAAGAACTTCAACGATGTTTTCTTGGTAACATGATGAATTTGCCTACATGCTCTAACGTCTAATTCAATCTGTCATTTTAAATTACAGATTTTTTTTTCCCCAATTTTTCCTTATTGTGATTATACTGTGATTAGCGGGATGAGACAACACGATTTACGACTATGGGTCTTACGAATCACATTTTTACCGTACGCATTCTGTTGACATTAAAATGATATTACCTGTGTGACTGACACAGAATGACAAGACTGTCCGAACAGGCGCTCAGCACCTATTTTTACACGAATTCCTAAACATATATTCACACAACATATATCCTTACGTATTTCAAGGGCAACCCCCAAATACAGGTACTATCTGCCTTCAGTGAGACCAGTTTTGATTTGCCTGTTCTGTAGACACATAGCCCAGAACCCAGGCTGCGGAATACACGCACTCTTTGTACCACGTATGAGCTATAGGGCCACGTGTCAAATGACCGTGGCCATCACCGGTAGCTGGGGCGTCTTGCCACACAATTTGGAGGCGGGTTTTCCTTCGCTTAAACAATGCCCTTTGTTAATGACACGCAAGCTCTCCGTTATCCCCGGGGATGTAGGGGACGGACGCACGATTTGGAGACCACCTGTAAGACACTGCAATTCTATTCTTAGGTCTTTGGAATTCCCCTCTTAGGGGACTCTTGCAGCACAGGGGGAGAAGGCCACCTAAGAAAGGGACATGGCCACCTGCTTTCACAGAACCTGCAGGGGACACGAAGCAGCCACTTGAGCGCCTGTCGTGCTTGAGTCCAGGGGCCCAGGGCTCAGACGTCAAGTCCTCCGGGCTTGGAAGGAAGCATTCCAGCCCAACAGCCGGCCCTTTTGAGATTCATGCTTAGATCAGACCAAAATTGCAGGAGCATCGCAGCAGAGCACATTGAAAGGCCGTGGATGACCCTGTCTGGAAAGCCACAGTCCCGCAGGGGCGGGGGGGGAGGGTCCCAGCTCCCGGAGATAACAGCAAGCCTTCACCACCACCATCCCCCCCCCACACCCCCCTGCCTGCCCAGATGCCCCAATAAAGAGCTGAGTGAGGGGAGAGCTGAGGAGCTCTGCTTGCATTCAGGGAAGTTTTTGCAGCTACCTTTGACATCTCGACCGGGCAGGCGATCCGGGCTGGAGGCTGCGGCCTGGATATTTACATAACGGACTTGTCTGGAAAGGACTGTGCTGGAGACGCCTGGCAGAGACTCCTCGCACTCGCTCCAGCTGCACTGGCTGCTCCCTTCCTCCGTTCATCTTGTCAGAGGTTTCAACACTGCCTGGCTGCCCCACGAACCACCCCAGACCCCGCTGGAGACCTGCTCGTGGGGCTCCTCATTCTGCTGCCCCAGCACCGTGCACAGGACAAGTTTCCAGAACCACTGCACTTCTTCCCCATTTAAAACTGGGGGGGGCGCCTGGGTGGCTCAGTCGGTTAAGCGGCCGACTTCGGCTCAGGTCATGATCTCGCGGTCCGTGAGTTCGAGCCCCGCGTCAGGCTCTGTGCTGATAGCTCAGAGCCTGGAGCCTGTTTCAGATTCTGTGTCTCCCTCTCTCTGCCCCTCCCCCGTTCATGCTCTGTCTCTCTCTGTTTCAAAAATAAATAAATGTTAAAAAAAAAATTTTTAAAAAAATAAAAAATAAATAAAAAAAAAACTGGGGGTGGGCGTAATGCCGGGAAAGGAAGGGAAAAGGGGGCGGGGGAGGGAGGGAGAGGATTCCAAAACCAAAGAGGAATTCCGCACCCCCCCCCCTTCCTTTTCACCCACGGTCCCACAAGTCTCTCAGTGGAAAAGCTGTCACAGGAAATGCAATGCCTTAAAATGCAATGGCCGTTTGGCAAATGGTAGATCTAAAAATATCCAGGGTGCATATCATTAGTGAGTAGTTACAGAAGTAAAGACGTTATGTGTATCTGCTAGTCAAATCAAAAGTTCTAATTGGACACAGAAACAATTTCTCAAGGCTTTCGGCAGGAGGTAATTATTGTGTTGACTACGCACAGAAAATAAGGACGGAGCCGAGCCTGCTGTTTGGGCGGCTTCCACGAAAGAAGGAACGAGGGACATGTTTTTTGCCTGTATCACAACGGATTAAAAGATGCAGGGCTCCTGATCGTTCCTTTCCTGATTTAACCAGCAGTCCCAGTAGGTCAAGTGGCCTACATACGTCATTTCAAACCCTCTGGACACCAAACTTGAGTGTACTTTCAGCAAACACTTTAGAAAAGGCCTTGAAATGAGTTTGTGATTGGAGAACTGTGTAGGGAGTCTGGATGCTACAACAGAACAAATACAGGAGGCAGGGGGAGCGATTACATCTTACATCCTTCACACTTCCTAGCATGGAGCTTTAAACACACAAGACTCTCAGTAAACGTGACTGACTGGAAGCAGGGAATTACAATTCTGGATCATGGTGATGGCTTCATATGACAAAACTTATCAAACAAGGGGGGGTACAGTCGGTTAAGCACCCGACTCTTGATTTCGGTTCAGACCAGGATCTCATGGATCATGGGATCGAGCCCCACATTGGGCTCCAAGCTGACAGCACAGAGCCTGCTTGGGATTCTCTCTCTCTCTGCCCCATCTCCGCTTGTGCATACACACACTCTCTCTCTGTCAAAATAAATTTAAAAAGTTAAAAAAGATGCGGCACCTGGGTGGCTCAGTCGGTTAAGCATCTGACTTCGGCTCAGGTCATGATACCGCGGTTCGTGAGTTCGAGCCCCGCGTCGGGCTCTGTGCTGACCGCTCGGAGCCTGGAGCCTGCTTCGGATTCTGTGTCTCCCTCGCTCTCTGCCTCTCCCTTGCTCATGCTCTGTCTCTGTCTCTCTCTTCCAAAAGTAAATAAACATTAAAAAAGTTAAAAAACAGAACAAAAACAAAAAACAAAAACAAAACCTTATCCAATAGGACCCTTTAAATGTGTGTTTATTGCATGCCCGTGGCCCATCAATAAATGTGATTACAGTGTGAGGGATAGAGATACTCCTCTCACACATCAAAAAAGAGACAGACCCTCAGGAGGATGTGGAGAATTCCAGCTGAAGCAACACACCATAACAGAGTTCTTCACACCTTAAGGAATTACTTCATTTTTTAGAACTTATATTCTTTTCTTTTGAAGTTTGGTGCTTATGGTTTTTCCTCAGATCTCGTCTTATTCAGGACTGAGGCCTGGCATCATCTCACCTCATCTCTAGGTGGCTGAGCCCCAAGTCACCGGGCTTCCTCCTTCCGCAGGCTTATCTAGGATTCTGTATAAACCTGCCCACTCAACATCGCCGTGTGGCGATCTGGAAGGCACCTCAAACTCCGCGTGTGCCAAACAGGACTGCTGACCTATCCTCCTCCCCAACCCACCCCCATCCACGGCTTTCCCCTGTCATGTACCAGCAACTCCAGCACCAAGCTCTGCTCCTTGGGCCCCAGTAGTGGACTTCTGTCTTGCATCCCACATCCTACCCCCAACCCACCAGAAAATGTCGTTGGTTCTCTCTAAAATACCCAGACACTGAACACTTCATCATCATTTATCACCTGCCTGATTCTTGTAACTGCCACTCATCTGGCACCTCCTGTGTCACCTCTGCTTGGCCTCGCAGTCTGGTCCCCACACAGCACCATAAAACTATCCCTGTGCAGCCCAGGTGGGGCCGTGGTGCTCCCCAGGTCTGCACTCTCCGATGCCCCCCGCCCCTGGTCGCAAGCTTTCGAGGCCCCACGTGATTCCGACTCTGTGTCTCCTTCACTCAGTCTGCTCTTCAACAGTCATCTCCTTACTGTTCCCTCCATGTCACTCTTTCCTCCCGGGGCCTTTGACGAGCTCCCACACCTGCCTAGAATGCCTCCCTCAGACACTCCTGTGGCTCCAGAACTATAGGAAATAAATGTCTGTAGTTTATAAGCCACCCAGTCTACGGTATTTTTCTGGCAGCCCAACCAGACTGACACAGTGCGTGAGAGTTAGCGTAAGAACAGAAGTTTAAGAGGGGTGCCTGGGTGGCCCAGTCGGTTGAGCATTCGGCTTCGGCTCAGGTCGTGATCTCACGGTTCGTGAGTTCGAGCCCCGCGTCGGGCTCTGTGCTGACAGCTCGGAGCCTGGAGCCTGCTTCGGATTCTGTGTCTCCCTCTCTCTCTGCCCCTCCTCAGCTCACGCTCTCTTTCTCAAAAATAAATACGCATTGGGGCACCCGGGTGGCTCAGTCGGTTGAGCGTCCGACTTCGGCTCAGGTCGTGATCTCACGGTTCGTGAGTTCGAGCCCCGCATCGGGCTCTGTGCTGATGGCTCAGAGCCTGGAGCCTGCTTCCGATTCTGTGTCTCCCTCTCTCTCTGCCCCTTCCCTGCTCATGCTCTGTCTCTCTCTGTCTCAAAAATAAATAAAAACATTAAGAAAAAAAAAATTAAAAAAAAATACGCATTAAAAAAAAAAAAGAACAGAAGTTTAAGAAACAAGGAGCTTCCAGGCTGTGGCGGGTCCTTCTGGTCCATGCGAAGCCCTGTGGTTTAAAGGAAATGCAGGCAGGAGGGGGCAACAAGGGTGGGGAGGTGATGTGTGGGTGCTGCAGACACAGGCACACATGCACCAAGCTAGGAAGGTGGGGAAGGGGTATGCTGTGACGATCTTGTGATAACCCAGGAACAAAAGGGGAGACGCTGAACTACAAGTGGGCACCTCACCCCAAAAGAATCTGGGGAGGAAACAGCTGAGCAAGGCGCTGGACAAATTTACTGTAAAGGCTTGAAGAGCTTAATACTAGTAATGCATCAAAGAGGAAGAGTGAGGCAGACTAGTGACTCATCTATCACAGGACAATGGTTGCCGAGCCTCGGAGGAGGAGGCAGAGACTGGTGGTCCAACAACCACCGGTAAGAGGGGAAACTGAGCAAGAAGGCCTTCGTGAACTCTGGAAGCTCCTTTAAGGAGTCAGATTTAGGGGAAATTGATCAACAGCCAAAGGGAGAATCAGCGTCTCAGTGAGGGTCTCAGGACAAGGGCAGGAGCAAGTGCCGTGTGCTGTCTGCCTCCTCGCTTACTCATCAGCAGGGAAACGGCAGGGACATAAGTGTCCTCGCTCGCGTCCACCTGTGCTACATGCAAATAAGCACGTGGGCTCAAACACCGACTTTTCTCTATCTCCGTTCAACAAATGAAAACAATAGTATAAAACTGACAGTTTAGGGGCGCCTGGGTGGCTCAGTCGGTTAAGCATCCAACTTCGGCTCAGGTCATGATCTCGCGGTTCATGAGTTCAAGCCCCATGTCAGGCTCTGTGCCGACAGCTCGGAGCCTGGAGCCTGCTTCGGATTCTCTGTCTCCCTCTCTCTCTGGCCCTCCCCTACTTGCTACCTCTCTCTCTCTCCCTCTGAAAATTAAACAAACATTAAAAACAATTTTTTAAAAAAACCTTACAGCTTACAGGATTTTTCAGTCGGGTTTTGTCAGTTCCCTAAGAATGTGGTCAGTTATGGTGGCAAGAAGAAAAGAAGAGTCTAGCTGTAGAAGAAACAAAACAAAACACTATGGTTTTGGATATTGTTCTTTGAGTATTTGCATATCTCTCCCAAGTTTGAAGTTCTAGATCTCTGTGTCTAAAGAGGCACAAAACCTCTATCGACTAAGTTACAACCTTAAGAACAGGATGGCGACACACTAAATTGTGGTGGGTTACAGAATCCCTATTTTCCACCACAAAGAAAGAAGGAACCACAAACAAATGCCAGCCTGTTTTCTGGCTCACTCCACCTTGTCCAGGCAAACTATTCCCATAAGCTGCCCCTGAGGGTTCACCTAAAATATATCCTTGTCCTGGATCTGGCTATAATGTTCTATAAATAATACCTCCCTTGTTTCTATATTTATTTAATGCTCTTATTCTGCTGCCTGTTTAATCTGTCTCCAGAAGATGGACCATCTCTCATTCTGATTTATTTTATGTAACACCAAGAAGGTTATTAAGTGCTTAAATAATTTCTGATGGGTATTATGCAAATTGGTATGTTGATTTCTCAGGCTACGGAGGAACTCCCCGTATTTGCAGAGTCCTGGGGTTGTGGGTGCCGAGAGAAAAACTCCCACCAGCATCTAGTACACCTCAGGTTCTAGGCTTCTTTCTGCCATTAACGCCCTGCATTAATTACCTGAGTGCTACATCAATAAGTAAACAGCAGCTGAAAATCTTCCTAATTAATGGCAATGAATGGGAAGTAATCAAAGAACGTCACAGAGTGATCCGGATTTTTGCCTTTGTTGTGTAGAAAAAGAAGGCAGTACCACCGACTGACATAACCTTTGTAATTCTTGTTTTGATTCTCCTAGTTTTCTTTCTCAAGATAAAAGCCCTTTCCGATCATTTTTGAAAACTGAAGAATTCAAATCCGCTTTCTGCTTTTTGGTGTAAAGGAAGAATCATCCCTCTTCTCTTCCTTCCCCTCCCCCAACCAACCCTCACCATATTAACTGTTCTAGGACCTTCCAGTGATACAAGCAAGTCAAACTGGGGCGGGGGCGGGGCGAGCAGGGGGAAGGATACAAAGACAAAATCACTTCTCTTAAGAGAGTCATATTTTTGTGCTGGTCGTTTCATAGATACTGTTTCACGGGTTCCTCTGAATGTAACTTTTCTCGTCAGTAAGAAAACTACAGCTCAGAGAGATTCAGTCATTCACCCAAGGCCTCATGGCTAGCAGGTGGCAGAACCAGAAGTCACAGCCACGCTGGATAACGCCACGGTTCCTCTCTCTGGCCACCATGCCTCCGTGCATCGTGCATCGTCTAAATCCTTGTCAGGCGACAGGGCCTCTAGTCTTAGCACTGTAACTGAGGCCTTCGCAGGGTCCCTGAGTATCTGGAAACATCTCCTCATCTGTTCAAGGAATCGATATGCCCCTTCTCATTCCTAGAACTCCATCTCTCTGAAATCTTTGACCTGACTGATAAGCCCCAAATCTCACACGTGCCTGGTTCACAGCCTGCCCTGCACATTCAGGGTGACGTCAGCCCCTGCTGGGTTGCAAGGTTCGAGGCCTCTGCCCTCAGGCCGGGACCTCCAGGCTACATCTGTGGTACTGGTCACTCTGTAGTTACTCTGTTACAAAACACTCAACCATCCCAATAAAAGGGGATTGAGAATGCAGAACACTGCTCTCCACTGTGTTCAGTTCCACTCTGGTTCTTGTCCTTACCCTCCCCTCTCTTCTGCGCATGCGTGCTCTCTCTGTCTCTGAGCCACGGAGAAATGAGTATCTGATACTTGGGGGGGAGGGGGCATCCAGTGGGAGCGGAGAGATGGGTAAGTGAGCACTGCATTCCCCAGCTCGGTCTGTAGGTAGACTGCCCAGCTCCAGATGGTTCCACACTATTTGGTTTCCTAGTTTGGGTTTGTTGCATCTATATACTTGTTCACAGGCATGTGGTGAGAGCATAATTGTGCATTTTATGGTTATGAATGGCACAGCCTGGCAAGGCTCCGACCATCATTTCCATTCGCTGTCATGCATTATCAATCTAATTCCCCATTACACGCTTTTTTTTTTTCATGCATTCCTCATACAGCAAGGGCAAAGAAAGGCGAAAGCCGTGTAAAGGAGACTGAGTCACCAGAACAGGCTAGTTTTGATGGAAACTAGGGAGTTATAGCCTGAGGTTTGAGGGGGAGAGCTTCTGGCTCATTTGAAGTGAAAATTATCATTAAAAGGTTTAGGGTTTTGCATCAGTACCAAGACTTCTAGCCCTAAGGTTGGTAAGGCATTACCAACTGTGAAAGAGGGGCCACACCACGGTGCAGACTAAGACACAGTTAGACACAGGATGACCCAACAGGGTACATTTCACTTTAGACCAGCGGGCTTTCTAGGTTTCTAAGGATGCCTAACTGTCTCCGTGTGGGAGCACAGTATGATAAATTCCCTCAGTGATTTACTTACTCCAGGAGGACCCACTGAGTGCCCATGATGATCAGGGACTTAAACACCATGAGCATACGTGAACATAAAGTATACAGTAACCATGGACAGGCAAATGACTGCTAATAAGAGGGAAACCGGAAAACACGTGTGAATGTCGTCAGAGTTCAGGGGGACGAGTGTGCATGGACAGATAATCTCGACCGCGGACTAGTTTCTTCTTGTACTGCATCATGGAATGGCCAGAGTTTAAAACAAAAAACCAGAAACCACCACAGATAGAGACCTGCCTGCCTAACACGCTAGATCCTAGATAACGCACGTCCAAATGAGACTTAGCTCTGCCTGTATGTACTCACGCAGTTCCCAACGGGGCTACCACCTTGATTTTTATTTGGTTATTTTCCTTGATTATTATTTGGTAGTTAACGAGGCCACTGAGCTGAACCAGATCCCCTATTCCTTTATATTCTTCACATTCTTTCCAATAACCATGGTCTTTATTCTTGGTAGTCATTTCCATCTTCAAAGAGAAGAGCATTTCTCTTTGGGGGAAAATACCTAATTTCCACTGATACAATTAAGAACTGAACACACACACACACACACACACACACACACACACACACAGACATACTCCCTCTCTAGCACCCCAAATAGGCATTAGTGCAGTTCATTCAAAGAGGCCACCGCTCTGCTCATGTGAGAGGACGAGAGGCATAATGATGGGTATTTTTAAGATGGTGCTTTTAGTGGTGGAACCGACTGCCATAAATGTAAGGGTGTGGTTGAATCACTCCTTATAAGAGAAAGACACGCTGATCTCTCGGGACAGAGGAAAGGGTGGGAAATGATGGATTTAGGGAACCAGAAGGAAACTGCTGGGGAGAGAATGTTTGATAAGCCGGATTTATGCTGATTCAAAAACTTCTTGCAGGACAGAGTACTGAAACCAGCAAGTCTGCATGTGCAGCAGGGGAGCCTGAAGCCCAGAGCTCCAACAGCTACTGAACCAGCCTCTGAGATCAGAGGTCTTGGGAAAAACAAAAACAGAAAATACCAGCAGGGTACTGGGGTCTGATTAGGGCTCAAGAGAACACCACCAGGTAAAAGACGCAAATCCCACCATTCCCCGACAGTGGCCAGGTTTCCCCGATTCAAGTCTCTGCTTGTGCTTATTGTAGGACAAGTCCAAGTACCTCTGTATCCTGTGCAAGCAGTGGAATGATGCGGTGACTTTTTCTCCCTTCAACTCCAATGTCTTCTTTTGTTCCATTTGTCACATTTCAGAGGGAAATGGAAATGGGCGGCAAAGAATCGAAGCGGGAGGGTGGAGTAAACAGATACCCACAGCGTCCCGGGGAGGTCACGAGGGAATGGGAGCCTGCAGCATCTCTGGCTCAAGGGGAATCCAGTTTTTGGAAGTCAGGCTGAATAACCATTGGAAGATCTTTATCCCAAGGGCTTATGTCCCCGTAAGGTCTCAGAAACCACTGCTCATCGAGGTGCTGGGATCTTTCGCTATGCATAAACCTAAAGAGAGCATTTCTGCCACAACTTTTATTGACACATTGGGTGACCTCTAAGAGATAAAAGATGGAAATGAAAGCCATCCCTGAATCCAGACTTATCCATTCTGATACTGTACACAGAGTGAATTAAAATAACTTCAAGAGCTATTTAACTACGATCAGGTCTATTTCTCATTTTGACCTATTAAACTAGAAATGCTCCAGAAGCCGCACTGTTCCTTCTGATTTATTTGTTTATAGAGAGCACGAGCAGGGGAGGGGCAGAGAGAAAGGGAGAGAGACAACCCCAAGCAGGCTCCACACTGTCCGAGCAGAGCCCAACGCAGGGCTCGAACCCACAAACTGTGAGATCATGACCTGAGCCGAAATCGAGAGTCGGATGCTCCACTGACTGAGCCACCCCAGGCGCCCCTGTACTGATCCTTCTTTTAAAATAAATGGTAAGTATTTACGTACGCAAAATTATCTAAGAACAAAGCTTTAGGCTGGAAAGTGCCCCTTCGCTTTTTCAGTCATTCCGTGTGTCAGGCTAAACGCAACCCTTAAAACAGATAAGCACACAGCACGTGAGTAGAAGTGTAAGTAAGTGTTCTACCTACTCACCCACACCCGCGCGTCAAGAACGAGAACCCAAGTTGGAACGCAGATGCAGGGAAGTCCAGAGTGATCTCCCGTGAAGGAGGTCTCACCCGCCCCACACTTACTAAAGCCACGGGTCCCCGACAGGTCCCCTCAGTGCAAGGTTTCCTGGACCCTTCATCTATCTCATCACAGACCAGCCACACCTTTCCCTCCACTCAGCCAGGCTGCCGAGAGAGCCCCTTCCCGCACAAACGCTGGCACACCCACTAGTCTATCCAGCCTTTTCCCAAGTTCCAGAACCCAGGCAAGGACTCATTCCTCTTGGCTTTTTCTTCGACCTGAAGCTGTCACCTTGCTGTTCCCCCCACACGGAGCACTGTACATGCCTGCCATGCATGCCTCGCGGGTTATGAAATCAGCGACTCCCTGAACCTCAAGGGGTCTCAGTTTCCCCAACCACAGGATAATGCTAATGGCACCAGCCACCTGCCAGGCCATCGGGGGACTCGGCAATAGCACCTACACATGACAGAGAGGCCCCGCACCATAAATAACAAGCCTTATTAATAAAATTAGTTCAAGACGAGCGCCAAAGAGAAGACGGCAACAGCAGCGGCTAACACACGCTTGGCCAGAACAAAAGAGGGTGCAGGGATTTTCTGATCCTCACTTCTACAAACTGTGCTTCCCTTTGACACAAGAGGAACTGAAACCGTCTTTCTCTTTCTTTTCTAAAGGGTTACTCCCGCCCACACAACTTTTTGCCCGTCAGGTGAAACTTCTTTCCAAGTTCTCAGGGTGCAACATTCTGTTCACGGGCAGGACAGTATACTATTGATTTCAAAGCATGTCCAAATATCGCTTCCAATTAAATTGACTGTAGCGCTTTAACCTCTCAGGACCAAATGGATTCCAATCTATTTGTTGCATGACCCTCATTTCCGTTGTGCCTTAAATAAATCCAGATTTCATTTGCGGCGGAATGGTTCCATCGGCCAACAGAAGTGGCTCATCCCCTGATCACTCTGGGTTGCAGGAGATGCGCAGCACCTGGAGACTCAAAATCGGATTTCTGCTGATCCGAAGGTTTGGGCTACTGGCCGGGGCCAAATCAGACTCCACAGAAATGGGGTCAAATGCTACGAAGGAACACGAAGTGATGCAAAGACCAGAAACAAAACAGTGACGCGTGGGTCCTCCCTGTCTCCCTAACGCCCACTTTGTCGCACGTTTTCAAGATGGCACACAGAGCTAAGTGCCAGTGAATATGAGGTATTTTTTTGCACCCCATCCCCGAGGTACTTCCCCGGGGCCGGCTGTGGCTTCCCTGGATGAAGTCAGAAGTTCGCTCCTGGCTCTCCGGCTGGGAAAGCACAAGACTTGGATGCTGAGCAGGAAGGGCTGTGCAAGCAGCTGCCTAAAGCCCAATCAGGTGAACGCAGATCAAGTCGGCCTGACCAGGTGTCTAAAAATACCTCGGTGACCCTCCAACACCGAAGAGGCCGTCACCACGGAAGAGCTCAGGTTTAGAAACGTGCCTGTCTGAGGTGCTCTGAGAATCCCTTTCATGAGAAGCTGCGAGGACTCAAAGGGAAAGAAGCCAGAGCAGCGGTAGTGGCCTCTGTTGGGATGTTCCATTCATAGGGGAGAAAGCGCCTCATCCATTCATGGTAGGGTCAGGGAGTCCTTCACCGGCGTCGGGTCGCCGTTCTCAGCAAGCTGAGCTTCCGGCAGCCTGGCATGGCCGCATCATTCAGAATGAGTGTCTATTAGGAAACCACCGCCAGAGCTATTATTAGAAGGGCCATCCCTCGGAAATTTTGCAGAATTTGCTTGAATCTGCTGAGCGGTTACTCTGCTAACGAGCTACTGGAGAAAGGCACCGAGTTCCTGCCCACACCGCTTTCAAAGCGCAGGACTGGTTCACCTCTCCCAAACGCGACAGGGACCGACGTCCGGGCATCTGTCTGCACTACCGAGGCAATGCCGTTTGGTCGTTTATAAACGACCGCGTCCTAAAGAAGGTTTCCTCCAGTTCTCCTCCCCCTTTCTCTATGCATCAAACTTGCTGCAGCCATTTGGAATGGAAAAGGGCAGTCAATTTCAGCACGCTCATCTGCCCGCCTCCTGCCACCCTCGGGCACCCCAAGCACAGGACTCCCCTGTCACTTCCATAAAAACGGGTTTTCTTTAAAAAAAAAAAAAAAAAAAAAATCCCACCCAGGTCTTACAGCAACGTCCTTTCCTTTCTCCCCGGGTAAATTCAGACAGCGTAAGGTGGAGATGCCGGAGAAAGTGTATGGGGGGAGGGGGCCGGCAGCAGAAGGGAGTGTGGTAGGTGCCGCACGTGGGGTGTGCATTGAAAAAAATGTCACATCCGCGACCTCAGAGACTCCACGCTCCCAGGGAAGAAGTGTCATGTCCCTTTCACCGGCCCCAGCATTTAAAAACGGACACCGAGGCGCTGCAGAATCCCTCCCGGCAGTCGCGGCTGGGAAACAAAGACACGTTACCTTTTATTTGCTGCGCTTCGCCCGGAGCCCAGGAACTCGAGGTTTGCAGCGGCGGATCCACCGGAACCGGCGTCCCATTCGCCCCGGGTGCGCAGGCCCGTGGCCTAGCCGGCGGCATCCGCGCCCGGCGCCTCCGCCTCCTCCGCGGCGCCCGCAGCCGCCCCGCCGGGTCCCGGCGCGCCCCCGCCGCCCCCGCCGCCGCCGCCGCCGCCGCCTCCGCCCCGGCCCCCGCCGCCCCGCCCCCGCCGCGGGTCCGCCGTCAGCCCATCGCCCGCTCGCGCCTCTCGCGCCGAGCCTGGCCGCGCGCCAGGGCGCACCGCCGCCGGCCCGCCCCCCGCCCGCGCCCGGCCCGCCGCATGCTGCGGGGCGCCCTGCCCGCCTCCACGCCCCGCGCCACGCCCCCCACGGCCCCCACCCCCACCCCTGCGCGCTGCACCCCCCCACCCCCACCCCGGCCCCCCGCCCCGGCGCGGCCGGTGAGGGCAGGCGGGCCGCGGGGAGGTGCGGAGGGCGGGCCCGGGCGAGTCCCGCTCCGCCCGCGTCCGGACAACAATGAGCGCCCGCGCCCCTGCGCTCGCCCCGGGAGCCGGCCGAGCCCCGCGTCCCCTCGCCGCTGCGCGCGCGGCCGGGACGAAGTTAGGTCCCGAATGCGGCCGCAAGCCGGGAGAGGCCGTGCGGAGCCAGGCGTGCGAGAGGCAGCGCAGGGATGCCGAAACGGAGGGCCCCCCGCCTCCCCGACAAACCCCAGCAGATCCACCGCGGGAAGCCCCCTCCTACCCTGGGAGCCGCCGGCGGAGGCCACCTGGGCCGCACTGGGCTGAAGGTGCGGCGCTTAGCCCTCCGCGTCGTCCAATTGTTATCTCCCTCAACTCTTTGGAAATGGAAGTTGCTGCGAGATAACCTCTTCTTGGGGGCTATTGTCAAGGATTCGCAACAATTACCAGGGAAAGGGAGACCTGCATTTCAAGAGACCTGGGGGAGGGCAACGGGCTGGCGCGTTGTCTTTCCAAAAAAAGAGAAACAAACTCAGGGAATATCCCTACCGAGAACAATAACTCAATTCACATTATACGTCTAAATGTTTACTGCTTCAGCAGCTCAATTTGCCCTAGACACATTTTTTTCACGAATTGTCAAAACATGGTTTGATTATAAAATAAAGGGAGAGGCAGACAAGAGCACCCGCTTATTGTGGGTGGGAAAGCCCGCTTGTCTCAGGGGTAAAATCTTTCTCTAGAACTCAGTCATCGCTTGAAATCCCAACATCTCTCCCTGCCTCCCTCCCTCCATCCATCCTTCCATCCCTCCCTCCCTCCCTCCCTCCTTCCCTCCATCCATCCACCCCCAGCCTCTATCCATCCATCCCTCCCTCCTTCAAGGGAGAGATTGCTTCCCTTTCCACCATCACTGAAGGACCTATTAGATCTGGCACCATTATTTCCATGATAGCAGCAGGAGCAAAGACTTAAACATTCGAAATAAAAAGAAACATTGCATATTCCATCATCCCAATAATTGAAAGTTAAGTCTTTCCAGACACAGTTCATAGATTCTCTAAAGATCTCAGGCGAAAATTTCTGGCAGTTTGGGAGGTGTTGGCTTTGGTCAACAGAAGGGAATCTCTGTATACAGGTAGCATTGGAGAAAAAGGTGAGCCTGTGATAAAGAATACCTAACTTGTTTCAGCCTGTTGTGGTCACATCTCCTGACCGCAGGACTTGACTTGATTTTCTGAATCTGAGTCAGGGGAGGCCATATTTGAATGGGATGTTTCTGTACTTTGGGAGTCCTTGAAGACGGTTTTAATGCAAAGCCCAATTCTTTCATAATGCAGTTGGCACTCTCAGAGGGAAAGCTATTTCTTTGGAAGAGTATTTCCAGTGCTGATCTGTTTTGACTGCACCGGCTAGTGAACGGATGACAGAGGAGGTGTTCAGACCCTTCTCTTGGGGTATTTAGTTCCCATCCTTAGAAAGAGTCGTTGGATTGTTTCTACTATCTACCTGATGCTTTTCCACCTTGGCCAGGGGAGTTGTTAATATATCCTGAACTGCACTCGTCTCTGGCAAATCCTCTTTCCGAATTCCCCGTCTTAACTACAGAGCTTCCCTCCTCCCAGCACAAGCCAGAAACAGGGAGAGAGGGGTCTTTAACTCCTTTCTTTCTCTCCTTCCTTACCTTCAAGTTATCACTAAGCCTGCCCTCATAAATGGCTCTGGAAAGGTCCTTGAGAGCAGCCCTTGTCTGACTTGTTCCAACAATGCCTGGTGATGTTAATCTTTGCCAAATGAATAACCCCGGGCCCAGCCTCATCGGTCCCCGTTGCCTTTCACTGGGAGGTCTCTGCAGCCTCCTGACTGGCCTGCCCTCTTGTCCCTCAAATGGGTTCTCCACACCAGCTCAACTCCCCCTAGAACTCGGATCTGATCACAGGACTTCTTTGCTTCAGCCCGTTCAGGGCTTCCCTGGTTCTTAGGGATAGAGTCTACACTTCTTCAGATGGCCAGAATGTCGCGAGCACCGGGCCCTCCTGATCCATCCGGCCGTATCTCTCACCACCAGACCCCACCAGGGGCCATCTCACCCTCTACCCTCAGCTATATAACCCTCCTGCACATACCCTCTGTTTCAGATTCTCCCTTTGTTACCTGGCAACCAGTGACCTCCAAAACATCTCAGATCAGGTCATAATCTCTGTGAATAAGCATGTCGGTAGCTTCTCATTGCTACTGAAACCATCACGTTATCACATTATTCTCCTGCCCCTGCCCCACCCTGTGCTTTGCCACACAGGGCCACATTTCTGCCCTTGAAAGATTCTTCTCTTTTAAGTTTATTTATTTATTTTGAAAGAGAGAGAGTGTGCGAGTGGGGGAGGGCCAGAGAGAGGGGGAAGAGAGAGAATCCCAAGCAGGTTCTATGCTGTTAGCGTGGATCTGGACATGGGGCTTGAACCCATGAACCGGGAGATCACGGCCTGAGCCGAAACCAAGAGTGGGACGCTTAACCGAACAAGCGCACTCAAGCGCCCCTACTCCTGGAAGATTCTTTCTTCCCTTGGCTTTTGCATTTCTTGTTCCTTCTGCCGGAAATACTCATCCACTCTCCCAGCCCCACTCTTTGCATAGCTGGCTCCTTGCCATCCTTTAGGTTTTAGTTCAAACGCTGCTGCCTCCTAGATCACCTTTTCTGATCACCACCCACCCCACTGCCCCGCCCGCCCGCCGGCCCGCCCGCACCGGACCCACCAGGTAGCCTTTGTATCATTATTCTGTTTATTTTCTTCTTAGCACTTAACCACAATGTGTAGAGAGAGAGCCCTGTGTTAAGAGCTCAGACTGCCTGGGCTTGGATCTTGCCTTGGCCACCTGCTAGCTGTGTAGCCTCAGGCAAGTTTCATAACCTCTCTGTGCCTATTTTCTCATCTATGAAATGAGGATAATAAAGGTTGTTCTGAGCATCAAATGAATCAATGTCTGTAAAACACCTAGGACAGGGTCTGTTTAAGCATAAGTCCCGGGAGGGTCTTCGTGTGTTTTATTCTCACTCTGGATCTCTTTACCCACTATGCCTTATATGTTTGGGGCCCAGACTAAGAAAGGATACACATTTAAGGAAGAAAACTTTTATTTGAAGAATTTAAGTCCCGAGAGAAACAGGCCATGGTAAAACTTGATAAATGAGATAAAATTCAAACTTAAATCATCTGGAAGTTAATGGCAATGTGAAGGTAATGTATCCTCTGTTTCACCAGTGGTGATCCTTGGAGTTGATGGATGACCAGCTTTGCCAGTCAGAATTCCGTAATGGTTTGTTTTCCAAAGCGCAGCTGATGCCGCCACCAAGAATTCAGGCAGTTACTTGCAAAGGCATAAAGAATCAAAGGATCTTTGCAAAGTGTTGAGGCATCAGCCAGCCCTAACATGCAGTCTTGATGAAAGAATACAGTGTTTCCATTTTCAGCCTGAGTTTAATACTTTTTGAAGAGTCTAATTTGAAAAGAAGAAAAAGAAACGTGGCTGGCTGGTTTCTGGACATTTGCTTTTGTGTTTCCTTTCACTGCTGGAGAAGATTCAGAAAGAAGG
Source organism: Panthera leo (assembly GCF_018350215.1). NCBI lineage: Eukaryota > Metazoa > Chordata > Mammalia > Carnivora > Felidae > Panthera > Panthera leo. The sequence continues at coordinate 12,586,541 of NC_056685.1, forward strand.
AGAAATACATTTCCTTTTGTCCCTCCGGAGAGCAAGCAGGATTTTGCGACTTGAATATCTGGGGTTCCCCTTGCCTCTTAAACAGAGTTAGGGAGGCTCATTTTGAAAAGAGCCAACTTCTCAAAGAGCGGAGAGGTGCTCCGAGGCTTGGAAATGGGGGGTGGAGATGGGTGGTATTACCCCCAGAAGAGGGAAAGGAGTGACATCTGTATGTATGGAGAGGCCCGTGCAATGTCTATGTAGTGCCTCAAGAGGGCGCCAGACATCTGACGGGGCAGCATGTGGACAATGGGTGGGGGTACTAAGTTCTAAGAGGTGAATCTTTGGCACAGTAAAGGGTCTTGGGGTTTGCCCCGCCGGAGGGATGGAGCCTTTGGTTTTAAAATGGACCTTTAAAATGGATCTGTGGCAACTATGTTGGATTGATAAACAAGAGACCCTTTCCTGGTTTAAGGTACAACGTGAGCTGGGGAGAGGAAAGGAGTGAATTCCTGCCACCGACGTGAGTGGGGGATGTAGTCAGATTTCATCGGGTTTAGAGAAGTAAATTAATGTGATGTTTTTTATGCCCAACGTTGCAGAGCAAAAATTAAAGCTGCTACATGAGTGAAAAGTACCAGGTTCTTAACTCTGGGATCTGAAGTCACAGCTTTCCTAAACAAGTTCTGGGCAGTATGCAGGCCATTAGCAGAAGGTTCTTCAGCTAGCATCTTGGCCGGAGTACCACTGCTGGCGAAGAAAGATGGCCCCCACCCCTACCTTTGTGTAACTGCCTCGCTGGGGACAAATACCAAGTGTCTGAGTCTGAGAGTGGGTCTCAGCCTGGGTTACGTAATCCCTTCCAGGAACATGGATAGCCCTGGGCTCCAGCTTCGAAGGCCCATTGGGACCTTGAATGAGTCTCTTAACTCTTTGGTGCCCGTTTCTTCACCTTTACAACAGGCCTCACGATATCTATCTCCAGCCTTATGAAGAGTATGGGTTCGACACATGCTGAGGATTTTCAAAACCATACAACTGATAACGATATCTTACATTATTACAAATACGTACTCTGTGCCAGGCACAGTGCCATGAACTTTCCAAGCATTCATAAATTTGATCATCCCAAGATTCCTATGAGGTGAAAGTTATTTTTATTCCCCTTCTACAGATGAGGCACCTGGGGGGTTAAAAAGGTTGAGTAACTTGCTGAAGCAGCTCTGTTAATCAGATTTGAACCCAAAGTCATTCTTTTGTGGCTCAGAGCCCTTATCTTTCATGTTTAACTCCCACCTATATATTGGAGATCGCAATGAACAAGGTAGCCAGCTTACTTTACATACACTATTAATTATGGATTGAATCACAGTCAGAGCTGGATGGCACCTGGAAATGAGGGTAGTATGTACCTCTACATTAGTTCCTAACCTGCCCCATATGGACAAAGACTTACATTTCATTTGTATATTTCCAGAGAATAGCACTGGTGTCTTTTCCTTTCATACTCCAACCAGACTTTAAGGATAGAGCAAGACCCCTCTGGGGCAGGTTAAAGTGCTTGACTGATTAAAAAAATTTTTTTACTGCTTACTTATTTTTGAGAGAGACAGAGTACAAATGGGGGAGGGACAGAGAGAGAGAGGCAGACAGAATCTGAAGCAGGCTCCGGGCTCCGAGCTGTCAGCACAGAGCCCGACGCTGGGCTTGAACCCGTGAACCATGAGATCATGACCTGAGCCGAAGTTGGACACTTAACCAACTGAGCCACCCAGGCACCCCAAAATGCTTGACTGATTTTAAGGGAACCCTGTTTTATTTTTATACCCAATCCTCTTTTCTCCTCCATCCCAGGTCAATTAAAGGCCAATTCTGAACCACTTCAACCCAAAGGAATTCCATCTCCTCTCATGGCTTTGACAACAAGTACTGAAAACCATGTTTCCCTGGGGGACACGAAGACATCATTTACTGGCTGTGTTTTATTTCGTTATTTTTTTTTAAATAGCGATATCATTTTTAATAGCTATGTTTTATAATCTTGTTATGTTCTCGTTACATTAGATTATTGCTTATTATTTTTTTTCCTGGTTGGGAAACACGGTTTTGACTGCCTTAACTCACGGCAACAAAAACCCAGGGCAATTCTCTCTGAAACACGGACGAGAATCAATCAAAACATCACAAGCTAATTGTAATTGTGAAGTCCTGGGAGCAAATGTATTGCAGTGAGTGCCACAGTATAAACCCGGTATACATTAGCAGCACGCTCAAGTACATAGGTTAGCTCTCTCGCCAAACCCTTTCTGTGTATTTACTCAGAAATGGGTATTAATAACCATAGTTACCACTTTGTTGGCACATACCAAGCCCCAGAACTGATTATGCACTTTACATATAACTCATTTAATCTTCTCACAGTCCCTATGAGGTTGGTACTATTGTCAACCCCATTTAGGACAAAGGAAATTAAGGCACAGAGAGGTTTTATAACCCACCTCAGGTCCCGCACCTGACAAGTAGGACACAGTCTCCTGACTTCACAGTTGGCGTATTTAACGCTCACCCATCTTAACCTGCTAATGGTCAGGTCCTTGGAGACATAGGATTCCTTATGGTGCCCGAAGCCAGTGTCCGTCAGCAGGAACTCAATCCTTGTAATCTATTGTCATAATAACGAGGCCCATTGCCTCATCACAAAAGGTAGTCAGGACAGAAATATTTGTGAGATTGAATGGGAAAAAAGTTCAGCACGCGTTGTGTGTTCAGTCGTAACTTCTAATAGTGTGGCGGCTTCTGTGCGGGTGACATCAATCAATCAATCTCTCAGGCAAGCAATAAGAACGTATTGAAATGATGAGTTGGTGTGGGAGGAAGAGGCCCGGGATTTATGAGAACACAGGCCCCCGTGTCCCAGGGAGAAGAAGGCAAGTCGGTTTCTTAGAGTTGGGATGGGGCTGGAGGCGGTCATGCTGGTGATATGATGATTTCTTCTGCCACCGAAACCAAATCTGACCTGCCCCCAAATTAGCAGGGCAGAGAATCGTCAGAATTCACGTTATGAATTTGGGGAGTTCGGTGTAGCAAGTTTCTAGAGTTCTGGCTCACCAAATAGAAACCAAGTAGAAGCTGGTTAGGCTATTTGTTGAAATGAGGATTGGACACACGCAACTAGATTTGATACACATAAAGAGAGAAATGCGTCTGGAAAACAAAGAAAGCTGACAATGCCTATACATAGAGAGCATTGAAAGCTATGGAAATTGATGGGATCATCTAGGAAGATTGTCCAGGAAAGTGGGGAAAGAAGAGGGCTCTGGACCCAGCTCTGAGATAGTGGTTCTCAGACTTACACCGGCATCAGGATCACCTGGATGCTTGGTCTCAGTTTCCCCCAGAGTTTCGGATTTATACGCCTGTGGGGGGGGGGGGGGGATGTAAGTATTTGCATTTCTAATGAATTCCCGGGTTGTTAATTCTGCTGGTAAACTGAATGGATACCACTATTCCATTTGGGCCTTGACTTTGCTCCAGGCATCCTAGCCTCCAGGCTGTAGTCCCTACTCTTCAGGCTCTCTAGCCCCAGGGTCTTTGCACTTCCCTCTGCCTGGAATGCACTTCCCCAGATATCAGGAGGAATTAAACCAGCATCTTTTTCAGATCCTTGCTCAAATGTTACCTTATTAGTGAGATCTTTCCTGACCATCTTTTCTTTTCAGTAGAGAGGAATAGAAGTTTTAGTTTTTTATAACTGTGTCACTCACTTCTTTATTTTCTAATTTATATTTTAATGTTTATTTATTTTGGAGAAAGAGAGATAAAGCATGAGCAGGGGAGGGCAGAGAGAGGGAGACACAGAATCTGAAGGCGGCTCCAGGCTCTGAGCTGTCAGCACGGAGTCTGGTGTGGGTCTGGAACCCACGAACCATGAGATCATGACCTGAGCCGAAGTCTGATGGTTACCTGACAGAGCCACCCAGGAGCCCCTCACTCAATTCTTTAAATGCTCCAAATGACGGTGATGTATGCCCATCTTCCTTAAAAACAACCACTCCTCCCATTGGCTCTCCTGCTCCTGCCCCTCCCCCTGATCCCTTCCCTGTTATATTTTTCTCTATTGTCCTTATCACCTTCTAACAAGACTATATACAACTTATTCACCTACATGCTTTGTTTATTACCTGACCCTCCCAGGAGACCAGGGATTTACGTCTGTTTTGTTTATTGCTGACTCTTCTGAGCCCAGAACAGTCCCTGGCCCGTATTAAATGCTCAATAAACATTCATTGAAGGAATGAATAAAATGAATGAATGAACATTGTCAGACGTGGAATTGTGGATGTAAGAATTTAGTTCTGATGGATACCCTTCCTAACTGGTTACCTCCCTAATCAAACTGGAATTGTTCTATTGTGAAAAAAATCTGCTTTCCCACCAGGGGTAAAACATCAGGGGTACAGCTCCTGACTTGGTATGTCTTCATCGTAGGCACTGGTTGGGGCTGGGACGCGGGAAGCCACCTCCCTGTCTTCCTTTCGCTGACCACCCCCTCCTGCCTGTGCAGCCCCCCCACTCACTCTCCCCTGCTCGCCACGTCCCACCCCTGAGAAGCACTTGCTCAGGTCCCCGTTTTGGTCCTGCTGCACCTGTGCACAGAAGGCCTCCCTCCCCTCCCTTCACCTGCCACCCCTCAGTCTTCCACACTCGCTTTGCAGGGAGCCTTCGCCGAGGCCCCGCTCCCTTGCCCCAGGAGAGCCTACTTGTATCTGCGCGTACATAACACTTTATCATCTACATTTCCGCACATGCCTGTGTTTGTCACCCTGCTGGGGATTCTTCACAGGCAGACATCACGGCAATGCTGTCTCTGTTTTTGTTTCACGAACTGTATTTCACTCCGGGTCGCCTACATGTATTAATCTGAACAGGGTGTGTTTAATTTTGCTTTATCGCTTTCCTTTGGCCAAGCATTGTGATAATTGCCCAATAGGTTTTTATAATTAAATCCACCCTGCTAATCTAAAAAACAGGAGACGAGCCTGTGATGGTAGAAAACAGCGTTTGACCGGTGTGGATCAGCGATTCCATACCGTTGTCTTCCTCAAGGCGGCCTAAATGATGGCCAGTCTGAAACCGTAAGTAGGCTCGGCCTCCCACACGTGAGCCCGGGGCCAACACCCAAGCCCAGCTTTTGTGGAACACCTGTGGTATGTTCTAAAGATCCCTGTGTCTGTGGAGGCCTAATAAAAACACTAACCCAGCACATGTCATTTCTCTCTTACGATGGTTGTCCTTCCATCTCTCCTTTGAGTGTTCACTCGGTCTAAATTGCTCTGGTTTTGGCTGGTGGAAGCCCAACGCTCTTCCTTCATACTCTTTGACCCTCTGGGGGGTGGGGGGGGGGAGGTGGGGGGCTGTGTTCTTCAGAAGATCTCCCAGGTCTTTGCCCCATTCCTACTGCTTTCTGCCACTCAAAATTCCAAAACAAAGCAAATAAACATTATGGTCTGAACAGCTGATCCTGAGGAGGAGCCAGGATGTCTAAGGACGATTTTGGTCTTAAGGGGGGTACAAGCGAGGAGACACGGTGGAGAGAAAGGAAAGTATCGTTCGGATCTTCAGAGAATGCCCCCCTGGACCCTTTACCCAGAAAATTCCCTTGTGGCGCCTGGGTGGCTCAGTGGGTTAAGCGTCCGACTTCGGCTCAGGTCATGATCTCACGATGCGCGGGTTCGAGCCCCGCGTCGGGCTCTGTGCTGACCGCTCAGAGCCTGGAGCCTGCTTCGGATCCTGTGTCTCCCTCTCTCTCTACTCCCCCCCCCCCCCCCCCCACCCACTTGTGCTCTCTCTCTCTCTCTCTCTCAAAAATAAACATAAAAAATTAAAAAAAAAAAAAAAAAAAGAAAATTCCCTCGCACACAGTTATCACCTCACCTGGGACCAGGTGCCCATCCTCGCCATTACTGTCATCACCGCTCTCGTTTACTGAGTGGTGCCGGGCACGTCACACACATCCTCTACAGTCCTTGCGGTAACACGGCACAGTGGGTATTGTTAAATCCCATTGTACAGAGCCAGAACTCGAGGCTCGGATACATTGAGTAACTTGCCAGAAGTCCACACCCAGAAAGAGGCAGATGTGAATCTGAGTCTGTCTCCAAGGCCTCCAGTGTATTCTGTCCACTGAGGCTTAATTTCGAGCAAAAGCAGAAATTGCTCATTGAAGGGCTCCCAGGAAGAAGCGTCTCGGGACTGCTTTCTGGAGGGGTGGATGGATGGAGGGGAGGAAGGAAAGGGAAGCAGGAAGCACCGACGACAACATTCAGCAATGTGACATTTTGCTGATCGCCACGCCACACTGACCCTGGCCATCAAAATCGTCCGCACCCAAGCAGAGCTCTGCAGACGCATGGAGGTATTCGTTCTCCAGTGGGACCAAGTCCAATGATGGGGCATAACTGAGTCACTGTCGGCTCCCAGTTTGCCAACCCGACATGACTCTTGGTATGTACTTTTACAACAGCTACGTAAGGAATCTATTTTCACCATGATCCTTGCGGTTCATACAATCAGGTCTCCGATTCTGCTCCCCATCCCGGTAGGGCTTGGAACAGGTCAGTCTGAGTCTTTGGGCAGGGGCTTCCTTATCTGTCCACCTAGCAAGTTGGGACTGGAGTTATGATCCACTTTCCCACCCAAAGATGCTGAGAGCAGCAGGGTTGGGGTTAGGAGTGTAGACGGTGGCACTACACGGCGTGGATTTGAACCGCAAATCGACAACTTACTAGTTGTGTGGCCTTAGGCTAACGAGTTCTAAACTCTCAGGTTCCCCCTCATAGGTCTGCTACGAAGGTCGCACTGCATAATGTATGTGAAATTTTCGGCACAGAGCATGTGTTTAATAAAACATATGCTATTAGTATTCTTACTTGCTTTCTCTGCGTCATCTAAGAGCATGAAATCTGGCAGCTTTCGTGTCTGTATAACGCCCCTTTGCCCACCACATTAGATGTTGATTCTTGGTTTGAGCCCTCTACCTAAGTGTGGTGAGCTTTAATGAGATCCCAGGTGAGCTAAGCCCTGTAAATAAATCAGAGGAAATGTTCTTGCCCTAAATAACTGTGTCCTGAATTCCATTCCTTTCCTCTGGGTACCCTGCGTGCCCTCTCCTGGTAGAATGTTCACCTTGCTCATCTGTGACTAACCTAAGAAGGATTCAAGTTCATTTCAGTGGCCCGCAACTTTGGTCACCTACTGAGGGTGTATGGTTTGCTTTAAATGGATGCCCGTAGGAATGATGACCGGTCACAGCATTTACTCCTGGAGCGTCCCTCCATTTCGTCCTCAGATGTGGGGAATAGCATATCAACACCCACATGTGAACTTCTGGCTCCTTCTGCCTGCTCAGACCCTTGAAGCCCCAGGTCACCCAGCAACGCTGAAGTGACACAGAGCCTCCCCAATTTTATTTGCGTCTTAGGAATCTAAATTCAATTTCATTTTATATAAGAAGAATTTCGTAAGCTTGTTCGATCTCCACTTCAATGGCAAGTCCGGTGGGGGTTCCAGATTAGACCGAAACAAAATGCCCTGCCCGGTCCCTCCTGGAACACTTTCCGTGCCTGTCTGGCTGTGGTCTTACTCGTTATTCACAGTAACGCTCTGAGGGTCCTAGGCTTCTGGAAGCACTTTGGCTGCACGGATGAGGAAACAGGTGCTCAGGAGCTCCTGGCCAGCCTCAGGGCTCCCAATGAATTTGTGGGACATCTAGCTTCTCACACTAGATAATGAGCACAGCACATCAGTATTTCTCACCTACCGGCACCTGCACAAGGTTGTTGCTAGATCATATATTGAAACGCTCATAAGTTACTTCCTACTCTACTGGGTTCCTCATAATACAAAGGTACCTGGAATTCTTTTTCTTTGGATTTTGCTGTCCTTCTTCAGAAAGTATGTTAACTAATAAAACACAGGAGCATTCAGGAAAGTACAGAAAATGTATTAGAGTACTGAATAACTACCAGTAAGACTGAACATTTGGCCCTCTGTGCTTTAGCCTTTCTATTTTTTTATTGAGATATAATTGATGTGTAACATTGTGTAGGTTGGGGGTGTACAATGTGTTGATTTGATACAACAAATCATTTTATATATTTTTGTATTTTTTTATATTTGTATTTATATATTTTTATATTTTTGCAATTGGATTACCACCGTAACTCCTCTATCGTGTCACATAATTATTATTATTCTTTTTTGTGGTGAAAATAGTTGAGATCTAGTCTCTTAGCAACTTTGAAATTTATAATACGATATTGTTGACTGTAATCACTACGCCGTGTCTTAGATCTCCAGAACTTACTTGCTTACGAATGGCAAGTTGGTGCCCTCTTCTCCTACCTGCCAGACTCTGATAATCACCCGTCCACTCGGTTTTTATGAGTTTGGGTTCTTTAGATTCCAGGTATAAGAGATATCATACAGTATTTGTCCTTATCCGATTTATCTCACTTAGCATAATGCCCTCAAGGTCCACCCACGTTGTTCCAAATGCAGACTGACTTTCCTACTGAAAGAGAGGGAAGGAGAGAAGGGGGGAGGGAGGAAGGGAAGGAGAGAGAGAGACAGAAAGCCACACCTCTCAATTTTTCTCTTTCCCTCCCCAGAGGCTGAGGCTCTCCTAAAGCTGCCGTATATCATTCCGCGATTGGTTTGTCCTTTGATGGTGAAATGAATGCAGCCATGAACAGTATATACTAGTCTGTGTGTCTTCAAACCTTATAGAAATGCAACCAAACAGATTTATTCTTTCACAGCTTATTTTCCATGCAACATAATGTTGTTGAGATTTATCAACATTGACACAATTAGATTTAGTCCATCCATTTGACTCTATTGTACAAATATAGACCCCAAATTACTTCTCTCTCTCTTCCTGAGGAGCAAACTACTAAGAGCTCACTGTTACAGTGGGCCAGGACCTTCACTCTTGCTGTTTCTTCTGCCTCACACGGTTGCTTCCCAGTTATTCATTCAACAACATCCTCACAATTAACTCCCTCATTCCTTCAGAGTTTTATCCAATGGTCACTGGGATTGCCAGAGAAAATACGGGACATCCAGTTAAATTTGAACTTCAGGTAAACAGTGAGTAAGTGTGTGTGATATAAGAAATGTCCCGAATATTGTGTGGGACATGCTTATTATTCTTAAAGAAAATTCACTCATTATCTGAAATTCAAGTTTAAGGAGGGGGTGTGTGTGTGTGTGTCTTGTATTTTTATTTGCTGAATCAAGCAGCCCCAATTGTCATGAGGCTGTCTCTGTCCGTCCCATTAATGTTTTTAATCCCCTCCCAGTGCTTCCTAATCTCTTTGTTTTATTTTTCCCCATAGCACTTATCACCAATTTTCCTGCCATGTGTTTTCCTCACTTACTTGGCTTATTTCACATCCTCCTCCTCTAGAACAGAAGCCCCCCTGAAGGTAGAATTTTTGTTTGTTTTGTCCTCTGTTGTATCTGTCATCCCTAGAATAGTACATAGGACCCAGTATATGCTCAGTGAATATCTGCTGGATGATGGATAAATGAAAGAATCTAAAGATCACGTACATCACCTTAGCACCTGTCTGAGAACTTCTTTAGGGTAAACACTTGGGAATGGTATTGCTTTTGTAGGGGAGGGGTCTTTACCAGGTATTGCCAAACTTCTCTTCAAAACGATGGAACTAATTTTCATTCCCGTCACCAATGTATCAAAATCCCCATTTCCCCTGTGTTCTCTTGCTTGCTACCTCTCTCTCCCTCTCCCTTTCTCTTTGAAAACCCAGTATTTTTAATTTTGTAGCAATAATTAAAAACCAGTGTGGAAACATAAAATACCCACCAGTGAATTATAGCTAGTTGAGTTCATAACAGTAATCGTTCATCTGAAAGGTGTCAGATGTCCTTATTTAAAAGATGGGTTAGTTGCGGGGCGGCTGAATGGCCCGGTCGGTTGGGTGTCTGACTTCAACTCAGGTCATGATCTCATGGTTTGTGGGTTTGAGCCCTGCGTAGGGCTCTGTCCTGACAGCTCAGAGCCTGGAGCCTGCTTTGGATTCTGTGTCTCCCTCTCTCTCTGCCCCTCTCCCACTCTTACTCTGTGTCTCTCTCCTTCGAAAATAAATAAACATTTAAAAAATTTTTTTCAAGATGGGTTACTTATTGTGGATGTGAAAACACTCCTAAACCCTGGTATCTCTCGTGTAAGGAAAACAAAAATTGCACAAACCCATCACTACTGCAGTGACATTGAAAAGGCCATCATACAAATTTTGAAGGAAAACCACCTTAAGGTTATTATTTTTCAACTAAAAAGGAGGAAGTCTTGGCCAGTACTAAGCAAAGCTATGAATGTTTTTTCCTGCACATGGTAAGATTCCTTCTACAAAAAGGAAGTTCTACAAATGAATGCAAAGAGTTGATGGGGAACAATAAGCCTTTTGTAATCGTAAATTCGTTTCCTGTTATGAAAGCCATCAAGATGAGGGTAAAATAAAGAAGAATACACTCATCTTCACTGAAAGCCTTAAGTAGCCAAGAATTTAAGAGATTGACTACTGGACCAGAGACACTCCCATCTGCAAGAAGATGCATTTTTTTTGACACCTCCATATGCCGAAGGCTAAAAATCGCTCCATAGTTTGGTAGCATCCCAGGGAATCGTTAGGGATTATGCTGGCGTAGCACGTAAAGCAGGTGAGAAATTGTTGCTCTTTCTATACCCGCATATGTATGCACATCTGTGTCCTCAAAATGCTAAGGCACCAAAACAAAGAAGGGAAACTCTCTGGACCCGGAAACTGACAGCTTTAGTTTTCTTCACTTTTCTTTAACACAGTTCATTTTTCCAAGATGGATAGGCACAATTTAAATACTTTCCATTTTCGATTTTCCTGTATTTTTTTCCTGATGGTAAATAATTTAAATTCAGCAAATAGAGGCTTTATATCCTGGAAAGGAATGCAACATTTTTAAGGAATGTGAGACAAGCAATGAGACTAGAAAGAAGCATCCTTCAACAACCAGTGTTGTTGAGAACGGGGAGAAATTGGAACCCTCGCACGTTGCTGGTGGGAACGTAAAATGGTGCGGCTACTTTGGAAAACAGTCTGATATATCCCCAGTGTGAATCAAAGAGTGACCATATGACTCACTCTTAGGTGTATATCCAAGAGAAATGAAAACATACATCACACAAAAACTTGCCTGTGAACGTTCACAGCAACATTAGTCAAAATAGGCAAAAGTGGAAATAACCTAAATGTCCCTCAACCGGTGAATGGATGGATAAACAAAATGTGGTCCACCCATACTGTGGAATATTATTCAGCCATTGGAAGGAATTAAGGACTGGACAGCTACACGTGAAAGAATGAAAACTGGACCACCTTCTCACACCGTACACAAAATAACTCAAAATGGTTTAAAGACCCAATGTGACACCTGAAACCATAAAACTCCTAAAAGAAAACATAGGCAGTAATCTCTCGGACATCAGCCTTTGCAACATATTTACAGATCTATGGCCTCAGACAAGGGAAATGAAAGTTGTTGCACAATGAAGGAAACAATCAGCAAAACAAAAAGGCAACCTACCGAATGGGAAAAGACATTTGCAAATGATAGATCTGATAAGGGGTTAGCATATGTATGTGCGTATGTATGTATATAAACTGACACAACTCAACACCAAAAAAACCAATCTGATTATAAGATGGGCAGACTATCTGAATCGATGTTTTTTCGAAGACATAAAGATGGCCAACAGACACAGGAAACAATACCCGACATCACTAAATTATCAGGGAAATGCAAATCAAAACCACAATGAGATGTCACCTCACACCTGTCAGAATGGCTCCTATAAGAAAGACAAGAAATAACTAGGGTTGGCAAGGATGTGGCAAATATGGAAACTCTGTCCACAATTGTAGATTGGTGTAGCCACTTCAGGAAACAGGTTACTTAAAAAACTAAAAAGAGAGATACAATAGTATCTAGTAATTCCAATACTGGGTGTTTATCCAAAGAAAAGGAAAGCACTAATTCAAAAAGATACATACCTCCTTGTGTTTGTGGCAGCATTATTTACAAGAGCCAAGATGCAGAAGCAGCCCAAGTGTCGGTCAATTGACGAATGGCTACCGAAGATGTGGCACGCACGCACACACACACACACACACACACACACACACACACACTGGAATATTAGCCACAAAAGAGAATGAAATCTTGCTATTTGCAACAACATGGATGGACCTAGAGGGTATTATGCTAAATGAAATAGGCCAGTCAGAGAAAGATAAATACCATCTGATTTCACTTATATGTTGAATCTAAAAAGCAAGTGAACAAATAGATACACACCCCCCAAAATAAGCAGACTCTTAAATTTTTGTTTAAGTTTATTTGGAAAGAGAGAGAAAGAGAGAGCATGCGGGTCAACAGGGAAGGGACAGAGAGAGGGAGGGAGAGAATCCCAAGCAGGCTCTATGCTATCATCACAAGGCCTGATGTGGAACTCAGTACCACAAACCGTGAGATCATGACCTGAACTGAAACCAAGAGTCAGACGCTTAACTGACTGAGCCTCCCAGGAGCCCCCCATTTTTTTTCTAAACTTTTTTCCCCAAAACTAAGCATACTCTTAAATACAGAGAAAAAACCTGGTAGTTGCCAGAGGGGAAGTGGGTAGGGAGGATGGCCAAAATAGATAAAAGGATTAAGGAGTACATACTTTCAGTTATAAAATAAGTGACAGAGATGAAAAATACAGCAATGGGCAGAGTCAACACTATTGTAATAACATTGTATGGTGAGAGCGACTACACTTAACGGCGATCACTGAATAATATAAAAAATTGTCGAATCAGCGCGTTGTACACCTGAAACTAATATAACATTGTATGTTAATTTTATTTCAATAAAAAAATAAAGTAAGGACAAAAGGGCAAAAAAAAAAAAAAAAGGAATTAAGGACTGATCTATGATACAGCACGGATGAGCCTTGAACACATTATGCTGAATGAAAGAAATTGGTTACAAAAGATGACATATTGTAGGATTCCATTTATGCAAAATGTCTGAAATAGATAAATCTACCTATAAAGAAAATAAACTAGTGGTCGCTGAGGGTTAAGGTGATGGGGCTATCGTGGGGTGGGGAGGGTGATACTTAAAGGCTACAGGGTTTCTTTTTGGGAACGACAAACATGTTCTAAAACTGATGATGGTAAGAGTTGCATTATTCCTTGAGTATACTAAAAATCACTGAATTGCACACCTTCATGGGTGAATCACAAGGTGTGTGAATAATAAGCATTCTGGGGGCTCCTGAGTGGCTCAGTTGGTTCAGTGCCCAACTTCGGCTCAGGTCATGATCTCACGGTTTGCGAGTTTGAGCCCCGTGTTGGGCTCTGTGCTGACAGCTCAGAGCCTGGAGCCTGCTTTTGATTCTGTATTTCCCTCTCTCCATCTGTACCTCCCCAGCTCATCCCCTGCCCCCTCTCAAAAATAAATAAATAAACTTTAAAAAAAAAACAACCCCAAAACATCCCGACTGTTCCCAGGCTCTGGTTCATGTCTTTGGTCTTTTCTGCCTTTAGGATCATTGGTACTGGAGGATTCTATTATCCTAACAAAAAGTCTGGATACAATCTTCTCAAGTACACGATCCCCGTTGCTTCACCTAACAAACATTTACTGAGATCTTACCAGTCAGACACTATTTTTATTTTAGTTTAATTTTAATTTCTTTAATGTTTATTTCTGAAAGAGGGAGAGACAGGGCATGAGCGGGAGAGGGGCAGAGAGAGAGGGAGACACAGAACCCGAAGCAGGCTCCAGGCTCTGAGCCGTCAGCCCGGAGCCCGACACGGGGCTCGAACCCACGAACCACGAGATCATGACCTGAGCCGAAGTCCGATGCTCAACCGACTGAGCCACCAGGGGACAGACACTATTTTTAGGACTATGGATAGAGTTAGTGAACAAAACAGATCCCCCCAAATTCTCTGTATGCGTGCACCTGAATTTTGACAACAGGCTTAGCGGGAGCCTAAAATGTCATGTGGTAGACCCCAAAGCTGTGCGATATTAGCATTCAAAATAAATCACAGTGTTCTTGACAAGGGTGTTCACGGGACTGATACATTCAGAACATAAATGAATTGCTGTGTTCAGTTCCACGGGCTACGTTTTAAGATGAATGTTTGCAAATTTCACCATGTCAAGAGGAGAGCCATCAGGACGGAGAAGCCCTCAGGGTCAACTTCACTGGTTGAAGGGGTGGTGACGTTTGGTCTCAGAAGGGACAGCTCCAGGAGAAGGAAGGTGGGTGGGAGGCAGCTTCCTGGAGGGCAGTTCTCGGGGAGGTCCTGTGTGTTGAGGGCTGAGGAGGGGACAGACTTTACAGTGACCCTAGGGACGACTCAGCGTTGCTAATCCAGGGGATGGCTTCCTCATGAGTGGTGGGCCAGTGTCCCGTTACCAGAAGGGTCCCTGCAGAGGCTGGGCACCGTCTGTGAACAGGAGTGGTAGGACCCCCTGCCCCTGGACGGGGGTCGCTGGACTCCTGCCATCCCTCTGGACCTCGGAGTCTGGGAGTAAGACCCCAGCAACCAAGAGCTCCAGTTAGGCGGCTGGCTCGGACACTGGGGGTTCCCAGCACTAGGAATTTGTATTCAACATTGTCCGAACCTGAGCACCGCTGAAGCATGGACTTTAAGAGGTAACCCGTATCTGGAATGGTGCGGGCTGCAAGTAAACTAGAAACGCAAATCTCTCCAAAACAGAAGTGTGTGCCCACCCTCTGTGGCTGCCTGACCGGCTTGACCCATTCATACGTGAGCCCCGGGCTCCCTGATGAAGCTTTATCCCGTCCCCCTCCTCCTGTGGACTCTTTCGGGAAGCCCATCCCCGCTCTGCCCTCTGAACTGCCTACTCCAATCTGCCTGGTCACCGCCGGTGACCGTTCGCTCTGGTTTTCTTTTCTGCCTTCTCTCTTGGGTTTCCGGACGGTGCCTCACTGCCTCCATCCAGCCCCTCTGCCTCACTGCTCCTGTGGCTTCACACGGGCTCCTGGGGGGCAGCTCTGCCCACCCCACTCTGGGTTTTGTGGCTCGTGGCCCAAGTCAAGGCCTTTATGCCCCCGAGGGAAGGGCCAGCGGAGGTGCATTTGGCCCCTACTAGCCCCATAATAGTGTCATCTATGGACACTAAGTGCCAGACATAAAACGGTTTATAGCTCATTTAGTCCCGATAATGATATTTCTGAGCAGGTCTTATGCCCATTTTATAGAAGAGGAACCTGAGGTTCAAAGGCTAAGTAACTTGCTCACTCCTTCCATGAGCAGAGGACTAGAATCCTATCCTTCATCTGCTTCCCAAATCCCCACTTTTCTCCAGTTTTGAGTCAGCACCTTACGAAAACGATACCAGATTTTCAGTAAATGTTTGTTGACTATTCTTTCTTTTCTGTCCACTTGCTTGTCTTTAGGAGACGAAGAAAAACCTATTCCCCTCATTTTCAAACAACGGTAGCAACAACAACAAAAACCAGGCCGTGATCTCACGGCTTTTACGTAAACAGTGGATGAGCACGTTTAACCTGAAAGCTCTGTGCTTGACAGATTTACTTGGAGGTTTTATACTTGGATAAACTCTAGGTAGGGGAAAAAAAAAAGGTCTCTGTGGGCTTACTGGCATTTTGGCTCTCAGAACTTAATTTATGAACGAAACTAAAAAAGTTTCTGGGATAGCAGGGGTGGCTCGTACTTCCTGACGCGGACTCGGATCGTCAGGATGCAGCTTCAGTGTGACGACTAACACGTCGGGCGATGGCCCAGTTGACAAGCGTATACAGCACCAGACGCGGCAGGGACAGCAGCTCCCAGCTAGTGTGTCGTGCAAGATTTATTGATTTTATTATATTTTAAAATTTAATCGAATGTTTTATTTCAGAGAGAGAGAGAGCGCACAAGCAAGGGAGGGTGGCAGAGGGAGAGGGAGAGAATCCCAAGTAGGCTCAATGCTCAGCATGGAACCCAACACGGGGCTCGATCCCATGACCCTGGGATCATGACCCAAGTTGCAAGTAAGAGTCGGAGGCTCAGCCATCTGAGCCACCCAGGTGCCCCTGAAGATTTGTAAGTACAGGACGGGGGAGGAGGGTTATGCCCAGATTGTGGGGAGAGTTTTCAGTTTTACCCAACTCTGTTCTCTTGTTGTATATTAATACTCTTTACAGATTTCCTTTAATGATATTCCCCCTAGGGAGAAAACAAACCGAACCCAGAAACTGTAAATGTCAAATTCTGTGAAACAGCATCTCTGAGGAGTACACAAACACCCCGTCGCAGGCTTCCTTATCCCCCTCGTCCAGGAGTAACGGGGACAGACACTCTGTCCACATGGCCGGGCGGAGAGGACGAGCGATCCCAGCCAGTGCCAGACAACGCTGCTCACTGCGCAGACGGTTAAGTTCTTCCGTCCCTCAGTTTTATCATCAATGAAGTGGGCACTCAGGAGATCTCACAGGGCTGCAGACACGTTCAAATCAGGTCCGTGTGTGGAAGTCCATAGTGAACTCTAACACATCGCAAAAAGTGGTTCCTATGACTCTAGTCAACAGAGCCTTTCCAATGGGGGGGAATTCAACTGCCATGCTCTTAAAAAGGAGATCTCTTGTGTAAAATTGCCCACAACATGTTCTTTTACCCATCACGGGTTTGTTTCTCTCCTTTGTACTTCTCACTTCCTAACACGACGTGTATTTTCCTTATTCGCCCATTGGCTGTTTCCCCACATTAGGTGATTTCCACGAAGACATGGTTTTCGTCTGCTTTGTTCTCTGTTGTATCCCAGAGCCTTGAACAATGCCTGGCACGTATGAGGCTCAATACATTCTTGTTGAATGAATGAAGGTCAGATTATATTTCTAGTCTAAATAACCCCTACGCCACCCCCCAGCTCTGATATCACGAATAAGCTGTCACAAGATGATAGTTTTAGGAACTTGAGCTTTGGAAGTAGGATTTAAGAGTGGTTTAGGGGCGCCTGGGTGGCTCAGTCGGTTAAGCGTCCGACTTCGGCTCAGGTCACGATCTCGCGGTCCGTGGGTTCGAGCCCCGCGTCGGGCTCTGGGCTGATGGCTCAGAGCCTGGAGCCTGCTTTCGATTCTGTGTCTCCCTCTCTCTCTGACCCTACCCCGTTCATGCTCTGTCTCTCTCTGTCTCAAAAATAAATAAACGGGGGCGCCTGGGTGGCGCAGTCGGTTAAGCGTCCGACTTCAGCCAGGTCGCGATCTCGCGGTCTGTGAGTTCGAGCCCCGCGTCGGGCTCTGGGCTGATGGCTCGGAGCCTGGAGCCTGTTTCCGATTCTGTGTCTCCCTCTCTCTCTGCCCCTCCCCCGTTCATGCTCTGTCTCTCTCTGTCCCAAAAATAAATAAAAAACGTTGAAAAAAAAAATTAAAAAAAAAATAAATAAATAAACGTTAAAAAAAAAAAGAGTGGTTTAGTCATCTCTTTTTTTACTCACTTAATCGCTTTAAAAAAATATTTTATTAGTTTTTTAAGTAATCTCTATACCCAACGTGGGGCTCAGACCGACAACCCTGAGATCAAGAGTCTGATTGAGTCAGCCAGGTGCCCCTACTTAACTGATCTGGGGGTAGACAATGAAGGAACCATGCTAAGTGCGGGTCATGAATAATAATCAAGAATACTGTAAAAGAAAGCAAAATGGGTTTTGTAGAAAAAAAAAAAAGATTTCAAATACATGTTGAGATGACATTTTCCCCCTAATTCCCAGGGATCATTCTATATGATGTCTTTACAGCCCATTTACAGACATCTTTGCATTTAGTGGCTTCTTTGTAGATTTGAGAGGTTTTAATTCCCAGAGTGACAGCTGGTTGGATGCTGAGGGGAAGATACTATATTCTCTGGTCTTTTCTGTACTCGCTTCTAAAATAGGGCAATTACTGTAGCTATATGGTTTAAAAGATAACCCTAGTGAGTGTGGTTGAGGTGCAAGAAAGACCCTCAGCAGAAAGGGTTAAAAAGAAAATCCCTGGTCTAATGTGATGACTTTTTTTTTGTTTATTTATTTCAAGACAGAGAGCGTGTGCATGCATGCACGAAGGGGAGGGGCAGAGAGAGAATCCCAAGCAGGTTCCGTGCTGTCTGCAAGAGCTGGACATGGGGTTCCATCTCACACACGGTGAGATCATGACCTGAGCCCAATAGAAGTCGGACACTTAACCAGCTGAGCCACCCAGGCGCCCCTAATGTGCTGCCTTTTAAGTGGACCAGTTGTCTGTGACTTTGTGTATCCTGCAGCTGGGTGTGGGAAGATGTTCATTCATCATTGTACTAATGACTTAATAAGTAACTAGACGCCTGTATTTTCCAACTGTATGCCCCACTTTATTTCTGGGCAGTGACGGAACGAACGGTTTGAAAGGCAGGGTCCAAGACGGAAAGAAAACTTAGAAACAGCTCAGAACTTTTAGAAACATGTTTGTGGTACACATATTTCAAAGAATAACACATTACCACTGGATTTAGAGTATGGGAAATGCTCACAACGACCCATAGACGCACGAAAAAAAGCGCCAAAGACGTTAAAAAAAAGTCACAATTCAGCGGAATACCTGTTTTGAAATCCCAAGTAATTTTTTAAAACTTTGGATCGAAACTCTGCTCCTACATGAACATCCGGCCTGACTTATAAAACACGATAGGGACCATGAAAGAAGCCAATGAAGACTCTAGAAACTTCCCCCCACTGTCCCACCTCTGTCCTCTCTCTCTCTGAGAGGGAGCAGGACTTGTGAAGCAGTAAAGAGTCCGCACCAACTGAAGAAAGCCTTCAAGACTTAAAGCAACTACACAATTTTACCAAATCTTTATGAAACCACTTAGATGGAGACAAAAGACAATCAGGCCTGTTAGCATTTCTCTAACACTCAGGGATTTTTGTGACAGAAGCAAAACTGTAGCCATTGCCAGAATGCGATCCTTTCCGTCCAAACGTTCAGGCATTGTTAGGACTATCCCTGCAATGCTTGTCCTCAAGGCTAAGGTGAGGTTTCACGCCTGCAAAGCCTCCCGCCCCCCCCCCAACCCACTCCTGCCTGACTCTTTAGAGAGCATTGAACTCTTTCATCCAGAATGCAGACCTTCAAGGTGATTATAGGATTTCTTTACAGGACAGAGGAATCTACAATACGATATATCCTCTGGTTGCATCACATTTGAACACATTCTCAGAACATGAATTTTAATAGTGTAGATATGTATTGAAAAACCACCATACCTAAGTATTTCCCTCACATTCGGGGGGGAAGTCAGAAATTCAACCTTGGGTTCTCCCATGAGAGCATTCTGTTTCAGCCAAGTGCCCTTCATTATTATTCCAAAGTTTTGTTTTGTTTTGTTTTGGTCTGGTTTTTTTTTTTTTGCACATTTTTTTTTTTTTTTTTTTTTTGCTGGGGCCTGGGAGCCCACTTTTATATTCAATGCATAGCTCTCTTCTTATCTTTTTAATCCCCCTGGAGCTTTGAGAATGGGACCAGGTAAGTACAGGTGCTTTAATAGCAGAGCAGTAAAGAACGTTTGATAAGTTCTTATATGGGCTGAACTGTGTATCCCCCCTCCCTCCGCCCCTCATCCCATTCGTGTACTGAAGCTCGAGCCCTCAAGGTGTCAGTTTCAGGAGGTGGCGCCTTTGGGAGGAGATTAGGTTTAGGTGAGGTCATGAAGGCAGGACCCCCATGATGGGATTAGCGTCCTTACAAGATGAGACACCAGAGCTGTCTCTGCCTTATCAGCCACCTGTAAGCCAGGAGACCAACAAAATCTGCCAGCACCTTGATCTCTGACTTCCCCACCTCCAGACCTGTGAGAATAAATGTCCAGTGTTTAATCCACCGATTCTGTGGCATTTTGTTGTAGTAGGCTCCCACTGCGTAAGACAGTGACAATTCATCTGTCTACCACTGATGAGACAGTGGCAATTCATCTGTCTACCTCTGATGCTGGTGGTATGCATAGAACACACAACTAAGGTACCACGAAAGCAAGCAGGTGGGTCTTTAAGATCAAGGTCAGTACAGGGGCTCCTGGGTGTGGCTCAGTCAGTTACGTGTCTGTTGGTTTCTGCTCAGGTCGTGATCTCACAGTTTCGTGAGTTCGAGCCCCGCATCAGGCTCTGTGCTGACGGTGTGGAGCCTGCTTGGGATTCTCTGTCTCCCTCTCTCTATCTCTGTCCCTCCCCGACCTGAGCTGGCTCTATGTCTCTCAAAAATAAATAAACTTAAAACAACAACAAAAAAGATCGATGTCACCCGTGTATTATAACGAATATTAAAGAATCTTACAAAGCCAGAAAATGTGTTTGTGTCTATGTGGTCTAACCCTTTTATTTAATAGAAGAAAATAAATCCCAGAGAGTGTAAGTGACTTGCATTGTGTCACACACAAGTTAGTACAAGGGGTATGGAGACGGTTGCCTATTTTGTGGGATGAGAGAAGATCACTTTCTATCCATAAGGTAAGAATGCTCTGCTTGGAAAATAGAAAGCCCTCATTTTCCTCCTACATAGACTCAAAGAAGTGAGGACGATTCCTGTTTTATTACTCTAATGACAAGTTCCCACCAAATCGCCAAAGTATGAGATACAATTAGAATCACACGAGGCCAGGTAAAAATTATTTAGAAACCAACAAGGTCAGTGCTTTGTAATTTTTTTCTCCTCTCTCTGGGACATAGTCAACCTGAATCATTACAATGAGACATGTGACAGAAACGTTGACTATTTCTGCCATGTCTGTCTATTTATGACTTCTTCAAACTACAGTATTTGTCAGCAATAAATAGACTGTATTCAAACAGCAGGACTGATTTGCTATTCAGTATTAGAACCAACTGTGAGTAGTTCATTCTTTGGTTAAATTATGCTCGTAAAAAGTGAGAAAATGGGAGGAAAGAAATGCACTCCATCTATAATGGCGACCTAGGGTAACCACGTATTTTCTCGAGAGAAATAACAGGGAATAAATGCCTTGGGCACAAAATAAATAGCCTGGTGTAAGGCCCTAGAGTGGGAGGTCAACTGGAGTGAAGATTTCCAGGGGCAGTTTTATGAAAAATGTCCACCTGTTTGAATTTCGGAAGCATCCACACACGTTTCCTTGAAGGTGATATTTAACCAAATCAGGGCTTCGCTTTCACCTCGGGGGAGACGAGATGTACATGTTAACAGATGGAAATAGACATAAATACGGTGCACATGTAAATACATGGCTTTCTTCTTCGGGCATTAGCAAAGCCCAAGGCCAAGTTAAAATCTGAAGGAACTCAATGCACCCAGCCGCCAGACAGGTGTTCCTGAATGTGGACGTTCTGCTTCCAAACTATCGGTGCCATGGCTACAGATTTGGGCTCTGCGGGCTGGCCAGGCCCTAATTCTGAGGAAAGAGAAGATGCTCGCACGCGCACACTCATGCACACACACAAACGCAGACACACACACATGCATGCAAATCCAGACCAGGTGTGTTAGTTCCACATCACACACCCCATGGCGTGCTTTGGATCTCATCAGCCAACGTCCCAACCTGCTTAGACTGTAAGAATGTATTTTTTTTTCGCTAAAGCAAGTATATCACACCTCATACTGAGTTCAAGGTCTGCTAAAAATCAGATTTTTTTTTGCCATCTGAACTGCTGTACAGGTAGATCGTGTCCATCTTATGCATAAGCAGCTGATTTTGAATTTGTTTCATCTTATGGGCACTAATTGGTCCTGAAAGAGTTCTCCAGAATTCATTGATTTTAAAGAAATTGTATTCACAAGGAAGGCTTTGCAGTGGGCACTGCCATTTAGCTGGGCTGTCAGAGAGAAGAAATGTTTTTATTCATTTATTTTTAAAAAATGTTTGTTTATATTTAAGAGAGATGGTGCACGAGCAGGGGAGGGGCAAAGAGAGACAGACACAGAATCTGAAGCAGGCTCCAGGCTCTGAGCTGTCAGCACAGAGCCCGATGCGGGGCTCGAACCCATGAACCATGAGATCATGACCTGAGCCGAAGTCGGACGCTCAACTGACTGAGCCACCCAGGCGCCCCAAGAAGAAATGCTTTTAGATCTGGATTCTATTATTTTCCCTGCTTTGTATTCTTCGCAAATCTAAGGAACATGCTTTCTGTTTGGGCCAGTCAGGAAATGACTGAAAACAACTTGGGATTCTCGTCCAGGCAGCCATCACAGCAACCCTATAAAATCATGACCAGATCAGGGGCGCCTGGGTGGCTCAGTCGGTTAAGCATCTGACTTTGGCTCAGGTCATGATCTCACGGTCCGTGAGTTTGACCCCCACTTTGGGCTCTGTGCTGACAGCTAGGAGCCTGGAGACTGCTTCAGATTTTGTGTCTCCCTCTCTCTCTGCCCCTCCCCACTCATGCTTTCTCTCTCTCTCTCTCTCTCTCTCAAAAATAAATAAACATTAAAAAAATCAAATAAATGAATAAAAATAAATAAACATTAAAACCATAATCAGATCATATTATGCCACAGTTCAAATCCCTCCTTGACTTCCCAGCTAATGAAGAGGGAAATCCGAAGTGCATACACCAGCCTAAATACAAATACCAGCATTCGGAATACCTTCTCTGGGCTCTGGTGCCTCTCTCCCCACTTTCCTCTCTCTCCGTCCCTTCCTTGCAGGCACTGGACTAGCTATGCTCCCATCTCCAGGCCATCGCCTTCCATTACCTCTGCCTGGAACTCTCTTCCCCAAACATAGCTCTTGGGTAACATAGGACTTCTCTCAGAGGAGAGATTCTTGATGACCCAGTGTAAATAAAATTCCTTCCCCAGCCTTTACTCTCTATCCCCCTAGACTGCCTTCGTTTTCTTTATGGCATTACCCATCATCTGACACAATATTGATTTATTTTCTATCTACCTGGGGCCCTTTCCAAATGGAACTTCAGGAGAGAGTACAGGCATGTTTTGTTCGCTGCTTTATCCCCAGTGTTCGAGGAGCATCCAGAACAGACTGGGTTGTCAAGAGCCATTTATTAAGAGAATGACTTAATAGGGAACGCAGTGGGAGTATTTCTTCATGGGACACGGGCTGCCTGGTGAGCAACTGGCAAGGCTCTGTGGCCACTTGGAGAGATGGCTGGGGTGGCTGGGACCAACCTCATCACTGGTCAGGATTTAGAGTCAGCCACTGAGCCAGTGATGGGGCTTGGATGGAACCACTGGGCTAAGAGAGAGAGAGAGAAGTACAGACACCACATGAAGAATTTCTTCTAATGGCAATTTTTACAGTCAGTCAGAAGCAGTTATATGTTTATTTTTGTTCATAACTCAATCTCATTGATCTGATCGCTTCCCACTCTTGTTTATTCAGACCATTTTCCTGGAAATTTAATTTGAACAAGAGGAAGAATGTCAATGTTTTGTTTTGTTTTGTTTTTTTTAGCTTATAGCTTCTCTGTCTTTATTCAAACACATTTTCAGTGCGGTATAATGAAATGGTCCATTGTCATGAAACGTTTGTGTGTGCGTGTTTGTTTGTTCATAGAAAGGTTTCCTTTACCTCATGCTACAGAGATCTGAAAACCATGGTAATGGAATATATTCAGTTTTGATCTGTTTCTGCTTTTGGTATTGGACATTAACTGTGAATTATGCGAAGAAAAGACCAGAGGAGAAAGTGAGGCTGTATATTGGGAAATGTTGAACCTGCACGGGCACATTGTGAACACAGATCCCCAGGGAGCCAGGGAAAACCCCCTTCTTGAGGTCACGTGCAGCCAGACTGGTCCAGATACTTGAGATTTTACTGTAGGGAATAATGCTGTGTGGACCGCTTAGGACGCAGGGAAAGGGTGGGGTGAATGTGATCTAATAGGCGGCTCCTTTTCGTGATGGGTCTTCATTAATGCCAAGGCAATACCCAAAGCACTTTTAGTCCACAGGAATTTAAAAAAACAAAAAAAGACAACACAATGGCAGTGGCAAAAATCAGCCAGCAATCCCGAAGTGAAAGGTAAAGATCAGAAGCCTGAATATTTGTAGGTTTCTTAGTGTATCTCTTCCAAACACCATCATAAAGCACGGTATTTCCTCTGTGGCCCACCGATCGCTGTTGACACAGTTTTGACTGCAGCAGGAAGAGGGGAGGACTATCTCACTCAGAGCCCAATGAGTGTCCTCATCTACTTGGGCAGTTTCCTTACATGGGCAAATGGAAAAAATGTGCTCAGTGTCAGAATGTACAAGGACACACAGAATGAAGGGAATAAAGACGCCCAGAGGCACCACCACTGATGCTTTTGGAGCGGAGAAATAAATAGCTGCCCCAGGGTCACTCCGGGAATTTCTATCTTGATTCCCACTTACTGGGTCTTCCGCCTTTCCAAAGAAGGTAACTTGGTAAAATTATCCCAAGTCCAGAGTGCAACATACATCTCGAAGATTTCTATTTAGATTTAAGCCCAATGTCAATGTTTTCCTCCCAGCGTATAAAAACCGTCTACTCAGAAAGACCAAGTGGAAAATTTTCCTAGAACTTGGACATCTTAGCCCATTCAGGACTAACACAGGATAATAACAGGATATCACAGACTGAGTGGCTTACAAACAACAGAAACTTACTTCTCACAGTTCTGGAGACCAGAAGTCCAAGATCAGGCTGCCCACATAGTTGGGTCCTGGTGAGACCCATCTTCCGGGCTGCGGGCAGCCAACTTCTCGCTGCGCCCTCACATGGCAGAAGGGGCTGGGAACTTCCTGGGGTCCCTTTGATGAGGGCACTAATCCTGTTCACAAGGGTTTCCCCCCTGATGACCTAACACCTCCCCCAAACCCCGCCTTCTAGTACCATCACTCTGGGAACCTAGGTTTCCATGAAAGAATTTTGAGGGAAACTCGAACATTCAGACCATAACACTAACCTTACCCTAAATTTGTGTCTGCCCGTGACTTTCCGCTTGAATTTTTACAGCATACCGAATCATATGCTGGTATCTGAGTTTTCTCCTATCACTCAAAAAGTAAAAACTTTGAATTTCGGTGGGGTTCAGTTGGGTTCTTCTTTTTATCTCCTCTACGGGGAGCAGCGACATAATTTAAACACAGCCAAGAAATGTCCTCCGCAGCAGGAAAGGATCAGGAAGAGAGAGTGTAGTTATTTCCATTTGGCGGTCTTCTTTTAAAAGTGAAGGTAACACGATCATAATGCAGAGACTATAAATTCTATCCATGTGGCCAGATTGTCAGTACAAAAAAAGAAGCCTGTAATTTCATAACAACATATGGAAAGTGAACACCATTTGATCTTTAAATTTTAAAGTAGTTGGCAGTGCTTGAAATTCAAGAAACTTAAGTCCTTTGGGAACATGTGCGTTAAGGCGGAGATCCTAAGAGATGAAATTCTTTTTTTTTTTTTTTTTTGCCTGGCATCGTTTTTAGAGTCCATTTTAAGAATTCGACTGAATTTTATTCGGGATTTAAAATTATCGCTCAGTGATCTATTTTAAAAAGTAGAAGTTCAGCTGGAAGGAGAAGGAGGGTTATACTTAACATATACAAGTACGGCTTTCACGAGTAAGCTGCTTTCACAACTGAGTTTTTCTCTTCTACTTAGAGGGGAAAAAAATCTTGAACTGTGAATTCTAATCAATGAAAATCAAACTATTTGTCCATGTATTGGAATTGGCGTTTCTATCTTGGGTCGAGGCAGATGATCTAGATGCCCCCCCCCCTTTTATTTTTTAACTTGTGGAATTAAAAAAATGAAGACTGTTCCTAGAACATTAGCAGTGTTTTTGTTTTTTGTTTTTTGTTTTTGCTTTTGTTTTTGTTTTTTTTAGTGGCTCCAATTCATTTGTTTTTACGTTCAGTGATAAATGGGGATTGCATATTCCCCTGAATAGGCTGTTCTGTGATTTCCCCAGCGCTGAGGCTGGCCAAGGCCACCCTGAGGCCATGTTGGAGTCCTCAGAGGGGGGACTTCTGGGGAGGACGCACCATCACCGTTCAGTCCACCCAGGCATGAAGAGCCAACTGGACACTCAGCCGGCACCGAGGGGGTACAAGTCATGAAGGACTTTGTCCACTTTCCCTTCCTCCTGCCTCTTCAGACACGTGCCACAAAATGACGAGAGGCCGGAGGGCCACTCGCAGGAACGGCGCACGGAAGTTTTAATCGAGCCTCTGGTTTGTTCCAAACGTGATCGAGCACTCGGTGGCAGGTTAGAGATTGGTCCGAGAGCAGCTGGCCCTGCCTGGGCTCCTTCTCTTCCTTTTGCCGCTTGATGTACAACATGTAGATTGGCCGTGATCAGACAGTGACAGTGACAGCCCACGCTTTACGGTTTGTCCAGTTTTGTTCTCTTCCATTCGGAAGGATCAGCAGCCGGTCTGACGGACTTCCTCACGCGTTCTCCACGACGGGCGCTTGCCGAAGACCATCCCTAGCTCCGGGGACAGGCGTCCACCCTGGAGGCCCTCGGGGGGAGCCCGCCCACGTCTGCAGTCGCCCGGTCACAGGAGCGATGCCCCTTCAAGGTTTGCAGAGGCCAAGTCTGGAGGGAAGAAGTGCCACTTCCAGAGTGAAGAGCACTTGAGGAACGTGAAAACTGCAGTCTCCTTTGGAAAGGGGGCCTGGGACAGGTGACATAACAGCTGGCACTTAGCCTGCTTCTGTCGCCTCAACAAAGAGAGGGGAGAAGAGCAGAGCTCCCCCAAGCTGGAGGATATGGGCACTACGGCGTTCACTCCCAAGTGGGAATTTACACAAACCTTTAATATTTAAATTGGCTGTAAGTTTCGAGCGCCTGGGTGACTCAGGCGGTTAAGCGTCCGACTTCGACTCAGGTCACGATTTCACGGTTCGTGGGTTCCAGCCCCGAGTCGGGCTCTGTGCGGATGGCTCGGAGCCTGGAGCCTGCTTCGGATTCTGTGTCTCCCTCTCTCCCCGCCCCTCCCCTGCTCGTGCTCTGTCTCTCTGTCTCTCTCAAAAATAAAGAAACAATAAAGAAACATTTTTTTTAAATAAATAAATTGGCAGTAAGGTTTAGGACAGTGGCAAGATCCGGGGTCAGCCTTTGCGGGTTTGAGTCTTGGCCATGCTACATACTGGCTGTATGATGGGGCAAATTAAGTTAAATACTCTGTGCCTTGGTTTTCTCATCTATTAAATGGGGACAACATCTACCTCATGAGGCTGTCGTGAGGATTCCATGAGATATTCCATGAAAACCACACAGACCAGGGCCTGGTACCTAATAAGCCTGCAATGCATATTAGCCATAATGACTATAATTACTACTATTCCACGCCAGGACGTACAGGGGGAATTAATCCGTTTTGGTTTTCTTTTACCCCAAGACGAACATTTTGAATACCTGGGAAGAAGAGTTTCGGAAGACAGTGAAGTATCTCAGACCTAGTAAGAAGACGGGGAGGACTTGAGACATCAGGCACAGAACTACGTGTTGATGGAGGCCTTCCAGCTGAAATTCCAGGAGGCTAAGTCGGGTGGCCAAGGGGCCACCTCCGGTACTCGTTCTAGCCTGCCTCAATCAAAGACAGGCCGCCGGATCTGGAGGCTTGGGCAGCGCTGGCTGAGAACCGTAATAAAGAGGTGCTGAGTGACAAGAGCGTAGGCTTCTGCCACGATCCGACTGTTCCGTTAAGTGTCGGATAATGCTGGTCTCTGCTAGATAAGCCACAGGGGTCACTTGTCCGATGTGAGCCTTCCAAAGAATGAGAAGAGGAAGCCAGCTGGTGCCTGTGGAGGCTGGTGAAGCTGCCTGTGGACTGTTTTTCAGCGAGGGATGGTGTGTTCCTATGGGGTACAAGACGATTCTCCCTAATCTACTCTACAATCCAGTCACGAGCAAAGAGATGCACTGCCAGACATTTCCAAAAGGGCTGGGGGGGGAAAGAGGCAGCTAAGGGGACTGCAGCTTTAGGGGATAATGCTGTTTGAGCGAAAGAACACTTAACTAGAGACGTCACAGTGCAGAGTTAATAATAAGGAAAATGGGCCCTTTGATTGCCACAGAACCCCAGAGCTGTAGTCCTCACCTGAATAATACTGTCCTGGGAAACCCTTCTAAAATTTTTACCTTGGACCCAAGGTGTGATGGGGCCTTGCAGAGGTCAGCGGGGAGAGGGGGTTGGAGAGAATTCAGTTCATCGACGTGTTGCCAGCAAAGGGGGCTGACTCTGGGCAGGCTGGGGAGTGGCTCCGGCCCCACAGCTCAATCACAGCCAAGGCAGGACCAGAATCCGGAGCACTTGACCTCACACTCCGGGACTTTCATACAACCTCTTGTCTCCACGTGGCCCTTCAGGACCAGGATGGCTCCAGCCAACTGCGAGCCTCATCCCAGGACTGACCAAATCCATTCTCCCTCCCCACTTCTGTGCATCGTTGCACCCTTAGGATCCTTGACGATGACCTTGCTTACTGATTAATTCCTCCGCCCCCCCCCTCACATTTCAGAGCCTAGACTTTGCCACATGGTTCCCTGGGGGTGTTGGTGGGGACGCTCCTTTTCCTGTGCTTCTAAAGCCCCCATCATGCCTCCATCACCACACATCTCTCACCTGATATAACTGCCTGTGCTTGAGGGAGAAAAAAAAAAAAAAAAAAAAGCAGTGACACAGAAACATAAAGACCCAGAGTCAAGAAACCACGAGGCAAACCCTTGTGCACCGTTGGTAGGGATGCAAATTGGCACAGCCACTGTGGAAAACGGTATGGAGAGTCTTCAAAAAATTACAAATAGACCTATTTGTAGATCCGGCGATTCCACTTCTAGGTATTTATTCAAAGAAAAGGAAAACGCTGGCTAAAATAGGCGTCCGCACCCCCCTGATTCACCGAAGCGTTATTTGCAACAGCCAAGATATGGAAACTACTTGAATGTCCACTGACATATGAAAGGATAAAGAAAATGTGGTATATGTGGTGAGGGGTGTTCGCCAGACTCATTGTGGTGGTTATTCTGCGATATATACAGATTGGAATCATTACGCTGTATACCTGAAACTGACATGCTGTATGTCAATTCTATCTCGGCTTAAAAAATGAGGCAAATGGCCTCTTCTCCCCGTAGAACTGTAGACATGTGGTTCCTAACTCAAACTAGATTGCCCCTTTGGAAAACCTTTTTGGTGGGTTTCCCCCAACAAACTCTAAGTTTGGTAAAAGCACCAACCTGGTCCCTCTCCTGTTGCCTTTGGTTCTTTTCCTGGGCACACAGAAGGTGCTCAGTACATGTTTGTTCACTGCAAGTTGAATGAAGACATTCATTGCAACTAATAAGAATCGATCCTGTCCTCCTTATAACTTCTCTTCTTCAAGTTAAACATCTCTGTTTTTTCTGATTCTCGTGGTTTCCAGAAACTTCATCACCTGAAAGCCTCTTCCAGGCAAACTACAGGTTCTTAAAGCTTTGCTGAACTGGTGGCTCTGTCTGATTCATCCCTCCTGTGAGCTGGTTGGTCCCCGTGTTTCTAGGAACAAGGCTTAAGATTGCATTGGCTCCCTTAACTGTTGGGTATCACTTTTGGCTCATCTGAACATATATTCATCCAAGCCCACCATGTATTTTTAGAAAGGACTGTTCTAAAGAACTTACAGCCTATCTGAAGAAAGTAAGAACCACACATAAAATGGTAGTGGCATACATATTGCAATACTCAAAAAAAAAGTAATTGATTTTATTTGCTGTAATTAAAAAACCATTTTGACTACATTTAGAAGAGCGAGGGGCTTCTAAATTATACACATCCTACAAGTCATACTCCAGACATAACTGGGAGGCACTAATGCAGAGCACAGGAACCAGATGTTCCCCTATTTTTTAAAGTCAGATTATTTCTGAAAGTCTGATTGGTCCACATTTAAATTTTTAAACCCTTCCAGGTTTTCAATGTAAGGAGAAGTTTTGTTGTTGGCTGATATTTTCATTTATCACGGCCAATGTATGTTGCCCGTCTCCTGTGTCTGTTTCCCTGGTGGCACTTGGGGCCCGGGTAGAAAGGATCTGGCATCCCCAAGGACCTGGGCAACAGATGAGGTGGTGAAGGAGGCAGAGGCAGGTGGAGAAGCAGATGGGGAGGAGAAGCTCATTTCTGTGGACCATCAGGCAAGCCCAACCCTGGGAGTAACTGAGCAAAATATAGAAACATCACCAGTGCAACTGTGTGGGGAAATACTGCATCCTTGACAGCTCGATAACTATTATGCAGAAAATAGCAACAGCCAGAATCATCCAGGGTTGTAAAGAGACATTAAAAACCGTTATGAATGAAGATCTAAAAAGACGTGATCAAAAAAAGCACTACAGGATTTGGCAAGCACCTGTATGTGAGGTTAATTAAATTTTCACACTTTGGAAAAAATATAGGAGTTTTATGCCTGAAAACCATTGACGATGACAAAATCGAGGGAGGTGAGAAATGTCAAAGGGGGCCCGAGGAAGGCTGGGAAGAGCTTAGTTTGAGGGATGCATTTATTTTATTTTAGTATATCTAAATCTAATGACTGCTACAACAAGGAACAGATTCTAGCAGGGTGTAGCGATCTAGTTTCTAATCGTGTTAGCCAGCAGAAAGAACAGAGAGAACTTATTTGTTTCAACATGAGGACATCAGAATTTGGAGAAAAGTCTGCATTCTTTCCCTCCACAAAGATGCAGGGGGCCACTTTATTCATTTAATTGCTGGATAATCAGGATTGATTTTAAAGCTGGAAGAACAGGGTTTTAAAAGTGTCCCTGCCAGCCGCTTTAAAACTTTTTTTTTTTAATTGGAGACATTGACTGTTCTTTAATGTGCATTGACCAATGACAGAGGGAAACACACTTTGTGGGCAATCCCACTTGCATCTGTGTCGGTAAATACTCATGCTTCCTTGGAGTAAATGCTTCCCACTACACTCTTGCTGAAAGAAAATGGTCAGCCGCTTTGCTGTCACCACTTGGAGAACAGAGAGAGAGAGACAGAGCGTGAGTGGGGGAGGAGCAGAGAGAGAGGGAGACGCAGAGAATCTGAAGCAGGCTCCAGGCTCTGAGCCGTCAGCACAGAGCCTGACGTGGGGCTCGAACTCACAGACCATGAGATCATGACCTGAGCCGACGCGGGGCTTGAACCCACAAACCGTGAGATCATGACCTGAGCCGAAGTTAAGACGCTTACCCGACTGAGCCACCCAGGTGCCTCTATACTTACAGAACATTTTTACATCACATCAGCTTAGAATGTTAAATAGTAGTTCTGTTTCCTTCCGGGTAAACCAAAAGTGGACCACGGGACAGTTAACTTGTAAGAAATTTACTATCAGATTCTGAGG
Source organism: Panthera leo (assembly GCF_018350215.1). NCBI lineage: Eukaryota > Metazoa > Chordata > Mammalia > Carnivora > Felidae > Panthera > Panthera leo. The sequence continues at coordinate 12,617,956 of NC_056685.1, forward strand.
AAATTGAAGACCAGGAGGGAGGGATGCCTGGCAATCGATGATATTCAAGAAAATCCCAGGGCGATCCACAAACAGGGTGCTAAGTAGAATAGTTTTATATAAAGTGTGCCATATTTTGGGGTCGCCTGGGTGGCTCAGTTGGTTAGGCTTCGCTCACGATCTCACGGTTAGTGAGTTCGAGTCCTGTGTGGGGGTCTGCCCTCGCAGTGTGGGGCCTGCTTTGGATTCTCTGTCTCCCTCTGCCTCTGCCCCTCCCCTGCTTGCACTCTCTCTCTCTCAAAAATAAACAAAATAAACATTAAAAAAAAAAAAGGGTGCCATATTTTGTACATATTTTGTACATATTTTGTACATATTTTGTACCTGTCCCGCCAGGAGCTGTATTGCCATCCTGCCACGGATCTCCTGGTTGGTGATTCTCACACCAGCCACAGCTGCTTAGCTACTGCTGTCCTTCTTACAGACCAGAAACCGAGGCTCAGGAAGGACCACGAAGTCCCTAAAGGTATGCATCTTTTCAGTGGAAAAAACACGACTCGAGCCCAAGTCTGTCTGCCGCTGGGATCCACGTGCTTCCCCTGGCACCAGGTTGTTCTGACAAAGACGTTTCCCTCTTCTCTGCCCCTGTGACCCACCATGGAAGATTTGTGCGAATGAGGGGAAATGTGTTCGCACAAGAAGTAGTTCCTTAGATTCTCCTTTGTTCAAGCCGCTGGGTCAGACGTTGTGAACAAAACATAAGGAGATGGCTGTAATTCCTTTCCTGAAGGTGCTACACACAAGTAACCATAAGGCAGGTGCACACATCCATCCAGGAAAGCGTCATGGAGGGATCAGCGTACGAGCCTAGTGGAAAGTCAAGAGTTTCGGGATTCCTTAGTTCAGGCAGGACGGTAGTCACCGTTTGAAATCACCAAGGGGTGGTGGGATGGCAAGAAGGGCCCAGAGCTAGAGTCTGAGGCCCCACTGGGGTTCATTGGGTAGACTGGGCTGGCTCTCCCTTGCAAGTGAGGGGATGAGCCCAAGACACACAAGTTGCTTTGAGTCCCAAAGATCTAAGAGTCTACGTTCTACTTTGAATAACAAAAAAGAACCTTTCTCATGTTGCTATGCTTTCATCACTTAAGCAGCACGCTCGTGTGTTAACGAAGCTTTTTCGCTGAAATGAATTGTTTTGACGTTGCTTTGTGCTGTATCTGATCCGTTTAATAAACACTGCTGAGGTCCCTGTCGCCAGTGACGAGACAGGCACCGACAGCATTTTTGGCGGGACCAGCTGAAAGAGGCCTTGGTTCTCAGTGAGAGGGGAAGACTCCTGCCAGCAAAAGAGAAGCTGAGAAAGCCCTCTAGGGGTGATACGTTTGCAAACCTTTTGGCGACTAACCCCCCTCACTCTTTGGAAAGCATCAAATGCCTGCCATGCCCTCCAGGGGTGATACGTTTGCAAACCTTTTGGCGACTAACCCCCCTCACTCTTTGGAAAGCATCAAATGCCTGCCATTCCCAGAAGCGACACGGTCTTTGGAGAGAGGAAAGAATAACACTCATTTTTGATAACAGCAGACCTCAGGCGGGTTGTAAAGGAGTTCCTCCTCTGATCACAGAGGAGCTTCCAGCAAGATCTGAAATAATTGACCCCGTGGAGAATGCACGAAGTGAAGCAGAAAGGGAAGAGGTAAAACAATAGTTGGCAGATACACTGAAGGACAACGTCACGTTCACGCTTTCAACAACGAAAGCCAACACTACGACCCCTCCCCCACAATCCAGTGCCGAGCCTTTCAATGTCCTGCTTGTATTTAGGGTGTTGTTCCTTTACTTGTGGTCACGGACAAGGCGGTGGCTTTGAGGTTTAGACCTGCTTGGAGTTGACCAGCAAACTGTCAGGCTCTTTTACACTCAATGCTGCTTTTTGGTTAAGTGTGGTAGCGATATTCATTATCTCGTGTGAACCATATCCCAAGGCCCTGTGGGCATCGGTGTTCGTAAATTAATATTTATGATGAAGATTAATAAAACGGGATGGGAAAAAAGGGGACTCAAAATTAAAATTTAAAAAGCTCTTCAATCTGTGAATCCATTTCCAGTGAAAGGGAAGGCTTGAACAAAGGAGAGCCTAAGGAACTGCTTCTTGCGCAAACAGTTAGGGCCACGCGTGTTCTGGAACATTTATCAGTAGGCAAATCTCTTAATTGTAACCATTATATTATGTTATGAACAATCCACTAATCTCTCAATTTTATTCTCCACTGTTGTCCATTGAAGCACATTCTTTTTTTCCCCTTGTATGCCTCGTTTGTCAGTTAAAGAAGGGAAAAAAAGCCTCTTGTGAACTAATTTCCTTTTCCTTCATAGTCTTGTCTACTCACACGAGTTTCTATTAAATGAGAAAGAAACTGAACAAAAAGTTTGAAAACAGGCTTTTAAGGAAATTCCATTCTGTTTACCTGTCCCTGCCTCAGCCACCCACTTCAGAAGGCCTTCTAATCTAATTTTTAAAGATTTTCAGAGCAGCACTGAATATATGTCGTTAGCAACTACCCTCCGTATTAGCAAGTTTTCCTTGTGTTCAAAAATCACCCCTGTTGTGGTTTTAAGGTACCACTTTTTGCTCTGTTCTTAGAAAGTCTCAACAAATGAGGGGCGCCTGGGTGGCTCAGTTGGTGAAGCATCTGACTCATGATTTCAGCTCAAGCCATGATCTCAAGTCAAGCCCCTTATCGGGCATTGTGCTGACAATACAGAGCTTCTTGGGATTTTCTCTCTCTCTCTCTCTCTCCCTTTCTAGCTGTTCCTCCCCTGCTCGTGCGAGCTGTCTCTCAAAATAAATAAACTTTAAGAAAAACTAACAAAAAAAAGAAAGTCTCAATAAATCATGATAACATATTCAGACGGCACGAGTTTAGGTTAAGTCTTGGCCAAGTTTTGTACTGGCTGCAGCGGAGTTAACAGTGACTCTCAACAGGGAGTGTGTGGGGGGAGGGGCAAGATATTGCCCTTCCCCTCCAGGGGACATCTGGCAAAATCTAGAGACTTAAAAACACTTTTTTAAATATTTACTTATTTTGGAGAGAGACAAAGAGAGAGAGAGACACACACACAGAATCCGAAGCAGGCTCCAGGCTCTGAGCTGTCAGCACAGAGCCCAACGTGGGGCTCGAACCCGCGAACCGTGAGATCACGACCCGAGCCGAGGTCGGAAGCTCAACTGACTGAGCCACCCAGGCGCCCCTCTGGAGACATTTCTAATTTCTACAACTTGACAGGGGCTATGGCATCTGGCGGGTAAGGGCCAGAGGCCCTGTTTGCTCTTAACAGCCTCTGCCACAAGGAATGATCCGGACCAAAATGCCCATAGTGCCAGGATTGAGAAACCGCGGATTAGGAGTAGGTGGTAGCCCGTGCGAGAAGGCAAGCCCCCTGGAACAGCTGTGGGGAATTCAACCCCAGTGTGGACTGTATGGTTCCAATTGTTCAGAGTCTCGTGGGATTAATCAACGTAGAGTGAGATTAGGGAGAGCAACCGCCCTGGAGATCACTGGAGGTTTTGACAATTATTAACCACATGATTTGAGTTACATTTTGGACTTATTTTCTATTTTATCATGAGATTACCAACCTGATTCGTCTCTATTTTTCATCAGGTAAAATCTGTAATTCATTATCTGGGAATTCGAATTTTTCGGGAACCATTTTGGCTTGGCCAGCTTAACTGTCAGCCTTTTGATAGGTTTCCCCGGCATAATGAGTGTGATTTATCTCTAATACAAACTTCTGGCTGGTTAGTCCCTGGCTCTGACTTTAGAAATGGCCACATTTGGGGCGAGTTGTACTTTCCCAACATGAATGTGGGAGAGCGTGAACGTTTTTTTTTCCTCTCCAGAAAAATGCCTATGTGTCAAATGCCAACAGTATAAAAGTATTCCTAATTTCATAGCAGGCATGACTAAATACAGAATGGAACACAACTCCGAGGGCTTTGTGGAGTCAAGAACAACAAGAATAATCTATGGGGGCTGCAAAGTGACTGTCTTGCCTGACAACTTCCAAATGTGCACATGTCTTTGCAACAGGATGGCCACGAGGGAAGCTGATATAGAGCCCATGTTCAATCAGATTTCCCATCTGGGCAGCAAAAAGCTTCTGCCGTCTCATCATCTTGGTTGGGAAAGAAGGTCCAATGTCCCTGACAGTGAGTTGAAGTACTTTGTAAATTGTAGAGGGTGACACGCTTGTTGCGATTCATCAACGTGTTAATTTCCAAAGCGTTAAATAAAAAGCAAACAAGGCAGCTCTTTGACTGAAATAAATATGGGAAAGCAACCTGATCCCTGCTGAAGTCCTGTCCACTGCAAGCCATTCGGCCCGATGAGTTAGAAAGAGAGAGATGTTACTACCACTCCTGTTTGCTTGATGAAACTAAAGGAGTTTGTGCAATAGCCTTCCTTCCCTGGAGAGTCTGACACTGTTTCACTCAGAGCTGTGTCAATTGAGGCCAAGGTCATGGGTGGACTCTTCCCATGGGCAGCCAGCTTCTTCAAGTCCTGTGACCAAAGCCAGCCCTCCCAGCCTTCCCTAGATGTCCATTTAAGAATATTGCAAACTGCTGTAGTTGGAAGGGGGAAGAATGTGGGATCGCTCCTACTGGTCCATTTCCAAGAAAGGGCGTCCTTCAGGGTAACATTGATTTCACAGTCAAAAGATAGGAGTCTTTAAATTTAATATGGTGCCATATATGTCATCATGTCTTGTTCCTTAAAAAAAATTATGTCCTTGTGTTAAAATTAGATTTCTGTGAAACGTCCATTTATTGGCCTGGGAACATTTCTCTTTCTCAGTCTTGATGCCGTGGGTCTGGAGGAGGAAGGGCTCAATCTCTGCCTCTTCACACCGTATTAACTCTCTGATCCGGTGGATAAGAGGGACTGAGGGATGGAGGGTGACGTGAGCAGTGACGGGAACAGAATGCAGACAGGGGAAGGGTCCGACAGGTGCCATGGGAGAAGAGAGTCCTGAGGGGGACTATCCATTTTGCCTCCCCAAGAGCCTGACCTGGGTACCTTATCCACAGACTCATGGAAGGTTATAGCTCAGGGCAGCTGTGGGCCACAGTGGTTAAGTGTGTCAATGATTACACAGCCAGCCAGTGGCCAAGTTGTGACCGGTCCTCTATTCTACACCGCCACTGACTACAAAATGAGGGAGCAAGATGGACCCACGGGTACGATGGGGAAGGAGACCAAAGACTTGAAATTCCAGTGTCCAAGAACCGTGGGATTCGAAGGAGCCCAATTTTATTGAATACAGAGTATGGGTGGAAAAGGAAACATATAGCCTTGCTTTCTCAAAAAAAAAAAAAAATGGCATATTAAGAATATGAAGGCTCAAAAACCAAAACAAAATTAAACTATAGGATGAGGGAAGAATTTCAGGTGATGGACTCTTGACAGGTTACCTAGAGGAGCTTCTCTGTTACCTAGAAGCTCAAGTTGGTAGAACTGTAGCAAAGATTTGTCCTTTGAGGGAAGGTGTCCACAACCTCCTCATGGCTTCCGGAATAGAGTGCGCCCTCTTCTAATATACTGGTAGGATCAGTTTTTCCCTGGCCTGGAATCTCCCTGTTTCTGAGAGGTTCCCACATGAGGCAGACCAATGGTGATGCCAATAAAGGGTTGAAGTCTTCCAGAGCCATGACTCTAGCTTGCCGCTCAAGGGGGTCCCCTGTAGACACCAGACCCTGTTTCAGGCCCACCAGAAACCCTGTACTCAAGATAGAGACCAGAGAGGTCACAGGAAGGCCAGGTGGGGGCCCAGCTTGCCCAGTACGCACCCTTAGCTCGCTGCTCAGGTGAGCTGTCCGTGGAGCCTGCAGAGCAAAAGGCAGGGGCCTGGGATCTCCAGGCCAACAGTGTGACCTCCGTTCTGGGTGGTGGTAAATTTTCGTCATGACATCTCTGTGATGGAGGAAGCCTATCCTTTCTGATGTGTGTGTGTGGCCCTCTTTGAAAACTGCTCCGTGACAGGGGAAATGATTCAGAAAGTTTCTGATGTGGCCACAAATGAAACTGGGGAAGGCTCATTAAAGGCACTAATGAGTTGTCCCTTTCGTTCCCGGGGCTCTCTTGACTCCTCTGACACCGTTGTTGCAAAGCTGGAGCCCTGCGCTCCTCGCGGGAAAGCAGACTCATTCTACGAACTCTGTGAACAAAGGTAGCCTTCTAGTCTGAAGGGCAAGTCCATCCCGAAGGCACCTGAAAAAAGATCTTGTAGCTAAGGCTACCGAGACTTCGCAGGGATGGCTGAAAGCTGGCCTGGATTTCTGTTATTAGAAGAGTGGACAGTGGACAGTGCCTGTGTCCCCCGTCCCCCAAATTCATACATTAAAACCTAATCCCTAAGGTGATCATGGTGTTGGAGGTGGGGCCTTTGGGGGCTGATTAGGTCATGAGGGTGGAATCCTCCAGAATGGGATTAGGACTGTCCTGGAAGAGATCCCAGAGAGCCTCCTTGGGCCTTCCACTGTGTGAGGACACAGTGTTCTACGGAACAGAACAGGACAGAAGTGTTCTATGAGCCAGGAAGGTGGCTCTCACCAGACACTAAATCAAATCCGCAGACATCTTGATCTTGGACTTCCCGGCCTCCAGAAGTGTGAGAAGTAAATTTCTGTTGTTAGTAAGCTACTTAGGCTATGGTATTTGGTTATAGCAGCTCGAACGGACCAAGACATATGGTTTGAATGTTTCTGACCAAGATGCCTAGAAAAGGTGTGAATGAATAGTTTCACACCAATTTTACGAAGATCTCTAAATTTTGTGCAAAAACTACCTTCTTCCCAGATGGCAAAGAAGTGGTTAAGAAAGCTGTGTCTCCTGCTCTTCTCTTCCTTGAAAGAAACAAGATGTGTTGTGGTTTATGTCATAAAATATCTGATCATACCGGGAGGGGGGGTGGTGAATTTCATGAATTGTAAAAGGCTGTTCAGTCATTCTAAAACTATGGGTTATATGTTTCATATGGAAAATTTCTCTAATACTTGTTAATAACTGCGCTTTTTTTCACATGGCAAAACGTCCGGAAGAAGGGCACAAAAGCCAACCATCGCTCTTGATCAATATAGTTCATTTGGTGGGAAATGGACCTACGTCAAAAGTAATGTTTTATGCATAACCATAAATCCAATTATTTGCATTCTTTTTGGAGAATACAAAAGCCGACCATCTGTGTTTAAAAATGCCTGATACGGAAGGAGGTTGGCATTTCTGGGTTAAACCACCATTGGAAGTCTGCCTCAGAATGGGCTGGAGCAGGGGGTCCTGCTAAGGTGGGAAGAAAGCACATTCCCTCTGGCAGTGAGGGGGTCTGGTCATAAATGACTTGGGCCATACGTGAGAACTCACCTAAAGACAATAAAACGAAAGAGGACTAAAGGGCTGGAGAGACCAGAAGAGGCCATCCGTCCAGGACCTCCCTTCAGTCAGGTGAGCGTTGAAACCACCAGGGTGGTCTGTTTATTCTTGGGGATCTTTTATGGGATGGGACCACACACCCCTTAGGGTCTGACAGAGCGTGACGCTATTTGGTCTGCTTAATGTTCAAGGTGTTTTCCCCAGCATTAGACAGAAAACCCCTACTGAGATATGGGTATCCCCATATGCCTCGTGAGGGGGGCTGGGGAGGCCCCAGGCTGGGCCTGCTAACACCAAACTTAGAACCAACAGGCAAGGTGCGGAGTGAGGTAGATAAGGGAGTAAAAGAAAGCCATTTCTCAGGTGGGTCTGGTGAAAACTGACAAGCCCATCTCTTAAATACTTTCTCTTCAGTAAAATGTTTATCTGTTGCCTTGGGATGATGAGGTCTGTGTGGTTAGTTTCCTCTCAAACGTAGATCCGGCTGCTTGATTTGGTCAGGCCATTTTTTTGTTTGTTTTTTAAAAGCACTGGTGAATTTTTAATAGGTTTCTTTCTTCCCTTTCCCTCCTACAGCAGACCTGGGAAAGGAGCTTAAAACCAGAATGCTATCAAATCCTTTACGAAACATTTGGGGCTAATTACCCTTGCTGGAAGTCTCAGGATTTTTTTTTTTTCATTGCCCCTCCCCTTTCATTTTAATGGAACCCAGTTCAAGTCTCATAAATGCTTAAATATGTAGTCGTAAAGTTTGAGCTGTCTCACGGGCACCGCTGTCTGCAAATCTTCCAGGCAGGGCTCTGCGGAGGTTCAAATTTGAACCGGTTTCCGCCTCTCCGACAGTGCGTTATATACACTGAGCCGGGAGACTCGACGTGCCTCGTGTGACACGTCATTTCATGAAGGTCTCCCGACTCCATAGCCAGGGTCGCCCCTGGAAGTCTCGCCCCTCCCCCCAACATTTAAACAGGGAGGGGAACTGTGCATTTGGCTGTCGTTTCCCACCCCACCCCCCCATCCAGTTCTATCATCAGTAACTAGATCTTTCCTTGCTCATTATTTCTTTGCTCATTATTTCCTTGCTCATTACTCCAGGTTTTGAGAAAGAAGCCAGACCAGGCCAGGGTCAGACATTCCAGGTTCCCCTTTATCTGGCTGAAACCAAAGCCATAAATCACACAGCCTCTAGGATTTACCTTCTCCTCTCTCAGAGCAACAGTGCTAAGTGATTAAAGGGGGTGAAAAGTAGGACTGCCGGGTGCAGATCATTTTGGGCCCCACAACTGTGAGTTGGGACGGAACAGGGCCAGAGAAAGGATCCGATGTACTCCTAACTCTGTTTGCTTCTAACCCTGCCTAAGCCAGCATGCCTGACCATGGAGGTGGGGTGGGGGGCAGGGTGGGGAGAATGGAGGAGGGGCGGCCAGGGAAATCACAGGCCCACAAATCCTTCCTGAACCTCAGAGGTATAAGAACAAACTTTCTAGGTGGGCCCTTCCCTGAACGCAGAAGACCGTATCTGATGCGCTGAAGGTCTGAGCCTGGAACCGGGCAGCTGACATGTGCTGGTTACCCAGAATCCCCTGCTCTCTCTTGTCAGGAGTCAGGGGTTGGGGTGGTTCTCAGGAGAGGAAAGTGGTTTTCTAACCACAGCAAAGATTTCAGGGTGCTCCTGTGTAATGGTCACTTGTTTATGTACCTCATGCAATTGTCCTAATCACACAGATGTGTCTAGATGTGTCTGTCACTCACCGAACGCATTTTCAGGTCTGTCGTGTCAGTCTACAAACTCTAGCGGCCGATGATTCACTTCTGAGTGGCGCTTTACTGCGGGAATTGGATCCGACCTTTCTTTTTTCTCGTCTTTTCTTTCACACCCTCCAACTTCCACTTCTCTTCTCTTATACCCTCCTCCCAGTCAGGCAGTAAAAGTAATCAGTGGGTTAAAAATCAGCAGGGACAGCCTGTCGTGGTCATAGGTAAAGGGCTACGGCAAGCAAGACTCTGGAGATAATAAACACAACGTACAACGCCGAGGGGGAACCCTAAGGTGAACTGTGGACTTTGGGGGATCGTGATGTGCCGCGTGCCTTGACCTTTGGGAACAGATGTACCATCTGGTGGGGATGTCAATGACGAGAAGGGCAGAGGTATATGGGCTATCTCTGTAGCTTCCTCTCAATTTTCTGGTAAACCCAAAAGTGCTCTAAAAAGATAAAGCCTTCCAAAAATTGCATATGGAAGGACCGGCCAAGTAGATGATCTGCCAAATGAGCGGTGTGTTTAGTCAGTCATTGTGTCCATCTTGGCACTTTGGGTCTGTTCAGGATTTTCAGAAACGCCTCCCTGGGTAGATTATTCTTCATGCCATCGAGGGTCAACAAGGGTAACTCTGGACTGGCCTTTTCAAGTAGTCAGGCCTGTGCACATGCACTCAGGTGCAAGGTACTTATGAGAATGTTCCGGGGCTTTCTCGTTAGCGTGCAACCAAATATCATTCCCATTGAATGGCCTTGTCACAGACCAACGCTGTCTGGTGATGCAGTTGAAATGTCATTCTTCAAACCTGTTTTATACATTGGGAGTTTAGCATATGATTCCACATTAAAAAAAAAAAATAAGAGTGTTTGGCTGCTAAAATGCTTGGCCCTGAAATAGGCAGACAGGAATCACTAAAGGTACTAATACTTGAGCAGACAAGGGCCATAACCAGTGATGGGTGAGACAAACTGAAGGTGAGAGCAGTAGGATGAATGTGGGAGAAGGAGTTTGGGGCAAAATGAGCAGGTAGTTCAAAGGTACAGGCTGAGGGAAAAAGGTCTGAACAAGATGGCAGGCGGTGGAGATGGGGAGAAGGTACCAGCAGAATTGATAAGCCTATGGAAAGAGACGATTTTTAAAAGTTAAAACACAGGGCATCTGGTGGCTCGGTTGGTTAAGCATCCAACTCTTGGTTTTGGCTCAGATCATGGTCTCATGGTTCATGGGTTTGAGCCCCACGTGGGGCTCTGTACTGACAGAGAGGAGCCTGCTTGAGATTCTCTCTCTCTCCCCCTCTCTCTGCCCCTTCCCTGCTCGTGCTCTTACTCTCTCTTCCAAAATAAACAAACTTAAAAAAAAAAAGTTGAAATACAAAGAATTTATTTGATCAAACACCTTAGGACATTTGCCATAGATGCATACCCTTAAGTATGGCTATTTGCCGGGCATTGGGAACTGGAATTTGCTCATTTTTAGGACTAGTTCAATCTTACATTGAAGAAATACAATCCCAAACCTGGAATCAAATGATCTCTCATCACTATGTAGCCACTCTCAAAGGCCTTTCGAGTTCCAGATCGATTAACTCAGGAAAGGCAGGTCTGCCACGGGGCCCAGGGTAAAAGCTGTTGGCCCTGGTACGGGGCAGGTTATGAGAAGAGCTATTATATGCTCTAAATGAGAGGCTTTCTGCTTGTATTTTCTAAAACTTAATTTTTTTAGGTGCGGATTTGCTTACTTACGCAGCAATTCTGCTCACATGGGAATTAGCATATGACCTCAAGTTGAGTTTTCTTTGTGTGCTCATCCGTCTGGTTTGGAAAATGCAGCATGGGTCCTAGGAGCTCACATCTAGGGGCTAGACTCAATCAAAAGGAACTCTGGGAATATTTTGTGGTTGCTGCTTTGCAAAATGAGGACCAGAATCGATGCTGCCAAGATTTCTCAAAACTTCAAACATACTTCAATTTTCTAAGGCCTTTTAGGATATACAAAGCAATTTCACAAACTTGCGATTCTCACACCAACCCTATTAGATAGATTGCACAAATCTCTATTTTGTAGATAAGGACGCTGAGGCCCAGCGTTGGGTAAGTGACAGCTAACAAATGTTACCAAGCTGATAACTAAACCGAGGTGCGATACTGTGATTTATAATAAGAAATGTATATTTGGCTTTCGTCCCTGTTCCTGGCACAGGGCTCCTAAAACCGTAGGCATTTCCTAAGTGGAAAAAGTGGGAAAAGGTGTCTCTCGTTCTTCATAACAAACCTTTTCCAATCACATCTGACTTTACGTTAATGGAGTGACTTTTGGAAAGTCCCTAAGGTTGGGGGCAGTAGCCAAGAGCACCAACCATGTGATTACGGGGGAGAAACTTCCCAGGCTCACCCCCATCCCTCCAGGGCCAGAAGAGAAGCTGGAGGTTGAAATCAGTCTCCGATGGCCAGTGATTTAATCAACACGCCTCCGTAATGAAACCTCCCCGAAAACACCCAAAAGGTTTTGAGAGCTTCGGGTTGGTGAACACGTGGGGATTCGGGGAGAATGGTGTACCCAGAGAGTAGGGACACCCTCTCCCCTTTCCCCACACCTCGCCCTATGCATCTCTTCTATCCAGCTGTCCCTGAGTTATATCCTTTTATAAAAAAAAATTTTTTTAATGTTTATTTATTTTTGAGAGAGAAAGAGACAGAGCACGAGTGGGGGAGGGGCAGAGACAGAGAGGGAGACACAGAATCCAAAGCAGGCTCCAGGCCCCGAGCTGTCAGCACAGAGCCCGACGCGGGGCTCAAACTTGGGAACGGTGAGATCATGACCTGAGCCGAAGCTGGACGCTCAACCGACTGAGCCACCCAGGCGCCCTGAGTCACATCCGTTTATAGTAAGCCAGTGATCTACGAAGTGAAACGTTTCTCTGAGTTCTGTGAGCTGCTGTAGCAGATTAATGGAACCTGAGGAGGGGCTGCCGGGAACCTCTGATCTGCAGCCGGTTGGTCAGAAGCAGAGGTGACTGCCGCGACTGGAAGCTGACTTCTGAAGCAGGGGTGAGGGGTGGTCTCGTAGGACTGAGCCTTCAACCTGTGGGATCTGACACTATCTCCAGGCAGACAACTCAGAACCAGCTAAACTGTCACTCAGCTGGTGGCACAGATTTGCTTCACGTGTCACACACCTGGTATCGGAAGGGCAGCAGTGTGGACCCACTGAGGGCAGAGGAGAAACCCGAGAGCTTTCCTTTCACACCAGATTTTCCGAGTCCAGGCTGCACCCTCTAAACCACTGAGGTTTCTTGGCGTTTTGTTTCAGAAGCGACGGCTACAGAGCGCTGACATCCACATCTGGGTGTTTTTCTCGGTGGCATGTGTGAAATAAGATCAAGAGTCAACCCTCCCCGTGATAGATCGCGGCCTCTCAGACAACGTTCCTTTAATGAGTGGTGGTGTTGACTTTGCAACGTGCAGACCATTTCCCCAGGAAAATCTTCGGGGTGGACGCCGTGTGACCTTATCCTGTGTGAGGAATTCTCCTCCACCCACAGCTGGTCCTGTGGAGGTGGAAAACATGCACACGCCCTAAAATCTTGTCCCCGATGAGCGGCTTTGGGGGAATGCTGAATTCCCAGGCAGGCGGAGACAGAAGAGAAAGGGACACTTGCCGTCGTGGTTCTGGCTAACTTTGAGTGATGTTTCAGTGTGATGTTATTTCTGGCATCATTTTGATTAGTGACTCAAAGACTGGTTTTTAACTTGGGGAGAGACTGTTGCTTAACACATTGCATTACTGTCTTCTCTTACCTCCTTCGCTACAATTCAGCTAATTCAGTGCTGGGTTTACCTAGTGCCGGGGGGGATAGGAGAACAGGTAAGATCTGATCTTTCCACTTGAGAGGGCTACAGTAGGAGCTATAAGACATTATGTAAATAATGCCATTCCAAGACAGAATAATAACGATAAGAGAATTGCCGAAGGATGTAGGGATTTGTATTATCTACTGTATTCTTACAATGAAATAAAGCTACAGAAAAGAAAATGTTAAGAAAATCATAAGACAGAGAAAATACATTGAGAGTACTGTATTCCTTGAAAAAGAAAAATCCACACGTAAACTGACACCTGCAGTTCAAATTCATGTTATTCAAGGGTTAACTGGATACAGAGAGAAGAGAACAAGACTGAGAGTGGAACTTGGGGTTTATCCATTTAGGGTGGAATGAGGAGCAAAAGAAACCAGCAAGGGAAGCTGAGAAGGGAGAAGAGTAGGACAGCACAGGGAGAGAGAGGCCAAGGGTGCTGGGCGCCTCTGAGTGGGAGGCCGATCAAAGCTAGAGAGACATGGAGGAGGTTGGGAAACCGGGATCGGCTGTGACAGGTGAGTGGCCACTGGTGGCTTCTGAGGGAAGCGGGGCAGTAAGGGCAGAGGCCAAGATCGCGAGGACTTACGGAAGGGGGCGGTGCGGATGCTCCAGGGATAGACATTACACCCGCCCATTGGTGGGCAAGGAGGGAGAGAGTTAGTGTACCACCTCGGGGCCGCAGCAGCTTGTGACAGCTTGCTTTGGGGATAGATGGGAAGGTTGGAGCTTGAGGGCAGGCCCAGAGGAAACCTCAGAGGGGAAACACAACGAAGAGAGCAGCGGGAGTTTTTACAGAGAAAACTGCCGGGAGATGTGGGAGAAGGAGGGGCGGAGGGCCCGGAGGAAGGGTCAGGGCCAGGCTGGGGGGGGGGGGGGGGGGGGGACTGGTCAACAAGAACGCTGAAGATGGCCAGGAATTGTGACCTAAAATCTTGCAGAGAAGTGGTAGGTGAGACTGTTCCCTTTGAGTTTCCCAGTGTGGGAATTCTTTTCTTAAGATGTTCTTTAAGATTTTTCACCTTGAATTAGAAGTGCCTTGTTTCAGGGCCAATTAAATCTGGTTTAATGGACATCTCCAAGATGAAGGAAACATGATTTTCCCTGGCAACGTATATGGCTTTTCACCCCCTCTTTGTTTTTATTTTTTATTTCTTTTATTTTGCAGGTATCATATGCTCATTGTCAAAAGTAAAATTAGAGGGCACTTGGGTGGCTCAGTTGGTTGAGCGCCTGACTCTTGACTTCAGCTCAGGTCATGATCACAGGGTTGTGGGATCAAGCCCCGCATCCGGCTCTGGGCCGGGCATGGAATCTGCTTCGGATTCTCTGTCTCTGTCTCTCTCTCTCTCTGTCTCTCCCGCTCCCCCTCCCCTGCTGGCATGTATGTGCCCACCTGCACTCTCTCTCTCTCTCTCTCTCTCTCTCTCAAAAAAAAGAGCAAAATTGGAAAACACATAAAAGTGAAAGGATCTTAAAATGTATCTGTGTTTTGGGGCACCTGGGGGGCTCAGTCGGTTGAGCGTCCAACTTCGGCTCAGGTCACGATCTCACGGTTCGTGAGTTCGAGCCCTGCGTCGGGCTCTGTGCTGACAGCTCGGAGCCTGGAGCCTGCTTTGGGTTCTGTGTCTCCCCCTTTCTCCGCTCCTCCCCCACTCGTGCTCTGTCACTCTCTCTCAAAAGTAAATAAACATTAAAAAAAAAGTACCTGTATTTCTACTGCCCAGAAATAACTGCTCTAATACAGCGTGGTGGCGAAGGGCATGAGTTCCAGAAGCACCTGCCACGCATGGCTCAAATCTGGCTCTATCACTTTCTGCTGAGGGACAGTTGCAAATTACATGAACTGTAAAGCTTCAGTGCCTTCCCGCAGAAGATAGAAATGGTGGTAACAGTCCCTGCCCAGTAGGGCTCTTGTGAAGATTATATATAATGTCTCCAGAACAAAGTGGAGACATTTGTACCTCCAAAGTGTCCACCTGGGTGATAACGGCACCTTCCACCTGACTCTTTGAACATGCAGATGTTCTGTCCCTCGTGGAGGGGGGTTGCTTTATCTGAGTACTTACGTATCCTGCTTTTGTTCCCGCACGCCGTTACCTCGTGAACACCCTCCCGTAACATTTCCAACATTTCCTCTGTTATCCTAAGGGGACCCACGGCACGATGCCCCCCGGGATCGAAAGACCTGCTTGCTGTCATGACCTGGCCGTATCAACTGTTTCCACCCTTTGTAAAATTGAAGAACTCTGCCCATCATAATCACACAGGCTCGCTTTACAGAGAATCATCACAGGGCAGCGGCCAGCCCTCATGCTTTCTACACATAAACAAAAGAGAAGCAGAACGAATGACCCGGCACCGTGCCAGGATGTCATGGAAGAGACAGCCCCAGTTGTGCCCCGTGTACAGTTCTCCACCCAGGTCTGCCGCTTCTTTTTTGCTTTGGGCTGTGTTTGCACAGCAAACAATAAAAGGAGAGTCCCCTTTCTAATCCGAGTTTCCGACAGGGCTCAGTGGTGTTGGCGGTTCAAGTCACGGGGAAGGGACGTGGCATGAGCGATATGGCCCCAGAACTACCGCAGCCCTTCGGGACGCTGGCTTTGCCGTCTCAGGGCGACATTTCCTCAGCCCCACCTGCTGGCAGCCGACGGGACTGTTGGGGTCACCAGCAAAGCCCCTCCACAGTAGCACCTGGAGGATACATCACAGACCTGCAGGCTTCCGTCTAAACCCTGCGCTGACCCCTCTCAGAGTGCCTGCGTGAAATGCAGGGTCTGCATACAAACCTGACCCCGTCGTACCCCTTTTAATTCGCGATCCTTCAGGCCATTGGTAGGCTAGAAAGAATCAGCCAATTGTCTTTGAAAGCGATTTGAATGTTCTTCTAATAAAGGACATGGACTTTAATTCTTTGAGCCACGGACACAATTTTCTTTCTTGGACAGACCCCATTTATCAAGTGCCACAGGATCGTAACAAAGCGTACATCATATTCAATCGTGTGAGGTAGTCCTCCAACCCTGTTTTAATAATTCTGCTCTTAAATGCCATTTAACGGGGGATCGATCCATCGTACTCTTAACCCAAGTTACGGAGGTATAAATGCACAGAGAAGGATCTGGAGGCTGGTGAGGCTGACATTACAGCCGGGGTGGAGAAGGTTCTCTCCGGCTCAACTTCTCTGCGTTCTGCAGAGGAGTGCTGTTACCAGCCCGCGGGTGTTTGCGCAGGGCGAGGAGCTAACCCTCGAAATCTGGGGTTGCAGCTCCTTCCTTGGCTCGAAACACATTGCAATGCCAGAGGTGGTGCCCGATTTGCCAACGTGGAGCCCGTGCCCTGCCGGGGTCTACGTTGTTCTGGAATTTCTAGCGTGTTAAAGGGCCCATAGAGAAACTGGGTTCCATATGTGGAGATACCCAGCCCTCCGGAAAAACGCAGGGGAGGGGAAGGAGGGGGTTGGGTCACGACGGCAGCTCAGGGGATGGCGGTGTGGTCGTGGATTGGCCAGTAGTCAGTGCCAGGTGGGGGAGAAGGACATTGTTCTCACACATGCGCGCAGAACGTTTCTCTCTTTGCCAGGCTCCCCCCACTCTTGGTTTGAAATTGGTAATGCGTGTGAAACATATCAAGGTGGTTTGTAGTTAATTGCTTTCAAATTTCTGTCCAAAGCTGCTGCACAGGGCCTTCCAAGCAAGGCCACATTTTCGGGCGTGCTTAAATGATGAAGGAAGAACTGGTGATGAACCTGCTACCGTTTACTGAGCACCTTGTATGTCCTCTGCACTGTGCCGAGTGCTTTGGGTAGGCTATCTTATTCTCAAAACAATCGTATCAAACAGTGATTTTCAACCTGCTTCCATTTTATAGGAGAGGAAACTGAGGCTCAGGACGACTAAATAGCTTGCCAGATTCATGCAACAGGTGCATGGTGCACCTGTATTTGGTGGAGACAGGTAATGTGACCCTGGATCAGTCTGATCCCAAAGTCCCTGCTCATCTCAGATGCGCCGTGATGCTGATCTAAAATTACCAGCCGCAGGGCGCCTGGGTGGCTTGGTCAGTTAAGCGTCCGACTTCGGCTCAGGTCATGATCTCACGGTCCGTGAGTTCGAGCCCCGCGTCGGGCTCTGTGCTGACAGATCAGAGCCTGGGGCCTGTTTCAGATTCTGTGTCTCCCTCTCTCTCTGCCCCTCCCCTGTTCATGCTCTGTCTCTCTCTGTCTCAAAAATAAATAAACGTTAAAAAAAAAAAAATAAATAAAAAAAATTACCAGCCGCACGCCCCATGTTCCTTGCAGTGTTATTTACAACAGTCAAGGCGTGAAAACAATCTGATTGGCCATCAATGGATAAACGAATAAAGAAGTCCTAGCATACACACACAATGGAATATTATGCAACCATAAAAAAGAAGGAAATCTTGCCTCTTTTGACAACGCGGATGGACGCCGAGAGCATCATGCTAAGTGACATAGGTCAGACAGAGAAAGACACGTGCTTTATGATCTCGCTTATATGAGGAATCAAAACCAAACCACACAAAAAGCAAACTCATAGAAAAACAGTTCAGACTTGCGGTTACCAGAGGCAGCGGGTAGGGGGCGGGGGAATTGGAGGAAGATGGTCAAAAGGTACAAACTTCCAGTTATAAGATGAATCAGTCCTGGAGATTTAGTGTACAACCTGGGGACTACAGCTAACACTGCTATATGGTATATAGAAAAGTGGTTAAGAGAATAAATCCCAAGAAGGAAAAAAACATTTTTTTCCTTCCTTCCCCTCTCTTCCCTTCCTTCCTCCCTTCTCTCACCTCGCCTCGCCTCACCTCATCTCTCCTCCCCTCCCTTGCCCTCCCCTCTCCTCTCCCTTTCTTCTCCTTCTTTTTCCTTCCTTCCTTCCTTCCTTCCTGCCTGCCTGCCTGCTTTGTGCTTCCTTCCTTCTTTCGTATCTGTGAGATGATGGCTATTAACCAAACTTACTGTGGGAATCCTCTCACAATATATAGAAGTCAAATCACGATGGTATACATCTTCAACTGATATAGTGCTGTATGTTAATTATATCTCAATAAAACGGGGAAAAAATAAAATTACTGGCTAGGAAAAAGAAAATAATTGTGAATGTACGACTCTGTACTTTTCCCAGCGGTGCAGAAAATTGTGAACTGATTTGGCAGTGAGTTTTAAGACGCAAATGAATGGACATGAATTTGTGACGAGCCTGAGCAACTTGGAGAACAGCACAGGGTCGGATGACAAAAAAAAAAAACAAGCGAACTCCTCCCGAGTCTTGGCCCTCGGCACATGCCTGGGAGGGGCAGAAAACAGGAGATCTTGAGCATTTTTGGAAACTGAGATTCACCAAGAGTTCTACATTCGGTTGTGATCCTCCCTCCCGCCTCCACACTGGGCACCTCCTCTGGGCCTGAGAACTGAGTTCGTGTCCAGAACATTCTTGTTCAATCGCTGGCTTGGAAAGTTGTGAAAAGAGTCAGCAGACCCTGAACCAGAGGGTAACCCAGACAGTTTGTAAACGACAAGACCAGCCCTCTTGAGTGGAGGGCTCTGACTCTGTGCAGGTGTGTGTGTGTGCAAAGGCCAGTCTGTCTTGAAACTGAAAGATCAAACAAAGAAGCAGGTAACTGTGACAGGCTCTACTGCCCCACTATTGATGGTTATGGATCCCACCGCTGCTTTTCGGTTTCTACTTTCTCACAAGCAGAGTCCAAAGAAAAAGGAGGTTGTGCAAGCCCTCCTTTGCTGGGAACGCACAGTGTCTCCTTTGGAGAATCTAGCTGAGAATTGGGAAACCCTGGTGTTATTTCTGGCTGCAACATTAATTCATAGGGTTGAGAAAAGCATGAGCTTTTCTCTGCTTTCAGTTCCACATTCCATTCATTCCTATTTGCCCCCCTTCCCACCCCCACCCCTACTACAAGCCACTGAGAAGGTTGATCATATATGGTAACTGTGGATACATTGTATATTTCCTTCCCTTTGCTTGCACCGTTTTCCTGTTTGGAAACCCTCCCCTAAACTGCAGCCAGATACATCCTGTCTTTTCTTCACCTTCCTCCTTGAATCCTGCTCTGAGCCCCTCTGAAATCCAACAATGTGGGCCCTCTGACCTTCTCGTGGCCTCTTTCGCCTCCTGCCACGCATTGCCAGTTACCTCTTCCCCGCTTGCCCAACCGATTTACCCAGTTGCAAGTTGCAGCAAATATCTTCTCCTACTCTTTTGTGTCTCTCCCTCAATCTCAGCACACCGAGGGCATGGGACTCAATGCACGTTTGTGGATTGAAACGTAAAACAGCAATGTTAACAGCACCTTTTATTGAATGCTTAATTGTCCACCAGAACAAGGCTAAGAGCTGTCCGATGCAATTTGTCCCTCATTACAACATTTTTGGGGTCTTGTTTATGCTTACTTTACAGGGGAGGGAACTGAAGTTCATTAACTAGTTAATGACCACAGAACTAACTGGTGGCTGAACTGAGATTCAGCCCTGGAGCTGTAGGGTCCCATTAGCGGTCCACTACCTTGCCGCCAGCCGCCAGCCCCGACAAGAAATACTTGATTGACTGAAACAATGATACAATGTGAATCTGTGATTCACAGGGCCCTGGAAATAGTAAGCAGGCAACTAAAACAGAAGGAAGAAAGAGACAATGTGAGGTTCCGTGCAAAGAGCGCTACAGGCAGCAGACTCTCATACCGGATCCACGTGTAGACCACACTGCCGAGTGCTTCACACCCCAAGCTCTGAACTCAAACTGCCTGGGTTTAAATCTTGGCCCCACAACTCCCCAGCTGCTTGATCTTGATCCTGGCTTGAAGCTTCCTCGTGCATCTCATTGGACAATAATGGTACCTCCCTCGCTTGGTTGCCTTGAGGATTCGACATAGATACGTGAGACGTGCAGCTCTAAATCAATGTCAACTATCATCACCAAGAACCTCTTAGACCAAGCAATAGAATCTAAGCGTAAAGGTGGAAGTTGGGTATTTCACAGGGATTTTTGGGGGCGGGGGTGGTGGGAAAGAACTGTTTTTATCCTTCAACCCCTAACACCACAAAGAAACTGCAGACAGGTACTTTTAGAAGAGAGAGAAAGGCAACTCCAAAAAACTGGGTCTTAAGGATTACCAAATATGCCGCTGCCATGCCGACCGGAAATTCGTCACGACGGAGGTCAGAGTCGACACTGAAACGGCGGCGAGGGACAAAGGTGGGCACGAGGAAGGACCTCCTGCTGGAACGTGGTTGACACTGTGTATGTGAACTGGTGTTTTTTGTAATTACTAAACCCAGTGATGGAGAGAGAGCCGGTGCAAATCTGGTCACGAGCTAGGTGACCTTGCACTGGGTGACCTAAGCTCCATTTCTTATCTGTGAAATGCGGTCATTAGAGTGGCCACCTCACGGGATTCTTGGGAGAATTAATGTGTACATAAAGGACTTAGAACCAAAGAAACGCCTTTAATTTAGTTTACTTTTTATAGTTGTAACCAGTCTAGACAAGTAGTTCCCTCAGGTGGTTAAGATATAGCCTTGGCAGAGCCGAAGGGCTTGCTCTAGACTACCTTAACAAGATTCCCTAGAATTCCAGGTATTTTACTCCCTAGAGTGGATTAAATATGGGAATTTTATTAGACAGCTTTGGCTGGAATTCTCAGAATCCCCTCTCGGCAACTTCCTCCCTGCAATGGTCTAATGAGGTCTATCAAAATTCAGAAGCTGTGACTTTTTTTTTTTCTTTTAAGATCTGATGTGACCAGGTGATATGCTCTGAACATGCTGCAGAGGAGACCTTTTAGAGGAAGGCCGGCTTGCATGGCAATAGCTGAGCCCATTTTTCCAAGGCTTTACCTAAGGCTTCATGGGCGTGGGAGGCCAACCAAATATAACATCAGTTGCTTCAAGGAGGCCACACCAACCTCATCCACGTCCCCATTCCGACCCCACCCTCCCCCTCCCGGCACACAGCGAGAGCTGGCATTTTGTGCCCTGTGTGCTGGCATGCCTGGATCAGAGCCCTCAAAAGAGGTATCAGCTACAATTTGCCCCCTGGGTGGAATACAACAAGCATTTCCTCTTGCTCAGAAAATGCTTGGGGGTGCCCTGAGCTCTTGGCCAAGAGAGAAAACAAACAGCAGGTTATTTGGCCCAGACCAGTAGACGCTGTGGAAAAGCCACAGCGGCTGCCCCAGAACAGGGAAATCACAACCATAATGCTCCCTTAGGGAAACACAAACAAAGCCGAGTGGGGTGGGAGACGGCAGCCCCTGAGCTTCGATCCAGGCTCCCCAGGGAGGAGAGAACAGAGGCCCCTTCAGATTCCTAGGAACCACTACCCTGTGACTTCCATTCAGCTCCGAGTTCCCAGCAGCATCTGCTAACCTAAAACACCAAACTGCCTCCTTATAAGCTTGGGTTGCATCAGCTTATTTCCTAACAGAACTGTCTGTCAAAAGACTTCCTTTAACTTCCCCTAGAAACTTAAAGGAAACTCACGAACAACTATCCTAAACATACTTCGGAAATCGAGGATTTTGTTTTCCTTCTTCGAAAAATTAAGAAAGATTGTTTTACATCCCTACTCGCTTCTCAGACGAGATGATACGAAATGATGGGATATCTTTAATTTTGCTTTTATTGTGTAGGAGACGAATGCACTGATAATAATGGTTGAATATTTATTGAGCTCTTACAATGTATCAGGCAGGGTCTAAGTATTTTATATATAATGTCTCATTCAGGAGTTTTTATTTCTGTTTTATGGAGGGGACTTGGTCTGAAAATTGGGACTTAAAGCCTAATTCACTGACTCCAGGGGACACGGCCTTCACCCAGGCTAAGCTGACCCTCTGTGATAGGTGGGCCAGCTGCCCACCCACCTGTTCTTGCCAGTATCCCTGTTGGGAGGTCATGTGACTGTTCCGGCCAACGGGATGCGAACACAAGGGAGGACCACCATTGCCACATCTGACGCACAAAAAAGCGTGATGGGAGTTTCCCTTCTCCGTCTTCTTCTGGCAAATGAATAGACCACTGGGCTGCTAGAGGAGGTCAAAGTCACAAGATGACCCTGAGTGATCCCATGGAAGGCTGTCTACCAACCGGAACATTGTCGGACTTAACTGTGAGGGAGAAATAAATTTCTGTCATGTTAAGTCCCTTAGATTTCCAAGGCATCTGTTGCAGAAGCCCAAGTTACTTTCACTGATGTGCCCTATGATAAAAACGAATCGGTTGTTCACAGTTATAAGTTATTATTAATGGAAGAACGGCCACAGAGTTCTAAAGGGTATGTTTTCTCTCAATCTGCAGGGTGTGCTATCGTATCGAGGAAATTCTCCTCTAACTTACATGATAGGGACCACGTACCCTGTTTCCATCTTCCAAAGGGAGTCGGCATGACATGAAAATGATCAGATTGCACAATCATTTACTGGGAACCCATCTGGTGTGGGAATGAGCTCATACCCTTGAGACAGAAGCAAATTTCCAGCTGAGGCTGGTTGGTGAGGCTCCCCAAATAGGCCAGCTGGTTTTCAGAAGGTCCAGGGGTGGGGTAGGACAACGCTTAGTGAAAAGCATCCAGTGACCACACTGGTCCAGCAGCACAGTCACCCCGATTGTAAATGATAACAGAACACGTTGCACTTATTAAATAAGGGCACGTGATCGTTAAGCATCACAAATCCAGTATCCTTGCCCTCCTGTCTGCTGCAGCAACTCTGGGTCAGTAGGTAATGTGATTCCTGCACATGCCTAGTGTGATTTCCCCCTCTTACCCCTTTGCCTTGTTAACCCCACTTGTCTCTAAGATCTCTGCTCGCGTGTTGCCTCTTCAAGAACACTTCCTGAACAACTGAGAACAGCCAAGTTCCCCTGTGGTGTACCCTCTTAGACCACCAGGTACCTTGTCCTCACAGCGTTGACCCATGATTGCAAATTCACGTGAGTTTGTATAATTATTGTATTAGCACTAGTGGAGGAGCGAATGTCAGATCTCCACCGTTGGAACGTAACCTTTATAAGAATATGGAGTCATGTTTGGTTTTTTTCACCATCCCGTCTCCAGAACACAGCCAATGCTTAACGCATAGTAGGTTCTCGCTCATTATTTGTTAGAGGAATGAGCAGACACATCAGTGAATGAGCGAATCTGTACTTAATTATTAGGGAAGCTGAGGCAGACATACGCCATACCCAGAATCGCTGTAAAAGCTAGAAATGTAACTCGGAATACCAACCGACTCTGTTGAAGAGACTATTCAGAATCAACCCAAATTTGTATAGCGGGGCATCGCCCCAGAGCAAACATCTAGCATCGCTTCTGAGATCCTTCCCTACAGGAGGCCAGCCACAAGCTTCCCTGGGCCTTACTTATAAGCCTTACTTATGACACCTCCCAGTGGTGTGGAGAATCAAAAAGAAGGGAGAGCATTTGAAAATACTGGGTAAGGGGCACCCAGGTGGCTCAGTCGGTTAAGCGTCCGACTTCGGCTCAGGTCATGATCTCATGGTTCGTGAGTTCGAGCCCCGCATCGGACAGCTCAGAGCCTGGAGCCTGCTTCAAATTCTATGTCTCCCTCTCTCTCTGCTCCTCCTCTGCTCATGCTCTGTCTCTCTCCCTCTCCTTCAAAAATAAATAAAAACATTAAAACAATTTTTTTTGAAAGTACTGGGTAAACTATAAAAAGATAAGCATGTGTAGTTTTCTTGAAGTTAAGAAGTGTGAGCAATTCTCTCTCAATTGACGAGATCTTGCAAAGATACCAGTTTGGGAAGAATAGGACATTGTGAGGATGTTAGGCAAAAACTCTCCATATAGTTCAATGTCATTTTTTTTTTCATGGCAATGGCAGAGAAATTGGATCCCCCATGGACCCCATCAGCCCCAAACGCAAGAGACACCCAAACAAATGTACGATTCAAGGGAAAACAGGCTATTCCCCATTCAGTGGGATTACTATCTGCAGGCCTTACCTAAGTAGGATTTAGGAGCTCCTCCAAAGGGAGTGTGAGATTGGTCCAAAGCTGAAATTCTGAGTTGATTTCCACAGAGCTTTGAAAGTAGGTTCGCATGTGTTAGAAGGAACTGACCCAAAGGGAGACATGCTTGATGTTGTAACCGACAGCTTTTTAAACCTCCAAAGTAATACTTTCTTACTGGAACCAAAGAAAATGCCTTCCAGGACGATGAAAACACACCCCGTGTCAGACTCAAAAAATATTTTAAGAACAAAGTGAAAACTGAGCTCTTACATTCTTTGCAAACACTGTCCACATCAAAGAAGCATTGGAAAACGCAAGAAAGGGAGTTTTGCTCCTGGTCTGATTGCGAAGACGTGCTTCCGTGTCCATATAAGAACGAACCGTTGCAAAAGACGGGGTGCGTGACATTCAGGCACCGGTGGAAATGCAAACACGTCATCCTTTACTGACAAGACACCAGCCAAAGAGTGGCAGAAAAGGTTAAAACACACAAATGTGCAGATCTGACAGAAGTTAGAAAGGCATATGATAAATTAGCTAATTGTTCTTCTTGGTGCGAGCCTTTTTTTTTTTTTTTTCCTCCTTTACCCATAACACATGTTATAGATCACTGGAGGAAAGGCTAAGCCCCACGCCATATGTAGGCATTAAATAATACAAAGGGCACAGCCCTTTGAAAACATACATTGCCATAACACAATGATGAAAGGGGAAAAGCAAAAATAGCAAATTGAGAATCAAAGCCTCACTTTCCACATGTGGAAACGTTTGCCGGAATCATGGCAAGATCCACTGGCCCCAGATTGGTTGTATTAGTTGTTTCAGAAGATACGAATGAATCACTGGAACCCCAATCTCATTTTGGAGGACTTGCTCGTCATTAGGAGAATGTAGCACTGACATCACCATAACTAATCATGCAGACAGATGACAAAGTAGAACCTTCAAACTGTTCTATTTCTAGAACCTCTCAGCTTCAGAAACACAATCTGTACCAGGAAGAAAACACAGGAACCTCTCTCTCTGACCACTAGTGCTATCCCAGGATGGTAGGGCCCTCGCATGGATTAGCTCGCTAACCACGGTGTGTGTGTGTGTGTGTGTGTGTGTGTGTGTCCGGAGCCTTGTGGCCCCGGCTCCCAGCCACAAAGAGCTGGGGGGCGGTGGGGGGTGGGGAGATGGAACTGGAACACGTAATTTAAAAAGGACTCTTCCCCGATTCCTGGCACTTGGGTGGTCACTAGGGCCACTGGTCCCTATTTCCTTTCAGAAGCAGTGGTGATGGGTGAACACGGATGATGTGAAAACCATGGAACAGAGCACACTTCTCGCAGGAAGGTGGGAATGTGCCCTGGGCCATTTTCCTAGTCCTGCTTTCTCTGACGCAGCTTCTATCCCCAAATCAGGAGGACCAGGTATGTTGCTGCTTTTGTGCTTTGTTCGGCGGGCCTTAGAAAATAAAAAGCAGAAACAGAGCTGACAGCCGTCATGAAGGGTGCAGTTTCTGCAAATAGACCAAAAATAAAAAGATAAAAACATTTCTAAAAACCGATGACATCCAACTTAGAAAAATCAAATCACAATCTAAAACAGGCTCACATATGCCTTGCATATGTGATCCACATCTCTGGGGCCAGAAGCAATTTATGGCATGGTAATAATTCAGGTTGTTGGTCTTATTTATTTTATTTTTCCTATAATTCATACTGCATGACCAGGGGGGAATGGGAGGTGGCTGGGAGGGCACAGAAGGGCATTCGTCGTGAAGCTTAGACTCCAGGGCTCTTCACTTCCTGGGGTCTCTCCCAGGTCACCAGGACTATTCCTAGCAATATGTGCACACACCCGTCTTTGCACAAGCAAGCTATTTTCATCGTCATCAGCTATGACTCATGGCTCTTTCCACACTCATTTCTAGCTATGAAAAGATAGAGGTGAGAGGTACCGGTGTAGAAAAGGATTCCGGCCAGGTTCCTGACCCCTGGGTGCCGACGCCTTGCGTTGTCCACATCAGTCCAGAGAGAGACCTTATGTGGATGTTACTACATGTTACAGCACTTGGCTATGAGGTACGTGAACTCCGTCCACACGGGAGAAATAATATTTAAAATGCTAGAAGTCAGGAGTGGCTGGGTGGCTCAGTCGGTTGAGCGTCCAACGCTTGATTTCCTCTCAGGTCATGATCCTAGGGTCATGAGATGAAGCCCCGTGCGGGGCTCCTCACTGAGTGTGGAGCCTGCTTAAGATTGTGTCTCTCCCTCTCCCCATGGGTGCTCTCTTTCTCAAAAAACAAAACAACAGCACACAAACAAAAAATGCTAGGAGACAGAAGCTAGTCTGTTGAGAAACCTTCCGACCCTCAGACCGGTAATATTATAAGTGAAGAGTTAGTTTCTCATAACCCCTAATAAAAGTGGAAGATGTCCCCCCCGGCAGGAGTATGTCCATACTATACAATATACACGATTACAAAAGCATCCTATAATTTTTTTTTCCTTATCAGAAGAAGTAGAAGATAATCGAATTTTCCCACCATTCCTGTGTTTCGAGGGCACACGCGTGTGCTTTTACTATAAGCAACAAGTATGTTTGGTAACAGATCCTATGGAAAGGAAGCTTGGCAGAAGGCTTTCCAAATTTGACGGCCGTCCGAAAAACTTGCACACTCTTTCCAACAATGAGTTATGGCCCAGAAAGAAACCTTTGTAACCCAGCAGTGATGAAGGGACCCATTGTGATCAGCCGTGCTGGAGGAAGACAGACTTACTGCCTTGTGAAAAAGAGAGCAAAGACTGGGCAGTCTGAAGGTGCAGGGCAAAGAAGGAAGACAGAGAGGTATCAGGCAGTTCGTTAGTGGACGTGCCATTTCTCTGGATTTCGTGATGCTTACGGTATTTGCCAGCTCTCCGACATTTGTCATGTGCTGCGATTTTCCTTTCTTTGGCTCGGGTCACCCTCTCACGGTGTGTGGGTTCGAGCCTCACATCTGGCTCGCCGCTGACAGTGTGGAGCCTGCTTGGGAGCTCTCTCTCCCTCGCTCTCTGCCCCTTCCCCGCTCGCTCTCTCTCTCTCAAAATGAATAAACTTAAAAAAAATTTTTTTTAGTAAAAAAGAAAAGAAAAGAAACGAAAATCTTCCCAGTTGAATCTAAAGGTCACTCAGAGATTGAAAGCCATCACTTTAGCCAATGGGGAGACTGTGAGCCATGAAACCATGGCCATGAAACAATAGAAAAATATATATATATATATTGGTCTCCGCGCCCGGTTCCTGCCACAGACCTCCTAAAACCCTTGTAATTTTCCTAAGTGATTAGAGTGCAAGGAACATCTTCTGATCTAATAGTTGGTCTTTGACCCTGGTTCCTGACACAGAGCTCCTAAATCCGTTGGAATTTCCTGGGTGGTAGCGGCCGTCTTTTGTTTTAATGAGGCGCCTCTGGGTGGGCTCCTGGATGGGGGCTGGTCACCAGAAAGACCAAGCCATAAATAGAAGCTTGGAATTTTCGGCCCCACCCTCCGTCCTCCAGGAAGGGGAGAGGGGCTGGAAATGGCGTTGATACTTGATCATGCCTTCATGATGAAGCCTCCATAAACGTCCCCAAAGTACTGGGTTCAGAGAGCTTCCAGGCTGGCGAACACAGCTAGCTGCCGGGAAGGTGGTACAACCCAAACTCCAAGGGGACAGGAGCCCAGGATCCTCCCAGATCCCGCCCTGCGTTATCTCTTCATCTGGCTGTCCATCTATATCCTTTGTCACGTCTTTTCTCATATAATAAACTTGTAAACGTAAGAAGTGTTTCTCTGAGTTCTGTGAGCTGTTCTAGCAATGATGGCGTCCAAGAATGGGATCAGGGGAACCTCTGATTTGTAGCCGAGTGGGACAGAAGTCGTGGGTAACGGGGGACCTACTACTTGCGACTGGTGTCTCATGGGGGGGAGCTCTTGTGGGTCTGAGCTCCTAACCTGGGGCACCTGTGCTCCAGTCTGCACCCCAGTTGCTTGGTGTGGAAAACCCCACACCTGATGCCCGAAGTGCCCTGAGCGTGGAAGCAGTGTGTGAATAGAGGAGAACACGTAGTTTTCCCCGGTTAACTAAACAAAACATACAGGAATGGCCATTAGTCACCCCTTATCCCTAATACATAAAGGCACTCGTGATGAATTTTTCCCAAGATAAAGACCAGAAGGAATACAGTATATTGAAAAACAGTCTGTCCCCCTCGTACATGCTTTCGTGTGTACCCCTCCCTTCCGCAAATGTGCTCTCACTCAATCCGGGCACCGCTTTGAACTGCCACCCCTTCTCTATACGGCGGGAAGCAAAGGCTAGGACAGAGACAAGGTTTTCTGGTAACGTCTTCCCTGACCAAAGTTAGTTTCTCCCTTCTCTTCCCTTGAAGACTCTACTAGTCGAAATGCAATTATTTGCTTTCTCAACTCTTCCCCAGGAGACTGTGAGCTCTCGAGGACATGCCAGTCTTTGGTGTTAAATGTCCCTTCAAGCCAATCCTGCTTGCCAGCGTGAGTGGGGGTTGGGAGCAGGTAAAGCCGCCAGGGGACGGCAAGTCCGCTCTGGAACTACTCAGACCATCCCTGGTCCGGCCAGCCGCTTTCGGCTTTGGGCAGCCCTCCCCCTCACCTTGGCCCCGCAGGCTGCGAACTGGCCAACTTGGCCCCCGGGGTCAGTGAACTGATTTAGGCCGGCATTCCTGGCTCTCCCCTCAGCGGCGGCTTCCCGGCTGCACCTGTGGGCACTACCTGCCGGCCGTGGACAAGGCCGTGTGGGCTACAGGCGTCTGCCCCTGGGCCGACCAGCCCGGCTCAGCCAGAGACAGGGGGCGGGCACATAAACACGAAGTATCTGGTGAACGGAACTGAGGTGGAGCGGGGGGCAATTTGCTTTTCCGGGCCTGGTGGCCAATAATGCAATGTTCCCTTCAGGCCACTTACAATGTTAAGGCAAGTCCTGGAGAAGCCCCCTGAAGGGGAGCTAGCTTACTTACTTGATTTAGAGTCTTGGTTTTTTAAAAAAATGTTTTTTTAACGTTTATTTCTTATCGAGAGACAGAGAGAGACAGAGCGCGAGCAGGGGAGGGCCAGAGAGAGAGGGAGACAGAGAAGCCGAAGCAGGCTCCGGGCTCTGAGCTGTCAGCACAGAGCTCGAGGTGGGGCTCGAACCCACAAACTACGAGATCACGACCTGAGCCGAAGTTGGACGCTTTACTGACTGAGCCACCCAGGCGCCCCGGGAGTCTTAGTTTTCATGTAACTCGATGAGACACAAGAGAAGACAGACAAGAGGTAAAGTGGGAGATGGAGGTGGGGAACCAGGACCCCCAAACTCACGTGCAATCAGAGCAACAACTAAGAAGACGGAACTTTCCTGACTCGGGAATTCTACCAAACGCCAACCGGGGGTTCAGGAAAAGCTTCAAACGGACAAACCACCCACGTGACTGCTTCCTTTTCCCAGCCTTCTTTCAGATTCACAACTCATCATTTGGAAATGCCGCGTACATTTCTCAGATTGCTGTCAGATTCGCTCTCAAGTTTCTTTCATGATCTATTACAGATAGATTTGCCGCCTGTAGTAAAACTCCGGGTATGGGCCCTTCAAACACAAGCATTCTGGAAAGAGACCTCATTTCCGCCTGAACCGTCTTCAGACCGTTGGCCAATGGGGTGACGAAGAACCAAGGGTGAGAATCCTGGAGGGCCGTGTCCCCTCTGTGAAGTCAACACAGGGCTCCTGGGCACGTCTTGCAAGGAGTCGTCCCTTCAGTGAGTCTAGACATTCCATGAGGGGGAGGGGAGGGGTGGCCACCCGGCCCTGCACTGCTTGGCCATTGCAGCTCATTAAGGGATTATATGCCACCAAGTGACACCTAAAAATACAAAGGCCAGCTGTGTGTCCTTGGTGCCGAGGGGTGTGATGAGCCAGCTGACGGAGACGGCAAAACCACTCAAGTCGGCTCAGTGAGGGAAACTAGGTTGTGAAAACCGTCAACGGACGAAGAGCTCGTGTATCATTGCCTTTTCGAGAAACAGTCAGGGGAAAAGCTCCCCCTTGCCACTCTGCCTTTGCGCCCCCCCCCCCAGGGGGTCTGCGTCCTTCCTCCCAGTCTGGGCTGAGGAAGTCCCCGTAGCAAGTGGGGACTTTGGCTTAATGGCACCAGTCTGGTTGGACAGATGAGGAAAGCAGACCCTGTCATCTCCCTGTGAAGGGCTCTGCATCTCTGGCCAGTGGACTCAGAGGGCCACCCTCCTGCAGAAGACACTCTGTCTTGAGAAACAGAGGCTGTTTATGGATGTCTGGCTTTGGAAGCTGCTGGGGAAGCCACCACAGGGCGGGGAGGTGAGGAGAGAGACTCAGTACCGTTCCTCGGTGTTCTTCCCTCCTTGCCTCCTGTCCCACGGCCACATGCTCCCTACCAGCTGGTCACCACCCCCAACACCCAGATGCACACACATACACACACACAGACAGACATACACACAGACACACACACAGAGATACACATCTTTTGAGAAAAACAGCATCTCTTGGGTAAGAGGAACATGAACTCATAGAAAGGGCATTCTTGTCTTTACAACCGGAAAAACCTTGCTTTAAATCACAGGATTCTGGGGGTGCCTGGGCGGCTCAGTTGGTTAAACATCCGACTCTTGGTTTCGGCTCAGATCGTTGTCTCACGGATCATGAGATTGAGCCCCAGGTCGGGCTCTGCACTGACCGTGCAGGGCCTGCTTGGGATTCTCTCTGCCCCTTCCTTTCTCTCTCTCTCTTGCTCTCTCTCTCTCTCTCTCAAAATAAATACATCAATAAACTTTAAAATAAGCTTAAAAAAAATCACAGGACTCTGTCATCTACTAACAGTAACCTCTGAATTTCAATAACCTCATCTCAAAATGGTGACCAAAGTACCTACTACATCAGGCTGTTTGGAAAACTGAACCGCTTACGAAGCACCTCACGGTGCTTCTGGAAGACGGTGTTCCATTAATGTTAGCCGCGCCCCCATTATTACAACACACTTTACGGTCCTAAAAACGTGACAGCAGCTTATACCCCTTCCCCACCATCCCCCACTGATTTCTTTGGCTGCAAAGAAACGTGAGAGGAGCTTCCGGTCCCACCTGGTAGACGGCCCTGGAGATGCACCATGGCTTCAGCATCAGCTGCAGGACCCGAAGGTGTCCCCCTCGACACGTCCTCAGCGCTTGAGAAGTCAGGCCCCGAACCAGACGGCCCCGGCTACATAGCAGGTCCTCTGAGCCAAGCGGCCCTCCAGCCATGCCAGCCCCAGGCCCCGCCTTTACCCCTCTGGTCCCAGGCCCCCACATCCAGGGCTGTGTTCTTTTAGCGAAGCAAAGTTCAAATGTCACCGAGATTTAATCAGGCAAGGGAAAAATGCAGTCAAAATAACTCTTGCTTCCTCTGCCCCAATCTCCTCTCCTCCTACCTTCCCTCTACTCTCACTAATCTGCAGGGACTGTTTTCCCTCAAGGATTAGCAAATGGCTCATAAATCGAAACGTTTTCTCCCTGGCTCTGGGAACTCACCAGGGACAAGGTAAAAATAGGCCTCACCCTGCAGATAATCGCACGCCATCCCTCCCTGTCCGTGGGCCGCTGGGGACGTAGAGCCAGGTTTGGGGGCAGGTCGAACCAGAAAGTAGGGAACGGCGTAAGCCCAGAGTCATCCCCGTGCTCTCGTGGTTTCGAGATTCCGTCCAGGGTGAGAAGCAGAGAAGCAGAGAAGCAAAGGAGAAAGAGCTCGGGTCTCCCCTGCCAACATTCCCAAGGCATTCCATCTATTCTCTTAACTCTTTAAAACTCAGAGAACCAAAGAGCGTCTGCGTTGGCGAAGCAAAATGTCCAGTTTTACATCAACACTGGAGAGATTGCGCCTTCTGTGGGCACTTGGCAAAAACCCAGGCATTTTCTTTGGCAATTTCCCAAGTTTACATTAGGATTAAAAGGACTGTAAGAAAACTTATCTATCAGATTTAATATCAACATCTGTGATTTTGGAGGAAAGTAGATAAAGGAGGCAAAGTCAACATATCTCATTTCTCCCCGTAACGGGTCATTTTCTGCCAACGTTCCTGCGACACTACCACGCGTTAGATAAGCCCTACGAAGACCTTAGCCGGAGGAAAGGCATCCACTTAAACAGGGTACAGCTACTTGCCATGTTGATTAAGTTTTTTGAGTTTGGATCATTTTTAGCCTTGTTTCAGAAGGGCATCTGTACCCTAATTCAATAGGTTATAGGCCAAAAGGTGAGATCCAAAGTGGGGAGGGCAGACAAGGTGTAGGGGAAGACTGAGTCACAACACAAGAAAAGAGGCATGTTTAGTCTTGACACAATTTTGATTGCATGGCCCCGAAGAACCGTGGTGGCCACCAAGGCACATTTTCCTCCTGTACATTCTTTCCATTGATTAACTGATTGATTATCTTGTCTCTTTAATTCAAAACTTAAATGTCATCAGAAAAGTAGTCAAGCTCAGCTCACTAACCTACTGGACCATCCTGGAGTCGGATGTACTTGAGTTTGAATTTGGCCCTACCGCTTACTGTGTGACCTTAGACAAGTTAATTAACTTCTCTGACTTATTTCTTTATCTGTAAGATGAGCATCATACTGAGCCCACGGGGTTGTTGTGAGGATTAAATGAGATGATATACTTAGAGTGGATAACACAGGCTGTGTCATGAAGCTGGTTTTAATTTTTTTTTTTTTTTAGCACTTACCATGATCACGTAAATCAAGGACACACCTAGCCCTGATCATACGAACCTCTTGTGATCATTGCAAAGTTGGTGTTTGTCTAAATCATCTTCTCTTAATCCCTTTTCCTTTGGTTAGGGATAGATGCATTCATTCGTTTAATTAATACGTGAAGAGCATTTTCATTTAAACTCTTCTTTGATGAGTTTCATCATCTTCCTATGAGTAATGGTTCTAGGGTAAAACATTATGCATGATTTGATTCCTGTATTTTTAAGAAAATTTTTTAGGCCTATCTATTGTTGAGACAGGGAGAAACAGAGCATGAGTGGGGGAGGGGCAGAGAGAGAGAGGGAGACCCAGTATCCGAAGCAGGCTCCAGGCTCCGAGCTGTCAGCACAGAGCCCGATGTGGGGCTCGAACTCGCGGACTGTGAGATCATGACCTGACCTGAAGTCAGACGCTTAACCGACTGAGCCACCCAGGCGCCCCTCATTCCTGTGTATTATTCCTTCATTTTCACGTACCCCGTCGTCAAAGGTGAGGGGATACTGACTAAGGAATCTTGTTTTTCTACCAACAGTCCATCAGCAGAGATTGTTTTATTGAGAGAGAGAGGGAGAGAGAGAGAAAGGGAGGAGGAAAGAAAAAGAAAGAGAAAAAAGCAAAACTAAAAATCAAATAGTATGTGGAAAATGATTGCTCCATTAACATTAGTTAACCACCTTGGAATTCTCAAGAAAAAACAAAGGCAAACGACATCATAGTTAGCGTTTGCCTGTCCCTAAGCTCATACTCTCCATCCTCTGGGGGTTTTGGCTGTGAACCAGGCTCTTATCCAAAGCATGTAATTATGGAATAGATAGGGACAGTTTTAAAGGCACTGTTTTGCTCTGTGATTAAACAATGCGACTTTAAACATTTTTTTCAAGTTAAATATATATTTAGCTTATGGTCTGGGAATCTTTGAAGTACAAAGGTGCCATAATGAGCTTTTAAAAACATGCCTGGATAAAAACATATTAATGCCTGAGAACGGCGAGACTTAAACTGGCCTGAAATCTTTCTCACTCAGAGGACGGAGATGTCCTCTGTGGAGCCTGGTAATTTCAGCAGATGTGCTGGTGGGGGACGCTGACCCCTGTCGCTGGCCTGGTGTCTTCAGCTGTTTCTGCTTCTGCCCTAGATTTGAGGTCGATAATTCAGACTTTGCCAGGCAGCTTCCCCAACGGCCTCTGAGAGGCTGCGCGGGCAAATAGCACCATTGCCATTGACCGCGGAGCCCCGTGCTTTTAAAAGGATCTCGAACGAATGCTCAGAGCAATTAGATACAAATGTGTCTGCCTCTGTGTGCATGTCTGTGTGTCCACGTGTGTATGTATATCTGTGTGTCCTTCTGTTTGTGTGTCTGCGTGTGCATCTGTAGCAGAAAATTATAGTGCAGAGGGTGGCAGTCACCTGCCCAGACCACGTGAATATCATGACCGGCCAGGGACCTGACCTCAGGGCTCACCAGTCAAAAGAGGAAACTGCGTTTGTTCTGCTGACTCCACCTCTTTTTAACCACGTTCTTTATTCTTTCTTTGAAAATAATAGAAAGTCGGGGTTTCCTGGGCAGTTTACCACTTAGACAGTTACTCACAGAACTTTAAAGAATGATCGGTCAGTGTCGTCGTGGGTGTGTGTCTACGGGGTGAGGAACAGCATCTGAGATCCCAGGAAGATGTCATTAAGAGCGACTACAGAATCACCCCTCCTTTCAGGAGACTTTTTGCTAATGTTTGGGGTGGAGAGAGTCTGAGGATTGAGTCAGTTGGCAGGATTGGGTTAGCTGCTGAGCGTTGGCCTCTTGTACGCCCTTGGGGGACATCACAAGCGAAAGCCAAAGCCTTGGTCCTGTGGTTCCATATTTGGGAAGGGACCGAGGCTGGAAGCTCTAAATCAGGTGCTGACCGTGGGAAGGAGGCGGGCGTGGCGAAGCCGGGAGTTCCCGTCCAGGGCGAAGGCAGGAGGGGCAGGTGGGGCCCTTGCACCACACACGGGGCCACCGCAGGGCACTGACCTCGATGTCTCCCCCATCCCTCCCAGCTGCTCCCACCTGGTTCAGCCGTTCATCACCATCCCTGCGTCCAGGAGTTTCCGTCCCTGCTTTCAGACTCTCGTTCGCTGTATTCGCAAAGACAGAGGAATTCTTTGCAAAGCCATAAATGCCTTTGCCTGACTCTAGAGATATTTTCGGACACAATTACCGCCTTGAGAAGAACTCGCAAAAACTCTAAGTTGAAAGTAATACACGGCACAATTAGGAACAAAATCCACAAACACATTAGAGATACGGGAACTTGCGTGCACACGAAGAAACATATCTATAGCAGCCCAAGAAATGTATTCAGAAATGAATTCCAATGGAACCCGTCTTAATTATTCAGTGATTATTTGCTGCCACCTATTTTAGAAAATGTCACCCGTCGGATTGACCGGAGAAGTCCAACGCTCTGTCGCTCTGTGTCAGGTCAAAGTCAGCTGCTGGGAGGCACAGACACTGCTTTTTTTTTTTTTTAATTTTTTTTTAACATTTTTTGATTTTATTTTTGAGACAGAGAGAGACAGAGCATGAACGGGGGAGGGGCAGAGAGAGAGGGAGACACAGAATCAGAAGAAGGCTCCAGGCTCTGGGCCATCAGCCCAGAGCCTGACGCGGGGCTCGAACTCATGGACCGCAAGATCGTGACCTGAGCCGAAGTCGGACACTCAACCGACTGAGCCACCCAGGCGCCCCCAGACACCGCTTTTTAAAAAGATTATCTTGGAAGCGTTTTGTTGTATCTTACTGACAGAATTTGAAGGTCAAGGGTAGTTTCTCCCACATCAAAGCCCGGTCCAGTGGAGCTCCAATACCAAGACATTTCAACCAGAATTAAGGCCTTACTCTGAGCAGATCCGTTCTCTTGGAAGAGCAAGGATCAATGGACAACGGACTCCAAAGTGAACCTGAGAAGGTGCTAGAAAATAAGGTTTTTTGTAATTTAATTTATTCTTAAGTTTCTTTATTTATTTTGAAAGAGACAGAGACGGCGTGACTGGGGGAGGGGCAGAGAGGGAGGGAGAGAGAGAGAGCGTGGAGCCTGCCGTGGGGCTTGGACCCAGGAAGCCGCGAGATCACGACCTGAGCCAGAACCGTGAGTCAGACGCTTGACCGACAGAGCCACCCAGGTGCCCCAGGAGGTGTTGGAAAATAAACGAGTCTGCAACAGTGAGGGGGAAGCTGGGGGATGTTCAGACACACTCATCCACCATACTTCCAGGTTGCACAGAAAGCCGATTTTCTTTTGGGTTTTGCAATTAACATCTCTGTGCCATGTGTGGGCCATTTCAGTTCTCCGCTACTAGCTGGCATTTTAATTCTCCGTTCGCCTCCTGGCTTCCAACACGGCACTCAAACTTAGGCTTAAATTTGTTGCACATTTTGTTCTTTCCTTCCACCGAATGCTTTTGTTATTAAATCCCCATGTGTAAACCGAAAAACAGGTCTGGGGCAGAGCTTTATTCTGTAAACGAAGGCGGCCCCTACTTCTTTGTTGGTATTCTTAAAAAACACGACACTTCGTTAAGATATAATGTATGTCCACACTCGCCACCCATGTAAGCTGTACAACTCAATGGTTTTTTTTAGTGTATTCCCAGGGCCGTGCAACCATTGCCACCCTCGAATTTTAGAACTTTCTCATCACCCCAAAACGAAAGCCGGTACCCGTGAGCTAGCACTACCACTCCTCACTCCTCCCTCCCATCCCCAGCCTCTTCCCGAAAATGTTCTAGAAGCGCGATCTCTACGACCAGCTTCTTTCACTTAGCATAATGCATTCAAGGTTCATTCACGCTGAAGCACGTTCCACAGTTCCCTTCTTTCTCTTGGTGAATAGAGTTCCATTGTACAGACAGCTCACACACATATTATTCGTCCATTCACCCACGGCGGTGGGGGGGCATTTCGGTCGTTCCCACTTGTGTGCTATTGGGCACACAGAGCACTGTGGACACTCACGCACATGTGTCCGTGGAGATGTATGTTTTTCGGTTCTCTCGGGCAGACACCCTAGGCGTGGAATTGCGGGATCATATGGCAACTCTGTGCGTAACCTTCCGAGGAACCGCCAAGCTGTTTTCAACAGTGGCCCCACCGTCTTGCATTCCCTCCAGCGGTGCTGGAAGGCTCTAGTTTTTCCACATCCTCACCAGCCATCTTGCTGCCTGTCTTTGTGACTAGATCCAACCTAGTGGGTATGAGGTGGTCATGCTCTTGCTTTCCTAATCACATTCTGTGACATGACTTTGAGTGCAGGTAGGGCAGGAGCACGTGGGAAGGGTGTCTCTCAGGGGCTGGCTGCCAGCCCCCCTGACCGAGCCCGCAGAGAGACTCTGGGGAAACGGGGGCGGAAGGCACCAGAAA
Organism: Panthera leo; assembly: GCF_018350215.1. NCBI lineage: Eukaryota > Metazoa > Chordata > Mammalia > Carnivora > Felidae > Panthera > Panthera leo. Next base: position 12,655,177 of record NC_056685.1, read on the forward strand.
GCCCAGAATTCCCTCCTCCTCCTGAGACCGCTCCCTCCACCTTGCCTTCCTTCCGATCCTGACCCTCTCACGCCCACCATCGGGGCAAAAGTCCAAGCCCTATTGGATGTTCCCATTTGTCTCTCTCTCATCCCAGCGCCAGCTCTTTGGGAAAAGGATATTTAGAAATAGCACTTGTATGGTTAAGCGAGTGGGTGATGTGCTAAACCCAAACCCAAACAGTGTTTTGAAATCGAGGGGCGTTTCAGGGCCGCTCGCTAACATATTTGATCCCATATTTGGGTCTGGAAGATGTCCCAGCTCTGACAAAGAGTCATCGCTGCATCATTCCTCAACCTGAGAACCCAAGAGGCCCATTTATATAAAAGCGAGGGAGCTCACCCCGTTCATTTGGGAGAATAATTTTTTTTAAAAAACTCTTGGCCGTGTGTATAAAAATATTTTGCGTCCCTGGGAAAGTAGACGAGAGACAGGAGCTGCCCTCTGGCTCAGGCACTTCCAGAGCAGTATGCCAAGAGCTATGTTTAGAATACTCCCCTCACGCTCCACCAACCATTCTACAAGTGGTCCTGAGGCCCGAAAAGTGATGTCATCCCATCAATTACTGTGGTCACGAAAGCAAGTTCTCATATATATGCCAGGCCCCCAACAGAAATACAATCAGGGCCGTCTGAATTCCATCAGTCCAGGCCCTGAATGAGAAATGAAATGCTCTCAGCTCCTCTTTTCTTGATCTCTTATTATTTGGTTTCCATGAACTTAGTGGCCAAGGATGATTTTTGAGCATATATTTTGCAAGCATGTGTTTATGAGATCATGGCTTTCTGGGAACAAAACAAAACCAAACGAGACAACAGATGCTTTGCTTTGCTTAGGAGTCAAGAACCACTCGGAAGAACACAGGTTTGGGGCCGGTCGGGGGTGAAGTTATAAGGTTGGGGATCCTGGTCCCACCAAAAGGAGGGTGTGCCTGCTTGAGAACCACTTCTGTGTCCTCTCACAGAGGAAGACATGTTAATTCTCATAGGACATTTGTTGACAGATCATCAACACTATCCCTCCACGTGGGAACAGGGAAGACACTAGAAAACTTGTGTCTAGAGGTGTGAAGAGGTTGGAGGATGAGCGAGCAGGGAGGAAGTTAACTAGACACAAAGGAAGGCAAGTAAAACCGATTAAGAGGTAAACCGGGGTAAGAACACTTAGTTTTTACCTAGGGCTTACATTCATCCTAGCCCTTGACACAATTGTGGCTATTGCATTGTTTATAATACTGCGTTACTTATATTAGGAGCTTTTTAAGAAAATGTGTTGTTCATTTCCAGTAAAGTCCATTTCCTCTCTAAAATTCCTTCTCATTTGGCAATCTTTTTAGAAAGTCCTTAGCACTTGAACTTAATACAAATGTAATGACTATGGAATGAATGAAAACGTGTATTTTAGAGAAAAGCGTGGGCTTGTGGCTTTTCCTGCTGCTCTTGGGTGACATGCCTTCCTAAAGTCTACCCGGTAGATGAATTTCCCTGACAGGAAGTTCTGTTATGCTTGTCATGGCTTCTCAAGGAGCAGGCATATCGGGGCACGCCTCCGTCCCCTTTCTTACTCAGTAATGAAGACATGACACACTATGACAAAGACAATGCGGGAGGCTTGATGAATGGGAATGAAATGGTCTTCCTAATGTAGGTGGGGTCAATGCAGCTCTTGTGGGTCAGAGGCAATTTTGGTGAGCTAACGACTTTGGGAAGCCATTTTGAAAGCTACATTTTTCTCTCACTTCCTTAGAATGCTTTTCTCCGGTGGGGGGCGGGGAGGGGAGTGGGGACAAGAAAGCAGAGATGCAAAAGATGTCTGGCAATGCCAAGAACCCAGCTGGGAGACTGTCTGCTGACCACCACATTGTCCCAACCCCAGTGCTCTGTGTCATCAGTATCACTGAGTCCGGAGGTCAGGACTTCAACAAGCCTAGAGCTACGCCTGATTCTAGAGACCATATTCTAACACGACGGTGGCAGAAAATCCCTTTTATACCAGTCCATCCCATTTGCTACAGTTAAGAAAAGTTCTCTCACGGAAAAGCATCCATAACAATGACAGAAAATCCCAAAATGCGTAAAACAAAGCAAAAAGCAACCATGAGTTCTTTACTTGAGTTGGTCAGTGGGGACTGGATTAATCCATCCATTCGACTTTGGTATTACACATTCCAAGGGAGCCAAAAGGCAAATCCTTTGATATATATTCAAAGTTAGGTCTGTTTTAGGATAATAAACTTATCGACGTGGTAAGTTGCCTCCACTACCATGGAAGAATTTAATAGTCTACTTTTCTCGTTAAGATCTCTTAGAGATAAAAGTGTTCACATGGAGGGCTACTTTCTGGAACCATTTAAAGCAGCCTGACTATAGGTAGCACGATCTTTTCTGCCTCCGTGGCTGACCGAGGAGAGTAGAGGTGGGTTAGGAATTAGCAACAGAGCTTGGGAAAAACTAAGAGCTACACTGGGGATGTTTGAGGTCTAGTCTAATCATGGCTAGGAAATCAGGACAGTGGTCACAGATAGAGTCATCCAGGATTTAATCAAAATGTCTGTGAATAATGAATCCAGAGTTGGAGTGGACCAGGAGGCCAGAAACTACACGGAGAGAGAGCAAACCAAAAGATACGCAGCAAGGCAAGCCGGCGGGTGTGTGGGGGGCGTGGCTCATGGCTGGATGGAACACTGAAGGAGAGCAAAGCAGGCCGGACCCAAAGTGCAGGTGTACAGGTGAGGAAGGAGGGAGAGCCTGCCAGGTACTTGTATCAACCATTTAAAATGCTCTGTTTGGATCTCTTTGATGTCCCGCCAACCTTGGACCGTCTAAGGGCAATATTTACTGAACCCAGAGCTCGGGGTGACCCTGAATTTTGCGTAAGAGTTCCTTTTCCTCCCTCAGCAAGCCTCCAATTGGTGAACCAGGGAAGCCGCCGGCGAAAAGAAACGTTAACGTCTTTTAACGATTCAAGAGAAGAAATGTAACTACACCCACGCAGGCCATGAAAGCATCTGAAAATCTGTAAGGAAAACTAGCGTAGACTTCATTGTTTGGTTTGTCATGAACACCATAACGCGATGAATTTTTTTTTCCCTCCTTTTCAAAAAGAAAAACTCTTGGTGCGTTAGAATTTGGGGTAAATTTCCACTAGAGAAGAAGGGAATTGGATCCGGGTATTGGTTATTTCCCACCCCCCCCCCCCCCCAATGCATAAAACAGAGGTGATCATTTAAGATTCAGCTGGGAGGGGACGTGCGAGAGCTCAGCGCCTTCTGTTAGTGTCTCTTAATAAACCCAAGACAACAGCCTCATTGTACGGCAGCTGGGACCGGGCTTCTAGTTAATTAAGCACCGGTAACAGGCAGGGCTGAGCTCTCCTTGGTGAGTCTGACCACAATTAAGGGGCCCGAGGCACTCTCTCTGGGGAGCACTCCGCGTCCTCCACCAGAACTCAGCACGGAGCTCAAAACGCGAAGACCAGAGCAGCCGGCGGGGCAGAGGTTTTGTGAAACTGAACATGTGTTCAGAGCGCAGGCCCCGGCTGATAACCCCCTCCTCACTTCCGGTGTGATGCATGGAAGCATTTACCTGTGGGGTTGCACACCGCCCAGCCTCCACATCTCAGACATTTATTGGTCGTTTTATTATGGTATCGTATTATTATGGTCAAACGGGGCTCCTTCCATTTTGCAAAACTAACCCCCTGAACCCTTTAAATGCCGACTCTCCCTTCTTCCCACCCCCAGCTCCTGGCACCCACCATTCTATTTGCTGTCCCTGAATTTGCTCTGGGTGCCTCGTATGAGCGGAGACACAGTATTTGCCTTTTCATGTTGGGCTGATTTCGCTTAGCCTAGTGTCTTCAAGGTTCACTCCTGTTGTAGCAAGTGTCAGAACTTGCTTCCTTTTTCTTTTTTTTAAAGTTTATTTATTTTGAGAGAGACAGAGAGAGAGAGAGAGACAGTGAGCAGGGGAGGGGCAGAGAGAGAAGGAGAGAGAGTATCCCAAGCAGGCTCTACACTGTCAGCACCACCCACCCCACCCCACCCTAAGCAGGCTCTACACTGTCAGCACCACCCACCCCACCCCACCCTGTGGGGCTCCAACTCACAAACTGTGGGATCAAGACCTGAGCAGAGATTAAGAGTTGGATGCTGAACCCCCTGAGCCACCCACGTGCCCCAGAATTTGCCTCCTTTTTAAGGCTGAATAATATTTCACTGTATGGACACGCCACGTTTTGTTTATCCGTTCATCCGTCAATGGACATGATGGCTGTTTCCACCTTTTGGTTGTTCTGAAATAGTGCTTCTGTGAACACGGGTGTGCAAACCCGTGACTGAGTTTCTGCTTTCGTTTCTTTTGGGTGTTTACCCAGAAGTGGAATGGCTGGGTCATGTGGTGATTCTATGTTTCATTTTTTGAGGAACTGTCATTCCATTCCATGCTGTTACCCTTTTTCCTTTTTCTTTTTCTCTCCTTTTTTTAATTTGAGAGCGAGCGAGCGAGCGAGTGCGAGTAGGGGAGACGGGCAGAGGGAGAGAGAGAATCCCAAGCAGGCTCCACGCTCAGCGCAGAGCCCGACGTGGGGCTCGATCTCACCACCGCAAGACCATGACCTGGGTGGAAATCAAGAGTCGGACGCTTAACCGACCGGGCCACCCGGCTGCCGCCCCCCTATTTAATCTTTTCCACTTACTGCTTCTGCCCTGTCCAGTTCCTAGGCAGGAACTTTCCTGAGGCAGGCCAGGAGTTTGCCCACAGACAGACGCCCAGCTGCTGACATCTAGGGTTTGTTTGTCCCGGTGAATCCTGCTCGTTAGGTGGCCCTGCGGTAAACCTACGCTTCTCTGCACGCGGGAGCCTCGCCTAGCCCTGACATTTACAGCGTCGGCTGGGCTTGTATCCTCATTCCTGGGCTGGACCTAGGGCCCAGCTCTGAAGTCTAGCCCGTGTCATTTGGTGCTAAGGCACCTTGCATGGCCCTCACAGGTCTCCCCTCCTGGACACACAGCTCTGGCCACTCTCCCTGTCGTGGCCCATGGGGCCTTACGTGGACAGGCAGGCAGGTTCCTCTGCTGACGGCTGGGGGCAGGGAAGGAGATCAGGAATGGCTGGTACGTGCTGAGCAAACCACACTGGTCTCGGGTGTTTGGGGGTGAGTGGCTACAGGCTGCTTGAGGCTGTGGCCACATATAAATTACCCTGAACCTAGGTTAGTGGGTGTGAGGTAGGGTCAGGCGTTAGGGCGTGGAAAGCTACCAGATAGTGAGCCATCGGGGCCCTTCCTGAGTTGAAGAAGGGCCCCCAACTGGGAGCAGGGTTAGGACGGGCAAGGCAGGGCGTTAGGACCCCAGCGCTAGCAGCTTCCAGCGTTTGTGGGAAAGCAGACGCAAGTCAGGGTCAAGGGCATGAACCCACGGGTTTGGCCCCGGGGGTTAGGAAGAAATAACCCCGACCCGGGTACGTGTGGGTCCCTGGCACCCCCTAAGCCCTCGGGAGCCAGGCTTCAGAGCCAGTAGACTCTGCCCCCGGGGCAGGTCGGCTCCTGGCACTCCGCCAGTCACCATCAGTGCCGCTTGAGGAGCGAAGGGTGGCAGTTTTCACACCTGTAGCTGGGGTGGGGGGTTTGAGAGGAGGCATGTGACGGGATGCTGCCCACCGGCTCTCAGTGAAGCCCCTCCCCAGCCCCATGGTGCCCATGGATGACAGCGAAGCCACCGGGGACTTTGGACATCTCCGTTGCCTGGCATGGCGACTTTGGAGATCCTATAGACTGCAGGCACCCCTTCCCGGGGAATCAGCATTTCAGCTGAGTTAGCGCCCTCTCCTACCCGGTCCCTCCTTTCCCACTAGCTAACAACGGTGGTCAACCCTGGATGCTCATTAAGAGTCACCAGGGAAGCTTTTAGGCAATGTTTTTACTGGGGCCCCACCCTTAAGGATTCCATTTTTAGTGGTCTGGGGGAGGGACTTGGTATTGCTATTTTTAAAAAAGCATGCCAGGGGTTCTAACTCCCAGCGCGGCTCTGAGGTCTCTGTCCTACAGACACGAGTGCCTTTGTCATGCAGTTACTGGCTCTCACATGTTAGCCCGCATCAGAATGACCCGGAGGGTTTGTTAAAACACAGATCTCAGGGCCTCACCCCAGTTTTTGACTTCAGTAGATGGGGTTAAGGCCTGGGCATCTCTGTTTGTTTCTTTGTTTCTTTCCTTCTTTTCTTTTTTTAACTTTTTAAATGTTTGTTTATTTTTGAGAGACAGAGCATGAGCAGGGGAGGGGCAGAGAGAGGGAGACACAGAATGGAAAGCAGGCTTCAGGCTCTGAGCTGTCAGCCCAGGGCCCCACGGGGGGCTTGAACCCCTGAACCGGGAGATCATGCCCTGACCCGAAGTCGGACGCTTAACCGACGAAGCCCCCCAGGTTCCCCTGGGCGCCTGCATTTCTAACAGAGTCGCTGGTAAGGCTGCGGCCACACTTTGAGAGCCACTCATCTAGGCCCGCCACGGCCCTCAATTCTCACATTTACGGTGCTTGAGTGAAACGGAGGGTAGGTGTGCAAGTCACTGTGTCGACTGTTTATGTCTGCATTCTCCCACAGCCTCTTCAAAAGCCCTGTACTAGCCTCCAAACCTTGAGGGAAGGAACATTCCCGTGGAGCAGCCGGTCCCTGGCAGGGGCTCATAAATGACCTTTTCCCCACACACGATGGAAAATCAACACTTAAGGACCGTCCACCCAACTACTCCTCTCCCATCCTTCCCTGAAAGAATAATGAAATAGTTAAAAGAAATGTTTTGGTAAAAGAATTTTTCCTCCCATCCCGAGGACCGCGTACTGACTCGAAAAGCCGGGGTATTAGGAACGCGTGTTTGTTTCTAAATTAAAAGGATTTCTTAGCGATGTGATCTTTTCAGTACTTGGGTTCCCCAAAGGCAGGGATGAAGCAGCCATACTGAGACCCTGAATCACTCGCTCCTTTGTCCTTGTGGCTGGGAGGCCAGAACGTTCAGAGGTTACGATCTGCAGTCAACAAAGAGCATTTCGACTCTTGTTTTAGAAATGAGTGAGTCATATTCGGGTCATTTTCTTGTCTATTTCTTGTCCATCTGCCCTCTCTCTCCACCCTCCCCTGCCCGCGAGGAAACCGCAGGCGACATGCCTGATCTTCTCTATCTCAAAGCACAAACAACACAAATGTTGCTGATCTCGGAACCCGACTTCCTGTGAAGGAGGATATCCTACAATTTAATCGAGCAAGATTTCTAAGCAAAGCAGAAAGTCAAACGATTTCAGAGTTTGCTTCCCACCTACAATTAACGAGGCTACAGCTGTAAAGGAAGAGGGAAAATAATTAAATCACTCCAAGGCAGGAACACTCGATATCATCTGTGGCTGAAAAAGAAACACTTGATTTTTTTTTTTTTTAAGGAGCTCTAAATTTAATAGAAAGCAAACATTGAGATATGATAGAAAATGAAAAATATCCAATCAGACAATAGATAAAGGCTGGTGTCTCAGGCCTACTTACTTTTATTTACTACTTGTACAAAACAGAGAGGGGAGTGAATTACTCTCTTTCCGACCTAAAGGCCATGATCTGCCTTCCATCTGTGCAGAGGGCTTTTTTGGGATCACGCACAACCCAGAAACGTTCCCTTTTGGTCATGCGAGGGTTACAGATTTTTTAAGACCTAAGACTGTCTCAGGTCTGTAGGGCTTCCAAATTTGGCAAATGTGAGATTCTCATTGCGGACTCTTTGACCTTGGGAGGATGTTAAGGAAGGAGAGACTATTTCAGAGGGGATTGTGTTTTAAGTGTCCACCATGTACGAGGAAGGAATGCTTTTTGGCAAGGGACATCTCAACTCGCTATGTTCCTTCCTTTGTCTCTTACAACCTCCTGCACCGGGAGAATTTCATTTCCTGTTGAGCAGGCTGGACACTCTCTGGTCTTGCCCACGTGTTTGTACCAAATGGTTACGGCAAAGGTAATAGATAGGCATGGGAACAGTTAAGGAGACAGGTGATAGATGACACCTGAAATAAAGAAGAGAAAGGAGAATAATCTATGTCCGTGCGCATCGATTAAGACACTTGAGAATCTTGTTACTCAAAGTGTCCTGCATGGAGCGTGTTAGAAATGCAGATTCTCAGGCCCTGCCCCAGACCTGCAGGATGGGACTCTGCGTGTGGCAAGATTCCCAGGTAATCCCTCATACGCTGAAGTGTGAGAAGCCCTGCCTTAGAACACAAGAGCCTAGAACTGAGCACAGTGGGTAGAAACGTCGGAAATAGGTTAACATTGCTCTGGTGAGGCAGGGGTGAGGGATCTAAGTCTCCCCCCGTGCCCTGGTGGCACCTCCCCCCACCCCACCTCTGGGCGGAGGCTGCTTCTGCCTCTCTGGGGGCGGCAAAGACTCCCAGGGTGGTTACCCTAACCCCTACTGGCTTAGAGAGCACAGACCCCCACTTGGAGTCTTCTGGACATGTGAGCCCTGGCATATTATGGGTGCTTAAGCCATATCAGAGGATCATAGACAACTGATTTAAAATGTTTTTAAATGTTTATTTACTTTTTATTTTTTTTTTTTTTCAACGTTTTTTTTTTTTTTTATTTATTTTTGGGACAGAGAGAGACAGAGCATGAACGGGGGAGGGGCAGAGAGAGAGGGAGACACAGAATCGGAAACAGGCTCCAGGCTCCGAGCCATCAGCCCAGAGCCCGACGCGGGGCTCGAACTCACGGACCGCAAGATCGTGACCTGGCTGAAGTCGGACGCTTAACCGACTGCGCCACCCAGGCGCCCCTTTATTTACTTTTTAGAGAGAGAGATTGATAGAGTGTGAGCAGGGGAGGGGCAGAGAGAGAGAGAGAGAGAGGGAGACGCAGAATCCGAAGTAGGCTCCAGGCTCTGAGCTGTCAGCACAGAGCCCGATGCGGGGCTCGAACTCACGAACCCCAAGATCATGACCTGAGCCAAAGTTGGACGCTCAACCGACTGAGCCACCCAGGTGCCCCAACAACTGATTTTAAAGCAAGATTATGTGCAGAAGTTGAGCTCCAAAAATTCCACAGAAGGACCCAGGAGGAGAAATCAAGGAAAGCAGGGGGATGAACAAACTTAATATGAGAGGGAGACAAGAAAGAAAAGGACAGAAAAATGGAAGTGTCTTCTATAGTTAGGACTGCCACATGAAAATACAGGACACCCAGTTACATTTGAATTTCAGGCAAACAACATGAGACATACTTAAAGAACAATGGGTTGAAATTCAGACTGAACAGAGCATCCTGTATTTTCATTTGCCGAAATCTGGTAATCCTGGTTCCTCCCTCAAGGGCTCTTTTCTCAGCGGCTTGGTCCCCAAGAGTCTCCATCTAGTTTAGGCCCCCCCAGTCGGATTTCCTCATCAGAGATTTCTGGATTCGAATCCCGGATCTGCCACTGCTGGCTGTGTGACCCTGGGCCAATGTTTTCATCTCTCTGTTCTGTTCTCCTCTTCTGTGAAATGGGGGTTCACATGAACACCTGCTCATTGCAGAAATACCCTTTACATCGTTGTCTATGAGGTCAAAGTCTCCTGGGTCTCAGCAACTTTCTGTCTGACTTTGCTCCTAGTCATTTTCTTGGAGACCTGAGATCGAGGTGGAGAGGTGGGTGAGGGTGAGGATCATGTACGTAGTGCCTGGAAACCCATAGAAGGAGGCGCTCTCCCCTCCTTCCCCAGGGGCCTGGCCGGCGCGTCTATCTGGTCAGTGCATTTCCTTCCTCTCGTTCCCAGAGGGCCATGTCTGGGGATGTGCTGGGGAAGGAGGGAGGAGAATGTGTCACTTGATATTTGCTCCTTGACCCCGGCTGACCCGCTTAATTCACTGCAGAATGGAAGGAAGGACACTTGGCCTTAAATCTGAGCAATCAGGGAGCGAGACCTTTCTTCCTCAACACTTAGCTGAGCAACGGGAGATCCGGCAGCCTGGCAAAGCGGACAACCCCCAGAGCAGGGACATCTTCTATCTCAAGGGCAGAGATTCTCAGGATCCCAGCATTTGGGCATGTGTTCTTTCTTCCTCTCAGAGTGAACCTGACCCACCAGTGAAACCTGGTTGTCTCTCAGCTTTTATTACCATCTTTCTTCCCATGAACTGCAAGATCCGAGACTAGGTTCTGGTAATTGACTGTCCTTAAACGTGAAACAAAACAAGAAAGCCAAGGTACGTGGAAATGCATGGGGCTCAACATTCCCCCGGAGGAGATCCTGGAGCCAGGTTCTGCGGTAGATTAGGACTCTGAATCCCTAATGGAATCGAACAATTATCCCGAAACTGCTATCCGAATGCTGTGGTTTCCCTAAAGCAGCGTTCTTGGCTTTACTATTCTTCCTGGCACGGACCCATCGCCTGTAGCAACGAATCTTTCCCAGGAAGCTATTGTTATTTGTGCATCTGATAGTTTACAGTGGAGTGCACTGACAGCAAAATTTAGAAAGAAAAAAGAGGTGTAGGGTGAAAAGGACAAACACAGAGGCTTCCAACATCCTGGTGGGAACGGCAAAGCAGAAACTGCCTCTTTTTTGGCCCTTCGCGCAGGGAGTTAGCACTCCAGAGAAAAGTCATTGTCAGGCACAGTCGTGGCTCGTAGGGAAGGGTGGGCATCAGACACGGAGATTCCCAGTGGGAACTCGCACCTTCTGACCCTCCACGGGGGATAGCCATCTATAGCGTATTCTCTGTTCTCCCCAAGAACACCCCTTCAACTGCCACCAAGGGGGTGCGTGAAGTCACCGCGTACACACAGCGCACAATGGGGTGAAATGGATCAGCTCTGTTTTGTCAGGGCTGAACGTTCCAAGTGAATTCGCTCCCTTCTGGGAAAAAGAGCTGCCTTGTTCAGAGCACGATGTTCCCATGTCTCAGCTTACCTTTAAAGCATTTCTCATACACCTGTCGGGATCATTAGTTCTGCCAAGGGAAGGGGAGTAGCAGACTTTGTTCTATTTTTCACTCTCAGTGGACTGTGTTTCCATTGTGTTGGTTTCCCTTTGAGAAAGGAACACAAACAGGAGGGAAACTTCCAGGATTCTATGCTGCTTGGCGGGGGCGAACAATAGAGCCATGTAAATAAAGACACGGAACGTAGGGGTAAACTAGGAAATGAAGAATAATATAGAATAGGAAAAAGACCCCAAAGAACTGCTTAAAAGGATGTGGTCAAGGGGAGAAGGCATCTGGAATGAGCTACCCCATTGGGTTACCTGGCAGCAAAAGTGAAAAAGGTAAGCACAGTGAATCATACACATAATACTTGTCATCTCCTAAGAGGAATGAACAGGGTAGAATTTATATGGGGGATCCTGAAAAACATAAGGAACGGTATCTTCATTTAAAACAAAATTTTTTTAATGTTTACTTATTTTTGAGAGAGAGAGAGGGAGGTGCAGAGAGGGAGACACAGGATCTGAAGCAGGCTCCAGGCTCCGAGCCCGACGTGGGGCTCGAACTCATGAGCTGTGAGATCACGACCTGAGCCAAAGTCAGCCACCCCACTGGCTGAGCCACCCAGGAGCCCCAGGAACAGTATCTTTAACTGTCATTTTGAAAAAGGCTTAGAAGCATTATCCCTCATTTTCTTTTGTTGGCTTTCTGATCAGGGTGGTTCCTTGGCCCCGTCGCCTTGGGCCCAGGCGTGATGTTGGCTTTCTGATCAAGGTGGTCCCTTGGCCCCATCGCCCTGGGCCCAGGCACGCTGTTGGCTTTCTGATCAAGGTGGTCTCTTGGCCCCATCGCCCTGGGCCCAGGCACGCTGTTGGCTTTCTGATCGAGGTGGTCCCTTGGCCCCATCGCCCTGGGCCCAGGCACACCACAGCTATAGAAGGGCTACCTGCAGCTCCTGCTTAGCTAGCTTCTGCTTTCAATCTACATCTCTAATTTCTCTGGTCTCCATCTGACGGCTTCATTCCAACATTTCCCAGCTCAAACACTTTCAGACGCGTGCCCCATTAACCTGTCTGTGGGGCTCGTTTCAGAGACCACGGCCACCAGCAAACTCTATTATCTGGCTCTGACTGTATATTCTGTAACTCCTGGCCACTCTACTCCATCTCCTGCCTGAGACCCACGTCATCGCTTGGCCCGGGTTCAGGCCCAGAATGGGTTGCTGCTGACCTAAAAAAGAGGATGCAAACATCAGTCCTCAGTAAAGAGGAATTAAATCTGAACTCAAAATATTCTCTGCAGGGATACCTGGTGGCTCAGTCGGTTGAACGTCCAACTCTTGATTTCAGCTGAGGCCATGATCCCAGGGTCGTGGGATCGAGCCCCCGTGTCGGGCTCTGTGCTGAATGTGGAGCCTGCTTGGGATTCTCTCTCTCTCCCTCTGACCCTCCCTAACTCACTCTCACACGTACACATTCTCTGTCTCTCAAAAAATACTCTCTGCAGGCAGTTGAGAAAATGTGGTCTGGGTATATTGATCTTTGATTACTTAACTTCCTAAAGATATAGCATAAAGGAATTCAAGTAATGAATAGCTAACATGTACATTGATCTGTGTCTCCTGCGCATCGGATGTCCCTGGGAAGCCTTTGGCCTGGTGCTAGAAGGCAGTCAGTTCCCTTGCCATTTCAGGGAAGAGGCAGAAATACAGATATTCTGAGATTAAAATGAAAGAGACACATCTCTGCTGCAAACAGGACAAGGGAGGGCGCTCTTCAGAAGGGACAGGGACAAGGTGTGACCTGTATCCTCCCCCAGCTGGAGCCCTCTTCCACCTGGGAAGATCAAGGCTTCCAATGGAAAGAGCCAATGCTTTCATCAGGAAAGGGGCTGTGACACCGTTCAGGCTCTTGCTCGAGGACTTGGCCGAGACCCCAGAATTCCCTTCCATCGAGCATGAAAGAGGTGATTTAGAACGAAAAGGTTTGAGTTGGGCTGTTCCCAGTCAACCACCTTGATCATAAAAGAAGCTCACTTTGGTTCTCATGTGGCTGGTTCTGAGCGGGACCATAGACCGCTGGTCTGTAAATAGGAGTTAGCAGCAAACTGTGCCTCTCGGTGGTGGAGTGATTGCTTCGTTGGATGAAATTGTTCGACCTGGTTCACTTTAACGTGGGGGAACATCTGCCAAAAGCAGAAGAACGTGGCTGATGCTCAGCTGGCCTCTCAGGCAATAACTGAACTATAGCTTCCGTTGTTTTCAAGTTCTGTTCCCCGTGCCGGGTACTAAAATTATTGCTCTCAGCAAAGAGGAGGCTGTCTTCCTACTTCCTGTAGCTGGAGACAGGCATTCGGTTTATTGAAATGCTTTTTAGAATTTGCATTTAACCTGTCAAGAGTTTCTTTTCTTTTTTCTTTTTTCTTTTTTAAAGGAATTCCGATTTAGCAGTAGGACTATGATGCCAGCTGGAAGGCCTGACGATCTATTCCAAGATTAATTTTTTTTTTTTTTTGTATTGAGATGTCTCCTTTTTATGAAATTGAAGACTGGGGAGAGAGAATGCATAGATATGTAGGTTGGGGTGGCACTCATCTTATTGGAGAAATCGAAAACTGGCATCTTGTGGGCCAAATGTAGGCCACAAATGTGCTTCGTTTGGCATGCATTGTTTTTCTTTAAGCTTGGCTTCGTTGCCAGCATATAAAAATTGAGATATTTCAGGGGCGTGTGGGTGGCTCAGTTGGTTAAGCCTCTGACTCTTGATCTCGGCTCAGGTCATGATCTTTCCGTTCATGAAACTCAGCCCCGTGTCCGTTCTGCACTGACAGTGTGGAGTCTGCTTGGGATTCTCTCTCTCTCTCTCTCTCTCTCTCTCTCTGCCCTTCCCCTGTTCTCCCTCTCTGTCTCAAAATAAATAAATAAACTTTCTTTAAAAATTGAGATATTTTATCTCTCTCTCTCTCTCTCTCTCTCTCACTCACACACACACACACTCTCCCTTGCTTAGAAGAAAACTGCACAAAGATTTTTATGGAAAGGTCAGAAGATACAGGACCAGCAACCCCAGTCTCCCCGAGCAGAGCTACGTAATACTGGCCCCATTTGCTAGGGCACAACTTTCCTTGTTGTGCTACATTTATTCGCCTACCCGGCTGGTATCTGCAGTTGCCTGGATGGGGCCTTATTTTAGAGGACAGTGGATGTGAAAGAGGCATTCCAGGATTAACGGAAGGATTACGTCCCAAGGGTACCATCAGAAATAGACACTGGCTGTTGAAAATAACCACTCTCTGATTGGTGAGTCTCAGAATGGACAGGAAAAGTCTTGGCCTGTGCATTACACATGTTTCTCTCATGCCACCTTAAGGCCATTTCATTGAAGGAAAAAAAGGAAGCCACAAGGTCTCAAAGATACTTCCATTTGCTGTTCGGCATGTTGGTTCAGTACTGTCCAGAGGGGACCGCAGAACATACATCTAAAAGGACGGTTTTAGAAGTAAAGGGCAGTTAAGATGCTCTGAGAATGGACTCTGTGATTGAACCAAATGCCACAGGACATTGGTATCGTCCCCTGGAGGTGAAGTTGAATGGGATTGCACATGGCCTGGGGAGCCTGGCTTCTGCCCTGTGGGCACTGGTCCCTGGGAGAGATTGCACAGCTGCTGTTGAAGGCAATCGTGTGAGTATATCGCTCTGTGCTGCTGGGTTCAAATCACTGAGTGTTTTCAGGAGATTTTTTTTTTTCCTTTGTAGCTCCTCTCCCCGAACGCTCCGCTATTTGAAAACTCAGAGCTGGGGCCCAGCAGGATGAAGGGCTCGCTCTCCTTCAGTACTAGGTTGACATCTTAACAACAGGGGTACTAGGACCTGGTACCCACATTGCTGCCTACATGGAGGGACTTGGCCACGCAATGCAGCCCTGTGAAAGCAGGGGTGTTACTGCACATGTCCGGGGAAAGCATGCTCAGGGCCCCTGGCAACTGAGTTTATCCACACCCAGGCCCACCAGTTCCGCTCCAGAAACAAAACAGTCTTATTCACCACCGTCAGCCGAGAACAGTGGGAGGGACCCACCACACGTCTGCTGTAAAAACCGTTCTTTCACTCGTTCAAATTGGATGTGCCTCCTAGAAGGGGAGAATGGGAGGGATGGGGAAGGGGACTCTATGTGGGGACCGGGTGAACACTCGTGGGATCTGCATGAAGGACTATGTGCAGATGGCTAGTGGCTGTTACTTTCCTTCGAGCCAACCGGGAGATAAGAGTACGATTTTCTTCTACGAGGACACCGCGAAAACTCAGTGAAATAGAACCCTGGTGTCAGAGACATGATTTCTGCCAGTTCAGTTCAGATCCATCTGCTTTATACAGACCAGGTCGGAGGCCCTAAATTCAGAGTTCATATGAGAACTTGCTCATTCCGGCCATTTGGTGGCTGGCTCGACCCTAAACTATACTTTCTAAATATATTCTGGGACTTGGCTGTGTTATGAGGCCCTGACACATGATTACATCAATCCATGGCTTGTAAAAAAAAAAAAATTTCCGAGGCAAAGCAAAACAACAGAAAAGAAGTTTTCTTCGGCTAGATCCCAGGGAAGCTAAAGCTTTGAGGTAGAGGGGCAAGCTTTTGACACAGGTGACCAACAAAAGATATTGAAATTTTTCACCTTCTTTTTTTTTTTTTTTTGGCGGGACAAGCTGTAAGGGACAAGCACAGCTCCCCTTTCCTGATATAGTGGTTTAAGCGGGGGGAGGGGACGTCAAGTAGGAACACTGTGTTTCTAGGGTGCCACCAGGAGGAAGATTCACTACTGGCCTTGGCTGTCATAATTTTCACCTCATTATTTCCCCATCATGGTCTCTACCTGCTGTGTCCAGGATTGACCTTTGGTTGAGCAAAAATTGTCCTAAGAATCTCTCTTTTTCCTGTCTGCATTATTTTCCCCTTTCCTAGGCTGCGTTCTCCTGTCTTCCTCACTGGCGCTTATATTTCTGGAAAACGATCTGCAGTTTCTCACACTGTAGTCCGTAATTATGTGCCCCAGAGGTTCAGATTCAGTATGTCTGGGGTGGAGACCGCGCATCTGTGATTTAGAGAACACCCAGCAATTCTGATGCGGGCTATTTGCACCCAAGATTTTTGATAACAGGGCAGTCAGATGACGTCCTAGCCCTTATCTTCCTTGGCTATCAGCAGCAGTGGGCAGCCCCACTTTCCCCTCTGAGAATTTCTCTTCAATTCTCTTTCTACCTCACTGGCTGCTCCTTCCTAGTCTTCTTTGCTTGGAACTGACTTCTAAACTTCAGAGTGGCCACGGGTCCAGTCCTTGGACGTTTCCCAGGTTTTAGCTACTGGTTCTGTGACTTGAGACACCATCCACCAGTGGATGTTTTTCTAGAAGAAAAAGAAGCCCAGATGTGTAGCGTTTGCTGATTTTCCTGGTGCAGTTCTCCCACTAGGGACTCCTCTCAAGCTGCCACATGTCACCACTGCCTGGAGAGGTGGGAAGAGACGTGTGCACAACCAGCACTCACGAGCCTGGACAAGCCAGCCTCAGGGCGCCTGGTTTACCTCTGTAGCCCGGAGCTCTCACTTGCCCACGAAACTTATATTCTTAATGTCTTCCATTTGAATGTGAATCATCTCAAGTTCACCTCATCCAAAGGGAGCTCTCGGGTCTCCCTCACCTCCGCTGTCACTCCCATTCAGCCCCTTGGCAATGTCTCCAACATTAGGGTCAACTCCAGGCTACAGCTGCTCAGGGGTCAGTCTTGACCCCTGTCTTCCTTCCTCACTCTCTCCCTGATCCATCAGCCAATCCTGACAGCCCTACCTTCCAGGTAAATCCAGAATCCGTTCATCTCTTATTGCTCATCACCGGCAGAGTATCTTCTGGTCCAAACCATCACCATCTCTTGTCAGGATTATTGCACTACTGCCCTAATGAGCCACCCAGTTCTCTATCAGCCTACTATTCCTTCAAAACATACCAGCTAGTGTCATTCTTTGGTCCCCAAACCACTGGTCTTCTTCTGCTACACTCAGAGTAAAACCCCCAAGTCCTTATCATGGCCCACACGGCCCTCTGTCACCGGGGCTCCTAACACTTCCTGACCACGGCTCTGTTCCAGGTACCCTCTCCCCTCACTCTGCTCCGGCTCCTGCTGTCCCCTGACCCCCAGCCTTACCAGTTTCCCAGCCCATCAAGGATGCCCTGGCATTGCACGTCTTGTGCTACTGGTGGTTTCTCTCACCAGGCACATTCCTTCCCCAGAGGGCTCTATGGCTCCCCTCCTCTCTCCCGCATGTCTCTTCTCAAACATCTTTACCGAGAGCCACAGCACATAAAAATGCAGCACCCCCATCTCCCCTCACTTTTTATACTGCTCTATTTTCTCTTAGAAGACTTCACATCACTTACGAGACTTTGCTATATCCCCTGGGTCTAGACCTCTGCCTGGCACGTAGTAGGTACTGAATAAAAATCTGTGGAATTAATAAACAGTGGGTCAGATCCTAGGCATTCCATTCCTTGGGGTGTTTGGATTTTGAGACTGATTTGATTGACCTCGGACCGAATTTTCCAGAAACGATCAATATACTTTTAAGACTTATTGGTTTTCCTGATTCATGTTCCAATAGAGGTAATAGAGAGGGACCCTTTGGAAGCATTATCCATGTGGAAATGTGACCTTGGCATTTTTTAGGGCTAACAATGACACAAACTTTCATCTGCATAACAAAGGCAGGCACTTTGCAACCCTATCCTTTGGGTGACAATTCTATTTGATTCAAGGTCTGAGTGTCTGACCATGAAGACATTCTTTTTATGTCACAGGCATTCAATTAATGTTTATTTGTCCAATATACACACCAGGCACCGTTCTAGGTTCTGGAGCTTAGTAGAAAAACTGACCAAGTCCTTTGAAGCAGTTAGCTATTGAGCCACCAGAAAGGAAAAGAAAAAAAAGAAAGAAAGAAAGAAAGAAAAATCCACTGATGTGGCTTCTCCACTCCCAGGTAAGAAAACAAAGACCCAGGGCCATAACGTCTTCCACATTGTTTTATACACATAAGATAACAGTGTTCTCAGAGGTGCATTGATGAATCAATACAAATAAAAGCTCACTGTTTGTAACTGTGTGTTCCAAGAAGCTCTTCTGTCACACAGGTGGAGAGTATTCGCTTTGCTAGTGCAATTTGTAAGAGATCTGTTTTCAAAACACCTACAGAAAGTGTTCTGAGACTACATGACTGATTTTGTGGACATAGCTGCAATACAGCAGGTTGGAAAACTCGGAGGGGGCTTTGTCTGTGCTCCGGTGGGGGGGGGAGTTCTGCAGGGCTAGCTGGATGGGGTGTTTCTGATCTCTAAATTGTCTGGAAGTCCTGCATGAAACTAGCCACTGTGACTTCAGAAGGTTGTGTTTACCCAGAAAGCGGCCTCAAAGTGCTGAGCGCTGCCCAAGATGTCCCAGCAAGATGGACCCAACTCGCAAAGGGTTTAAATGATTTTTTTTCCCCGTTGAGAATAGCACTTTTGAGTAAAAATCCAACACAATCAACTCTATTATTTTTTTCACATGAAGACACCAGAAAGCATAGAAACTAGCTAACTTCCTTAAGCTCCACCTTACTCGGACGACCCATGTTGTCCATAATCTTACTTCAATGTGGCTGTACATTAGAATTTCCTGGGGCTTAAATACCGATGCCGGGACCCCTCTCTAGAGATTCTGATAAGCGCTGATCTGGGGGACGGCCTGGGCATTGGGACTTTTTAAAGCTCCTCGGAAGCTTCCCATGTGAAACCAAGGTTGAAAAGTGCCGTTTTAGGATGAGTCATGGCATTTGACCCACGACATCGGGGAGAGAGAGTCCTGAGAAAGAGTCAGGACTTGGAGGCACGCGGTCTAGAGAGAGAAACCATCGCTTGGTTTCACGTTCAGCTGGATAATGCCATTTGGTGTAAGATGAAGCTCCAGGGGGTCCCGACCATTTGTATCGAGGTTTCCTGTCCTGTTTTCCACACTAGCCCAAGGAATAAAACCTCCAGATTGCTACCAGGAAGGACAGCCTTTCCACGGTGCGAGCTCATCCTGGCCAAGACGTGAAGTCATGGGTTTAACTGGACATAAGCTACTGTAAGAAATAAAACACACGTCAGTTCACCAAGTTGGGGGTCACTTAAAATGGCACGGGACTAGCCAATATGGGGAAAATGGCCTTTAACGCCACTTGTGAACCAGGGCATTGGAGTCCCCCAGAGGCCATGTTCTTCTCCAAAGAGGGGTATATTTATAGAAAGAACAAAACCTTTATGCAGGATAAGGGGTTGGATAATAATATGTGTGAATACACTGATGTGTCTGAACAGTTTCTTGGCTGTCTGCTTTCAATGGTAATAAATATCCACTAAAAGCCGTCTGCTATATGTGTTTCTGGTAAAGTCTCGCACTTCCCTGCATGAATACATTCAGAACGTAAGCACCACACGCTGGACTATAGACACTCTGTTGTATTCTGAATTCTTAAGTTATGCAGCTTAGCAGCTGCGATAATGTAATGGTTTGCAAAATAATAGACTGGCGATACGTCAACCTGAAATAACACATCAAATAATGAATAATGTGGGTGCGAAGAGGTTTAATTTATACCGTGTTAAAAATCCTGCTCCAGAAATATCACACCATTTCAGTCTTTCCGAGCCAAAAAAAAAAAAAAAAAAAAAATCCTTTTACTTAAATATTCAAATAATTGTGGTAGAAGAGAATGCTTTCTTGTTTCTTTTTTTCCCCCCCCTCACCAATAAAAATGTCAAATTTACATTACTCTGCGAAGAGACATGCGAGATGAGTCTGGTCAGTTGTTTACACACACGCTTTGTTCTACTCTTAGAGTTCAGAGCATTTGTCTCCTTAGTTTCTGTCAACGTGTAAGAGTGAACACACTTCCCATCAGCAATGATTGGGCTTGGGGTAACGTCATGTGAAAAAGGAGGCTGTTTCTGTTTACATCTTAATTCTTCTCTTCCTCCCAAGTTCTCTCACTGAGGGAAGTTTGTAAGAGCTTTCAGATTTCATTTATTTGCTCATCTAGTGAATATCACACTTGTTTTGTGAACCAGAGGCCGAGATGTGCTCCCTGCGTCAGGGAGCTCATCATCGTGTGGAGATGTGACATCATGGAAATAAGATGGAAACAGGGGCATCCAACGCAGTGTGATCTGGGGTGCTATGAGGAAAATGCAGAGGGCTGGGGGAGCCCAAAGCCAAGAGTACTTATTCAGACTTGGGGAAGGGGCAGGGTTTCTGAAAAGCCTTCCTAAGGGTGTTACTTTTAGACCGAAGGATACGACTTGGAAGTTAAGGAGGTAGAGGGAGGAGGCAGTGTGTGTCAGGCAGACCAAAGCATGTGCAAAGGCCCTGAGGCAAGGGAGCTCATGGTAGTTGGGGGGACCACAGATATGTTCGGTGTGGTTGGAGTCTAACTTGCTCAGGGTCAATTAGGGGAAGAGCTGAGGCTGGGGAGGGCGGTGGGGTCCTAACCATGAAAGCCTTGTCATTACATTGAGGCATTTATCTAAGTACTTATCTTGAAGTAGGGAACCACTTAAGGGTTTTAAGTAAACCAGTGACTTGACCAAGCCTATGTTTTAGAAAGATCACACTGCTGTAACACAGAACGCGGACTTGGGGGGCATAAGAACGGCAACTGTTTGAAAGTGAAAGATGACAGTGGCCTGAGCCCAGGGAAGGGGAGTGGCAGGGAGGGTGCCTGGATTCTGCTCCGGGTGTCTTGGTAGCCGGTGGACTGGAGGGGGAGCAGGATTGTAAGATGACCAATTGCATTTTGGACATGTTGAATTTGAGGTGTTGAGACACCCAGGAGAACAGAGGTGTCCCTCCTTCTCAGGATATGTGGGGCTGAGCGGTAGAGAAGATAAATCAATGGGAAGGTGAGCATCCGTAATAAATGCACACCCTGAGACAGCTCGGGCCCGGCCACAGAAAGCTTTAGCCGACTTATTCTTGGGGTTTGGAACTAGAAGGAAAGGTAATCTCTGACATGAAACCATTTTCTCATAGTGTAGGGTCATAGTAGGTTCATAAAAACATTGTCCCCTCTCCAAGGCAAACTCCCAGGAGAAAGGTCCACATCTGCTGTTCCCTTCACTCATTTACATGCGACACTCTTAACACTCATTAGAATTTTCCATGAAGATCATTTTTACCTCTGGAGTCACAACATCCGGCCCTGGAAGGAAGAGACCCTATAGAGGGATACGGGCTTGTACAAGTTTAGGTACTTGGTGTTTGCATGCAGCGAATTGGAAACATTCTGTTTTCCATGTGTCTTGCATAAAATTGGGAGTCCAGGGCAAGTTATCACCAGGAAATACTGTCTGTCTTGGCTTTATTGAGTGACTGTAAAAGGACTATTAAAGGACTTCTCCAGATAATAGCGAGGTGTGCCCAAGACTGTGCGTGTGTGTAAAGGCCACCAGTTATTAAAAATACAAGCCACTGTTCCTCCACTCAAAGATAAGCAAACTTTAAAAATACCCTATCATTGGGGTGTCTGGGCGGCTCAGTCGGTTAAGCGTCTGACTTTGGCTCAGGTCATGACTTCATGGTTTGTGAGTTGGAGCCCCACATCGGGTTCTCTGCTGTCAGCTTAAAATTTTTTTTTTAATGTTTGTTTATTTTTGAGACAGAGAGAGACAGAGCATGAACGGGGGAGGGTCAGAGAGAGGGGGAGACACAGAATCCGAAGCAGGCTCCAGGCTCTGAGCGGTCTGCACAGAGCCCGACGAGGGGCTCGAACTCACGGACCGTGAGATCATGACCTGAGCCGAAGTCGGACGCTTAACCGACTGAGCCACCCAGGCGCCCCATCTGCTGTCAGCTTAGAGCCTGCTTGGGATCCTCTGTCTCCCTCTCTCTCTGCCCCTCCCCCTCTGGTTCGCTCGCTCTCAAAATAAATAAACTTAAAAAAAAATACCCTATCATTAATGATGGCTTTCTATATGTGAGGTTATTGTGTTAGGTCCTTACATAAGGAAATTATCTGGAATCCTTGATAACTGCCCTCAAGGGTGGATACTGCGGATGTAGAAACTAAGAATGTGGAGAAAGCCCGGTCACACGGCCAAGGTCACACAATTAGCAACAGATGAGGCTCTCAGTTTTGGGGACCGTGTGACTGCCAGCCCTGCCCTTTCACCCCACCTGGCTGCTTCCTGTAGCACCTAATTTGTCTTCATATCTTGTTTTGTAGCTAAATGAGTGCCCTGTGACGTCAAAGCTTGTAACTCTTTTGTTTATATAAACCCGGATCCCAAATCTCCCCTGTCTTACCAAGCCAAAGCATCTTATATTTCTGATGTTTTTCCTGCCCTGCCTAGCACGGTGATGGGCTCCTGGCCCGAGTGAGTGCTTTGGAAATCAGGATTTGATGCATGTCTAGATAGCACAGTTCAAAGGTGCATTTTGTTTTCCAAAAAAATGCTTCCTGTTGGAAAACAGAAGCAACTGTGTAATTGTGCATACAGCCGGCCCCGGGGATCACGAACTATTCTCCCTGCCTATGAGTCTACTATATTCCCTTTCATGCAAAGTACTGGTGACAGGTTGGTGATCACCCTTTGCTCAGGGCCAGGCTGCAATGTTGAGGCTCCCCCAGAGAGCAAAGGTAAAGGGACGAGAACCCAATGGCAGGGACAGAAGATACTGCGTCCCTAGACATGGGACCTACTCTGTGGTTGACTGTATGTTCCTGGGCAGAAGATTAAACCTCTCTACGTCACGGCTTCCCTGCTCCTACAGGACAAGGGCAATGACCCCCATTCTCTGTGCCTCCCCAGCAACTCAGGATCACACTACGAAGTAACGAATATAAAAATGCACTGGAGTAAAGACGGAACAGGCTTGCGAGGCCTTAAGATCATTGCGCATCACAAGGCAATGGAAACCCACCTGAATGCCTGTCACCCTCTAGGCGGCTGGTAGACCTGGGAAAGGTGCTGTTGCTTTTAAGTCAAGGCGTCCCCTGAAAAGAGTGCTGGTCCCCAGTGTCTGCCCTTAACAGCAGATGCCATTTCTCACTTTTCCTGCCCTCCTTTTACATAAATGTTTGACTCCGATTCTGAAAACGGTCGTAAAGTCGACAACAGGGTAAAACGTCCGGTTGGAATTCACACATTCGCCATACATTGCAATCAGTGTCATTCTCCCTTACAGGGGAGGGTGACACGGGGGGGCTCATAAGGAGTGCAAGGGCTCTCTTCCTGTGAGCCATGGTGACGGCCCCGTTTCTTCACATCTAGCAACCAAGACGAATAGGCTACCTGATGGTCCGGTGAGGTGTCTGCTTCTCCTGCAGGCCCAGCAGCTTGCAGATCTAAGATCGCGTCACTGGTATGGGCCCACAAGTGGAAAATAGGTCTGTGTGTTTTGAATGTAAGTACGTACTGACACATACGACCATGTTTTATGTATGATGCTATGTTCATAGTCTGTCGGTTTTTCTTAAATTGGTAAACAGTGAATAACAGAAGTGGTAACTACATACGTTCGGATTTATTAACCACCCATGATCTATCAAGCATCCATCTGGAGATTCTAATGGTTAAATGGTTAAATAGAAGTTTCCAGGTTACTATGGATTTTTTTTTTGTGCCCATGCCCAGATAACTCTCTCCTTACTGTGACCAGGTTCTACAACCCCAGGGTGCACAATTCGCATTTCTAAATGATTGGTTGTGAACAGAACATCTTACATCGACTTATCGTAAAAGTCAAAATATTTTCCACAGAACCTAAAATCATATTCAGTATAAGCCGTAACTATTAATCTTAGGTTCTAGAGCTATTGGGATAGAAGGGAGCATACAGGAGGCACTGACTGTATATTAGCTGGTGACTCTGTTATTGACACAAGAGTGACACAAGAGATATGTCTCAAAATAAAGACCTACACACAACCAGAATAGGAAGTGAAGGGTTTTTTTCATCAGTACTCAAATGGCAGAAAGAATGCAACTCATCATGAGTCAGGAAATCAAGTCCACCTGAAAGTCTAGATAGACCCTCATATATTTTTTTAACGCTTCAACTGCGTTTCCCTTAAACGAAAAAAGAAAATCACTGAGTTGTAAGCATTCCAGCCAGAACAAGTTCCTCGAATTCAACCCTGTTCCTCTTCGTAAGATACAGCAGGTTGCTTATCTCTCAAGAGAGCTTTTGTGATGCTATTTGCCTTATGGCTTTTCCACTGCACTTTAGTCTAGGACATCTAAATAGACTCCACAGCTCATGGAGAGGAATGCCATGATTCCAACAGGAACTTCTGGGTTTCCAAAACCCACAAAGCATTCCACCCCCTGCAGGGATGTAGGCATTTTGTCCCTGCACCGAGCCCAACATCCCGAGGACAGCTAGCTTTGCGTTAACCTTAGTCATCCCCCACACTGCATTAGTCACTCCAAAGAAGGACAAATCCTTATTATTTTACAGGATCATCTCTGCCAGGGGCTACCATAAAGTAAGCATGCTTCAGAAAATTAACAGAGTAGTTTTGAGCCGAAATCTGTAGTATTAAAAAAAAATCCAAAATGATGGCGAGGTATTTGAAACAACAACAACACGACAGAGGACGGTTTGCATCAATGGGGGTGGGGGGCATAATTCAAACCCTCCAGGCATCAAAGCTCCTTAACATCATCAGCGCCTCCTTTGAAGACTCCGTCACCCCACAGAGGAAATTTGCAGCTGTGCGACTAATGGATCTGTTTGTAGCCCCTGCTCTTCTCCCCAGGAGCTCACTTCTTCTCTCCCCATCCCAAAGGGCAGTCAGTCCCCACCCCATCTCTTTCCCTCCTATCTCATCTCTGACAGCACCTCCCCCCCATGCACAGCACAGATTTACTGCAAATTTCTCATCAGTTACCTGTTAAGAAAAAAATTTACACATCATAGAGTGTTCTACCTTCCCAGGAATTCAGAATTTTCAGGAAAACAGGGCTACCAGAAGGGATGTTGTGTACAATGCAAACAAACATCTCCCTTTCTTTGGAGCAATTGCTCGATGCAAAACAAGCCGCCCGCCACGTTGCTTACCCTCTCCACGCTGCGTCTTCTCAGAGATCCATACGGAATTTTCAGTAAAAGTCTTTGAGATCTATTCGGAGCCACTGCAGCCTGAACCACCATGGTGTTGGAGCCGTGTGAGCAAGTGTGTGTGTGTGTGTGTGTGTGTGTGTGTGTGTGTGTGTGTGAGTGTGTGTGCTCCCAGCAAAGTGAGAGACAAGGCTTCCTCAAAACTAAGTTATGGTCTCCTGGAGGTTTCCCAAATATCAAATAACCAAAAGAGCTTTTTCTTTTGACTGTATGAGTCAAGATGTGGTTCGTAGGGAGGCGGGGGGATGGGGGAGCAGAAAAATAGCCCAAGTTCTGTAACTTCAGCCTGACTTCAGCAGCGCGGATTTAGCTGCCTCTTGTCTGTCCCTGCCTGTCAGTCCCCTCGGTGAGACTGCATGTCCCAGAAGTTGGCAAGCGATGCCTCTGGGGAGAGTGATCCAGAAATGTCAACTTTGCTTCTCGTGGCTACGGACGGTAACCAGGTCAGTGGTCTAATCAAAGCTCCATCAGACGTAGTATTCATTCCATCACGTGACTCCAAAGCCCCTCGGCCGTACAGTAGGTCACATGCTCCCCTTAAAAAGACTATTTGGAATATCACCATCTGGTGCGGAGATTAATGTGAAATCCTGCATTCTGATTTCACTCTTTTCCGAGCACAGGAAAAATGTTTGCAGACCAGTGACATAACGCACTGGGGACTTGGGGAATCCCTCTTCACAGTCATAAATTACACATATGACCCTGAGCATCAGATGTGCATATCTGGTTTTTCTCTCTCGCTTTCCAATGCATAGAAAATAAACGTGGGAGTGCAATTAATTATATATGTGGATGTAGTCCGCAAAGATAGAGTGTGAGTGAAGGAAAAAATGTTGGTATCATATGGTTCTGATGAATCAAATCAAATACACCAGACAGACTCGCATTTGGCACGTCTTCGTTTAAATGTTTGTGTCAGAGGACATTTATTTTTACGCATGCCAGTTAACATGAAGCAGTTAGGTTCGATTTTACAAGGCTCTGAAAAGGACTAGATTCAGATTCATCCCTCATATTTCCTATTCTTTTCTGATAACAGCGTATGATTCCAGATCAGACAACCCTATGAAGGATGGTACACGTGATCTAAAATGTTAACTTTTCTGTAATATTTTGTAATTGATATATTCTTCATCTATGGCTACCTCTCTCTGCTCCCTGCCCCCCCCCCCCCAAATCTGCTTATTTCTCCAGCAGAAAAATTAACGATAAATAAAAACAAGTCAGGGGCTTCCTGAATTGGAGGTCTTTTTGTTTTCTTGTTGTTAATGTATTTCTACATCCACTGGTCCTCTCTGTGCTGGGTTTTCAGAAAGGGATGCCATTTCCTTTGTAGTAATCCATGCTTTTTGGTGTTAGCCTGATATCACTTACGTGCTTTGGGATCTGGCTTTTATTTATTCTCTGCGGGCCAGTTTATTGCAAACCATGGAAAAGAAAGTTCTGTTTATTCAAAGACTCTAATAGGAAGTGGGGTGGGGTGCAAGGCGAAGGAGCAAAGGTTTACACGGCTGGAAAATGAACCAGGAAAGCCTCTCCGAGGTGGGTGCTGGTGGGGGCGGGGTGGGACCGACGGAAGCAGGGCCTGGTCATCCAGCGCAGACACGCATTAAGAGGCAGTTAAAGAAAGCATCAAGTTGATGTGGGAAATTCCAAATATACAACAATCGGGCTTTGTTCGTAATGGGTTCCATATGTGCATCGGAGAGCCAGGGAAAGGGTGAGAGAGAAGGCGAGCGAGGAGGAGAGACGGGAAGGAAGTTACTCAGCCCGGCTTGCGGAGCGGCTCCTGCAAGGAGGTGGTTTAGATTTACCTTTTTCCCTCTTTCTCACCTCCTTCCTGCACTGCCTGGTTTCAAACCTGGCTTCAAACTATCTGGGGATGGAAATAAATCCGGAATGGTATCCAATTATTTGGCCAAAGGCATCGGTTTCCTTGATAAAACCACACTGGACGACGTAAGGGTTTTGAATGAAGGACAGGCACATTTTCAAAAACACTTATCTGTCCAGAGTCCCGGGATGTCTTCCTTCCAGCGCAGTTTGAGTGGGGGGCCAGGGAAGGGGGGCGGGGGGCGCTGGATCAGAACAGCTGAGAGAGAAGTCAGTCTCTCTCCTGACCCAGGCCGGGTGAAGCCCCTGGGAGCTGAATTTATTTATATTTGACTAAATGCAACTTCCTGTTTCCCAGGGGTATTAATGAGTGTTTCGCTGACGAGTTAAGGCCTCATGGCATAGTTCAGATCATAAAGGACACTTTGATGAGCTAAGTGCAAATAAAACAAAAACATATGCATTTGATTAAGGTTAAAATACATATAGAAGAGAATGTTAATGGAAACAAAAATAACCCTGAGCCAGACTCCCACACATTTGAGCCCCATACGCTCTACCCCCCAGGGGGGCGAGGTGCAGGATCCTTTCCCATATCAGCCCCAGGGCCTTCTCCCAGCTAATGGGGACGAGGAGGTGTCTCTGGAGCTTTCCCCAGCCCCCACAGAGTAACTAGCCACCTTCACAGACAGATCTGAAGGCTCTCAAAGGTCAGCTTGTCCAAAAATACAAGCTGATAGTTTTGCTGTGGGGAGTTAAGATTTATACATTTAGAACTAACTGCTGAGACGAAAGCATTTAATTTCAGAAAGCCATTGTTAAAACACAAATATGTTTCCCAGGAAGGGATGTGCACTCGTACCTTTGCAGATAGGACCACTTTAGGAGGGGTGAGGGGAACTCACATTTACTGAGTGCCTAGCCTAGGTTACCCAAGGCTATCTCGATGGCAGAAATGAGTTTCACGGTCCATATTTCACAGGTGATGAAACTGGGGCTCAGAGAGGTTTGATAACTTAACCAACGTAACACAGCTAGAACTGTCAGACCGAAGATGAAACCAGAGTCAAGCTGTTTCGTATCAGGGCCTGACTTGATCCATTACACTCTCACATAACACGAGGACTCTATTAGATTATAGCAGATTAGAAATTCAAAAAGGAGATATATCCACGGGACCCAAGAGAGATAAGGGAAAATTCCCTGTCTTTGAAAAAGAGAGAACTTAGGGGCACCTGGGTGGATCAGTTGGTGAAGCCTCTGACTTCGGCTCAGGTCATGATCTCGCGGTTCGTGGGTTCGAGCCCCGCATTGGGCTCGCTGTAGTTAGAGCAGAGCCTGCTTCAGATCCTCTGTTCCCCTCTCTGCCCCTCCCATGCACGCATGCTCTCTCTCCCTCTCCCTCAAAAGTAAATAAACATTAAAAAAAGAAAGAGAGAGAATTTAAGTACAGGAAATGGCATTTGAAGGAACAGTTCTCGAGTCTCTGGTCCCTTGGTGAGCAGCAAGGAGCAGCACAGAAGCTCACAGGGGCTGTGCAGGTAGCCCAGTGGGAGCCAACACAGTCCCCGGCCTGGGGGTAAAGGGACGAGCCAGATTACCAGCACCAGGGCCAGGGTCACCTTGCGGAGGCTGGAACCCTGTGGACCCACTGGGTGAGACCTGATCACTGCTGGAGCCACGGGCCAAGGTGGAGTAGGGAAGGCCCTGGTCCTTCCCTCCTCCGTTCCAGCCTACCCTCCCCAGCCTCCATGCGCTGATGACAGTTGACAGGGAGCCTTGGAAACAGCCATGGGGGTGGGGGACGGAAAGAGAAGGAAGAGATCTGAGGGTAAACCAGGATCGGCACTGAGACCAGAGACGGGGGACCAAAGGACTGGGACATGGTGAATAAGGAGTAACTAAAAGAAAACAGAAAAGCAAGGGGAGAACGTTTCGAATAGCACACGACTTGGAGAAAGCACGTTTTTGCCAGGATGGCGGGCACGGAGATTCCCCGCACATCCGGGGCTCAGGGTGATGGCCCACGGGACAGATGGGGAGGATGCCATGGGGGTGCGGTGTCAGTGACCCCGGGGATGTGGGGTGGAGAAGACACACTTCTGTTCCAGAGCCTCTGAAGCCCCTGCTTTGGATGCCTCTTGGAGCAGAGCACTGAAGGCGGGTGGAATGGGGTTTTGTTTGTTTATTTTGAACACTTCCTCTTCATCTCAGTGAGAATTGTTTACATTCAAACTTCGGAATGAAAATGCATGGGGATCGATTGAACCATATTTCCGGAAAATCAATGGTCTTGACATACCAACGTAAGATGTATCAGATCAAATGGGTGTTCTTGGTCACCGATAGCAGGGGGGTGAACGGGGGGTGGGGGACTTGGGGATAACGGCCTGTCGGAGAGAAAGCATTCGACAACACGGAGATAGTGGGAGGCAGCCGTGGAAGAGGGGGAGACTCCACCGGCTGGGTGTGCGTGTGGGCGCCATGGCCACTCACGGATCAGCCCAGCGGCCATGGGGGAGGGGCAGAGAACAAGAGGGAGGCCAGGGAAAGAGGAGATCTTAAACGACTAAGTGGAAGAAACACGTCACTTACACCAGGGAACCGCAGCGTGAAGGAGGCAGGGTCTTCAAAGACCCCACCAGGGACTCCGTCCACAGGACAAGAGCTGGGTTTAGAGGCCAGGCCAGTCCCACAGAGAGACTACGGATGCAGTAGAGGCAGCTCGGTGAGCAGGGCTCGTGCGGAGGGACAGGGACGAGGAACCCACGGTAGCCCTGAGCCGGGAGAGGGAACACTGGCTTTGAACGAAGTTTGGGGTTAATTGCTGTCATGCAAACCAGGTGGGAGGATAACCGGGATGAGACTGAGCCAAAGACACACACGAAGAATTCCTCAGCAATCTGGAACATTCCTGGAGCCGGGGTGAGAGGAGTTTGGGAGGGAAGCCCTGTCTTTCTTCAATGTTCCGTCACCATTCCCGTTAGCTCCTGACTCAGCCAACCTGGGTCATTCATGTCACGTCTTATTAGAATAAGCTATGGCTGAGGTGACGCGAACAGAAGTGCTACCCACATCCATAATTTTCTGTTTGAAAAGAGGCCGGAATTTAGGCCAAATATGAAACCTAATACCCCAAGAGCAGGAGGAAGATATCAAGCAACACAGTTATCACCAGACCTCAAAGGGCCAAGGCCGGTGAGACTATTCACAGGTCACACAGGGAGGATGGTTGAGGGGCCTCTTGGTTTTAATGCAGGTTTGGCCTGATGCAGGACACTATTGGCAGTGTCCATTTTTGGACGGTCTCTTCTTCCTCATGTGGCATCTGGAGGAAACTGTAGGGACAATTGTAGCCAGGGGGGTGGGCAGATAAAATTTTCTTTGCTTCTTGCCTTTCCCTCCTTCCCTCCCTTCTTCCTTCCTTCCCCCTTCCTTCCTTCCTTCCTTCCTTCCTTCCTTCCTTCCTTCCTCCCTCTCTCTTCCTTCCTCTCTTCCTTCCTCCCTCTCTCTCTCCCTTCCTTCCTTCCTTCCTTCCTTCCTTCCTTCCTTCCTTCCTCTCTCTTCCTTCCTCTCTTCCTTCCTCCCTCTCTCTCTTCCTTCCTTCCTTCCTTCCTTCCTCCCTCTCTCTTCCTTCCTTCCTTCCTTCCAACCTCCCTCCCTCCCTCCCTCCCTCCCTCCCTTCCTTCCTTCCTCCCTCCCTCCCTCCCTTCCTTCCTTCCTCCCTCCCTCCCTCCTTCCTTCTTTCCTTCCCTCCCTCCTTCCTTCCCCTCTGTCTGTCTCTAACTTCCCTTGCCTATTTAGGCTACATTCTGGGCTTTATTGAATAGTCTGCCTCCATGACCAGCCAGGCAAAGAAAATAAAAGGAATTTGAACCGAATTGTTCAGTTTGGCTCCTAATTACTGTTACTGGTAGAGGTCTGGTGGGCCAGGACGAGTCTACTAATTGCTTCTGATATGACATTGTCTGTGCTCTCCTTGTATTCCACGCCAAGCTCTACGATATTGGCTTTGCCCCCGTCTAAACCAATTTTTAAAACATCCTTCTATTGCTTACACTGCATCATTCATTTAGCACTTATTTTACTGAGGGTCGAATAGAATAATGGCAACCCCGTTTCAAGGCACAGTCTGCCGCAGGCACCATTCTAAAAGCTTTTAGATGTATTCATTCTTTAATTCTCGTAACGTCTTGTCAAATGGGCACTTTGCCTTTTCCCTACATGAAGATGAAGACACTGAGGCCCAGAGACATGAAGTCACCTGGCCCAGGTCACACCGAAAGAGGCTTCGGGGTTCGTTAACTGCTGGACTCTGCTAGATGCCTGCTATGGATCAGGTGCTGCTCCAAGAAGGGAGGACACAAGGGAACTTCTGCTTTCTGGAAGCATTTGTTTTTGTTCCTCATGCTTAGTTCCCCCCTGTGATGAGGTATTCATAGTGAAACCTGGAAGTTTGCTGAAGAGCTACCCAATAGGATAAAATGCGATCTGTCCAAGTTCTTTGGAAATGGTACACACACACACACACACACACACACACACACACACACACAATTTCCACTCTCACTTTGGTACACTGTTTCCTGTTGCTTCAACATAACAGCCTCCCTGGATCTCACCATCTACCTCTCTGCCTCTTCATACATATTTTCCTAGGACATACATGTTTCATCCATCTGAATTCCTTAAAGGTCACACAGTTTAGCCACATACACTGGGTGGTAAAGAGGCTCCTTTGAGAATGCCCTGTTCGGTAGGTTTCATTGGGGTAACTAGGAGTAGAGAATTAATTTGCCCAGAAGAAGACCCCCCTCCAACCCCATTCCCCATCCACTCAAAAATACACATCTGGTCACAAAGGAACCCAGACCTTACATTCTTCCAGGGTAGGGGAGAAAATACAGCATTTGCTGCTTGGAAACTTCATGTGCTAATCAGGGATCCGAGAATCTCACTCAATCTTGATGGCAACGATCAAGCTGTAGGGAATGTCAAGTAGAAAATACGAACGGCCTGTGCGGAGGATTAGTCTAGATTCTGTCTTAGCGCCCTTTGCTTCATGGGCACCAAATGCCAGCTCATCAGCCTGCTGGCGGGATTATTCAACTCTTCACCCAGAGAAGGAGGGAGCAGGCAGAGATCCAGCTTGCAAGCAGCAGACGAATTTCATTCCTCCACATAAAAGTCCTTCACATCTGCCCTGGATATGATTTGCCCCCATCAGAGCTCCACTTGCCCTTCCCAGCATGAGGCTAAGTCAGGCAATCAATGGCTGTAGCCTGGGATAATGGCTATTCTGCATGGTGGTAATGGCTTATTGCATGTGCTATTCGAAGTGATGTCATGTCCAGGTCCTGAAGAATCGATAAGATTGCCAGGATGCCTGTGTGATTAATCGGGTAATAAGCTGACCCGTGTGGGGCTGGCTGTGTGGATTGGCTTGTGAGACCGTCTTGCAAAGCTCTTTTTCATGGGCTATCCATCCATGTGGATGGATTTTGATAACTAGCATTGATTTGCCATTTTTATGAAGTGCCGTTTGCACAGGGTAAACTGTGTAATTGCACCCAGAATGGCAAAATAAATAATGTTCTTATCTATGGTATTGACGACCCAGGATTAGCTGAATATATATAGTACACCTCTAAACAGAGTCAATGGATGTTGGCTTTTGACTTTTACGAGGCGCAGCTCTCAAATTTCAGGTGTCTTAGATAAGCATTGGGTGGCAAATGATCGACTTTTAAATCTGCTACTAATTTCCATGCTACCTTTTTTTCCAGGAGAAGTTTAACATGATTTTCTTTAATAGGAGAATGGTTACCTTGTTTTAAGTAATCCCTCTGGTGTTGCAAAGGACGGTGGCTTTCTTTGGGGCCGTCAGATTGCTTTCTGTCCTGTGCCCAGGACAGTGTCACTCCCAAGGGCAGGTGCCCAATTGCCCATGGTTCTCTGGGATAACCCACCTGGTCTGTATTTTACCAACGTGGGAAAGGAAAGCACTTGATCTGTTTAAAGATGGGTGCTGAGAAACCTCCCATCATAAGCATAGGGTTTATCTTGAGTGTGTCCTAGATGGTTCCTAACATCCCATAGGTCAAAATGCAAAAGGGATACACAGTAGACGATCAAGGCCAGAATGGGCAAAATACCTACCACGGACACGTGCTAAGATGTGAACGAAGATGCATAGGGGACTCTCACTGTTACTGTACTTGGCGTACTCCATTCTCTTTGAATTCTAAACCTTGATAGCACGAATGCAGATAATAGACGTGTGAAAATTAAGTGACATAGTGGAATCACGTGTGGGAATAAAGGCGGTAAGAAATGACAGTAGAGCCGGATTCTGACATGCAGATTATAGAAAAATATATTTTAGAACTTATCCATGAGCAACAGGAGTCATTACAAGCTACTTCTTGCAAGGAAGTGACACCATCTAGCCTGAACTTCTTGAGCTTGAGTGGTAAAGGCTGAGTGGTAGGATGGAGAGCCCAGGTGTATCAGAAGCCAAGAGAACAGTTGCAAGGTTATTGCCATCATCCAAGTGAGAGGGGATGGAGCCCAGAACCAGGACAGCAGTGCGAGGCTGAATACAAGATACTGGGGAAAAATAAATGGTAGAGGGAGGCATACAGTGATCCTCTATCATGATGGAGTAGAGGAAGGATGGTCCTATTAGCCAAGTACCCAGAAGGAGGACCAGGTTTGGGGAGATGATAATGAGTAGTTCTGGACACACAGAGCTCCTGGTGACCGAACATTTTGACCTGGAACGTAAGAGGGGAGTCGAACCTAGAAATGTTGCTTCGGATTTCAACTGCAGACAAGTAACCACTAGTCAAGTTATTAGTTAAGTGTGAGGGCAGGCATTCAAGAACACAAAATTTACTTCTTCTCACACACCTCTTCTCAAGAGTTTACTGGAAGATAGTCTCCAGTAAAAGAAAGTTAAGCCTACAAGGCGGGGGGGTGGGATTTGAATTCCAAGTAAAGGAGAATGAATCCTAGGAGAGCTGACAGAGGGGTTTCTCAGAATAATGAAAAGAGGAGCCCCAAGAACACAGTCATGCTAGGGACTCAGAGAGGAGCTCGCCCAAGAGGTGCAGGAGCACCGAGGAGCCCCGGAAGGAGGTCTCAAAAAAAAAACAAAAAAACAACGCATGGATTGAGTATCTGATGAGTGCACCAAATTGAGAGCAGATACAAAGCTCCTTAAAGATTAAAGATCTTAGAGAAAAATGACTAATAGGTGCACAGAAAATCAAGCAAACAATGAAACAAGGCAATTACTGCCACCTGGAAAAACAGAAAGTTGTAAAATCCAGGAGATGTGATCATAACACACACCATTTCTCCAGTGAAAACAATACATTGGCCATCGTAATAAAACTGAATTTTGATTTAAACCGTGGTATAGATATATTGGTAAAGGTGGACGGAGAGAGATAAGTATTTGTAGGGATGTGGAGGAAGCCTCATCTTACAAAGGATGTCCCTGGGGAGAGGACCCGGAGATGGGGAGAAAGGGTCTGAAGCCTGGTGTTTTTCTTTATAAGCCTTCTAGTCCCTCTTCACCTTTAAAATGTTATGAACATTGCCCTGCACATGCATCATTTTGATAAAAATGAGAACTGAATTGTAAACAGAGGAGCAACGTTCCGGGCAGTGTGAACAGACAAGGACTGGGAGCAGTGGGTGGCATTATGGGGTCACTGATGGCCTTGAGAAAGTGTGTGCAGCTCTCTGGCAGCAGAAGGGAGAGCTGGAGCCACCTGGCCTCCTTCTGGATGGACAGATTCGAGCCTTGATACTGGGTTATTCGATCTGACGAGTAATGTTTCAGGAGACCTGCTTGATTTCCTCCGTTTTCCTTTCCTTCGGTGTACGTTTCAGAGCTCTTGGTCTATGGATCTGCTATGGAAATGGCTACTGAATGAGAAGCCTCCAAACCACCTTGAAAAGAACCTTAAATCCTTTGAAACAAGATGAGGACACATGGACGAAAGGAAGGAAGACAAATACATCAGTAAGGGCATTGCCACCAATTCTGGAGATTCTCCTGGAGAGGCATTCATGCACTTTGACTGGACCTTCTGTGTTCTTCACTTTGCTGTGATATTGTGTGTGTGTGTTTGCATGAATACACTCATGTACACACTCATGTATGTTGTTTCCTCTCGTGAACCCAACAGCACTGTAGCGGCTACAGGAGCCCCAGAGTGGTGACAACTAATTATGAAACACCAGGTCTGATATGTCCCTTTTATCGTATCTTGCAGAAGTCTTGCATTCCCACAAAATCCCCCAGTGGCCCTTTGTAATCCTGGAAAGGAAGTGTCAATCTGGAAACAGCTGTTCTTCAGATAGTGGGATGACATCCTGATGAGCATACTATGAGCAACAGAGGAAACCTAAGGCTGATGGGACTGTGATGCAAATATTTTTTCTAGACAATTAGACTCACATGAGAAAGCCTATATTCCTTAGCAGTGCTGAGAGGAGAGTCAGTGACCTATGAATGACAAGTCCTCAAGCCCTATGGGATGCTGGACACTTTTCTCTGGTTCTCTCCTGGGAGGTGGTTCTGGAAAGGCAGCCCAGAGTCACCTTGCTCAGAGGCCCTACCCAGGAAAACCCTGCTGGAAAGCAGAAGAAGCCTGTCCCCAGGGCTCCACGCCCCTGTTGGCTGCAGAGCTCAGGACCGGGTACCTCTTGCCATTTTGGGAGACGTCAGGAGAAATGGCCACAGATTGATGAAGTCAAGGCCAGGAGTAAATGCTGTGCTTCCACAGAACCAAAACCCCTGATAATTCCAGGGAGAGTGTTGGGTGGGAGTGGTAAGAGTGAACATAGGAGTAAAGAAACAGAAAATGACTTATTGCACTTTGGCGATTGAAACAGATGCCTTTATAGGGGAAGGCAAAGGGAAGATGCGGATTAACCCATGAGCACCTCCTTTGCATCAGGCATGGCCCTGGGCACTTGCTCTAAATTACCTCTTTGAGACCTTCACTACGATCCTGTAAGCTGGGTAGAATTAGCTACATTTTATTGATAAGGAAATCAAAGCTCAGAAAGATTAAATGCTTGCCAGCCTGCTGACAGTCACACAAGTAGGAAGTGGCGCTGAGCTGGGACTGAGACCCAAGCTCATGCAACTTTAAAGCTCATTTTCAGTATTCTCTAGGGATGTATAAATGGAAATACATCAGAGGATCCTGTCCTTCTTAACAAGGCTTGCCCTCAGGAGAAACTATTTTATGAAAGCCTAAACAATGGGGAAGGGAAGCCTTCCTGGGGAGCCTACTGGGGAAGGGAAATACACAACTGCAGCCGGGGCGCTAGGTTTCCAAGTGAGGGAAGGAAAAAGCCCAACTTCAGCCCCTCCACCTATCCTGTCTCACCTAGGGGAGGAAAAAAAACTTGAAAAACACAGGTGAAGATGAAGTCCTGAAGGCTCACTAAAAGACTGAGAACGAGCAAGGGACTATACAATGCCTCTCCTCCCATACCTTACCACCACATTACTAAAGGCCTATTTCCCATAGTTCCTTTCATACAATACATCATGTCCACCTTGAAATTACAAGGCATACTAAAAGGCAAAAAAAAAAACCAATTTGAAGAGACTGAACAGGCATGAAAAACAGAGTGAGATATGGCAGGAATTTGAATTATTAGACCAGGAACTAAAAAAAAAATCAACTAAAATTTATATCCTAAGGGCTTTAATGGAAAAAGTTGGCAATATGGAAGAACAGATGGAAATGAAAACAGAGAGATGGGAATTCTAAGGATTCAAAAGAAATTCTAGAGATCAGGAACTGTGAGAGAAAAGAAGAGTGACTTGACAGGTTTACTAATATACTGGACACAGATGAAGAAAGAATCTCTGAGCTTGATGATAAGAACATAGTAACGAATAGAATTAAATGTTAATCTAACAATATCAATGATCACTTTAAATGTCAATAGTCCAAATATACAGCTTAAAAGACAGATATTATCAGAGTGGATCAAAACACAGGACCAAACTATATGTTTTCTATAAGAAACCCAAAGACACATATAGATAGAAAGCAAAGGGATGGAGAAAGGTATACTATGCTAATACTAATCAAAAGAAAGTAGGAATAGCTATATTAATTTCAGACTCAGCAGACTTCAAGTAAAACTATCAGGAATAAAGGGGGTATTACATAATGATAAATGGGCCAATTCTCCAAGAAGACATAACAATTCTTAACATATATGCTCCTAATAACAGAGTGTCACAATATGTGAGACAAAAACTGATAGAACTGCAAGAAGAAAAAGATAAAGCTATTAGTATAGTTGGACATGTCAATATTGTCCTGTCAGAAATGGACAGATCCGGCAGGCCCAAATTCAGTAAGGACAAAGTTGAACTCAACAACACCATCAAACAACTGAATATGATGGACATCTATAGACTATTTCATCCAACAAAAGCAGAATACATATTCTTCTCAAGCTCACATGGATCTTTCACCAAGATAAACCATTTCCTGGGACATAAAACACATCTTAACAAATTTAAAAGATTAAAAGTCATATGATGTCTTCTCTCCAACCACAATGGAATTAAACTAGAAATCAATAACAAAAAAGATAGATTATACTTGAATATTAAACACCATAGTTCATAATAACACATGGATCGCATAAGAAATCTGGAAAGAAATTTTTAAAAGTTTTTTGAACTAAATGAAACTGAAAACACAGCTTATCAAATTTGTGGAGTGCAGTGAAAGAAGTTCTCAGTGGGAAATTTATAGCATTAAATGCATAAATTAGAAGAGAAATCTAAAAATCAGTAATACAAGCTTCCCATTAAGGAATGTAGAAAAAAGAAGAGCAAATTGAATCTAAAGTAAGCAGAAGGAAAAAAAATAAAAATTAGAGCAAAAAATCAATGAAAGTAAAAACAGGATATTAATAGCAAAAGTCAATAAAATCAAAAGCTGGTCCTTTGAAAAGATCAATAAAAGCAATAAATGTTTAGCTAGGATAATTTAAAAAAAGAGAGAAGACACAAATTACTACTATCAGGTGTGAGAGAGGAGACATCCTTTGGACATTAAAAAGATAATAAATGAACACTATGAACAACTCTGTGCCCACAAATTTGATAACCCAAATGAAACGGATCCATTCCTTGAAAGACAATCTGCCAAAACTCACATAAGAAGAAACAGAACCAATAATCGATAACTTTGCAAAACAGAAAGCCCTAGGCCCAGATAGGTACAATGCTAAACTCTGTGAAACATTTATGGAAAAAATTATACTAATCTTCCACAATATTTTCCAGAAGACAGAAGTAAATACTTCCTAATTCATTTTATGAGGTCAGCATTGCTCTAATATCAAAACCAGACAAACACATTACTAGAAAACTACAGACTGATATATGTCATGAACACAGATGCAAAAATTCTCAACAAAATATTAGCAAATTGAGTACAACAATGTATAAAAAGGATAAAAAGTGAGATTTGTTCCAGGTATACAAGGTTGTTTCAACATTAAAAATCAACTAATGAAACAAAAATGCAATGAAAAAAATCCTAAAGAAGAAAACTCACACAATCATATCAATAGATGTAGAGAAAATATTTGACAAAATCCAACACCCATTCATGATAAAAGCTCTCAATAATCTAGGAAATAGAGAACTTTCCCAACTTAAGGATATCCTCAAAAAGCCTTCAGCTAAACACCATACTTAATGGTGAGAAACTTGGGAGTTTCCCATTAAGATCAGGAACAAGGCAATGATGTCTTTCTCATCATTGCTTTCCGATACCATATTGGGATCCTAGTTAATGCAATAAGACAAGAAAAAGAAATAAAATGTATACAGATTGAGAAAGAACATACAATATATAAAGCTGTCTTGGTTCACAGATGACATGATGGTTAATATAGAAAATCTGAAAAAATTAACAAAAATACTCCTGGAACTAGTAAGTGATTATAGAAAGGTTATATAATACAAGGTTAATATACAAAAGTCAGTTGCTTTCCTATATATGGCAATGAACAAGTGCAATTGGAAATTAAAAATATGTTACCATTTACATTAGCACTCCCAAAGTGAACTATTTAGGTATAGAAAGTTCTAACAAAATATGCACAAAATCTATATGAGGAACATGAGAAAACTTTGATGAAAGATATCAAAGAAGATCTAAATAATTGGAGAAAAATTCCATGTCCATGGATGGGAAGACTTGATATTATCTAAATGTCAGTTTTTCTCAAATTTGTCTATAGATTAACACAATCTCAGTCAAAACCCCAGCAAGTTATTTTGTAGATATGAACAAACTGATTCTGAAGCTTATATGGAGAGGCAAAAGATCCAGATTAATTAATTCAATATTGATGGTAAAAAAGTTGGAGAAAGCTGATACCACTCAACTTCCAAGACTTACTATAAAGCTACTTTAATTAAGACAGTATGGTACTGGTGCAAGAATAGATAAATAGATCAATGAAACAGAATAGAGAGCCCAGAAACAAACCTACATAAATAAAATAAACTGATCTTTGGCAAAGGAGAAAAGGTAGTACAATGGAGAAAAACAATCTTTCAAACAATCAGTTCTGGAACAACTGAACATTCACATGCCAAAAAAAAAAAAAAAAAAAAGAATCTAGACATCAGACTTGATAGCGTTTACAAAAATTAACTCAAAATGGATTGCAGACTTAAATGTAAAACACAAAACAATAAAACTCCTACAAGATCTAGATGACCTTGGACGTGGTGATACCTTTTTAGACATAACACCAAGGCAAGATCCATGAAAGACATAATTGATGAGCTGGACTTCATGAAAATGAAAAACTACTCTGCAAAGAACTGCCACGAGAATGAGAAGAGCCATAGACTGGGAGAAAATATTTTTAAAAGATGTATCTGACAGGTGACTGATATCCCAGAGAGACAAAGAACTCTTAAAACTCAGCTATGAGGAAACAAACAACCAGTTTAAAAAGTGGACCAAAGACCTTAACACACATCACCAAAGAAGATATACAGATGGAAAGTAAGCGTATGAAAAAGATGTTCATGTGATATGTCATTGAGCAATGGCAAGTTAAGACAACAATGAAATACCACTACACATCTATTAAAATGGCCCAAATCCAAAACACTGATGACACCAAATGCTGGCAAGGATACGGAGCAACGGGAGCGCTTGTTAATTGCCGATGGGAAGGCAAAATAGCATAACCACTTTGGAAGATACTTTGGTCATTTCTTGCAAAACTAAACACTTACCATACAATCCAGGAATTGAACTCCTTGGTGTTTACTCAAATGAATTGAAACCTATGTCCACACAAAAACCTACACACAGATGTTTATAGCCATTTATTCCTAATTGCTAAAACTTGGAAGC
Organism: Panthera leo; assembly: GCF_018350215.1. Classification (NCBI taxonomy): domain Eukaryota; kingdom Metazoa; phylum Chordata; class Mammalia; order Carnivora; family Felidae; genus Panthera; species Panthera leo. The sequence goes on from NC_056685.1 coordinate 12,695,616, forward strand.
AACCAAGATATCTTCAGTAGGTTACTGAATAAATAAATGTTGGCACATCCAAACAACAGCCTATTATTAAGCACTAAAAAGAAGTGAGCTATCAAGCCACGAGAAGGCTCGGAGGAAACTTACATGCGTATCGTTAAATGAAAGAAACCAATCTGAAAAGGCCACATACTGTATGAGCCTAATTATATGGAATTCTGGAAAAGGCAAAATAGGAAAGGAGACAGTAACGAGATCAGTGGTTGCCAGGCAGGAGGGAGGGGGGAGGGATCAATGGAGCAAAGTGGATTTCTAGGGCAGTGAAGCCATCTTACATGATTCTGCAATGGTGGATACATGTCATATGTTAGTCACCCATAGTCAACCCATAGAATGTATAGCACCAATAGTGAACCACAATGTAAACTACTGAGTGACAATGATGTGTCAGTATAGGTTCCTTGATGGTGATAAACATATCGCTGTAGTGTGGGATGTCGTGAGTGTTCGGGAACCGGAGTACAGGGGAAATCTCTTTACCTTCTGCTCAATTTTGCTGTGAACCTCAAATTAGTCTGAACAATATTTTCCAGCAATTAATAAAATAGAGTATACAGAGGCTGATCTGGAGATGATAGTGATAGGATGAACTGGAGGGAAATAATAGATACAGGAGAATAATTAGATGGTTAGTCCAAGCGAGAGGTACTAAGGACCTAAACTGGGCCCATGAAATTAAGGGTTGTATTTACAGAAAAGGGTGGAGTATGTGATCCCGTTCCCTTCTAGGGGAGAGTATATCTAGGAATGCGCAAACAAGATTATTGGAAGTAATTGGAAAAGTGTGTGTGTGTTGGGGGGAGGGGCAGCTAAGGACAGAAAGGGACTACATTAACGACTTGGTGGTATTTAAATAAAACAACTTCTTGCTTAATTTTTCCCTGAGGTGACCAAGCTCACACTCACCCTTTGGTATGCCACACACAGACCACCCCCCAGACAAGACCCTACAGCCACCTGACCATGGCAGACCATGGTGGTTGAGCAGAGGGTATCAGCTGTCAAAGAAACTTCCCATCCTGCGGCTCAGTCTCTATGTATACTTCAGAAAATAGCGATGCTGGCCATGAACCTCCCGTCACTGGAAATCCAGAAGGTCGCTCTCCTTTCTTGACCCATTCCTCCTGAAGGCATAACTTCCTGATCCTCTAGTCAGAATGAATGCGAGGTATCGGGACCCCAGTATCCAGCCTGCAAAGGGTGATTCCCTTCGGGAATCCTGCCAGTATAATGTTGCCTCAATTAGATGACAGATTATAAATTAATAAAGAAAAGAAACCCCAGACTCTCACGTCTGCCAAAACACACCATTCCCTGTGAGGTTCCTGAAAGGGACTTAGTGATGTATAGTGAAAGGGCCAACCCCCCACAGCCTTTTCCAGATTCGAGACACAGACTGGCTGGTCCTCAAAATGTACCACCACCGCCTTTCCCAGGGGAGCGCCAGTGTTGTTCTTGGAAGGAGAACACTTTTCTTTCAGCTGTATTACCCCCTGCATGCTTCACACAGTCTGTAGCTCCCTACGCCCCCATCAGTAATACAAAACAGACCTATCACCAACAGAAAACCCCGAGAAAAGAGTAAGAATGACCGTGGTTGGTTTGGGGTAGAAATGATGTTTAGGTTGCTACGGATGATGGGGGCTTTCAAAGATTGTGTTTCTAAAGCCATCACAGGAATAGAAGTATCCTTGTCAGCTGCTGCTGCTTTAAAAAAACCAGTCACTCAAACAGCCTTATCCCATAAAATCAATTCCTGAGGAAGTCTTAGTAACCTAATCCCTAGGAGAGTGGACAAGATTGAGACACCGGTGCTCTGTACAGAGTGATGTTTTCTCTCTCTCCCACCCTCTGCACGCTCCATGGGAAAAATACAGTATGTTGAGCCCACCCTCTCCTTTGTTTTCTGGAATGATCACTTCACTTCACAAACACATCTAATTCTCCCCGGGAGTACCCACTGTGGCTGCTTCTGTGTCTTTGGGCAGGTGTTTTCTATTCCTTCAACCCATTCATTCAGACGTCTGGACATTACTTGTCCTGAGAAGCCATTTCTCCGCTATGTCATCCATACAGACCATTCCGCGCCACTCAGGCATTTAGCCACTTTATGGTTTTCTTCCCCCGAGGCACACGAGCGAGAAATAAAGACGCTGTGTGAGAACTGGACAACTGTGGAATAGAATCCTATTCAGCAGCAGGGACAGAGTCGTAAAGACGCTGGGGGTGGCAGAGGAGGACCCATTGTGCGGAATAAATGGAAGCCTTTACTTACAAACACATCCATGAGCAGGTGCTCCAGCGTCACTTCAAAGTCTTCCAGTTTGGCGGCTAGAGTCATAACGAACGCTCCGATTTGCGCTCAGGCCTCGGGGGTGGCCCCAACCTGCACACTCCTCAGCTCAGAAAACACGGCCGGTGTCAAATTTAGGCACAGGCGGAATGGGCACTAGTGGGACGCGGAACAGAGCATCGCAGACCGCGCCGATGGAGCTCCGTAGCCAGAGATCTTTAAGGGTTAAAAAGAAAAAGGCTGCACTAATGGCACGAGGGGACCACCCTGGGTGCAAAGTGATGTCACCAGGTAAAGAATCCAGCCACCGCCTGCTCTTCGCAAGCTTCCTGGTCTGAGGTGCTGCGTGAAACCCCAAAAATGGGTGAAAGAGAAGGCGCCGGGGGGATGATGCCAGGCAGCAGCGGGAGAATGGAGGAAGCCGTCTGACTCTGATATTTATAGGGCCACATGTTTTTGACTCTAGCCCATTTCTCAGTTCATTTCTGACCTTTCATAAATGGCCAAGCACACTGGAGTGTATTGTAGAGCGGGGGCAGTGGGTCCCACAGAAGTTGGCTGTGACCAATGCTGGGGCAATTCACACAGACACGCCATCAATAGTTCTTTGTGAAAAACCCATCAGACCTTGTTCTGTACACGACGACAGAAAAGCACATAGTCTTGTGAAAAACAAGGAAACGAAAGTTGTGGGGGTACTAAATTTTTCCTCAGAATATTATTAGATCCTTACACTCTCCCCCGTCCTCTGTCCTCCCCACCCCCTCTCTTGCAAGAGTAGATAAACATCAAGGAAAAAAATTTAATCTCTTGTGTCAACTCCTCAAGCTTCTGCCAGTAAAGAACATCCACTATATCTTGCAAATGTCATTTCTCCATTTTGGCCTTCAAAGTCTGACATTTTTTTTTTCTTGCCTAAAAGATTTTAACATTGTGGTAAAACACACATAACGTAAAATTCACCATCTTCACTGCATTCGTGTGTAAAGTTTAGTACTGTTAAGTGCATTCACATTGCTGTAGGACCAATCTCCGATCTCATCTTACAAAACTGAAACTCTGTGCCCATTAGACAAATCGCCGTCACCCCCCTTCTTCCCAGCCCCTGGCACCCACCATTCCATTTTCCGTCTCTATGGATTTGACTACTCTCAGTACCTCATATAAGTGAGATTATACAGTACGTAGTTTGTACCCAGTCCTTTTTGTCTGGCTTCTTTCACTTAGCATGTCTTCAAGGTTCATCTATGTTGTAGCCTATGTAAGAATTTCTTTCCCTTATAAGGCTGAAATCTTATATCCTAAGAAAGACTCCTGGTTTGGACAATTTTTCAGGCCTGGGAAAATCTCTCAGGAACACTTGGCTGTCAACTCTTTAGTGGCCATTCCTGCCGTGACGTCCTAACCCAGACAGCCTTGGTCTGCAAGTGAGTTCTGTCCTGTTCCCTAAACAAGCCGAATGATCCATGGCGAGTCTAGTCTCTGACTCCACACAGAATGTGACCACTTAACAGTCAATACTGACGGCAGAGAAGAGGGTGCCCCGGGTGAAGTTGAGGAATTACAAGAAGTCTCTGCTCTACAATAAAACTTTCCCCACTTTCTGTTGGCAGAGCTCTGGTCTCAAGTGGGAACAATCGAAACTCTCCAATTTAGTATCTTTCCATGAATTTCCATTTTCCCAAAGGAGATACAGACCCCCTTGAGTCAGCATTTAACATTTAAACAAAGCAACCACAAAGTAAAGGACAAAGGAAAAAAGTTGATAAAAAGCATCATACTATTTCTAAAGCGGATTTGGAATCTGTCAGTAGTTTAGCTTGACAGTTGGTCATAAATTGTACGTAAATGTTCTCTGAGTTATGGTTTCAATTCTGTTTTGGGGTCTTTCATGGAGGAATTCGAGTGACTTCATGACCAGCATCTCTGTTTAGGCAACGGCACCAGGGAGGGGGAGGCAATGCTGTGATGAATGGCTCCAATAGCCAAGAATGTACAGAAAATATATTTCCCGGATGGGTGAACTCGTATTCACAGAACTTCCTATCAGCTAATGTGTTTACCATGTCTGCAACTGGTACAGTGAGTAGAGCAACCAATGTCAGCAACAAAGACTCAGCACAAGCTGACTTCTTGCCATGGAGCTGCCATCTTTTGTTAAAACTATGGCCGTCCGGAAAATACTAAAAAAGGCTAGGTGCCTTCTCTCACCAGGTGAGAGCACTGGGCAAACAATCAGCTATATGACCAGGAGACCATTGGGGAAGACAGGTGTAGACATACATGCAGTACGGTCTGGTCTCCCAGCAATCACAGGAGAGCTTTCAAGGTCAGGTTTTCTGTAGCCCCCCTCTTTATGAATGGAATTTGGGCAAAGTGTTTCGAATATCTGGAATTTTGTAAAAGGTATACTTGCTTCTTTCATTAATTTTCTTCCTGACATGGACAAGGGATCTACCAATGGAGAGCAGTTAATGTTTTTCACTCAAGGCAGGCAGTCTCCCAGCCCCAGTGATGAGTTTACATGTTTTTTAAGGAGCAGGCAGTGGCTTCTCAAGAATATAAACAGCAGACTTCAGGGACAAGAAGCTGTGCTTAATTTGAGCCATGTGAGTGGTTAGTATTCTTGAACGAGAGCTCTGAGGAGGATTTGTTGAGAATACCCTGATTTTAGGAACAAATCACTTTCACAGTTTCAAAGAGGAGAAATTGACCAAAAGGGAGTTAGCATGAAGGGAATAAGGAAATCGGTATCAGGTTGTGGATATCACCTGTAAGAGACAATTATTATGAGTTCCAGAGTTAGTGGATGATATCAGCCATGTGGGGTAGGTGGGTACTCTAGACACAGAGGACCATACCGCTCTTCAGGGGGGTGGGCCGGGGGACTGTTCATACGGTCTTATAAGGCAAGTTCACTAGTGTCAATGCTTATGAGAAGCTGGTGAAGGATGGCTTTGGTACCTGAAGGGGAGATTTTTTGAAGCAACTGTAGTCTCTCTATATAAGATGTATTTTTGTTAATGATGGAGTTTTACTGATGCTAATATCAACTCTGAACATTTATGTGTTCATTTATTCATGCATCCTTTCTACGAACACTTAATCAGCACCAGGGCCAGAGAGTGGGGTGATGAGTGCTAGTGCTGGTAGGAAGATAAAGACACAGTTCTCTCTTCAAGACCTTAGAGTCTTGAGAAGACACGGTGAGATGTGCTGGCGTAATTCTATACTATTCTTTTCTGAGGCTATGAGAGAAGAGTATACTTCCTTGTCAGGTGCACTTATTCTGGGACTTGAATGTGCAGGAGAGCTCGGTGATAAAGGGAGAAAAAAAGAGTGTCACCCCCACCCTATGGGAAAGGCAAGGGCAAGAATAAGTGAGGTATAGAGTACCCCTTCAGATGGATTTATAGCAATAAGTGGTAGGGGCATGGCCGGGGGCAGTGATGGATGCTAGGGGTCTGAGCCCAAAGACCGAATCGCATTTGACAAGGTGGCAACCAAGATCTCAAGATTCTCAACACAGGATTATGACACCATCCCACAGACATGCCTTGGATGGTACAAATCTCATTTGGAAAAAAAAAAAAATACCTTGAGCAGTTGATCAAAGCTTCTTGGCCACCTGAGAAGGACCTGACATGCACCACTGTCCCGGGGCTCCCCAAGTAAGAATAAGGAGTCAGCAATACACCTGATATGGGAGGCAAATGCTAGAATTTGTTCTGCCACTTGAATAAAAACATTGGTGCACAGGGTTGTAAATTTCGAGTTTCTTTCAGTTTGAATCTTCAGTGACCATCTCCTTCCCCCCTGTCTATGAAAAACCCCCCCAGCAGGGCTCAACATTTTGGTGATAGAAGTCAATAAAGGGAACGTTTTTGGAAAGTGGGAATTTGGCCGAATTCCTTGTACAGTCATGTAGATAGGCACCCCTCAGACTCCCCAGGGGAGCTGTGGGCAAACCATCTTTCTAGAGAGTACCGTGTTTTCTGCAGCCCTGAAAACAAATTGTCTACTTCAAAAGCATGAGTCTCTATGGAGGCGAGCGCTGTGGTTCAACCAGATCACAGTCCAATTCATATCAAACAATCTATTACATACAATGACGAGCAAGCCCAAGGCAATAGGTAATTGAATAGGCAAAAATGTTTTTCCGGGAAGGTCCCTCTCTCCACCCTAGAGCAATGATTTTCTATTCAGTAAAACCATTTCATTTAAAGGTCAGGCACAAAGGAGTAGATCAGACCCCCATCCGGTTGATCAGAATTGGTCACTGAGATAACCTAGACACCATTTTAGTGCCTCGACTGGTGAATCTAAGCAGAAATTTGGTCCAACAATGAATTAATTACTAAGATTTTCTTAAAAGCAAAATCACGGGCTTTTATTTTGATCACTCAATTGTGTCCCACACACTCAGTTTCTAGGGCAAAAAACCCCCGACAATATGTGTAAATGTGACTCATATCAATGTCTTTATCGATGTACTTCTCTGTCAAGCTTCTGCCTCACCTTAAAACCAGAAAAAGAGGATTTTTAAAGAGATTGTGCTTGTTTAAGTAAACGAGACTCTCTTGATGGCCCTACAGACAGCTGCCTGTCTGGGTCTAGTTATAAAGGCTCGCCTGTCTCCTCGAGCTGTCTCTCGGAGGACAGACGTGTTAATTTAAAGGTTTGTCTCTATAGGGCCCCTGGCAGGCTGGCACAGCAGTGGCTCAGGGCAATGGTATCAGCAGACCACGCTCTCAGGGTCTGTTCATCCTTCCCGTGTTGGCACCAGACGGTTAACACAACCAACCTTGTCTTCCCCGTTCACAATGCATTTTCGATTTTGACAGCCTGACAAGTACAAAGGCTCTATTCCTCTACATCTGTCTCCCCCTCCCCCCCCCAACCCCAATCTGCCCGTCTCCCCCCACCCGCATCCCCTGCCTGGTCACAACGATGAATTTGAAGACTTTCAAAACGAACAGGCAGTGAAATTCGTGTCAGGCACATGCAGGAGTGCCTTGGGTTTATGATGCAGAGAAACACATAATGACTTGCTTGATCGCTCAGTCTTGCCACCTGTCACTTGCTCTACAACTTGGAGTAACAGAAGCTTGAGGAGGTTCGGAAATCAGTGCCAGTGGGGCACATCGGGGAGACGCCAAAGCAACCCCCTCAGCTCATCCATCTGTGTTCTCTCAGCCACCTCACTTTCTGGAGTTCAGAGGCAGTTTTGGAGACACAGATCTTTACCACATTCTCCCAAATCTTTTATGGATGTTTTCAATGACCCTTTCTCCTCTGTGAAAGTTGCACAGGATTTAAAGACTTCCATGCCTGCCATGCATTCCTTGTCTGGAATGAGAAGCTGTGAGCACAGGGACCATGAGATACTAGTTGCTAGGGACTGAGTGTTTATGTCCTCCCCAAACTCACAGCTCTCTCCCCAGAGAGCTCCCTCGCCCGTTCCTTCCGCCATATGAGGTCAGAGCTAGAAGAAGGTTGTCTATAAACCAAGAAGGGAGAAGACTATGAAGCAGGAAATGGGTCCTCACTAGAGGCTGAACTGGCCAGCGCCTTGACCTCGGACATCCTCTAGAAGCCTCTAGAACCATGAGAAGTAAATTTCTGTTGCTCAGAAGCTACCAGTCTGTGGTATATTGTTAAAGCCACCTGAACACACGAAGACACTACCGTTACAGATATTACATGAATGAGAAGTTGGCTCGGTTATGTCATTGCCCAAACAAGTGAGTCTGCTGGTGGTAAGAGAATATCCCAGGGAGAACCACTGTCCATTTTAAGTAACTCTGACTTGGACTGGGTTTTCTCTCCCCAAAAGCCTTTCTTGTGTTGCCCTAGAATGATGAATGACTCTTAATGCTTTCAGTCAATGGCCTTTTGTTATGACTCTTGTATAATGTCCCTTACTGCCCTCGAGTGAAATCATGGATACTATAACCTACCTACACGTTATTTAAAAAATACCAACGCAACTCTGCTATGTAAACAAGCAATAGGATGAAAGTAATCGATAAAGAAATAACACAGAGCACTACACGTAAATGTTTTTGTATGATGCCACTACTCCAGGAAACGTGGTGAACGTACTCACTGGAGATTCAACAGACCAAACCCAAACTGACATCAGCCTGCTCCCCAAGATGTCGGTGTGGTGGTCTGCCTCCCACCACCTCCCCGCCCTCGTCTGTTGTTGGAGGACAGCCTCCCTGGGCTTGACAGTGATAACAGGAGAGAGGAGAAATCTGGAAGTAAGGAAACGCAGCTGTGTGTGTTTGAGCAGAAGAGAATAGTGTCTGGGATTCATGCACATTCTGATCAGTCTTAGTAACTTAGCAGCCTCTCGTTCCAGACCAACTCAAGAGTGATTTGAGCGGCTGTAATTGCTACCAGACAGGCCTGGGATGGAACTTCATGTCTCCTCATCTCCAGCATATTCTTGAGATATTATGTCCCTGATTAGCAGGAGCTATCTAGTGTAACTTGAACATTTTTCCATTTGGACCCTAGGGCTCTCCACTGCGGACAGGCCAGGGGTCTATGGCACTTGGGCTTGACTTTGCATTTTTACTTTTCCCAGGTGCTCATCAGAATCCACCTGCTGTATTGTGCATGTCCTGGCCTTACTCAAGCCGCAGAGGAAATGGGCACTCAGCCAGCTGTGGCAGGCTAGCATCACGCAAGTGAGGCTCTCTGGGAGTTCATAGGTCATCAGAATCCGGAGAGGCTGGCTCCTGGCTGGACTCCATCCGTCCTTTGGCAGGACCCTGTGTTTTCTACACATCATCTCCAGAACTTGGAAGAGCGTTCCTGGTACAGCTGGCCAAGGAATGGCAATGACAGGATGGCCGTTGACCTTGTACTCTCATGCGATTAATATAGTCCCATCATGGAGAAAAACGAAGCTTCCACAAAACAAGACATATATTTTTGTTAGAGGTACTCGGAAGGGGATGGATGCTGGGCTTTGGGTGGCCTCTACCCACACCTCACAGCTCTAATCAAGGTTACCTAGAGAGCTGACCCAGACGAGAGAAGGAGGTAAAATGACCTGAATTTATCTCTCAGTGGCAGGACCGCTCCAGAGACCAGGCTCTGACATCCTCACTCAGACACCCTTGAAGAGAAGAGGGTTTGTTTCTTCACGGGTTCTCTGACATTTCTGCAAAAACTAAAGTTCCTGGGGTGATTTCGTAATAGGGAGATGAGCTGGCTAAGGCAGGTGGATGGAGGAACTCTTCACCGATCTTCCTGAGCCTCAGAAAGGAGTCCAAAACATCCAGGTGTCTTAGAGTCTACTTCTCTTCTGAATCCCATTTCATGCTACACTGTGCACTGATAAGAGTGGAGTGAACTCTTTTCCTAAAAATGGTATGGGGAAAAGCCCACGGGTCACATCAAGACAACAAGGCATTAAAGTATGGAAACTTGAGTAGCAGTTGCTCTGTTGAGTAAACTGTGTATTAACTATGATACATAAATATGAAAATTTCCACTTGCTACACGACTTATCCCAAGTTAGTAGGGCTGCCTCCATAATTAATATTGCTTCTCTCACTTTTTCCATGAGGACCTTTGGCTTAAGATGGAGAGTGAATGACCTAAGAGCTTATCCCATTGGATAAGCCAGGATTTGCTGTAACTAGGTTTCCATGTGGCGACCAGCGGGCTGGCTGGTTGGAACTGGAAGTAAGAGGCACAGTGAGGACAGGGAGGTATTCTCAATGTCAAGTCTATACTTCTTCCTGCACAGGGAGGCTGAGGCAGGAGTGACACTGGGGTCCCCAGTCTCTATACTTTAGGATCTCAGCCTCTTTGGCTCAGTTTCCGCATGGGTCCAATTCCAGGCAGAGACTAGACAAAGGTTTCTAGATGTTGGGCATTATGGAACAGTACAATTTGCACATCAAGTTAAATATTGGGAGGACCAAGCTAGGGTTGTCAATATACTAAGTTGGGGCATTAAAAAATAAAAAAAAGTAACAAAAACAAGCCAATTAACTTAGTGGGTTAAGTGTTGACTCTTGATTTCGGCTCAGGTCATGATCTCATGGATCATGAGTTTGAGCCCCACACCGGGCTCTGCGTTGTCAATGCGGAGCCTGCTTGGGATTCTCTCTCTCCCACTCTCTCTGCCCCTCCCCCAACTCGCATGTGCACGTGCACAAGCTCTCTTTCTCTCTCTCAAAATAAATAAATGTTAAAAAAATCCCAAGCCAATTATCATCTGCTGTCAACATGATTATATTAAAGAAAAGACATTTCAACACACAGCAAAAACGGAAGAGATATCATCTCAAATTTTAAAATGGAAGTCAGCTGGATGTCTGTTGTCTGTGTGTATTTTCTGCTGTGCCACAGGGACTTTATTTCAGGCCTGTGCAGATCAGGGACTGGAGCCTGGAACCACAGAAGGGGAGGGTCCTCAGCTGCAATTCAGCTCTATGCCTGTCATTTTATCCCTAGTTTTCAGGGTATTCTCACTAATACTTGCCACTAAAACAGACCGAAGACACTCAGGAGTGAGCTGATGGCGAATCATGGGAGGCAGAACCATGTGACTTACCCCTCCCCAACTCTCTTACCATTGAAACTAACACCGGGGAGGCAGACGGGAAAGCCTAAATGAACACTCTGCCTTCACTCTGAGAGGCGTGGAGAAGGGATGAAGCCAGACCAAGGGAGAGGAGAGTAATGCTTATTTCACTTCTTGATCAACACACATCCTTCCTTGCAGGCTTATTCTGGAACCAGCAAGGTTCTCTGGGAGCTACAAGCCTCACCTTGATGAAGACTTTTCTCTAAGCAAGCGCCTGAGAAGGAGCACCCTGGTTTCTGTCTACAGAACGAGACCCTCTTTTTGGAAACTCGTTTTGTTAGTGGTTTTGAATAGGTAGTATACGCAGATGATACAACATTACAAACTAACAGGAGAGTACCGATAAATAGTCTCTTTTATACCTCTGACTTATGGCTACTCAGTTCCTACTAGAGGCAACCACCTTTATTATTTCTGCAGATGTTCCAATCAGATTCAGGCACAAAATATTACCATTTGGGTAAGTGATATGTATATATGTAATAAATACCCACAAATATTCACAACTGTAAATAGTACTTCATTGTCTGGAAGGTTTCATTTAACCTATTCCCTATTGATGGGTATTTGAATGGTTGCTAAGGCAATGTGAACATGCAGTTTGCCCACATGCCAACATATTTGTAAGATAGACTCCTAGAAGTGGAATTGCTGGCTCGAAGGTCATATACATTTTTTATAAAACTGATACCGTAAATTTTATTCTCTATAGAGTTTGTACCAATTTATATTCCCACAAAATAGAGAGTGCCTGATTCCTGACACCCTCAGCCACAGGGGTGACGTGAATCTTATAATGTGAAAAACGGCATCACATTTTATTTCAACTTAAAATCTCTGTTAGTAAGTGAAAATATTGTTCACACCAATGCCCTAATACTAATTCCCTGTTTTAAACCCAGGCTTCATCGATCCAAATGGGTCCAGCTGTGTCTCATAAACATTCCAGTAATGGGCATACACTAATGATTACCAACAAGATGTTCGACCCATCTACCCACTGAAGTCCACATTCAAAGGCAATTTAAGAGAATCTCTATTAATGGTTCCCTTATGCATCTCTGGATTACATACGCCAAAACACACCTGTTAGGATGAATGAAAATTAAAACCACACTAAGCAAGAACAAAGGGTAATTCATCCAAATAGTCCTCTTCGGCCTTGAGAAGGGATATCAAAGCAGTGGAAAGGTTGAATCTTGACAGACTTTGGACCATGACACCTGATCAGATGTGGACTGTTCAAAATTGATATCAGTTGTCAGCCACTCAATTTCAAATCTACCAAACTCTGAAGCTAATCTCATAGAGGATCAGCAGTGTAGGCAATAAAGGTCCTCAGAATTTCCACTGTGTGCCAAGATATACGAGCGTCAACACCTCGAAGCACGGCTGCAGGTTGCCCGTGACTTTGTTGCGCAGACTTGTTACCCGTGACTTTTATTGGCAAGGCTCATCCTACTGCCTCACTAAATTTATGATGGGCCTCTATTTTACTCCGTCACTAATCTCTGCTTAGGTTTCCACCTACTCTCAAGGTTATGAGCTGTGTTTGGACAAAACGATAATAATACTGACCTTCAGGATACCATTTCTTGAGCATTTTTGAAAGGGGCAGTGTCGACACCGCTGATTTCTTGGATATGAAAGAAATCATTTGAGAATAGAGGCCAACAAACAAAATAGTTAATTTAATTCATTTAACTTCATTTAAGCACATTCAATATCTACCAACCTTGTTTTCTATTGAATTTGCATTGAGGCTGTTGTGATTTTTGTCATAATACTGCAAGCACTGAGCTGTTAATCCTGTGGCTGGAAATGTGTAGACTCGTGAATCATGAGGCTAGTTTATAGAATATGACCTGCATTTAGACCACTTACTGCTCTTGTTATTTAATAATATCCTTTTTCTCACAAGGGGGTCGAAATTGTATATATGACAGGTGAAGCAGGTCTTTCACAATTAAGAATTTGCATTTCTAATTTCTTTTTTTTTTTTTAAGTTTTTTTAAATGTCTGTTGAGAGACAGAGCGTGAACAGGGGAGGGGCAGAGAGAAAAGGTGACACAGAATCCGAAGCAGGCTTCAGGCTCTGAGCCATGAGCACAGAGCCCGATGCAGGGCTTGAACTCACAAACCGCAAGATCATGACCTGAGCTGAAGTTGGATGCTTAACTGACTGAGCCACCCAGGCGCCCCCGCATTTCTAATTTCTAAGGAAGATGTTACTGCTTGCTCCCTTGCTTATCTATCATCTATTATCTATTATCTATTATCTATTATCTATTATCTCCTATTATCTCTATTATCTCCTTCCCTCCCTATCACTCATCTAGTCTCTGCACCAGGCACTATTTCAAACGCCTTACAGATATGAACTTATTTAATTCCTACAGTAGCCTCACCAGGTAGCTATCATTTTTCCGTCCCATTTCACAGATGGGGAAAATCAGGAACAGAGCGGTTAAGTCACTCAGTCACAGTCACACAGCAGTTCAGTGGTGCAGTCTGGACGCGAGCTCAAGTCTCCTGGCCCCAGAATCCATGATACGACCAGACACTGGGCCTGTGTGTGTACGATATTCTAGATTTGTGAGCAATCACGTGTCCCCTGTCACTGAGGGAAAATCATTCTTCTATTGAACGAAACAGAGAGAGCTCTCGTGAGGAAGCAGAGCTGGTTAAAAAGTGTGTGTGGTGGGGGGCGGGTTTACTGGAAAATATCTGGTTCCCATTTACAAGATGCTCTTAAGAGCTTCTCCATTGTGTCATGGAGAGATTCAATAATGGTACCAAAGGAATTTAGTTGAAGTGAGTGTTGCAGCAAAGAACATACAGTGATGTAATTCTTGAAGTTGGGGGAGGAGTGTAACATTCATGTGAGACTGGGGTCAAGGGAACAGCCTCCGGGCCTTGGCCTCAGTTGGCCTGTCTGCCTAAGGCCAGCGCGGATCCAGTGGCCCCGGGTCCAGAAATTCTATCTCCAGGTCCCTGATCTTGCTTTCATCCTTGGTTAAGAGGACTGCGGACTCCTCAGACACCACACATGAACTCAGGCATCTCCTTTCACTCTCCGCAAATGTGCGTCTTCCCAGGCACTGACTGAGGTCAGCGGGAGACGGAGTTCAGCCCTGCGGTGGCCACAGCATTCCATCTTCCTCGCGCAGGTGTTTCCTGTAACGAGGTGCTGACGGGAAGGTGGCTGACACAGAAATGCCCAGAGTTGAGGGGGCAGGAATGGCAAGGTGTCTTACCAACAAGCCGGTAGAAACACACTTCTCTGGGCTTCGAAGAAGCATGCACCAGGCATTCAGAGTGGAATCACTGTTTTGCTTCCTCTTAATTAAAAGAATTATATGACTCCCTTGCGAAGAAGCAAAATGACTTATTTTATCATAATTAAGCTTTTCGAACAGCAACTTGCAGTGCTTTGAAAAAGTCATGGCGTCTGTGGAGTTACACTCGATTCCTTTTTTTGTTTTGTTTTGTTTTCATGCTGAAATTGGGCAATTAGAACACTTCTTCTTTCTCCAAATGAAACAGAGCTCTTTCTGTCCTTCAAATTCTTCAGAGCCTAACAGCTTCCTTACGATGGTTTCCAAAAAGCCTTTCTTCTTATGACATTCTTCGAGAAGCCCTGCTGTGTTGTAGCACTTCCAAAATTCCAACATTTTATTTACAGATCAAAGTTGCATCCTTACAATTTGGACTAATTCAAAGTCCTTCTGTCCGTTTATCAATTAGTTTTCTGCACCCCAAGGGAAACACAGCATAGTGTTCACACCTGAGTTATTTTGTTAAACAAGACGTAAAATTAGGAACATTTGCAAATAAGTTCCATATCTAGGCATGCACGCAAAAGAAACATGTCCACGTGGGCACCAAAAGATATGCCCGGGGATTTTCACAACAGTGTTATCCATAATCGCTCCAGAGTGAAAACAATCCAGATGCCCATCAGAGGCCGAAGAGAAAAATACATAGTTTATTCACGTCGAAGAATCATATACTGGAATAAAATATATCAATAAAAATGAATTAACCTCTGTTGCATTCAAGAACATGGGTAAATCTTTTATTTTTGAGTGACGGAAGCTAGACACAAAATGGTACGCATAGTGTGGTTATATTTACATAGAGTTCGAAAGCACTGAAAATCTTAAATGTATAGAGACAGGATAAGACTCGGAAAACCTTTATTGATTGATTGATTGATTGATTTTTGTATTTATATATGTATTTATTTATTATTATGTTTATTTATTAATTTTGAGAGAGACACACAGAGACAGTGTGAGCATGAGGTAGAGAGAGAGAGGGAGAGAGAGAGAATTCCAGGTAGGATCTGCACTGTTAACACAGAGCCCAATGTGGGGCTCATGAGACCGAGATCATGATCCGAGCCGAAACCAAGAGTCGGATGCTCAACTGAATGAACCACCCAGGCACCCCTTTTTATTTATTTTTTAAAAGTTTATTTATTTATTTTGAGAGAGCAGAGGGGCAGAGAGAGAGAGAAGGAGAGAGAGAATCCTAAGCAGTCTCCACACTGTTGGTGCAGAGCCCCATGTGAGGCTCAACCCCATGAACTGTGAGCTCACAACCTGAGCTGAAATCAAGTGTCAGAGGCTTGGCTGACGAGCCACCCAGGTGCCCCAGAAAAGTTTTTGAAAAAGGATACTTCTACTTGCAACGTGTTACCATGTTATCTATATATTAAAAAGAATGTTTTCTTAAAAAAATTTTTTTTAACGTTTACTTATTTTTGAGAGAGAGAGAGAGAGTGTGCGCAGAGGGGAGGGGCAGAGAGAGAGGGAGACAGAATCCCAAGCGGGCTCCAGGCTCTGAGCTGTCATCACAGAGCCTGATGCAGGGCTCAAACTCAAGGTGAGATCATAACCTGAGCCAAAGTCAAGAGTCAGACGCCCAACCAACTGAGCCATCCAGGCACCCCATTCTATGTTATTTTGCGAAGAAATTCTAAAATTTGCTCTGCTGTGGGGATAAAAGTTAATATTCAAAGGAATTGCTCTAGAACATACGTTTATATTTTAGCAAAGGCTTAAATCATGAGCTTTATCCACACAACTATTTTTTCCTTCCCTCTTCCACCTCAGTTCCTGCCCACTGGCTTCCTGAAGTCTCCCATTGTCTCCTGCATCCCTGTCTTCCTGTCTGAGGTGCAGTCGAGCTGTTCTCCCAGTTCCGTCATCTGCCTTCCCTACACGTCCCCTCACCACCTGGGATTTTACCCACTCTGATGACAGTTTCTCTACCTCTTTCTGCTGCGTCGTTCCTAAATCCCCACTCCTCACTCGAACTCCTGTCCAGCCCTCCAGCCTCGAACACCCAGCTGCCTGGACAGCCACAGATGGCTACATCTTTTGCCAGAATTACCCAATAAAACATAACATCTAACTAATTTCTCACTCAACTGCCTGCGGCTTTCTGCCTGGTTATTTGGGTTGATGGTACCACTACTCACTCAGGTCCCCAGTCCCCCATCTCTGGGTCGCCTTGAACTTCCCTCCTCCCCGTTTCCAATAGGTCACCCAACCAAACCATCTCCAGTCTCCGTCTCCAGTGTTGTTACCATCTTGGGCCTTCGTGGTTTCATCGGCTGCGTTGGGCTCCTCACTGATCTCACTATCACAAGTCTCTTCCCATGCTAATTCTTCCTACTTTTGGCTACTTGACTGTGTCGAGTCATGTCCCCCCTCAAGTTCATGTCCACCAGGTTCCCGTGAATGTGACCTCATTTGGAGACAGAGTCATTACAGACGTGAGTCAAGTCAAAATCATCCCGTAGTAGGGCGAGACCTAAATCCAATACCATTGGTGTCCTTATTAGAAGAAGCAAATTTGACAGGGAGACATTGTCACACTTGAGAAGGCAGAGACAGAGATTGGAGTGGTGTGTCCAAGCTCAGGAATACTGAACATTTGCCAACAAACAGCAGCCACAAGAGAGCCACACGACAGATTTCCCCCAAGAGCCTTCAGAGGGAGCACGGCCTTGCCGACACCCAGATTTCAGAGACCTCCAGCCTCCACAAGTGTCGGAGGATAAATTTGTGTTGTTTGAAGCCACCCAGTTATGTACTTTGTTATGACGGTCTTAGTAAAGAAATAAAGCCCCCACCGCAGCCTTCATAAAATACTGCTTTTAACCACGATACATCTCTGTTCCAGGATTTTCAATGCCTCCCTCGTGTGTACTAGGTTAATTTAAGTGATTAATCTAGGTTAATTTAAGTGATGCCTTTACCAGTCAGTCCTGCCATTATAACTTCATGTGAGTTCTGCTACAGAATCTGGTAGCTTCCTCTCTTCCCAGCACCCACCTGCCTTTTCCACGCCATGTGCACAACATCTGATGGGACTTCTCCCTTTGACTTCCTCCTGTAGAAATTGTGCTACTTTTTCAAGGCGTTCAAATGCCACTATCTTCATAAAGCATTCCTCAGCGAGGTGTGTGTATTCCCTCTTTTTAAAAATTTTATTTATTTTGAGAGAGAGAGAGAGAGAGAATATGCATGAGTGTGAGCAGGGGCGAGGCAGAGAGAGAGGGAGAGAGAGAATCCCAAGCAGGCTCTATGCTATCAGTGCAGAGCCCGATATGGGGCTCGATCCCACAAACCATGAGATCATAACCTGAGCTGAAACCAAGAGTCAGACACTTAACCGACTGAGCCACCCAGGGGCCCCTGTTCCCTTTGTTAACATCCACAGTTAGCACCTCTGTTATATACAGATTGCATTTTTTTGTCTTATGGTGATTCCTGTATTTTAAACAAATGTATTATGAAATGTTTATGGCATAAATATAAAAAAATGCTATTTAGCTAATTGGATCGCTGAAACATACTTTCAAGTTCACTAACCGAATACTGTACATCTTTTGGATCACTAGCTCTGACATATCCTGGCATGCACACAAATTATGATTCACTTTCCTTGACACATTTGTTGAAATAATTACAATATTTGCTTAAGACACAATCAGACTTTACGATCTCTACTGCTCTATAGTCATTGCACTGATTGGGAGTTGTAACACTTTCCTCCGCATAAAACTGTGGGGTGAAAGCTTGTGAATGGACTACAGAGGCACTATTTTCTTCTTCTCTGTTTGGCTAAAGGAATGTTTTGAGCCTATTATTTTTTTTTAATGTTTCTTTATTTTTGAGAGAGAGACAGAGCATGAGTAGGGGAGGGGCAGAGAGACAGGGAGACCCAGAATCTGAAGCGGGCTCCAGGCTCTGAGCTGTCAGCACAGAGCCCAATGTGGGGCTTAAACTCACAGACAGTGAGATCATGACCTGAGCCAAAGTCAGACTCTTAACCAACTGTGCCACCCAGGCGCTCCTTAACATACTATTAAAAAGACACAGGGCACCTGTTGGGATGAGCGCTGAGTGTTGTATGGAAACCAATTTGACAATAAATTTCATATTAAAAAAAATAAAATAAAAGTAACAACAAAAAATAAAAATGAAAAGACACAGGGCAACATACAGAGCTGTTTTGTAACTTTTTTTGAAAAAAGTGTTTTCCCACATCAATGGAGTCCATAGGGCTTAATTTTTAAGAAAACACAAGGCAGAACTATTCTACTACTCGTTAATGCCAAGGTGGAGGTCATTTTCAGCCTTACTGGTTTCTCTGGTGATCTTATTCCTGGCCCCCCGGCCTTTCTGATTCCTGACTTGAGAGAGGTAATCATTTCCCTTTGCTCAGGGCCACGATCAGGCCCTGACCTTCGTGCTCACAGCTAGAATGCTTTAATGAACGGAATGTCAGTATCCTGCCTGCTTTTGCCCCAGAGCAGCCTGAACACTGGGGAAGGGGGTGATTTTGTGGCTGCCCTAATGAGGGAAATCCCACAAAGTGGTAACTGCCACTGTCGTGAAGCACGTTCATCAGGGTTGCCTGCTGGAGATTATCTGGAGAAGGGAAAGAGCGATGTCTTCATAGACTGTGGAGTTACATCCTGGGACTAGGCTATCCATATTCCTTCCAATTTGTCAAGAGATGTAGTGGTTGGACTTCCATCTCCAACATCACTCTCAGAATATTGTGGGACAACCATCTGTGAGGCATAGTGATGTCTTGATATGAACAGAATTTTGATGACTTACATTAACATTTTAATTCCATTAAATAGGATCCATTGAGTAGGGAATAGATTCTTCATGGTGGAACTGTGTCATTGCAAATTGTTTTGTTTTGGCTTCTTCATCCTTTGCAATCTTGTTTTTATTGTTGCCCTTGCCTCGTGGAAACAATGGGAAGAAGAGCTCCTTAGTTCCTTGGGAGGGCAGGTTGCCCACAGATGCTGATGCGCTTTGGCTGTGGTAGACCAGCATCTCACAGCCAAGTCCCCAAGCGGTATCACTGTCTTGGAGGTAAAAGAAGTTCTTTATATGCTCATCTACTGGCTATTTTTCTTGTCGTTTGATGGGGATGTAACGTTTACCCTCAAGGAGCTCTATAAGAATTGGCCTTTGTGGAGATTTCTGGAGTGGCAGCTAAATGGGTCTGCAGGATGCAAAAGGTCCAGACTTGGCACACTGCAGACCACACCAGAAGTTGGCCCACAGCTAGACATCCCATCCATCTAGGACAAAGGGGCAAGTTGTCTTCTGGAGCCCAAGCCCGAGGTGACTCACATGGCACTGGCTTCGCAAATGGTTGGGAAGGAAAGAGGATCTTAAAGCTAGAGTCACACTGTAACCACTGCCTGGGTCTAAGATTGACCACTTGAAGGCTTTTGGAGCATCTCCCTTTAAAGGTTGTTGATTCAATGTTGGTCATCTTTCAGGGATCTTTCCCTTGAGAAGCCTTGGCTTCAAGAGGACTGGGAAGCCTCAAAGACTGTAAATAAAATGTGGGTCAATATATGTACAGGAAAGAAAGAGTTTGAATTTCAGCCTTTCAAACTGGAGTGTGGTCAGCTTCAGTCATTTCAGACGCCAGACAGTCAAGGGGGTTGATGTGAACTCTGCATCATCTTTCAGACTCAGTCTTTAATCAGCTGATTATCAGTTCATGGGGGAGCGAATTTTTTTAAATTTTTTAATGTTTATTTAATTTTGAGAGAGATAGAGATATAGAGCACGAGTGGGAGAGGGGCAGAGAGAGAGAGGGAGACAGAGAATCTGAAGCAGGCTCCAGGCTCTGAGCTGATAGCTCAGAGCCTGATGTGGGGCTTGAACTCCCGAACTGGGAGAGCATGACCTGAGCCAAAGTCGGATGTTCAACCAACTGAGCCACCCAGGTGCCCCAGTGGGGAAGTGAATTTAAACACTCTTGTCTACTCCTCTCCTGGCTGTGCCCTGAAAACCTAAAGAAGAACCCTGCTGTGTTAGTGCCCAACAACACAGAAAGCAAAACTGACTATAACATGAAACGTGAAACTTTAGGGATGAAAAGTACTTTCCGTCTTAGAAATGTCCCCTTTGAGGAATTTCCAAGTCCAAGAAGTACAGGGGAATGTGGTTCTGGGCTTTTAATACCAGTGAGTGGCAAGGTAGCTGCATGAACTTGAAAGAGGCTCTAGAGTGATGCAAAACAGTTAGAAATGGGGCATTGCTGCCTCCCCACTGTGGGGCCCGTGACAGACCCCTGAAGTCAACCCTCAGCTTCCTTCTCCACCAGTGGGGACAACAGTAGACACCACATAGAGCTGTGTTGACCACTTAATGAAAAATGTATAAGGCATTTAGCACACAGTTTACCACATAGTCACTCTATAAACGATAGACATTATTTCTGTTTTCTTTCTCACTAAGATCCTGAGATAATGGGAAGGAGGGAAGTAGAGATCTCACAGAAGAGGAGGAAGTTAGGGGAAACTGAGGAAGAGGGTATGGCTGGACACGAGTCAGTAGCCCATGGCCTTGGATCAGCATAAAGAATGAACCTGCCTACCAAGATATGACTAGGATGGCTGCCGCTTTCCTGAAAGTCCCAGCCAGCTACAGGACTGGAAAGCTCCCTGTAGACATTCAAGCCAGAGTCAGCATGGCTGGGACTGGAATGGATTTGGATGGTGAAGCACGAACTTGGGACAGTGTGGCTGGTGAGCTTTGAGACCGCCTTATTCCTGGCGTTTGCCTCTTAATAGCACAATCCTCTCATTTTGCATGACTGGCTTTTTGGGGAACTCCCCACTTATTACATTATGGCAGAGTTTTACAGTGATAAAAACAAGAGTAATTTTTGTTAACAGAATGGGACTCTCTGGTTGTTATGAAGACAAAAATATTTCTCTCCTTCTGGCCCTGTGTCACCAGCTAGACCCCAAGACCTGAGTTTTACTGCTCACCTGCTTGGACCCACCAACCTTTGTCCCACAATCTCCCTTAAGCTCTCTTTTCCAGCTTGTCTCCTAACTCGGGCAAAGGACCCTATGGGTATAATATCCCATGATGGAAATTGAAACTACCCCTCGAGCAATAAAAACTGCCCAACTCTCATGGCCCAGACCACCCCAGACCAGCTTGAGCTAACCCCCTGACTCACACCTGCATGATGGACCATGGAGTGACCTCTGGAATGACTGACAATTACCTTTACCTCATTAGACACTAAAATCTCCACCCAAGGAAGAGCACAAACCTCATTTACATAACATACAACGTATGTATAGGCATGTTTCCACAAGGCACACGCATGATCTTAGACCTGCCTGTACATACGATGCAAATCTTCCCTATTTGAATAGTCCTCCTGACTCTGAAGAGAAGGAATCCATTCACCCTTGCTCAAGGAGTCACAGCTTTGGAAGTTATTCCCCGTGATTTCCATATTTGCTGCAAATAAAGTTTCCTTTGTGTCACAACTCACCTCGTAGAGTTTCTATCTTTGATTCACTAAAGGAGCAAACTCACATTAGTTCGGTTACACCTGCATATTTCCATTCAGTGTACCTCCACTTTTTCAACTACTCCAGACAGGTGACAGGAGCTGACCTGAACAACAAAATCCTTTCCTCCAAGAATGTGGAAACCCCCCTTCTGCTTCAAAAGGCAGACGACCATGGCTCCTAGGGTTTACATGGGGGGAACGACCTGGGGCTCACAGAATCCTGTGAAAAGAAGCTGGTCTCTCTGAGAAAGAAGTGTTTGTCTTGCCCAGGGCTGCATTCCTGATGGACTGATGTGCTGGTTTAATTTGTACCTGAGACCTTTCTCGTACTTCTTTCAAGTACAGAAGTTCAAAGATAGTAAATGGAGCAGTTAAGCTGTTTAGAATCACAGATGTGCACTGGAGAGTTTGGGGTGAGGAGATAACTGTCCTTATAAGTAAGCAGTTTATGGTGAAGTGTGTAGTTTCACACGGGACAGAGTCTTCAAACTAAGTTGAGGACAGGAAGTGGAAGAAACGTGCTGGCAAGCATTCTAGAACTTTAAGAACCAAAGGTGGACTTTTTACAACTAGATCCCCCAGTGCTGTTGTTGGAGCATTACGAAAGAGGTCAAACTATTTCCTTCCACTCCTCATAATTCGTAGTGGTCTAAATCTTTTTTCCTCTCAGGTTTCCTTCGAGGTTGTTGGATTTATCTTTTTCCTTTTTTTTTTTTTTTTAAGTTGGGCCTTGTTGGAGCATCTGGATGGCTCTGTCGGCTAGGCATCCAACTCTTGGTTTTGGCTCAGGTCATGGTCTCACGGTTCATGGGCTAGAGTCCTGCATCCAGCTGGGTGCTGATAGCATGGAGCCTGCTTGTGATTCTCTCTCTCTCTCTCTCTCTCTCTCTCTGCTCCTCCCCAATCTGCATGTGTGCACACATGCACTCTCTCTCTCTCTCTCTCTCTCTCTCAAAAAAATAAAATAAACTTAAAAAAATAAATTAAGTTGGGCCAACGATTTTGTCAAACACAAGGACGTATTTTGCTCTTGTGCGTTGGCCACGGTTTCACAGTTGTCCTTCCATATGCTCAGCACACCTCTGTGTAGCCCAGACTCTCATGCCAACAAGGGTTTACTGAGCACCTACTATATGGAGACAAAAGAGTCCCGGTTTTATTTTTTTTAATGTCTATTTATTTTTTCAGAGAGAGAGAGAGAATGAGCAGAGAAGGGGCAGACAGAGAGGGAGACACAGAATCCGAAGCAGGCTCCAGGCTCTGAGCTGTCAGCACAGAGCCTGATATGGGGCTTGAACTCATGAGCCCTGAGATCATGACCTGAGCCAAAGTCTGAGGCTTAACCAACTGAGCCATGCAGGTGCCACCAAAGAGTCCTGGTTTTGAGCACAGGCTTTGTCTTCACCACTTACAAACTGCCTAGTGTCAGGCACCACTTTACAACTCCTCTCTGCCTCAGTTTTCTCACCCGTAAAGTGGAATTAAGGGTATGCATCCCACCGAGTTGCGGTGAAGATGAGATGAATTAATGCACGTAAAACACTCAGAACATGTATGAAAGGCACATTCAGCAGAAAGTGCTGTCATGGACTGATGTGCCCTTGTGCCAGGCGCTGCTGCCCTGAGCACTTAACTTATTCATAAGTTATGAATTAACTTATTTAATTCCTCCAAGAGCCCTGTGAGGCGGGTACTATCCTACTCTTTTATGGATGATGAAACTAAGGCTCAGACGTTTGACACACTAACAGAAATGATCGAAGTATCGTCAGGGACATAAGAAAATATAAATTAGTATTGTGGTATAATAAAAAGATAAATATTTGGTTTTAGTCCTTGCTTCCTGACACAGAGCTTCTACGACCTTTGTACTCTTTTGTATGCTGACGAAATGATTCACTGGGGAGGAGGGTCTGAGGACCCTACAGCTAAAGGAAGGGGCTGATCTCCAGAAAGTTCAAGCCCCACTAGAAGGGATGGAACTTTAAGCCCCGCCCCCTGACCTCTGGGGAGGGGAGACGGGCTGAAGATTGAGTTCAGTCACAAAGGCGAGTGATTTAGTTGCAATCATGGCTACATAATGAAACCTTGCTAAACAGTTCAACAGTGGGGTTCAGTGAGCTTCTGGGCTGGCCAACACCTCCAGGTGCTGGGTGGGTACCGACCTGTATTCTCTCTCTCCCAAGCCTTACACTATGCACCTCTTCCATTTGGCTGTTCTTGAGTTACATCCTTTGTAGTAAACCAGTAGACATGGCAAAGTGTTTTTCTGAGTTCTATGAGTTGTTGTAGCAAATTATCGAACTTGAGGAGGGCATCATATGACCCCTTGGTTTATAGCCAGTTGGGCAGAAATATGGAAGGCGTGGGGCCCGTGACTGGTACCTGCGGTGAGGGCCGTCTATGGGACTGAGGACTTTAACTTGTGGGATCTGACACTAACTCCAGGTAGTTAGTGGCAGAATTGAATTGAGTTTTTGGACACCTAGCTGGTGTTTGAGAATCAAGAGTTGAGAAGTATTGGTCTGACTCAAAGCTCTTGTGTCCAGGTGTCCTCTCTTTCTCTCTTTTTATTTATTTTTTTTTACTGTTTATTTATTTTTGAGAGAGAGAGAGAGCACAAGCCGGGGAGGGGTAGAGAGAGAAGGAGACACAGAATCCATCTGAAGCAGGCTCTAGACTCTGAGCCGTCAGCACAGAGCCCGACGCGGGGCTCGAACTCACAGACTGCGAGATCGTGGCCTGAGCCAAAGTCGGATGCTCAACCGACTGAGCCACCCAGGCGCCCCTCTTGTTCTCTTTTTGACCTGAACCTTCATCTGTCCCACTCTGGAAGGATTCTCCTTGCTGAACATCACACACCCATCCTTATCTCTGCAGTCCCATGACGAGGTCATATGTGCCTACTCGGTGGCCGTATTATCTCAACTGTGTCTTGTGTGTCCCTGTGAGGACTCAGCCCTATCTGAACACGTTTGGGAGGATCCACAGCGTAGCCCTGCCCGGTGTCCCTGAGTGGGTACCTCTTGCCACCAGCTCTAGAGAAGGAGAGAGTCAAGTGCTACACAAGATTGAGGTCTAGCATTGGGAGGGTGGGCCAAGAGTGAGGATAGCAAGTCTGCTGCTCAGCCTGCCCTGGTGCCTCTATCCCAAAGACTCCTGCTTGGGTCCCAGAGTGGGAAGCTGGGAATGAAAGGGAGTCAGAACTCAAAAGGCAGTTTTCCTCAAACTTCCTTGGTTGACACCAGCCTGGGGATCAGCCAGAGAGGCTTTCTCACAGCGGGGCTTGGCACTGTGGGAGGGGAGTGGCACCAAAACTTTCAGTGGAGGCACGGGGGGGTGTGGGTTGGCACAGGGCAGCGGCAGCTTGGTGAAGCCTCGGCGGCCTTGGCAATCCAATTTCTCCAGGGAGAGGGCCCAGAGCAGGGCAGGAAGGAAAGAGTCACCAGGTAGTTGCCGAGAGAAACATTTCACTTGCACATTGACTAGTGCCTCCCACCCGAGTCATGTCCTTGGGACTTCAGAATAAGAGCTTATTTGGAAATAGAGTTGTTACAGATGTATTTAGTTAAGATGAGGTCACGCTAGGGTGAGCCCTTAATCCAACATGGCTGGTGTCCCTGTAAGAAGAGAAGAAAGGCTCAGAGACAGACACGCAGAGGGGAACAGGCCACGTGATGATGGCGGTTGAGACTGGAGAGATCTACAAACCAAGGAGCACCGAGCATTTCTGGTCACCATCAGGGGCTCGGAGGGAGGGAGGCACGGGACAGACTCTCCCTCAGAGCCACCGGAAAGAACCCTGATGACACCTTGGGTTTGGACTTCCAGGCTTCAGAACCATGAGAGAGACAGTTCTGCTGTTTTAAGCCACCCACCCCGTGGGGATTTGTCACGACAGCTTTCGGAAACTAATACGCGCAACTTAAACCTCTCCCTTGGCCACTCCCAAAGTACATGGGGGAAACGTTTTGAAGGATTCCTGTAGAGACTGTGGAGCAGGAACCACATGAAGACTGTTTTTGGATTCTTTGCTTTTTGGTTTCTCTCTCAGGCTAATAACAGCTATGAGGGAAAGGAGGTCACGGAACTCTATCTCTCTCCACGGTGGCAAACAGAGACCCACGGCCACTGATAGCAGAGTACGGCTGAGGAGCTGTATTCAAGGAGGACCAGATCACTGTGAGTAATTCTGGACCTGCCTGAGTGACACCCTGTGAAATGTGAGGATCTTGGGGCCAAGACTATGCAGGAAGCACCTTGCACAGCCTGGAAATCATGTAAATCATATGGCTTTGTTATCAGCAGAGCTCAGCCCTGAAAATCTCCCCCTGGCTGGAAATTGGAATGCTCTTCTTTTCCATGTCCCTTATGTCCCTAAAATTCTACTTCAAGTGTACCTTTCCCATGATCCTCAGCTTACTATCCTCATCCAACACAGGCAACTCCTTTCTTCTAGTTAGTCTTAGTGTCTTAGTCTCTTCCAGTCTTAGTCTTAGTCTCTTTCGGTTGTTATAACACAAATACAATAGACTGGGTGGCTTAAAACAAGAGAAAATTATTGCACAGCTCTGGAGGCAGGGAAGTCTGAGATCAGGGTGCCAGGATGACAGTTCCAGCGAGGGCTCTCATCCAGATGCAGCCTTCTCCTTAGATCTTTGCATGGCAGAGAGAAGACGGGGAAGCCAGTGCTCTTGTGACTCATGAGGGCACCAATCCCCTTCATAAGGGAGATACCCTCATAACCTCATTTAGCCCCAATTCCCTCCCAAAGGCCCTACCTCCTAATCCCATCATATTGGGGGGTAGAGTTTCAGCATATGAATTCGGGGGGGCGGGGGGACATAGCATTCAGTCTTTGAGTGCTTACTTTTAAGTTGTTGGTTTTCCACCCCCACAGCCTAGGATTCACCACCTTTGAATTCTAAGCAAGGTTACATTTGCTTTTGATACCCAAATTATTATGCGATCAGCCTGCCTCCATCAAAAAGACCGCTGCTGTTTGTGAGCACTTCCTGAAGCACAGGTCTTCAGTTCGCTCTGGGGCAAACGGCTCTCGTCCCTAGGCTTTGGCCCTTCTATCAACTGCTATGCTCCTGCCGTCTCCTCTGTTCCTGGTGGCCGTGGAGAAATGGTCTCTCCTGGTCTAGCCACTGCTACCCTAATTCTAGCTTTGAGACAGGGGACGCTGCTCTCTCTTGCCCGTATAACTCTGTCCTAAGAACGGAGACACACTTTGCCCTAATTTCCCAAACCACAACTGAGGCAAAGCTTAAACTCCTGTAAGGTCTTGTTGAAGATTCAGCAACAGCCCAAAGAAAGACTTAAAATTGCTCTACAAGTGTAGACCCATCCTGGAGTCGGCTACACAGCCAGCATCCCACCCAGTGTCTGGATAGTCTTCAACGCGTGAGGGAGGCTGCCCAGTTCTCTCCAGCCTTCATTGTCCGGAAAAACAACCTTCTTGGATCCCATGAGAGGGAGTATTTCCCTCTAACCGTCATCTCAAAGTCCACTTGGCTGCGTCTTCAATTTCTGCCTCTTCCCAGGAAGGTAAGGAACAAGAGGACTGATTGACTCCGGAGAAAAACTCACCTCCGGCCACAAAAGTACCATCTGATCCTCTGTCCCCAGCAAGTCAACCACGCTCACTTTGCTAATAAATGAATTAATACATCAGTGCTCCATTTCCTTCCAAGGAAGATGCGAGAAACTCAAGTTATCAGGTTGCATCATGAATAGGCATTAGTGGCCCTGTTCTTGGCAGACGCAACGTTTATCTTGAGGTCTGTATGATCTGTGTTCCCATCTAGACAATAAGATTTTCTAAGGATCTTAGAGATTCTCTAATAGAGAGAAAGGGCTGTATTCCCTTTCTCCTGACTTTCCTACCCCCTCCATCCCTATGCTGTTCCAGCCACACCCACACCCACACCCAAGACCTAAAATCCTGAATTGTGTATACACAGCAGGCACTCAATGATCCCCAGATTATTCGCTTTGTCACAAAGCTTCTGATACAACAACTGAAGGATTAAAAAGACTGTAAATAATGCCTGCTTTCATTCTGAAGAGACTTGTTCCTTTCAGCTTTTACATACCAAACTCATTAGTTTCTTTTAAATGGAAAAAATAAAAATCAAAAATATTTTATCCCAGCATTTCTGCAGTACCAGTCTCTGTCCCAATTACCAATTCCCCAGACCTCCCCCCCCCAGCCCCCCCACCCCCCGCCGTGTGCATGGCGTCACTAATTCAGGATTGGCTTTCTAAGCTGCTACTCACACATCATACACCCTATCCAAACCCACATTCCGTGGGAGACCTCCCCACCATCTGCGGGCCCGTTCATTCAGCCACAAATACTCATGCATTTCACATGCAAGCTAAGCTCTTTGCTGCTGCTTCTTTGTCTCCTCTAGGGAGAGAAAAGAACTTGTGTTCTTGCCTTCCTGAGCCCTTGCTTTCTGCCCCTCATGCACTCAACAGAGAAAGAAAAGGTGTCGTGTAGGGGATATTTGGGAAAACAGTCAACAGTTCCCAACCTTTCCCCCAGTAGCAAGTGAGTTTTTTATGGTTCTACGTAGCCCTGCCAGGTCTGGCAGTTGACGTTTCGTCACAAAACCTGGAAGCCATAGGTAGACTGACACGTTCTGCCTCTCTTTGGGCTTGCCATATTGGAGAAGCAGCAGACAATAGAAACCTAAGAATCTTCTTCAGTCAGGCTTAGGGGAAGAGGCCTCAAAGCTCTTGGCAATTAATGCATTTTGCTTTGGAGTCCGTGGAAGTTACACAATGTACTATTATCCATACGGACCCTAGACTCTTAGGGTATTTGCTTCTCACATGAGGCAACATAAGCAGAAAACATACTGGTGATTTACTTTTCAGATTCC
The DNA here is from genome assembly GCF_018350215.1 of Panthera leo. Lineage (NCBI taxonomy): Eukaryota > Metazoa > Chordata > Mammalia > Carnivora > Felidae > Panthera > Panthera leo. The sequence continues at coordinate 12,724,330 of NC_056685.1, forward strand.
AAGGAGTACAGTGAAGTTCTTAATTAAATGAAAGCAATGAAAGAGAGTTTGGTTTTTGCTTTTGTTTTTTTCGTCCTCGGCATCATCTGAATATAGTATCTCCCTCACATGTCATCTCCACCTTCAAGCTGGATTTATGAGACTATGTCATGTTGACAAGCACGAGAAAATAATAAATGTCAGGCTCTGGGGCTATTTGGTACGATTTCTTTAATTTGAGAAATTTCAAGGAAAGGGAGGCATGAATCTAACAAGACAAAAGACAAGGTATGTGGTCTTGTCTGAAACAAGGCAAGTTTGAAACCAAAGGACCCCTTTCCCACTGTGTTTATTTATACTCTTGCTCTCACTTGACGCATTAAAGTTTTTAGAATTAAAGTCAAGTTCCCTTGACTGTGTCGGTTTGCTTGATAGTTTATTAAAAAAATAAACTCACCCAGAAATAAAAGAGTATTTGATCACGGAAGCACTATCTAGTTACAAATGAAACGATCCGTTCACCTTTGTTTAGGTCTTAAGTTAAGCTCAGCGTAAATGGGTGTATTTTCTGGTTCCATTGATGGATGGAAGAGAAGACAAATGAGCTTGGTTGAAGGGAGAGGTAGGGTAGGTTCCTCTTTCCAAACACACCCTGTCCCCAAATGCTAGCTGCTTCTTCTTCTTTTCTCAAGCCCCAGGGATGAGAAAGACAGATTTGGCTATGTTCATACTGAATTCACCCATCACATAGAATTCACTGGCTTAGGGTCAATCTGAAGTGTGAACTTAACATACATTTTGCTCTTTTTTAAAGGACAAATTGCACATAGATGAATGCAGTTTGAAATGCACGCTTTGAAATCTTCATTTCTCATCTTAAGAATCTTTTCCCCATTTATCATTTACGTTCCATTGTCGAACTGGATCGATAAAACATTGGCAGAAAAAGAAGAGTCTGAGTGAGAAAACATGCGAAGAGTAATTTTTTTTTGACATTCTATGTTGCTATTTGTATCCAGGACTTTCCATTTCCTATAGCATAGTTGAAACTGGAGGGAAAAAATGATTACATTTCCTCAAAAGGATAAATATAGACATCCAGTGTTGACTGAGAACCCAATCTAGGTGAGCATCGCATAGATTCTCTTGGTCCTTTCTCTACGCCCCACATGACCAGAAGGGTACAGCCTGGCTGGAAAACGGCAGACCTCTCAGCATGACGGTCTTCAAGGACAGCGTGCAGCCTTTTGGTGAAGCCACATGCCACAGAGCTCTCTGCAAATGCAGAGTCTCCAGGGACCAGCCTGGCGGCGCACATTTATACCCGCCCACCAGCTAAGCCACAGATCCAAACGCAACGTGCAGCACTCAGAGGCCACATGTGGAGTTTGAGATTGCCATCATCATGTATAATGCCTACCCTTGCTTTAGAAGGTGGGTGGGAGCAGTGGAAAAAATGCCCCGGTCAAACTAAAAATATTTCTTGTAGTCAAGGCAATAATGATGGATTTGGATATAATTGAGGAGGAAGCAAAAACCAAAATGCAATGCATATCAACTTTCCGATCATTATGGTTAAAAAAACAATGAAAAAGCGAAGAGCTTATTTCAAATCATATCAGGACAGAAAGAGCAAACCTGGTCGAAATATAATTATGTTTTCTGAAAGTCATTGCAGAGTCTAATGTTTGTAGATGAAACCATGTGGCTATTGTTTTGTCTAGAGTTCCAATGCACTGCTCCAAAACAACAATGGAGAAGCTAGAGGCGGAATTTCTTGGAAGCTATCCCTCTCTTTATTCAGTTGGGTGGGTCAAGAATGGAAGGTCCCCGCGAGCACCCCAAAATTGTTTTCCATCCTTTGTCTATTGTCAGGATCTGAAACGGTCTGAGATCCAGTGAGGATATCCCATGGATGCTAAAAATAGCTTTAACATATTTTGCACTTACTATGAGTCAGGCACCACCCTAAAGACTTTATATGTATCAATCTGTTTAATAGTTACAGCAACTCTAGGCATGGCGAGGTTAAGTTAGTAGCCCAAGTTTACCCAGTTGGTAAGTGTTGGGAGAAGGATTCCAACCTATGCAGTGTGGTTCCAAAGTCTATACCTTTAACCCTATGATACCCTCCCTCCAAGTTTAAGCATTATTATGCCCTCCCTCTGTGCCAGACTCCGAGCATTTTACATGAATTCACTCAACTATGACATCAATTCTATGAGAATAGGTACTATTATTATTATCCTATTTTGCACAAGAGAAAACTGAGGCAGTGGGGCTTACCCAAGTCTTGTGCTCAAGGTCATATGAGGTCACAGCTTTTTATAAGTGGACAACTTGGGAATCAAACCAATCACTCTTGGTCTAGTACCTGTACTTTTCAGTAATAGGCATGTGCATGATTATAGACAAACACTGGGTCTAATTCATCTCTGTTTCTACTTTCAACCACAAGCAAGGTGCTTTTACTGGTTGTGAAAAAAAACAGTAAATGTTGGCTGAATGCTTCGTTAAAAATTTTTTTTTAATCTTTATTTTTGAGAGCGAGAGACAGAGTGCGAGCGGGGTAGGAACAGAGAGAGAGGGCGACACAGAATCGGAAGCAGGCTCCTGGCTCTGAGCTGTGAGCACAGTACGACGCGGGGCTCGAACTCATGAACCATGAGATCATGAGCTGAGCCGAAGTCGGACGCTCAAGGGACTGAGCCACCCAGGCGTCCCCGAATGCTTCATTTTAAATACTGGTGTATACAAATAGTTTTCGTGTGAGAATTAGCATGTTATAAAGATGGCATTCTCCAGTTAGCGGGGAGAAGATGAATTACTTACTCAGTGTTTGCTGGGACAGATGGCTAGCCACTTAAAAGAAGAAATAGTAAAAGAAAACACAGGTGAATGTGTTTTGATCTTTGAGTCGGCATGGACTTCCAAGCTTAATAACAAAGCCAGAAACCATAAAGGAAAACTCGATAAATTTGACTACGTAAAAATTAAAAATTCTGTATGGCCAAATTCACTGGAAATAATGTTAATAGGCAGATAGCCAATTAGTAGAACAATTAGGAGCATCGAAGATTCTAATGCACAGGACTTACTTTTCCTAATGTACCCAGAGCACTACAAACCAATAGGAAAAAACATCTGAACAAAAGGCAGAGGATATAATCAGGCAGTTTCATAAAAGAGCCCAAAATAGCCAGTAAATATACGAGGAGACGTTCAATAAGCAGATAAGTTAATATAAAAACAAAGTATCTTTTTTTTATGTATTATCAGAGTGACAAAAGGCGGAAAACAGGCACTGTTGGTGACAATATAGTGGATACAATCTTTCCAGAGACTATGTTGTCAGTATCCTCCTTATCCCTAGACTTTTCTTAGCTAACACATTAGGTGTCCAGCCAATTCTGGCTATGGGATACAAGAGGGGATTTGCTCGGAGCTGCTGGGAAACAGTGTCCTTGTGATAAAAAGGGATGTACGGGAGGAAATACCCCGCTTTTTCGTACCGGTATTGTCGTGTGATGCCTGGAACCCTGATGCCATTTTGTAACCATGAGGGATAAGCTTGAGAACTGGGCCAATACATTGAAGGTACCAGATGAACGAGACGGAAAAATTCGTATTGTGGTGACATTGCCAAGTTATTCTCTTACCCCTAGAATGTCCCAACTGCCAAACTTGGTGTCAGGTAACTTACTCAATTCCTTATGTTTTTACTTCTTTAATTGGCTCTCCTACATTTTGTAACTGAAAGAATCCTGATAAAATGAATCCTGTCTATATGCTTTGAACCCAAACTGTAATTTCTAGATCTTCATCCCAAAGCATCACTAGACAAGTACAAAGAGATGTACATACAACATTCTATAAGCAATGAGAAACTCAGAAACCACTTAAATGCCCTTCAAAGAGAAGCTAGTTAAATACACAATTAAATAGCTCACTTTTACACAGCCAAAAAGAGATGATGCGGATCTATATTTACATACAAAAAATGTTATTCGAGACATATTATTCAGGGGGAAAATCAGGTTACAAAAGAGCATATATAGGGAAGATATCATTGATTTAAGGTAATGTGTGTCTGATTAAGGAGATGTGTAGAAGGATATTCACCAAACTGAGGGTGAGGGTAGGGTTGTTAAGCCATGGAGGCATAGAAAATGACTCTCCCAGAGCAAACACAGGCAGAGTCTGATAGACCAATGCTGCTGGGAAAGTGAGTGTCAGCCCTTGGACTTCAAGTATTTTTTACCAATGGCAAGGCTGTCCCTAAGACGGGGGGCGCGGCGGGGGAGGAATAAGGATAAGGCATTGTAATTGTGGCCAAGGAACTTCAAATATTTCTGGTCTCACTGGCAAGGCTTCCTCTTGTGAGATGGTGCGTCCATCAAAGCAGGTGTCCTCTGTTTCTGTGCGGGTGCCTTCAGCCGCAAGTTACAGAATCCTCATCTCTAAGTAGTGAGGAAATGATTATCTCGCCTAACTCAAGTCCTGGGTCAGAGTGGACTTGCAGTGTGACTGACTCATCAGAGACCCAGCGTTCTTCATCTTTCTTCTCTGCTGTCCGCAGTGCGGGCTTCCTGCTCAGCGTGGAGGCAAGAAAGACACCATCCAGAGGAAGAAGGGAGGCAAGTCCTCCTCCAGCATCCCAGTAGAGTCCCCTCTTATCCCATTAGCCACATTCCCTCCGCTGCACTGGGACTAAGCTGCTTACGATAAGGGTAATGTTGCTCTAGCCCAACTACATCTTCCATCAGAACTGAGGCTGGTTTGGCTTTTCCTGGGTGGCGGGTACCTGAACAGGATGTTAAGAAAAATGTAGGGCAGGTATTTGGGTTATGGGTGGGCACTCTACAGTGTCCACTAACTCACTGCCGTGGTCCTTAGTTTCTTACTCCAGCTTCCTTGTTTTAATCCCCAGTGGTTTTGTCTACAGGGGCATAACGTGCTGATCTTTCAGGCATCGTATGTTTCCTGTTTCTTGGAAAGTGCTTCTTACGATAACTTTAATTATAAAGTGCTTCTTATGATAACTTTAATTAATTACATATAACTTCTTTTGATAACTTACGTCTTAGTTATTATTTAACGAAGCACTTACCACGTGCCAGACACGATTTTAAGAGCTTCACACATACGAAGGAGACAACGTACTTATTTGGCAGATGTACTTGTTTTTGAACTTATTTTTCCATTCCAAGTAATCAATCTAAAATTATAAAAATGCAGGGGCGTCTGGGTGGCTCAGTCGGTTAAGCATCTGACCTCGGCTCAGGTCATGCATGAGCTTGCAGTTCATGAGTTCGAGCCCGGCAACAGGCACTGGGCTGGCAGCTCAGAGCCTGGAGCCTGTTTCGGATTCTGTGTCTCCCTCTCTCTGCCCCTCCCCCCACTCATGCTCTGTCTGTCTCTCTCTCAAAAATGAATGTTAAAAAAATAAAAATAAATAAAATTATAAAAATGCATTAAAATTAACAGCACCTTGGTGCCCACCTCAGTCTCCTGGGTGCTGTGATTATCGTGTGCTTATGTCTCCAGCCTCATTTACTCTGGGAATTGACAAAAGTCAATCTCTGGCTCTTCAAAGCAGAGGCAAGATCCAGATGCTTCTTCTGGCTTTAGTCCTGATTTGCCTCATCAAACTGAGTCAGAGGTTCACTATGTAATTTATAAAGTTATTCTTTCAACGACACTGTTAGGTTGATTACATTATCTTGGGAGATTTTATAGATATGGCAACTGAGGCTCAGAAAGTTCTAGTAACATATCCAAAATTAAAGATAACAAAAGCCAAAATTCTTTCTGCTAGGCTCCTTTTTCTCTAAAAAAAAAAAAAAAAGGCTTATGTTATATGCTTTAATTGCATATCCTTAATTTAGCAGTAAACTCCTTAACTGTTCTTTTGAAACTTACCAGGCTTCAACCAAATGCTGAGCAGGTAGTTATATCTTAATAATTACCTGGCCATTATCCAATCGAACTAGGGTAAACAGGGGATCGCCGCTTTAAACCACACAATCTTGTGTGTGAATTGAGCTGACTCCCAGCTGGGATGCATTCTCCTGCCGGTGCATTCCAAACGACTTAGAATTTCCTATCCGTCTCAGTACAAAAGACACTATAGTCAAAACACGAGAAGTAAGTCTACTTGCTATATATGTGTCATTGAAAAATTGCCCCACAGGTTTCTAGCTCACTAAAACAATTAAGAATCATTAAGAATCAGAAATAGAAATTGTACAGCTTCCACAGGACTTTGGGGGGAAACGACTGATTCGAAAGCTTAAGATCAGCAGTGTATCAACCAGGGATTTGAAAAAATCAAGTCATGTTCTTTCCGCTGCTTAAGTCAATACGAGGGGTAAAGATTTTGCAATCAGAGGCTCACTGGCAATTTTGCTGGGAAGTGTTCAACAATGGAATGCCACTTAATCCCTCCAGCTGGATGGGAGCGGTGGCCCAACAGTACTGAGTGTGTCTTCCTCATAAAATATGACTCAGAAGCATTCACAGAGCTGAGATATTGAGGCCCTAAAAATAGCTTATTTTTATATTGGTGTTTTCCCTCACTACAGCCTCCAGGAAAGAATGCAAGTGTTCACAGTTCCACTTTCCCTTTCATAGTGCTTGTAAATTACATGCCGTGTCGGCCACTTCCAGCCTTCCCAGAAATCCTTATTGTAAAACAGCATCCTGTGAAGGCTGCCTTCTGAGTGCCTGATTCCTGCACCCGACATTGCCATGGCCACCGGAGGGGAAGGCTTTGCTTTTAGCCTTTGGAAAACAATAAATGCTTCTTCTCGGGGAAACTATGATTGCTTCTGCATGAACTTTTAAAGGCACTTTCCTGGTGCCCGTCACTGTGGTGCTCTGATGAACTTCAGGGATCAGGATATTACGCTTTTTTTTTGAACACCAAAGAAATGGATCATTCATGGACGGAGCGGCTGAGGCAATTTTAGATGGCAAAACTGTGTTGACAATAACATATGGTAATGAAGCCACCAACATTTGCCTGATACCATACCATTTTTTTTTTTTTAGGTTTGTTTATTTATTTTGAGAGAGACAAAGACAATGCATGTGGGGGAGGGGTGTAGAGAGAGGGAGAAAGAAAGAGAGAGAATCCCTCGGCGGGACTCGAACCCACCAAACCATGAGATCATGAGCCGAAACCAAGAGTCAGATGCTTAGCCACACCATTTCTAAGCATTTTCATAGCACTGCCTAATTTCAGTGGTAGAGAGAGTGTGCTCAGCCCTAGACCCATGATTTTGGCTCATAGGGTCCTTGTTCACATACATCACTGATTCATTGTTTATTTTTTTATTGATGTTCTACCAATAACAGAAGGAGGCACATGGAGAATAGTGGCCTTGCCTCATTCAGTTGAACTTCGTTTTTCTAGTTCACATTTGAAGTACTGTCTGAGTGGAGACCTCTGTGCAGCCTCTATCTCCATTTCCCACTGAAATATGTAAGTCACAGAATATAAGAACTCCCTCAAGTACCCCAAGCAGAAACATGAAGAAACAGAATCTGGAAGAAATTTCCACTATCAGAAAGGCTGTTGGAATTAAGAAAAGCTAAACAGTAGCCTAGCCACGCTTACTTTTATGAAACGAAGAGGCCCTACCCCCATGAAAAAAAGATAGGAACACATCATTCCTCCTTATTTGTATGTCGGCCTGGCTCAGACTCAGGGCCTGGATAGAGCATGAAAAGGACTAGAGTACTCTCTTCTACATGGAATAATTTAAAGGTGACCAGAGTCCTAGCCCTTAATTGTCCCTAACATAATTATACTGGCATAAGCATCCTAGGACTTCTAGGAAATAACAAAGGCAGAAATGTGAAGTGGAAGGAATGTGGGACACGTGTGTACGTGTTGAGGGAGGTTGGGACAGGGACAGAGACTGGTGACGGTTCAGTGCCTTCTGGGAGGTGTCGCCTTTGGACACGAAGCATGATGGGTGGAGACTGGTAGACATACATAAGAAGAGAATGTTCAGAAATACCGTACCGATTCAGAGTTGCAGAGACCCGGGCAACTGAGGAGGAGACCCAACTTGGTACAGGAGAGCTCCATTAGGAATTGGGTGGGATTTCTTGCACCTCAAACTGCTGCTCTTATTGGAGATCAGAATGGGGGACTGGCCTCCCTGCAAGGACAGTTGAGCCAAAGCCACATACCTCCTCCGCTGAAGGCAACTGGGGAACCCACCTGTGTGCTCAGGGTATGGGTAAGTGCGTGTCTATTTCCTGAGCGCCTTAAGATCAGGAAACTGGCTGATTGCAGCTCAGGTAGGCACTTGGTATCTGGTAAAGAAACAGGAGAAGGCTCTGGATCTGGAGATAGAGGATGAGTAAAGAGGATAAAAATGACACGTATGTGTGTCAGAAGTGTAGAAAGAACGATACGAAAAGCGCACAGAAGTACAATAGGGAGCAACCACCATCTGAGGGATTCAGAGGTACAGCCGGTGTCTGTGTGCTGCACGCTGAAGTCATGGCAAAAAAGCTCACAAAAGACTAAGAAGAACAAAGTATATTGGCGAATGACACAGAATCCACAATGACAACTAGTGTGAAGAAAGTTTATGTAGTAAATAACCCAGCATAAAAATACATAAAGCAAAAACCATTGAAAATACGAAGAGAAATTGGGAGAAACAGGATTGTTGTTGTTATAAGATACTTAAATGCACATCTTTCAGCCTATGATCAAATAGGCAAAACCAAATAATACCATGGAAGGATGTTGACGATCATAGAGCGGTACAAACAGATGTACATCTAACCTCCTATCCTTCAGGGAATTAACCTGGGAATTAACTAATTAATTAATCAACCAGGGGATTAATTCTTTTCAGGAGCCCATACAAAAACGTGTGATATAGTAAATCACATAGAAAATCTCAGTACATCTCTCATGGAAGTTCGTACATTTTTAAACAATAATCACTAGGAGAGGGTAGAAAAAGAGAAACTAAAACTCTATAAAACAAGACAGAAAGAACAAAAGCTAACCATGGGAAAATCAGCCTGTTTACGAAAGCAGAAATAGGAAGTAACACAAATGTATCAGCTCCCTGGCCCGCTGCCTTATTAGTAACATCGGCATGAACACACGCCCACGTGTATAGACACAGAGTCAACTCACTACTAGTCATAGTGGTAGCGGGGCTGGGGCCAATTCTAGGTATCAAAACTCATAACTAACAAAGCAAGATTTAACTTGTACTGGGACAGTTTGCTTCCACTACAAATATGCCCCGACCAGGTGTCATGTCATCTGAAATTCTACCATTAGAAACTCACTCTAATACATTAAGCAATGTGCTTTCTAGGATCGTCTTTCAGAGAGGAGGTACTGAAGGTAGTCATGAACACCCCAGCAGGAGTTTCAGGTATTATAAAGTGTACTTTTTCCACGTTCGGGCCCCAGGGAGGAGTGAAGTTTCTGCTGGTGTCAGTGGAAGGAACCGCGTGTCATTTCCCTGATGGTTTTTCCCGGTTGATTGTAGGCCAACTATCTGAGTGAAATGTTTGAGAGAGCGAACCGGTTATGATCAAGAACAAATAATACATATCAGATCTCCAATATTTATTTGTTTTCCTGTGACTTTATCATTCAAGTGTGATACAGAAAAATGTAGTTCGGCAAAAATTTGGTTAATTTGAGTACGTTTATAGTTTTACATATCCATACATTTATATATAATCTAGTACATTTCTGTATTACTGTATCTTATTCATTATGTATATATTGAGAGCTGACTTTGAGCTGTGCTAAGTAGCTGTACTTGGAGTTCTTAATCTTGGGATCTAAAAATGGTTACGGAGGGTGGGAGGGGGCTTGTCCTTTCTTTACCATTGAAAATTGAAAAGAATTACATGGTACAGAAACAAAAATACCTTACATTTGATATCACTTCCATATGTGTGAGTTCAAAATTCTCACGCACGCATTATCATAGCCTGTTGGGTAGCAGCTGAACTCAGGATTTTTACATATTAGAATGTTAATTTTATTAGGGCTAATTGAAATTATTTCCTGGATTCCGCCCCCCCTCCCAGGCTAAGCGAGACGAAGGAAGCTGTCTTATTTACTCTGTTCTCCCTCTTAAAAATATCCCGAATGATTTGTGGGTATATTAGTCTCTCATGTCAATGTGCTAGGCTTTTGTTCTCTCTATTGTCGCTGTTTCCAATTACCTTCTTCCCCCCCAACCTCTACTCCCACTCCCTATTCCTGCCTCCAGGGTAGTAGGGAAGTAGATTTGCTGATTTGCTTTTCAGTACTGTTGGGGAAATGTCATTTGCTCACTCTGTTGTATTCTCAGAGTGTTAGGTAGTTTGGCTAAGTCAATGTTGAACTGAGGTCATGTGAGTTTTATTCTTTGGTCTGCTACTAATTCACACGGTAAGAGACTGTAAGTTATTGAACTGCCATGCCTTGGTATGTGCTGCTATGAAATTAAGATAAGATTGCAAAAACCATTGGCCGTGGTACGTGTAATTCAAATGACTGATCTCTATTAGTGTAATGGGTTCTCTGGGGCACAAGTGCTTAGTTTAGAGACGACTCCCTGAAGTTCTCTGCAAAAGCTCGTGTGCATATATGTGTTTTCTTGGGAGAGAGTTCTTAAATTTCCTCAGGGTTCAGGAGAGCCTGTATGCCTTGGAACCTTGGGGCAGCTGTTCAAAAACACTGGTCTTGGGAGCCATGAAGAATTTTCATTGGCCCGTGATGAAATGTGAAAAATAAGAACAGGTGTAAGGGAGTTTCCACATAGCTAAAAATGTATTCGATGTTAAAAATTGCCTTTCATCTTAAAGGCATGTATTTTCTAATTTGTTGGTGTTTAACACTATTGTTATGGTCATGTTAATGTAGGGTAGCCCCCCCCCCACCCCCACTGCCACCTGTGCCCCAGTGACTTCCCTTGGCAAAATTTAAGTTAGCTTCAAAAAACTTTTTAATATTTTCATGGCCCATGAAACCGAATATTTAGGAATTACAGATTTTAGAGAGGATTGTCCTGGCCCTTTGTTTTCCCTTCTAACTTTTGCTGTCTATCTTTGGCTCCTTTGAGAATAATCTTAATCAAGTATCACTGGACTGCCTCTAGGGCGAGACTGTTCAATACCAATCGACAGTCATCAGCCTTGCGGGACAAACAGGTCTTCATCTTAGGTGTTATTGAAGGGTGACTCTCACGCACAACACAGTTCATCTGGACTTTTCTTCCCCTCACTTCTCATGTCGAGCTGAAATGCTCAGTTTCTTTCCCTCAGCTCTGGGAACTCCCCTCGGCATTCCCCACCTGCTTCTGAGCATGGGGACGCGTCCCACGCCTTGCTTCTCCCTGGGGACCCTCCACCTTGGCCAGACCCCCAGGATGGGCGAGCCAGCATCCACCTCCTTTCCATCACCTCCTCCCCCAAGCAACCTTTCTGGAATTTTGGAAGATAAAATCCATCTTGCAACAGAAGTTCCAGTTCAAAGAAGTGAGACTTGAAAATGACAGCTATAAACTACATTCCTCATTCTTAATCTCTCATTTTATTTGTTCCCTGCCCCCCCCCACCTCCAGTCTCTATCTTCTGCCAACATTTTGTTAGCATTATAGAAGAGCGGCTCATTGGAGAAGAATGGGATGGAAGTACAACATGTGGTCAAAGAGGGAACGTCTTGAAGAGAGGCAGAGAAGTGAAGATCCGGTCTTCAGTATAAGCAAGAATGGACCTGGTAACAGAGTGCTATTCACGTGAGGCTTCCGAGGCACCGGACGACTCGTCTACCCCAGGGCTCTGAAGTGCCTTTGAACTGCTATCCCTGTTGTAGTGCTGGATCTGGGTTCATTCACTTATTCAACAACTGTCTATTGAATGCCTGCTGTGTACTAGACACTGCGAGGCACTGAGGATGCCACAATGAACAAATGCAGATATGGTTTCTGCAAACACGGGCAGCTCGTACTGATACTGAATCCGCAGGATTAGGGAGCAGGGTACGCTTTAAGATCAATGAGTTAGATGCGCTGCCCAAGGAAGTTTCCTCCACTTCTTAAAAGGAAGCGCCAGGATTCCAGACCAAGAGTGATGCATCTAATCAAAGGCAACTGAAGAGTTGCAAGACAAGATCCATACCAGTGAATCTTTAGTAATTATTCTCTAGAAAAAAAGGCATAGGCTAAGGTCACCGATATACGAGAGCAAATACTCCTTTCTAAGGAAAGGATCCCCGGACATTTGTGTCTTCCTCAGTTTCTTGATGTGCCTTTCTGCTGCTCCCTGTGGCCATTCCACAGGTGAGAACATTTAGACCTCAGGTTCTCAGAAGCCAGTCAAGGGCAAATATAAATCCAGGGCTGATTTAGTGCCCCCTGAAACATGTGTACTCCATGCCACATTCAGAAAGGAAACCAACTCTCTAAGAGACCAAAATTACATCAAGCTGACATCTGAGTTGGCTGGGGAGGAAGTCTATTTAATGCAGATGACCTTTAAACAAAGCTCATATTAACACTGGCCACTGTGTAAATCCTGCTTTTTTAGCTGAAAGTTAAGTTCACCCTTCATACATCACGCCCGTGTTACCAAAACACAGAAGAAAACTTTGGTTTAGGACAAATTACATGAAACATATTTCAGTGGAAAAATTTTCTTTGTAAATGATCCAGTAGTTTTCTATTATCAGAGGAAACAAAATGTAACACCCAAGTTATTACTGCCCCTAAACTCTGTTGTTAGGAGGTAAGATGACTGGAACTTGGGTGCCCTTGGTGCCTTAGGATATGGGTGGTAATGGGGCGGAGAAGATGACCAAACACATGTGTGGGGAGATTAGCACTTCTTCAAGCACTGAGTGAAGGAGGGTAAGACTGGGTGAGAGCACCGAGAGATGGGGACACTGGGGTACCAGGTCCAGGGAGAGTACCAGGAGATGATGGACACTGGGGTGGACACTGGATGGGTCCACTGGGAGCTGGTGGCTGGGGTGAGAGGAAGAAGGGGGAAAAAGGGTGCCGGGAAGAACTCCTCTCCCAAGCAAGGCTGCTTCTCTTAGTTTTGTGGCTTTGCCACAAAGCACAAAAGACTGTGACCAACATCTAATAACTTCTAAATAAAAGCGGATGTTTACACCTGAAATTCTACCCATCAGACACTGGCTTATGCCAACAACTTCCTCCACAAAATGAAAATTCTCTTGGGAAGTTCTGAGTCAACTGACCATTCATTCTCTACAATGAATGTTTAATAAGACAAATTTCTTTGGGATATCTAGTTGAGATCAGCTGAACAACAAGAGTATGATGGTCAAGTAGATAAGAAGAGGCAAGGCAATTTGGGTTAAGGAGATACTGGGCCTTGGGAAGTCAGACGTACAGGGTAATGTCCACAGAGTGCCCAGTGAGGGAGGCACTAGGAAGAACGAGCCAAATATAATAACTGTGGCTTTGTAATTTTTGGCATCTTGTAGAATTCACATAACCCTAACTCTTCTAAGTTGTAAGCATTCTTTGGAAAATGAAAACTCTCAAATATTTTTAAGATTTAAATTCTGTGAGTTGAAGTCACCTCTGGCTTTCTAAAGCCGAGTATACTCTGAGCCTCGGTACTGTTACCCCATCCTGCAATCATCCACATTTGCTGTCCCAGATCTGCGAAGCTCTAATTTTCGGCAAGAAGTAGGCGTTCGACAGCACGAGAAGCAACCCCACAGCCATCATCACAAAGGATCACTTATCAGTTATTTTGGGAAAGGGGAGGATTTTATTTTATTTTTTTTTTAGAAGAGAGGAAACTACGCTAATAAGCTTTTTGTCTGTACTCATTCCTCACTGAGACCCCGTATCAGTGTGTCTCAGTTTGTTACATATTTACCCTTAAAGGAAAATGAGGTGAGATGGAGATATTTGAGTCATGAAAGTAATAAAACATGCTTCTGGAAAATAGCTTTTCCACCCTTCCCCAACCCTGCACCTCCCACTTATGAGAGTTGTTTCTTCAGTGCAAGTCTTGGGAAAGTATAGCTAGGGATACGGATTACTAGGAAAATATATACATATGTTTATAATTTATGTGAAGGGAAAGAAAGAAAGCGCCAAAGGGAAAAACGACTAAAGAAAAATAGCATAGTATTAGACAAAGAGAAAAGAAACAAGGACGATGCCTGCTCTTTGAGGACACTCTGTTATCTGCACCCACACCAGCTGCCCAGGCCACTCAAGGGTGCCCCCATTTCTTGGCTCAGATGTTGGTACTAGGCAGTACCTTCTATTTATTTGCCTTGCTTGGGGATCTTGCTGATTGGTATACTTCTTACATTTCATTTAATAGACTGGGAATGGGGGTGATATGCCTACTGGAACTGAGGGAAGGGCTGTCAGGAGATTGATGGGATAAAGTCTGAAAGCATCTTGGTATAAAAGGAGGTGTTCTAAGAACGAAGAAACTAAACCCATTGGGTTCTTTGCAAGAAATGTAACATTCTTCAAGTTCCCGGGCGATTCACTTGACTTGCCCACCATCTTTGCATGGTTGGTTTTGAGGTTGTGTGACTCAAACTAAACACAAAGGACCTTGAGTATTCTCTCCAAGTCAGTATATAACTGGGGCCTGAGGTCAGATATTCCATGGCTGGTATCCATGATGGGAAAGATCTTGCATGAAGGCCAATGCGGTTGGTGGTGTCTTGGCTTGCCCAAGGGCCATTGGAGGAGGAGGTGGAGCAAGGGGAAGTTCAGGGAAAGGAGTAAGCCATCTTCTTGGGTCTTCATGATGCTGTTAGAACCACCCAACTGGGCAAGTTGCAGTCCCGGAAAACTCAGATTCTGGAAGACTGAAAGCTGCCCTGTACAAGCTGGGTCATGAAAAAGTCCCTTTTACATTTTGGGTAGTTAGTACCATGGCATCATCATACTTAGGTGATTAGCAGAATGCGGTCAAGGTGAATCACGAGGGTACAGGTCACAGAACAGGGCCTCAGTGGAAAGAGCAAAACAGGGAGCAGTGAAAGGGGGTAGGGAGGGCGTATGTCTCAAGGGTGTGCCAACTGCCCTTTGACCTAGTTTCTGTGCTCCAATCTTCCATTTGTCCAGGAACCGAGGATCAGATCCAGGCAGCGCAAATGTGTAAGACCTGGGTCTTCAACAAAACGAATCATCAGCTGTCTCATGGCTGGAATGTTAGATATAAACAGATGAGAAAAAGCAAAGGCAACCAAAACCAATAGCTGAGAAGACATCACAGCCATTGCAAGAGCTATAAAGTGCTGTGTGGAGAGACAGCATTTCTGTGTCCCGATACACTGCCCCTGGAAAGTAATGCTTTCTGAGTCCATGCCTAATGAACACACAGGAGAGGAAATGCTCAGCCAGCAAGGGGTTGGATTGATCTGCATACATGTTTGGTTATAAAACCAGTTCCTTCCCCTTAGAAATGTATTCAGTCCCTACAGATTCTGGGGAAGCACCCGAGAATGAGTCTGTCCGCTTATATGCAGTTACACACAGCTGGTTTGGAGGGACCGCATCGGGGCGAGCGGAGGAGACCCACCCAGGGCAGGCAGGAGGGGGTTTTATGGAGGAAACACTGGTAGGCTCTGGGTAACCACCTGGGACAGGGAATGGAAGGCTGTGTAAGAGAAAAGCTTGCAGGTCTTGACTTCTAGGGACTTAGCTGGCTTACTCTGGATCCTATAGAAGCTTATACTAAAATAAATCCTGCAGACAGGTAGAGGAGAGTCTCCAGAATTAGGTGACAGTCTGCATATTCCATAGAAGATAGTCAGAGAAAGATGCCCTTAATAAAAGGCAAAAAAGCTACAGTGACCAGAGCCGACTTCTAGCTACTATAACACGGCCAAGAAAAGGTTCTGCAAGGTCATCAGCAGGGACTAGATGTGGCTTATTTAAACCACGCTCGCATTTGCAAGCAAACAATAAATGGTCTACAACTCTCAAAAATGTTTTCTCCTCTCCAGTAAGTACTTTATGTCCTCATGAAATCTTGCTCATGTGATTATTTTACCATACTGGGAAGAGGGGAGGCAAGAAGGGGAAGAAACGTTATTTCCTTTGCACCTAATCAATCGAGGCACATATTACATACTTTTACGTCCATTATCAGATTGAACAACACCATGCGTTACTTATTATTAATTCTATTTTTCAAGTTAAGAAAGGCCTGAAGAGTTTATGTAGTTTTCCCGAGCCACTAAGCACAGAGATGGGGGCGGAGGGGAGGGCCTGGGTGGCTCGGTCAGGCCACCATCTCTTGACTTCAGCCCAGGTCACCGTCTCATGGTTGTGAGATGGAATCCTGTGTCCGGCTCCCTGCTGGGTGCAGAGCCTGCTTGGGAGTCTCTCTCTCCCTCTCTCTCTGCCCCTCCCCCCTCTCAAAAACAAAAACACCCAAGAAACAAAAACCACAGAGAAACCAACAAACAACCCCCCCCCCCACACACACACACAAAAACCAAAAACAAAGAACAGAGACAGAATCGGAACCCGTGTCTACTGCTTCCAATGCCATCACTCCTCCTGGTACAGCGCGTTGCTTCTCTAAACCAACAGTGAAAAAGTAGATTTTAGCCCAACGTGGGCTGAAATATTTTCTCTAGGAATGAGTGAAGCTTCACCGGGTATGTATGATGCAAATTCCTTTTTTTATTTTTCTAATTAAAAAAATTTTTTTTAAATGTTTATTTATCTTTGAGACAGAGACAGAGCGTGAGCGGGGGAGGGGCAGAGAGAGAGGGAGACGCAGACTCTGAAACAGGCTCCGGGCTCCGAGCTGTCAGCACAGAGCCCCATGCGGGGCTCGAACCCACGAACTGTGAGATCATGACCTGAGCCGAAGTCGGACGCTCGACCGACGGAGCCACCCAGGCGCCCCTGTGTGATGCGAATTCTTAAATATCGTCTATATACATTTGTGTGTGTGCATGTGCGTGTAGGTAGTATGTGTGCACATATATATTAATGTTTAATGGAATATATATCGGATATATATATTCCAGTAAATAAATTAATACACACAGATGCCATTAGATATATATTTATATTTTATTAGATAACAAGCCTGCATTAGCGATGCTCTTGTATTGTTATAAAGACAGAGAGTGGGACTCCCCCAACTTACAGGGAAAGGCTGTGTGTCTGTGTGTTTGTGTCTGTTTGCTGATAAATGCACGTTGGGCAGGATTTGGCCTCAGACTTGTTTTCCTTTTCATACACCACCTATCTCTAACCACAGGAGGGCACTAATACTTATTAGAAGAATCTGACTTTAGCTGCGCGGCTACCTGGTCTTGAGACCATCTGCCACTGCTGAGCCGATGACTGTGAGGCCAGCCCACCAGGCACAGCCATCCACCCAGTGTGGGTCTAACCCAGCAGCTGTGTCATGGAAAGCTGCCTATGAATCCCTGCCACTCCCTCCCAGTCTACCCGCATGCTTACTAAGGACCTGGGACGTCTTGAGCACGGCCAAGGAAAGAAACGTGCTGGGGTTTGCTTTGTTATCGCCAGGCATCTTAAGCCAAAAGGTGGAGGGCTGGAAACACATCACTGTTTGTCTGGGGGGAGATAAAGCATCAACATGGCTAAAATCCACCAGCTTGCCTTTGCCCACACTTGTCTGTACTTTCCCCTTCAGAATTAATCACTTCATTCATTTCTCCGCGCGTCCATTCCACACACATTCCCGGAACGTGACAACTCGCCCTGGAATGCAAAGCTGAAGACCATGCGGGCCCTGTCCTCCCTGTGCGCTCAGGTAAGGGAGCAGAGGGGGCACCAAGAGTGACGGCGAGATGCAGGGGCTGAGCGAGGAGGTATGCCCTGCGCAGGGGGCGGGAAGCAACCCCGGGCTTGCGGAAAAGGCAGTTCCACATTCGACCCTCTTGCCGGGCAGCCTGGGTCTAGGAGCACTTCGCAGCTCCCACGAGGGCCAGTGTCATTCAAACATGGAGAGAAGCGAGGAGACGCCGGGAATCCCAGGTTCTGCCATGCGCTTAGGTCGGCACTGCAACGGACCGAAAATTGTGCTGCGTCCGAGGACGGTCCATGAGACTTGAAACATATGCTGCACGAGCTGTACTCCGGGCCCCAAACTGTTGTTCCTATTCCAGACTCTTCTCACTTACTGGGGCAGAAGACGTGACCCTGGTCGGCTGGAAGGCAGGCTTTTCCTCCGCCTCTGGATGGCTGTGACCTCTGAGCTTTGACTTCCTCATTTGTCACGTGAGGATAGTAATCGTAATCGTGATATTCATGCCTCGTCCACTGACCTCTCCCGGTTGTTATGAGGCTCGGAGGGGATAATGCATGTGAAGGTGCTTTGTAAACTCCAAGCCGCGCCCGAAGGATTTGCAGTGATGATGATTCGTATTGGCAAAATGTCAATTTCTGCAACCCCTTCCACCTGAATGGGGAGCCTTTTCCTCTCCCTGCTATTAGGAGGTCACGCAGGTCAATTCGGAGAGGTTCTTTGCAACACGGGAGTTTGGTGCGCACCTCGCGGGGAGCGGTCCATTTGGAGCAAGCGCTTCTGAAGGTTTGATGAGCGCCTGAAGTTTTAGAAGCAAACACAAGGCGAAGCAGACCTGTTTGAGTTGAGGTTTACGTCTACTGGTCAGAGGATTTTAAAATTACATAATAGATTTTATCTCCTGAAGTGCCCAGAAATAGTCCGTTCTCATCGAGGGACAATATCTCACATAGTCCTGTCGCTGGTTGGAGGCGATACACGTGTCACGTGGCTGAGTGTGCACCTGTGCCCTCGCCCACGTGTGATCAGGGAGTAGGGTAGGGAAGGGGGAAGGGGCGGAAGGGCGTATAAAATGAACCCAGTTGTGCAAAATATAACACGATGGTGACAGCCCCAATCTACCTGACAATCACTCTGGCTTCGAGGATTAATGACCCTTGTCATTAGATTTCAGAGGCAGACAGCATTCTCATTGCAGGGGACCACTTCCTTGAGTGAATAATTCCAATAAACAGGAGCCAGAGGTTCATCTTGTTTGCTTCGCAGGACCCTGAGGAAATAACAGCCCCGTCTGTAGCATTCTCGGGGTCTTTTTTTGGAATCCCGAGGATAGAAAGGAGCCAGAGGGTCACTCTGCTTTGTCCCTTGTCTTCAGGCAAGACAGCCCCCAAACCAAACCAAATGGTGTGGGAATGACCTTGATAGGCTGTGAGAACAAGTTCAAGGCTTTAAAACCCGGGCTCTGAGAAGTCTTCCTACTGTATGTGGAATCTTACATGTGTCTTACATTTAGTCAGGGGCAATGGGGCTCATTTACAGTGGCACACTTTAGAAAGCTGCCTTTTCTCCCCCTGCAGAGGACATACAGGCAATGCCTTGGGTGACCTAAGGCCGGAGTGGAAACTGCCTCACTCATCATTCATTGAGCACCTATTATGCGCAAAGTGCTCTTTGAGACATGCTGCATTTTACGGTGTTTGACGTGTTTTCTCACAGGACCCTCACAGCCACGTTCTGTGTTAGGGCGCGGTGGGGGTTGTGACCCCTAACTGATGGATGAAGAAACTGATGCTCGAACAAGTTACGTGAGTTACTCAAAGTCCAAAGACAGGAGAAGTCAAACTCAGGTCTTCTGCCTCCCAACCCGCATCTCCTGTTCCACCACATCAACCTCTTGCGACTCTGAGCTGTCATCCCCCTCCGTGGAGATGGGCGGGTCGGCATTCAGCCTCTTCCGGCTGGCTGCTTCTTAAAGCTCCGTATTCTGGCTGAGTCCTAAGAAGGCTTCCCAGGAACGAGGAAGGAAGACTGCCTCTAGGTCTTGAAGAATTTCGTCATCCTGGAGGGCCAGGAAAAGACCCCTCAGTTTCCTTCTCATTGACCCCAGCAATCAAGCACTACAGCCCTCATGTGGCACAGAGGTTAAGGGTGGATCCTCATAGGTGGTTCAAGTTCCAACTCTGCCCCTCGCCACCTATGGAGGTAAACTTCCTGTGTTTCACCTGCCCCGTCTGGTGATGATGAGAGCAAACACCCTATGAGGTCAACATGAAGACTGCACACCCAGTGCCTCGGAAGCACTTAAAATGGGGGTCAGAGTCCAGGAAGCATTCCGACCGCGTGAGGCATATTTATAATTCAAAAATGCAAGGAAAGTAAATGAGGTAAAAATGAAAGTGGTTTCTAGTATTTCCATTAATGAAAATTATGGTTCCCGGTTCCATCACCTTTTTTTTTTTTTTTTTTAACATCCGGCACTACTTTTCAGGTAACCAAGGCGAAATAGTAATGCTATGTAATGAAGTGGGTGAAATACACAGAGCCTTGAGACAACATATTTACTGGCCAGAGAGCAACAAGCTTGCTTCTGTGCATCCTTTGGTCCCTTGAACACCTATGACACTCAGCGAGATGGTGTGATACTCTGTGGTATTCGTGTTGCAACTTGAATATTGCCTCCTTCCCCTGCACCGTCCCAGGGAGAGACATTTATTTCCAAATAATCCCCTTTTGTTGCCACTTTCACATTCTTTAATTTGGTCCTTACATACCAACTGAGGCTTTTATGATGTTCTGCGTTCCCCTCTCTTTTCCTCCATATTTTCCCAGCCTGTGGACACGGGAACTAGTTCCTATGCATGGAGTAGTCTAGAAAGGCACCCCCCCTCCCCCCGCCGACAATGTTCTAAGCCCTCCAATAGTTCACAGCCTCTTGGGCCTCATGGGAACAGAAATTTGACAAGCAGGGGGTGTCCTGTGTTAGTGCCTCGCCCTTTCCTCCCGCCATGTTGGCACCAGGGCCAAGGCGATGAGTCCCCCCCCTGGGCTGCGGGTTGTTAGCCAACGCTCTGCTGGACCAGAGACCTTTTGGATCGGGGGGCATGGCTTGCGATGATTAAAGGCCACAGGAAGCAACGTGTGCAAGGCCCTCATTTTGCAAGTGAAGAAACCGATGCCTGGAGAGGGCACGTCCTGTCGGCAAGAGGCTGAGTTTGGAAAAGGACCTGAGGATCCTTAGTCGGGACCCCTTCAGCCCCTTATGTGGTCTTTCTGATCATTTGCCAGGCTTAGTCATCAGCATGAGGGGCTGATCTCAAGGAGATAGATGCGACGAGTCAAAGAGAGGCTTGGAGAAAGAGGCACTTCATCTGAAGTGTGGAGCCTAAGGCTCAGACGCGGGTGAGGGTGAGTCGTTATCTCTGGAAGGGGAGACAGGCAGCGTCATCCTAACAAAATCACAGCACTTCGCTGCTTTTATAGCATGATCACTCATTTTATAATAATAGCCCATAAGTTAATAAATGCCATTAAGTTTATGGGCTTCTCCTAGTCAGAGTTCTTTTTAGCTGTCAATTAAATTTTTAATAAACTCTCCATGACTCGTAAAACCACAGTAGTCAATTTTTGGTCTGTGCTGAACTGCCATTCCTTTTTTTTTTTTATTAAATTTTTTTTTTAATGTTTATTTCTGAGCGATAGAGAGAGACAAGGGTGAGTGGGAGAGGGGCAGAAAGAGGGAGACACAGAAGCAGAAGCAGGCTCCAGGCTCTGAGCGCTCAGCACAGAGCCTGATGCGGGGCTTGAAGCCACGAACCATGAGATCATGACCTGAGCCAAAGTCAGATGCTTAATGGACTGGGCCACCCAGGTGCCCCTGAAGGGCCATTTCTGATATCGACTTCCTTCTGTACGTGTGTGTTCGCGGAAGGTGAAAGGGCCAATAACAAGACAGAAATTAGGCCACGAGACATTTGTCAGCTTACTGTGGTAGGCACCTGGATGAAGGCCGATGTGCCTCCCCGGGGGCCCGGGTGCTCGCCCAGCTGGATAGCTCGGGTGAAGAACAGACAGCAAAGCTTTTGAGGGCCTCTGAAGCAGAATTGGGTGGGAACCATGGCTGACCAGCAAGTGATTTCTCATCTAAAAATGCTAATACCAGCTCTGCAGACCCTATGGGGGCTGACTGAGGATAAAAGGAGCAAACGTTCAATAGCAAGCTCTATGTCATGGAGACTATAAATGCAATAATGCGATAATAATCACAGTAAGTGACTACTGTATAAAGGGTGTTTTCTACCATGCAAGGCAGTGTGCCACATGCTAGACATTCTTTATTGATTTCAATCCCTACCGTACTCTTAGGAGGCAAACATCATTCTCCTCGGGCTTAGAGAGGACGGGTAACTTGTTTGGGGTGACACAACTAGCTTAGTGTGGCAGGCTCAGACTTCCAGGGCTGGTCACCTGGCTCCGCTCATGTTGGTGCAACTGCCCTAGACCATTCAACACGTAATTTTCACTAAGGCATATCCGTCTTATTTCCGACCACACGTTGGAAAGATTTTCTACTAATTGTTAAAAACACAGATGCAATCCAGCATATTTTTATTAATCTTCCAGGCACATCCAAAAGATGTGCAATCTCTACTGATAGCCAGTGTTTAAGAGGTTTCCTACAGAAGTTAGCCTTTCTTTCCCAAGAGTGATTATAGAAGCCCTATAGACTTGGAGGGTGGGAGATAAAGGGTGGGGAGGCAGTGGGGGATCCTGGAAACTGCTTGTTCAAGGAGGGACTAGAACTCCTAATGGCATTTGGAATAGATTTCTCATGAGCCACTCAAATTGGAAAAGATTATAGAGTCCTTTGAATCCAACATCCTTACCGTACAGAATGGGGTTCTATAGCTTAAGGAGTTTGAGTACCATGTCCACTGTTATTGACTAGTTGGTGGCAGAGCTGGGTTAGTTACTCTAACCCACAATGCTCCTTCCTCCATGCCGCACTATCTCTTGGGCTAAGAGGTACAGCCTATGGCTCACTGCTCTGGCATTTATTTCACTGTGACCCAAGCTGCAGAGAGGTGGGGCTAAGGCTGGGTGAGGCAGAGGCATCTGCAACTCAAGTGCATTTGACTTGGTCTTTATGGGCACTGTTAAAATACAGATGGAGTAGCTTAGCAGCCCAAAAGCTAACTCTTCAAGTCTTCTCTCCCAGGGCATTTTCAGACCTACCAATGATCATGACAGGTAGTCACTAATTTGGGTCGGTTTGGTTGTGAATTTACTACAGCCACCTGCAAAGGTCTGACAAAGATGGAAACAAATAGATTTGTCAAGAATGTTCACTATTATATCCCAGAACCTAGCAGGATATCTTGTATATAGCATGACTGATAAATATTTGTTGAACAAGAGAGATATTAATATTTCAATTTACTTGGTTCTCAGAAGCTAAAGCCAGTAACTTGTTCTGCATCATATCTGTCTAAGACATAAGGCGAAAATTTGAAGTTACATGTGTCTGTCTGCAAAGTCCCTATCCCAACCACCGTGCAACCCTACATTCTAGGGTGGGGCTCTCACACATTAGTGGGCTGAATATACAGCCCACTATATACACAAGGCTGTTGGAAAGATCGTTAATAGCAGCTGACATTTTGAGCCCTTACTCTGTCCCTGGAATAGTTATTTAATTCTTTCCTCTTACCAACTTATCTAGTAGGTCATTGCATTCCAGAGATGAGGAAAAAAATCTCTTGGAAGCACAGAGAGATTAGGTGACCAGCTCTGGTCCCTGAGTTGGTAAGGTATGGAGCCAACTGTTATGCTACAGAGTGCTTGTGTTCAGCCATCAGCCTCTACAAAAGGGCGAATAAGGAGCGAGAGTGGAGTGTGACGGGCTGCGATGGTGTCCATGGGGTTCTGTCTTTGCATAAAAGGAACTGGGTCCCCGGGCACCTCCACATGAGGAGAAGGCCAACAAAGCGGCCCCTCCAGACATGGCTTCCGTCTGGGGACAAACCAGGCGGGGAGAGCTAAGCTAGGAAGTCACAGAGGAGTAGCACAGTGTCTCTGATTGCCCACATTACTGCTACCATTTTGTGCTCACCAGTGGACGAGGAGACATTTCGAGGAGATTCCTTTCTTAGCCACAATTTCTTTGCTTGAGGCAGCAAAGCAGGCAGGTAATTGCAAAAGACATAAATAAAACGAAAACTCAGTATAAGCCCACACTATGACATCAATAACTGTGTTAAGTATCTCCTCCCCCCCCCCCCCCCCCCCACTTTGCCCAGCTGAAATGGAAGGTAAAGAAAACTTTACCGGTAAAGAAGCAGATCACCATGTTGCTAAAGAAATATTTCCATGAGTCAAGCCTTGGAGCTAATAAAGCCTCATTTACGAGAGGTTACACCCAGAGAAAAGCAGTCCGGGGGTCCATGTTTCAGACCTCATGGACTGGTAGACAGTGCATACACAGTGTGCGTTGACAACGTTAAAACTGTCCCGTAAAATGTCTGTAGCCATAACTGCTGCTTCTGCTGTCATGCGGGAAAAGAAAAAAGGTACAGGCACAGAAGGTTTTTTAGGTGTTCCCTCGTAATAGTCGTATTTTTTATTTCGTACGTCTTACGATTTTTTAATATTTAATTTGAGAGACACAGAGACAGAGAGAGAATCCCAAGCAGGCTCCGTGCTGTCAGCACAGAGCCCGACATGGGGCTTGAGCTCATGAACTGTGCGATCGTGACCTGAGCTGAAACCAAGAGTTGGACGCTCAACTAACTGAGCCACTCAGGCGCCCCTCTGATGAAGTTTTGACGTCTTGGTGCCTTGTGGCTATGAGGACAGACTGCTTCTCCCAGGATGAGCTAATTCCTAGAGATAGCAAGCGATTGGCCTGCGGGTACACCTCGGTAGGTAAACAGATCAGTTCAGAGTCCACACCCCTAGCCGCCTCCTTTTATCAGGTCCTTGTTGGTGAGCACACTCTCCCCCTACCCTAAATCAGCCCGGGGCCAGGCAGAGGACAACTGGGGGTCACCTCCATTGCCCAGAATCCGCCCCAAATTAGTTAGTGTTCAATCCTAAACCTGTTCAGCTGCTAACCCTGACTTGTCTGTTGTTTTCTGTGAAAAACCACAATAAAGGCTTTGGCTCATGCTTTCTCCTGGCTCCTTCTGCCTCCTGGCCAACCTTGGGTGGCCCTGCATGGTACCCTGGGTGGCCCTGCATGGTGCCCAATGCCCCCTCCTCTGGGGAACTGTGAGTCACAAAGTTCCTTTTCAATGGCAATGATCTCCCAAAGTTGGCCTCCCTGAACCTGAATGAAAACAAGATCCCAGGTACATTTCGAAATGCCTCCTTAAACTAAAAAGCAGAATCAATCCTCCTCCTTTGTCTTAAGGGAATCACTCCCCCATCTGTTTGTACAAAAGCATTGGTCGCGTGCTCCGAAAACCTCCTCACATCATAGGTTACCTCACGCCATTATAGGACAGTGGTTAAGTGTATGGAGATGGAAAAGTGGTTGAATTCAAACTACTTATTAGCTGTGCAACTTTGTGCGAGTTATTACCTCTAAGTCTCTGTCTTCTCACCGTAAATTCTGGTGTGAACCTCCGTCTCGTAGGGGGTGGGGTTACCAGAGATGGGGTATACGGACAACCCAGGAGGCTCTTTGGATTCCAGTTAGTTCTATATGAAGCGTGGCTTTTAACAGTTCTTCTTTTCTCCAACCAATGGTCCTGGTACAATTTCCTGACCTCCCCTGGGTGAGGCTCTGACGCCACAGGGAATATATGCTCCCTTATCATAAATTCTTTCTGCCGCGGAAGATCACAGACGTCTCAGCAGCTCATATTTGGTGAGCTTGCCTTGCAACCCAATGCCCACGGGTATGCTGGGAAAGGAAGACCATCTCACACATTGGGCACCGCCCCTCGCCAGCCAGAGAGCTCAGCCTGCAGAACAGGGTGGGAACTTGGGGGTGGCTATCTTCCCATCTGTTCGTTTGCGCTCCCTGTCCTGTGAAAACCTCCTCTCGGTGAGATTGGTGCGGTCGTGATTTTGGGGATGGACCATCTGCCTGGTCCCCAACGTGATTCATGAACTTGGAGGGATTTGCATTAACCGTTTCTTTCAGCAGGAGGAATTATCAATTCAATTCACAGCTGTGAGGATCTGAATCTTTTTCATACTGTAGCAGGCATGCGTGGACTCTGGCTTTTTTTTTTTTTTTTTTTTTTTGGATTAGCATTGAAACCTTTTTTTTTTTTTTTTTTTTTTTCAAAATCCTCTGCTTTCAACTTTAATGTGATTGGCAATAATCCTTGCATGTCTATGTCTTTTAAGAAACCTCTGTCATATTTAAAGGCATGTATTTTCACTCTAGATATATATTTCTCTAGTAAATGTATAATTCAGAATACATATAAAATAAATGAAAGTGATACACGTTTCTATTTAACTCCTTAGATATAAAACTAATTAGGTAGCTTGGGGATTATAGTATACTGGTTAATTTAATTATCTGTTTAACTAAAGGTTAGACAGAAGGCTCATTTTCGTTTCCACCATGCTAGAAAAAAAAAAAAAAAATCTTTCAAATGTGCCAGGCTGCTTTTCCTGCCTTGGTGGACTGAACATTTGATGAATCTTTGATAATTCAGCTTCTGATGGTGCTTCAGATTCACTAATATAAACCTCAACTCTGCCAGTACAAAATATTTAAATCAATTTTTATGTATTCTAAAGTTTAGAAAAAATTATTTTAAAAAATTCTTCATAATTTACCTTTTTTTTTTTTTTAAAGTTGGTTTATTTATTTTTGAGGGAGAGACAGAGCGAGCAGTGGAGGGGCAGAGAGAGGGAGAGACAGAATCCCAAGCATGCTCAGCATTGTCAGGACGGAGCCTGACACGGGGCTCAAACTTTCGAACCGTGAGATCATGACCTGAGCAGAAACCAAGAATTGGCTGCTCAACCTACTGAGCCACCCAGGCGTCCCTCTTCATAGTTTACTTTTTAATGATTTTCATCATACTTTCTACAAATGGAAAATAGGGCTATTTCCCACTGATGGAAATTTGCGAGAATCTGTTTGGGCTAAAAAGTATTTTATCATAAACTGCCTCCCCTTCCCCTTCAGCCGAAGGGGAAATGGCTGCTTCCAACCCTGACCTAACGGATTTGCCATTTTTTCAGGTCCTATTGTGGGCACAGTTTGTGGCCCTCCATAACCAGCCAACAGTTGCAGCGAAAGCCTATCTTGACAATCTTTTATGTGTAAAACCCCTATGAGTTTATTTATATGATGTATATTTTCTTAGAATTATGAGTGGTCACCATGGTGTAAAGAAACACCCCTGAGTGGACTGATTCTTGGTCTTCTGACTTTAGAAGCTCCCTGGGCCTGCATCCAGCACTACCCAGCAGGATAAACGATTCCACGGCCCTCCACCCCGGCTTCCTGCTTTCTTGGGTCATCTTGAGGTCCCCCCAACTACAGAACGCTGGAATTGCGTGGCACATTATACTAGTAGGATGTGTGTATGTGTGTGCATACACGTGCACGGGCGATGACCAAACATCCCGGTTTGCCCAGAACTGCGAAGCATTCCCAGGACTTGGGACTTTTAGTGGGACCGTTGGGAAAGTTCTCGTCCCAACTGGGACAAGGTGGCCACTTAGTGGGGAGTGGGTGTGTGGCATGTGCTGTGTGAGAGCACAGGCACTGATTTATACCATGTGCTATTGACGGCCTTTGACTTGGGGGGCTGAGGTGCGGAAGAAAAGAGATACGGGTAAAGTGTCAGCATATGACCTGTCATGTGACGTTACTCATTATCACTATCTTTCTCAAGCATTTCCACAATTTCTTTCTCATTTTCACAGCAATTCTGTGTGTGAGGCAGAAGCTCTTCGACTCGAGAAGGTGTAATGACTTTGTCGGTGCTGTAGGTCCTGGTGGAATCCAGAGAGAAAAGCAAACCTTCTGAGTTGAAGCAAACCTTCTCACTTGGAAGATGACTGTGATTTAAAGAGCCTATATGCAGCATAGATTTCAAAGTAATTAGCAATCGATAATTAATCTAAACCACAGTGCTGTGTGTGCTATGTTGTTAAACAGAAGAGGAAACAGAAAGGAGACTAAGCAAATTCCCATCGAAGGCTCGTGATGCAGTGGCTTCTGCTGGATGGTAAACAGTAAATGCTGGTAGGGGCTGCCTGTCACTCACAAGAGACAGAAGTGGATTCCTTTACTTTCATGGTGTCTGGAAGGATAATTGTAAAGTAGAACCCAAAACAAACATGTGTAAACCAAACATGGCCTTGACATTCAGGACATTGCCTCCCACCTGCTCATACATCTCTCTAAGCCCAGAGCTCAGACCCATCTATTCTGCCTCGAGGAAGCATGCCATGACTAGCTCTAAAGCTTATGAAAGGTATAGCTAAGTTTCCACTCATTTGTCTTCCCAAAGCAAGGCTAATTCCAGTAGAACTTTTTTTGGTATTTATTTCCATGTATTGGACCCTGTGTCCTACATCCATCCATCCGTCCATCCATCCATCCATCCATCCATCTTTCTGTCTGTGCATCTATCCATCTGTCTCTTTATTATCTATGTACATATGTACGTATCTATCATCATCTATCTGCCTGCCTATCTATATGTTTATCCATATACGTATCAGTCTGACTACCTATCATCTATATATCTATTCCTTGTTGACCCTTGATAAGCATGATGGCTCTTGAAAGTCAGGGGAAGGACGGGGTCTGCCTTGCACATTGGAGTCCCCTCTATCGATCATTTGCATTGGCACCAGTATCCTGTGTGATGGGAAGAGCCCTGTCCTGACAAGCCCTCCAGGAGTTCAGGTGGTCTTTGGAACACAGTGACGGAAGGAAAGTTCACAAAGAATGTCCACGTAATTTCCTCTCATTAGCCCTTCTCTTCTTAGCTTTACGTCTTCTTTCATACGACAGTTTTCTGAATATTTGAAGATGTTTTCCTGCCTCGACTTTTCTTGCCTGGCTAACCACTGCTGGTCCCTTCAATGCCCTCTGATCTAAGTACACATTCCAGATTGCCCATGCTTCTCCTGGAGGCCAGTGACAGGAACTGCTCATGACTCCAGAGATGGCTGAGTGAGCTTGGACTCAGACAGCACTGCTGCTTATAGAGTTCAAAAAATTATAGTTCCAGGAGGGGAGCTAAAGTCTGTATCATGTTCTCGATAGTTTGAGCTGTGTGTTGGCTCAAGGGGAGTGTATTTTTGGCTAAGTCTTCTGTGCCTTTTCCCCAGTTTCCTACACACCCGGGTGGTTAGCTTTTCTCTCTTGGGCTCACCCACTGCTCCAGCTCCTCTGGTCCTTCTGGTTGCTCATTCTGTCATCAAGAGATTCCCCATTGTCCAGGCTTTGACTCATCTACCCACTGGTATTGCCCCACTGAGGAGTGGTCCTATGAGCGTGTGAGCTAATCACTGTGAAAGCTGCCACTGAAACCAGCACGTGTAAAACCACAGAGAGGAGTGACCCCGTTCCCAACACGCTGGGTGGGAAGCCGAGGAATAACAGACATGATGCTCATTGGCCAAAAAGGAAACAGTTACCGAGCATTTGCTATGTGGAAAGTTCCAGGTCGGCACTTTATAGGAATCCACTCACTCAATCCTCACATCAACGCTATGAAATAGGTACTATCGTCCCCAGCGTAGCAGACCCCTCTGCTGGTGCCCACACCCAGCGTCTGTGGGCTTTGCTGCTAACAGCTGGCACCCGCTGTCTGCTTCAGAGGGTTGCCCTCGGGCTGCCAGAGTTGTTTTGCCAAAGAGAGAGAGAGCCAGAGGTGCGCAGAAATTTAAGTCCACCCTGCCACCGTTGCAATGATCCGAATGCTGCCAGGGTACGCAGGCCTGGATCCCTTTCCTCAAGAGAGGGTGAGCTCAGAGATGCAATTTACACTCCAGAGCTCCCCGGAGGGTCAGGCTGAAGCGGGGACTCCACGTGAAGTCTAACCCTCAATCGTCTTCTACGCCTACCCATCCTGCTTACCTACTCCTTGCTAGGTTTTCCTGGGAGCACTTCCTTAATTAATCACTCTCACTAGGATCCTTGGTTCAGGGTCTGCTTCTGGGAAGCCCAACCGGGAACTCAGTTTTGTACACGAGGAAATGGAGGCAGAGGGAGGGTGGGTCACAGTGCCGGTTCGCACAGCGGGGATGCGGGAAAGCAGGGGACGTGGGTCCAGGAGTGAGGAGGGGGGGCCGGGCTCTGATGATGAGTCTCCTCGCTTGTCTGGAAAGGGCAAAAAGGGAGGGCAGGGGTGAAGCTGGGAGGTGTTGGGAAAAGCCTATAAGATAAAGCTCATTTATGAGGGAGCCGGTGGCTCTCGACCAGCAACTTCAAAGCCTCTTTCTTGGAAAGTCCCCAGCATTTGAAGTCCATTTACTTCCCCAGCTGGTTTTACTGTCACAAAGGTTGTTCCCAACTCTACCTATTTTTCCCACAGGCCCTTGGCAATGGCTCTCTGGAGGCTCTGTGTCCACGGGGAGAGAAGAGGAGCGGTGTGACTGCCACGGGCCGACTCCCCACCTGTTACTCGTTTTTCTCCCCATCGGACCGGCCGGACAGCCCCATGCGCGCACGTATCAGCCCGGTTCCCGGAAAGCATGGCTGCTCCAACGCTGAACTGTCACCTCTTACAGAGAAAACAAAGACCCTCTCCCCCCAACCTTCCAGCCGGTAAGCTGGGAACAGGGCCAGCCCCATTTTATGTTTTCCATAAGTTTCCAAACACGTTCATTTCGGCAGCAGCTTTTGTGGTGATTATCTCATTAGGGTCTTGGCCTCACAACACTTTTTTTATGATGGATTGAAAAGAGTTTATCCCCTGCAGCTTTAAAAAGTAAAAAACAAAACAAAGAAAAACCAGGCGATAGTTTTACTGGAAATTTTTCACTTGTGGGAAAATATCTACTTGGCCTCTTGAGAGGTGCCATCGCGCACAGTTTAGATTTCTGGGAGGGGACTGGCCCAGCTCCACGGGGCGGGAGCTCACGGACGGCGCAGATGTTCAGGTAATTTCCAGACCTTGTTTTGTTCCATCCGTCCTCTTTAGGAGCCCAGGATTAAACCTCATGAGCCAACAAGCTCCTGACTGCTTGGTATAAATTGCACAGATTTTTCATGGAACTGGAATAAATCTTGCTCTGTCCTGACAGAGGAGGGCTGCCATTCTCTAGGCGAGAGGGGAACAGTCGAAATGGCTCTAGAATGGATGGCAGAACTGTGATTGTAAAACCCAAACAGCGAGCATAAATAGTAAAACTCGGCTGCGGGCACAGATGGCTGCTGGGGGCGTGTTTATAGCAGGGGCCCAGAAATAACTATAAAGGAGAAGCCTCTCGAGTAGTAACAGACAGCTCTTCCAGGGGGCACGCCATCGAGGAGGTATTCTTGCTCCTGTCTGAAGTCCCGGAGGCCTGAGGGCCCACCGTCACCCAGGAGAGAAAATGCGCTATGTTCACAGAGCGCACAAAATTCATACCTCGGGTACTCTGTGCCGCACAGATATGACAGGAAGTGGAAACAGCAAAGGAAGTGGTGAGATTATCAGGAGCCTAATTAGGGAATTTTGTGCTGGGCACTGCAGACTTGCAGAGAGAGAGCCTGAGGACGCCGCAATCAGCATGATAACGGGCATCAGCAAGGGGCTACTTTGCGAGGAGCAAGACCTGGGCAGGAAATGTAGAATCAGGCCAAGGAGAGGGGGTCAGGGCCCAAATCAGGATGCGCCAACCCAGCCACTCTGTGCTAAAGTCTTCACCAACTGCTCAGAAAGTAGGTTATTAGTTAATGCCGGAATCATACTTCAATTAGGCTTGGGTATTGGGTTTTTTGTTTTTTTCTGTATTTGTAACTTTATGAACTATGCCAAGTGCTTCTTTATAGCATGGGTTCAGTACCTTTGCAATAAATCATTTTGTCATTGTTTTAAATCCTTGAGTTCCCGGTTTTACTAAAGAGAAGTACCCAAATTAAGTAACAAGGAAATCACCACCCTTGGGTTCTGACCCCATAGATTAGCAAAACATGAAATGACACCAAATGTATCAGAATTTCGAGGCATGAGACTTCCAGAAAATGAGGGAAGAAGTTTGGACTCCTAAAAGTCTTCTTAAAAGGATATCCTTACATACTTAATTTCTTAAGTAATTTCATCTTTTAAAAATGCATTCAAAAGCAGTCAGGGGCTCCCGAGGGGCTCAGTCGGTTAAGCATCCGAGTTTGGCTCAGGTCATGGTCTTCCGGTTCATGAGTTCGAGTCCCGGGTCGGGCTCTGTGCTGACAGCTCAGAGGCTGGAGCCTGCTTCAGATTCTGTGTCTCCCTCTCTCTCTGCTCCTCCCCTGCTCACATTCGGTCTGTCTCTCTCTCAAAAATAAATATTAAAAAAAATTAAAAAAAAACCAATCAGCTGATGTGTATGTATGTACATACATAGTATCCACTAGAAAAGGTATCTTGCATATGGCGTTCAAAAAAAATGCTACCATAACTTGAAAGAGAAAACAGCTGCATGAAAACATCGCACTGTGCATGTTAAGATTTTTTCTTTTTTTTTTTTTTTTTTTTCTGAAGAGCATCTTTTCCTGAGCTGATTTTTCCAGCCGTAGTTCCCCTATTGGGAGATTTTTCTATGTCTACCTCATTCCAATGAGGTCATCAAAGTGTCCCGTCTCGGTTTCAGATCAAACTCTCTTAGTAGCTGAAGAGGAACTTGGCCTCTACTTATTTGCTTTCCAGCTACCGTATCGCTAAGATATTCAACGCGTGTCTTTAAGTCCCCATCTGGAATCGCCATTGTTATTCACACTCACTTACAAGATAATTAACACAGGATCGGGAGCACAGCTCTTCTAGGAGGGACAGCTGTCCCCTGCACCAGTAAACTCACCCTCAGACGATTTCCTTTTCTAGCAGGGGAGAGCCTGTCTTCTGCTCGCCACCACGTCGGGATCTCTTGATCTCCTCCACAATTAAAAGCTAAGGCAGGGTGATTTTATACTGACACATTCATCTGTCTTACAGCAAGTTAATCAGGCAGAACTTGGCCCACAGTTTCACACCCCAAGACACACAGGTCCCTCATGTGTGTTCCGTGTTGTATTTGCTATTGGGGCAGTAGTCTGTGCAGACCCAGGAAGACAGAGGCTAGCTGAATATTCAGCACTGTGATTCTTGATCGCGTTGAATCAAGGTGGCTCCAACCTGCCCGTGGACAGCTGCTGAGAGAGTTTTACCTGCAGGTGACACCGGACAGTTTGATGACCTCAGGCACAGCCAGTCACAGTCCAGTTTTCTCCAACGGGACTGGGAGGGACTGAGGCCCAGGAAAGCATCTTCCTGCAAACGTGGGCAGGATGGGAACAGACTCGGCAGGCCGGCTCTAGCTCTCCGATGACAGGGACCGTGTCTTACGTCCACTGTCTCTCTTCCACCCAGCTCGGAGCCTAGCTCACGGTATGTGTCGTTGAGTGCAAACCTCAGCAAAGCTGGAGTTTTTAATGATGACCCTCACTGTTCCTAGTTCAATGTGGAATCGTGTGGTTCCTCAACAGCTCAGTGGAGGACGCTACTGGGGTCCACGAACAATATTGAGCAATCAGAGGTGTGCAGCTGGCATGGGGGAGGGAGTCTGTTATCAGACAGTGGGGTCCTGGGACCAGCTGGGCTACAACGGCAGCACTTTACCTTGGAGGGTATCTGGCAAGAGCAAGGTGGGACCAGAGGGTGTCAACCGGTTACCAGGATGGGGGCTCAGGTCTAGGATATGGCAGAGACCCCTGTTTGGAGAAGAAGCCAGAAGTCAGGAGAGACTGAGAGCTGGAGCCCTCCAGCTCTGAGAGACTCCAGCCCTGAGAGCTGGAGTATGAGATCAACGTTCGAAGCGCAACGTGACGGACACGTTGTCGCTGTGTCCAAGAGTGTTTGCTGGAAACAGAGCTCCTGGCACCACGTCCATTAAGGTCCTGGGGCCGGGGCCCGGGACGCGCCGTGGACGGGGAGAAGTGGGGAAGGGGGGCGGGCAACGTGACGATGTGACAGCGTCTGCACTCCTGATCCCCGCGAGGTCAACTCTCAGCTGCAGGCAAGACTCAGCAGTTTACAGAACTTGATTTACCTTTTTCACTTGACTACTACAACTGTTTTCCTCCCCTCTGAACAAAGTGCATTTAGGTTAAAAACCAGGCAGCATATAAATAAACTAATTGACAGCATAGGCACTCAGATTTTAGTGTCCTTTCATAAATTTGAAGTTTTAGAGTCTTCCCAAAGCAGAGGCCGTGTAGACCCCAGGCTTTACCTGCTTAGAAAAGTGACCCTGGGTTTAAAAGGGTGGAAGGAGGGTCCTTCTTGATTGAGAAAGGGAGATGACATTTATAGAGAGAAATTAATCAAAAACAATGACAGTTACTCTTTGAAGTCATCATGAGACGGATCCACTCATGCACCCACTCACACTTACACACACACACACACACACACACACACACACACACACAAAGTTGGGTCTGAATGAGTAGGACCTGATTGTAACCACTATTTTCTGCAGAGGAAATATGTTTATAGGCAATAATAAAATGTCTCTGGTTTCGACAATATGACGAATACAACCAGGATAGAAGTGATCGGCAGAGCGTTCGGAGGAGGTGTGACAATAAATCTTGCATTTCATCATTTAGTGAAAACAAGGTGTTTCCTTAAGCTGCAGTTAGTTATTAGGAAGGCGCATCTGAGCCCACAGATCGAGGAGGGATTAATTCGCTGTTCGATATCCTGGAATGTTCAACTGCACTTGCCTCTGAATGCCTTTCAAGAGCTGTCCTCTTTTCCCTCCTGCTCACTGCCACCTAGTGAATTTACAAGGGAAAGAAACCAAGGCTGGAAAGGAAACGGCTTTATGGGGGGCCTTCTAGTGCAGATTTTAATGCGTATTGGAGTACGAAGGTGAAGGCTCTTGCCAAGTGGCCACGGCTGAGGTAATGAAGTCAACCCACCAGAGGAGAACACATAAATGAACGGTCCGGCGGAGGCTTCTGAAAAGTGCGGGTTGAAGTCAGCAAGCCATGACAACACAGGGCTTCTGATCAGGACAGTCTGGCTCGGACAGAATCAATCTGTTCCTTCGATTGCCCCTTGGTTGACCCCAAATGCAGGGCATGTGGCGCTGCCCACCCCGTGCAGATGTTAGGTGCTGGGTGTAGGAAAAGGGGTTTTGGACGTCTGTGCAGAAGCTCCAGTGGGCAAATGAGGCATTGAAACTATGTGAACGAGGCCCCCTGGGGGGACGATCACAGAAGTGAAGGAGATGTAATGAGAATGGAAATGTCATCATGTGCAGCTTCCCCCCATCCTCAACTCTGTCCTTGGCCAGCCTTCCCTCACTGGGAACACGGAGGCTGTGATCTCGTGAATCGAGAGCAGGCCAGGGTAACCTCCTACGCCCCAAACCCAGACTCAGTCGGCGCTTCTTCCTCCATCACTCCACACACAAGACGGCAGGAGAGAGGCGGGCACGGGGCTGACGTACTGAGCGCCGCATGGCCCCATCTGGCCATCCTGGAAATATGCCTCCTCTTCCTGAATCTACCTGGTTGCTCTCTATGTGGGAGCCTTCAGCCCTGCCCAGTGTCTGCGTACACGCAGGAGAAGTGGGTTGCTCAGGTTCAGGGAGTAACACCTGTGCTGGTCCCTGGAAAGAAACACTAAAGAACTGCAGTGGATACTGCCATTGGAGTGTGTGTGTGTGTGCGCGCGTGCGTGTGTGTGTGTGTGTGTGTGTACGTGCACGTGGGTGTGCATGGTTGTATATGTGTGCTTGCGCGTGCATGTGCATGCATGTATGTATGTGAACACTAATGGGATAATGACACTGAGTCATTTATTGTCTTGTACAAGGGTGAGTTTTATTTTTTTATTAAAAAATGTTTATTTTGAGACAGAGAGAGAGAATGAGCAGGGGAGGGGCAGAGAGAGAGAGAGAGAGAGAGAGAGAGAGAGAGAATCTCAAGCAGGCTCCACATTGTCACTGTCAGCACAGAGCCCGGAGCAGGGCTCAAACCCACGAACTGTGAGATCATGACCTGAGCTGAAACCAAGAGCCGGATGCTTAACCAACGGAGCCACTCGGGTGCCCCTGAAGGGTGAGTTTTAATGACTATGATAGTTGACAAGAGAGTAAGGCTGTTTGGCTCAGAAACTAAGAAAAAGAACCCA
This sequence comes from Panthera leo, assembly GCF_018350215.1. Classification (NCBI taxonomy): domain Eukaryota; kingdom Metazoa; phylum Chordata; class Mammalia; order Carnivora; family Felidae; genus Panthera; species Panthera leo. The sequence continues at coordinate 12,760,395 of NC_056685.1, forward strand.
ATGGGTTTAAGAATTAAATGAGACCAACATGAAACTTCCAGATTTATGTGTTCACTTAGGTGATCGCTGACCATGCAGCTCATGACATCCGTTCCCCAGGCGTCCTCCAGAGAAAATCTTGTCTCCCTAGGAACTGGTTCACATTTTAAAGATTCCACCTGTAACTGAGTGCTTCCTGGCAGCCACCACTTCACACTTAAAGGGATTTGCCCCACTGAAAAAAATGGCGAGATCATTTGGCATGGGGCCATTCACTGATTTGATGATATTTGTATTGTAATTACAACGGTCAATTGAAATGGAATGCTTACACTGTCCGTGGGGACATAAGCTATTAACAGAGCCATGTCTAAAGAGCCTAAATGTATTGCAGGAGGCACTCAGGTTGAGTTATCTTACATATGCCCTTGTAAACATAATCTCAATGTTAGTACTTTGCAGTCTATGGGCCAGTGTTGTTCACTGGATCCATTTCTCCATTTCATCGGTCCTATCCCACCTGGTGGATCAAATCCTTATTTAATACGAAGGAATGAAACGAAGACCACATCTGTAGGTGTTAGCCCATACATGGTGTGGCACATAATTAAGCATAGCTAACCTGCTTTCCAAACAATAACCAACTTTTCTAGAGCTTAATGACACTGGACCTCTTCCAGAGGTTGGTGGTCCCATCGCAGGGCAAGATCAAAGTACACGCATGCAATGGCCAGAGCACCGGTTCTCCATGGATCAATAAAACCAAGAGAACAGGAAGATTTGAGGAGTAAAAATGACAAACTAGAACACTCTAGCACTGCCGTGAATTTGGATCATCTGTGTCCAATTGAGAGTCGCTGTAAAAATAAGCCACACCATCCTGTTCTTGGGGAAAAAATAGTGCCAATCCTTAATTAGTTCTTTTCCTAGCAGCAATTACGTAGAGGGCCTCTGTGATCTCCAAATCCCACTAGATGTATGTAGGGAGTTGACTTAGAAATCTTCTGGGCACTTTGGGAAAAATTACTTTTTAACCCAACTTTTCAAATAAGCTCTTAAATAGTAGACATTTCCCTCCAAAGTAACAAAAGATAATTCACTTAAAGAGAATAAGTTTTAAGCAACTCATTTTGTGTGGGACTCACTCTGCCCATGAAAAGAGGCAGGTCTGGATTCTGCTGCCCAGGGATTGGGGACCCAGGGGGGACACATTGGTCTGAGCCAAATAGGTAGTGAAACAGAAACATAACAGCAACACACAATTTACCACTCATCCAGTGGAGGTCATTAGCAACATATCATGGTACCTACCACAGATTCTTTATGGGTTAGAAGAAATGTTAGGAATGCAACTTTGGAAAAATCTTAATTGTTTAAAAGAGAGCCTAATGAAATTTCAAAAACTCCTCCATTCTGATTCTCTGCAGTCTTCTGTTCTCTGGTTGACAGGAAGGACTAAGGCAGTAAGGAACATTAATTATTATAAAGACAATGAAGCAGCTACTATTTATTGAGCACTAACTATGGGCTAGGCAACTCTATTATAATTCCTTTGTGATTCATCTCTTTGTGATTCATCTCTATAATTAGTCCTCATTTTTATAATATCCTTTAAGATAATACCACTGCAATGAATTGAATGTTTGTATTCCCCCCAAATTCATGTATTTGAAATCCTAACCCCCAAGTAGATGGTAATAGGAGGTGGGACCTTTGGGAAGTAATTAGATCACAAGGGTAGAATCTTTATGAGTGGGATTTGTGATGTTATCAAAGGGATCCCAGAGAGCTCGCACGCCCTCTCTCTGCCATGAAAGGATGAACGAGAAGTTGGCAGTCTGTATCATGGAGGGGGCTTCTCACTAGAACCCAACTGTGCTGACATTCTGATCTTAGACCTCCAGGCTCCAGAACTGGGGGAAATCTCTGTTGTTTATAAGCCACTCAGTCTATGGTATTTTGTTACAGCAGCTCGAACTAGCTAAGGCAATCATTATCTCTGCTTTACAAAGGAAGAAGGTTAATGTCCAAGGCTAACCAATTAATACACAACAGAACAGAGATTCCAACTTTGAACTATACAATCTCAAAGTCAGTGCCCTTGATTGAAAAAGCTATGGATATATTATATTTTAGATATTTCATTACGTATATAAAATTTCTTTTCTATTCCCATTTTCCTAGTGCAGGAAACCCACAATGGATAGTCTTTAAACTGGTTACCTTTGGCTCCTGACTTCTATCTCTGCTCCAATAAATCTATCGCCCAAAGCTGCCACTAGTAATGTTCTTAAAAATGCAAATCATATCACTCTCTCCAATATCCAAAAGATCTCCATGGCTCCCTTCGCTTGACTAATAAAGTAAAAACTTCTGAATTTGGTCTTCAAGAATCTGAAGCTTCTGAATTTGATCTCTCTGATCCAGCCCCACGCCCTATTTGCATCTCTCATATCCATCTGAACACTTTTGTTCAATGTACAAAACGTCTAAGACTTCTGCGCATGTTCTGGCCCCCAGTGTGGCTTGTCTTCTGCTGGGCAGTAGGGCACAGTGGGCATGAATATGAGCCCTGGAGTTGAACTCTGCCTCCCACCAGCTGTGTGACCTCGGACTAGTTGTGTAACATCTCTAAACCTTGCTTCCTTCATCTGAAAACCTGCATTGTTGAAGCATCACATGAAAGAACAGATGCATTGTACTCAGCAGAGTTAAGCATCCAGTATCCAGCACACTCTATCTGGTAAATGGAAGCCATTTTTTCCTCCTTGGGAAGTTCTCTGCCCTTTCTTACTTAGATCCGTGTTTCAGGGGGTACCTCGCTCTGGCTCCATGAAGTGTCATGCTCCATTCATGTCAGATTCGTGACCTGACTTTTGGCTTAAGCCCCAAACCCACATCGATGGTTCAGCTTTCCCTTGGTCTTCCAAATGGCATCCAGTAAAACAGTCTGTATAGTCTAAATTTACAGGGCAGGGCCAGTAGAGACGTCAGAGGCAAAAGAGGGTAAAAATCAGAAAGTTGCATAACAATTATGATCAAAATAGCTAATATTACACGATGCGTCAGGCCCTGCTTTAGGTGATGTAGATGTATGTACTTCAAAAATCTTCAAAAGATTGGTATACTTTTTATTAGCCCTCTTTTGTAGATGGGCATGGTCAAGGTCAGAGAAAGTATGTAACTTTTAAGTGACAGAGCCTGATTTGAGCCAAGGCAACCCGGCTTCTCCTCCATCCATTGTCTGGCTCTCCCTTCAATTCCCCATCGCTGCCATTTACGCAGACTCTCAGGTTATCACCCCACAGGTGCCAGCCTTGGGTCCTTGTTTTACAGTCAGCTCAGCCTTTCATCTGACCTCATGAATTTAAAACCACTTAATGCATGTGGCAAGGGAAACACTTCATTTGCCATCACTTTTTTGTTTGAAGTAACATCCGTATTGGAGCTTCCGAAAATTCATTAGAAACCTTCAGGTGTGGCCAGAGCTTGTGAGAAATGCTGGACACTTGGGGAGAAATGCTGACCAAAATTCCCTGCTGCACGTATTTCCAGATCGTTCTGTCATTATCTGCAAGGACAGGCTGGGTCTGGGTTTGGGGAACCTGAGATGGGGAGGTTTCAGGACAAGATATTTTAAGAAGACTGCCCTACCATATATTTTGCCTCCCTAAAAATCAGAATAAATGAAATAACTCACTTTTTCTATATGCAGTGACCACCTAAGATCTGGGATGTTTGATTTCAAATACTTACTGGGTCTCATGATCTGCCACAGTTTTGAATCAACATGAGAAAAATCTAAATCTCTCTAAGATTTTGAAGTTGAAATTATTGAAGATTTTTCTTTTGCTGGAAATAGAGCATATTTTTTTTTCTTTGATTGGTCCTACACTTTACAGACTTTCTAAAAATCAGAAAAAAATACATTTCTAAGGGAGAATCAGTCATTTGTACATTATTATAGAACTCTGAAGTACAAGTGTGGGTGTTGGATCTGGTTTTTTAACTCTGGGCTATATAACTTTTATTTTTTAATTAATTTTTTTTATTTTAGAGAGAGAGAGAGAGAGAGACAGATGAAATGTGCATGCGATAGCGGGGAAGGGGCAGAGGGACAGAGAAAATCTTAAGCAGGCTCCATAATCAGCATGGCGCCCCCACACAGGTCTCAGTCCCCTGACCCTGGGACCATGACTTGAGCCGAAATTAAGAGTTGGATGGTGGACCGACTGAGCCACCTAGATACCCTGTGGGCCGTGTAACTTTGGGCAAGTCTTTAAGCATCTCAGAGCTCAAGTTTCTGGATCTTCATTATGTGATCTGGACAGGGCAGTGGGGTTTAGACTCTTGACCCCAAATTCTAGGGGTTCCTGCAAGAGCTTCTGACTTTCCTTCTCCCTCCCCCACCCCCCTGATATCCACCCAGGTTTCTACTAAAACAGCTCTGCTAGGGTTGCTGGGGTGGCTTAGTCAGTCAAGCTTCCGACTTCGGCTCAGTTCACGATCTTAGGGTTTTTGAGTTCGAGCCCAGCGCCAGGCTCTGTGCTGACAACTTACAGCCTGGAGGCTGCTTCAGATTTTACATATTGGTCTCTCTCTCTTCCCCTCCCCCACTCATGCCCTCTCTCTCTTTCTCTCTCTCTCTCAAAAATAAATATACATTAAAAAAATTTAAACACCGCTCTGCCAGATCTGCTTAATGTTTCACATAGTAAGAATCCCCGTAACGTTACTGTTAAAAAATATTCCACTTAAAAGCCAAAATGTTCGAAAACCTCTGGGCTAGGTGACAGCTTGGGGAAGCTAGATTGCTTCTCACAGGTGATTTTATAATCCTGTTGGCCGCGCGAGATCTCTGGCAGGCTATAGGCTCGCCCAGAACTTCCCACCTTGATACTTCTTGGGGGCAATGAAATCAGGGGAATGGGCCCGCAATCATTAATCTTGCTGAAACGCTTCCCAGGTTTTTTTCTTCAAAGTCACTTGCCACACAGTTAGTCTTATGAGAAGGTAAAAATAAAGGCCTATGCAATCAGCTACTCAAAAGATCCTTCCTCAGATCCTTACCGGTGACTGAAACTCCAATGAAATCCATTCACACTTGATTCCAAGTGAGGTGTGAATTGGTTTCAGCAGATCATTTTGAGACAGGTTAAGACAGGAAATAGTGACCAGGGATTGAAAGGGAAAGGACTTCAGGTGAAGGGGTCAGGGGACACCAGGGAGGCATTTTTCCCACTTGATGTCCTATTCATATCTGCACCTGCTCAGCATGGCTGCAATCCCCTTGCTTGAGAATTTCTACTTGCAAGACTTAAGCCTGACCTCTAAGGCGAACACAGCACAGCACACTCTCCCTGAGAATAATGCCCACAAACTATTCACAGAGCAAATCACAGAAGTATGTTCTCTTCCTCTTCCCTTCTTCATCAAGGTCATTTTATCTCATTTAAAGCATATCTCCCACCAGATACTGGATGACCATCATCTCTCAACTATTTCTAGAATGAATGAGAAAATCAAGCTGCTTTTACTGGATGGACCAATCCATCTACTCACACGTTTTTAGGGAACAGAAGATGCAGGTTTCCCCCAGTTAAGCATATTTGGGGGGGGAAAATGCAAAAGAGCTCAGAAAAAGCAATGGGGAAAGAACACAGGTGGGGCAGTCCACCAAGTGGAAGATGCTTTGATGAGTGACAGACCGAAGGTCCTGCACTAGGCTTCAGTAATAAACATTCACAGCATGTTGTTTAATCTCTCTCGAGAGAAAGGCTGAATCATTCCCTACTCATTTCTTATTAACCAAGCTTTTGATTCCATGGGTATGTCAGGGCACCCTGACCAAGGATTATCAAGACCCAGTTGAACCTCACATAATGCTTAAGACATCAGCCTACCGTATTACAATCCACAGCTTTAAAAACCTTGGAAATTAAGAGACTTACATGGAAAAGGATGCCTCAGAGAAGATTTCCCTCAGCTACACTGTCTTCTGTAAGTTTTCTAAATTTTATACACACCAGATACCTGAACTTCAAAAGCTTACTCAATTGGATTTGGCTTCTAGTACAATATTGTTAAGTCTTAGAAAGAGACAGAAAAGGTTTTGCAGAATTGAATTCTTGGAGAGAGCGGGGCTTGGGTGTTCCCATTCAGCATGTAGCCCTTAAATAGATCTGACAGCTCAATTTTCCAATATGATATGCGGGAAATATGAAATTAGCTCCCAATTATAGCCGGTACAATGATTATGTGCACGGAGGTTTCACACAGGGCAACTTGTCCTTATTTTCCTGAAGCCTTATTTTCTAAAATTCCAAACCCAGCCTTGAGAAAATCAAGAGCTTTTTAAAAAAAGTTAGGGTGTGGGGCATGCTAGGATTTACTCTTTGTTCTCTTCAGGTGTCTTGTATATCTGCATTTATAACATCCGCTTCTCCTTTATGCAGGTGATTTGGCCAACAGCGGGATCCACCCCAGAAGGGTTGGAAAATGCAGTGTTGACCCCAACATGCTTTCTGCCTTTCTGACAAAGGTGCATTTTAGTCATACCAGCAAAGGAGCCCATCCAAAAGGGCAGGCAAAGGCATTCTCATGCAGGTATGTTCTGTGACTATGCTTTGCCACCTAGTGGGATGCCAAGGACAGTCTTCTCCGACGGCCTTCTCCCTCTTCTCCCTTACAGCAGTTGGGAATACAGAGGGGATGCTTCAATCTCAAGGACGCTTTTTGGGTCATGAGGTGATGCGGTGAGGATGATGGGACAGCGAAATACAAGAGGCCTGGGTCCCTGCTGACCACGGAGCCTGCGAGCCAGTCCTGGATTGCCCACGTGCAGATGGATGTTTCACGAAAGAGAAATAAAGATCTGTCCCGTTTAAGCCACTATTAGTAGCCCTGGCAGACCTTACTTTTCTATTATAGGCAGCTGAATGCCAACCTAACTGCTATAATTAGTGTCTTTCCAATGTCAGGTTCCAGTTAGTACACAATTGATAAATTAAGGCATCACCTCTGGGCAGGGGTGGGGAGGGGGGAGGCTTACCATGTCTGACCACTCTTTGGGCCAGGATTTTCATTGGAATGGTTAACAGGTAAACAGCTATTTATTTTCCTTCCTTCCTTCCTCCCTCCCATCCTTCCTTTCTTCCCTCTTCCTTTCCTTCTTCTCCCGGCCCAGGGCCCAAGTCTGTGCAGGTACCCCAATCTGGCATGTGCAGAAGAGTGAAAGGAGATATAAAGCCAAGAGACTTTCTCTGACCACTCTTGGGCCACGGGCCGGTCTCAATACTGAGAATGATGAGGTCGGAGCATTTGAAACTGCCTTTAGCCAACCTCTGCTGACCCATGAAGCTGGCAACTCCATGTGGTTCAGCTTACTACTCTGGCTCTCACTGTCTGCTTCTCTCCTGTGAACAGTAAAACAAAATAATCTCACACCATCCTATCAGAACAGCGATCTTTAAAAATTCTCCAAGTTGCATATGCTGTAGGAGCAGGGCTGAGAAAGGTGTCCTTAGATTACATCTCGAGGGAGGACGACCAAGCATTCTTAGGGTTTAACGGACCTGACCTCGGTGATACCAAGCCCTTCCCCATAACTTCTGGCGCCCTCCCCGTGGGGTGTTCCTCCCATCGTTCCGGATCTTCACATGGCTCACTCCCTCTCATCTTCACAGTCTCAGCTTGAATGTCCCACTTACCCCCCACTGAGCCTGGCCCGTGAGAAATGGGGCATACTAAGAGCTAAGAGTGTTCTTAAGAGCGTTTTTACAGTTACCTCTTTTCCTTGGGCCTCCTTTTTAAAAATGTGTATTTATTTTTGAGAGAGAGAGAGAGAGAGAGAGAGAGCGAGCTCATGCATGCAAGCAGGGGAGGGGCAGAGAGAGAATCCCAAGCAGGTTCTGTGCTGCCAGTGCAGAGCCTGATGTGGGGCTCGATCTCACAAACTGCAACATCATGACCTGAGCCGAAATCGAGAGTCAGACGCTTAACTGACTGAGCTACCCAGGTGCCCCACCTTGGGTCTTTTAAAACAATTTTTTTTCCAGCTCTATTGAGATATAGCTGACATATAACATCATGTAAGTTTAAGATGTACAGTGGGATGATTTGATACACTTATGTACTGCAAAATGTTTACCACTAAATACACACACACACACACACACACACACACACATATATATAGCCTACCCTTTACATCATGTAGTTCCTGTTTTGTAGTTATGGTAACAACATGGATGCCCTACTCTCATTGCAAGTGTCAAGTATATAATATATATTGTTAACCATAGTCACCATGCTATACATGGAATCCCCAGGACTTAGTCATCTTATAACTGGAAATTTGTTCCCTGTAACATCCCCTTACCCCACCCCAAGCCTCTGGGAACCGCCATTCTTCTCTGTTGCTATGAATTCGACATTTTTAGAATCTACGTAAGAGGGAAATCATACAGGATTTGCCTTTCTCCGGCTTATTTCACTTGGCATAGCTCCCTGAAGTTCCGTTCGTGTTGTTACAAATGGCAGGCTCTCCTTTTTGTCACTGCTGAATAGTATTCCGTCGTGTGTCTACACCACGACTTCTTTATCCATTCGCCCCTCAGTGGACACTAGGTTGTTTCCGTGTCTTGGCTACTGTGATTAATGCAATGAACATGGGGGGTGCAGATAACTTCTTGAGAAAGTGAATTCATCTTTTTCGGATGCGTACCCAGAAGGGGGATTGCTGGGTCAAAGGTAGGTAGTTCTATGTTTATTTTTTGAAGGAACTCCATACCGTTTCTATAGTGGTGGCACCAATTTATATTTCTACCAAGTGCAAGATGCTTCAAGCTTCACAGCCTCCAGACTAGTAGGTATTCATGTCCTTTCTGAATTGAATAGGAAATATGGGCTGAGAAAACGCTAGCTCAGTAAAAGCATCTCAGAAAACACCTTGGAGGCCATAACAATGGGTAAGATATTACACCCTGCACAGGCCGGGAAGGATTCATTCATTGATTCTTTCATCCAGTCAACTCATTAGCAGGGCATAAGGGCATAATGTCTAGTTTGGCTCACTGAGTTATGGAAGTTGCAAACAAAGTGGAAGATCTGTAAATGAGGAGAAGGACTTAACAAAAGGATGGGAAATTAGTATTTATAAGGAAAGGCAAATGGAATTATACTCGACTCTTCTAGAGAAAGTAAAACCAGGAGGTGTCCCGTTACTGTTTTCAAGTTCACTTAAAATTGAACACGTTCTGTTGCTGGAAAACAGAACACATAACCGAGTGTGTTTCCTCTTGTGTCTAAGCCGCCAGAAAAACTTGTAGCAAGATTCCTCGACAAGTGGTGTAAATTGCTCATGGAGGTACATAGAGGTCTTCACTGTTTTTAATTCTTTCTCTTTAAAAGATTTCAGTGTTTATTCACTCATTTTCAGAAGGAGAGAGAGAGAGACAGCTTGAGCAGGGGAGGAGCAGAAAGAGAGGGAGAGGGAGAATCTCAGGCAGGCTCCACACTGACGGCACAGAGTCCAAGGCAAGGCTTGAACCCACAAACCGCGAGATCATGACCCGAGCTGAAATCGAGAGTTGGATGCTCAACGACTGAGCCACCCGGGTGGCCCTTCACTATTGTAAATTCTTACAAATGGCCTCTCTTCTATGCTTAAGTGTTCAACCCATGAGCCGCTGAAAGTCTCATCAAAGGTAGATGTGGTGGGGCTGTCAGCATGGAGCCTGGTTGGGATTCTCTCTCTCTCCTCTCTCTCTGCCCCTCCTCCCCGCCCCTCCCCCCGCCCCCCCACTCTGTCTCAAAATAAATAAATAAACATTAAAAAGAAAGTAGATGTGGTAAAGAAAAATAAAAACAACTATGCACAAACATTGCTTTCAAATGTATAAGAAGGATTTTATGAGAAGGCTGCTAAGATTTTTCAACCTAGCTTAAAAGGCCAAATAAGAAGAAATGGCTTTATAAAAAGAATGGAAGTAATTCACTTGAAAGGAAGAGAAAAATGTCCTTTGCCCATGATCAAACATGGAAACGAGGTGGTGAAGATGTCAGTGACATTCTTATCTTTGAGTACAGCAAATGTGAGAGATTTTATAAACTGTAAAGTGATCTGTAAGGTTCCCCTCTTTTTTATTATTCAAGAAGAGAAAACAGAAATATACATTCTGGACAACTGAAATGTGCATCTATTTTTTTTTTTAAGGCAAGGTTGGAAGACCTTCCAAGGAAGGGCTCATCAGTTACCTGAACTACACCGAAGCAGATTTCTCAGTTATTTTGAAAAACACCTATGAATCTCTGTTATTCTGAAAATCAATACATAGGAAAAAAATTTTTTTGCCATTGTTGCAATGATTTTAATCTGCCAAACATACATCTTAGAATTCTCATAAGCAGTTACTTTTTTCTGTTTGATGGTTAATTAAAAAAAAAATTGTGGTAAAATACACATACCATAAAATTTGCCATCCTGTTTTTAAATATACAGTTCAGTAGTGTTAAGTACATTCACATTGTTGTGCGACCAATCCCTAGAACTATTTTTATCTTGCAAACCTGAAACTCCATACACGTTAAACACCAAGTCCCCATTTCTCTGTCCCACGGCCTCCCTGGCGGCCACCATTCTACTCTCTGTCTCTGTGAGTTTGACTATTCTGGCAACCTCAGGTACGAGAAATCGTATAGTATTTGTCTTTTGGCGACTGCGTTATTTCACTGAGCATAATATCCTCCAGGTGCAGAAGCAATATTTTAACTCTTATTTACTTCTGTTTTAACAAGATCACAGGCCTCTAGGCTGTGGGGTTCCCTGAGGCGTGGATCCATTGAGAATGATGATAGGATATACCACGCCGTGATCTGGCTCGTGATTTTGTTGTTGCCACGGGATAGCTAGGAAATGCACACGTGTCCGATGTCCAGCTCAGGGACTGCTCTGGTTTACATAGCCTTTCCTCCAAGACAAGGGTTACTTACAAAGCATGGCTGCCCCTTCCCTGAATGGATCCCTAAGCTTGAAAGGCTATGTTTGGATCTACTATAGGAAATATCAGAGTATAGAGATAACTAATAAAATCGATCTATTAATTAATTAGGTCATCTGTAGAAGACATCTTTACTGAGCATGGTAGGTATCTACCACAGGCAAAGCCATTACGTCAGGTACCAAAAAGAATAAGGCATGATCCTTGCACTGAGAAACTGGAAATCTCATTTGAGAGAGAGGTAAACACAATAAAAAAACATCAGGTATATGCTATAGAGTGAATATTTGCTTCCCCCCCAAATTCACACATTAGATCCTAACCTTACGGTGATGGCACGCGGAGGTGGGCCTCTGGAGGTGATTAAGTCATACAGGTGGAGCCCTCATGAATGAGATGAGTGACCTTGTAAAAGAGACCCCTGAGAGCTCCCCTGCCCGCACTCCGGCCACTTGGGGACACAGCAGAAAGACGGCTGTGTATGAGCCAGGAAGAGGGTCCTCACCAGATACCAAATCTGCCTGCATTTTGATCTTGGACTCCCAGCCTCCAGGACTGTTAGGAGTAACTTTCTGTTGTTTATAAGCTGCCCAGGTGCTTGTGTTCTGTTACACAGCCTAAATGGACACAGACGGTTTATAGTAGTGGCATAAGAGATTGTCTCAGGGTTCTACAGCTAATTGGCAGGTTGATGGCTAAAAATGAATCGCTCTGTGCTCTGGGGAAGGAGGACGTCCTGCAGGCAGGCAGAGCTGAGACCGGGGCTGCCACGAAGCCCCTGACACACTGTAGGTGTTCAACGATTACTGAAGGCAGGAAGGAAGGTTAGGATTTGAAAAGGCAGAGAGAATGATGTAAGAGGTTTGTGGCCTGGGGACCGGCGTGAGCAAATGCTCTGTGTGGGAAAGCTCATGAATTATCTGAGAAACGCTAAGCAGACGGGTTTTGTCAGAAGGAAGGGGACAGCCATGGAGGTGCCTGAGACCAAGGCCGGATAGGAGGATGTGGGCCCTGTGGGGGAGGGCTTGGGGCAAGCCAAATCTGTTCTTGAATTTAATTATCTAAGTAATTAGGAGCTAGGAAGATCGGCGAACAGGAATAACATGATTAATGTGGCATTTTAGCAGAATTAATCTGTCAGGTGTTTGTGATGGATTAGTGCAGGGAAAAGGGTGGAAGACAGGGACGTTAAGAACCTTTGCCGTGGTCTAGTTGTGGCCATGTCTGCGTTTCTTCTCAGTCAACGTCAAACGAATGAGATGGCCTTGAAGAGATAACTGTGACTGTCCTGGGACTGCACCATCGCTATACTTCGGGTTAGGCTTACAGGAAGGAAATGATTAAACTTTACTTCTTTCCAAATCCAAAAGGACATCCTATTTTGCACCTTCTTTCTCCACCTTCATTCAATGGGTGTAATTATTGTAACTAGGGAGACATACAAAGGGGTTATTAAGTAGTGGGTCTGTGTAAGTGCGTGCTAATTGTGAAATACACACCAAGAGGGCGGCCATGGATGGCCTGTCATGGCGGAGGGGAGGCGGAGGGGGAGAGGAGCTCGCATATCCGTATAGATTTGTACTTAGCCCTTTTAATGACACTTATGTTCGGCGATACGTTCAGGGAAAACCAGCTCAAAGGGTGCTGTGAGGGAGGTGCATTGATTTTCATCCCATTTGCCATCATTATTGAATAAAATGTTCCTTTAAAAATATGTGCCTTTTTAAAAAAAAATACAACTATACATAAGAAACCCATTTTCAGAAATCATTTGTTGCCTTTCCTTCAAATGATCCAAATCAAAGACTAATTAGTAAAGCCCTCATTAGAAATTCTAATTTCTAATATATATTCTAATATATATTATTCGAATATATATTCTAATATATATTTATAATATATATATATAATATATATAAATATATATAAATATATATATATGCTAGTTTTTCTTCTTTTTCAGCAGGTTTCTATAATTGAAGAAATCACCCTTCTTTCTTAGCTGAATAGTCTGGGAGTCAGACGTCCTTGACCTCTGGGGTCAAGAAGGTCTGTTCTTCTGTATCCCACATAGCCCCCAACTCATCCTATCTCCAAGGATGCTGAGGGCTACTATGGGTTAGCCAGACTCCAGAGTGTGGACTGGGCTACAGTCTCAGCAGGCGGTGCCTTCAAAGGTACAGCATGCTTGGGTATGGTGTCCTTGGGACATGTTGTCTTGTCCCCGTGGCTTTTCTGAAAGTTAACCCCTGCCCATTGCCTACTGTGTGTCCTAACAAAGATTCAGCTCCCCTCAGCCTTGGGGAGATTTGTTCCCCTTTCTCCCTCTTTCTTTGCTTCGGCTCTTCTCTCTGTGCGTGAGCTCTGGGCTGCCACAAGGCGGGTCCCGCTCTCCGAGATGGAGGTCAGATTTTGAGAGCATTTTCCGGACTGGCTTCCGTCCGACACCACTCACAGCAGCCTGGCTTGAGTACAAGAGTCCTCTGAGGCAGGTGACTCGGCTTACTAGAGCTCTGCAGTGGGACAGGAGAGCACAGCCCCACTGGCAGTGACATATTCCTTCTTTGTCCTTGGCTCTCTGTGCATATCTTTTCCTAGAGATGTTCATTTGGAGGTGTGGTTGGGTAAATCTGAGCTCCCCGGCCAAGTACTATCTTGACCTTGCCCCAGTTGCTTGTAACTTTCCACATATGGCATTATCCTAGATACTCCTTAACCTCACTTTTCAGAGCTCACTTCTCTGGAAACACACACACCTCAAACACAGCCGGGGACTAGTGATAAGAACCAACAGAAGTAGCCTAAATCCGTGCTCCAAAGACTGTGTCTACAGGGGGACTCCTCAAGCCCTCGCTTGGAACTGGTTTATTCTTATTTTTAGATGCAATTCTAAACAGCCCATTTTTGTTTCCTTAGTCCTTATCTATTTATAACCTGTTATTTAGGGAAACAGACCCACAAAGAGCAGAAGGAATGACCACGGACAACGAGGGAGCAGCCAGAGGAATGTTTCCAAGCGGGAACAACGGTCATAGAACTATCAGCTGGAAGAAAGGATAACCACATACTTCTTTGCGTCGACTAAAATTTTTGAGAAATATAAGAGGTAAGAAAGCGGGGAGGGAAATCTGAATATACAGAGTCAAGCCCCCTTCAGAGAGTCTCTGAATGCCACAGATCCACTGGCCGCCGTCTGGGCTTACCAGCGCCCCCTGGAAGCTGCCACGATTAGCACAGGACCCGTGATGTCATCTGCACACTGATGCCTTAGGAAGACCTCTGAGAACACTGGTCAGAAGGCACGAAGGAACTACGGAAGGAGAACAAGTGGGTGCAGAGGGAGATGATAAATAATCACCTACCTACCTGCCTGTGACAGTCTTGACGTGTACTTGACTCATGCACTCACCCACCCGGCAAACATCTTAGACCACCTTGTACATCCCAGGAATCGTGCTGGGTTCTGGGGCTACAGTATGAGAACCTGTCTCCGGGAGGCTTATAGTCTACAGCAGCTCCATCTGGAAATCCAGGGTGCAGTTTTTACTTAAAGCCCCTTAGTTCAGATGAAGCACTTTGCAGTGTACCTCAGCCGCGCGTGTGAGTGGCCCCTGTGCCGAACGGCACACGCAGGCCTGGGCGTAGCTGGCTGCGCCTTGATCGCTGCATATACAAAGGTCCCAACCCGTTTTTGATCGGTCTGTTTGTAGCTTACCTCGCAGCCCTCATAAAGCCACAAACTACGTAGGAAAAATCACAAATAATTACTATTTTACTTAGTTAGATGTACTGTGATGAACCTTCCAGTCCTCCTACCGCAGACTAAGGTGTTGCTTCTATGACTTTTCTCTCCTCTACCACACCCACAGAAATCAATATAAAATTCCCCCGAACCCCAGCCCACTGTCTATCGGCATCTCTGGCTATACCATAGTCTCTTAAAAAAAAAAAAAAAAAAAGGAAATACCTTGCCCACAACAGACACTCAATAAATATCTTCGAATGAAAGACTGAAGAAATTATTTTGTGAATGTTATCCGCACTTATTGATTTCAAAGCACCAGGAAAACGGCACCAGTATTCAGAATCACTTTAGATCTCGGAGACTTGGCTGTTTGTCTCCCCAGGCGAGCACCGCTTTCGTGCATGTAAATGCAGGGGTTGGTTATGAAAATTTCATGCCCTGCCTCATTGCTCTGTCCTATTAGGAAGCAGAGCCGACACGGGAAAGCAGGGACATGTTTCACCCCAGAAACGTGTGCGGCATCCATTAGGAAGACCCAAAACACTGCCGCGACAGCTTGCTTTTCGCTTCAGATTCAAGGTAAGGATGCACATCGTGGGTGGTTTTTGCATGTCCGTGTCTCTGTCAAGAGCAAATTGGACCCGCTGGAACCGGCGGGCTGAACACACTTCATCAGGAGTCACACCCCCTGTGTGTTCTATCTCCGCTGAAAGCTCGTGTTGAGAATTACCCCAACAACGGGATCCACACCGCTGTGATGCTGTGAGAAGCCCCAGTGGCAGATGGGTAAAAGGGAGCCTCAGATGGCGGGATCCTGAGACAGAAGGAAGCCTGGGGGTCCTCGAACCCAGCTTCCTCACCGTGCAAAAGCCCCATTTACTGCAGCCTTGTAAACAAGCAGTAAACAAAGGCCATCTCCTAAAAACATTCGTCCAGCTCACCCTTCCCCCATAAATATGAGGGTGAACTCAGACCAGCGCCTGGCACGATTTATAGCCACCTGCCGTAAATTATTCCCGATCTTTAGAAGGTAGGTAGTGGCTATTGGCCAAGCCGACCTAAGCCACCTCAGGAACGTGGATGCAATTGCTCTCACATTAGATCTGACTTCATGCCAAAGTTTCCTCGGGCTCCCTTCCTCATTCTGGTTTTGGTTAAAAGCATGGCCCTGGGGCCATCAGGAGAGTGCGCCCGGCAGACCCCCTACAGCCAAGAGCACAGATGATGGGGGGCCGTCTGCTGGGCCGTCGAAGTCCCTTGCTGCGCATGCGCTAAGGCCTCACCTCGTGCAGGCTGTTCCCCGCCAGTGACCGAGTGCAGTGCAGACAGTAACAGGGACCCGTTGCTGGGTGACGCTGTACTCTCTTACGGCCAGTCTGGGCGCCAGTGCTCACCGTGGCTTAGGCACTGCATGTCTGCAAAACAGTTCAGGATGCTTCCACCCAAACTGAACGGCAGACATTTTCGTCTCACGGTTTTGGGGGCTGAAAGCCTGAGATCAGGATGCCAGCATGGCCGGGTGAGGAGCCTCTTCTGGGTCACGGACTTCTCCTTGTAGTCCCACATGGTGGGCGGGGCTGGGGGTCACTCAGGAGCCTCATTTATAAGGTACTAATCCCATACATGAGGGCTCTACCCTCATGTATGGGATTAGTTACCTCCCAAAGGCTCCACCTTCTACTATCCTTACACAGGGAGAATTTTAGCATATGAGTTTTGAACAGGGGGAGGGGGGACACAAACATTCAGACCACCGCGTGCCCTCCCCTTCACTCAAGGTCAGACTTACTTGGCCTTTGGAGAAGGGCTCTCTCAGTCTCTCGCAGTTTCTCCCTATCTCCTTTCACGCGGGTAATTCCCCTAATAAAATCCTTGCCGTGTAACCCGGTCTTGGCATCTGCTTCTTACAAGGCCTAGACTCACGTGGGCTCCTTTCCGGCACCCCAAGAGAAGTCATGAGTCCATTATAAGGCAGGGCCTGAACAGGGCCTTGCACACAGAAGGCCCGTAAGCCATATTGGCTGAACGAATGAATGAAAGACGCTTACGCTCAAAGGAGGTAGCCCTAGCTATGAAGATGAATCTTTTTATGACATTGTCCCAGTGACAGTCTGTTGGCTTCCTTATCGTGGGGGCCACTGCCCCCACACCTGAGGAAGCAGAAGTCCCATTTTCTGAAGGTGATGGGAGCTTCTTCTCATGCCCATGGGGGCTGCAGTGACTCTGGGTGTCTGAGACTCTAACTTAGAATTTAAGCAGCCTACTTGGTTGAGCTCTATGTTCTCAGGGCATCAGGCAATGAGCACCTCCCTTCTACCCAGTGGGGCCAGAGAAAGGAGATCCAGTCAAGAAGCCAGCATTGCCAACTAAAGGCTGAACTTAATGGAAAGCAAGACACGCTGGTCATCCTGGAGAAGGGGAGGATGGAAGGAAATACGGGAGAGTTTGAGGAGGTAGCGGCTATCTGAGAACCGTGTGAACACCTATGGATGCCGTGGAGACCTTGACTCATCCCCAACATCCTTGTGACTCACGGGAGCACATGAGGGTAACCCGGAAGTCTAGGACAGCTGCGATGCGTTTCCTTGGCTGCGGATGTGTGATCTGTCTAGAATCTGGGGTGAGGACAGGTGCCCCAAATACTCAAGCAGTTAGTGGTGAGTGCACTTCCTTGTGAGATGACAGCATAAGGAGAGCTAGCGAATTCTCTAAGCACTTAAACTTTGAGCACCTGCTACACCACAATCTCTGGATCTAGGACCCGGGAACGTGAATTTTAACACGCATCCAAGAAATTATTGGCCCTCGATATAGCCTACGTGATGCTATAGGTGGTGATCTTGAGAGAGATAAGGCCCCTTTGGGGCAGCAAACCAAAAAAGTAGAGAGACTGCAAAGAGAAAAGGAACCAAAAGAACTTGCACCGTGAGTCAAATAGAATCAAAACTCCTAGGTCCTTCTTCCTCGGAACGCCCAGAGCGTTGGAGGCCACCAGCGCCTGTTAGCAGGGAGGCAGGAGGAAGGACCGCAGATGTGTACAAGCTAAGACTTTGGGGAGGTGGCTGGAGGGTTGGACAATGGGCCCATTGTCAGAATCTGACAGCGTTAACTGCCTGTTGTGGATAATGTTATAAGCCACCCCAGTGTTGATATATTTAAGCCTCATTTCACCCCACAGAAGCATGAAAGAGAAAAAGCCCAACAACTAACCTCCTTCCTGTTCGGGGCAAGCCCACCGGATGAGTCTTGGTGGGCCAGAGGTAATTTCCCACTACAAAAGCTGAAAATCCATGGCACTCACTGGCCTTCCCAGCCTCCTGTTGTCGGGTGTGGGCCCCGGACCTGGGCATGTGCAGGGACCTCCGACCTGGAGTCAGGCGCTGGGGTCGAGGAGTCCTGGGCACCAAGAGGCATCCCTACCGGCACCACAGTGGCAGAGCGTGTGGCCCTGGGGAAACCTAGGGAGGATGTGTGGTACCCAGGGTTAGCGTCTCTGGGGTGCAAGCTGCAGGATCCGGGCTTGGTGCGAAGGCAGCGGTCTCCTCAAGGGACTCGTCTGGTAGTGGGATTTGGGGCTTCTTTCCCGTAACCCTGAAACCCAGCGATCCTCTGGCTGAGTTCTCTGGAAATTCACCAACCTCCTGAGTGACCTCGCTTTTAACAAACTTCCTTCTTGCGGATGTGTTTCTGTAGCAAGGAACTAAGTACCCCAGCCGACTGAGTGGTCTTTTGTTGCAGGAGGTCTTGGTTTCCAGTTGGGCGTGCTGCTCAGGGAGGTGGCCGTGAGAGGGCTCAGGGACACAGGTGCTGACTGCCAGCAGCCAGGGCAAGGCCGTGAGGGCTGTGACAGACGTGGCAGAGGAGGGCTCATTCTCACCCCCGCTGACACCAGGGTTACAGGCTTCTCTGCAGGACCGTCTTTCGGAGAGGAAGGGAAGATCCTTTGCAACAAGACTTGATCCTGCAGTGGTAGCACCTGCACTCTGCGGGGGACACTTGTCAGCGAGGGCAGGGCTCCGGGTCCCTTGGGTGGGACTGCACCCCGGGGAACTTCCTCGCTGGTGCATTTGCTGTGAAGCAGTTTTCAGGACCCACAGGGGGAGGAGGTGGGGCGGAGCACGCTTCCCTGACACGCAGATTTTGCATTCCCTTGCCCAAAATGCTCTTCAGGAAGAGGCTGGGCCAGTGACAGTGATGCTTGTTGCGATATATCGGCAGCGCTTCTGAAGCAGATCAGGGAGCGGTGGCGAGGTTACCCCAACGCTAGGCTTCAAATCAACCTGTCTCTTTTACATTCGGCACGTCCTGTGATTAATGGGGGTTCGTCGCCCAACAAATGAGGGGAGGCGACATCGCGTGGGCCGCTCTCTGTTCTGATTAAGTTATTAATCACGCCTTAATTATGAAGGACAGAACTTTGTCCCCTGTCCCACGGCCCTTGTAAGGGACATATTTTGGGCTGACAGTTTGGTGGAGGGTATAGCTTCCGGCTTTTCAGAAAGCCCAGCACTACCCAAGGTTCGGAGGAAGCGTGAAATCTGCATATCCCTCTTTAGGTAATGAGGTCCCCGGGGCAAGGCAGGTGACAGCTGTTCCAGGAATATAAAATGCGGGGTAATTTAAAGCAGCTTGCGCCTCCATTCTTGCAGGGTTATGACGGGCATCTCAGTGAGGAACTCACGGGAAGGTGTGTATTGTCTTCTAGGCGCCTGGGCACCATGCACGTGTGTGGACAGAACTATCTGCATCCTTTCTTTCCAAGCACGGGCCAGACCATGGGTCCACTTTTCCCCCATGTCCCAGGAGACGGGCCACTGAGCCACTTTGAATTGTATTCCTGCCTATCCCTTATCGTGCTCTGATCCCAGCCCTCAGCCGGATGATATCTTCGCCTCCCGAACGAACACCCCCTGCCACCTCCCGCAAGGGCTTGCTCTGCAGGCTCGAGGTTTCCAACTGCACTCTGCCTGCTTTATTCCTCCCGTCTGTCTAAGCTCGGGTCAGGGTTACTTCCTCCAGGAAGCCTTCCCTGATGTCCCTACCTGATGCTCATTCCCTCTCCTACGTTCTCAGAGCCCTGCTGCGTATTAATAACCCACAGTCGCCCTGCTCATCCTCCCCTCTGGACATGGGGCTCCTTTGTGAAGAGGAACAATTTTACTCCCCCTTTTGCTCCAAGTTCCTCCACATATCAGGCATTAACAAATGCTTGTTGAGTGAAGAAAAGAATGAATGGGTGAATACATGACTCTAATTCGTTATTCAGTATTATGTTGAGTGGATAAACGAACGGCTGAGAGCTAAAAGTTTCCAGGGAGCGGTGGTGGAGTCACCGAACGGTTTTCCTGAGCCCACAGCGAGGCCACGTTTTCCACCTTCCCTTGCAGGTAGAGGTGGCCGCGGAGGGTGAGGGGGAAGTAACAGACATCACTTCTGGTTCGCCGGGGGCGCAGAGCCCTCCCCACTCATCTGATTTTACACGAACCAGAAGTAAGTGCCCAGGACGTCATGTCATGGAAACTTAGTTTATCTGTCACAGCAGCTACTGGTACCTTAGTGGATCCACACCTCTTCTCCAAGGACTGTGTCTCCTGGCTGATGCCCCTTCATCTGACACTGGGGAAGGTCACTTTCCTCCCTCCCCCTATCTTGGAAGCCGTGGGACATCCCCATGATGACATCCCACACATCATGTGGGGATCTGAGGAAAGCACGGATTCGGACTCGGGAGGTCTGGGAGAGTCTGCAGCTCTAACAAGCCCGCAAGAGGTCTGTTCACAGACCACACTCTGAAGAGCAAGAATTTGGTTCAGCTACCGTCTCACGCTCCCCAGAGAGAATACCACCTGCAGATGTGACAGGGCAAGGCTAGCCCGCTCGGTGCCTTCATTCCGGGTATTCTGGGGGGACGACGGGACTCGGCATTTCCAACAAGTTCCGAGGGGAGGTTCACGCCGCAGTTCCAGGGACCACGTGGTGACAGCCACTAGCTCCACGGCCAGCAGCGTGCACTTGGGAGCCATTTCCGCCGACTTTGAAGCCTGGCTCTGCCGTTCATTTGCTGCGCAAACTTGAGCAAATTGACTTCCTGGTGCCTCAGTTTCCTCATCCGCTAAATGGAGCCGATGCTCGTAATGGTATCTGCCTTATAAGGTGGTCATAAGCACTACGTTAATGCGTGCAAAGTGTGTTCCTGGCACAGGATGGGTCTCTGTCAGGGGTAGCTGCTGCTGTTACATGATTAGCACGTGCGCATATGGACTTCAGAGGGAGAGAGACCGGGTTCCGATCCTCACTCATCTACCTACCAGCTCTGTTCCTGGGCAGATTACTTGACCTAGTCTCTAACCTTCGTGGTCTCCATTTGCCGAATGGAAATAACCATTCCTGCTTCATAGGGAGGCCGCGGCATTCAATGAGAAAATGCAGAGAAAGCATTGCACGATTCAACGGTAGCTAAAATCGAGTAAAAGCACCCTTGACCTGGGGCAGATTTCAGCATTGCTCTTGCCCTGTCCCCCGCAGCAGGCAGGCAGCTGGGGCTGCAGCGTCTCTGGTCTGCAGAGCAGCGGTGGGTTTGTGGCACCCTGTTCGTGGGCGCCGCCACGAGCGTAGGCTTGCCCCGGGCCCCCAGCTCTGCTCCAGAAGAGGCCGCTAGGCTGTTGGGAGCTGAAGTTTAAGTATCTGTTGTTGTTCCTACACCTCGTGTGGCATGTTTTCTCCTCCTCATGCTCAGCGCTCACTGACGTTTGCTTGTGTTAGGTGGCCCTGTTGACTTTCAGACTGGCCATTTGATTTGCAACTTGCCATACAACCCATTTACTCTGCCAGTGTGCCTTAGGAGGGCATGGAGGTTCTATCAAATGCCACGGCGGGGGCGGGGTATCGGGCAAATATTTGACCCAAAGACCACCAACCCACACCGGTATCCCCCAGCGACCTGGACAAAGCCAGTCTCTGGAGTTTCATGGTAAAACTGTGTCCTGAGCAGATGTTACAAATGCCCTCACCCAAGAGACTCCGAGGCCTCTTTACTCAAGCAGAGCAGTGTGGTCTAGTCAGATCAGACTCTGGAGAGACAGAATCTAAGTTCCAACTTCTCTGCAAACTCCTTTTGTGACTTTAGATATGGTAATTATTACAATGTATAGGTGCTGAACACCTGCTCTGTGCCAGGTACCGTGACGGTCGCTTGATCTATGGTCCCACCACAGCCCAGCAAGGTGGGCGGTAACATCCCCATTTCGCAGAGGAGAACACGGAGTCTCAGGTGGAGTGAAACGTCCTAAGAGGCAGTAAGCAACCTGAGCAGGATTGAACCCAGGGGTACCTGATCACCAACAGGACTCTATCCAATACCAGCATGTTCCTGTCCTGGCTCCCTTTTTCCCCACCCGTGAAACGGCAGGTGTGGAGAGGGTATAATTCTCTGTTGCCTCTGGGTGAGTCCTTCCCTGGTGGTCACAGTAGGACCTGTGAGACTCTGAATACAATTAGAGACCATATTAGAAGGAGAGAGAGGAAGAGAAGAAACGCGGCTTGTTTTGTAACATCAGATTTTTCAGGGCAGGGGAGCATGAAGCCCGATGTGGGGCTGTTTCCAGCTTTCCTTTTACAAATGAGGTTGAAGAAAGTAAAGTTAATGAAGCAATGCAGCTCCGACCAGGGCTGCAGCAGGAAGTAATCAAGCCCGGGACCGCGGGACGGTTGCCATGACATTCCAACGCGGGCACCGTGATCACCATCTATGAATATTCCCTCCCTTGATTGATGGCCGGTTGCCTCGCTTTTCTTGTAAGCACATGTGATAACAATATTAAACAATTACAAGTAATGTCGCCCAGCTGCTTCTTCACTGCCTCTGGAATATTATTTTAGATCTGCCCAAATAATTGGAAACCTATTAACCAGGATGGCGGGAGCAGATGCCCCTACCTTTCAAAGACAAAAGGGTAACAAGTCCCCTCCTTCCAGGACACTCAGAGATGCCATCACCCTGCCCAACAGCCCGAGGCTTGCAAAGATTCAAATGCATTTTGAAGAAGCTTGCTGGATGAACTCTTTAAACAGGCAGCCACCGGAGGCATGATCAGGAGCAAGGGTTACTGGCGAGGCAGGCTTTGTGGGCTCTGAGGGTAGAAGGCAACTTCCCCACCAAAGTGAGACTATCTGATCTTCACAAATGCTGCAGGCCAGTTAAATCCACCGAATTATTTATCCACCACTTATTAGGGACACAACAATCACTTGCCACGGGGAATGCAATCTCACACACGCACAACCAGGCACACTTTCATGCGTTGCGTGAAAGTCTGGTCTGAACGGCTCTCAGTTTGTCCAACGTTTTCCATCACGATGACTGGGGCCGCCAGCCAGAGGTCCGAGCTGGGAAATGAGAATTCTTCCCTAAGACTGTCTTCTTCCTCATCCGATGTCCCTAAACATCATTGAATCCTGTTCACTTTTATCCACAAAATATCTCCCTATTTTTTCCAAACCTGCTAGCACGACATTGGCTACAAGATGGTCACCAGCTGCTGGGGCAACCAATAGCCTTGTTCACCTACAAGAATATGTCCTCTCCTTTGGTCTGCTTGGGCAGCTGAGGCCATGGGCCACCCCTGGGCCAACAGCAATTGCCACACGGTGGTGGAATAATCACAATCTCTCTCTAGAACAGGGGGTTGCTCAGATGTCTGAACAAAATGTGGGTTTTACAGGAAGGGGAAAGAGGAGAAAGCTTTCTTCTTTTTTTTATGTTTATTTATTTTTGAGAGAGAGAGGGAGACAGCCGGGGAGGGGCATAGAGAGAGGGAGACAGAAGATCCCAAGTGGGCTCTGCACTGGGAGCACAGAGCCTTATGTGAGGCCCGAACTCATGAACCATGAGATCATAACCTGAACCAAAATCTGGAGTCAGGCGCTTATCTGACTGAGCCACCCAGGCACCCCAAGGAGAAAGCTTTCTTGGGGAAGAAACCAATAGCAATTTGCCTCAGGGAAAAGGCACCGTAGGAGAATAACTCGTAATTCGTCATTTGCCATATTATATATTTACTGTAGTTCATGAGTTCCGAAGCATTACACAAAGCTATCATTTGTTCACCTGACAAGTATTTAAGTGGCGGGCACTAGGGACACAAGAGTGAACAAAAATCCACAGAGCTCCTTCCCTCACAGAGCCTGGGGTTGAACCAGGAGGGCTGAAAGGATCCGATAATAAGGGAAAGGGCAGCTGGGTGACCAGGAGGAGACCCATGTGCACACATAGGAGGAGCCTAGGGAAGCAGGGTTGCCTTGGCCGGGAGAGCGTCAGAAAGGCTGCCCTGAATAGGGGGCGCTTGAGCTGAGACTGAGAAGGTAACGAGGCAGGGGGTAAAGCTGACCCGAGAGGGTGGCCCGTGAGTGGAGTGAAGGGAAACCCTAGGTCTCCAAATTACTGTTGAGCTGCTGCATTTACCAGTGACGGCTCTTGTCTAACTTTTGGGCTTCTTGTTTTGTGAGGTTATACTTTCCTCTTTGTTTAAGCCCACTTGGGTTGGGGTCTGCTGCAGCCAAAAGCAGATACTGAGCTCACCACCCTGTGAGGTAAAGAGGAGACCTCACCACGCTCTGGGGAAGCTAACGGCAAGGAAGGGTTTTCCAGCACCCGGATAAGAGCCCTAGCATGTGCGTTTGAGGATGGCTTCCACAGCCAGGCCACGCAGATTCATTTCCTGGCTTTGGGACGGTGTCCTCTCTCTGCCTCAGTTTTCTCATCTGTAAAATAGGATAATAATAGCATCTGCCTCCGTCTCCAAGACCCTTCACAATTTGACCAACTGCCTCCCTTTTCAGCCTTTACTCTGAACCCACTTTCCTGTGCCCTCTGCCAGCTCCTACCTGGGTCACCCATGATTCCCTCCACTGGCTCATGTTTTTCTCTTCTCTGCCTTTGCTCAAGGCATTTTCTCTCCCCAGAATAACTGTCGTCCACCTCCTATTGAAATCCAACCCATCCATCCCCAAACTGATTCAAATTCCACCTCCGAAAGCCTTCCTCAATTACCCCTAGCCATCTCTGCTCCCTCCGGCCTCCCTACTATGCACTGGGTCAGGTTTCTTGTCATTTCTCGTCTCTCGCTTTCTTGGGGGTTATAGGCACATGTGATTCTTCCCTCTGCTTAAATGTGATGTTATGGAAGGCAAGGGCCATGTGCATCATCGTCGTCTCCCCCCAGATCCCAGGCGCTCGAATCTGATGCCAATTGTGGTATGTTTTCCCTGTGAAAATAAAATAAATTTGCTGGTTTGTACCCGGCTCTGCATATCGTAGCTGAGCCAATCCAGCCCCTAAGGTATTCTGCCTCCCAACTCAGTGTCCCAAACATTACTGCAGATGATTCCCCCAGTTTGTGATGAGAAAAAGGCAGGCAGTGGCTCTGGGGACGGTCAAGGACTACATGCATGTTAATTACTACCGTCATCATCATCATCATCCCTGCGTCCGTGGCTGGCACGGTCTCCACCACTCCTGGCCTGACCCCATCTCGTGTGACCCAACGCCCTCTTGGCCTCATTTCTCACCTGCCCTGCATTCCTCGTCACTGGACCGTGAGCAGTGGATAAAGATCAGATGTGAAAAGTGACTGGTACATGAATGGAAGCTACACTGCTCATTTTCTAGCTGAGAAAAGTAAGCTTCGTCTGAAGGTGCACCGCGCCCCCTGCTCCCCACCCCCCACGACACCAAGTTCCCTCCCCCCTTGGCCTGGCCTCTGCAAACCCGGGCCGTGCCTGATGGGGCTGGACTTTCCACCGATAGCAGCCCCATCCCACTCTCTCTTTTGCCACCACTGCGAATGGTTGGTGAAGCATCTTATCATGGTATATCCAGTTAATGACTCAAAGGAAACCAAAGTATAGAGGCATTTTTTTTTTCTTTGATCATTTGATTTCAATCGGGAGAAAACCAACAAACGAAAACAGTTCCTCCGAGAACCTCTGGGTTGCTCCCTGATTAAAAATCACGGCTGGTTTCCGACAATGCCATTATTATTCCTCCATGTGTGTGAACTGTAGAACACAATTTAGAACCAGAAATTTAAAAGCTAGCTTGAGGGCACAGAGAGGGTCAATACCAGAGTGGAATCAGCACTCAGGACAAAAGGCTGACTGTAGACAGCGCCCTGCTAGGAAGGAGGTTCCCAGGCGACCCATCTGCTGGGCAGGAGGCCAGGCCCCTGGAAACAGAGGCATCGGCACACTACCAGCCTGGGAGGGGGGGGCCACTTCTAACACGTCTGCGGGTGGAGCCACGTGTGGATCTCCCTGTATAGTCGACCCTGTGTAGTGCTGCCCGACTGCCCTCTTCCTGTTACCTCTTCTGTCAGCCCTCCTGGCAAATATCTGAAATAGAAGACAGGAAGTCTCTACCGGTGGGTGATATTAACAGCTTTAATTAACATTAAACAACAGGAAGTCAGTGGTTGATATTTGAAGTTGGCAAACGTCTTTGCAACAATGCTGCCAGATTTTCCATCTTGCGGGCACCTGGAAGCTGGCTTTTCTGTGGCTGAAGCTTTGGAGAGACTTTCCGTCTAGCTCCTTCCATGTTGCAGCTCGCCTTCTCGGTTCTCGTGGCTCCCGGGGATGGGGGGGGGTGGTGCTTTGTCCTCACCGCCAACCTCCCTGGGCTGGGCTCCAACCACTGCATTCAGGCTGCTTCGGGGCTCGTGGACCTGCCCTGCTTGCTCTCAAGCCTTAGTCGTCTTCTCCCCCGTGCCCCGGGCGACGGCCACAGATGCACATGACGTTTTGCTGTCGCTAACATTTCTTTCTGCCCTGCCCCCCGCCAGATACCTCCCATTTTTGTCTTTGCTATATTCAGAAGCCTTCTTTGCTCCATTAAACCAGAGTCCTCTCTCTGTGACACGTGCCACAGTCAATAGTTCCACGTTTCCTCCTTGGGGTTTGCTGCAATGTTTGGTCTGTGAACGCTTGCAGGTGATACTATCAGATGCACGACTAACACACGACTCTTGTTTCTCATTCGCACTGGAAAAGCGGTGCGACGATCACACATCTGAATATTGAATATGAGCTGCACAGCTTAGACAGAGGCATTGCTACCTATCCGCACACACACGTTTGTTAATATGTGTGTATTTATTTGACATCGGAAATAAGGCTTTCTATACATTTATCTCGAAACCCCTAACTTCCGGCTCCTGCTAGGTCCTGAAGCCGGTGTGGCCTGGGATTAATTCTAAATTTTAAATTCTGATTTCTAAATTCCCCAGTGGGCCATTCAACTTGTGACCCAGGCTGGGGCTGCAGCTCCCATACAGGTGTGATTCACCGTGCTGGAATCTCGCCTCGGTCTGTACGCCTGGCACCTGATGAAAGGGCAGCACTGGCTCCTTTAGAAAAGGTCACCCGTGCCAGGGAGCCTTAAATTCTTGCGTGCCAGGTCCACGGCTCTCCTCTAATTGGCCCTGTTACACCATAAGCACCTACCCGCGGCTGTACTGTGCAAGTGGCCCACGCACATCCCCAAATTACACTTTTGCTAGAACAAAGGAAACAGTGAATTGCAGAGTTCACAAATTTCTCCTCTAATTGTGCCACACCCGGAACACCAGAACTGACAAAACCACCAGAGAGACGAGAGGCTCAGGTGACGTGGAGGCACCGAGGGACTTCCAGAGCCGGTCGAAGTTGAAAGCCGAGAAGGAGAGCTGACCTCTGGCTGTTGGGCCAATTAGCCCAAAGTACCGTCCCCCAGACGCCCCGCTGCCTCCTCTGTCTGGTGTCTTTCCTGGGTCACGCTGGCTCACAACTCGGCCTTGGGGATGCAATCCAGTTAAGTGTGACTGTTTGAAAGGACACGGATCCAAAGCATCAAGTGAACAGACAGTGTCACTTAGTTAAGTGTCTGTGGCTCAGCTGTGTGGCTGCTTTGGCTCCCGTAACAGATGTCTAAGACTTTCATCTGAAGTTCCTGATCCATTGTCAGTCCATTACAAGAAATCTGGGCGCCAATAAGAATGCACTGGAAAATCTTGGCTCAGGAGATAGAGGCAAACAAGACGCAGCACCACGAGATGGATGGGATCCTTTTCTGCACTTTACTGAGCCAGGAGGGCTCATTCTTCCTCCTCAGCAAGGTCTGCAAAATGCCGTGAGGGCTGGGAGCAGGGCCATTGAAACCACAGACCTCTGTCCTATCCCTTTCTCCCCTGAAATGACCCCTTCACTCTCGATCAAAACACCCCGCCTCCATTCTCCCGGCGGAAGACCCCCCCCGCTTCTCTGGCAGTGACCCTCTGGTCTGCAGGCACACAGGCAATTTCCAATTTCGTATCCCTGACCAATGGGGCATAAAACTCAAACACACAGTCGGGGCGGGGGAGGGCTCCCAGAGAGCCACGCATTTCAAGTTGTCAACCAAATAGACCGAGAAATATTGAGGGAAAAGGAGGACGGAGCAAGTGTGCTGTGGCTAGCGGAGGTTGTCAAGGGTTCACGGGAACTGCCAGCAGGCAGCGTTCCCCTCATAATGTCTTTGACCGTGCTGTGGTTGTGGCCGGCCACTCTGGACCCTGTTTGCTACGAGCCTCCCCACGGGCGCTCGGGAAGTTTCTGAGGCTCTCGTCACAGAAAGGAGGGAGGACAAAGCTGGTGCGCTGGGCTGAATGTTTGCATCTCCCTCAAATTCCTATGTTGAATGGTATTTGGAGATGGGCCTTTGGGGAGATGGTTAGGGTAAGGTGAGGTGAGGTCACGAGGCTAGGACCCCTGTGACGGGAATCGATGTCCTTATAAAAAGAGGAAGAGACACAAAATTCCACCTCATTCCTCTGCCTTCCTCCCTCCTTCCTCCTTTGCATGCAGGAGCTAAGGAGAGGCCATGCGAGGACATAATGAGAAGGCAGTTGACTCACCATGACACTGACTCTGCCCGCACCTTGACTGGAGTCCTCCCAGTGTCAAGAACTGTGAGAAATAAATGTGTGTTGTTCAAACTTCCCCTTCTGTGATCATTGTGTCGTAGCAGCCTGATCGCAGGCAGCCGGGTTTTGAGTCTTTCCCACCACCCGCCATTCCTCTCTTCTAAAACCTTCCATTTGATGTGGGGAGTTTTCTCTGCACCTGGCAGGTAGGCGGGCAGTGGCTGCCTGGTGAGCCGAGAAGGACACACCAGAGCCGTCACAGCCGTCGTGGGGCTCAGTCGCAGGCCCAACCATAAGGGTGCCCCGTTGTGGGAAGCCCCAAGTGAGGCGCACCGACCACCAGCCCGGTCCTGCTCTCTGTGAGTCTTCCTTATGGATGGAGGGAAACTGGCTTTATTCTGCCCCAGGCACAGTCTCGCCCTGATGTGACCTACTGAACAGGAGTTGAGCTCTGATCATCGTCTCAAGAAGATTCAACAATGTACAAGTATTTTCTTGTACCATTAGACCTCTAAAGACAGGGCAACCACCCTGGTTAGCTAATTTATAAAGAGCCTCTTTAATCCTCATGCCTTGATCGGTGAGAACAGAGTAAATGGGTGAAAAAGTCACTGAAATTTGAGTAAGTTCATTCTTACCAAACTTGAGAAGATGTGGTTCAAGATTCTGGCCGTGGAAGGAACGGCGCTGCTGATATAAGTGATTTCGATTCAGCATACCTACCGCAGAGTCAACCGACGTCAAGTTAGCAGGAAAAGAGGAGGTCTTGCCAAGGGGTCCTGGGGACGATGTTATTTGGGGCCAAGCAAATGCCACTTTCTGAGAGTCCATAGGCTTTTAAGTATAAAGCCAGTGTATGAAAATAAGTCAATAATGGAACAGTTTAATTCTAGGTGACAAAGCAATGTTTGAGAATGTACAAAGGGCGAGGGCATCTGGCCATATGTTTTCAAAGCATTTGTGCCTCTCACATCGGGGCAGCAGTCTCTAGATGCTTGGCCATCTCAACAAGAAATAGGACCATGGGTCACATAGGGAGAGTCTGATGGCCATGGCTGGGCCACTTCATGTTGGGCTTCCTTTTGGCATTTTCTCTTTGTCTTTCTTTGTTCCTTTTCTGTTATAAGACACGTGTTTCATAAGATGTCTTGACATGTCTTTGGGATGACACTTGGAAAGCATGAAGAGATGGGTGGATGGACCATCACATGGATGGAAAGATGAACGGGTTGGAGATAATGCTGGAGATTTAGGCGGCGAGGGAAAGAGTGCACGCTGTCTGGCTGCTGACGAGGGAGATCAAAGAAAAACTAGGAGGCCAACTGAGGCTGAGGACTCAACTAAGGGTAGAGAAAACGGTCACAAACCCTGTGGTGGCAACGCCCAGAACACGTTACCTTTGACAATTGTGTAAAAAGGAAATAGAGAAGATTTGAGGTGCTATTATTTAAAATTATTATTTATTTTGAGAGAGAGGGAGAGAGAGAGAGAGGGAGCGGGGGAGGGCCAGAGAGGGAGGGAGAGAGAGAATCCCAAGCAGGCTCTATGCTGTCAGCACAGGAGGGGCTTTTTTTTTTTTTTAACTAGAGGCTATAAAGGTAATCTGCCACTCTATTTCCATGGAAATTTGTTTTTGCAAAATAAGAAAACAAGCACTCTGTATATCAGTATTAAACTGAAAATTTGGCTTTCAGATTCACCTTTTCAAGTTCTCAGAGGTATGGGGCCAAGGGATAAATTCCAAATGGTAAGTCATTATGACTACACCCTGGGTCCCTGCACCCCTTCCCTCAACTCTGATTCCTTAGTTATCAAGGTCGGCCCTGACCCTCTCACTGCCCTCTCTAGCCAGGCTACTCAAGACTTCCCTATCATCTTATTGTTAATTAATCCCTAGGAAATGGTGGGTTTCTAGCATTCATAATTAGCACCAGGCATTTTGCAGGAGCGTGAGATTGAGAGACAATGAGGCACCGCTAAGTGAAACAATGCTGAATCACAGCAAAATTCCAGGGGGACGCATGTCTCATCCACCTCCCTGCCAGGCAATAGGTCGTGATTGGTGTCACTCTCCTGCCCCCTCAACTATCCGCACTTGCCCATTATGGCAGCGCAACAAGAGCTGCGTCATCAGGTGAAGTCACGGAGGGCCTTGCTATCCTGAGCTCCCGAAAGCCAGCAGACATGGGCGAATTTTCATCAGGTGCCTCCTACAGGGAGGGTCTCACTACTTCAGTTTTGTTTCCCTTTCACAGGAAGAGAACAGGTATAATTTGGACCCTAAGTCATTAAAAATCAATCATCTTCTGCTGCAGGAACATCTCCCCCTCCCCGGTGGAAGGATGCATTCCAACTCTGAAATGAGATTCACAGTCTACATGCAGGAACGGTGAGCCGTTCGAGCCGGGTTTTTGATTCTGTCTGGGAATGTGTGGGTTTTAAAGCGATGAAAAGTGACAAAAAGATGTTGGGTTTGGCTGAACGGAAGCTTTGAGTTGGTCTGGTGTCTTTCTCTCTTTCTTCCTCTCCCAGTGAAACTGCCACCCTTTGAATTTTGCCTCGCGACTGGAGAGCTAGCAGCGCACGCTGATTTCGACATCAAGAAGTTGTTTGCCTAATAGGAGTGAACTGATTGAAGTTGAGGAGAGATGAGTAGAGAGGCGTGATAAAAATTCATGCTGCGTAGCCCAGGAAAATCTGCTTCCACTGAAGATAAACACCTCTGAGATGTGGTTCCCTGTTCCCTGCACCTCCTTACCCCCGGCTTCCTTGCCTAGCCTTGATCATCTCTCTTCTCATTAGCTGCCAACTGCTTATGTATTTTTTTCTCACCTCCGAATATCCAAGGATGCCCTGCTGCCCCTCTCTCCATTCTTTAATTTAATTTTAATTCTGTCTGATCACATTTGCATACCTGTCTCTTTTCCTTCTCTTATGAGATGGAATTATTTAAGCCCCAAGTGCTTTTTCTCTGGGATGCACTTTGGGGCTGGGCACACTCCAAAATACTTTGAAGAAAGCCACTTTGCACTCTGCACTGGTAAGCAAGTGTGGGCAAGCTCTTCCCAAGAAGAAGCTAGTTGTTATGCACAAAGGCCACCTCAGCATCCTGGCAGGGAAGCCAAAAGACTAAAAGGGGTCAAACATACTTACTTGAAGGGAATGGAAAACGGCTCATCAAGTTTTCAACTAGCTCTGGAGCCTGAAGGAATCAAAACCAAGCTTGTTCATTCATTCCCAAACTTTTGTTGATCACTGTCTATGTGCCTAGCTCCGTATTAGATGTTTAAAACACTGAGGTGACCATGTATGCGCCTTTGATCTCCAAGATTTCATAATATGGCGGGTAGGGCAAAGCAGCTGAATACAACTATGTCCAGTAGAAAAGAATCTCTATAGTTTTTTAAGGGGCTCATCTTCTCCCTAACGTAATGGTCTATTTCCAGTAATGCAGTCAATGTTTGATGGCAATACTAGCAAAATAAATAAATTCAGCTTGCTTTCCTAAATTCCCAATGCTACTGAGAGGATCAACCAGTAGAAAATTGGAGACCTAGTAATTTCAACCTACCTACTAGCATCCATGATATTCAGCTAGTACAACCACCATGGCTATACTGGTTGTTAAAATACTGACACACTTCCCAAGCCATGACCTTGAGCCCCAGAGCCTGAACTGCCATAGTGTCCTTGTGTCCTTAGCCTGGACTGTGGAACCACTCTGCCTCTGCTCTGGGACCTCTGAACCTTCCTGTGATCCAGATGGCTTGGGCCTCTGGGATCTGGCTCCAATGCTATGAACAGCAATCATTCTGGGGCACCTGAGTGGCTCAGTTGGTAAGCATCCGACTCTTCATTTCAGCTCAGGTCATGATCTCACGGTTCATGAGTTCGAGGCCCACATCAGGCGCTGCACCAGCAGTGTGGAGCCTGCTTGGTATTCTCTCTCTCCCCCTCTCTCTCTGCCCCTCCCCAGCTCTCTCTCTCTCTCTCTCTCTCTCTCTCTCTCTCAAATAAAGAGTTAAACATTTAAAAGAAAACCAGCAATCATTCTGAGTAGCAAATACCTATATCCTATTGGTTGTTAGACATTTTTATAATCACCCTGTTTATATATTATTATACACAAATAGCAGAAACAGGAATAGATAGTTACGTCAAATAAAGACAATGGTTGTTTGAAACTTGGCAAAGTGCAAAGGTAACAATACTAGGAAGTTGGAGATACATGGTCATGAAATAAGCAGCACCGTAAAAGCATCACTTGCTCCCCAGAGTATGTGTCCAAGTCAACTATCATTCTGTTTCTTAAATGGTACATATTAAAGGTCGCTGAAGTTATGGACTAGGCATTACTCTTACCTCTACTGACCAAGAAAGTTAATAAATTCTATCAAACATATGTTTCTCACAAGACACATTGTCATTCTTGTTCTTGGCCATCGGTGTTGATTCAGCCCTTCCGGAAACCCCTCAAATGCTAATCTCTGTGACTTTCCTACACAGGCTGTATGTGCTTCACTCCTTGTATGTGCTCACACACTGCTGGAAAAACTATGACACCCTATGACGGAAAGATAGCTTTTTACAAATATATTATTTATTTTCCTTATTATTCATATTAAATTGTATGCCTCTATATTTTGAAGGATACCTACATCCAAAGCTCCAGAATAGCATCAAGAACTTTTCAACAAGGATATAAGAAGCTACCCTGTGTCAGGGTGTGTTCGGAGCGCTTTGTAAATGTTATTTAACACCCACCACAACCTGCTGAGATGGGCATTAACTTCCCCATTATCTTTCAGGGGGACCTGAGAGATGAAAATTTTATGTCTCCTTTATACTTGACCTCTGAAGCCGGGCATCACCCCCCTCGCCTTAAAACTCTTTCTTCCCTTCCTTCCTCAGTACCACCCCTGGTTCCTCTTCTCTCTGTGCATTTATTCTGGGTTCCTTTTCTGAAGGAAAAAGTGCCGGTGGCCCCAGAGTTTTCTCCTTAGACCTTACCTTGCTGTGGGTTCATCTCTCTCCCATTCCTCAAACATTTATGGGAAACCTCACCCTCATTAAATATAAATATATAATCATGCCATGGAGCTACTCATCATCCTTCAGTTCTCCCATTTTCCATAGAGGAAGGCCTGAGCTCCTCGGTGAGGTAGGTAGTTCGTCACGATCCCTCTCAGAGAGAGCAGAGGCCCAGTGGTAGGTCTGGCTTGGGGTGTGGTTTTCCTGGGGCCAGGATCGGGCAAAATGACACTGGCCGGCACTTGCCCAATGACAACAGAGCCACAACTTACAAAGGGCAATGGGAGAAGCCGTGACTGTCCCAAAGAAGCATCCGTCCGAAAGGGAGCGGGCACTGGCAAGAAGACATGCTCCAGGGAGACGGAAAATGTCAAAGAGACGGAGTCTGGACATGTTTTCTGAGCTTAAGAGGCAGTGGTCATCTGATATTTGATCAGGAGCCTGGAGGCCTAGGGATGGGCAGAAGAGGAGCCTTTAACAGTCTCCCTTAGAAGACACAAGGGAAGGTATGAATATCTAGTGACCACCAAGTAGGTGCCAACTGTCGCACAAACCACTTCAGGTAACGCATGCATTCTCACCGCGGCTGTGAGGTAAGCATTTTTATCATCATGTTATAAGTAAGAAAAAGAGGCCCAGAGGGCAGGGCACCCAAGCCCTTTTACCATAGGACCCTGTGCTATCAAATTTATCTCCCATTTCTTCCTGTAAAACCAACCATTACCCAGTGTTCTCCCTCGAGGGACTCATCCCGAAACATGCTGAACATTTACTCACTGCTCTGCCTTTGCCCAGTCTGTGATGGTTAATTTTATGTGTCAACTTGACTGGTCCATGGGGTGCCCAGATATTTGGTCAAATATTATCCTGAGTGTGTCTGTGAGAGTGTTTTTGGATGAAATGAACATTAAAATTGGTAGACTGAGTAAGGCAGATTGCTCTCCTGAATGTGGGTGGGCCTTATCCAATCAGTTGAAAACCTGACTAGAACAAAGGGCTGACATTCCCTGGAAGGAGAGGAAATTCTTCCTGGTTGACTCCCTTACGATTGGGACATCAGCTTTTTCCCCTGCAACTGGAACAGTGGCAATTCCTGAGTCCCAAGCCTGCCAGCCTTTGGCCTAGAACTTACAGCACTGATTCTCCTGGTTCTCAGACCTTCAGACTTGAGCTAGAACTACACCATTGGCTCTCCTGGGTCTCCAGCTTGCTGACTCACCTTACAGATCTTGGGACTTGTCAGCCTCCATAATTGGACAAGCCAATTCCTTATAATAAATCCCTTTATCTATCTATCTATCTATCTATCTATCTATCTATCTATCTATAAAAGTATATATGTGTATAAAAAAGTATATATATGTATAAAAGTATATATATATATGCATATATATAGTACACACACACACACACACACACACACATACACACACACATCCTACTGGTTCTGTTTCCTTGGAGAACCCTAACACGTGAGCTGCTCCTCTTACTCATAATCCTTTCCTCCACACCTCTATCCTTGTCCCATCTACTTAGTGAAATGCCCTTTCTCCATGAAGGAACACCTCTGAGGTTACCTTTCCTGTGAAGCCTCACCTGTGATCCTCCCAGCCCTCCTCCTACTCCTCTCACCCACAGGCAAGATTAATTCCTTCCCTCCTCTCCACTTTCACACTGAGTTTGCTTGCTTCTACTTTCTTCTCTCTCTACCTTTTTCTCACCATGTGGTCTTTGTGCTTTAGAGTTTGGTGGGTGTGTGGACCCACAATATTTCCAGCTTCTTGTGTCTCTGGACCCTCTGATGCCTGACATAGTGACTGAATTGAATAAAGATTGGTTGAGTGAAAAATCTCACTTCCCTTGAAACATCACAAAATACGTATTGGCAGTAATAGGCTCTATCGTCACAAAGGAAGGTCCAGGCAAAAAGCAGGGTTCGAGGGGCGCCTGGGTGACTCAGATGGTTAAGCCTCTGACTCTTGATCTCAGCTCAGGTCATGATCTCAGGGTTCGTGCATTCGATCTCTACATCAGGCTCCATGCTGACAGCACAGAGCCTGCTTGGGATCTTCTCTCTCCCTCTCTCTCTGCCCCTCCCCTCCCCTCGTGCTCTCTCTCTGTCAAAATAAATAAACTTTTTTTTAAAGCAGGGTTCAAGTGAATGCTTTTACTAGCATCGCTAATATGTGATAAAAGCCCTATTATAGATGAAGAGAGTACTAGAAACCGAAAAAATATTTTTTTAAACAAAGGTGCAACTAACAGAAAAGATTTTTTTTTTTTTGTCAGAAACTTCCAACTTTCTCATCTTTAACCCCTGGAGGAGGCTTCCTCTCTGTCATGCAATACTGGTTATTCAAGTGTGTGCATCATTTATATACATGTTCTGGTGACATTCTCTATATTGTTGAGCACAGGTTTCCTAAGTGGAGTATACTCTCTGCTATTAAGGGAAACTGTCAGGCAATTTAAGCAGAAAATGTGACCTCGTAAAATGCTGACCCTTCAGAAGCTGTCATCTCATGGTGACTGCTTCTCAGAGTACAAATACTGTCAAAAACCCATCATATACCCTAAGAGAACTGAAAGAAGCAAAAGGAGAAAATGCATCCTTCACTGGAAATCTGATTCTAGGATACGGGTTTGAAGAGTTTGCATACAATATGTTCCCCTCCCCCAAACTAATGTTTGAATCGTAACTAGCATCCGGGACTTTCCAAACCTGCCAGAGACTTTGAGAGATGATGTAATCCAACAGCCACCTTTACAGATGAGGGAAACTGAGAACAGGGTCAGAAGCTCTTCAAGCCAGAGAGTATTTCAGTGGGTAGAATAACAGCCCAAGCATTATAGATATCTGACCATGGGTCTGCCTGCCGTATCTAACTGCCAAGGTCTTGTTGTTGGTGTAATAAAAATGGTGCACGAAGATGGAACATATGTATCACTTTTGGTAAATGAGGACAAAGAGTGAGGGTTTAAAAGAGCTGGAATAAAAGGCCCCACATTAAAAAGATGCTGAAATGTGGAACAACATAACTGAGTGGAAGAGGAGGTCCCTACATGCCCCTGGGGAGGACTCAAGTCCCCCCCCCCCCCCCATCTAGTCCTCCCCATGTGCTGGCTGATACTCAAAACTTCCTCCTTGGAAGTTCATTCATTTGACTTGAGGTTGTGTTAAGATGCAAACCAGCACTGCTCCTGGGAGCTACAGCACAATCAGTCATGGTCACCAGTGACTTCCTTTGGAGAGAAGGGTCGGGGTCTCCCCTGTGAGCTGGTTCTGAGGCAGGGAGGGGAGGAGGGAAGAGGGGAAGCAGGTGTCTAATAACCCCATGAATTCTTTCTTATTTCTCCTGTTCCTGTCTGTGTTTTTTTTTTTAAATTTATTGTGTGTTCAGGTGAATCTTTTAAACAGCACAGACAATTATCTTTGCTCCGCATCATACACAATTTACATTCTCCAAATTGAAAAGCACAAAACCCTGATGGGTTTCTGCTCTAAACCACCCCAGTGGCAATAAATGTGTCTTTACAGCATTTTTTCTCTCTGCTGTCGGCGGCATTATCATAAGTTTGGTAATATCATCAGTGCATGTGTGTCACTCAAAGGGTATCATCATGCTGGGGTGCCATGTGGGAATTTGTTCCAGTGGATAGAATGGCCACCTATGAGCCTGAAAAAGGGAGGTCGGTTTCCCAAGCCATGGGTGGAACAGGTTGTGGCTTCAGAAAGAGAAAAACCTGCAGACTGTTTCCTCTTGTGTTTGGCTCCGGGGCTAAGTAGTGAAGAACACAGAATGAGCTGGTGAAATGGCAGAGGAGACGGGTACAAGAGGCAGGAATGGCCGGATGAAGACTCAGACATGGAAACTAACATAGACGTTGTACTTGACTAAACTGCAGTCACCCTCCTCTAGGCCTTGACATCCAGGGTGGGTCTTCATGCCCTCTGTGGAGGACATCACCCTGCATGGTGTCTGCATCGCCCAGTTGGAGGGAGCAAGAATCCGGTCAAGCTGGTTTAGACAGAATCCCCACCCTCCATATCTGATCAAATTTCTCATCCCTCTCCACCCCCAGGTGATGTCTGATAACCCTGGCCTCCCATGCCTGTACCTTCTCTTAGTAATTTCCCACCCACTGACCCCCACCCTGCCCCTTGGCTCTCGATCCTCACTTGCCCGCACCATATTCAGAATGGAGCCCAGTTCCATTTTCCCTGAGTCTCTTTTCCCCTATTGCCTTAGGTCTTAATAAAAACATGTATTTACTGTTTTAACTACCGTCTGACCCTAAAAGTTTCTTTGAACCATGCAGGGTTGTTCCTTCATTTTACTGAGTCCTGGAGAAACTGCTGGTGGTTGGTTGGATTTTGGTGGCAGAGAAGGGGAGGGAACCCAAGGTCCCCGCAAGGTTCATTTCTGGGGTGACTTGGGGAATGGTGTTCACCGTGGACAGATATAAGCTTACACTGAAACAGAAAGACAGCAAATACGTGTGTCCAAAAACAACAGGAAGAAGCATAAAGATCATGCTTTGGAAGAGGACGGCAACCATAGAACCAAAATTCTCAGTAAGCAAGAAAGCCATGGGGAACTAGGATTCGAATCTAATTCTATCACTGATTTACTGAGTTGCTTCGGAAGAGTCACTTAATTAACCTCCCCCAGATCCAACTCATCATTCTCTTCTTTAGATCAAGATAATGTATACAATTAACTAATGTTCCTGGAGTTAAAAAATGAATTCTATTTACAGGTCACGGAGGGACTGTGTCCAGTTCTGAGCACTGCTCTGAGACATTGTCCCCCAGGTTCAGGGGGAGGGTGCCAGCAATAATGACACCCACTTGTCTTGTGTTAGGCCCTCTTTTACGTACACAAGTGATTAGTACGTTATGACAAGGCTATTTTTCAGATCCAGTTACTAGTTTAGTAGTTTATTAGTTTAGCAATTGTATCTGCAAAATGTGTCTTTACTCCTACCATGTGTGGAAACTGAAGCACAGAGAGGTCAGGTAACATACCCAGGGTCACAAAGCTGATGGTTGGCAGAACTGGGATTTGACCTTCTGCTGCCTGGGCCCAGAACACAGGCTCTCCGTCTGTCACTATGCTGCCCTGAGAGACAAAAACTGATCCAAAACACTGGGGATTGTGTTCACCTTCCGTAGAGGCAAGGACTTAAGGTCTCTGACACGGGATTAGTAGCATTTTCATTTTGGAATAAGAGTGGGCTTATTCTGTACGGAGTCTAATAAAATAGGATCAGTGGCTTTGGGGCACTTGAAAGCAGATTTCAGACAAAACTGAGAATATTTTCCCAACAATAAGGTGTAGAAACAAGACAATCATCTCAACAGGTGTGGTGGTTAAGAGCTCTGCTATCTGGTGGCGTGACCTAGCCCCTCAGCTTTTGTGCCTCAGTTGCCTCCTCTCAGGAATGTGGCTAGGCGCGGGACCTATGTCTGAGAGCTGTTGTAAGGAGAGCTCTGCTATCTGGTGGCGTGACCTAGCCCCTCAGCTTTTGTGCCTCAGTTGCCTCCTCTCAGGAATGTGGCTAGGCGCGGGACCTATGTCTGAGAGCTGTTGTAAGGACCGAGTTGATAATAAGGAGGGTGTAAAGGTACTATGTTGACTGTGGCGGCTAGACCATCACGTGACAGCAATGATACAGGGAGAGAAAGATTCCTACAAAGTGTGGAAAAGAGTCAGGATGCGCATTTCTTAAGATCTGTGAGTCCAGTAACCTCAGGATACATTGCAATTCAATGCAACACACAGCAAAACAATGTCTTACATATGATCAGCGCCCTATTCAGTACCGCTGTTGACTCCTATCATGGCCATTATCCACATATGATGATGCGGTCACTATACCTGAGAATCCTAAAAATCTAGGGAGTAGCTGGCCCACATTGACTGGTCCTTAACCTCGCAGAACGCTTACTGATACCATTTATGACACAGTAAGACACTGTTAGATGTAATCCAGTCGCCAGCTACCTGCCTGCGTGCCCGACTTTCCCTGAGGCTGAACGTCAGCATCCGGCCATGTCTTAAACATTTTTGAATCACCTGGAACACCTCACACTGGCCAGGCACATGGCCAGGAAAAAATGAGTAGATTGATGAGT
The DNA here is from genome assembly GCF_018350215.1 of Panthera leo. Lineage (NCBI taxonomy): Eukaryota > Metazoa > Chordata > Mammalia > Carnivora > Felidae > Panthera > Panthera leo. Next base: position 12,800,223 of record NC_056685.1, read on the forward strand.
TGAAAATAAATATGTGGTTCGGTGATCCGTTAGGGCAAATCAGAGGGTAAGAGCTAAAGGTAATGCTAAATCACAGTAAATATAATCACTTATTTGCTTCAGAACCTTTTCAGGTTTGCAATTTCTGTTTTTATTTCATAAGCACGTGTGCACATGTCTTTATTGTAAGTGGCTTCAACACCTTTTTGGACACAGGTATAAATTATAAATAAATAAACAAAATGCCAAATAGGCCATTTCATTGAAAGATGGCCTGGATTTTGCACATTCGGGAGCCCTGGGACTTATTATCTTTGGAAAAGATACAAATTTGTCTTTCCTCATGCCAACCTGTGGCTGAAGGATGACTTATGAGCCAGGGTAGGTGAGAGTCTATAGGACAGGTAGGGGGTGAGACAGCCTAGGGCCAACTTCTGGAGCGGGGGATGGGGGGTGGGGGTGTCACTGTGTTCCAGAAGTAAGTCATTTGGCCATTTGGAGATGTTGGGGCCAAACCACATGTCCAGACCAGAGAGCCAGAGCTCAGTGCTAACATTGTGGGCTCTTTACACACATTGTCTGGGTTCACATTCTGGCTCCTCCCATGTAATCTTGGGACAGTTACTTAATTTTTCTGTGTCTGTTTTCTGGTCTGTAAAGGAGCTGATGGCCTAAATAATTCCTTCCTCAAGGTGTTTAAATAAAATTTAATTCTAATAAGTTCTCAGAAACCCTATCTGGAACAGTGCATGCTCTCAATCACATTGGGTATTATCATTCCCTTAAGAAGTACACCTTATATAAATGTGTATTATGCTAGTGGCACAATGTTATAGAGAAGGTGTTGAAGAAACTCAGACCACCATGCATTTGATGAGCATACATGCAATGTTTACCATTCTGGAGTCCGGGAGATGTAGTCAGATAATTGAAGAAAATAAAATATTGTAACTTCCCTTCCTCAATGAGCTCCGCAAGTTTACACGTCATGATTGTTTTATAGAAATTACCATCTTTCAACATAGTTGACCAAAGCTCACGGTCAAGAGTTAACCATGGCCTCAACCGGGAATTTTCCTTTACAAACAATGAATGGACAAAGGAGACATGCTCAGAGAGGTTAAGAATCAAGAGGAAACCTTTTTCTTTTTTTTTTTTTAAGAAGTAAGGGGGGAAAAAAAAGAAAAAAAATTTAAGAAATAAGGAAAATAACCCTGCGCTCCCCTGTTTCTGTGAGGACTTATAGATCCGGGAATGTTTGACTAAGATCTGGGTCAAGATCTTACAGTGTTAATGTGTTTCCTACATTATTAGAGTTTTACACTAAGAGTTTACTTCTCACATACATAGCCAGACATACGCAAATGCTCACATGCTTGTAATTACAACCAAGCTATAATATGGGATTACATACATATCACTGAAAATAAACCTAAATCACACACCAAAGCACAGAAAGACAAAATATGGATAAGGATGATTCTAGAAACCCATAAACATCATGAGCAGGTCAAAAGCTAAGTTCTTAAAACTTACCAAGCTGCACGTGTTTATAGCTTAAATGTGCTCTTTCACAGACCATTGCTTTCACAGAAAACTCACATCCCAGAAGAATTTTAATTGAAAAATAAGGCAGAATATTCATCAGGCAACTGGATGCCTCCCATAAGATGCGTAGTATTTCAATATTAATTATGCCAGAGGCACAAAAATATCCAGTGGGTTTAATCTACGTGTCTTTTAAATATTCCCCCTCATCACCTTAAATATGGAGTCAGCTCCGTTTACTACCCTCAGGAATGGCAGAGGAAGAAGGCATGTGCAGATGGTTAGCTTACATGCTTCCAGTCCCCAGGCGACATCCCATCCTAGCCAGCTCTCTTTCATTGAGGTCCTAGGTCCATACCGTTGACCATAAAAAGAAGTAGATGAAGGAGCAGAGGCTCCCAAAACATTTAATACATGGCCTCCACTGGTAAAAACCAACACCTGTGACCTAATGACAGAGAGTAGTATCAGCTTTATTGTCAGAGGATAACTAGGCTGGGATTTTCATTTACACCGCAAAGCTGAAGTAGACACATTCCTAGTTCATTTGTACACTTGCTTAATTTATTGCATGTGAATGGGGCAAGACTGTATTCATGTCCAGCCAGCAGACCTGTTTTTACTCCTTCCACCCTACCCCTGCTTTGGCCTCATCGACAGCTCCAAAAGCTTTCGCCAAGAACAATTTCTTTATTAATTAAAGACTGGGGGGCTCAGCCAACGATTTCTTTTTTCCTTTCCCCGCACATATTCACCCTCTTACATCTCATGCCTCGGAGAGCTATGGCACTCTATCACAGGTGGTTTCCTAGGAGATGTGCTCACAGCCAGGACCCCACACTACGCATTTCCATTTTCCTCCCCACCTCCTCTCCTAATAAGCTTGAGCTAGTGAAACAAGGTGAAACTACATCAGCACTTTTAAAAATTACTCTACAAATTACTCCACTGATTTCATACTCATTCATGGGGAAAAAAAATGTAATTGCAGACTATGGGCTTTTTTTAGACAAGTCTCAGTGTAGAATCATACCTAGTATCCTAAGTATAGGATTTGTCACAGGCGCGGGGATTTTACAGGCTGCTCAGAGGACTAAGACTGAGGTTACTGAAATACCTTGGCTTCCCAGTCCTAAGCTCCAGGGGTGGCTCTGGTAGTTTATTTGGTAGCATACATCTTGTGTCCACTGCAGGAGAACCAATATCTGATTGAAGGAACAGAACCTTCAATCATTTATGCTGTCTCTCAATGCACTAGGACTTGCCAGAAAATAAATCAATATGTAGCTAAACCAGGATATATTCATGTACTCTCATTAGAGAAGTCTAAAGATAGTATCTGGCTAGCATCTGGGTTGTGTCTATCAAGGGGACACCTGAGGACAAAGGTTCTCCTTCTGGACCCCCTTTATTAAGCATCATCTGCATTTGAGAATGGAGAGAAGAGGGAATCCAGTCTGGGAAGGGGTAAAGGTCAGGTGGTTCCATGCTCCATGAGCAATAGAGATCTTTACCCTACTCTCTGGCAGAGCCCCAGGAAGGAGACGTGATCCAAGGGAAAAATGTTAGCAAGGGCCTGCTGGGAATGCTGGACCTTGAGCACTAAGGGTCCAGACCATGGCAAAGATTTCTGGGCCCCACACGAGGAAGGAAAGCAGATAGATTCCACTTCTCCCATGCAGGCTTGACAGGAAGGAAGGAAAGCAGATAGATTCCACTTCTCCCATGCAGGCTTGACAGTGAGCAGTCAGTGGTGTCACGATGGATGGGAATGGCAAGGTCTGTACCCATTTTCCAGGCACTGCATGAGAAGAGTAATGAGATCGAGACTGAAGTCCCCACCCATCCAGAGGGGTGAAGACTTAGGCTCAAATTAACTCCATTTAAGGAATAGAGAAATAGACATTCTCTCACACCTGTTTGTAGATAGACTGAGATTCGCATGTGCTACAAAGATGCTAATGTTTGTATGCGTGTCCTTTTTTTAAAATGTTTATTTTTGAGAGAGAGAGAGAGAGAAAGAAAGAGACAGAGTACAAGTGGGGGAGGAGCAGAGAGAGAGAGAGGGAGACACAGAATCCGAAGCAGGCTTCAGGCTCTGAACTGTCAGCACAGAGCCTGACGTGGGACTTGAACCCACGAACCGCGAGATCATGACCTGAGCCGAAGTCGGACGCCTAGCTGACTGAGCCACCCAGGTGCCCCTTGTATGTGTCTCCTGAAAGACTTTTCTGATGAAGCCAGAAGACAGGGATGGTATGGACCACATGTGAGTGTTGGTCCTCACCTTCTGCACTCATGGCAGACATTCTTAATCCAATCATCATACTTTTCATTGTAAATTAAGTACACACACACACACACACACACACACATTCAATAAAATTAACCTTACGCACACACAGATGGAGTCACGGGAACTTCAACACAGGGCTTCAGGCAGCCACAGCAACCACTCGGAACTGATACAGAACAGGAACCCCATTTGCCTTTCCTTCCACAGGGTGAGGCCACGTCAGCGTGTAGAAGGTGGTCATTCATAAAGGTGGTTCCCAGCGTTAGTCATCTGAGAGGAGTGGAGGGTCATTAGACATGAAAACAGAGTTTGGGGGGCATGACTTCACGTTCGAGTTTCTCTCCCCTTCCACTAGCTCCGTGTCATAGGGAAGTACATTCCCAGGCTTGTTTGCTTTCCCAGTGGGAAGTGGTGAGGAAAGGCTGGAGGAAGACACCTTTCTCTCTGCTTCCTGTAGTGCTGCCTCCCTTGGGGGCTGTCACTTCCTCCAGGAGCTCAGCCCCTGCCAGGAAGTCCCTGCTGTGAGGCTGACTCCTGACAGATGGCAGGTAACCCCCACTCCCTCCTGTGTCCCTACAGCCTTCTGGGGGACAGTGAGTTCCTGCTGTCACTTCACCAACCCCCCTGCTGGGTCTCTTAGCTCTCCCAGCACCTGGGTCACCGATTCCCTGTCTGAAATGATCTGTGTTTGAAATTCTTGACTGGAGCCTGACTGAAACAGGAAATGACCCCAGATAGGCAGGGCCGACACGTTCTCTCTTGACCTCAAGCACTAGGGTACGGATGTCAAGAGCTTCTATCAGCTCTGGAAGAAGGGCAGGGCGGTGAAGAAGGAGGGCCTCTGAGAAAGAGAGGGGCAAAGAGTAGACCGCAGGAGGGCCGGAAGCTGGAGATGGAAAAATCACCCCTCCTAATAGAGATCACCATTGCAATTCTGTCTGCCTCCCTTTGCCGTCACTGAGACTTCAGAAAGTCAGATGGGACGATGCCAGCTGGGTCTCAGCTGTACCGCGAGGCTTGATTTCACTTCAGAAATGTGTGGACCTCTTTCGAGGGCAGCCTACTCCCAGGCTTCGAGTGCTGGCTTAACTTATTTTTACTGTAATTTTACTTACTTAAATGTGTACAGCCAGAAAAAAAAAATCCATTTGTGCTCAAGTTCTTACATAACTATTAAATCAAATTTGTAAATTAAATATATACATATGTGAAAAATCAAAATGAACACAATTGATTTAACCTGATGTGTGTGTGTGTGTGTGTGTGTGTGTGTGTGTAATCTGATGATATGTATGTACGTGTATATATAGATATATACGTCTTCTCTTTTTTTTTTACTGACACTAAACTGAATATGTTTCTGACTCCCATACAGTAGGTTCTTTTGAGTGTGGCATGCCTATATTATCACGTGCTGGATAAGGAGTCAATTCTCCTATCGTTTTCTTCCGGCTCAAACCTCTGCACAAACTTTAATAATCCAGGGTGATGCCCTTGGCCTACATTTGTCAGAACCACATCATTTATTACAAAGTAAATCTCTGCTCTTCCCTCATTAGCCTGAAAGAAATATGGTGGACAGTACAATCAGGGGCCAGTGCCCAGCTGTGAGGTGGTCATCAGATGCTGCCCACTTCTCTCCTACCCTTTGTGTTTTGAAGATTATTGTGTTAAAACCACAAAATAAAAATTCTTATAAAGGCCCCCTGAGAAACAGTACTAGCAATATTGTCCCTGAGGCCAGCCTAGTAGTGGTAGCAATAATCATGAATGATCCCACGGAAGAAAGACCACAAGGGAAGCGAAGGGAAGGGAAGCTCGAGGAATTAGCTGCCGTCCCTTTCCACGTGGAGATTCTCCTTTGTGTGACAGTCTTAAAAGATGTGGGCTTGGTTTTAGTAATAGTCTAAGAGGCTTTATGAAGTTTGCATGAGGAAAATAAAATCAGGTGATCCCTGATCCGGCCATATTGATGGATGCCATCCATTAATTAATTAATACATCAATTAATGACATATATCGATGTCATGAGCATCTCGATAATGCAGTGAGCATCAGGGAAGACACTGAGACATTGGAATGATACTGAAAGTATGTGTTTGTGGCACCTGGGTGGCCTAGTCGGTTAAACGTCAGACTCTCGGTCTCAGCTCAGGGCATGATCTCATGGTTGTGAGATCAAGTTCTGTATTGGACTCTGTGCTTACAGCACGGAGCCAGCTTGGGATTCTCTCTCTCCCTTTCTCTCTCTCTCTCTCTCTCTCTCTCTCTCTGCCCTTCCTCCACTTGGGTGCCCTCTCTCAAAATAAACTGAAAAAAAAAAAGTAAGTACACGTTTGAGTGGAACGATAGTGAATAGAGGTTTTGGAAGGAAGTGACCAAATTCACTCTTACTTTCATTCTCAGGATGCGATACAAGTGTAATAAATGCTCTGTGTGTAGACAGGACACTCACACTGCTCATTTTCTGGCATCCTTAATTGTGCACAGATACATATACCACAGAAGACAGAATTGTAGCACAGGGAAGTAAGACAAGTTTTAATAGTCATGGTCCCTGGAGGGCAATTTGGTCAATGTCAGGAGGCTCACACCTCACAGTCCAGCTGTCCCCCTCCCAGGTGGAGACTCTGGGGAAACACGTCTAAGAGGAGACACGTATAAGAATGGACACGGCAATATTGTTTGTAATGATTGAAGAGAGAGAGAGAGAGAGAGATGTTTACCCACAAGAGGACAGATATATGACTGACAGTATATTAATGCTCTGTTGTGCTCAACCAATTCCCCTGGGAGGAAAATGCATGAACTACAACTATGTACATTCATGCTGGTGATGCTCCCCCCTCCCCCACCCCACACAAACTGATGAGTGAGAAGAACTAGTTGCAGAAGATTCATACACTTAGAATACAAACACACAGGCACAAAATATTTGTAATAAAAATATAAAGAAGAGTATGAGATGATAAATTCAGGATAGATACTACCTCTGGGAGGGAAGTGGGGGGTGTGATTGTGGAAGGTACACAGGGGCTTCAACTCCATCAGCAGTTTTATTTCTTACACTGACTGATGTGTGTGTGTATATATATATATATATATATATATATATATATATATACACATATACATATATATACACACATATACATATATACATATATACACACATAAAACATATATACATATATATACACACACACAAACACATATAACATATATACATATATACCCACACACACATATATACACACACATATACACACACACACACACACACATATATATATACACACATATATATATACACACACACATATATATATATCGGTCTGTATTCTTTATGTGTTTTTGTGTACGTGAAATAAGTCATGATAAAGAAAACATCTTAATGAATCAGTCATCTCACATAAAACACAACTCTGCTTGGAAAAAACTTTAATGGAAACTTTGAAGCTTCCATAGACTCCGAGACATGCCTGGAACAAAGCTTGTAAACCTGAGTTCAAGCCTTGCCTGATGACCTCATTGGCTTTCTCCATCAAAAAGGCTTATTTACCCTCTTGTTATTCTATCAAGGCTCTCTATGTGAAAACATTAGTCTGGAAAGTAAAAGAAACTTTGCAGCAATCTGGATAACTGTTTTTCTTGAAGCAAATGTGCCCATGTTAAAGGAGTTGCTTTTATTGTTCTCGGCGGTTCATTTGTTTGATAGAGAAAAGGCTCCCAGGAGCAGAGTGAAGGAACATGTATATTTTCATCTGACAGAACTTACCACCCTTTGGGAGCCTTGGGGTTCAGGTCTGAAAGCTATAGCAAAGTCTAAACTGAATCTAAAACCAAGATGGAAAAAAAAAACTCCCCTGGGGTTCTTGAAAGAGTTTCCATACATCACACTCATGTCATAAGGGAGCATATGACAACTGTTCCAACACTGTGGGACATGGGTCTTGCGTAGAGTCTTTGGGCCTTCTCCATGGCTCCTTGTCTACCTCTGCATCCCAGTGGAACCTAAAACCTACTGCCATCTGGCCCATCCTTCATTCCTCTTCCAGAGGAACTTTGCCATCTGTATATTATAATCAGAATACCAAAACCACAAGATAAATTTGGGAGGCATTTGGTGTAGTAAAAGGAGGGAGTGTGAGATATTTGGCCAAACAAGGGTTCAGACCCTGCCTTTATCCCCTTTGTGGCCGCGGAACTTCCTTGGGAAAGTTACCTGACTTTTTTTGACCCTCAGTTTTCTCAGCATTACAATGGAGATGAAAACACTTAATTCGTGCACTAATCACAGTGGCTGGAACTCAGCAGATGACATCATCGTCCCCATCATTCTGAAGCCCAGCCAACACCAGCATCTACACACAACTCCTGCTACAGGTGAGCCCTGGTGCTCTGGCTGAGGTGAAGGCCACTTGATCCTATGCAACCGGAACCCACACATCTGTAGATGAATATTAGTCTTCTATGGCGTGGCACGCACAGGACATGAGGCCAATATTTAATGAATGAAATGTTAACTCTGCATTAAGCCAAACTTGCCATTTACATGGGACAAGCCTAAGGGCTTAATCCTTAGATGATGGTTTTGCCTTTTGAACAGTCATCCAGTGAACGCTGTGTGAATGATCTGTTGTAGCAGGTGCAATGTGTGTACAGGAGGTAATGGACGTGGCAGTGGAGACACAGGAAAAAGAGACATGAGTCTGCCCCTCAGGTCAGGGAAGGATTCATGGAAGAAGAGACAATCAGCTCTTAGAGACTATGGAATTTCCAGGCAGAGAAGGAGGAGAGCAGAATCCAGACGCAATACGCAGGACATCCAAAGGCACAGAGGCCAGGCAAGCCATGGGTTGTTGATGAAGCATCAGTAACGCTAGAGCATAACATCCCAGAAGGTGGTGGTAGCAGCAGAGATGGAATTGGGAGGCAGGGACCAATCAAGAAGGACCTGAGCGTCATACTAAGGGTAGAACTTTCTTCTCTGGCAATGGGAGCGGCTAGGGGAGAATTCTGCAAAGCAAAATTACATGACTAGGTTTGTGTTTTGGAACAGGGGCTCTATCAGCCATGAGTTGATGGATTGGAGGGGGTGAGTCTTGCTGGGAGACCAGAGGCCCAGCCAGGAGATTATGGGAAGAATCCAGTCCGAAGATGGCCACTTGCACCAACACTGTGATCATGCGGATGAAGGGGAAGGGGAAGGGGAAGGGGAAGGGGAAGGGGAAGGGGAAGGCACAAGATAGGGTGAAGAGAGGAAATAACATGACATGGAAACTGAAGACATATGAAGAGTCAGGGACAAGGGGAGGGGTGCAGAGACCCAGGTGTCTGACGTGGGCCTGGAGAGAGGGGTCTGTCACTCAGTGAGTTAATGGATCCAGAAAGAGGAGTAGCTTCTGGGGCATAACAAGGAGTCCAGGCTTAGAGTAAGTTAAATACGTCTCTGGGATATATCCCAGAGGGATATATCTCCTCTTATAACAGGGGCTGTTGAACACAACAACAAAAGCCAACAGGGACTCGGGTGTGTAGCCATGAAACTTGAGAGAGGTGTAGGCCAGGGGTGGAGAGTGTGGAGGCCTCACATAACAGTGGTCAGCAAGGCCAAGAACTTGGACCTTGTTACCCGAGGAGAGTGGAAGGAAATGCTCCCTCAGCTCACAATACCTTTACACAGAGCGCCTTGGTATCTGCAGCAACTGGTTCAGAAAATCCCTACGGGAATGCAACTGAAGGAGAAAAAGCTCTGAAACAATACGTGGAATGGAAGAGAGAGAGAGATTGAGAAACACTCAAAACCAGTGTTAAATTGACTGGGAAGAAAGTGTGGAAAACAACCAAGTTAACTGCTTAGAACTGCTCCGTTCCCCTGTATCCACATGTGCCCTCTGACCTGACCTTGTGTCTCTCCTGCACAATGGAAGCACTGAGCTAATTCATTCTTTGTGTGTGATCATCAGCTTTCACTGCAGAGGTCAAAGCGCTCGGGGTATTCATCTGACCAAATGTGCTTGTACCAGAGGTCCCGGGCTGTGCCAAAATCCAACTACAAAATAGCACTGGGGAGAGACTACATGGTCAAAATAAGCTATTAGGAGAGTGATAGCAATTTACCAGTATTAGACAAATCCCAGCTTTATGGCTTCTTTGGTTGTACCAATAAGTCAGGTAGAGCTGGCCTATCTAACATGGCAGCCAACTAACCATGTGTTTCTTTTTTTTTTTTTTTTATTTTTTTTAACCTTTATTTATTTTTGAGACAGAGAGAGACAGAGCATGAACAGGGGAGGGGCAGAGAGAGAGGGAGACACAGAATCTGAAACAGGCTCCAGGCTCTGAGCTGTCAGCACAGAGCCCGACTCGGGGCTCGAACTCACGGACCTTGAGATCATGACCTGAGCCGAAGCCGGATGCCTAACCAACTGAGCCACCCAGGCACCCCTTTATTTTTTTATTTTTTATTTTTTTAATTTTTTAACCATGTGTTTCTACTGAGCACTTGAAATGTGGCCAGTCTGAATTGAGACATGCTGTAAGGGCAACATGCACACCAGACTTTGAAGACAGTCTGAAAAAAAAAAGAACATAGAATATCTCACATTTTTTATATTGATTGCGTGAGGAGATGATAATAATGGATACATTTGGCTACATAAAATATATTATTAAAATTACATATGCCAGTGTCTTTTAACTTTTTCAATGTGGCTACTAGAAAAAGTAAAATTACACATGTGGCTCCCATTGTGATTTGAATTCTATTTCGACTGGCCAACACTGAGTTCTAGAACCTAAATAACCTTCACTCCTTAGCATATTCTAGGCATGTCGTAGGCACATACCAGGCTTCATTGTTTTACTTATTCCCCAAATTGAAAACAAAGCAATTCAGAGTAAATGTTCATCTCTTTCCAATCTACCAATGAGAAACCTGCCCAAGAGCTCTGTCTGAGAAGTATTCATGCTTTACTCAACCTATAAAGTAAAGACTTGCTTTATAGGTTGTAGGGTAATATCTAAATCCTGTGCTGTTCCTATCACATACACTCGTATTGGAATCAACTTCAGAAGCATCGATTTTGGAAGTGAATGACAGCTACACAAACATGCACACACACACACACACACACACACACACTCCATGTGTGAGTGTGCACATGCATGTGCACTAAATACGAATCTTTCACCAAAAATTTGTAGAGACTACAGAATCGTAGAAAGTCCTTGGGGTTATTTTAGTTCTCAAAGTTAATTGTCGGAATAAGGACTTTGGTCTTTATATAATTTCATAGTTTCCTATAGTTTCCTAAACTGGCTTCCCTACTCTTAAGTACAGTGTTTTATTTTGAAATCTGAGGAGAAATGACTACACTTTGGTTTCCCATTTAGGAAATATGTCCAAGTTCATGCTCTTTGTTTAAGATAAAGTAGACCTTCCAAGACTAAATAGGGTCCTCCTTCAGGCATTTTTATCCCTTTGAAGACACTCAGTTATTACCATTAAGGTAATTCCCTCTGAATATCAATGCGGAGTTAATTTACCCAATTGCTATCATCTTCCTGTATTAAAAGCATCACATTTAGTGAAAAGGAATGTGGCCTTTGGAAAAATCATTTTCTCCTGCTTGTAGCTTCTAGAGTGTGCACTCCCACCTTGTTTTCAAGAGAAAGTGATTGGGTTGCTTTGTCTTATTTGTGGACCCTTCAACACTTTTCCTTGTGTTTGTACAACGGTGACAGAAGGAAGCATTTATTGCCTGACACTCGATATGAGCAGTTAATAAATCCCCACTGGATGAAAAAGTAAATGAGATAGAAGAACTGCTGTGATGACTTTTCCCTTCCCAACAGCTTGGCTGCTCAGAGTTCTCTTCCTCCCCTGCTTGGGATGTAGCAAACAGATCTGACCAGAGCATGAAGGGAATTACCACGAATTAATCAACTCAATTTTTTTAGCCATCGGAAATCCTCGAAAATCCTCACGTCCTTCCCTCCCCTCCCTCAGTCATGTTATGCTTCACTCACCACACTCCTATCCCTTTTTAATTATACAACATGAGGTCGGTGGCTTAGGGACTCTCATCCATCTTCTTTTCACTAACTGAGTATCTCCCCCTGTAAGTACAGCTTGGCCTCCCAGCCCCTGGGAGTGGCCACCTGGGGTCCCTTTGATGAAGCCAGTGGCCCATGTATCTTCTCATTCCACAGGGCCATCCAGACGGCTTTCAACATGACTTCATAAAATCTTCTAGGTCAACAGAATTTTTTCTTGACACATGACAGAAAGGGCTTTGAACCAACCATGGCTTTGAAAGCCCAACAGTGGCCAGGCTGGCACTTGTGGTCTGTTCCCGGTTCTTTTATCTATTTGCTGGGGTGTGGAACAAGCCTTGCATCCTGAATTTACCCAGGCCTAGTCTTAGAGGCCCAAACTTTCATTGTTGGACAATGTATGAGCTGTTCCATCTGGAGAAGCCAAGAAGAGGCACCCTGGTGCCTGTGCCTTTTCCAGGTCCTCTTCTCCCAGGTAGATTATAACTATGATAGTGAAGATCACATGAGATGATGTATATTCAACTTTGCAAGACCCAAAGCACCAAAGGAAGATTGTTCTTTTACTAAGATGTCAGTTAGGAGATGGCCAAACCAAGGACCAAAAGAGAAAAGTAATTTTCTTAAGGTCCTGGAGAGGAAATCTTTGGCTTAGGCTGAGTCTATAATCCTTTCTTCTAAACCTTCTACCTACCATAATTATTTGTCATGAAAGGCTTTATTATAATGAGAGCTGATTCATGCTACAGAGGCATCTGTTTTATTCTGAGCTGAGTCTGCACCTGGACAGGTGAGGACCCAACTTCACAGGGGTCTTGCAGGAGGAGGAGCTCTCTCTCTGTGTCTCAGCTAACAGCATCATCTTGAAGACAGATGGCCTGCCTTCCCTACTTGGACTCATGACTATGACAATTCATTCCAAACATTTGTCATTCAACTTATATTTCTGCATATATCCATTTATGTATTTGCTCATACATTCATACTAGTAATAGCTAACTTTTATTGTGGTGTGCCAAGACCTCACAGGCATTAACACACTTACTTCTTGCAACAACACTTAATAGAAATCCTATTATTGTATGCCATTTTACACATGAAGAAACTGAGGCCCAGAAAAGTTATACCCTAGGAAGTGACAGAGCTAGGGTTTGAACCTGCGCAGTCTGTAGTCTGATTCAAACAAGGCTATGGTGCCTCGCACATCTCCTTTTCCAGACTCACCAAACAAATGGTCCTATAGTCCCTACCTTCCTTGGCACGGTTCACAGATGCCTTGCAAGGGGTTGTTTGAAAATGAATCAAGTTGTTTCCTGTTTGTATGCAACTGAGGTCAGTGGTTCAATAAATGCATTACAGTAGCTCTTTGTAAAGTAATCTGATGCGTGTCTCATAAACCTATTTCTGGTTATTGGCTTTATGGTAAAAATTCATGGCGCCATAAAAACATGGGATGTCTTAAAGGCTTCTGGCTTCTGAAGTTGGATCATCCTTAGCCGTCTCAGAGGTCTCCAGATTAGAAACCATATCAACCTTCCTCAGGAAAACATTTTGATGTCAAGAAACGGTGCATTGAATTTAATCTAAACCTGTCATGCACCAGCTCCTGAAGGTTTCCTCTTATTTAAGCCTCCATTAAGATAAAGGATAGCCTGTCATTAGCCCGTGAATAATCTTGTGGATATTTAATGTGTTTGAAAGTAATTGTCAAGCCCTCCTTAGTCTTCCCTGCTCAGGTGCTACCATTCTGGAGGCCTTAATGATTTCTAGTTCACAGAGCTCTGTGAAAGAGAGAGTCCAATATTTTATCAGAATCCACATATCAAGTAGATAGAACCCAGTGGATCATTTCAGGCAGTACTCTCCATGGAGTCCTGGCAAAATTTCAAGCAGATTTAGCATAATTCTAAGCGACTTTAAGGGTTTCAGGTACTGTCTGATAATTGGCTTAAGGAACCAGAGAACCAATGATTATACTCTTTTGATTCTTTCTTTTGCTATCTATGTTGCCTGTAATTTTAGAATTTTTACTTCTTACATCTATATCGAATGTACTTCCAAAATTGCAGTAGGGTGAAGAAGGATAAATCTCGAACTGATTGTAGCTACGTGTGGCACTTACTGTGGGTACATGAGAGCTGGACCCACAGGACACTATTCTGATGTTCATGCCAAATGCTCATCCTTTATTCTCTCGGCTTTCATTTCCCTGAAAATGTCCCTTTCATGAACAAAGGATGATCCTGGGGTGCCTGGATGGCTCAGTTGGTTAAGCATCCGACTTTGGCTCCAGTCATGGTTTCACGTTTCATGGGTTCGAGCCCCACATCGGGCTCTGTGCTCACGGCCCAGAGCCTAGAAGCTGCTTCAGAGTCTGTGTCTCCCTCGCTCTCTGCCCCTCCTCCTCTCATGCACAGTCTCTGTCTCTCTCTCTTTCAAAAATAAACATTAAAAAAAAATTTTTTTTAAGGGATGATCCTTTTAGAAAGACTTCCTTTAGAAAAACTACTTTATGCCACAAATCTGAAGTCATTCCTTCAGAAAAGGTCACTGCCATGCAATTAATGACACAATGTCTTTGCAGCAGAAATAAGGGAAGCTTGGACAGATAAAAAGCATCTTATCCGGGGGCGCCTGGGTGGCTCAGTCAGTTGGACATTCAACTTTGCCGAGATCAGGTCATAATCTCGCGGTTCGTGAGTTCAAGCCCCGCATCTGGCTCTGTGCTGACAGCTCAGAGCCTGGAGCCTGCTTTGGATTCTCTCTGCCCCTCCCCTATTCATGCTCGCCGTCTCTCTCTCTCTCTCTCAAAAATAAAAATAAACAGCAAAAAAAATTTTTTTAACAATTTAAAGAAAAGCATCTTCTCTGGAGAGTTAGCTAATCGTAAATGGACAGCAGATATTAAAGACAATAGTATCACAGTATACTAAAAAGCCTAGTCAGCACACACAATGGTTACTGAGTTGTCAAGTTAAACTTGGTAAATTTAACACTGCAGTCTTGCTAGAGAGGTTACTTCAGGTCCACTCCCCATTTCCTGTGGAAGCATTTGATTAAAAACCAAGAAGATCCTAGCATTTACAACAACATGGATGGACTTGGAGGGCATTATGCTAAGTGAAAAGAAGTCAGAAAGAGAAAGACAAATCCTGCATGATCTCATTTACACGCAGAGTCTAAAAAGTTAAAAACGAACCAAAAAACCACACTCCTAATGAAAGGGATCACGTTTGTGGTTGCCAGAGGCAAGGATGGGGGCGAGGGTGAGGGAACTGGAGACAGGTGGTCAAAAGGTGCAAACTTCCGGCTGTAACATCAGGTGGTCCTACGACGGAAGGTATGCGTGGTGACCGCAGCTAACTCTCCCATGTGGTATATTTGAAAGCTGCTAAGAGCGTAAATCCTAAAAGTTCTCACCACAAGGAAAGAGACTTTTTTTTTTTTTTTTTTGGTAACTACAGGAGGAGATGGATGTTAAGTAAACTCATGTGGCGTTGTATACCTTAACCTGGTACAGTGCTGCATGTCAATCATATCTCAAGAAAACGGAAAGATAAAAAGATGGACGTCCAACCGAGACATCCTCAGCCCCCCCCCCCTCCCTCTCTTCTTGCAGTGTGGTGGAGAAGGATAAATTCGCACCTGATGCTGCGGCTGACCCAGAACCTACTCCGTGCAAAGTACAGACTCGTCTTGACCGCACGTGGCCCAAGCTGGGCGCTCACTGCCGATGCCCCAGCAGGCACTGGCAAGCAGGATTCGCGAGGGGCCGAAAATGAGGGCAATGGTTTTTGGCGGCCTCGTGCACTTGGAGGCAATGCACGGAGGATTAAAGAGAATCATGAAGGTTGGAGGATTAAAACTCGAATCAGAAAAGGACACGTTTTAAAACGTGCCCAAAGAATGATCAATTATCAAATTCTTTCCTTTACCCTCCTAGGAGAAATGACTCAATCAGCGACTCTCTCTCTCTCTCTCTTTTTTTTCTTTTTCTTTCCCCCTGCCTCTGCAAACATCATTTGTTATGGTTAGAATCCTGAGGCCTGTGTCACGGCCTGCCAGGAGGCCAGTCAGAAGTATATCCATCAGCCTAGAGACTCTCTACATTGCATTCTATATAAAAGAAAGAATAAGTAGTGTGCCCAAGCGAATCCAGCCGAGAGCCAAAAGCTACGCTCAGCCCGTGTATCACTGACAACACACGGCCTGGGCCATGCGGAGGCCAGCTGCTGTCCTGTCTGTCTCTAGGTACGTCAAGTGTGGCCACCACCCAGGAGACGGCGTGTGCCCAGGTGCCCCCTCTGCAACTGCCTTAATTTTCACACTCGTGAACATTTTTCCACCCCGTTTTGCCACTTCCAGTTAATCTCATGCATATTTATGTACCAATTATGCAAATCCCCAGATAAAAATGCATTAAGCACCCATGATTTAGACTGGTTAAGTCTATTACATGGCATAATGAAATTACTGCATGATGTCCAATTTACCTCAACACTTGCTTTAAACTGTCAGTAAGGTATTAAGTCCCCACAACACGGCAAAATTTAGCTCTGGGAGGCTTTCTTTGTCCAGCCCATCATGATACCCTGAAATCAGAAACTTCAAGCTGAAGCCTTACGAAAGGGGGAGAATATTCCAGAATAGGCTTAATGAGGCATAATGTGGGATAAGGTTTAAAAATGACAACACATTGCCACTGATATAAGTCTTTGGGTAAATTTTTGAGAAACGTTGGGTAACTTCAACAACACAGGACATAACAATTTAGAAACTAAAGCCGAGTCTCACCGAGGGATCTTATTTCACAGTCAGGTCTTGTTTCCTAAGTATGATGATTCTGTAGGTGACCAAATTCAAGTGTAACTTGAATCTTCAATATGGAAATATAAATTTCCAGCGTCAGAAATAAGGAGATTAAAGAAGAATCCACAGAAACAATTTAACACACACACACACACACACACACACACACACACACACACACAGCTTGAAGTCTAAAAATTAAAGGGTTTGAATGAGACTCAGTTTGCTATGGAGAGATTTTATGTTTGAAGTTTGGTGGGACCCAAACCCCCATAGTTTCATTGTTCATTGGGTGACGTGACGGTTAAGGAACAAGCTGCGATGTGAATTAAATGATAAATATAATATACGAGCAGTCTGACCCCTGATATCTATTTTTCTGCTATCACAGCATGCCATTTTCATGGGCCCACAGTGTGATTTATACAGCGTCTGGGTCCTGATTCATTTGCATAGGGAACTGCCTTCCAAGTCTAGCAGAGTTGTACTCACCTAAGGTTATGAGCTCAGATCCACTGATCTGATGGGAGCATGAAACTGCACGATACCAGGACAGAAGGTCTGAGGCAGCAATTTCAAAAGCTAGCCGAATAAACAGATTATCACGCCATCCCCTAAGGCATCCATACCCTACCCTGTCAATAAAGGGCGCCATTTGCCATTCTCTTTGCAGCGGTAGAAGATAAATGAACTGGTACCCGCCGTTTCCACGGCCCCTTGGATTGAGACATGCTGCCTGCACCCATCACGACTCGGCTACATGCTCAGGGAGTGCAAACAGGTCACTGAGGGGATCTCACCAGAGATCAGACAGCCAGCCAGCCAGCCGGAGGGCTGGAATTAGAACCTCTGGTAACAAACTCTCTTGGGGTGATCCTTCTAATGAGTGACTATCAGACAACTGGGAGATCACGAATTCTCCCAAAGGATGGGATGCTTTCATGCTTGAGACCCTAGTTTTAACATTCCCTTATGACATCGTGGTCGTGCTCATTAACTAGCAGGAAAAAAACCTGCTCAACAAAAGAGTCTATTTGTGTTGGAACCACTGAACGGAGCATCAAAGAGATGAGGTAAATCAAAGCCTTACTCTATTGGCTGTAACTATTCTGTGTGGTTATATAGCCAATTTCCCCCTGATATTTTTGGAAATTTCTGAATAAAGAAAGTACTATTTTTAGCGTTATTTAGAACTTTTGGCCCACCCATGTAGAGTTCTCTGTGGATGCAGCAAATACCACACAGACTCCCCATCATCTGAGCTTTTAATGGAAAGCCCCAGCTCCAAGGCATCTCGACTGAAAAAGCAAACTCCAGCCAAGGAGAACAAGTTCCCAGAGCCTCCAGGAGATTGTAAGCAGCTCCCTGGGTGCACCCTTAAATGTTACAGTACCAAGTTCTGACCAAGATGTCAGGCGAGTCCGGTGCTCTGGGCTCTTTTCTGCAGGTCTGGGAGCTCTCCGAGAACACACTGGCTTCCAGAATGCATTAACCTACTTTCCACAGAGGATTCCCTGACCCTCTTGCTCTGAAGAAGAGGAGGAGGAAAGAGGGTATTTCCAGTAAGAGCTGGGCACGCTCTGCTTTAAACGTGTTACTCCTCCTGCTACACACAGCAATGCCGCCAGAGAAATTGGTACTTCCTGCAACGAACAGCTCCCGGGGCTGCACAGCCTCCAAGAAGAGTGATTGGAAATCCTGCTAAAATATGGCTGTCTAATCAAGCGAGAGGGGAACTCATTTACCAGGATTCCCATTGTCCGCACTGACAGATGGTTCTCTCCCCCCTGCTTTCCCCTTCCCACTGCCTTTGAGGCTAGCCTATTCTTTCAGAGATCCAGCCTAGTTGTGAAAGAAGACAAAAGCTCAGTGAGCCTCCCATTCACAGAGGCTCCGGGCACCTCAGCTGCCTTTTTTTTTTTTTCCAACATCCAAGCAGAATCAAAAGAAATCGAGATTCACTCTCCTTACCTTGGTCCTCATCGGAGACAGGAGCCCTTCCATTTTGGCGGAATTCTCATGCCAGTTGCTGTCCTCTCCAAGTTACTCTGTGTGTGTGCTGTCCTTAAGCATCCCACACGAAAAGAGCCATGCGGGGAGTCCTGGTCTCTCCCCTCTCCCGGGCGGTGCCTCTGCACCGTCACCCTGTCTAACTTGAATCTCCAGTGCCTGGAAAGCGCTGTTCCTAGAGCAGCCCGCTCGCTTCCTCGCCCTCTTCCCTCTCTTGCTTCTCTCTCTCCCGAGCTCTCTCTCCTCCCTCCCTTTCCTCCCTCTCTTTCCATAATCTGCCTAGAGCTCTCTGTGTACCGTGCTCACTTGACAAATGATCCCTGTCTTAGGTACCGCATTTGAGCCAAGAAAAGTGATCTGAACCAAACCACAGGGGCGGCTCACCCAGGAAAGGAGGCGAGGGGGGCTGAGCTCTGCCCGGGCATCCTGGGCTCCCGAGCTCAGCTGTGCAGTCGCTCTCTCTAGAGCGGACAGCTGAAGGCACTGCTTTGGTTCTCCATTCATTTCTCTTTTAAGGAACAGGACCCTGAGAGCAGTGGATCCAGGTGTCACCATTACTCAGCTGTTTTTCTGAAAGCTGAAAAAGAAATCTCACCTCTCGGATATTTCCAAATGCTCATTTGTTTAGCCCAGTTGTTGACACAGCATCTGGATAGTTAACTGGATTTTTTTTTCCTGTCTGACCAGATGTTTAAGAGCATATAAGCAAAGCCTCTTCTTAGGAAAAGTTTCAACACTGATTTATAGACTCAGTGCCTAACAGCGGAGCATAAAATAATAAGCACGTGTAGCTCTCCAGGACTCCAGATAAACCAGGATTGACTCTCTCATTCGGCATTGCCAGTCACTTGTAAAAAGTAGCCAGTGAGAAAATACTGCAAAGACTTGGGTCAGGGCATAATGAAGTTGAAAACAGATTTTTTTTTTGAACTTTCTTATGTTTAAGGAGTTTTCTATATGAAAATAATTCAACATCTCTACTTCAGCAGGTGACTCCTTAATTGTAGCTAAGAACATCTATACCATTATAAGGGATTTCACATTATATAATGTGACACACACAGACCATACGTGAACTCACCGATGATATTTAAGGCTGACATCCTGTGTCCTTTGTTCCTTGGATGGCACTTGTCCCTCTCTCTATCTGCCACGACTCCCAAGACGTCTTGAAGATGGGGCCATCTATGCTGGTTCTCCAGATGGTGTCCTAGGATGGTCCATGACTCCAGTTCCTAATCCTTGATTACCTCAAGTTTTTTTCCAGTTCATTCATCTGTATCTAAGGAACTTCAGCTTCTACACCAACTACATTGCACTGATTCATTTCCTTGGTTAGTCCCCAGTTCTCTATTCTTAACGTTTTCCCCCTATTATCTTAGGTGCATGTCTACAGCCTCATTCACACTTAACCAGGCGCTTACCTCCTCTGACCAGAGTCTTAACGTCCTGACAAATCCTCAATGGCTCCAACCTACTGAAAGTGATACTCTGTCTTTATATAAAATATCTTTGCCATTTCTGGGGGCCTCTGGACCTCGTTATCTCTTGCTATTGGCTTAACCATGACGTTTTCTTACACAGTATCCTAGCGTGTGGGGTCCCTTAGTCTTTTGTTTTATTCATTCAATCATTCAATAAGGAGATATAATGCACCTACTGTGTGCCAGGAGGTTTTAGTTTCAGGTTATAGAGTGGAGAGTAAGGTAGAGAAAGCTCTTACCCCCATGCCCTTATATTCTGTTTGCTACAAAACTCAACCAACTCACCAAGCCCTTTCATCTGTCATCTCATTTTTTACTTCGACCTCTACCCATGATATTGTGTTTCTCTAGAGGATTGCAAACCCTACTAGGAGACTGTCCCTTCCCCTAGAGCTTTGCTTTCTTTTGGCCCTCTTCCTAACTGGGTACCCATTATCAACTTTCTTTGAGGCGACTAAAAACTAATTTATTCACAAGAATTACATTCCTTCACTGCCATCTTTAATTTTATTTCCTTTCCTCTTCCTCAGCCCTCCCTCCATCTTCTCAAAGGCTTTATTTTGGGGTTGGGGGAGGAAATCACTCTTTGTATGTTCAAGGTATCATTCCTCCTCTGCCTGACTTACTAGCCCCAGATATTCGGACAGGCTTTTTACCCTGGCCGTTGTAGAGACATCACTGATCCCACGTACCATGTTCAGGTTTCATCCTGTTTGATTGGTCCTGATTTGAACAAGATATATCTGTTACTTGCTTTTTACTTTTGGCAACTCTTTCCTGAGCCATTCTATTCTGGTCTTTGTCCCTTCCTAGTCCCAGAGACCCTCTCACCAGAATTATCAATCAGAATCACTCCTCTAGAGTTTTCTCCTTGACCTTTTTTGTCTGTGGCACAACGGATCACCCCCTGCTGCTTGTCAGTCTGACCCTAAAGTTTAGTTATAGGGGTAGAACAGACTGGGATGGTGTCAAGGTTAAAAAAAAAAATCAGACTAATTACATGTGTAAGACTGGTTGTTTTCTGACAAACTCTAAACATAGCTTCCGGAACCAAAACTACCTTCCGAAGCTAGGGGAAGGGCCTTGAGCAAGGAATTGCGAATATCCTATATCATCACACCATATAAGGAAGGTTTAGCTTTTCTGGTTGTTTACATTCCAGTCCCCCAGCCCCTGGAGTCTGGGTTTGTTCATCGTGTTTTTATAGTGGTCTGCAAGGTCCCTGACTAAAGGAACCCCCTGGGAATCAACAGGATTCAGAATCATATTAGGATCTTGAAATGATGCTGATGGTGATGATCAAGATGAAGGTGGCAACAGGTGCCTTGTCCCAGGCACTGCACTCAGAGATTTTCATGGATTAGCTCCTCCTATGAAGGAGGTACCATTCTTCTGGCTATTTTGCAGAAGCTTTGGTTAATTTGCACACAATGGACCTGTATTTAGCTGCATGAGGCCACACATAGTGAGAATGCTATTTCCTTCTCATCTCCACCAACATACAAAGACTTAAATGCATATTTCATCATCTATTCTTTATTAGTCAGGGGCTTCAAATTAAGCATTTGAAAGTGTATTATTTTAGGCCATCGTGTTAACTTTCTGTATCTCATTCATTGACTTGTGCACAGAACCAATATTCATTGGCCACCCGTCTCAAGCCAGGTACCATGGAAGACACTTATCAAGCACAAGTCTTGTATTTATTAAAGCTATTTGTAAAGTGGAACGTGCCAGTCAATTTGTTACTAGCATCTCCAAGTCCTTTACCTACTGAGCACTCCATGTCTTACACCTAAAGTAGTTAGACTTATTTAGCGATGGGAGGGGGCAGGAGGAGAGGTGGTAGTTGCAGGAGGGCTTATGAAATACTCTAATTTAGGCAACAGATGTACCGTGTCAATGAAAATAATCATCGGATCATTAGGTGTCCTAACACCATGGAGAATGATCACTGTTGCCAAAACAGTCAGAAACAGGAAACCCCATTCACCGCTCTACATCCCAGGTTCCCTTATGTAGGGGTGCTCTCTGCTTGCAACTTCACGTTTTAAGAGAGTTCCTTCAGCTTCAAAAAGGGCAGAATTTACAATCTGGGATTAACTCAGCCTTGGAAGAAAAAGTCAATGAATATCAAATATATAGAAACCGGTGAAATATCAATTAAGTGTGTACCACAGGGAAAGGGAGTCTTAGCTGCAATCCAACTCAGCAAATTCCCATTGGGTGGTGAGGGCTTCTGACTTACAGAGGGAGTGTCCCTGTTCCAAGCAACCTCTTTTAGCAAATCTCCTTGCATTTGAGCCATTCTTCTTCCCCATTTGGATGTTCAAAAAAAGGAGAGGAGAAATGGATGGATGAATGGATGACCTTTATAATAAACCTCTCTAGACCAGGAGCACTTGGAAATGTCACAAAGGCCATTAGATAGGACGTGGTCAGAGGCTCAGATTTCCCATCTCTCCTGCATGAAAACATTGACCCTTTCTTCCCCACATCTTCACCATCTTCAAGGTTAATTTCTTTAGGCCCCTTGTAGTCTCTGGGGACCACAGCCAGTTGCACAATTAAGGTTCATTATCTGAGGATTGGGTTGCCTTGCTTCATAAATGGTTTTCGATTCATTAAGGTAAGAGGATTGTGACCTGACAACCACTTAGGTCTTTTCCTCTGTGACTCATCACTCTTGAGTTCCTACTGGGAAACATCTTCATTAAGACTTAAGCTTTGGGGTGATAAAGGATAGAAAAGACCTTATTCCTGGATTGGTTCCAGGTATCTTGGGCAGCACTAAGGGAGTTATTTAGCTGAGGCTATAAATCTCCTCCTGCTTTCAACCCCCCCTGGCCTCTGCCCCTCACCTTGAGCCACATGTATTGGTTTTGCTTCATACTGTAACTGCCAAAACAGATCACGGAGAAAATTTTCGCTTACTACACGCTAAACTAAAGTGTTCAATGAAAGTTGTGATTTAATTTCTAAGCGCTTGAATTTATGTTTTACCTGTGTAAGGATAAGCATTCTATACGTTATTGTAAAACAGAGATTTTACAGTGACTGGCATTTTTGAAAGGGCGCTCACATGTGTTATCTTTTTAAAACTTCACAATAATTCTGTTAGGTGTGTGTGGCAGGTATTAATTTCCATTTTGCAAGAGTAGGGAGATGAATAGGAAGAAAATAATGTTTGCTGAGCACCAGCTTTGTTCCAGCCTTGACCTTTAAAGCACCATCTCATTTCATTTTCAAAGGTATGTTATGATATGTTATTATAATAATATTATTATTCCCATCTAACAGATGCAAGAACTGAGATTGAGAGAATTAGTGTTGTGGTAGGTTGCATCATGTAGCCTCAGTTATTCATGCATTTTGTCATCTGTCCACTTGCCATTCAGACTTGGTCATGCACTCTTTTTCTCACTTTTCTCTGGGTATGGCTATGTGACTTCCCTTGACTGATGGAGTGGATGTTAACAAATATGGTACAAACAGAAGCTTAAAGATGTTCCTGGGTAGGACATAGGAATTATGTCCTGCTGATTCCTGGAGGAGGATGAAAGAAATCCAACCTACAGACTTGGGAGCAAGCTCAGCCAACATCAGCTGAGCCCAGGATAGATCAGTAAAACTGCAAACTTTTGAACACCCAACATCTACCACTGTGTGGCACCCGGCGGTATGTTTGTTATGCAACTAATGGATATCATAACTAATCCAAGACCAGAGTTCCTAAGTGGTCACACAGGAACCAGAACCTGACACAGGAAGACTTAGAACTCCACATATGTCAAGATTTCCTACTCTACTGCAGCTCTGAGAGCAAGTCATGTAGAGTGATGGAAATACTTAATGGTTATTCAAGTATTTCCCAGAGCTCCACATCAGAATCTGAGCTTCCAGACATACAGACTGGCACTTTCATGTTACAAAACACCAAGTATAAGACCTACGGCATTTCATTCCCCATGTTTCTTCTTCCCTTATTTTCATTCGAAAATGGTGGACGACTAGGGGAAAGAGTGGTGTTAGGTTCTATGTCTTGGTTGATCAGTCATCTTGTCTTTATGATCTTTCAGATTCTCTGTCCCATTTTCTAAAGCACAAGTGATTGCCTAAAGTTATCAGCAATCAGTACAGCAGTTAATTGGATTCTAGCCCTGGGAGACTTCCTTAGCAGCTCTTGTCTTTCTGAAAAAGTGCTGTACGGTGGGAAGAACAAACCTGCCTCTTTTTTTGCATTATTGTGCATGCTTGAGCTGGAAATGGGTCTCTACCTACCCCTGTGTTTTATGAAGAAGTATGAGGAACAGAGTGACATTACTCTGCAAAGGGTTTGGAAAGAGGTATTTCCATTGCTTGCTTGCTTTCAGGGTTTCTGGTTTAAGCGCTTTTGTGAAGAGGGAGGCAACCAACAGCTGCCCTGGCCTCAGATCATTACTCCAGTGTTTGCTTAGGAGACCTCTGGGAGCAGAGATAAGGAAAAAGCTGAGAGGAGCATGCAGGCGGAAGCGCTGAGGAAGCTGCTGGCACTTTCCTTCCTTCCCATCCCTGTAGAGCCGGAATCGCTTGGATGCTCCTCTAATCCTCTCCACCCACCTTCCCTCAAAGAGGGCATTCAGTTAGCATTTTATAAGGTCTCTTGTTTCTGCTGGAAATAAGGCAGTACGGCGCTAAAGGGTGTCATGAACGGGGAACATTTTTTTCTTGAGATCTCCCTCAAAATGTTCAGGAAGGTCAGGCCTCAGACAAGTCCCTTTCAAAAACTGGCTTGCAATTGTTTATCGAAGCGTGCGTTTGGATGGGATAAGAATGACAGCGATCCAAAGAGATGGGAATCCAAGCAGTTTCTGCTTCTGAGACTTGCTGGAATCCTGAAGCTGTGTAAACAGAAGGAGAACTTTTTTCTCTAAAGGGCCAATCCTGCAAGCTGGGGGTGTGATTGTGGCCATCTTGTATAACCCTCTCCATCTTATATCCTAAAAGCACATCATTAACCACTGAGCTCATCTAGGCTTGGCACTGGGGTGCTGTGGGGTTCTTTCAAGCCACACATATGTGTTAAGAAATGTCTCAGTCCATTCAGTCTGCTATAACAGAAATGCCATAGGCTGGGGGGCTTATAAACAACAGACATTTATTTCTTACAGTTCTGGAGGCCGGGAAGTCCAAGATCAAGGCATCAACAGATTCAGTGTCTGGTGAAGACCTGTTTCCAGGTCCACAGACAGCCTCCTTCTCCCGGTCTCCTCACATGGCAGAAAGGGAAAGGAAGCTCTTTGGGGCCTTTTTAAGGACACTAATCCCATCATGAAGACTCCACTCTCATGACCTAATCACCTTCCAAAGACCCACCTCCCAATACTATCACACTGAGGATTAGGTTTCAATATATGAATTTAGGGGGACACAAACATTCAGTCTATAGAAAGAACCCACTGGATGTCAGGCCCAGTCAGAGGCTCTGCCCTGAGGTTGTTACAAAGGTAATGAATGTGGGTGATGGCTCTTGAAAAATTCCAAGGATTGGAGATGAAAATCCCAATTTGGGGAGGGAGAACTAGCACAGAGGGCTGGACCACAAAGTGGAACCAAAGGTGGGAGGAAGTACAATTCACCCGGCATTCTGGATTAAGGCTTCCTAGAGGGGGCTACTCTTGTGGCTTCATGGCTATCTAGAGAAGATCACAATGTTGGGGCCATTAAGATGGCGGGATGGGCGTGCTGAAGTATGGGATTGAAGAGTGGATTTCGGGCCAAGAAAGAAACACATGCCAAGGAAATCTGGGGGCTGAAAGTAGCATGATATGTGAGGGCAGAGGTAAGAACTCTGAGGTGTGCAGAGTGCTGATAACAATCTCCAGGTTGTATGATCTCTGACGCTATTTTTCTTAATTTAAAACTTAATTTATACCTTTCCTCCTTTGAAAAAAATCTACACAACATGCACAAGTAATAGGCATAATTCACTTTATACTGTCAGTGTTCTTATGAAAAGTTGCATGTTAATTTATTAAAATTCCACGGGAAGTTCTTTTCTATTACGAAGCCTCATTCTTTTAAGTTATCTGATATCGCAAGTTGAAGTGCGCCTACCTGAACCGTACTTGCTTGTCTCTTTAATTGACAGTAGTGGGATTACTTAATAGTGGAATTATGTTGAGAATGTGACCTTTCAAACAATAAATGTGCCTCCACGTGCATTATTTTCATAGCTCTGAGGGGTTTTTCAGATCAATTCTGCATCTTAAATTTCATTGGCCAGTTTTGACCTGAGGCACAAAGGAAAATAATTGCTCACCTCAATTTCTTTCTGTGTTAAAATCATGAAGTTAATGGTAGATACTGATGGGCCTCTTTTATCCAAAAACCTGGAAGCATGCTCTGTTTTGCAAACGATATCTTAACCTTGATATCCAAGTATGTGCCTTAGAAGCAGAACTGTTTTTTTCTCACAAATGGAAAAAGAGGCACCAGTGCCCGAGGTCACAAAGTCATTGACTTTTGGATCAATCAGATGTGAGGAATATTTCTGCCTCAATTCTAATAAAACATGATTTTTCTGATTCAGAACCTCTGCCTGCACCTGACAAACCAAATTCTGAATGCGAACAGTATTGACTTTAAACATAATGGCAATTAATCACACGAACCAAGAGAAATGATGAGGTATGAAACACAGCTGCAGAAAAAAAGATTTTGCTTGAAAACTTTGCTATGGTTTCCAAGCGTGGTCACGGAATGATCACCCAGCCATGGTCAAGGGAAAGGAAATGGAGCAGATCGTCAAAACTCTTCTACCTGAACTCATTTTCTCTATCTAGCTTATGGAATGATCTTGATGATCTTTCCTGGCTTCTCAAGGCCAGCTTTCTAGTCCATTAAATGTAAAATGGGAAAATCACTAGTTCCCACATGTTCCAAAACCTTCCTGAAAAAAATGGTACTTTCTTTCCAATTTAAGTGCATTCATTTGCTCAACAAAGATTCAAGATCTCGGTGCAAGGCACCGTGCCCAGCTCCCAAGGGGCAGTCTGAATATTCATAGAAGCACAGGCCCAGGCTGGACAAGACACAACTTTTTTTTCACCTCAAGGAAATAAATATCTCCTGAAGCTTCTGTCCAAAGAAACTCAGATGTATGGCACACAGGCTATGTGTCAGAATAGAGAGGAGAGAAGTTTGGTGAGTAAAGCCACATTTTTTTTTAAAGGAAATGCTGGCTTTCCTGGCTGTATCCTCATGCATGGATGGCCAGGATGTAACTCTGCGGGCATAGTGGAGCACAAACAAACATGACCACTAAAGTAGTGTGGGGTGTCTCCCTTTCACGTCTGAATATGTTTACATAGTTACACAACCAGAGAGCTTGGAATGAAAGAAAACAATGCCCAGGAGAGAGGAATGCTTTGAATCTGGGTCGCTGGACCTTGATTTCACTTCTTCTTTGTTAAACCAACCTGGGCCTATTACACATTTTGGCCATCCTTTGCCAGAGTCTGTGTCTGGACAGGTCTTTCTTAGGCAGTTATCTCTGCAAGAACATTCCACCCACCTTTTCCTATGATGTGTATTATATGGTGTAGCCCAAAGCCACTATGGGGTCGAATCTGCATGTCTGTTTCAAGAAGCCTAGAAGATGCTGTTTGCGTAAGGCTCTTGCTTTCTGGGAGACCCTGGAAGAAGGACTTAGAGATGGATTCTTTTCATTTTTTCATTTAGTTCTAGACATCCACATGAGAGATGCTTGTGACTTAACCTCAACATCTGTAGGGTGTTCTTGGGGAAAGAGGGATCAACCTCACCAGAAGGAGAGGTACTAAAGATCAGAACCCCACAACGAAAGCAAAAATCCAAAACCCTGGCAAGCCCCAGCACTATGTGCAGCCTTCCTGACCCTCCTGAGGACTTAGGGTTAAGTCTACCAAAACAGAACTAGAACACTAAAACCTCAAGGACCTACTGTGGCAGGACAAAAAAAAAAAAAAAAAAAGGCTCTATGTATGCAGAGGGAATGTACCTCATGCGTAAGAAGGTACAAGGGTAACAGCATTATAGGTGAAGGTAATCATAGCCACATAGCTATGGCATTGATGTTGCAGCACATATCCGTAATACGCTTGCCAGAAGAGTGATAGGGTGGCCCTGGAACCAGAGTTGGACGTGCGTATGACTGGCAGCAGAACCAGGACTTGGCAGCCACATGGAGTATCTCCAGTGGCCACATGACAGCAAGGCAGTTCTAGAGGGATGTGGTGGTGGCTGACAGGAGAGAACGCTGGTACCAGTCAAAACAACAGGGAGGTGAAATCCAGCCTAGTCTTGGAAGTCACGGGCTGAGCTGGGCTAGACACAGCAGCAGCAGGACTGGCCAGGTTCTGTGTGGAGTGGGACAGGATAGGAACAGCAGTGAGGCACAGATAGCCTCAGCAGTGGCTCCAAAACAGCAACGGGCAAAAGTAAAGCCAGAGCAGAGTTACCTGGGTCAATGGTAAGGATAGGAGGTCAGTCAGAGCACTGGCTGCACAGAATCCATGGTCAATGGAGCAGTGGAGTAGGTAGGAGTGTGCGCTGGGCCCACGCGATCATGTAAGGAAACACGATGGTCTGAAAACCCTGCTGCTCTTTTATTCAACGTCACCCACGTGTGACCCACAGGAATAGACCGTGCATCTTCTTTCCTCTTAATGATATTCATAGCCTCCTAAGAGAGGAAAGGGTTATTCAGCCTGAGGCTGCAGCTGTTGGGTTGAGCCCAGGAGTTTTGACCAGAGGATGCAGAAAGGGAGCTGTGGCCTTCACCTGGTCAAGGTGGCCCTGGATGAAAGTTTTACCCTCAAAGACTAATTTACAAAAAAGAAACAGCTTATATTCTATTAATACAATGATGCTACTTCTCAAAGGCATGGTAAGCCTAACTCCATGATATAAAAGCAAAGGATACTGGAATGGAATTCTATATCAAGTGTTTTATCCACTCATTTCACAGATGGGTATTGAGTCCCAGGGAGCTCAGTGAATCTCTTTAGATTACACAAGTCCTTAGAAAAAATCCGATACTCCTCTTACTCCAACATACTGTCTATTATATGCCCTTTGTAAATAAAGGTATTTTGTTTAGACCAGGCTAACAAATGCTGATAGAATGACCTGGAAACTCTCCGTAGACATCTGCTTTGACCTGCATCCAACCATTTCTCTGCTCACCCTCAGTGTATGTGGGGAAAAGACCAGCCAAGTGTGGTGGGCAGAAGAGTTGGAGGGGACTTGGGCCCATTACTAGGAAGTAGTCAAGAACACTTGCTGAATGACCTATTTGGGGGTTAGCAATAGACAACTTGGTTTTTATTTGAGTCCATAATTTGCTAGGAAAAAAGAAAGATAAAACAAAGAGAAAGGGAGCTAAATCGAAACATATGATGCATTCCCCTAGGGCGCTGGCTGGAAAATGAAAGCCAGGTATGATTCTGTCCAGTAAGGAGGCAGAAAGTAGTTTCTGGTGGTGGCCAATCTCTCACTGCTTGAAGAGGGAGGATGATGTGTGCCATTGGCCTCATGGGCTGTATGGTCACGGGCTCCCCATTTGCCCACAAGGAAGGTGAGGGGATATGTATCCCATAATGCGAGTTTTCATGTCTAATACCTTCCAGGAAAGATACCCCCATATGTTTGTAGTTCCCTCAATATTATACATCCCAGCACCTTCTTTCTCCCAAATGAGATCCCTCTCCAGACTTTCCAAACACTGTCATCAACAGTACTAATTCTTACGGCCAATGTTATCCACATCCTTGTCTGCTGCCTCTCCTCATGTGCCAAGTTCCCACCGCCTGATGCCTGGGCTGTGTCAGTGGTCTCTTGGTTGCTTTGGCCAGTGTTTCTTTCTTAAACTGTACAATTGCGTGCATACCAGTCCCTACTAAGAAATGTACGATGGCTCCCCACTACATGACAGTGAAGTCCAAACTCCTTAATTTGGCTTTCAGAGGCATCCACCACCCGTTTTCCTACTTACCTCCCCTCCTGCCAAACACATTGTTCAATTATTCCCACTTGGAAGCTACCATTCCCACCTTCCCACATTGTTATAAATGTTTATTTATGTTGAGGGAGAGGGAGAGAGAGAATCCTAAGCAGGCTCTACACTGTCAGCACAGAGCCCAATGCAGGGCTCAATCTCACAAACCATGAGATCATGACCTGAGCCTAAATCAAGAGTCAGACACTTAATGGACTGAGCCACCCGGGTGCCCCCCACCTTCCCACATTTACTCCCATATCAAGAATTTCCCCTTTAATCAATGATATCAAGTGATAAAGAGCCCAATACCCACAACTTTGTAAGTACTCCATAAATATTAAATGCTCCTTTCAAAGTCCACATCTACTCCTCTTCCTACAAGAAGCTTCTCCTCCTCAATCCAATCCGCTTCTCTTCTGTAATGGCTATTGGACATCTAGTTTAGGTTATCTTTTATTGTTATCTTGTAACCTTCACCTCATTGTAACCCTCAAACACAGGCTATCAGAGCTCTGTGTTTCCATCAGTATGTATAGCATCCTGTCCCATAGATAGTAAGAGCTTAATCCCTCACATTGATGATACTGTGGCATCACCAGAATGTGGTCCTTAGCTCCAAACATGCTTACATCACTGGCTCACCTTTTAACCACCACGTAGCAAAATTCCAGAAATGCAAGAATTTTAGATGAAGAAAGGGATAAGAGGAGGAAGGTGAACATGTATTTATTGGCTACCTTCTTATACAAGGTACCATTTTTTTTGGTTCTTTTATGAATGTCCCCCCATATAAAGAAAAAATAATATAAAGGAATGAATTGATTCTGCCAGGATAACAAATGTTGCTGTCATCACTTAGGCCTAGAACCCATAAATTTCCAATGCCCACTGAAAAACAGCCAACATCAAGGTTAGTTTAGATGGATCTTAACCTGATGCTCAGTACTGAGAACGGTAGTACAAATGTTGGGAACTTAAGTCGGCCTCAGTAAGAAAACACTTATAAGTTTAATGAGAGCTCTGGAGAGATTTCTATCTGTATTACTTAATGCTTGCAAGCTTCGTGGTGTTCTCTCTGATTCTAAGTGAGGCCACGTAGCACCTTGATACTTCTCATACATAAACCCAGGGCAGCTGGGGTTCTCTTGACATGACAACACCTTCCAAACAGGTTTGAAAAAACTTGTCTAAATTTTTAAAATTTTATTTTAGGGGGAAGGGATGGAGAGAGAGAGAGAGAGGGAAAAGAAGAAGAAGAAGAAGAAGAAGAAGAAGAAGAAGAAGAAGAAGAAGAAGAAGGAGGAGAAGAAGAAGAAGAAAGAGAGAGAGAGAGAGAGAGAGAGAGAGAGAGAGAGAGAATATCCTAAGCAGACTTCATGCTTAGCATGGAGCCCATTGCAGGGCTCAATCCCACAACACTGGGATCATGACCTGAGCCAAAATCAAGAGTCGGAAACTCAACCAACTGATCCACTCAAGTGCCCCAAAACTTGTCTAAATGTTTTATAGATAGTACCTTTTGAGTAAGAAAAGGGTCATCACTTTGGTCATCACTCCGCTTTCACAGATGGTAAAAATGAGGTACAGATCACTACAGTGACAGCCTTTCATGACACACTATTATGGCCTGGCTCTCGTGGGCTAGGCTGCCACTCACCTAGGGTGAAAATGGTACACTTTTCATGGCTAATGACCACCACTCATATATTGGTGGCAACTTCTAAGACAATTGGGCATCACACGTAGGAGAAGGGACTTTTATCCAGATGGATATGCAATTCCTGAAACAATAATACTGTTGACATAGAGCTGTGGCTCCTCAAGGCAAGTAGAAGGGCCAACTGGCAGGAAAAAAACAGTCACAAGATGGCTCTTGTTTGTAAGGCTCAGAACCAATGGGAATGGAAGTCCTTCATCGTGGCCCCTGGTCTCTGTGTCACTAATTAGAAAATACAACCAACTGCTTCTCTATGCTTCCTATGCAGCAGTACATGAGGCATCATGTGACTACACAGAACAAAAAGTAGCATCAGGCTGTTGCTATGGAAACCTAAGGACCATCTGAATTGCTATGGCATCATAAAAGCAAAATTCCAATCATCAGCCTTTAACCACAGGGCTGTTGAAATCTACCTCATATTTTTAGAATGTGTGACATTTAACACACTGATGAGTATTTCCAGCTTCAGAATACATTCCCCGCTTTCATATTTAGATGGGATTTTTCAGTTCAACTGACGGGAATTTTTTTTTTCTTCTAGGAAATGTGCCGTCTCCTTAAGAGAGAGTGCAGCTCTTTATACACATTATTTCCTAGATGTCGCTTCAGTCGTGTATCTTATTTTCTCTTGACTCTATAATTAAAATTATATTCTCATTGGCTGCCTATCTCCTCTTCCACCAGACTCTCCCTAGTTGTATGTTTCATTTCCCTAGTGGAAACGTCA
Organism: Panthera leo; assembly: GCF_018350215.1. NCBI lineage: Eukaryota > Metazoa > Chordata > Mammalia > Carnivora > Felidae > Panthera > Panthera leo. The sequence goes on from NC_056685.1 coordinate 12,832,878, forward strand.
TCTAGGTCTTAATCCCCACTGGTTTTAACCGATCACACTTTAAGCCTTAGCTGCTAATAATGAACTGTTCTGAGTCCCAGCCAGAGGGGCACGGCTGCTTCCCTGGTGATTATCTCTCAGGTTGCCATCCCCTTATCATTCAAGGTGATCCCCATTTACTGACTTTTCCAGGCTTTGTGTAAAATCTTTTTCCGGATCTGGAATCGTAGGTATGTCATTTCCACTTTCCCCTAGGAGAATTGCTAACAGTATTTGGTTTAACTCTGTATACTCCACATTTTGGATATATGTGTCTACACGCACACACATGCTCACTAATACATTGTTTATCTTGTTTAAAGAGGTTAAAAGAGCTTAATCGGCCGTGAAAGACGACTCTTATAACCTAGTTAGCTTAGAAGAAAGAAAAAGGGAAATTCTGAATATAGAGTCGGGAAATACAAATTCTGCTCAAGGAAAGCTGTTAAGTTAGTACACTGTTGTGTGACAAGTGTCCTCCACATCTATTTTGTTCACCCAGCACCAGCCTCTTCACACCTTCGGGTTTCTGTTAAGAGCCTTCTCCTTTGAACCCCTTTGCTTAAGAGAGTTTCAGGCTCTCTTAGACTTATTTATTTTCTTCCCTTCTTTAAACCTCTCCAAAGAAATGCCTTCTTGTTTTCTCCACAGTATTAGATAAGCTCCAGCACGTTGGTGAGCGTGGCACTACCAAGGTGTGACTTTCATCTGTGAATTTCCAGGAACTGACGTCTCTGCCATCGTGTTACTGAATTTAAAAGCATAATGAATTCCTAGAAAGAGCGTTTCAGCATTTTTGAGTCACCTTTTTCTTCCAGGGGTCACCAGACTCTTCCAGAGGATGATTTATTTATTCACTACTACAACTATAATCTGTCCCCCCCCCAAAAAAAAAAAAAAAAAAAACACTGCACTTGTCAGGGCTGTATGGAGCAATGTGAGCTAAACATATTTGCGCAGAGAGCAATGCCACAAAAAGAGAGAAAGAGTAACAGCCTGATTTGTTGATTCCTACTTCACGGACTGCACTGTGCCCTTGTCAATATCTAGGTCAAGTTAAATACTGTGTTCAGAAATTCTACTCTGGGGCAACCATGGGTAATTTTGTTTGGCGTTTGAATACAATTTCTGGCGATCGTTACCTGGTGAAGAACACGCTCTTGCTTCAGGTGATTTTTAAACATGTTTCTATTGTCTACAAACCAATGGACTGTACTCTACCTTGGTTTTTCCTGAAAGGTTGGCTCTCAGTCAATCAACCAGCCAATCAAGAATAATGCACCAAGGGATGTGCCTTGCATCGATAACTATGCTGTGGGGCAATGAGAGAGCCCTTACTGGTACTTTTACTTAACTGTTCCAGGTCTGCAGACCTTCTGTTATCAATGAGACACCAAACTCCCAAGAAACAAAAATGGCACCGTGCCTTGCCATTTAACTTGCATAGGTCTCTTATCATGTTCCAACTTTGACATAACCACTGAGGGAGTGAATGCATAGGGATGCGTGCAGAACCAGACCCAGGTGAGTCTTCAAAAAGCATACAAATTTGTTGGGCAGGGAAGAAACGAGAAGTCATAATAAGTAGAAGATGGCCTATGACATGGGACAAGATGTAGCAGACACCAGCAGTGCTATAAGAATGCAGAGACACATAAGTTAAAGAGGAGAATGCGTGGGGGGAAACCTTATGGCTCCCCAGAGATGTGGCTTGGGATTTTCCAAATAGGCAGAATCAGAGACAGGGGCAGAGACCAAACAGTGAAAGACAGAGTGGGTGACCTCACAGGGTAATTTATGCAGGGCAAGAGTGATAGAAGATAGTTCTTGCTTAGATACCATTGCGCGTGGGTACTGCTCGTCAGAAATTGTCACCTAGATCTCTGTGTATCTAGTTTGCCTGGTCAGCAATAATTCAAGAGCTTCTTTAAACCTGAGGCTTTATAAAGGCATAAGGATTCATGGGGGAAAAAACTCTGAATACCACGGAATGAACAATAGAAACCTTGTTAATCAATTTTCTTAAGTATAGCACATAAGCAATAAACTAAAAAGTACACATACATGTATATATACTATAGACATATGTGAAATGACATACTGATGTAGTCATAGTTAGATTGCTATTCATGTTTTTTTTAATGTTTATTTATTTATTTGAGAGAGAGAGAGAGAGCACGAGCAGGAGAGAGGCAGAGAGAGAGGGAGACACAGAATCTGAAGCCGGCTCCAGGCTCTGAGCTGCCAGCACAGAGCCGGACGTGGTCTTGAACTCACGAACTGTGAGATCATGACCTGAGCCGAAGTCCAGCGCTCAACCAAATGAGCCACCCAGGCGCCCCGCATAGTTTTTTGAACAAACATGTATGCTTAGAAATATTGCTATGAAGTTGTGCTGTCAACCCCAGACTCCTCTTACGAAGCCACTGGCACATTTCTCAGTTTGGTGAGACTGAGGGAAATGTATTGCTGCTTTCCGGGGCCTCTTTGTTCTGTTCCCCAATTTTTCTGTTGTGGATGTTGAACACGTGGAATGTCCCCTGCCCATGTCCCACACTTATCTGAAATTTCCCCCATGTAAAGGTGGATATGCACACGCTATGGAAATTCCCATTCTTCCTCTACGCCTTGAAGATGACACTCTAAGAAATAGAATTTTTATGAGTTAGATTTATATGACTAGCTATACACGTTGGTAAAGCACAAACATGTACAGACCCCGGGGAAGTTCATGCCCTCCATCACGCACTCTGTAAAATCATCTGCTGATGCCCAGGGAAGGCTCCTGCCCTCTCTGGTCATGCAAAGACACATGTGCGTGTGTGCGTGTGTGCGTGTGTGGTACGGTGTGTGTGTGTGTGTGTGTGTGTGTGTGTGTGTGTGTGTGTGTTGGGTGGGTAAGGGGAAACACTGAAGACCCTGAATTTTTACAGGAAGAAAATTACTTTCAGGATATGGACCTTTACAAACATCCTCTCCCATTATTCACAAAGGAACGATTACTCCCATTTCATACACGAGTCCATCCTCCTGCTCAACCCTCACCTCCACCCCTGCCACGTGCCCCAACCTCACAGTTTGCTGTTAGACTGATCCAGGATCATTTAGGTATGTGCATAATGCCGCATCTCGCCATTTAGATTTTCTTCTTCTTATTGAGGTGAAATTCACATAACGTAAAATGAACCATTTTAAAGGGAACAGTTCAGTGACGTTTCGTACATTCATAATGTTGTGCAGTCACCACTGTTCTCTAGTTCCAAAACTGTCGTCACCATAAAAGAAAATGGTGCAACTCAATAACCAAAATTGATTAAGAAATGGGCAGAGGATCGAAGTAGACATTTTTCCCAAGGAAGACACACAAATGGCCAACACATAACGTGAAAAGGTGCTCAACATCACTAATCATCACAAAAATGCAAATCAAAGCCACAACGAGATGTCACCTCCTACCTACTAGAATGGCTGTTATTAAAAAGACAAGAAATAGCAAGGCAAGAATTGGGAAAAAGAGAAACCCTCGTGCACTGGTGGGAATGTAAATGAGGGCGACTAACCGTGGAAAACAGTACGGAGGTTCCTCACCAAATTAAAAATAGAAACACCACGTGCTGTAGCAATTCCACTTATGGATATGTATCCAAGGAAAATGAAAACACTAACTTGAAAAGGGATCTGCCCTCCCGTATTCACTGCAGCGTCATTTCTAATAGCCGAGACACCATGGGAACAAGCTAAGTGTCCATCGGTGGATGAAGGGGTACAGAAAACATGGTATCTTGCTATTTGCGACAACACGGATGGACCTAGAGGGCATTATGCTAAGTGAAATAAGTCAGACAGAGAAAGATAAATACCGCAGGATCTTACTTCTACACAAACAATAAACAAAGCCAAACTCACAGATACAGACAACAGATGGGTGGCTGCTAGAGTTGGGGGGTGGGGGAGGGGGGAGAGGTGAGTGAAATGGATGAAAAGGGTCAAAGGCACTAACTTCCAGCTATAAAATAAGTAAGTCATGAGGATGTCATGTACAACGTGGTGACCATGGTCAATAAAACCACACTGCATATTCGAAAGTGGCCAAGAGAGTAGCTCTTCAAAGTTCTCATCCCAAGAGAAAAAAGGCTGTAACTACATGGGAGGGATGTTAACTGAACTGATTGTGATCATTTCGCAATACATAAAAATACCGAATCGTTATGTTGCATACCCGAAACTAACATAATGTTATACGTCAGTTATATCTCAATAAAAAAACAAGTCCTATATTGAAAAATTACAGTCATGGGAAAACACAGCATAACAGTTGTGACCTCATCAGCGCTTATTAATTTCTTTTCCTTTAAGCCTAGACATAAAGAAAAAGGGGATTCCTAACCATTAAAATAAAAAAAAAGGAAATGTTGTACCCAGTAAGCAGCTGCTCCCCTATACCTCTAGCCCCCGGCAAGTACCATTCTACGTTCTGTCTCGAAAAAGTCACTCACCCTGGCATTTCATATAAATGGGACCATGTGACATGTGACCCTTTTCCATCTAGCTTCTTTGTCATAACAAAAATTTTTTAAAGCAATCTTTATTTTTTTAGGCTTATTTATTTTGAAAGAGAGAGAGAGAGAGAGAGCAAGTGAGCGAGCATGTGCATGAATAAGGGAGAGGCAGAGAGAGAAAGAGAGAGAAAGAATCCTAAGCAGGCTCTGCACTGTCAGTCCAGAGCCCAATGCAGGGCTCAGTCTCAAAAACTGTGAGATCATGACCTGAGCTGAAATCAAGAGCCAGTTGCTTAACCGACTGAGCCACCCAGACGCCCCACAAAATGTTTTTGATGTTCATCCACATTGCAGCATGCATTGGCACTCTATTCCTTTTTATGAATGGTATCCATGATATGTATATACCATAATTTGTTTATCCAATCAGCAGTTGACATGTGAGTTGTTTCTGGCTTTTGACTACGGTAAACAGTGCTGCTATAAATATGCATGTGTATATATTTGTTGGAATACCTGTTTTCAGTTTTGGGGGGTATATATCGGAGCGTGGAATTGCAGGGTCCTAGGGTAATTCTACGCTTCACTTTTTGAGGAACCCCCCAATTATTCTCAACAAGACTGAACCAACAGCCACATTTAAGCTGGAAAATATTGAGAACCCCGGAAAATCTTACGTAGATTTCTCAAGCTGCTCTCTGACCCATCCTATCCCCTAGCAGGTATCCGGGGGACAGAACTGGCTATGTGTGCTTCCTGACAAGAGTGACAGGTTTTGGGGCGCCTGGGTGGCTCAGTCGGTTGAGTGTCTGACTTCAGCTCAGGTCATGATCTCACGGTCTATGAGTACAAGCCCCGCGTCGGGCTGTGTGCTGACAGCTCAGAGCCTGGAGCCTGCTTTGGATCCTGTGTCTCCCTCTCTCTCTGCCCCTCCCTGTCATGCTCTCTCTCTCTCTCTCTCTCTCTGTGTCAGAAATAAATAAACATTAAAAAAATTTTTTAAAAAAAGAGTGACAGGTTTCATCTCCTCCAGGAACACAGGCACCTGTAAGCAGAGGCCACGAGTAGGTAAAAAGAGAAAAACAAGAGGTCAATGAATGTGTGGCAAACTCAACCAAAGCTTCAAGAATGACCTTCCCTTTGATGTATAGAAATTACCCTGAGAAAGTCGCCCAAGATAGCATATTTATATTCAAAGAAATTATTACGAAATTATTTTCATAGCGAAAATTTAAAGGTCCAATCTGTAAGAAAATGTAATTCTATCAAGGTACACGCAATCAACTTTTAAACAACATTTTATCTGAGAAAGTGTTCACGATAGGCTATTCACTGAAGAAACAGTTAATCACAACTGCATAATATGATGTCAAGTTATAAAAATGATGCTATAGATTTATATACAAACACATATGTGTGTGTTTGTGTGTGTCTGTGTATGAGTGTATGTGTCTCTCTCCATATGTGTCTGAAAAACAGAAGGAAATGTGCCAAAATATTTACAATGGGATCCTCTGTGATTACGATTGTCATTTTCATGTTTATCTCCATTTTCCAGATTTCCTACCATGCAAAATGCTATGACAAAACAAACAAACAACAAAGCACGGAGATGATTCCCTAACATCCACTTGTTTCTTCAGTGTTTCATCCATCTCCACCCTTCTTCATTCATTCATTGACCACATATTGAGCTCTTTTTCTCCCCACAGAGTTGGGCTGGGCAATGTGGGAGGGATGGTGGAAAAAAAACAAGGAGGGTTCTTACTTTTAGGAACTTTTTATTTCCCTTATTTTTTAATTTTTATTTTTTGAGTGAGAGTGCACAGGTGGGCAAACTGGGGAGGGGCGGGGGGCGGGGAGATAGAGAATCTCAAGCAGCCTCCACACTGTGAGCACAGAACCCAACATGGGGCTCGATCTCACGGCCATGAGATCACGGCCTGAGCCAAAATCAAGAGTCTGACACTTCAACAACTAAGACGACACCCAGGTGCCCCAACCATATCTGGTTTTGAAGAGGAGTATCCCATCTCTTCTTTAGATGCTTCCAAAGCATTAAACAGCCGTCTCTCTGCCTAGTTTTATTTTTCCTTCATTCCCTAAGAGTGAAATAGCAATTCTTATTCTCAGGGCAGGTTTAAATAGAGCAATGAGAATTATTAGTAGTATCTGTTATTTATTTCTTCCAAACATCAAAAATAATCTACCATATTCCCTTGACATCCCTTTTTATGTAGGCTAGATGTCCTAATTTTTATTTTTGCCTGAGTGGAAAAACCCAGAGGGGTTAAGGATATTGCCTATTATAATCCAGTAAATTAGAAACAGAGCAAGACCAGGAAACCAAATCTTCAAAATCTGGCCCAGCATTTCAGTGAGATTTGAAAAGAAAAACATACCTAGGAGAGAAGCCTCTCTTTGTGAGATAGTAAATCTTTCTCACAAAAGTAAAATGTCTCCCCTGTGCTCCCTTGCATAAAAAATCAGTTACCATCAGTAAATAGCAGAGGGGCTCAGGGCTGCAGTTACAGACCGAAAACTACCTGTAAAAATTATTTCCCTAAGGTTCCCCATTTATTCTGTTCTCTCCTCAGGTAATAAATAAACTTGCTCAGTTTTTAAACATGGAGTCTGACTCTTCCGGCCGTGTGATCTCCAGGGGTTCCTCTGTTGCAGGCAGATTCAAGCTGGGGCCAGTCAATTCCTTCACAACTGCCAGGGAGGGAGCTGGTAGTATTTTCTGAGGGTGTATCCAATTATAAAAATAAAGTAGCAGCTCCTGGGATTAGGTACACCCTCTAACACATGTACAGCCCAGGACAAGTGACCCAGAGGAAGGCAGCCATCGTCTACACTGTCATAGGTTCTGGTGCCCACATTCAACACATACAAACCAAGAATCGGAACCAAGTTGTTATTTTCCACTTTGCAACACCACAATTTTTCATTCAGCATAATCAGGGAGCAGCTACTTTGTTTCTTTATTAGCTTTGTGTGAAAGATCAGTAGAGAGGCAGAGATTCAATGAAGACTTTCCCAAGGAATACAAGTCAATCAAAATGGCAGAAACTGCAAAAACATGTTCTGACTCTAATGTTAAAACCCTTCCAGCATGCCAACGAGTGAACATATGCACCCGCATGTGTACACACACACACACACACACACACACACACACACACACACACACGAGGCACATGCACAAACCTAAGGGAAATATGGCAGGGGTCTCATTAGTAGAAACCGGGGATAACTGGGGTCAACTGAGATTCTGGGGTCAACCAGAAATTAACATCAGCTCAGACTTGACCTATTCAAATATGACCTACCCTCCAAGAACTGATCCCAGAGTCACCTACCGGACTGGCCTTCAGCCATGGACCCAATAGCCCAAACTTTCAGAGTTCTAGATAAGTTGTCAAACACTAAAATGCACCTATTTTGTGCTCTGGGGCACATGACAAACGTGGAAGTTTTGAATCAAAAGCTAAAATTCAATTTAAACCAAAATCTGAAGGCTCTATTTTTATAAAAGAACAAAAGGAAATCATGTGCAAACCAAAATAATATCTCATAAAATACATCATAGATACGTAGAGACATTGACCTCAGTGGAGTTGGCAGATATGTGGCACAGTAGAGCCTACAGTGACTTCTGCCTGTCTTTATTTGGTGTTTGATTAGAAATGCCTTTCTTAATGTAAATTGCTGACCCAGAGAAATCTCTCAACACATGTGAACTATTATTGTGATTAGCAATGCTAACTATGATAACTTGAACTCAAATACCAAGTGGGAGACAATTCGCCCCCATCCTCCGTGTCCAGCTCTAATTGCCTAAATGGGGTGGGCGACGTTCTTGTCTAGGGGAGGCATGATGTCGAGGGACGACAAGGCCAGACAGCAAAGGCAGGCAATCCTGTGGAGGGTGAGTTGATGCGATCTCAGCAGTTTGCCAGCCCAGTCGCCATGACTTGGAAACCAACTAATGGGAGGATCCTAGCATGGCTGCTACTGTCATTAATGGTCTCGGCCATTAATGGTCTCAGCAAGACCCAGAATGGTCCCCATGGACATTTAAGTCAATTCAGAAATCTGCCACCAGGTGGCGCCACAACAAGACTGGGCCCAAGAGCCCAACTCAGAAGCTCCCTGCCGTCTGGCCGCTCCCTTGTTCGATTCGTTAACCTCACAACTAAGGAACCTCGTATTTTATACAATGGACAAATTGGGACCCCATTTGTTGTGTTATGGCTATTGTGTTATGATAATTTTTAAGGGTGAAAGGAGACACTATAATAATGGAGCAAAAGATAAACCAACACTATTCAGGGCAAGTAGGATACACAGCCTAGTTATGGCAAGGTTTATATTATTATTAGTTTATAGCATTACATTGCTTTATTTTTATATTTTTAGTATTTTGCAGTGAGAGAAGCAGCAAGTGATGCTGAGTAGAACAGAGAAAGTAGGGGTGCCCCCCAGGGCCCATACCTGTCTAGGGCCATGGTCCTGCTTTAAAGGTATTTGTAATACATGTAAACTAAAATGGCGACTTCATGCTGATGCCTGAGTGTCTATAGTTTACTAATCCTAGACAATGAGCATATCGGGTACACAAGCTTTGAGAAACAAATAGTCCCAAACTATTTTTTTAGCTTATTTTTGAGAGAGAGAGAGAGAGAGAGAGAGAGAGAGAGAGAATATGAATGAGGAAGGAACAGAGAGAGAGGGGGACAGCAGATCCGAAGTGGGCTCCATGCTGACAGCAGAGAGCCTGATGAGAGGCTCGAACTCACGAACAATGAGATCATTACCTGACCTGAAATCAAGATGCTACCGACTGAACCACCCGGAGGCCCCTAACCTAGTCTTACCAATGACAGTCACCCTGCTTTACACGGGCTCCTCAAGACCTAATTCATCTTACAGCAGAAAGGCTGTGTCCCCTTTTACTCCTTCTATCTCCCCCACCCCCTGGCAACCACTTTTCTACTCTGTTTCTCTGAGTTTGACTCCTATGTGTTTTTCTTTTTTTTACTCCCACATGTAAATGAGACAACCCAGTATTTGCGCTTGTCTGGCTTATTTCACTAATTTTCTTATTTCAGACAATTCTCTATTCTTGTAGTCTTGTTTCTTTTAATTTACTCTTATCTCATTCCAATTTTTTTAAATTTTAACCTTAACTTTTCACTCTTTATTATCTTTCAATGATGTGAAGAAAAGACACTATTTTTGACAGAAAAAAATATATTGTGTAAACTTCTTCCACCTTCTAGGGGATAATGTTTATTTATTTCTGAGAGAGCGAGCGAGCGAGCATGAGCGGGGGAGGAACAGAGAGGGAGACACAGAATCAGAAGCAGGCTCCAGGCTCTGAGCTGTCAGCACAGAGCCCGACCCGGGGCTCAAACTCACAAACCGCAAGATCATGACCTGAGCTGAAGTTGGACGCTCAACCGACTGAGCCACCCAGGCACCCCAATGATCATTTTTATTTACAGAGCAATGGTGAGGGGGAGGTAAGATCTGAGAGCAGGTAACTCGGTGCGGCTCGCTCTAAAAAGAAGAGGTAGCTGTAGAAGGGGTCAGGGAGAAGGACTGGTGGAAGGACAGAGAGATTTCCAGGGGATTGATCCTGGTGGAAAGGAATCACTCAGTGCTGACCAGTCTACAATGTAAGTCCCCTCTCAGAACCACAGACCGACCCCTCAATAAAATCTGTACGATTCACCAGGCCAGTAATTAACCTCTTGTTTCTCAGTTTCAAACCCACCCTTCCAGACACTTCTTCCTGATGCTTGGGCTAGTTCCCAGTCCAGCCTGGCCCTCCACTTCTCTGTGGGGCTCTGAGTGCAGCAGCCACCAGAGAAAGCCTGCAAAGGGGGAGGGGGAGAAGGACTCATTTCTTACTGTCTGCCTCTTGTCCTGTCTACATCACTGCAGCCCGGCTGGGTCCACCTGCCACAGCGTTTGGGTCTAACAACAGGAGTAGCTGAATCTGCTTTCCAGGCTTTCCAGCACCGGCGGAAGGAGCCTTGTGATGACAAGCTCAGAGACACCAGTGCCCGCTCCACAGGGATGGAGGTCCTGGCGCCCAGATGTCCTGGCACCACAGGGCCCCCCCGCTTAGAGGTCTAAGTTTCAGCTCCATAGGGCTCTGCCTCCAACCTTCTCAGACTCAGTGATCCCAGCTCCTCTCTTGGCCCCCTGCCCAGGGAGAGGTAACTGCGTCCTCTTCGATCTCTTGATTTCCCCTCTTTGCCCTCTGAGCTACCCAGTTAATTCTTTATATCAAATTCTCACTGGTAGAATAAGTGGCCTGGGTTCTGTCCTCTGAGTGGACCAGGACTGATATATTTATTAGCATATGAAAAGCACATTTTCTTCTGGAGGGAAGGCTTTGGGATCGGGCTTGGGGGAGGAAATCGTACAGGCATCTCAGAGGCTGACAGTTTGAGTTATCCTCATCGTGCCCACCCCTTCGATTACCTTTCATTTCCACTCCCTTAAAATTTATTTTTTGGGGTGCCTGGATGGCCCATTCGGTTAAGCATCTGACTCTGTCATGATCTCACGGGTCAGGGGTCCAAGCCCCGCATGGGGCTCTGTGCTGACAGCTCAGAGCCTGGAGCCTGCTTCGGATCCTGTGTCTGCCTCCCTTTACCCCTCCCCTGCTCTTGCTCTGTCTCTCTCTGTCTCTGAAAAATGAATAAGCCTTAAAAAAGTTTTTTTTATTTATCATAATGTCCAGCAAAAAGTGTGGTCCTAGAGGAGGGAAGCTTCTCACCAAAGCGAGGAAGCTGCCGTTTTTCTCTTCAGCTGCTCCTGAAACCACGCTGAGAAACGAGGGGGCCCCTGATCAAGACCCACCCGCCCCCAGAGCTGCGATTCTCTCCACACGGGTGTCACAGGGCATTACTGCAACAGGCTTGTTTCCCGACACCTCACCCTAACTGCTCCGCATAGGGGGACCTGCTGTTTTTGAAATCCAGGGGGAGCCACTGGACTTTGGAAACCAGGTCAGTGGCTGGACACAAGGCAGTGGTGGGCGGGAGCGGACAGCCGGGAGTGGACTTCGTGGCGGTCCAGGGCCCGACTTTGGTGAGGAAGCAGAGGGCGGCGGTGCCCCTCGGACGCTCGAAGGCAGAGGAATGTGCTCTGACGTGTCTGTGTGATGACAGCTGTCCTCATCCCAAGCACCCGGTGGGTTCTGACCATACACTCACTGTGCAGCTTATGACCGGGTATGTCTCACTTTGCAGTGGCCACTGGATAGTTTAGAGCCAAATCTGGGCCTGACACTTCCGAGCCTGTGGAAGGGTCGTGGCATGCTAAACATTCACATGTCATCTCCCTTGCTTTCCTTTTTTTTTTTTTTTAATTTTTTAAAGTTTATTTATTTGAGAGAGAGTGAGCAGGGGAGGGGCAGAGAGAGAGAGAGAGAGAGAGAGAGGGAGAGAGAGAATCCCAAGCAGGCTCCATGCTGAAGGCAGGGCTCCAACTCAAGATCTCCATGAGATCATGACCTGAGCTGAAAACAAGAGTCAGACGCTGAACTGGCTGAACCACCAGGCGTCACGTCCCTTGCTTTCCTTTTAACGCCATTTCCTCCCTTTTTAAAAATTTAAGTTTGTGCTGCGGCACGTAAACATTTTTAAAACGAATCGAACAACCAGGTGTTTGAATATGTGATGTCATGTAAAAGAAGCTGGCAAGTGACATCATTATTTTCTCATTTTCTGTCTCAAAATCTGGTAGGGATGGGCTCTCCTAAAATGAGCCTAATTATAGTACACAGGCCTGTGTTCCTGCGGTTGGCACAGAATGTTTTTGCAATATCACACGCACAACAGGGGGCACCCAATAAACATCTGACTCAAGATAACACCAGATTCTGGAAAGAATCTAGACCCTAGAAGCGATGGTATTAGTGAATCAACAGTAACAACACCAAGTGGTCCCTTCCACTCTTCAGTCACATAAAGAACAGATATTAACTCAGCTCATTTACTTCTATTTCCTTACAGTCTTGATCATTTGGATTGTGAACCAGTAAGGGCTTCCCACAGGCGTCACATGCCTCGTCTATCAACTTGCCATTTGGCTCTGTTCCACCATCGTTAGAAACCTTTGCAATTTTCCCCTTTCTTCTGTGTTTGCATTTACCGGGAGGAGAAGTGGATGGAAAATCTCTTGTTGGCAACGGGGAAACGAGTGTTACACTTTAGATAGTCAACTCTCTCGTGTAACCAGGTGCCTTTGCTTTGAAAAATTACTGGAAAGAGGAAACGGAGGTTCCTGGGAAGACATCACTAAGTCCATCCGGAAATAACGATTCATTAGGAAACTGAGGCTTCAGGTAAGAGTGGAAATGCTAAATGATCTTACATCAAGATGAGCTGCCAGAGTCAGGGTTCAACCTTTTCCCCCCAACTGTAAAATGAGTCAACGAGGCCCCACTTGGCCAAGGAACAGGGAAGATAAACCACATCTGGGGCCTTTGGGTTCCTTTTACGGGGCCTTCTTTTTCCTTCATAAAGTTGCATTTTTATATTTGTGTGGGCACATCACAGAAACTGTCATACTTGATCAGCGCCTGGAGAGAAAGATGAAAACGTCACGCTCACATCTGTGCAGCTGGGATGAACAGGGAGAAATCGAGAAGATTAGGCAGAGAGCTTTCATGCCCGAGATAACCCAGCTGTGTGAAAAATCAAGTCTATTGAACACGAAAGCACTGAACCACCAAAATAACTGCTTTAAAACCAGGAAGGAAGGGAATAAATGCCCCAGCAAAGCACAGACAGTGACGCAGACCCGGCTGCATTTCAAACAAACTCATGACCGTCTCTCCACCCCTGTGATGTGTCTCAGACTCAGCCGTTCTATTTCAGTCCTGCTCCCCTGGTTCTTCTTTTTTGAATAGATGGCAACACCTACTTCCTTGCGACTGTATAAGTCGAAAGTTTTCTGAATACAGGATTCGGGCTTTCAACGTGGTTAGCCATAAAACTAAAAAGCTTTTTTCATTGTTTGCAACCTCTGTGCTACCCAACGTGGCAGCCAACAGCCACGGGTGACCGTTTCTATTAAAATTAGTCAAGATGAAATAAAATCAAGGATTCAGCTGCTCAGATGCACCAGCCACATTTTAGGTACTCAACAGCCGCATGTGACGAGCGGCTACCAGACTAGCCAGTGTGGAGACAATGTGCCCATCACCGCAGAAAGTCCTCCAGGAAATGGGGCTCCCCTTCCAGAATGCAATTTATTTGATTCCTATGAGCTTTCTGACCCTCCGAGGATTGGCTCTACCTGCTTCCTGGTAGAGTTCCTGATATTCCTACCGATGTGGGCTCAGATGCCAGAAAAGACTCGGGGCTTAGGTGACTCAAGGTTACGTAGAAACTGTTCAGTCCTGCAGGCTATGAGGCCTCTGTTTTGTGGGACACAAAAGGGAAACCTCTCTTCCTGATCTTTGTAGCGGCTTCCCACAGTCACCGTGATGGCTACTAGTGTGCGTCAACCTGACTAGGTCTTGGGGTGCCCTGACTACACGTTGCTGCAGGATGTGTCCGTGAAGGCGTCTGCAAATGAGACTGGCCTTTGAATGGGTGAAGTCAGGCAAGCAGGTGACCCTCCCCAGTGTGAGTGGGCTTCATCCAATCCATCCGGGGCCTGAAGAGAACCGAAGGTGGAGGAAGGAAGCATTCACCCCTCTTTTCCCTGCCTCCCTGCATGAGTTGGGGCATCTCATCTCACCTTCTGCCCTTGAAGAGGGAGTTACACCATCAGCTCCCATCAGGCCCTTAGACTCGACCTGAATCGCACCACCGGCTTTCCTGGGTATCCAGACGCGGATCATGGGAGTGTGCAGACTCCTTAATCACGTGAGCTAGTTCCAACCCCCCCAGACATGAAACACAGGCAGACCGCTCCTCCGGGAAAGGGCCCAGGCTCCCTCCAGGCACAAGCACCAGCTAACGCTTAGTGGTTGGAGGGTTCACACTTCCAGTCTTGGAAGTGCAACAAAGATAATGCCAAGGATACACAGGGTAAGAGTAATGAGCGAGTACTGGGGGCCACCGAGCCTCCAGCACCCTTCCCTGGGAGACAGCCGTGTGTCACATCTGGTCTGGTCTGCATGGCTTGGATCTACTCTGAGATTATTAACGATGCAAATGACTAACCCCAGAACTTGTCACTCCTTCAGACTCTTATTTCTTGCCACAATTTTTTTTTTTGAGAGAGAGAGAGCGTGTGTGCATGTGAGCAGGGGAGGGGCAGAGAGAGAGAGAATCCCAAGCAGCCTCCGTGCTGTCAGTGCAGAGCCGGATGCGGGGCTCAAACTCAATGCACCGTGAGATCATGACCTGAGCCAAAATCAAGAGTCAGAAGCTTAACCAACTGAGCCACCCAGCTGCCCCTTGCCACGATTTATACTGTAATCTGGAGGGAGTGGGTTCAGACAGATAAAAGCTGGCTCTCGGCTGGTTTTCCCAGAGAGCAGCCCTTGTGACAGTGATCAGTCTGCTTCTCTATTTGAGGTACAGCATGTCTAACTACTGCTAACAGAAGCCCAGCAATTGAGTGGTTGTTTGACTATTCTCGAGGCGAAATATTCAGAACAATCTAACAGACTTGTGCGCACACACACACACACACACACACACACACGTTCTCATAACCTTCTCAACAGGGAAGTTCACATTTTTTCTTCCCTCCCAGCAACATACTGACAACCATCCAGCATTTAAATTGGGGGAAAAAGGAATTAAAAGGAGAACCCACCATGTATGTTTAAAACGAAAAAGATTGCAGCTGTTTCCTCCATACTAGAGACCTGTGGTTTGAATTTTAATACATTTTCAACAACTGCATGCTTGGTTGCCCCCCCCCTTAATCCCTGTTTCTTTTTTCTGTCTCTTATTTGTAAGCCCAAATGTTTCTTATTAAAGCGCTATTTCAAGACCCAATCTTTATTTTTTTTCTTAAAAATCAATGTTTTTAATTTTATTATTTTTTTAAATATAATTTATTGTCAAGTTAGCTAACATACAGTGTATACAGTGTAGTCTTGGCTTTGGGAGTAGATTCCCATGATTCATCGCTCACATACAACACCCAGTGCTCATCCCAACAAGTGCCTTCCTCAGTGCCCATCACCCATTTTCCCTGCCACCCCTGGGCCCCCACCCCCCATCAACCCTCAGTTTGAAACCCAATCATTAAAAGGAGAAATAAAAATCTTTAAATTGCATAAAACACTGGAGGTAAGATCAACAGATTCATGTTCCACTGATGGGAATGCAAAATGGTCCAATATTTCTAGGAGGCAATTTCACCCAGACCAATCAGTGGTTTTAAAATGGCTCCCAACCTTTGACCTATTATGTTTTATTTTGGGGGAACTAAAGAACCAGTCAGACATCCCACCAAAAGTTATGTGCCGGGATGTTCATGACGGTGTTACTTTTGATGCTGAAAGCTAGAGAGGGGGCCAAAAATGTTCAAGAGAGATTTGGTGACATGAACCATATATGTACACTCTGGAATGTTATGAAACCATTAAAGATCAGGCTTTTAAAGAAAACTTAATATCATGAAAGCTGCTCATGTTACTATGTTACATAATGGAATATACATTATAGTAGGTAACATAACAGGATAGAAAAGAATATATATTATATACATGTTATATTAACATAATAACATGTATAATATATAATATAATATAAACCTGCATATGAAATGTGAAATCACTGGAGGCCCCAGTCTCCTTACCTGTAAACCGCTATTAATTATGGTACCTTTTCACCTTAGGTTTTCTATAAGGGTTCAATGAAACAACCCTGTAAATTCTTAGCACAGTGTTTAACACAGGCAGGAGAGCCATGTATGTTAGCTATCGTCATTATATGTGACAAAACACACATTCACACACACACACACACACACACACACACACGAGCGAGAATCTAGTTAGCAATACATAGAGTATCAGTAGACAATGAGATTACTAGTGATTTTTATTTCCTTCCTTTCTTATTTCCTTCTTTAAACTGTTTGCATTTCCAGGGTTACAAAATGAGCATATATTACATTCGTAGTCTGAAGAAGATAGTATGAACCTCACTGTAATATAATAAAATACTTGTTGAAATACCACATGCTATATTGGGGAGGTCACAGGTGAGGGTTCTGGCCATAGCTGCTGAAGGAAGAAAATCTGATCAGGCTGCCCATGGCTCTTGGCCTACCTTGGGTCTCTGATCAGGGATGTCACCCCCATACCAGAGAATTTCATTAACATGCTCACGGACCCGCACACACACCCATTCGTGTTCACGCTTGTTCACTGTCACTTTACCTGCTGCACGGATGCTAGTTAATCCCAACAGCCTGACAGCCTACAGCTCGTTCTGATACATCCTACCGGGGGGCTGGAGAAGGGGTGCCTCTGTGATACTCGCTTGCCTCTCCCCCTTCTCCTACCCCAGCCTCTGTTTTCCCAGTGGGTCCATCAGGCCTACAGGCTGGAATATAGGGGCCAGAACAACCCTGGTCATCCCTGAATCCAGAATGTTCCTCTTACAAGTAGAAAACTGAGGCCCAGGGTAGGGCTGACATTCAGCCAGCACATAGAGAATCTGCCAAATTGGGGTTAAAATACTAAGTTCTCCCAGGGTGGATGGAAAAAGAGTTAGTGGCTTGACTGCCCCACCCTCTGCTGCAGCACCTTCCCCAGCAGCCCCAGATCCCCCTAAATCAAAGAACTAGGAAGCTGAGGAGAAGACCTCAGGACCCTGTATCAGCACCATGAACAGCAGCAATTGCTCTGCGAGCCAGTGCCTGTGCTGGTGGCCGAACCCTCGCCCTCTCTCCCCCATCATGGGGGCAGGAGATTCTGGGCCATCTGCAGGGAATGGTACTGTGACTGTGGTCAGCTGCCACTTGTGGCCCCAGGCTCTCCCTTTAGAAATAGGGACACCGCCCTATGACCTCCCAGCTCTCAATGGTAAAAATTTAAGATCTTCTTAAAGGAAAAAAAAAAGGATGCAAAAACAAATGACTTAATATATGAGGCCACATGAATATCTCTTTAGCTGAAAAAACTGCGTGAAACGTCAGACTAAAGTTGCAGTTCTTATTCAGTCCCTACCTAGCGAGCCCACAGAAAGCAAAGCTATTTATCTCCATTGGTCATCCTCCAGTATGCGAGAAAGGATTACAAATGACCCACTTGTACCTTTTGTGTTGATACTTCCATAGTAGGACTTCACGGAATGCAGGATTAAGACCTGGGTGAGTGAATATAGGGAAAATGGACTCAATGCCCAGATCCCAGGCTTAAAGGTTGTGTTTGCAGGTGGTGGTGGAGAAGGGGCTATTGTGTACCTTTTATTAAAGTTATTACTTGTTATTTTGGGTAAGAGCACAGACTCTGAACCCAGACCTTCTGGACTTCGATTCTGCCTTTACTAGTTGTGACTGTGTGACCTTGTATAGTGACTTAACCTTTCTGGGTCTATTTCTTTATGTATAAAACGGGGATAATAATAATACCTATTGTGAATTGTGAAAAGGATTGTGAAAAGGATTAAATGCTCAAAAGAAATCCCAGGCATAGTAAGGACCTGATAAATTTTCTATGTTTAATATTATTAACGTATGTTTTCCTGTAACAATGCTCATCTCTGATTCAGTGAAATGTCCTACTCAGAAAAGGCACAGATTGGGATACTGGCCTCTTTCTGTTCACATTCTTCTGTCCTGTCCCCTGTTTCTAGATCTTTGGAAGATCCATGTTAGTGAGATAGTAAAGGGTAATGTGTACCAACAAGTTGCATTTCTCCCACCTTCCCCATCCTGAGGTCTTCAATATTTAGAATGTTCAATGTTCAATATTCTTGACACTCTGGAGTGGGGGATTCCCTCATGGAAGTTCTGTGAGGGGTGGGTGGGAGAAGAAGGTAGGCAGGAGGCACTTCTTGTACATGTACAAAGTAGTCACTTGCTAACCTCACAGGTAATTACATTAAAGGCAAATTATTTGATCCAAGCATAACACTAAAAGTCATCAATCACAAGGAAAGAGAGATAGAGAAGAAAAAAGGAAGAGAGAAGAATACAAAAACCTATCAGTAATTATTTTTTTTAAGTTTATTTATTTTGAGAGAGAGAGAAAGACAGCACATGAGCAGGGGAGGGACAGAGAGAGAGAGGGAGAGAGAGAGAATCCCAAGAAGGTCCCACAGTGCCAATGTAAAGCCCAGTGTGGGGCTTGAACTCATCAACTGTGAGATCATGGCCGGAATTGAAGTCAAGAGCTGGATGCTTAACCAACGTGAGCCACCTAGGCTTCCCTCAGTAATTACTTTAAATGTAAATGGTTTACATGTGCCAATCAAAATACACAGGTGACTGAATGGATTAAAAAACAAGACTCATCTATATGCTGCTTACAAGAGACTCACTTCAGACCTAAAGACACATTTAGACTGAAGGTGAAGGATGGAAAAGATATTCCATGCAAAAGGAAGCAAAAAAGAAAGAGAGAGAGAGAGAGAGAGAGAGGGAAAGAAAGCTGGGGTGGCAGTACTTGTATCAGACAAAACAGATGTTAAGACAAAGAAGGTAACATGAATCAAAGAAGGGCATTACATAATGGTAAAGAGAACATTACATATGTGTGTAATATATATTATATAATACATGTTTTATTAATATACATTAATATAATTATTATTAGATATGATATACAGAGAATACAGAAATACAAAAAGGAAGCTGGAAAATCACAACTATGTGGATGCTAAATAACATGGTCCTAAACAGACAATGGGCCAATAAAGAAATCAAAGAAGAAATTAAAAAAAAAAATATGGAGACAAATGAAAATGAAAACATAGTGGTCCAAAATCTTTGGGACACAGCAAAAGCAGTTCTAAACAGGGAGATTATAGCAATATAGGCCCACCTCCAGAAACAAGAAAAGTCTCAAATAAACAATCTCATATCCTGCCTAAAGTAACTAACAAAAGAAGAAGAAATAAAGCCCAAGGTTAGTAGAAGGAAGGAAATAATAAAGATCAGAGCAGAAATAAATAAAACAGAGCCTAAAAAGACAATAGAAAAAAATCAATGAAACCAATAGATAGTTATTTGGAAAGGTAGCCAAAATTGATAAGCCTTTAGCCAGACTCATCAAGGAAAAAAGAGGACTCAAATAAATAAAACCAGAAATGAAAGAAAAGAAGTAACAACTGACACCACAGAAATACAAAAGATTGTAAGAGAATACTATTAAAAATACATGCAAACTAACCGGACAACCTAGAAAAACTGGATACATTTCTAGAAACACAAAATCTTCCAAAACTGAATTGGGAAGAAATAGAAATGTGAACAGACAAATTACTAGTAACAAAATTGAACTGGTAATCAAAAAACTCCCAATGAACAGAAGACCAGGACCAGGTGGATTCACGAGTAAATTCTACCAAATATTTAAAGATTTAATACCTATTCTCCTCAAATTATTCCAAAAAATATAAGATGAAGGAAATCTTTTGAACTTCATTCTACAAGGCCAGCTTTAGCCTGGTAGCAAAACCAGATAAAGAAACTACAAGCAAAGCAAACTATAGGCTAATATCCCTGATAAACACAGATGCAAAAATCCTCAACAACATATTAGTAAATAAAATTTGACATTACATTAAAGGGATCATTTACCATGACCAAGTGGGATTTATTCCAGAGATAGAATGATAGGTCAATATCTGCAAATCAATCAATGTGATATATCACATTAATAAAATGAAGGGTAAAAACCATATGATCATCTCAACAGATGCAGAAAAAGCATTTGACAAGATTCAACATACATTCATTTTAAAAACTTCCAACAAAATGGGTTTAGAGGGAATGTACCTCAACATCATAAGGGTATATATGACAAACCCACACCTAACATCATCCTCAATCAGGAACAAGACAAGGATGTCTACACTTGCCACTTTTATTCAACATAATAATGGAAATCATAGCGACTGCATTCAGACAAGGAGGGAAGGAAGGAAGGAAGGAAAGAAGGAAGGAAGGAAGGAAGGAAAGAAGGAAGGAAGGGGCAATGGAGGGAGGGGAAGGAAGGAAAGGAAGAAAGAAAGGGCATGCAAATGGGTAAGGAAAAAGTAAAACTGACACTATTTGCAGATGACATGATACAGTATATAGAAAACTCTAAAGACTCCACCTAAAAGCTATTAGAATAAAAAGTTCAGTAAAGCTTCAGGATACAAAATTAATGTACAAAACTTTGTTGTATTTATATATAGTAATAACAAAATAACAGAAGGAGAAATTAAGAAATTTATCTCATTTATAATTGCATCAAAAAGAATAAACTACCTAGGAATACATTTAACCAAGGAGATGAAAGACATGTACTCTGAAAACTATAAAATATTGATAAGAGAAATTGAAGATAATACCAACAAATGGAAAAATATATCATGCTCATGGATTGGAAAAACGAAAATTATTAAAATGTCCATACTACTCAAAGCAATCTACAGATTCATCATGATCTCTACCAAAATACCAGCACTATTTTTTACAAAACTGGAACAAATAATCCAAAAATTTGTATAGAAGCTCAAATGACTTTGAATAGCCAAAGCAATCTTGAGAAAGAACAAAGCTGGAGATATCACAATCTCATATCTCAAGACATACTACAAAGCTATAGTAATCCAAACAGGACAGTACTGGTCCAAAAATAGACAACATAGATCAATGGAACAGGATAGAGAACCCAGAAATAAACCCACACTTCTATAGTCCATTAATCTACAACAAAGACAAGAATGCTTAACAGGGAACAGACAGTCTCTTCAATAAATGGTGCTGGGAAAACTGGGCAGCTACATGTAAAAAAATGAAACTGGACCACTTTTGTACACCATACACAATATTAAACTCAAAATGGATTAAGGACCTAAATGTGAGACCTGAAATCCTAAGACTCCTAACTGAAAACATAGGCAGTAACCTCATGGACATCAGCCTTAGTGATATTTTTCTAGATATGTCTCCTTAGACAAGTGAAACAAAAGCAACAATAAACAATTGGGACTACACCAAAATAAAAAGCTTTGGACAGCGAAGGAAACTATCAACAAAACAAAAAGACAGCCTAGTGAATGGGAGAAGATACTTGCAAATGATATATCTGCTACGAAGTTAATATCCAAAATATATAAGGACTTTGCAATTCAACAGAAAACAACAATATAAGCCAATTAAAAAAATAACCAGAGGGCCTAAATAGACATTTTTCTTAGGAAGACATACAGATGGTCAACACATACATGAAAAAATGCTCAACATCACTCATCAAGGAAATGCAAATCAAAACCTTAACAATCACCCCACACCTGTCAGAATGGCAAGTATCAAAAAGACAAGAAATAAAAAGCTTTGGTGAGGAAAAGGAACTCTCGTGGACTGTTGGTGGGAATGTAAATTGGTGCAGTCACTGTGGAAAACAGTATGGAGATTCCTCAAAAAATTAAAAATAGAAATACTATATAATCCAGTTATTCTACTACTGGGTATTTACCCAAAGAAAATGAAAACACTAAATCAAAAATATATATACACCCCTATGTTTATTGCAGCATTATTTACGATAGCCACTATATGGAAACAACCCATGTCCATGGATAGATGAATGGATAAAGATGTGGAGTGTGTGTGTGTGTGTGTGTGTGTGTGTACATACATAATACATACATACACAATGGAATATTACCCAGCCATAAAAAAGAGTGAGATCTTGCCATTTGTGACAATATGATGGATGTAGAGGGTATTATACTAAGTAAAATAAGTCAGAAAGAAAAAGACAAATGCCATATGATTTCACTTATAAGTGGAATCTAAAAAACAAAACAAATACAAAACAGAAACCGAATCATAAATACAGAGAACTGGTGGTTGCCAGAGAAGTGGGGGCAGAGGGATGGGGGGCTGACATAGGCGAAGGGAATTAAGAGGTACAAACTTCCAGTTATAAAATAAATAAATCACAAGGATGAAAAGTACAGCATAGAGAATATAATCAATAATGTTGTAATAACATTGTTTACTGACAAATGGTAACTACCCTTATCATGGTGAGTATAGAATGATGTATAGAATCATTTAATCACTATGTCATACACCTGAAACTAATATAACATTGTATGTCAATTATACTTCAATAAAAAAAGAAAGCAAATTATTTTCCATAATAATTTGATCCCTTGGTGCGTTTAAAAAATTTTTTTAATGTTTATTCATTTTTAAGAGAGAGAGAGTGAGCCAAGGAGGGGCAGAGACAAAGGGAGACACAGAATCCAAAACGGGCTCCATGCTCTGAGCTGTCAGCACAGAGCCCAACATGGGGCTTGAACCCACAAACCATGAGGTTATGACCTGAGCTGAAGTCAGACACTTAACCAACTGAGCCACCCAGGTGCCCCGATTCCTTGGTGCCTTTTAACACTCTTGCAGTGGGTTGAATGGTGGTCCCTCAAAAGGTATGTCTACCTGGAAACTGTGAATGTGTCCTTATTTGGAAAAAGAGTCTTTGCAGATATAATGAAGTTCAACATTTTCAGAGGAGATGATCCTGGCTTAGAGTGGACCCTGAATCCAATGACAAGTGTCCTTGTAAGAGAAGAGTGAGGGAGAAGACGCACAGAGGAGGAAGCCATGTGAAGACAGAGTCAGAGACTGGACTGATGTGGTCCCAGGCCAAGGAGAACACGGAGCCACCAAAAGC
The DNA here is from genome assembly GCF_018350215.1 of Panthera leo. NCBI lineage: Eukaryota > Metazoa > Chordata > Mammalia > Carnivora > Felidae > Panthera > Panthera leo. The sequence continues at coordinate 12,856,236 of NC_056685.1, forward strand.
TGGAAGAGTCAAGGAAGGATGTGTCCCTTGAACATCCAAGAGGAACCAAGCTTGCACACAACTTGGTTCTGAATGGGATCAAACTATGTTCCTCCAAAATATACCACTTTGGCATACAGACTATTTTGAGCTGGAGGCAATCAAGAAATTGCAATGCAGGAAAAGCTCTCTACTCTTCCCCTCCTTCTGCATAAGAGTAGAGTATAAATTTCCCTTTGTGGAGGTGTCCTCCTTCCTCTCCCCTGTACCAGGAATAGGAGACAACTCTTATCACTGAAGATAGCACCAACTTGAATCTTCACACACACCTTATAAATAAATAATCCTTATCTTCCATTAGTTTCTCTCCATATATTTACTTTCTCACAATTACTGCCCCTTAAGATCCTAAACACTTCTCCTTCGTCCTGTCATTTCTTCACAAATTTATCATTCTTTGTTAAAGTAGTATACAAGCTTTCAGGCCTAACCCCCTTCTATGGGTTTTCATTTCCTTTTCTATGAGACCCCGGCATACACATAAATGTTAAAATGTTAATATCGAATAAAATTGTTATGTTAATGTGACTTTTGCTACTTTAATTTACAGGGTGGAGGAAACCTAACAGGGTGGAAGAAAAACTTTTTCCTCACCTACAGTTTCATACCCTGGCCTCCAGACCCATGAGAGAATAAATTTAAGACACCAAGCTTGTGAAAATCTGTTCTCATCTTAGCAAATACAGCCCCTAAACTCCAGACATGCTGAATTTTCACCCCTGAACATGCCAGGGGATGTCCTGCCTCCTTATTATGTGTTCATATTCAGCAGCAGTGTCCTTAACTACCACTTACTGAGCATTCACCACGTGCTGACTTAAGTGTGAGAGAAATGCGGATGGTGAAGTCAGGGTCCCAGCTCCTCAGCAAGTCTGTAGATCTCCAACAGCATGGAGAGGACTTATGTTGGGTCTTGAAGTATTGTTATTCATATTCTAGGGAAGTGTTATTATATAGGGGAGAGAAAAACAGGAATTTTATCTTGGAAGAACTGGGTTCCCGGGGTGCCTTGGTGGCTCAGTTGGTTAAGCATCCAACTTTGGCCTGGGGTTTGAGTCATAGTCCGTGGGTTCAAGCCCCACAGCACTGACAGCTCAGAGACTGGAGCCTGCTTCAGATTCTGTGTCTCCCTCTCCCTCTCTCTGCCCCTGCCCTGCTCATGCGCGCGCACACACACACACACACACACACACACACACACACACACTCTCTCTCTCTCTCTCTCTCTCTCTCTCTTTCTCTCTCTCAAAAATAAATAATTATTTTTTTAAAAAAAGAACAACTGGGTTCCTATTCCAGCCACACTTCCCTGGCTCATCAGTCCTCGTGAAATAAATTAATTTGTAATGTGTGAGAACATGAATAATATCAATAGCTAATTTTCAGCAGCAGCTTACATTGTGCCAAATCTACTCTGAGTACTTCGGTCGTTTAATCCTTTGTTTAAACAACCCAGAGGCAGGTACTGTCATAAACCCTACTGGACAGGGGAGGGAACAAAGAAGCTTGGAGAAGTAAGATAACTCACTCGGAGTTCGAGAACTAGTATTCAGACCAGCTAGATCCACGTGGCAAATCTGGGATTCAAACTGACACAGTCTGGTTGGGGGCTACCCCTCTTAATCACTATGTTCTTAGTTACTGTGTTATTACAATAGCCCCGTAAGTCATCAGTCTCCATTTCACAGACAAGGAAACCAAGGTTCATAGATATTTCTACAGTGCTCCAGAAATAACCAGACCAAATTATGCAGATTACTTATAAAGGATTACTGACTTTTTCTCTTAAATCCCCCTTCTCTCCCCTGCCACGATAAGTTCTGTGGAGGCAAAGATTGTATTTTACTTATCTTGGGTCCCCCTGAAGATTTACCAACTGTCCCCTAGAGAGAGCAAATGACAACTTAGTGTCTGGATGGGCCAGGCTGGATCATAATGAATTTTGGTGTTCCCCAAACCACAAAGTGTTTAGAGCTGGGATTTAACACTTAAGTAAGAACCACAAGAATGAGTCAGATTAAGTGAATGAAAAACTGTCAGACATTAGGACATATTATAATCCAATTTCCTAATGGAAGTTGTAGACAGACTGCCATGGGAGAGATTTAAATTTAAAGTGCCTAAAAGCCTCACTTCTGTATCTCAGTGATGCCTTAGCACGGAGAAACAGACTGTGGGATTTTCCTCATCTCTAGTGGAAACCCATGTGGTATAAGTAAGCAGAATCAAGCTCCAAAATGACACCTAGGATATAAATAGACATCCCCTTTGAAAGCTTCCAGACAGTAAGTCTTTGTCTGGGCTGAAGAAGTGCCCCAGGACAGCTCCAAATTGGCCCTTCTCCTGCAGGAGGAGAAAGGGGGTGGGCCCTTCTCTGAAGTATATCACCCCCTCGCCTTCCCTAGGGGACCCCCACTAACAAGGAGCGCTCAGCAGTGCCCACACCAAAATTCAGAGGTGCAGAGGTCTTTGAATTAGCAGCCCAGGAAGGAATGCCTTTGGGAGAATATTAATTATAAGCGACAGTGTGTCGTTACCCTTTAGTGTCTCTAGACCCTTCTGCTTCTAGTGAGAGATGGGCTGGCCCCAGCTGTCCTTGTAGCTTCGCCTAAATGCCCCCCACACCCACAATGCCACCTTATCAGAGAAGACGGGGGCTGTATCAGATGTCTGCTCTGAGATCCCAGCATCCAGCGATTGTATTTCCCCCTTAATGGAAGCACAGATCTGCACTCCTGATACTGAAAATCATTTAGTCCCTGTGATGCCAAGCTGCCAGCTCAGCCAGATCTTCTACTCTGGACGCTGGAGACCAGGAAGAGAAATATATCTGTGTGCCCTTACAGCACATGCAGGTGCTTTGAAACCAGAGTAGGAGAGCAGAATGATTCTTGGGAATTTTGTGACAGACGCTTGTCATGGGCAACACGGTGAGCTGTTTTTAGAGAAGGTGTTTCAAAATTTGAAAACTGGAATGGTCTTAATGCTCCTTGAATCAATGGCACAGTGCTTTATGGTCACCGAGGGAGAGATGCCAGAAGGCTTTGCTCATGAGTGTGTTTTTCAAGATGGCCCAGATACATGCCTTTGACTTTGTTGCCTCGAGGAAGAAAGTGGAGTTGATTTCCCCCACAGCCTCAGCGTCCTCAGAGGGATTGCTCAGGGCAAACCAAGGGCTGGATGTACAATCTCAGGGTGGATTAGAACCCTAGTGTTTAAAATAGTGAACGGTTATTTCATACTCACTGCTACAGACTCAGTGTTTGTATACCCCAACCCTCCACCCCAAATTCACATTGAAACCTCATCCCCAAGGTGATGGTGTTAGGAGATGAAACTTTTGGGAGGTGAAGAAGATAGAGCCCTCAGTGATGGGATTAGTGCTCTTATAAAAGAGACTGCACAGAGCGCCCCCTTCCCTTCAGCTATATCAGGACTCAGGAGAAGACATCTGTTCATGGACCAGAAGCTGAATCTACGGGTGCCTTGATCTTGGTCTCGCCAGCCTTCAGAACTAGTGAAAAGTGACTGCTGTTTACGCCCCCCAGCCAGTGGTATTTCTGTTATGGCAGCTGGAATGAACCAAGTCACTTTCTACAGACCAAATGCTCTGATAATTGCTTTATAAACATGCTCTCATTTAAGGTTCACAAGAATCCTATTAGGTAGGTGCTACCATTATCTTTGAGCTCAGAGAGGTTAAGTAACTTCCCTAAGATCACACAGACAATAGAACCAGACTCAAGCCCTAGTGGAGGTTTTAGTGATGCCAAGGATTCCTGAAGTGCCCATCCTTGAAGTGATGCCTTACAGATCCAACCTGACCTCCCTGAGGGGTGTCCTGGGGCTAAGCTGGTCGACTCAAACAGAAACACACCCAGGGAACAGGAGAGCCAGAAGGAGTCAAAGCACCCCAACCCACCACCACTTCATGTTCTCTGCCTCTATAAATCCTGCCTTATCTCTTCCTCTCCGGGAGGTGGTCATCAGAGCCTATGGGAATGGCTGGCACCTGCTAGAGATGTGCAGTGCCCAACCTGCACAACCCTAGTGAGAGGCCCTGAATTGGGGTTTTTAAAGTGTGATTCAAACCCATGTCTGCTATGAAGTGTTCCCTGATTGCGCTTTGGAGATGACGGGGGGGGGCAGTGATGGTACCTAAGGGGCTGGGCGGGAAGTTAGTGGACACTGAATCTAGCTTCCACTCTGCTACGTGTAAGCTGAGTGACCCTAGACAAATCATTTGCCCTTTCTGGACCTCAGTTTTTTCTCTGCAAAATAAGGGAGTGGGACTCAGAAGGCCTAAATTTCCCGCTAGCTCCAAAATTTTATAACTTGTCACTTTTGAACTCAAAATGTTTGCAACTTAGTGCTTAATATACATTATCTCATACAGCATTATTATTTCCATTATCTCCATTTCTATCATATTTCTAATATCTCCATTTCCCATTTATTTATATTTATTTATTTATTCCAACTAATAATTTATTCCAATTATTTCCATCATCCCCATTTCTATCATATTTCTCTAAAGAGTGTGCATTTCTTAGAGGTAGGGTCTCCCTCGATTCTCAATCAATATTTCATTGATTTTTGATGTTCAGAGTTCCACGGCCCACAGATAACCTTCTACTTGACATCTTTCCCCTGGTCTGCAAGTCCACTGTCATCGTACCAGCCAGACAGAACCAAAACTGTAGCATTCTGGGAGAAACAGAAAGGAAGGAAACCAACTGTGATTTTTAAAAATCTTCCTTGTACTGTGCCCAAGTGTAAACAAAGAATTACCTAAGTAATAGCCCCTTGCTAATTTACACATTAATATCATAATTTGTACGATTGAATCACACCAGTAAAGTTAACAGGCATGTAATGAAAAGCACACTATCCCAATTTTTTGCAGTTTGTTATTGTGGCTGAGTTAGGGCAAGCATGGTGAACTGGGCCATTTAATTAGATTAAAGACAAAACAGTGTGAAGTTTAAAAATGCCAACAGTTGGACAGTTGACATGTCATGATAGCAGCCAGTCAGGTTGGAAAAAGGTAGATGCCATCAACTCTAAAGCCAATGTCTTAATGTTAATGGAAAAATTCGTGGAAAATAAATAACCTTCGGGGACTCAAAAGTTATTTTAAATTCCATGTGTACACTTAAGGGAAAAACAAGCCAGGCCCTAAAATAATTAAAGCCATCAATATGAACTACTCAGGTTTGAAAGGGACCTATATTTCTTACTCATAAAAAATGAAATAATGTGCAATTTGGTTTCTTGGCCTTCTGTTGCTTGAATTGCAGAGCATTGTTCAAAAGTTAATTTAACAGCAGAATATAATTATTCAGACTATAGAATGCCTAATCTTAGCCCCTGCATTAAAGAACGATTCTCTTTTTTTTATGGTAATTTTTTTAACTTCGTAAACCAAAAGTACAAAAGTGATTTTCAGACAGTGTTTCTCCTTTTGCTTTCCCTCTTTTGGAGAAAATGAGCATTACATGGAAAGAAAAGAAGATTTAATAAAATTGAGTATAATAATACAATTCCCCACAGGATACTACGGCAAGGTATTCAGCTGTTTCTCCCACTCAGGTTGAAAGCTTTTCTTAGAGGTTCTATTTGAAGAGCTTGGGTGGAAAGCTTGAAAGAATAGTACAAACATGTGAGTGAAAGTCTGTATTAACAAATCAGTCGGGAAATCCACCAAGTTTTACCAAAGAACGAGGAAAGCCTACTGTGAAATGAACCATTTCACACTTTTTAAGAAGTTAGTCATGGGAGCCTCGCTGCTACTTTCCATGCCTCCCAGCTGCCTTGTATCCTCTGCTAGAAAGCCTTACGCTCCTGAGCAGGCCATTCCATTTTCTTCTTGGAAGAAAAAAAAAATGCTTTGATTTGTTTTCCTTTTTAAAATCCTGTTTTGCTAACATTGCAATCCCCATCAGGAAAAGAAGTTCAACCATGCTTTCTGACGGTGACATCTGAGACCATGTTTGCCGCTTTTGGACTTGAACTCTTAGGTTTGGGTTTAGGAAAGCCCACCAGCTTCCCATACAATGTGGTTATTCAAAATTCCTTCCGGGATGGTGAGATTTGCTGAAAAAGCACTCATCCCGTCCTTACTACCATTCGCGATGGAATCAATTCCAAACATAATCAAATGCAGTTCGATTTTCTCTCCTCTCTTCCTAAACACCCCAACATTTTAGGGCTCTTTCCTTGTTTCTTTAATCTTCTCAAGATCAATGCCACAGGAATCTCACTCCCAATTCCAAGTAGGGATATTGCCTGGGTTTGCTCAAAAGTCGAATGGGCTTTTTTTTTTTTTCTTTCTTTTTAAGTATCTTTGGTCAGGGGTGTTTGGGCAGCTCAGTTGGTTAAACGTCCAACTTCAGCTCAGGTCATGATCTCATGGCTCGTGGGTTCGAGCCCCGTGTCGGGGTCTGTGCTGACAGCTCGGAGCCTGGAGTCTGCTTTGGATTCTGTGTCTCCCTCTCTCTCTGCCCCTCCTCCACTAGCACTCTCTCTCTCTCTCTTTCAAAGATAAATAAACATTGAAAAAAATTTAATAAAAAAATAAATATCTTTGGTCATAGGAAGAGGATGCTTCAAGTTTTTCAAAGAAGATGCAAACTGTCAGTCTTGCACCAGTCACCTCTTCGCCCACAAGTCCCACTCTATGGTGAGATTATGATATCCCGGAGACAGGGATCAGATCCTTAAACAGCTGACACCCGAACCTCCAAAAAATAAAATCAGTTGCCAACATGAACTCTTAACTTCACTATGGGGAGGACAAGGTGAGTGTGGCTTTCAAGGAAGTGGCATTCACAATTAGTCGTGACCCCCATTCTCCAATTTTCCCCTTTTTCCAACTTCCCATCCTCCCTTTAGTTCTTTCCCATAAATTTCCTAGGTGACTGTAGTGTGTCTGAGACATGACTGGCTGCCAGGATCACGGGAGTGTGCTCATCTCTTCCTGAGATGTGGTCCACATGATTTACTCGAGTGTTTCCTTCACTGCCTCACTTTTCTGTCATCATGCTGGGTGCATGCTTCTTTTCTGATTCAACATTTTGCTATACAGGATAAGTTTTCAAAAGGAATATACACTCTCTTTAACAGACGATTTTATTTTTTTTTACGTTTATTTATTTATTTTTAGAGAGAGAGAACACACAGGAGGGGCAGAGAAAGAGAGGGAGAGAGAGAATCCCAAGGAGGCTCTGTGCTGTTAGTGCAGAGCCTGATGCAGGGAGTGAGATTATGACCTGAGCCAAAACCAAGAGTCGGATGCTTAACCGAGTGAGCCACCCAGGCGCCCCAAGTCCCCCATCTGTAGCCTAGGAAACAGGCCTTCAACAGGAGCTCAGATTATTTTAATAGATTTAAAACAAAATCGTCTCAAATGCCCCTCAGTAGAGGACCCCGTGACTCCCACTCTGGAGCCCCCAGCAGGACGGCCGGGTGGTGGTCTGCAGGAGAGTGCCTGGTCCCAGTGGCCTTGGGGCTGAACTCCAACTGCTCTCTGCGGGCCAGGCCCCCTCTCCTGGGACAGACTCCCTCCACCTGCAGGAAGGACCACCTTTTGAAAATTCTCGAAAAGGTGCTTTGTGGACATACAGGGAGTCCTCCAAAATCAGGATCATTTATCCCTACTGTCTCTCTTTCTTCTGCAATCTACATCCAATCATTTCCCAACTCCATGATGATTCCGCTTGTTGAACTGGTGTGAAATACAATTGGAGACTTTCCTAAACATTACGTACACTGGTCCTCTTTTTCTCCACATGCTCTTTCACACCAACAGAGAATTTAATTGATTATTGAGCTAATTTTTTCTTTCACCCAGTAGGCAGAGTCGCTTTGAGAGTTCATTAACTGCCCCAGATTAGAACTCAAAACTGCGGAGTCACCATCCTCAGGATTAACCCCCTCGGTTTTGGTCATCATTACAGGCATTATCCCCACCACCAAGATCATAATTCTTTACATTTGTATAAGATTTTAGACTTCTTTTGTATACAGAATCTCACGCCATCTCACACAATCGACCTGAGTTGCGATAGGTCATAGGGCTGGATTAAGATGAATCTTAGCTATGGAGTTGCTCATGATGGAAAGGAGAATAAGAAAGGGGGGCAGGAAAATAGAAGGTGAGAAGGAGTGGAAGAGAAAGCAAGAGAAAGCCAGACGTATAGGGCTCAGACCATGTGACCAAGAGAGCTAGAAACAGGGGTGCTTGGCTGGCTCAGTTGGTAGAGCATGTGACTCGTGATCTGAGTTATAAATTCAAGTCCCGTGATGCACATAGACACTACTTCCAAAAGAGAGAGAGAATGAGAAACAGAATAATAAAGACATCCCAAAGGCCGTTTGGCATTGTCTGGGTACTAAGGTGTGTTCTCTTAGTGACCGGGGGCACCTTGGGCTGGGACAGGGTGGGGACGCCCTTTGTGGAGGAACCATTCTTCACTGTTCAAGGACACCTCTCTGTCCTCTCTGCCCAATGCTTGTGATGAGGCCCTGCATGTCCTGGAACATATATCCCCAAGGATGTGTGTGAAATTTGCTAATCCACCATATTTTACAAATATTTACCGAGCACATATTACACACCGGCACATTCTAATCCTTCCACTAAATCTGCAAAGTAGGTATTACTAGTCCTATTTGTATTTGGATATCACTCTTCTTAGTCACTGAGGAAATTGTGGCCCAAAGATGGTAAGACATCTATCTGAGACCACAGGAGTAGGTCATGGCCAACCCAGGGTTCTGTCAAGTCTCATGCTACAAATTTTTGCTCCTTCTACTGATTTGTGCCACCCCATGGAATCCTGACTGCCTCCACTAACCATTCTGTTTTGTGTTTTAAGACCCAAGGAGCAAGCTGCTAAGCCAAATGGAATATTCGGACAGGGGCTCTGAGAACTTCTGAAGTGCTGACAGAAAGTGGGCAAGCACTCTTTTCAGGAGCAACCCCTGAGTGCAGGAGGAGGAAATCCAGTTTGGGCCAGAGCCTGAATTTTTTAGATTAGTCACAGCGGTCCTTCCTAATATGCAAGCGCCTGCAGTTGAGAGCAATAAAAGTACTTTTCCCTTTATTTCAAGACAGGAGGTGAAATGTAGGAATTCTTGGAATAAATTTTTATGTGATCTGTTACGAACCTCACCACAGAGACCATCTGTGAAGCAAGAGACAGCTTTTCTAGCCGGCATAGCTGCTGTCCTTGATGACCACCTGGTCCTGAAAATCCTGGACACGGACTGGAGCGAGGGGCAGGAAAGCTGAGGACAGCCATCCTGAAAGACAAGGGATTGTGCAGCCAATGGTGGCAAGACTCAGGCAGTGTGGAAGCAAGGTACTGACCAGGTTCCCGGATGGAACAGAGCCGAGGCGAAGCTGGTCCCAGACCGTGGTTCTGGTGAGGCCCTGCCGACCCGTGGGGCCTTCTATACTCTTGACTAGACCGTCACCGCTGTGGGGGCTTGGCTCAGGGCCTGGCCTGGGCAGTCAGGGCTAACTGCTTAAGCATAGGATTGGGGGGCTCACCAGCGGGGACCCAAGTCGGGTATTTTGGTGGCAGTGGAGGCCTTTCAAAGTCTGGAGAACTGTGGACGAGAAGGCCTGGGGAATTCAACGGAATGCCACAGAGAAAGTGCCATGTGGGCACAGGGCAGGCCCTGGACAGCATGATCCGTGCACCTGACTCCCAACACCCTCCTTTCTTCAAAACCAAGTCAGTTGGCTGTGGCCCTAAAGTCATTCACCCCTGGGGCACCTGGGTGGCTCAGTCGGTTAAGCATCCGACTCCTGATTTTGGCTCAGGTCATGACCCCCAGGTTGGTGAGTTGGAGCCCTGCACGGGGCTCTGCACAGACAGCATGGATCCTGCTTGGGATTCTCTCTCTTCCTCTCTCTCAAAATAAATAAACGTAAAAAATTAAAAATAAAATTGTTCACCCTGAAAAAGATGAGTGGAAAACCCTCACCGTATCTGTCTTCCTTAATTTGTGGAGTCTTGATGTCATGGTGTTATTTCCGAACTCCTCTGTAATACTGGAGGGGACCCAGTTAGCCCCTGAGTAGTGAGGCCCAGGCTCATGTTGCAAGACAACAGGCTTGGAAACGATGGCTGTTTCTCTCCAAGGTAGGTAATTACTTTTTGTGGGTTTTGCTGTCCCTGCTTCCTGAGAGAGAGAATGATTGTTGCCTTGCCCCCTAACACATACCAAACCATGTGTGCCCAATGTCTCAATTTTAGTTCATCAGTGAAGTATGAAATTATTTTTAAATGACGTATCTTTCGATATTCAAACGAGAATCAATCTGGCAAGGAAAATTACATGATGCTAATTATTCTTTGTGCATATAAATCAGCTGTGAAATCATTCGAAACTCCTGTGTGTTTGGGTTCTTTTCTAGCAGCATAGAATAATTATCAACAAATCTCAGTAAGCTGCACTTAGCAAAGGTCTCATTATTCAGCGTGAGCACAGCTTTGCTGGGTGCTCCCTGGCATGCAAAATACCTACTTCAGCTTACACACCTAAAAAGGTATGCAATGGTTGTCCGGTTGCCAAATAATCAGGAATATCTCTGGAGAGAAGATAGGAGAATCTGATTTGAGTAGAGGGAGAAGAGAGAAACTAAGTCATCTGCAACAGCAGATATTCTGAATCAAGAGTGGGAACAGAGGGGCGCCTGGGTGGCTCAGTCGGTTAAGCATCCGACTTCGGCTCAGGTCACGATCCCACGGTTCATGACTTCGAGCTCCGTGTCGGACTCTGTGCTGACAGCTCAGAGCCTGGAACCTCCTTTGGATTCTGTGTCTCCTTCTTGCTGCCCCTCCCCCCCCAAAAATAAATAAACATCAAAAAAAATTTTAAAATAAAGAGAACAGATACTTGAAAATTAGAAGAGCCTTCTTACAGTGACGTCAAAATGCGATGCTCATCACAAGTGACCCCTTCCCATTCAGCTTGTGCTATGCCCCACCCACCCTCCAGCCCCCACTGCAGAATTAGACCGTGATATTGAAATAGGTACGTCTGGGAGTAGAAGAGGTTCATCACTGGGGTGAAAGCATTTTGAGAAGATAAACAGCATTGCTTCCAGGTGGCACCGCTCGTTGTTGGGGACTGCAATGGGGCTTCAGAGTTAATAAACTAGCGGGAACCATTGGTCTGGGGATTTTCACTTCCTCTGAGATGAAGTGATGCCTCACATTTCCCAGGGGATCCAGCCACCTGCTCAGTAAGGTCAGCATAACACCCTGTCCTAAACACTTCCTTTTCTCCACGGGTAGAAGAGATACTTGGGCCCCCACTGTGAGGCGTGAGGAGACCCTTTTGTCTTTCCTGTAAACTGAGGCTGAAGCCCACATCCATGCTCGCCTCTGGGAGGAGTTGCTCTCTGGAAGACAAGACTCTACTGCCATTGGTTCCAATGCATTTTCTTTGGGGTTCTTGGAGAAATGTTGAAAAGAGACAAATGTGAGCTATGGACAGAGGCAGGTGTGGCCAGGAGGGGACACCGTGGCAACCGTCTAACTCCCCGTTGTTGAACTCTCCTCTTCAACCCCACAGGCACCTGTGCCATGGACTCCCTCCCCGCCATTAACTCATTCCTGCTAAGGGGCTCGCTGAAAAGATTTTAGGTGATTCTTCTCTAAGACTGATCACATACAGCAGGGGGCTTGGTCCCGCACCCCCTCAGGTTGCTCCCTGTGGAAAGCTGGCACTGTACTCAGGTGACATCCACTATCCATTGTTCTGCTCAAGAAGAAGTGTCGCCATTGCATTCCTGCTCTGGTCCCTCTGATGGAAAGGGATCTCCCTTCTCTTTCCAATCCATGGCTCCCCCAAAGTGTGCAGAAAGCCAACTCCACAGAAAGAGCAATGTCTTTTGAAGTCAAGGTCCTGGTTTCCCAATGTGTGGCCCACACCTACTGCCCCATCATCCAATGGGCTTCTCAACACACCCTCATTCTTCTGCAACATCTTACGGCTCTCTGAGAACACCCGCCACCGTGCGACTGCTGCATACGTGTCCACCTCCCCAGCAGATCGGGGGCCCTTTGGGAACAGGACTGTGTTTCATTTCACTTGGTCTTTCTTCCCTCACCTCCACCCCTACTCAGACCAATAAGGAGGATTTGGGGGTGTAGCCAATGCAAATGCCGGTTCATATATGTCAGAGGAAACATTTTTGACTGAAAACTGCACCCTGACTACATTTTGAAATCTTTTTTTCCTGCGAAGAGCTGCATCGTGCAAGCAAACCTGCCTGGATAAATCCCAACTCTCAGGTTCGCCCATCCAGGGCCCCACCCAGATCACCATCCAGAAGCAGCTAAAGACAAAAGAGAGGATACGTAAAAGAGATTCGTGTTTATCTCTGTAGAACAGACGACTTTGGATGACAGACTGTGTTAACAGGAGAGAACCGATTAATCTCTCTCTCTCTCTCTCTCTCAAACATAAATAAACATTTAAAAAGAACACCAGAGGGGTGCCTGGGTGGCTCAATCGGTTTAGCACCCGACTTCGGCTCAGGTCATGATCTCACGGTTCATGGGTTCAAGCCCCACATCGGGCTCTGTGCCGACAGCTCAGAGCCTGGAGCCTGTTTCAGAGTCTGTGTCTCATTCTCACTCTGCTCCTCCCACAGCTGTGCTCTCTCTCTGTCTCTCAAAAATAAATAAATGTAAAAAAATATTTAAGTGAAGGGAAAGTATTCAAAAGGTCTCAAAAAAATCAAACAACAAACCTCAAATAAATGTGCGCTGCCCTCCCCATTGTGATACCATATCATCTGAAAAATCCTAAAAGCAGAGGTGCCCCCATAGTAAGAGAGTCAGCTGACTCCAGAGAAGCTTGGCTTTCTTGTTAGAATTAGAGAGAAGAGTGAACAATTACATACAAAACAGTTAATAATACTTCACAAATTGACACCTACAAAAATTGGCTGAAAAACATTTATCCTGAAATAATCATTACCAAAATCATTGTTCTGAAACTATTATGTCCATACCTACTTAAAAAATTTAAATGAGAGGGGCACCCGGGGGGCCCAGTCAGTTAAGCGTCCGACTTTTGATTTCTGCTCAGGTCATGATTTCATGGTTCATGGGTTCAGGCCTCGCATGGGGCTCTGTGCTGACAGTGTGGAGCCTGCGTGGGACATTTCTCTCTCTCTCTCTCTCTCTCTCTCTCTCTCTCTCTCTCTCTCAAAAATAAATAACCATTAAAAAATTTTAAAAAAATTTGTTTTCAATGTTTATTTTTGAGAGACAGAAAAAGAGCGTAAGCAGGGGAGAGGCAGAGAGAGAGAGGGAGACATAGAATCGGAAGCAGGTTTCAAGCTTCCAGCTATCAGCCTGAGCCAGACGTGGGACTGGATGCGGGTCTGGAACCCACGAACCATGAGATCATGACCCGAGCTCAAGTTGGACGCTTAACCGAGCCACCCAGGTGTCCCTAAACAAATTTTAAATGAGAGCCACAGCAAGTTCTCATCTCCAACCCCTACTCCCACCCCCCATGGCCAAGCATGTAGAAACAAGGGGAAAGAAACTTTAAAATTAACATGTGATGGATGAAAGCAAAGAGATGCAGGGTTATTTCAAAGAAAGTGAGTTGGTCCTAGGGCGTTTAATCTGATTGGAGATATTCATATTCCAAAGACAAATCGTGTGTTCATGAAAATGGAGTGGATCATGTATGGAAGCCGGAGAAGTTGTAGAAATGAAAGTTGGCCCCCCAAGCACTGTCCAGGGTGGAGGGCAGCCAGCGGATGTGGCTGGGGGTGCATGGGCTGCAGACCAGCCGACCATCCCCTCTTGATGATGGGGAGCCCCACATCAGGCGACTGGAACCTGACCTCATTATTAATTAAAATCATTAAACTAACCCCCTTGTTCTGAGTCCGTGCTACCAAACAACCTTCTGAGAATTTGTTTCCCACTGTAGCGGTTTTATAAATGATAGAAGAGGCTGGTTAGGCAGAGGGCATATCTGTTCCATCTGCCAGTTCTATTTATTATAAATTAATCATTGGGTATTTGAGGGCTAGCTGTGGTCTCTCTAAGCTTTGTGAGTTTGAGTCAGAATTTCTGGTCTGTTCTGGGACAGTCCTAAAGGGGGTAATTCCTTAACCTGAGGGGTAGCCAAGGCTAGGCTACTTGATATCCCAATCTTGCTACAAACTCTATGTGTGGTAATTCCCACAAGCAAATATTGTAAATTTTTTAATGTTTATTCATTTTTTGAGAAACAGAGAGACAGAACATGAGTGGGGGAGGGGCAGAGACGGGGTGGGGGGACACAGAATCTGAGCTGTCAGCACAGAGCCCAACATGGGGCTCGAACTCACCAACTGTGAGATCATGACCTGAGCCGAAGTCAGACGCTCAACCGACTGAGCTACCCAGGCACCCTCCTGCAAGCAAATATTTTAAAGCAACACATAACAGAGCCTTTCTCATCTACTTGATGTGTGGGGAAGTGTCCAGAACCAAGGTGACGGTAGGGCTTACTTTCAGTTCACCCCCCCCCCCAGGTTTTCCCTGACATACACCCCCAAGGTGCCAGTTCCTGCCTACACGCAATGACTCTTGAACCTAGAACTCCATTTCTGCTGTCTCTCCTGAGCCTTGATCGTTCAGTGGCCAGCTGGAGCTCTCGGCACGGAGATCCGACAACTGCCCCAAAGCCAACATGTCAACACTGAGTCACTACCATCCGCCACGGTGGGCTTCTGCCTCTTTGTTCTTGCTTAAAACCACTTAGAGAGAAGTACCCACGTATTCAAGCTTAAAACCCGAGTAGCCATCTGTATGGGCTGCCTAGGGCAGCTGCGACACAGAAAGTAGCCCAACCAGGTGGCTTAAACAACAGAAACGTATTGTGTCAAAGTTCTGGAGGCTCTAAGTCCACGACCAAGGTGCGGGCAGGGTTGGCTCCTTCTGAGGGCTTCTAGGGAAGCGTGTGTCTCAGGCCTCTCTCCCTGGCTCGTAAGGACAGTCTTTTCCCTGTGTCTTCACTGTCCCTCCTCTATGCCTGTGTCCAAACTTCCCCCCTGTATAAGAACATCATGGGTTAGGATTTCACATATGAATTTAAGGGGAAGATAATTCAACCCATAAGAAAATCCTAATTCCCTGCCCCCACCTCAAAGCTGTTGCCCAGTCCTGCGGACCCTAAGCAACTCTCCATCACTGCCACTGCTCTCTTCTAGGCGCCCCGGTTTGCTTTCCTGCCCTCCTGCTCCCCCAACCCAGACCCCTAATCTACTCCTCACCCCTAGACTGAGAGGTCTTTCTCTAAAGCACTCGCTATTATTGCCTTTAAGGCTCTTCAGTGGTGCTGCCCTTGCCTTCGGTATAAAGTTAAAATTCCCTATCGGAGTTTTTAAGGACTTTTAAGGTCTGGGACCTCTTACCCAGCCTCACTGCCAGACTGCTCCCTACCCGGGGCTGCGCACCCAGCAAGAGTGGTCCATCTCTGCCTCTATTTTTCTCTCATCTCCTGGCCTTTGAACACGCTCTCCCCCCAGCCTAGAACACTTGGCTCCTCTCTTCCACCCTTTTAACTTGCCCCACGTCGGGCTCTGTGCTGACAGCTCAGAGCCTGGAGCCTGCTTCGGGTTCTGTGTCTCCCTCTCTCTCTGCCCCACCCCCCCCCTCAAAAACAAAGATTAAAAAATATTTTAAAAAGAAAATAACAACTCTTTTTTTCTAACAAAGCTTTCTGACCAAAAATTTTAGTCAGATCAGATTTTAATTGAATCAATTTAGATTCAAAGTAGACAATAAGGTTGGAAGACTTCTGTGGTTTCAGTTGCAAAACTCCAGGCCTAGTAATTCAAATCCCATTTATATCCTCACAGACAGTATACGTGACAATATGCTCACATGGGTGCAGTGACCATGTGTCCCCATTTGATTGGGACTGCCCAGTTTAAGCCTATTGTTCCAAGCATAATTATTATTGACATTCCTGGTCATTCTTACAAGCACACTGCTTCCGATGATTAATTATATGGTCACCTACTCTTAAACCAGTTTACAAACGTTTCATTTTATAGATGACAAACAGTGTGTTCCTAACTCTGCTTTCTTAGGGGAAAATAAACAGCTATGGTCCAAAATACGAATGAGATTTGTTTGAGAAAATGGGGTTTAAAAACAAAGGGATGATAGTCACTCAGATTCGTAAGACACAGACTTTTGCCATAAAGCAAACAATGAGACACGTTTGAGTCAACCTGTGATCAAGCAGACAGGGACTTCAGGTGTTGGGAGTAATGAAGTTAAAGCAGGTTAGGTCTTAGATTAATTAATACGAAACACTAATGTCTGAGTTTGGGGGGGGGGTTGTTGTTGTTGTTTTAGTCATTGAGAAATATATCCAAATAATTGCTTATATTAAGATACATTATGCTCAAATCCTCACGGTTCAAAAGCAGAAATCTGGAGAGGAACGCAGGTCTGGTTTCTAGAACTCCCTTATCAGATTGCCTGAGATTGCTTTATGATTCAGTCTCAAGTGCTGAGTATGCCACAGCAACAGTTTAACATAAGCATGTAATAGGAGCATGAAAATACACCCCACAGCCCGATACAGGCACTATTCACGTGGATTTTCCTTGTCTTTGTTCTCCGGCATATTAGCAACGTTGGGGAAATGGTCTTAATGATAAAAATGAACCTTTTTAATGAGGGGAGGGTAGACTAGATTTACTTCCAGGATAAAATTACTTCGTCATCTTTTGATGAACACGACTCAAATTTAAGTGCATATTCAGAAAGGTGAGTTCTAATAGAGGTAATAAAGACTCACTGCAGAAGCATCAACACAGGTTTTAAACATCTTAAAGCCAAGTTGGTTACATCAGTGGATGTGGGGGTGAGGGGTTGCATGCACGTGTCTACACCACCGTTTAAACTTGTGCTATTTGAAATATTGCACTTCTGTAGGGGAACCTGGGTGGCTCCATCTGTTGAGGGGTTAAGCAGCTGACTTTGGCTCAGGTCATGATCTCACGGTCCATGGGTTCAAGCCCCATGTCGGGCTCTGTGCTGGCAGCTCGGAGCCTGGAGCCTGCTTCAGATTCTGTCTCCCTCTCTCTCTGCCCATCCCCTGCTCATGCTCTGTATCTCTCTCTCTCAAAAATAAATAAACATTAAAAAAATTTTAGAAATACTGCACTTCTTTAGGTGCTACCATTTTTTAAACAGTTTATTTATATATTTTGAGAGAGAGAGACAGAAAGTATGCATGTGGGAGCGGCAGAGAGAAAGGGAGAGCCAAAATCCCGAGCAGGCTCCCTGTTGTCAGCACAAAGCCTGACGTGGGGCTCGATCCCACAAACCATTAGATCAGGACCTGAGTTGGATGCTTAACCAACTGAGCCACCCAGGCGCCCCTAAGTGGTACTATTTTCAAAATTAAAATCAGGTATGGAAATATGGCAACCAGAGAAACTGATATATTCTTATAAACTGAATTCAAATATCTTGTTTTTCTCAGGCCAACAACATAGGGCTGTCCTAGTAAATGCTAAATACACACATACACAAACACACACATTGTTATTTCAAAAAACCAAGTGACTGAATGTCAGCGGGTTCTATCTAAAGCACAAAACTAAGATTCCAACTCCCCAGAGCTCCCACGTCGAAACAGAACTGAACTCTCTTACCATCTGGCTCGCCTGTCCTCCCTACATGGGGTCATTCTGCCCCCTATCAAGACTTGAATTGTCCTATGAACTGTAAAAGTTGAGTTCGTGCCCTTTGAGAATTGGTGGAAAATCCAATTTGCTTCATTCTACCGCCGTCTACAGAGACAGGCTGATCTCATTGTCAGACAGGTTTCAGATCCCACGTGCTCAGGGAGTTTCTTGTAAATACAGTCACTGTCCGACTTTCTGATGGCAGCAGGGTGTACCCAACCCTGAATAAGCACAAGCAAAGACAAGGAGATCTGTATAATCCACAGAAGGTCCATTACCATTGCTCATTTGATAAACTAGAAACGCGGGGCCCTCTTCTTCCAGGCATCATGGGACACAAACACCGAATGTAGGGACTCTTTTGCCTGCTGTCCTCGCCGAGAAATGGTTAAGAACTTCAAATCTGCGTTCTGTAGACCGGGGTCTAACACTCAGTTCCACCAACGATAATCTGTCCCCAAGCAAATTTCCTTAGCTGTTCTAGGACTTAGTCTCCCTGTTCATAAATCAGGAATAAACCCTGGATATAAATCACAAAGGTCCTGGCATCCATTGGTGCTCAATAAATATTAGTTATTATTACTGTTGTTTCTGTTGTGGCTACTATTATTTCTATTTATAAGAGTGAGTACTGGCACTCCTAAACCCAGGTCATAATTTTGAGTTGTATGGATAGATTGGAAGAGGAGGAAAAAAAAATACAGGCTTCGTGATAAGCCACATCGGCAATCCAACCCAGTTCTGACACGTACTAGTCAGGCAATCCTCTGCCATTTTCTTAACCTCTCTGAGACTCAGTTTCCTTCTCTGTAAAACGGGGATAATACCTACCTCACAGGATAATTGTGAATTAAAGGTAATCTAAAGAAAGGTGATTGGGACAATGAGAGCAAGCACTCAGGAAATGGTTGTTACTGCTAGTATGAGTCTTCTACGTCCAACAAAGCCTCAAAATATCCGTCCTCAAAACCATCTGATTTCACGGCATTCCCCTCACATAACACATGATTGTCATGGGCACTTTTGTGACCCTAGTCAGTTCAGGGCAGGAGGCAAGAGCTTTGCAAATTCACAAGAACAGACTAGAGGGGAATGAAAACAGCTGGAGGAGACCCACTGGCTTTGCTTTCCTTACAAAAGAGGGAGCTTGACACAGGCAGAGGCAGAGGGAGCCGCAAATCGCCGCACACTCGGGCAGTTGATTGGTTTTGCAATTTGAAGAGCTCAAGTCAGAATCAGAACCCATTTCAGGTTTTAGTTCAACATTTAACGGCTGGAACGATGTTGTTGAAAGTAAGTCTTGAGAAAGAAATCCCAAGCTCACGGCAGCGAAATCTACAGGATTCCCTCCTGAGACTAAGCACGGAGCACTTGGTGCCCTCGCTGTGCTCAGAAACAGACAAGCGGATAAATGAAATGCATCTTTCTCATCTGAGCCCTTGACACAGCATCTCTGAAGATACGCGTCTAGTATATTGATTGCCTGTTTGCTAGGACTTCAGAGAGGGGGGAAAATTCAGCACTGGTTGGAGCAAACCACCGCGATCCTAGGTTTCTGGGTGGGTTTGTGTCTGTCCCTGGTAAAACGTCTGTAAGTTCTGAGGCAGCTCGTCCCCCTGATCAAAACATCAGAGACTGGTTGTGTTTTACCTGTGTTCACATAAAATTCTTATCAGCGATTTCCTCCTGTCGCCTGGTCCTCTGGAGCTTTCGGAGCAAGCTCAGGGCTAATGCGAATTAGACACGAGGGAATCCCTCGTAGGCGGCAACGAGCCCGTGTCTGAGCCTGTCTCAGACCTACTGGCCTGGAAAGGAGCCCCCGGGGGCTGGGCTCGGGCATTCTGGAGGCACCTTTGATGCCAAGGCAGGTCTGTGTGGCTACAGACTGTGAACGTAGGATGTGTACCACAGTCAAAAGGGCCCTCATCTTATTCTAGAAACAGAACTCAATAACTGAAACTTGATGCTAAAGACCACTGCTTTTTTTTTTTATTTTTTAAAAAAATAAAAAAAAAATTTTTTGAGAGAGAGACAGAGTGCGAGTGAGGGAGGGACAGAGAGAGAGAGGGAGACACAGGATCTGAAGCAGGCTCCAGGCTCTGTGCTGACAGCTCAGAGCCCAAAGTGGGGCTCGAACTCACAGCGGGGAGATCATGACCTGAGCTGAAGTCTGACACTTAACTGACTGAGCCACCCAGGCAACCTTAAGACTACTACTTTCTTATTAAGACAGCCTGAACTGTCAGCCAAGAGCAGCCAGGGAAATGTCTCCACGCTGGGCATTTACATCATCTTTTTTGTTTTTTTTAATGTTTATGTTTGAGAGAGAGAGAGAGAGAGAGAACGAGAGAGGGCTTGAGAGAGGGGGAAGGGCTGAGAGGGAGACAGAGGATCTGAAATGTGCTCTGTGGTGACAGCGGACAGTCTGATGCAGGGCTCAGACTCACAAACTGTGAGATCATGACCTGAGCCGAAGGTGGACGCTTAACCGACTGAGCCACCCAGGTGCCCCATATCTTCTTTCACGATCAAATTTTGCAGCCTCCATGGTCCCACATTTGCTAACGGCCCTCACGGCTCCACGTTGGGTTTAATTTCTGTGTTTCACGCAGAGCCCATGGATTTTAGGGAATATTCAGCATCTTGCCAAACCAGCTCCAAGCTCAGGCTTTAAAGCATTTACCTTCATCCACTGTCCTTTTGCAGCTCTGTTTTCTCTTTCTCCCTTCGCTACTGTAGAAACACACGCAGGAGTGGGAGGTGTATTCCCCTCGGCAGTCCGTCCACCTGAGGGCGTGCTCGCCGCAGTGCCATTTTCTGGGTCTACACGGCTTCCGTGGGAGGGATTTCTGGGCAGCAGAAGCTGTCTTTTGGCACCAACCCCATCTTCCCATACACGCCCATCTCTGCATTGCTAGGAAGTGCTTTACTTTACAGCTACTTCCTGTCCCACACCGTAACACGTCTTCCACACCAACGTCAACACCTGCACGTTTGTTTCTTCCGTGGGGTTTTGTTACTGAATGTTTCCTACGCCTGTAAACACGTGTGTGATGGGCTCAGCCACTGTGCCATAGGGAAGCTTCCTCCCAACAACCGTCTGGTCCGCCTGGGACTGCCGTGTTGTGGCAAAGATCACAGAAGTGAACGGGGAATCCCAGAGTGCGGCAGGATATATTCTGCCCTTGGGACCATGTGCTGGGTTTGCCATCTGGTAGGAAAAGAAATGATTCTGGGTGAATGTGCAAGCACTCTATAGCATGAGCACAGATTGTAGTCCTTGTTCCAAACTATAGTCACCCCTGTCTCTTCCGAGAATCAGGCTGCAAAGCTAACCTTTCACCCTTAAAGACACAACAGCTCAGGACAAAAGAGAGAGTATGTGAGTCTCACCCAGAATCCCGTAGAGCCTGAAAGGAGGTAAAACAGAAAGAAGGCCACCTAGTCTCGTGTGTGCCTATCTTCCACAAGGTCTCCCTGAATCTTTCTTTCATATTCTTTAGATTTTCTAAAAGGAAAGGTCTTCCTGGTTTACTTGCCTTCGATCTGATGGTAGAGGAGCAAAGGAGAACCCTTTTCCTTAGTCCCATTCCACTCTGAGCCTCCTCCCCTCTGTTGAAAGATCTTTAGGAGAACATTTTTTTTCTCCTGGGCAGAACACCCATCGGTAAAATGTGGCCTCAGTTTCTCAGAAGCATCAGTGAGAGGTCATGGTTGTCACCCAAGGAAGCAATTCTGGGTGATTCTAGCCAAAAAAAAAGCATTATTGGAAAGATATGGGGAGTGCGCTGAACTGAGAGGGGGGTGTGGAGGACCAGAGTCAGAGAACGCGCAAGAGCTACGGGTGTAGCAGAGGAGGCAGCCAAGGTCTCCCACAGTCGGTCAGTTAGGACAGCCGTCCCCATACCCCCGCATGCCTGATGCCGCCTCCGAAGCCCGAAGCACCCCCAACAACCTCTGACTGTCCCTGTGTTGGTGCCTTGACTCTGCAGATGCAAAGAAGCAGGCAGGGACAGCGGGTGGCCAGGTCTGGGTCACATGCCTGCCCCTAGCTGCCAAAGAGCAAGGAGAGGAAACATCGGTCCCTACTTTGCTTCCATCCTGGGCAGTGGGACCCTGTCTTACACACCAGGTGGGACATTCCACTAAATGGGCCAGGAGCTCAGATGATAGCCAACCAACCAAGAGATGAACAATCCAAGAGGCAGACATTCAGAACAGATGATACTTAACAATTCGGAAAGTCTGCAGAAGAATAAGGGAGTAGCTAGTGGGGTCCAGGATAGACTTCTTCAGCTACCTTCCCCACCCTGGGCCAGCCTGCTGTCGAAGAGACAGACAAGGCGAGAGCTCCAGAGTCCTGAGGGGTGGGAGAGTGAGTGGGGTTGGGGGCAGAGGGGAGAGACCTCTTACAAAGAGAGGCTGGAAAGCAGGGAGGAACCCTGAAGTCCACGGCTTAGGTCCTAGCCAGGGATGTAGCTACCTAAGAATTGCTTAGAGGATGGTAATTATTTCCCGGGTTTCCTTCCAGTTAGGGTGACCAACAGTCCCAGTTTGTCCTGGACTGAAGGGGTTCCCTATAAGGTGGGAATTTCCAGGCAAATTGGGATGAGGGGGTCACCCGGCTGTCATGGATCTCTGAGGGAAATTCCAAGCGGAAGCAGAGCAAATAGGCAGTGGCAGGGGCTGGGATAGAGGCAGAGGACAGCCACCGGCCACCTCCTGCAGTGGCCACGGTATTCTGACAGAGGTGAAGTAGAAGCAATCCTTCAGAGGCTCCTCTTTCCAGGAGCAAACTCAGGAGAGGACTGAGGAAACACCATGCCTGCTGGGCCTGGGAGTGATCTTTGTAGCAAAGTGTCCCGCGGCAGCAGAATTATTGTGTCTGGTTCGTGGTGGGTGACTAACCTTTAGGTACTGAGGTTACTGTGCTTGGGAACACCTTGGCCTCTTCCCACACTGAAGAGGAACCCTGAGTTCTGAGGGGGGCTCTCCTGCTACGCAGAGTTGTTTCAGGGGGCAGACGCACCAGAAATACCTAGCTAACGCTGAATGCTGGAGTGCCTGGCTGAGCCTCCTTTCTTCACGAGCTACCGTCCCTAGATTACTGCCCCCAGGCTATGCTCTGGATGGCATGGATGTGCTGATGATCACCCAAATATTTTTATCCACTTCAGACCTTTCTCCTAAGCTGGGCTCATACATCTGACTACGTGCATAATTGCCACTTGGAAGTCTAACAGGCATCTTAAACCAACACAGAGCTCTTGATCGGATACCCTCCTTTACTCTTCTAAACCTGCTTCTCTGTCTTAGTAAGGAAAATAAAGAAGGACCACAGGGAATTGCAAATCCCAAGTATTACTACAACGCTTCGTATCTGGAGCCTACCATGAGGTAGGATTGTTTGTTTTTAAACTCTATTTTATTGTCGGAAGAACACTTACTATGAGATTTACCCACTAATCAAACTTCTTAATGTATGATACATAATTGCTGACAACAGGTACAATCCTGTACAGATTTCTAGAGCTGTTTTTATCTTGCTTGACTGAAACCATACTGGTTGATTGGCAACTCATTTCTCCATCCCCCCCAGCAATGGGGAACACAATTCCACCACTGAGGCTACGGATTCGACTACGTTAGACACCTTATTTAAGTGGAATCATGCAGTATTTGTCTTTCTGTGACCAGCTTATTTCACTTAGCATAATGTCCTCAAAGCTCATCCACGTTGTTGCACCTTGCAGAACTTCCTTCCTTTTTATGGCTGAATAATACTCCACTGTGTGTGTGTGTGTGTGTGTGTGTGTGTGTGTGTGTACACATGTACATATGTACACACACATACTACATTTTCTTCATCCAGCCTTCTGTCAATGGACATTTGGATTGTTTCTACATCTCTGCCATTGTGAACAGTGTTGCAATGAGCATAGGAGTGGAGCCCTAACCCATTTAAAACTTGGAGCCTTCCCAGGCTTTAGTGATACCTACCGATCATAATGTGACATCAACTGCCTCAATGACTCACCTCACACCTTTCTTACTCCGTGTTACTTCACTGGGCGGCAAAGACCACGAGGTGTCCTTCCGTCATTAGGAGCAGTACATATCAAATGCACACAGTGAAAGGAGCTACGGTGAAAGTGACAAGAGACCATCCGTGTGTGTTAAATCACCGCAGAGCTTGGCTACTGTGCTATAACTGCGCTCAGTGTGGTTTGCCCTGAAGAGAATCCGTGAAAAGATTGAGATGCTAAGTAGAGAGTCATAATATTTCCAAATTTAAATTTTCAGATATTTTTAGAAGGTGCATAGGACATAGCCACCAAAATTCCTCAAGATTCCATCATTCACTTTCATAATGCTAATTGTGCCTTTTGCACTAAATAAAGAAAAAATATTCCTTCCACCTAGTGAATTAGAGGGAGCAGGAACTTACTTTTTAAAGTTTACTACTTAGCACATTGATAAATTGTTGATGGCATTTGTTTCGTATATTGACATGTTTTTGATAGGCAGTGTTTACACCGCACGTCAAACCTCCAGGAATGCACAAATTAGGGCTTCCTCAGCTTTTGGGAAAGGCTGGAGCTCCTCATCCTGAACTTAACTAGTTAAGAACTCTAATGCTCACACATAAATAAGTGACATGTTCCTCTACTAGAAAAATATTCCACCCAGTGGTTTTTGCTTTCTGGTAATTTGGTAACTGTAGTATTTAATTACTAACAAGGTTACGGTGACTCAGACCAGCTATTTTGGGTCTCCGAAACCTCAACTAGGGTGTGATGAAAAGAACACGTCCACTCTCAAGCTAGTCGTGTATCCCCGGTTTTGAGCATGTTGCGTGCTGAGCACTGGGGCAGGTACCGAGATGCTGTGGTTGGAGACACTGTCGTCATGGCGCTCTGTAGAGAACGCAGACAAACCACACGCAAGGAAGGGCTGTGACAGGTCAAGTGCAGGGCAGCACAAGGGTACAGAGGCACCCGTCCGAGTCTTAGGGGAGGAGAAGTCAGCGCAGGCTTCCTGGAGGAAGTGACCTTTAGGCTAAGACCTGAAGGAAAAGAGGAGTGTGCCAGGCAGAAGCGGGCTGGAGGCAGAGGGGGGATGGGATTGGTCAGGTGGAAGGAGCAGCAGCCTGAGGGGGTGGAAGTTACTTAGCGAGCAGGACTCTTGTACCTTTCTTCCCTGTTTCTCCCATCCATCCTCCCCACCTCCTAAAAATTAATAACTAACACTTGTTTCATTCCCTTTGGTTTTCTGTGCACGTTCCTACGTACGTATCCAGCTTTGCGCCTACAACAATCCCAGAGGGTATACACACCCATCTTTATGACCATAGCTCCTTTTTCACAAATGAGGACCCGAGGCCCGGAGAACTTAAGAGGCTTGCTCACATCCACACAGCAGATGGGAAAAAGAGCCTGAACTCAAACCCAGAAGTTCTTTTTTTTTAAATGTTTTTAATGTTTATTTATTTTTGAGAGACAGAGTGAGCAGGGGAGGGGCAGAGAGAGAGGGAGACACAGAATCCGAAGCAGGCTCCAGGCTCTGAGCTGTCAGTGCAGAGCCCAGCGTGGGGCTTGAACTCACGAACCGTGAGATGATGACCTGAGCCGACGTCGGATGCCCAGCCGACTGAGCCACCCAGGTGCCCCTCAAACCTGGAAGTTCCAAGCCTACATCCCATGTACATCCCATATGAGTCATGATGGAGAGCCCAGCCAGGGGGAGGTGCCCAGATCTGGGGGCTCAGCCTTCCCTGATCCTCCACTGGCCCTTGTTGGCCTTCCACACAGAGTTCAGTGGTGGGATTTCAGGGGTGGGGTAGGGTGGGTGGGTGAAGATCTTTTCCATTCTGCGTGAACCCAGGAAAAGGAATGGACTGTATGGAAGCCAAAAGGGCCCTGAGCAGTGTTCCAGGACATCCTGCATTTGGACAGGCCCGCAGTTAGGGGACAGCAAATCCAAGAGGACCCAGGCCACTTGGTTCCACGGAAGACAAACCCATTTAACAACCACAGCAAAAACCAGTCTTCCTTTTGCCCAGTGGAATTTTGAATTCTAATAAGATTTTTTTCATTTTCCTCAAATTTACAAAATGAGCAGCTTTGAATGTTAAACTGGCACCTTCCTAAGGATATGACTTTTGTCCTTCCTGGTTACAAAAGCTCTATGGTGAGGGGCACCTGGGTGGCTCAGTCAGTTTAGTGTCCAACTTCAGCTCAGGTCATGATCTCATGGTCCATGGGTTCGAGTCCCACGTTGGGCTCTGTGCTGACAGCTCAGAGCCTGGAGCCTGCTTGGGATTCTGTGTCTCCCTCTCTCTCTGCCCTCCCTCCCCCCCCCCCACCCCTGTTTACACTCTATCTCTCAAAAATATTTATTTTTAATGAATGAATTAAGTTAAAAACAATTTTTTAAAGCTTTCTGTTGGTGTGAGAGCTTCTTTTGTTACAGGACTACAAAGCTTTCTTAGCTTGGGTTTTCCCTGAATACAAGGTATGAGCAATTTATCTGAGAGGAAATCTTAAGAATTAGCAGTGAGAGGGCAGGCAAGTGAAACAGAAGGAAGGAAAGTAAAAAGCAAAAAACAAAAACAAAAAAAACCCAAACAACAACCAAAAAACAAAAGCAACAAAACAAACCAACAACAACAAAAAACCCCAATGTTTATGATTAAGCTGATTACCACTATGGAAAGAACAGCTCAGGCTCATGGGGGACCCTCTGAGGAGCCTAGTAGAGTGTCTCCCAAAACTGTCCTCTTAGAGACCAGAACCTGGGGCATCTATCCACTGACTCCCACCTCCATTCCTTGAGGGTGGCCTCCAAGGGTGTTACTTTTCCTACTTCAAGGTCAGGTCAAGGTCAGGAGGCTTCTGGGGGAAATCCTACAGGTTGAAACAGAGAGAAAACAAAGTTTTGTGCTTAAAGTGAGTTTATGGGCATATGTAGGCACTGTCCCCACAGCTGCACTGAAGGCCGATGAGACACAGGGATATGGGCACAAGCATTGCCCCAGTAAGTCAAGACTCTACTCTAGGATGTGGGATTTGAGGGCAGAAGACACGCATGAGGCCCTGTGCCTTATAGTTTTTAGGCTGACCCATTTAATCAGGGACAAGTCACAGATTTTGAGGATCAATTTCTCTCTGGAGAGAAAGAGGAAGGAAAGAGTCCCAGCCCTCTGTGTGACAGAAGGCTGTTGCTGGGATCAAAAAGGATAACGTGTTGGGCAAATGCTATTCATTATGTTGACCACTGCCGGTCCCTTCTGGGAATCCATTATCTGCTCTGGGTCTGTGAGCATCGGACACCATGAGGCTCTGCTAAGGTTACTGGTGAGGGTCCCTCTGAGCTTCTCCTAGCAGTGGGGCAGATGTGGCCTTGGTTTCATCTGCTTTAGGAGCATTCATTCTGTTCTCCGGCCGTGTCGTTCCAGCATCCTGGGGTAGGTCTATGCCGTGGACACCTGCCTTTCAGCCGAGTGTCTTTAATGGGACAGGCGAGCAGGAATCACCACTCCCGCATGCAAATAACACTCAATTCTTCCTTCTAGAGTTCTGCCTTAAGATCTTCTTTCCCAGGAATTTACAGCAGAAAATAAGGTTGTCATCTATTGCAAATTTGCCATGTGTCAGGCATTGTACTGAAGGCCTTTCATACCTTGTGCCATCTAATCGTGTTTGTATATTGTATGCATGTAATACATAACTATTATCCTAAATTTATGGGAGAAAAGAGAGCTCATCTAAATTTAAACACTTGCCCAGGGTGCCTGGGTGGCTCAGTCGGTTAAGTGTCCGACTTGGGCTCAGGTCACGATCTTGCAATTTGTGAAGTCAAGCCCTGTGTCAGGCTCTGTGCTAACCACTCAGAGCCTGGAGCCCGCTTGGAATTCTGTGCCTCCCTCTCTCTCTGCCCCTACCCCACTCACACTCTGTATCTCTCTCTCTCTCTCAAAAATGAATAAGCTTCAAAAAAATTTTTTTACATACATACATATATACATACAACTTGCCCAAAGTGGTTCAGCAACAAGAAGGAGCGACAGTAAATGAATTCAGGTCTGATCCCGGAGCCAGAGCCGGAGGCTTGGAACACTATGTGATAGTCTGTCCCAAAGTCAGATCATCACCCACTTTATTTCTTCCATGGGGAAATAATAACATACTCTCACCCATCACTTTGCCAAAGGACCTTTTATATATCTATAGCTTTTCCCCTCTTCTTTTCTGAGCAAAATGTACTTTTTTTATTCACTGATTTATTTCTACTCTTCCCTCCTGGTGACCTATAAAAATGTCTTCAAAAATGCGATTCTAACACTGAGAACACAGGAAGGCAGGTACAACATTTCACCCTGAAGCTACTGTCATTTTAATTATCTGGCACATTCATAGAAAAATCTCCGGGAGATGCTTTTTTTTCTTTTCGTTGGTGGTAACATCGCTGGATCATTTAAGAGTTGAAGCCTCGAGAGCAGGGATGCTATTTGGTAGTGGAACACTACAGGCATTAATAAATGTATGCACCACCTTAATGTGCTATCATTAAAAATGGCTTTTTAATTGGAAAAAAGGAAAAGAAAACGTCTTGTTGAGAATTGCTCCTTTAAAGCTGATAAAAGTAGGGTGGGTGGGGTCAGGCAGGTTTCTATTGGTCTGCAGTGTAACTACTCCAACCACATGAATCCCAGCCCAAGCTGTGATTGCACAGACTGGCCACAGGGATAGAGAACAGAAAACAAAGATGATGTTCCAAGCAGTCGCTCAACTCAAAGAGTGGCGTGCTTTCCTGGGAACACCCGCTCGGGCTCTGATTGGGTCGAGCTCATCCGTTCCATGAACAGTGGTGCCGTGCTAGAATGCATGTAATACCTTCACACGAGGAACTAGTCTGGAGTAGGGGCCCTTTGCGCCTCAGAAAGTGAGTTACATCATGAGATATTTGACGATCTATAAATCAAATCATGTCATGATTTAGAGAAGGCTCCAAATATATCCTTACTTGGGCTGTCCACTGATAATATAGGGTAGGTGTTGATTTTTACCAGAGTTACAATCCTAATACGGACAGAGCAACAATATCGTCATGATTTCTTGCCCACTCCCCCTCCCCATCCCTTCCAAGCCTCCCCCAGCAGAGGCAGGATGGTCACACAGTAAATCTAATACTGTCATACAACTGATGCCGTGTTGGCAGTCACAGTCAGAAACCACACAGGATGAGATACCAGTCACACGACAACTATGTCTGATTTCTCAGACCTTTTCCAGATGCTTTCCGTTCCCAGCGTGTGTATGATATTTCTATCATGTGGCACAGTCAGTGTGTGTCAGGCCTTTCCCTAAACAAGACTGCTGGTGTATGATGATAAATAGTGCCATGATCAGCAGTGATTCCCTCCCCTCCACATGCTGGCAAAGGTCTCCTAGCAACTGTTGTTAGGGGCAACACCAGCGTGTTTAGTTTAATGCCGGGCAACAGGACAGCTTTGGTCTCCTGAGGGAGGTTCAAGTTTATGCCCTGGAGATTAGAACCCCATCATAAATCCATGCCAGTTATAACCCCCCTCGTGCTTGCATAAGACTTAACCATTATTACTAAATTTGCCGATTGAACAAGATCAAAATGGTCATTCTGAGCATATCACACCTTCCACACAGGCAATGGAAAAAAGGTTCGTATCTGATTCTTACAACCAGGTAACAGCTTGGCCTCATTCCCTTTCCTGCTTAATATTCACAATGTTGACTTCACAGTGGTGTCCAAACTGTGAAGCCTGGTATAAAAATAAAAGGTAAAAAAAGAAGAAAAAAGTCCTTTATTAAGCCCCCACTGGGATGCTTTTTTCTCTTAATGCATTTCAAAACGGAAAAAAAAAAAAAAAAGGAACAACTCTGCATTCACATGCATGTCTGTGTTTGTGGATTACACCACCCCCTACTGATTGATCCTCCTAATGGCTCAGCATTTTGCAAACGAAGAAGCAGTTACCCCAGTTTCATTGGCTATTAATTCAGTCTACATAGATTTCTGCTGGTTTAATTAGCACAGAATATCTCCCACCAAAAGATGTGCTTTCAAAGTATATGATAAAAGAGCCCTAAAAAAGAGCCTATATTAAAAGCAGCCTATAATAAAACGGCCAGATAATATAAACTTTAATTCCATGTCACCATATTTATAAAATAGGCAGTCAGTCCCCATTCAGAGAAAAAAGAATATATCAAACAAAACTCTCCTTTGACCTGAGCTCTTTGTACTGAACAACTCCATAGCGACTCAGTTGGAACTATCTGAACCTGTCATTCGAAAGAACTACTAGGCTTTTTGCTACTGTCAGCGGTTTTAGGATAACCTTTAGATTTAGGCGAGGCTGATTATTCAACGATAATTAAGATTCCTACTTAGCATAAGAGAGATTGCAATGATGAGTTTGTTTTTAAGTCTCGGTTTTTAAAAAGTCTTCCATTCCCAAGAGTGGAAATACAAAAAAAATGCAATGGTTTGAAGGACCCTATCAGTTCAGATACTTACATTCAGAGTTTATATGATTTACATTAAAATTACTTTATTCCTCAGCAGTGATCGTAATCGCCTTCTACAGAGTACTGGAGGGGATTTGTTTCTCCTTTCAAAAAAAAAAATCAATGGAGAATTAAACAGGGGTGGTATGAGGAACAGAAATTGCAAAAATAAAATAAAATCACAGAGCTATGCCACTTGTAGGTGCCTCTCTGCCCGTTTCGATGGGAAGACGGCTTCCTGAGGACTCCGGGAGCACCCATGTAGGATTCTGGCTGACTTAGGAAGCAAGGCCATAGGTGGAAAGTCTTTGGCTCCCTAAGCTTGCTTCAACACCACGCTGCTTGTCTTGGAATGCTAGTAAGCACACAGGTAGGAGGGGGCTGCCACATGCCAAGACAATGCTGGTGGAGAAGAGCCTGACTCTAGAAGGGACGATCAGAAAGAACCCTGGAGAACTTGTTGCTTTATCTGTTCTCTTACTCCTTAAGGCATCTGTACCTCTCCTCACAGGCTAAACACACAATCTTAGGAAATTAAAACCCCCTCAGGTTTGGGGACCTAAGAGATGTGGAGAAAACCGCCACCGTTTCAAAAGCAAAAGGGACAGATCATACTGAGAAAACGGGGGAGGAACTCCACTGGTGATATTTATTATCATTCGGAGTCATGGGGAGCAGACCGGGTGGAGGAGACCATCTGTAGATTTCACTATACTGCCCAAGCGTTTTTATTCCAGTATAACAGCATGTAGTCAGACACATCTAGTACACCTAAGAATCAGACACTAACCAAACAACAAATACATTCCCCAGATTAATTTTACTCCCACAAATCTCTAAGGGGCTGCATGTCTATATTAGCTTTGCAAATATTTATGACATGTCCTTGCTAAGGATGTTGGAGAAATTCAGTGATAGATAGCCCATAGGTACAGGTAGTATATTAACGGTAATAAAAAAATGACAAAAGTCCAGTAAAGATGTACAAAGGATAACTTGCATGTTCACGTGTCCTTTTTAAGGATTTACACCTAAGCCTCTAGCCCATGACCTCTGAACAAAATTACCAAGTAAAACAAAGATAAAGAGGCAATAAATGCCAAATTAAGTCGTGATAGACGGGATGCAAGAGGGGACCCTGTCCTTTGTACGATAATGTGAGAAAAGCAACTAATGTTCCCAAGCCCTTCATGGAGAGGCCAGCCAGGGAGCAAAGAGTAAAAGGGACATTGTCGGTGGGAAGGTGAAGTGGCACGCAATATTGCAAACAATACTTCACCTCCTCAAAAAATTAAAAATAGACCATAGGCTCCAGCAATTCTCCTTAAGGATATATACACCCAAAAGAATCGAAAGCAAGGACCCGATCAGGTATTTGTACACCTGGGCTTCAACTACATGAAGTTCCAAGCACAATTCTCTCTGGTTCACCATGCCAGCTCTCGGGGGAACTTGTCATAGGGGGTCCTGGTCCATAAGGGGCTTATGTCATCTCGATCTTTGTTGTTTTATTAGTACGAGAAAAGCCCCATCCCAGTCATGCCTTCCCAGGGTCACAGATTAGCAACTCTGACTGGAGGCAGAAGGAGGGCTTTACTTTCTTAGACTATCTTTGGGAGCCAACTTTCTGGCTCCTACGGGGACTGTGTCTTTTGCACCTTCTTTTGGGACACTCTTATGTCTGTGGCTAAGCTGTAAAAGGCTTATTGGACTGAGTTGCTATTGAGATTAATATGTTACTCATCAATGGCCAGATGATGGATCCTTTGAATTGGCTATACTTAAAA
Organism: Panthera leo; assembly: GCF_018350215.1. NCBI lineage: Eukaryota > Metazoa > Chordata > Mammalia > Carnivora > Felidae > Panthera > Panthera leo. The sequence continues at coordinate 12,888,353 of NC_056685.1, forward strand.
AAAATATCAGACAGTCCCATCCTAAACAATTGTCCTATTGGTACCTATGGAAACACCAAGTTAAAAAGTGGACACAAAGGAATATAATGGCTAGCCTTAGGGATAGCAAAATGAAAGGACGGAAATCAGACTTATAACAAAAAATTAAAATCCAAGATAAACTCCTCTTCTCAAAATCTGGCCCCATCTGCCTGTTTCAACTTCCCTTTCCCTGTGAGATTTACACAGAACACTCCAGCCTAATCTCCAGTGTCACAGTATACAGTGTGCTCATGTAAATGTTGTAAGTCGGGAAGTGAATTTAGCAGAAACACCCCAGACAGGGGGTAGGGCTCATTTTGCTGTTCTGTGTAACTCTCCCAACTTTCCAGGGCTCTCTAATCAGGCTCGGGCAGCTTCAGGCCTTCTTATACAATGTCCCTGGCAGATGTATCTTACTTAGATTCCCCACTGCAAAGAACTCAGGCCTCCTGGACAGCAGCACATCTTATAAATTATAAAGTCTTTTTACTTCCACTTTCAGAAGATCCTACCGAAGTTAGGAGCTAAAAGGATTAGTGGCCATTCACAACCCCACTCAGAGGGACCTAGATTGGCTATCAAGGGGTATTGTTCCCATCCATGAGTATATGGTAGTTATCGGGTAAGCCAGCCGGCCCCCTTGAAAAAACCCTGTTTTCTCACAGAGAAAACAGAGGGCCATAATCTCTCCCAGGCCCTCATACAAATGACCAGGAAAGATCTCTAAGCTGGAGGCTCATGTTCAGGGGCAAACAGAAGCCATGGCAGAGGTTCCCCCCTAAGCTGAACTAGTCCAAGGTTGGAATGTACATTCAAACAGAAGACTTTTGGTAAACACTTTATACATACTTTAAAGACATACGCATTAGGGGTGCCTGGGTAGCTCAGTCGGTTAGGTGTCCGACTTCGGCCCAGGCCATGATCTCATGGTCTATGGGTTTGAGTCCCGTGTCGGGCTCTGCTTCAGATCCTCTGCTTCGCTCTCTCTGCCCCCTCCTCTGTCATGCTCTTGCTGTCTCTCTCAAAAATAAATAAACTTAAAAAAAAAAAAGACATAATGCATTAAATCCCACAGTTCTAGAACACACACACACACACACACACACACACACACACACACACACACACACATCTTTTAATTTCCATACTTGTTGGAAATCTTCCTGGGATACAGAAGCAAATTAAAGGAAATGTAGTTGGATGGGCCGGTCAGCCTTTGGATATCATTCGGGCTACAACTCAATTTTGTGTGGGGGGGAACTGGAAATAACCAATTTCTACAAAACCAGAAATGTGACTCTAGAGGCAATTCGATCTCGTCCATCCTTACCAGTCCCCTTAACTTCACATATGCATCTAAACATGCTTGTTGATACTGGGATATTAAAAACAGAATTGTCCTGAAGCTAAGAAAAAAGCTAACATTTAAACCACTCTAGACCTCTGATAAAAGGAAAATAGTCCCTTTATAAAAACATCTTGGAGAAAACTTGGATACTTTCTCTGTGCCTTTTTAATTAGATTTTCAAACTCCCCTTTTCTAGGACCAAGGAGCCATTCTTTGAAATACAAACTTTGGAGGGGCACCCGGGTGGCTCAGTTGGTTAAGCATCTGACTTCGGCTCAGGTCATGATTTCATTGTTCACGTGTTTGAACCCTGCATTGAGCTCTGTGCTGACAGCTCAGAGCCTGGAGCCTGCTTTGGACTCTGTGTCTCCCTCTCTCTCTCTGCCCCTCCCCCACCTGTATTCTGTCTCTTTCTCTCCCAAAAATAAGTAGAACATTAAAAAACAAATATTGAAATGCAAACTTTGGAGACATTATTTCCTTCAGGGGGAAAAGCAAGGAGGGAGGGTAGTATTTGGAAATGGGGCTTCAGCCATCTCAACAGGTAAACTTAACTTATTCCAACTGCCAAGATAAAATTTGGATATGACTATTCTCTTGTAAACTGGTGAGTTTTGTGTTGTTGCGTCTGACTCATGGCTAAAATGTTAAGGCAGTGGCTATGGGGGTCTCGGTTTGCCAAAATTAATTTGTAAAAGGGCTCTATTTAATTGGCTTAAAAACAAATAAGTACTTATATAAGAATTGGATATTCCAAAATTTCCAGAAATATAAACCCAAATGTTTTTCAAATCCACACAATCTGGGATAATCTTTGGTACATAAAAGCTGGTAGAAGTTCATTAGTTTAATTAAAATAGGTATGCCTTCAGCGTTATCAACACTGATTATAATTCAGATACATAAGCACCTGGGTTTGCTAATAAACTTCATGTTATCTCTCTTATGGATCCGTCAGCAAAATGGGATGACGGCTGACTTTGTCTCGTGTCTCATGAAGTTTCATGGGTAATCGAAATATAACTGTTCCAAGCACATGATTTAGATGTAAGTGGGACAAGAATTTTTAGGTAAACTTTTTTAGCAAATTATGTTTTTATGAAATGTGTACTTAAAATAGTTTCTCAAATCTTTTTGGTAACTTGAAACCTTAAAGTTTCGCTAAGTTAAATAAAGTGATAGAAAATTTGATGAAGGAGGTGGAATATGTGTGATATTCCTTGGACACTCCTGGCCACCCAAGAACAAAGGAAAGGGGTTTAAGTGCTTGCCACGGTAATATGGGAAACTAAGGCAAATGAAACATTAAATTCCCTTACTGCCTACAGCCCACGGGCAAATCCCTGAGACCGGCAGAGTGACCTCCCTCTAGGAGCTCAGCGGCCTGGATGATGACACTTGTCTAGGGGCAAAAGGGAATCTTGGCTTAACATTATCCTCACCCCCCAGGATCCTGTAAGTCTACTTTAACATATAAAAATTCCTTTGGAGACTTCCTTTATCTCAACTCCCCCAAGATATATGCTGGCAATCATGCCCCAAGCTTATGGGCCCCTGATGTACATGTGAAGGGTCTCATGATTGAGGTTTTACTAAACAGTAATAAGTGACATTTTCCTAACAGCAGCTAGCCCCTCAAGGTCCTGGAAACCTTGCTTCCAAAATTTCTTAGAAATTTACTCTATCCCTAACCCCCTCCCAACCTGAAGATATATAAACAGTTACCCGTCATGACCCAGTGAAGCTCTTTCTGCCCATGGGGGTCCTGTCCCAGTGCTTTAATAAAAACACCTTTTTGCACCAAAGACATCTTCAAGACTTCTTTCTTGGCTGTCAACTCCGAATCCCCTCACCATCACCCCCAAACCCCATCAAAATTCATTGAATATCTAGATCATTTCCAAATAAGACACTGAAACATTAATTACTGAACATAGCCTTATGGATTTGGGCCTTCTTATTGCAGAAAACTAAAGATAAATTTGGGTCTATTCGTAAGCATGTCTTGTGCCACATTAAAGGATGGAGCTATGAAGAAACGTGTTTCCAGAAATTATGAGATATATTCATAAACCTTCAATCTACAGAATGCTGGTGTAACAGTTCTAAGGGGTAAGTATTCCAATTAATATATGTGATTAGAGCTACCAAAAATAGTAAGGGAAAGAATTGTGTATGTAAAGGGGATAGAAGTATGTTTCTAGACAAAGAAAAGATATGAAATAAGGAAATGTATTTTTGTTAAGAGAAAAGAAAGCACATGTGTCCTAAAGTAAAATTTGTTATTTCAAAATGGGAAAGGTAGAAATAAAGCAAAAAATCAAATAAGTTGGGAAAAAAGAGCATCTTACCCTGTGTGGTCAAGTTGGCTAAAACTGAGTGTATTACAAGGGTTATAAAATTAGGCTTTAAAATCAGTAGCGTACTTACATAAAACTATAATAATTTTCTTTCACTTGCAAAAAGAACAAAGTTTCCTTGTACCACTGGTCTGCCCTTGATAATAATATATTATAAAATATTTTTCTTTACTTCTTAAGTAATCTGTCTAGAAAACAAAACTTTTGTGTTTTACCAAAGTAATTTCCTGGGCTTCATGTTGACATCATCTGATCTTTGATTATTTAAAAGAACTGAGTCTTCTCAATATTAAAAGGGCTAGATTTTACTTATGACTATGTAACCTTTTGTATTTGCCTTTGAAATATTTTATTGCCACTTTGATTAAATAGATAACTGAGGATTGTCTCATAATCATCTGTGATCCTTATTTAGCCAAGTATCCAAGCCTTTTGACATTCGACAAACATCCCCAAATCAAATTCTAAATGAAGTCTGTTTGACCTGGAACTAACTTTGAGATTTGCCAGATGGGTCCCTAGAACACTGCAAAATATTTGTTCTTTCTCCTTCTAACAACACAATAATTGGACTTATTTGATATGTTAAATCATGTGGCAAGCAATGTCAAATAAATGATGATAAACATTCTTAGGTTATATTGTATGGGTAAGCGTTATTAATAAAAGTGTTCCAGAAATTGTATAAAGTGCCTAGAAACCTGATATGTCCTGGAATGTTATCCCCTGTAATTCTAGTTACTATCTTGAAATGTTGTACATTACAGAAATAACCAAATTTCCTTGTCAGCCATATTATAATGAATTCTCATCAGATCTTTAATCATGGCCATTGTTAAGTCTTTTAGCATTTAGTTATTGCTTTACTCTGATGTTTTTGCAAAAGTGTTTGATCTTTAGTGAGACTCAAAGAAAGAATTCCAAGTACAGGTTTCTGATCACTTTAAGATCATACCATTGCACTCTGTAAAAACTTATGAAGCTCCTATGAAAAAACTGGATTCATAAAGCTGTTAACGAAAGATCAACAAGAATTAATTAAATGGGACAAAATGAACTATGATGATTATAGTTTTTATGACTTTTTCTTTAAAACGTTGCTGGTTCTTTAATGTTTTGTTTTTCCAGATGTAAAGAACACTTTTCTCTTTTTTTCTGAAGCTAATTATGACTTACAGCCATTTGTTAAAGTGTACTTATGTGAACAAAGATGAAATAATTTTTCTCCCTACCTGATCCCTACAGAATTTGGAAACTCTTAGTGAGTGTGTAATCTTAGTTCAATATATTTATTTGCATAAGTTCAGGAAGAATCTGTTCTCCTTGTAACAAGACACAACTGGAAAGATTGGTTACACTGCCACTGATATAATATGACTGGTATGTTATATCTGACAGTAATGTACATAAAATCAGATATGCCAGACAACTTTAAGGAACTAAGATGGACTTTTTACAGCCAATAAAGCCTCTTAGAAAAAATAAATCCTAGTACTTGCTTATAGGATTCCTATCAGCCTAACCAGGTGAATAAGGTGAGTAAGAATGGTGACTTCCTGGCAGGTGCAAGAACCTCAGAATATTGTGGGTCTCGGAAAAAAGAGGAATTCACCAAAATCTATAGGTGTTGCAGGGAAAGTCTGCAACTTTCCCTGGCTTGGCTTCCTAGACTTGAGAGACTTTTTAAGTTCATTTGTTAATTTTGAGGGGAGGGGGCAGAGAGAGAGAGAGAGAGAGAGAGAGAGAGAGAGAACCTCTCTCCATGCTGCCAGCACAGAGCTCAATGCAGGACTTCATCTCACAAACCGTGAGATCACGACCTGAGCAGAAATCAAGAGTCAGACGTTTAACCAACTAAGCCACCCAGGCACCCCTCAACAGATTTTTAAAAGTTCAATTTGTGATTCCTTCTGAAAAGTTCCAGCAAAGCAGATTTAAAAGAGCCTATATGATCAATCACTATTCTTGCTGCAATCACTATTCTATTATTCTAGAAATAATCCGGCCAAACTTACAGAAACTAGGCTTACTTTGTAAACATATTAGTTTTAAGTCTGCTGTCTCTGGTAGGAATGAGGGCGATTATAGAGAGAAAAAAATGTTTCAACAGCAACTACAATACCCACGTATGGATATTAGATTCAAGTTCTCTTAATTGTGTTTGAGGTTTTACTGTTTACCTATAGACTGGACTGGATCCTCAATTCTTTTGGTTTCCTCATCTAGCTACAAATCTCCAAACTAACATTTCCAATTTGATTAGGAATCCTTTGACTTGGAATCACTGACAACTAAAACTACCTTTTTTTCCTGAAGCCCTGTAAACTGAAGCTAGATGACATGATACAAACCTCAAAGAAAATCTGAAGCCACAATCGCTCACTTGAGCCAATCTTCTGCACACCTGCTCCTGGATGGGCTACTCATGAACTTTACTGGTGTACCCAAAAATATCACCAGAGACGTTCAAACTGCAAACCAGGAAAATCCGTCAGATTGCCACTGCCTGACCCCACGCCATCTAAAGATGCCTCGAGCCTGACATCTAGAAATCTCGACCGGCAGCTCCTGGGACTCAAAACTTTGTTTTTCTTTTGTTCCTATAGAAACGTCTCTTATTAATTACTTGGTCGCTTGCACAATATAGGCCTAACTTTGGGAGTCCTGCTGCATCACCGCTTCTTGAAATGAGACACTGCTTCCTGAAATGGGACTGCAGGGGAGAAGAATTTGTCGCCCTAGAAATGTGCGTCTTCGGCATGAGGATTACTGTGAGCTGAAGGCGATCAAACCCCAGCAGATTCAGGAAAGGCTCTTTTCCTACCCCTCACATGTCTAAATTTACATTAGAAAGGTGTCCTGTACCGGGAAGAAAGTTATTAGCAGAGATAGCTTTACCTAAGAACCGTGTCTGCATATCCTCTGGCTTCCTGTGAATGGCCTTCCTCCTCTTTATATCCCCAGACCCCCTATCTGTTTCCTTGGCTCAGAGTGTTATATGAGCCTCAATCACCTATCTGCCCTTTGGCTCTCGTATTTTTACTGGGCTCCCATAGGTATAAAAACGTATTTTTCTACTGTTAATCTGTCTTATGTCAATTTGATTATTAGACTAGCCAAAGAACCTAGAATGGAAGAAGGGAAAAATTCTCCTTCCCTACAAGATGGATGGTGGTGATGGTTGCACAGCAGTGTGAATGTAATTAATGTGACTGAACTAATTACTTAAAAATGGTTATGATGGTAAATTTCATGTTTTGAGCACTTTACCACAGTTTTTTCTTTTTTAATGGGGGAAAGGGAAAAGTTGGTACTGAGACTGCAATCTAAGTATAATCAGGTCAGTGACGAAAGTAGCATCAAACATCCATCTCAAGTAAAATCTCAAATAAAAAAATGACCATCTCTGAACTTCACCTCCATTCCCGCGACACACAAACACTGACAAAATTCCACGCACGCATAAAGTGAGAAGTATGGGCAGACATACTATACGAGGTGTAAATATTTGCAGTCATAAACCGTTAAAAGGGAAAGTAAACTGTTACTGTGGTTTATTTAGCCTAGGCTATTTTTGCTATAAAAACAAATAAACAACCTGATGCTGAACTGAGCACCTTACATATATAATCTCTAATCCTACAATGACCCTGCAAGGAGATATTATGCCTCCATTTTTCAGGTGAAGCAGTTAAGGCTAAAACACCACAGACTTATGATTCTCTTTCACTGTAATATAATGTTCCTTTAATATTCATGCCTCATTTGACCAATAAGAACCATTATGAGTCATTTTCTGGAACCCCTCAGTGGCTCTAATGTTCTTTCTCCTTAAGATTAAAGAAACAAGAGGGGCGCCTGGGTGGCTCAGTCGGTTGAGCGTCCGACTTCGGCTCAGGTCACGATCTCGCGGTCTGTGAGTTCGAGCCCCACGTCAGGCTCTGGGCTGATGGCTCAGAGCCTGGAGCCTGCTTCCGATTCTGTGTCTCCCTTTCTCTCTGCCCCTCCCCCATTCATGCTCTGTCTCTCTCTGTCCCAAAAATAAATAAACGTTTAAAAAAAAAAAAAGATTAAAGAAACAAGGGACGCCTGAGTGGCTCAGTCGGTGCTGACAGCTCAGAGCCTGGAGCCTCCTTCGGATTCTGTGCCTCCCTCTCTGTCTGTCTCTCTCCTGCTCACACTCTGTCTCTGTCTCTGTCTCTCTCTCTCTCAGGAAAAAAAAAAAAAGATTAAAGAAACGATTTCTCTGCCTCACTTTATTAACATCTAAATACATACTATCTTTCCAGAAGAACAGTCTTTGGTACGCAGAGACCTTCCTAGCTCTTATACCGTTTTACAGGATCTTGCACAAAAGATTTAGCATCGTAGCACCCAAGGTGTAACATGAGGACGATGATAACCCCTGTGCTCATTCTCATGACAAGTTTGTCAAAGACGATGCACAAGAGCTTAGGTTGTGTCCTGAGGAGGAAGTTAAGTCATGAGCCTTTCTTAGGCTCATAGGGTCAGGAGTAGTGGTGCTGGAGGAGGGTGGGGGGCTGAGGTATGGAGGCTGATCAGCCCAGGGACAACACCTTAGGCACTGGAGTCAGAAAGCTCTCTTGGGTCCCCATACGAAACATCATTTTCATGAGTTTAAAAAAAAAATTACTTTTGGAAACAGGCAACAGTACATGGTGAAACCTTACCCTAAACCAAATGATAAAAGTAAGTCAAGTTTGCTTCCTGGTCTCCCCTCCCCCAGCCCCTCTGTGGGTGCTCGTGCAGAGTTGGCATCTGCTATCTGACCCCCCCCCCCCATAACGTGAGCTGGTGTTAAATGAGCATGCGCTATGGGCCAGGCAGAGGGCCGAGCACCTCATCAAGGTCACGTTTGTATTCTCACGCAACGTTACGAGTTAGATAACCAATTAAGACCGGCCAGATGTAAGGAGACCCATCTTACCCAACGAAAAGACCCTCTGAATACCACTTGTTATCCAGTTAACTACATAAACTCTTAGGACAGGAGCTAAAATAAATATGACTTATAAAATTTAATTTATTAATTCAGTCGCGCATACCTATTTAAAATCACATCCTATTTGAATTATACATTACTGTAGAAATATTGCTTTTTTCTGGTCTTACGAATCATTACATAATTTATTCACCAACGTGTTCTTTTTCTCTACAGCCACATTTGGAGTCCTTCAGTTCATCTTTCTCCCGACTGGTCACTTTCATTTCCATCTCAGTTGTATGAGATGTAGCACACTGTCACTGGAAATTTTATCCCAAGCCACAAATACCCATTAATATAACATTAGGACAGTTGTTCCAGTTATTCAAACCTTAGGTGTCTGTTCACGAGCTCTGCAATGTAGTCATTCACCTCTGTGCCTTTTACAGGAATCCTCAGAAGGTTTGCTTACAATGGATCCAGTATTTGCATTCAGGAGGTCATTTTCCCAGAAACGATTGCTGAATCTGTGTTCGATTCACTTGCCTTCTTTCTGGTTCTTGATTCTGTCGTGAAGCTTCTGTAAGCATCCTAAACCAGCACTGACTGAACTCATGTCAGGCCAATGTATTTTCTTTAGACAACACCGTGCTTTTTTCAGTTAAAGTAAACAAGACAGTATCCCAAAATGTGAGACACTCTGTAAGGATTACAATATGTGCATATGCTTTCTTTTCTTTTTCTTTTTTTAATGTTTATTTATTTTTGAGAGAGAGAGGGACAGAGCGTGAGCAGGGGAAGGGCAGAGAGAGGGAGGGAGACACAGAATCTGAAGCAGGCTCTAGGCTCTGAGCTGTCAGCACAGAGCCCGATGCAGAACTCAAACTCATAAACCAGGAGATCATAACCTGAGCTGAATTCGGATGCCCAACCGACTGAGACACCCAGGCACCCCAGATATGCTTTCTTTTCTAAGGGGTGATTTTGGTAAAAGCCCCTGTACCTTTGGTCCATTTTATATAACATCATTAATCCCATTTTATAGATCAGGAAACAGGTTCGGAAGTGAAAGTAACTTTGCTAAGATCAAAGACTTAGTGTCTGAATAACATGTAGCTGGGACTGCAGGCTAGGGGGCCATCTGTTGAACCACCGACTACACTGCCCATGGTCTCCCCAGTATGGCCCCTGACCTCCTGTCCACTTTCTGCAGCTAATTCCCCTTCCAGAAATTCCCAGCGGCTTTCAGAATCCATGCCAATTCTCACTTCTTTCTCTGATCCCATCATTTCACTTACAGGAAATCATCTGAAGGAAATAATCAGAAAGATTCACAATGATTCAGCCTAAGGAAATTGTGATAGCATTACTTTTAAGGGAAAAAAACTTGGAAACACACTGAACATCCACAATGAGCAATGTGTCTAACTAGATGCTCACAGTGAAATGCTAAGCAGCCTTGTTTACTGTTCATGAAATAGTGGAAAAAATAAGAAGTTGTATAATAGGATTCTAGTTTCATCTTTTTAAACAGTATATATACATCAAAGAGGACTGAAAGGAAGAACAACATGTTAACTTGGTTAATTAGTGGGTGATGGAATCAAATGAGATGGCGATTTTATTTCTTTTTTTTTCATGGCTATTTTATTTCTATTTTTCTGTTTTATACCCTCTCCTCCAAAACATTATGCCTCCTCCAAAAGAAGAAGTCCAACGGTGAGAATTAGGCAGCAAAGAGAGAGGAAATGTGTCCACATGGAATGACAAGAGAAAAACCCGGGTGAAAATGGTGTCTTAGTTCATAAACTGTTGCCTACACCACTTTCACAAAGGTGTTGCCCTGCCAAAGGATTTTCCAATTAAGGGGGAAAGATTAAGGTTGTAATCCTGGGAAGTTATCAAGTCCAAAATCTGTTTGGTCTCTCTATTACAACTGCACAGGTATAAAAGCCTGTCTTACAGAATCAACTAAGTGTACAAATGACTTGGCCATATGTCAGACCCTCGGCCATGGCCAAAAATCAAGCGAGCTCTCCTAGAGAATTAGCCAGTGCTCTTTTAACTCAGCCCCTGGCTCAGGCATGTACTAGGTGGGAAGTAACAGATTTAGCAAAAATGGCACATTCTCTAGCCTTGGGGAGTCCACTAATCCAGCAAAAGACATGTTGATGAAGACATGGACACAGTGAGCAGAACAGGAATGAGCACTCTTTGGGGAAGGCCCAAAAGTCACAGCCGGTCACTTGCTGGTATCTGGGAGTAATGTCCAGTACCTGGAGAGCTAATGGAGTAATGACTGAAAAAGGTAATAGAGGTCCAATTTGTATTCATTGCCAGGTAGAAACAAGACTGCCTTTTAGAAAGTTACCATTCTACACCCCTGCCACATGATTTCTGGCCATGTTTAAAAACTGGCCTCTTTCAAGAGATCATAATGCCCAACGAGAACAAACAACAACAACAAAAACAACATGTACACAACTCATATGTAAACTCTGTGGTGGGCAGCATCTAAGATGGCCCTGAATGATTCTCAGCTCTTGGTATTTACTCCCTAGGATAATTCCCTCTCTGTAAGAGTGGGGTGGACTTACTGATTTATTTCTAATACATAGGATCCAGAGGAAGTGATGGCACATCACAACTGAGATTCAATTCTAAGATTGTGGCTTCTATCTTAAGCATCTTCTCTCTCTCTCTCTCTCTCTCTTTCCTTACTCTGGGGAAATCCAACTGTCATGTCACAAGGAAAATCTGTTGAGGCCATGTGGTGAGGGATCCAGGCCTGCCAAAACCAAGTGAGGGAGCTTGAAAGCAAACATCCCCCCAGTCGAGCCTTCAGATGAGAGCACAGCCCCAGTCAACAGCTACAGTCTCTTGAGAGATCCTGAACCACAGGCATCCAGATGAGCTTCTCCCAGACCTTCTAACCAACAGATACTGAGAGATATTAAGTGTCTGGTGTTTTAAGTCATTCAATTATGGGGTAATGTGTTACATGGATTAGTTATCTACATAACTAATACAGACTCCAAATAGAACTTCCAAAAAGAGCTTCCAGGTGATATTAATGATCTTTGAAATATGATTCACTGAGTTCTTATGTGGACTCTGGATCAATATTCCTGGGAGTTCATACCCCAGTTCCACCATTTACTGGCATGTAACTATAGGCAGATTATTTAACCTCACTGTCCCTCAATTTCCTGGTGAAATGGGAATAATAATACCACCTAGTTCATAGGATAAAGATCAAGTGACTGTGTGTGTGGGGGGGGGGGGCACTTACAATGGTGACTGGCAAAGAGTAAGTGATATATACATGCTTATTATTATGACTATTAAAACATATAATAAAAAAATGAGACATCAGTATCATACCCTGTAATTTTTAATTTTTATTTCTTTTATATTTTATTTTGACAAAACTTCAGATTTACACAAAAGCGTCAAGAATAGGAAAAAAGAATGATCAGAAACTCTTCTAGATTCCTCAGATGTTAGCATTTTGTTCTATTTGCTTTAGCCTTCTCTTTCATATTTTTTTCAGACTGACTTAAAGAAAAATGCATCCCTAAATACTCCAGTGTGTCTTCAAGAAACAAGGAATTTTCTTACATAACCACAGGAAATCATCAAAATGGAGCAATGAACATTGAAGCGACATTATCATCTACTCCACAGATCTTGACGTTTCCCTTTTGTCTATTGTTCCAATAACGTCCTTTATACCAAAAGAAGATCCCAGATCATGTGCTGAATTCAGTTGTCATGTCTCTTTAGTCTCTATAATCTATAACAGTTTCTGACTCTTTTTTTGTTGTTGTATTTTATGACACTGATATTTTTGAAGAATAAAGGCTAGTTATTTTAGAGAATATTCCTCAGTTTGAGTTTGTCCACTGTTTCCTCAAAATGAGATTCAAGTTACACCGTCTGGCAAGAATATTCCATAAGTGATGCTGAGATGTCAGGGCATGATATCAGGCAGACCTACTGTTGACCAGTGCCATTTCTGGCAATGTTAGCTTTGATCATTGGTTAATACGATGCCTGCCAGGTAACTCTAATGTTACTATTTTACTGTTTGTAACAAAAAGTACAGTCTGAGACTACATGAATATCCCTTCATTACTCAAACTTTGATCCACGATGCTAAAACCAATGAATACTATCCTGGTTGGCAGATGGCGTTTTTCTAATTCCTTAACTTATTTTACATTTATTAGTTAACATCCTACTATAAGGAAAACCCATTCCCTGCTTCCTCACTTACTTGTTTATTCCTTTATTTATATCTGTGTTGACTCATGGGTTCTTACCTTATTAATCTTTTACTATCCATAATTTTTATTAAAACCAAATATAAATCTGAAGAGCTCTAAGTCAAATAGACTCCTTTGACAACACTTATGGGCCAGGAAAAGATATGCTCATCTCTAAAAGACACAGGTAGGGGCGCCTGGGTGGCTTGGTCGGTTAAGCGTCCAACTTTGGCTCAGGTCATGATCTCGCGGTCCGTGAGTTCGAGCCCCGCGTCGGGCTCTGTGCTGACCGCTCAGAGCCTGGAGCCTGTTTCAGATTCTGTGTCTCCCTCTCTCTCTGCCCCTCCCCTGTTCATGCTCTGTCTCTCTCTGTCTCAAAAATAAATAAACGTTAAAAAAAAAATTAAAAAAAAAAGACACAGGTATGTTTTCTCTTATTAGAGCAGAGATTCAGCTCATGTTAAAATTTTTTCATTGTCTTTGCCTATGCTCTGGTCAACGTTATTACTACTGAAGACTGAGAAACTGGGTTGGCATTGTTATTAATCATTCCTGCAAAACATGAAAGCAAGGAACATTCAAGATAAATAGTGGGCATCTCTTCTAAGAACTTAAGAAACCAGGTTCAACCCCAATATTTTTTCAGCAATTAGGCAAAGAATCTCAACGCAACTTTACCTTTTCATATAGATTTTTGTACAAGTATAATCAACATTGAGAATGGACTGAATTTATAGGGTGCAAAATGGGAAAGTAATTTTTTAAACTACCACCTTTAAAAAATTCTAATTTCTCTTTCCCAGCCCTGAACAGATCTGAAGCTTTGCGCATTCTTTCTGGTGTCCGAAGAACCTCATTAAGCACTTGAATCTCTCATTCATTTTAACGCTTCTTTCATAGGGCGCCTGGGTGGCTCAGTCTGTTAAGCATCTGACTCTTGATTTTGGCTTAGGTCATGATCTCATGGTTGTGAGACAAGCCCCAAGTTGGGGTCGAGCTATACCCTGCGGAGCCTGCTTAAGATTCTCTCTGTCCCTCTCCCTTTGCTCCTTCTCAAATCACACACTCACGCACACACTCTCTCTCTGCCTCTTAAAGAAAAAAGCTTCTTCCCAGCTCAGAATAAACACATGAACATCCCTGACCTGCAGGAGGTGAGAGAGAATGGTGGTCTTTTCCTTATCACTCTGCTCATTGTTCCCTCCACCCACACAGGACCAAGGATGGGATGGGAGGTAGGGTGGGGAGCTGGATTAAGTAAGCCAAATCTTACTCGACTGGTAATGTAATTTAGCTATGTGTCCTCAGTGGGGCAGCTCTTTGTTTTTCTCCCTCTCTCACCAGACGCTTCTGTGGGTCCATTTGAGAGGGCCCATTTCAGGCACCTCCAGCTTACAGTTTCCCTTCTCAGGTAATGCAATTTCTCATTAACCCCTCATGATGAGGCTCCTCTGTTGACTTCTGTAGCACACAATGACTCAAGAAAAGATTCAGTGTTTCTGCCCCTAAGTGCTGGTGAAACCACTTTCCACCAGTCAGCCCTTCTTTGAGCTCTAATCATAATTTCACCATTAGACCTTCTTCCAGGAACATCCATGCAACAACATGGTACCTTTCTGCTACCTTGACTCCAGGGAACCAAAGTCAATTTCTTCCAGAAACTCATCATACACGACCTGGGGTGCACCTCCAGGTGTTTCCAGTTCAGAATGCATTTAATGAGGATGATCTGTCAGCTTCTTCTCCCAGAAGATAACCCCACCCTCTACAAATGACTCTTTGGAAGTGCCCTTCACTTGGTCTGGGGTGGAAGAAGGACATCCCTCTCAGGAGGGAAAACACTGGACAACCTGACAACTCTCTTCAAAGAAATGCTGACTCCTTTACCATCTGAATCCTGCTTTCTCATATACAGGCTTGAAGTGGGATCTGGCTAGGGTAGAAGGACCAGTTTCAGGCCCTTGTTTTCCTGTAAATATCATCAAAGGGGCCAAAAGGAAAACAAAACAAAACAAACAAACAAACAAACAAACAAACAAAAAACAGAGTTTAAATTCTGGATGCCAAAAGGGGATAAACGTAATTTTTAAGATTACAGAATACAAGTAGTTTTAGTAAGCACCTTTTTTTTAGGATATGAGGGCTCTTGTCACCTTATTTGTCTGATACATGCTATAAAATAAATGCTTTGTGAACTGTATTTTTCCACAGTGCCAAATACATTTTATAAGAATGGTAGAGCCTAAGTTTCAAGGAGGAAGGGCAGGTGGGTGAGGAAGGGCTTGTACAAATGTTTAAGAAACTTTCCTTTTTCTATGAAGGCCTCTTGATGGAGGATCCCAATCTATAGAACACTAGTTTCCAAAGACTCACTTCATTTGCCTCCAAACTTCTTAACTTTCTATTAAGAATGGCAGCTGGGGGCACCTGGGTGGCTCAGTGGGTTGAGCGTCCGACTTCGGCTCAGGTCATGATCTCACGGTTTGTGGGTTTGAGCCCCACGTTGGGGTCTGTGCTGACAGCTCAGGGCCTGCATCCTGCTTCGGATTCTGTGTCTCCCTCTCTCTCTGCCCCTCCCCCACTCACGCTCTGTGTCTCTCTCTCTCTCTCTCTCTCTCTCTCTCTGAAAAATAAATAACATTAAACAATTTTTAAAAAATGGCATCTGGTTTGGAGCCCAAGAAGCAAGCTTCCCTGGCTTTCCACTGAGAAACCTATGTATAGGAAAAGAAAAAAAGAGCTTACGACCATTTCAAAATTAGAAGTGGCCATAGATTTGGTGCTAAAATCTAGGAAATATTTCCATTATCTGCAGAGAGTATGAAAATGTTAGCCAACGAACCAAGCCGTCCTCCTAAAGTTGGGAGGATGACTCTTCCTGCTTCTCCCATTGTCTGCTTCCTCTATTTATAATTCTGAGATAAGCTGAAAGCTGAGCAGTCTTCTCTATTGCCTAATTGCTACTTCCTAAAGTAGACATAATTGTGCTTGTACCAGATCTCTTCCACATGACTGGCCAGAGCAATCCTCAGCAAAACAAATGAGGCATCGAAACTGGTATTGGGACACTGCATCAAAGTAGGATGTCCAAAAGGAGATGCAGGTGAGGACACAAGAGCCCAGGTAGTATCGCTTACAGGAAGTTGTACATTTCAATGCACCACCATGTTGAAAATTTCAGGGAGCAAAGCAGCAAAGGCAGGAGACAATCAGACTAGCAGAATAACACTCCCCCGACAATAGGAATCTAGTTATGAGCGGAAGACACAAACCTGTCCTCAAATTGCAGATCTGAAAAGGAGCTCAGTCCAGCCATCAGAAAACAATCATCGAAGGAGCCAAAAGGGAAAAATAAAAAAAACAAACCTACAGGGTTTAAATTCTGGATGCCAAAAGGGGATAAAAGTAATTTTTTAAATTACCGAATTAATACAAGTAGTTTTCGTAAGCAACCATATTGAATATAAATTTACCAAAAGTATTTATGTGCCTATATATCAGCAGAAACTGGTTAGGAAAATAAAACAAGAAAAATAAAGGCTCTGCAAATAATAAGAAGCAGTAAGTGGAAAATATCTAGGAATGATGCTAATAAGAACATGTACTAGAAACCCACATGAGGAAAACTATAGAGCTTTAATGAAAGATAGCAAAGACTTAGGTAAAAGAAGGCATATTTCTCCATGAGATGACCAAAATTGAAAAAGTGACAGTTCGCCTCAAAATTATGTTTTGGTACAATGCTAGGCCACTAGAAACTGCAATGGACTTCAAACTTTTTGAACAAATTATTTTGAAGTTTATCATGAAGAATAAGCAGGAAAAATTAAAGCAATGAGAGACCTTCCTTAATAATCACTAAAGCAAATTGTAACATTACGATTAGCCTAGCCCAAATCTCAAAAAAAGTAATAGAGCAAAGTGGCCCCATATATATGTTTACAAAAACTTAGAGGAAGTATCAAAGAGGGTATGAGATGAATTATCTCACAAGTGGAAAATGGCTATTTTTAAGTATATGTGATCATATATATGCATTTACATGACATTATGTATGTATCTTTAGAATTTAAAACACAAAATAAATACTAAGAGGGGAAGGAAGGAAACTGGTTATGGGGGGGGGGGGTGGAAACTTACAGTGCAATCAACTACCATATTTGAAAATTTACTCCAGATTTTAAGGTTCAATGATTTAACAAACTGGAATAAAACAGAGGTTAATGTTTAAACTGATCTCAAGATGAGCAAGGGTTTTAAAGTATAGTGCAATCACAAAAACGGTCAATGGATTTTCAGCAAAAATACCAAATTTGGTACTGAGTTAAAGTCAAGTCTAGCAAAAACCTCAGAAAGTAACCTTATTTGGAAATAGGGCCTTTGAAGACACAATTAGTTATGTTAAGATGAGTTCGTATAGAATAAGGTGGCTCCTCCAATATGACTGGTGTCCTTATAAGAAGAGAAAACACACACACACACACACACACACACACACACACACACACACACACAGGAAAGACAGCCATGTGAATATGGATAAAGAAATTGACCACCACAAGCCAAGGAACTCTAAGGGTTTCCAGCAACCAGAAGAGGCCAGGAAGAGGAATGAAGGATCCACCCCTGGAGTCTCCAGAGAGAGCATAGCACTGTCAACACCTTGATTTTGAACTTCTAACTTCTAGAACCATAAGGAAAAAATGTGTTGTTTTAAGCCACCGTTTTGTGGTAATTTGTTAATGGCAGCCTTAGGGCCCTAATATGTTGGTAAAAAAGAAATCTTTTTCAGTGGGTAAAAGGAAACCATTTCAACAAATGGTACCAGAAATACTGGATATCCAAGTGGAAAAAGAAATAAAACTTGACCCTTACTTTAAACTATATATGAAAATTAACTCAAAATCCACTTAACAAAGATGAAAATAGTAGTCACCATGGGTTTGTAAAAGGTTTCTAAAGTAGGACACAAAAAGCACAGATTGTTAAAAAAGAAGTCAATCAATTTGATTTCACCAAAATTTAAAAGTTATACTCTTCAAAAAACATGTTACAAAATAAAAAGCAAGCCACAGGCTGGAGAGAAAATATTTTCAAAACACATATGACAAAGAGATTTTATCTAAAATACATAAGGACTCTCAAAATTCAATAATAGAACAAACAAAAAAATCCACAAATAATCGTAACCGACATTTCACCAAGGAAGAGAAAAGAACGGCAACAAACACATGAAAAGGTGTTCAGTATCCTTACTTACTAGGAAAAGTCAAATTAAATCCCAATGAAATATCACCACACATCCACTAGAATTGCTAAAATTTAAAAGGTTGCCCATACCAAGTGCTGCTGGTGGTAAGGAACAACTGGAACCCTCCTACATTGCTGATGGCAATGTAAAATGTTGCAATCACTTTGGAAAAGCTTGGCAGTTTCTTAAAAAGTTACACCTACACCCAGCATGTGACCCAGTCATTCTGTACCAAGGTATTTACTTAAGAGAAATGAAAGCATACGTTCACACAAAGACTTGAACAGAAGTGTTCCCAGCAGCTTTTGTAGATATTTGTAATACAGGTAATACATGAAACAACCCACAGGTCCATCCATGGGTGAAAAAACAAGTAAACTGTGGTATAACCGATCATACAGTGAAATACTACTCAGCAATAAAAGGAGATGAAATATTGATACATGCAACAGCATAGATGAATTTCAAATAATTATGTTGAGCCCAAGAAGCTGTATGAAAAAAGACATATTGTATGAATCCATTTATAGAAAATTCTAGACAGTGTAAATGGAGATGTAGTGATAGAGAGAAGAGCAGATGTTACTGGGGACAGGGAGAGGGAATTGAGAGAGGAAATGTGAGGGGCACAAGGAAACTGCTAGGAATGATGGATATGTCCATGATCTTGACTGTGGTGATGTATACTTTAAATATGTGCAGCTTACTGTACATTCATTTTACTTCAGTAACCCTTTGGAAAAGAACAGAACCATAAAAAAAAGTAAAAGGCAAAGAATAAGGTGGAATATTTTCAATAACAGTGATATATAATTGTTAATGTACCAAATGTATAAAGCGGCCTTACAAATAAATAAGAACAGATAAATGAATTAAAAAGTCAAAACTGTAAACAAACCATTCACAACTGAAAAATATATAATTTTTTGATAATTAATAATAATGTTTAAAACAATAATTTACCTGCCAATTCTCATTTATAAAATGGCATTTTTTAAATTTAAAGATTAATGCTGGTATTGATAAACTAAGATAAGCATTCATATTCCAGCAATCAATGGAAATATAATTGGAAAAACTTTTCAGAGAAGCCATTTGCCAATATCATTAAAATCTTCATATCTCTGGGTGTTGCAACCTGAAGTCATTTTAATTTTTTCCTTTATAATTTCCTCTGTTTACATTTTTAACAGAAACCACAATTTTTTTTAATCAGAGAAAATATTCACAAGATGGAAAATATGTGAATTAACTTCATTGCGCGAATGCACATGCACAAAGGGTAGATTGTACCTTCCTTTTGAAGCGGTTAAGACCAGCTACTGACTCCCTATTGACTGCTTATTTCCCATGGTCATTGTCACCAGGGGATCACTGTCACCACGGGATCCCTCTTTCACATGGCTCATAAAATGGACACCACAATGACAACCACGGTGCCCCAGCCCCATGGCTCCAGCTTATTCCTTCCTATATGCATCAACCTCTTTGCAGTCTTAAATCTCTGAGGAAATTAATACTAGCTTCTCAAGAAAAAATTAATCTCTAAGGATCTTTATGTCCATGGATGGGGGGAAAAAAAAAGCAGCCATGCTTTTTCCTCTTGGCAGCTAAGCCAGACTTAAAGGGCAGATTGTCACTGACATCACGCAGAAAGAGGAACATAGGGGACTGAATGAAGGGGGTCTAAGATGTAGCAGACCTCAGCAGATCACGGAAGGCCCTAAATTCCAGCCTGCCATGATCCAACTTCCAACTACTGCTCTCTCTCCTTTCTATACTATGTGGACTCCCACTTGCTTTCAGAGCAATCCAAGTGTTGAATGGAGATCTATGTATCTTTGAGTAAACTAATAAAGGAGTTTAAGTCCCCACAAAGCAGACCATCTAGCAGAAGGAGACTGTCCAGTCTGCAAATACTGACACCAAACAGTGACTGTGTCAAGGGGTCAAGCTGCAGAACAGCTGCAACAACATAGACAAGGCATGAAATGTACTCTTGGGCTCACGGTTCACACGCTGATCCAATCAGAGGATTATCGGTTGTCCTAAATACTCATTAAATCATAAGTAAGGAGGGTTTTCTTTCATGGCCTGACATCTTAATGACCATGTTGAATCATTTTTTTAAGATTAGAACACTAAAGCCAGAATGATTACCATTCAAGGCGCAGGCTGGTCTTAACCGCTTCAAATTGGCCACCCCAGGCTACCTCCAATCAATTGGTGGAACCGATGAAAACATTCGCAGCAATGCTCACAAACTTCCCCTTTGTTCTTGAGAGACATACACAGCAATAGTGAAACGTGGATTTTGTCAAAGCAAACTCGTTTCTGGACCATAAAAATACATTACAATTTTTTTTTTTTAAATGAGTATGGGTGAAAACCTAGACATCTCCCCAAGTAACAAAGAAAATCAGTCAGAATGTTGGATTCCAAGTAGAGCTGTAGGATAAAGTTTGGTTCTGCCATTAAGTTTTCAGGGCATCTCGTTCATCTCTCTATGCCTCAGTTTTCACACTGGTAAAAGAAGTGTGTTGAAGTAGATGACCTCTAAAAGCATTATGCTTAACCATCTGCTGAGAATCCTCATACAAGATGGCAGCTCGTCAGTAGAAACCTGGCACTGAAAGACTAGAGCTTAGTCTTGAGCCATAAAAGTGGTCCATGGTCTCTTTGTTCTAGATAGTGTCCACAGCCTTTCCTTCCTTAGGGCAATGCGCCTTATGACCCAGCCTTGGAAGTAGAGGCTACACAGAATCATGATTTAAGGGGGCATAAAACATATTGGTTAAATACTTGGAAACATTATCCTAATTACCTTTGCTCATAAGCTTGTTTATGGATTCCTTACATGTGACAGGCTAAATGCATATTTAGTGAGTGACTTAATGAATGAACATATGAAACGAGAATTCTGTGGACCACCTTTTAGCTAACTTTATTGCTCTTGCCTATGTGGGCATCAGCAGAAAACAAACGAGAGAACAGATATTGAAAAGTGAACAACAGATCTTTAGTAAGCCTTACTAATAGACATGTAGTAACTACCAGTGAGCATTACCAGACCATTCTTAAAAGAACATAGTGATACATATGGAACAAGTGACAGAGTCTTTAAAGCTAACATATAAGAGATATTCGCACAATCCTGGGATAAAGACCCCTGCCATTTGAATCAACTGTTTATGTTTCATGACACTGGCCCCTATTAACAGATAGTTTTGATAGCTAGCTGGGGCTCCAAATGTGTAACCAACTCCTCCAACAGAACCCAACCCAGTAAATGTTTATGTCAATTTGAGATACAGGGAAAGATTCATTTTGGAACCAAAAAGCGAAAAAGGATTTTTGGTAAAGGAGGGCCAGAGTTTGATGAAGGTAGCATGACATCTGTTGCCCATCAGTGTGTGTCCTAGTGAGGAGCTAGGATCCGGAAGGAGATTGCTGGTTTGAATTCTTACCGCATCATCTGTTAGTTGGGTAACCATGGGAAAGTGATGCTGTCTGGGCTTCAGCTTCATCATATGTAAAACAGGTGCTAATAATCCAACCTTATAGGGTTACTGCACAGATTAAATGATATCAAGTTGCCAGGCACTTAAAATTGCCTGATGTAGGGGAACCTGGGTGGCTCAGTCAGTTAAGTGTCCGACTTAAGCTCAGGGCATGATCTCATAGTTTGTGAGTTCAAGCCCCACGTTGGGCTCTGTGCTGACATCTCAGAGCCTGGAGCCTGCTTCGGATTCTGTGTCTCCCTCTCTCTCTGTGTCCCTCCCCTGCTTGTGCTCTGTCTCAAAAGTAAATGGATAAACATTAAAAAAAATTTTTTTAAGTGCCTGGTGTAGGGTAAGAGCTCAGTAAATGGGGGCTGTTACAATGGCCAGCCTCTTGGATTGAGTCTGAACCCATATGGTCAGGAAAAAGAGAGATAGAGGTTTTCAGCAGAGACTTAATGAGAGTCTGGGTGAGGGGCTGAGCCAGAAACAGACCCAAGTAGTCAAGAAAAACTTCATAAAATGCTAGGCATAGCAAGCCCAGAAGATAAATGGTTTCTGTGCAGGAGGCATCCATTGTCTCCAGATCTGCAGAGAAACTGACCATGCTACAGCACCTTGAAAAGTGGAAGCCTGGGAGGCATCCAGAAATCATAGTCTTAGTATTATTAATAATAGCATGCAGTTTCTGAGCACTTGTTGCCTGTCAGGACTGATGTGAGTTATGTGGACTGACTTATTTTAGCATGGAGACTCACTTTCCCTTGAGGGGCAGGGGCAGGGATGAGGCTGCTCCAAGCAGCTCTGAGGTCAGCAGCCTTGGGCACGTGGGAGCAGGGAGGGACTGATAGGTTTGTAAGATCATGGGAGACGCTTCCCTGGAGAAACTCCCAGCCTGTCTTAGAGGCATGATCAAGGGAAGCTAACTCCAGGTGCAAAGCTGGTAGAAACCCGTGCCTTCATACTGTGGGTATCAAAAAGGGGTGACTGGTACACACTAATCTGAGGCGGGTATATGCCCCGCTATCTGCATCGCTCACCCCAACTGTCAAAAAGCATGGATTTATCTTGATGGCTAAGGCACCAACACACAGGCCACACTCAGTTTCTCTAAGGGAACTGAGACCATGTCATAACCACATGAAGTCGTCACCTATATTTGATTCCTGACCCCACCTCTGCATTTCTGTTTGGAGTGTGGTTCTTAATTACTTTTGTTTACTTAACAAATACGTGTGTCTGTGTAGCACCGACTGTGTGTCACGTGATTTGAAATGTTTTAGAAATGTCGACTTGTTTAATCTTTACAAACAATCGCAGGGGGTGCTACTGTTCCAATGCCCTTTTTATAGACTGGAAAAGTGAGGTAAAGAAGTTAAGTAGATACAGGGTAAGAGACAGAGCAAGGGTTCAAACCCAGAGAGTCTGACTTCCAAGTCCACATCCTTAGCCCCTGCCTCCATGGACTTCCCCATCTCAGGGGATGGAGAGGAGGTATTTCTTTGTAAATATTATTCTCCATCTAGCAGCTCCAGATTTGGTAGAAGAATAAAAAGAAACAAAACAGGCTGGAAGCTCGAAGGGAACAGACATCCCCAAGGCACCACGAAGTGCCTGTCTGACATTCCAGTCACTTAAGAGCAAATCCTTTTCTGGTGATTACGTATCCCCCAGTCACTGGCCTGGAGAGTGATTAGACAATGCTATGGTAGGTGCCCAGAGTGGATTTTGCTGCAAAGTTGACAGTCACACTGCGTCCCTCTTCTCTCCCCATCCAGGTAGTCCTGAACTGAAAAAAAAATGACCTCCTGGGCAAGGGATGCTCACCTCTTCCCTTTCGAGGGCTCAAATTGAAGCTGCCAACTTCCATCATTGAAACAGCTGTCAGAGAAGCAGCCTCCTGCCAGCTGCCTTTTCTAGATGGTTTCCCTTCCAAGGAGCATGCCATCGCAATGCCACCCTGTGCAGTGAGGGGAGGCCTGATCTCTCGTCCCAGCTCCGCTGACCATTGGGTGTGGGCCTTGGGTAAATCATTTAACGCCTCTGCACATTAGTCCCTCCCATCTCTAACCTGAGGGAAAGAGCCAGGAAGGAGTTTTGTTCCCAACATCCATGTAGTTACTAAGGAACTTTTAAAACTCAGTTTGCTGGGTTCTTTTTGCCCACTTGTATCCAAAGCAAAGTAACCGAAAGGCTCCAATCCAGCTGGGGAAAGGCAGCCCCTCGCACTCTTCCCCTCGTCACCTTCATTCCCCCCTCAACCTGCCGTTCCCACTCTACTTCTCTCTCTCTCTGGCCACCTCTTTCTATCGTTCCTCAGCATACTTCCTCTATCTCCCCACACTTCCAAAACTTCAAGAGTAGTCTTTGATTCCTACGTGGAAAGACTTTGGGGGAAAATCTACCTTTATACGGCAGAGCCACAAAACACATGTCATATCTTAGTCCGTGGCTTTCTCCAAACTTCACTATGAAAAGGTAGGTTGGGAAATTGCTTTCTGCTCCCTACCTACTGTGCTGATCTCTTCTCCTGGCCCCCACCACTAAGCAACCCTGGGCAAATTGTGTCATTCTTCAAGTTCTGGTTCTGTAAAATGGGATTAAAATAATACCTACTGTATTCAATCGTTGTGTTAAAATTTCAGTGCCCGGCACAGCGTAAGTTCTCAATAATTATTATGTATAAATATTAGTAATGATATTTAGTATAATGAGGCTTATCCAGAAGGCTCTGGAAGGCCAGTATGTAGGGGGCTGTCGGCAGGGCCAGACAGGCACAAAGGGGCGGGAGCAGAGTGCTTTTCCTCAGAGAGCTAAAGTGCCCTCACCTCGTTCTGCTCAGACCCTCGCCAGAGCTCAGGATTTAAAACTACACAAAAGGCTCCTGGGTGGTGAGCAGCAGAGAGAATTTGGAACGAGCCTTTCTCTTTCTTTGAGGGGTTGAGAGACAAACGGTAATGCTCCAGTGACAGGGAAAAAATTACAGACAGAACGTCACAAACCCAGGGGTGGTCGTGAGGGGCCACAGACCACTGTGTTATTTAATAAGGATCTCAGGTGTGCTAATAAGCACTGTGGTGAGGAAGCCCCTACCCTAAAGAACATTTTCCTTCACTAGTTAATTAAACAAGTCGGCATACTGAATAGCTTTCCAATTCATCGGGAAAACCAGAGGGCGAGCCATAGAAGAAGGAAGCTGCAAATCCAGTCCACGCTGTGCTCATTCTGTCAGTCAGAGCCAGCGAGAGGGGTAAATAAATCAGCACAGTGTTCCTCTGGCCTGGAGCCCCGTCTCACCCTTGCTCAGAAAGTTCCTTGCAGGACAAATGGCCTGGAGGGGACCGTGTGCTCATTTCTAATGGCAGTGTTAAAGGACAGAGAGCCATAAAGTTTGGGCCGACTTGATCTGAGAAAGCAGAACAATGATACCACTCTTAGGAGTTGGCTTGACAGCCCCACGGCCCAGCTTGGTTCCCCCACCCCAACTCTGGCCCCATCCGAGCAAAGCTGCTCCTTGGCAGATTTAAGGCCCCTGCACAAAAACAGAGCACACGGCCTTGACCTTAGCCAGTTCGGGAGGAGGTGAGGGCAGGCCGCATAAATCACTCATGAAGCCACTGGACAGGCTGGCTAAGAATCACCCAACATGTCCACCTTCTTCCTTTGTTTCACAAACAAACAAAAAATTAAATAAGTGGATCCATTCCACGTGCTTTGGAACCTCAAAATATCCAGGTTGTTCACTGCAAATCCCCCTTACCCTTCACCAGAACGTCATCCCTGCCCTCAATGGTTTCTGAGTCTCCTGAATCTGTTCTTGTACCACACGCCATCTGCCCACTGCCCTGGAGGAGGCTGCTGGGTCCGACGTGAAAGCACCAATGTCAATGGTAGGACCTTTGGATGCCAGAGGCGGCTGAGTTCCTATGTTGTGTGTAGGCAGGATGGGGATAATGTTCAAGGAGGCCCGTAGGGTCATCAGCAGATCTATATGACACTTAATGTCCACCGTGACTCACGCCTACCCTTGAAAAGGGCTACAGACTGAGCCTTTTGGTCCCCACAAAACTCACAGCTTGAGACCTAACCCCCAAAGTGATGGTATTAGGAGGTGTGGCCTTTGGGGAGCTGCTTAAGAAATGAAGGTGGATGGCGTCTTCATGAATGGGACCAGCGCCTTTATAAAAGAGACCCCGGACAGCTCCCTCACCACTTCTGCCACGTAAGGACACGTGAGAAGACGTCGTCTATGAATCTAGAAGACCTTTCTTTGCCAGACAAACCTGTCAGTGTCTTGATGTTGGGCCTCCCGGCCTCCTGAACTGTGCGAAATAAATGTGTTGTTTATAAGCCACCCGCTCTATGGTACTTTGTTATACAGCAGCCTGTACGGACTGAGACAATAAGCAAATCTCAAATCTAATTAAGACACTCCAGCAGCAAGGTCGGCTGTCAGGAAAGACAACCCAGAGAAGGTACACGGAGGTGGACCGGAGCCGGGGAAAAAGCAGGCAGCAGACGTCAACAGGAAGAAACTGGTCAAAACAGCGCCAAGCTCTTCTCTCCTGAGTGAGCATCATGCTAGCCACAAAGAGCTGCTGCATTAATTACAGGTCTCCTTGCTAAAGATTCACTCCCGGAATATCTACGGAAACTAATGAGCACAATCACAGCACCTCTCAGGAACTTTTCACCTGCCAAGCACTTTACAAGATGAGCTCATTAATCCACATCGCCCTCCTGTGAAGCTGGTAATTATTATTATGCCCAGTTCAGAGATGGGGTAACTGAGCAGAGAGGAAGCTACTGCCTGGAGCCCCTGGGCACAGCGCAGTCGTTCCTGTTATGCACAGCAGAGCACAGGTCTTCGAGCTGCATTGTCCCTGTCTTTCCTTTCAGCCCAGCCTCTCACCGACAGGAGGCTCCCTGAATCGGGGTGGAAAACACATGAGCTGGATCTTCGTATCATGCAATTACTGATCAATTCCCCGTAAAATAGTCATTACCAGGGAGAAAAAAGTTACTCTCTTATAGCTGACATATTGCTAGACTCTTGCAAATGACCGATGCACATTCAAAACAATGAATTATTAATCGAATCAGCAGATGAATGCTTCTATATTTCAAACATTACAGCACACACTGCACTCAGTGCTAACTTAGTTTTAAAAAAATAACGTGGATGCCCCTTCCATTTTGTTGTAACATTACTTAACCTGAATATAGGCAATTCCTATAAAATTGAAATACCTGTTGCTCCGTATTTCCCCCACCTCCAACTTTTGCATCCTCTAAATTTCATTGGCACAAAGAAAGAACTAACCCCTTAATACTGTAATCCACCAACATTATCCTGAGTCCTGGAAAAGAAAGGAGCCTTTTGCCCATTAATGGCTCTGAACTTACTCTGTAGCCGATTCTTCTGTTGGAGAAAACGGGCGTTCTGCCCCCTGATTCCCAGAGCATAGCAGGCATCCCTTAGTGGGTAGGAAAACTTAAAGTGGTAGGAAACCTCTGATGAACCACTGTGCAACTTCCCAGGGTGTCCATTCTTGTCAAGGATTCGGAGGTGGAAGCTAAGTAAATTACCTGGTAAGTAATTTAAAATATTGATTTTCTAATAAAATAAGCAAGGCCATATAATGGAGTACACTCAAACACAAGACCTTAAACAAATATCAAGCTCGTGGCCCACCTTCAGCTGGCTCAGTGCCTTGAGATGCTTGGGAGATACAGTGGTAGGGGTGCCCTGTGGGTCTAAGGACCACATCGCATCTATGTCCAACTGTGAGGAGATCTGAGCCAGCACTAGAGGGAATCTTGGGAAGGCTCAGGGTTAGAGTTAGAGGCCCATTGATCAAAGGCGCCACTTAGTGTAGACATCACTGCCCGTGGCCTCAACCATGGATGTCAAGGCTCTGGGTAGCAGAGATAAGTTGGATATACGTCAGGAAGAAAACAGGAGGGAGGCCACCTAGATACATCTTGGGGGGCCGGGGGTGGTGCTCCTGATGCCAGGCCTTCCGTAATCCAGTGTGATGGTGCTTCTGAAAGCATGTGGCTAGGAATCCAGATTCTGGGCAGGTGGGTCTGGGTTCCAGTCCCCCCTCCATCACCTCTTAACCACTTAACATCCCCAGCCTTTCAGTTTCTTCATCCCTATGACATTTCATGGGCTGGTGGTGAGGAGTAAATGACATACTCCACACAAAATGTTCGGTGCGCCTGATCCCTAATATTCCTAAAATAACCATAAACCATTATGATTTCTAAACTTTAAAGTGAGCTAAAAATTATAACAAGATATATTAATCTTCATTGTTACTTTCCTTTAAAAAGATTTCTCGTTCAGTGTCCTTAGTTTAAGGTTATGCCTGACTGATCAGATGATATTTCATCCTTAGGTGTAGCTGTAGGACCACAGTAATCTTTTTTTTAAAGTTTCCAAGGGCAAACTTTTGTTAACGATAAGGTTCCGGGGGGGTTTGGATTTATGCTATATTCAGAAAAACCCATCACTTATTACATTGAAAAATTTTTAAATAAATCATACAAACTTTGGAACAAGGACCCAAATATGTGAAAAGGAGAAGCCAGAAAGAATAAATATGAATATAAATTTTTTTGAACACTCAGTGCAGTCTAGGGGTAGAAAAGCAAAGCTGATTATCTGATAGTGATTTCTGATAATCCCTGAGTGCCCATTAGCAAGACACTAAGGATTTGGTGACCGTTCTAAGTGATAGGATATGGCTATGGAATTCTAAGAAGCAGGCTTATTTCACATCTACCTATCAAAACCCCAAAACAGTCCCCGCCAGATAGATTCTGAATGTGACTTTACATGTGTGTGCCAGAGCAGCCAAGAAGAAAAAGAGAATCATTCATCATAAATCCCACCTGAAGCTGCCCCCACCCCCCGCACCCTCTACCCATGTTGAGGCAAAGTCGTCTCTAACGGCCCCAAAGCCATTATAATGACAGTTTGTTGAGTTGACCTATGTCTATTTCTCCTATTATCTCAACAGAAGTTATTCATTCACCCCCCAAGAAAGGTGAACCATGATGAATAACAGACCTTATAACATACAGTAATTGAATGAATGATCAAGATGTCAATGGGAAGACAGCCGCAGTTTGTGGGAGGGAGACATGGACGGGAGGTTATGATATGCTCTGAAAATACAGAAGAACCCAAGTGTGTCTGGACATCTCACCCCATGTCTACTGCAACAAAAGTCTTAAGACTTGCAAGCAAAGAAGATAAACTTCAGATGGCCGATAAAAATACCGCTGGGTCACTGGAACCAGGGACTTGAATTAGCTGCAGGCTTTGAGCAGGGTTCTTGGCACTATTGACATTGGAGGTTGATTCTTTGCACTAAAGGGGCAGCTCTGCATTATTGCATTTTTAGCAGCATCCTTGTCTCCTGGGAGGATGTCAGCAGCAACTCCCCCCGAGTTGTGACAAGCAAAAGTCTCTCCAGACATTGCCAAATGTCCTCTGTTGGGGTCAGGGGGGTGGGATCGGTAGGGGACAAAATAGCCCCAAATGGAAAACCACTGCTTATCATGTCCCAAAAGTAGTTTCTCTTGAAGTCAGATAGACTGGGGAGGGGCCTTAAGAGACTTAATAATATTTTCTGGTACAATGCCATTGGACTACTGAATGAAACGATCCCATTTTGGCTTCATCTGAAGCGAAGAACTCCGTGTGTGTGTGTATGTGTGTGTGTGTGTGTGTGTGTGTGTGTGTGTGCGTGCGCACACGCGTTTAAGGCTATGTTCCTCAAAAGATTAACGACATAAATAGAATACATTCACACAAGAGAAAAAATGGGGAAGGAAAAAAGTCATTTCTGTACTTGAAGGTACACATTAGTTGAACTGCCTTTATTTTCTTTCTTATCGTGAAGAGACTCCAAGAAATATAATTGCAAATATTGTCAAAAGCTAATTACACTATTATAAATTATATCCTTTTACTACTCTCTGGGGAGCACTAAGAATTTTAGGGTGAATAGATGTGTATAAATGTTCATGTTGTAGCCAATATACAATTTATATCATCTGGCTAGTATTAAATATAATGAATTCCCACACTGTGCCATGGAAGTAATCAAGAACGGAACTACTTCTCCTTTGGAATTCCTAAGAAGCTTTTAAGTTTTAGTGTTGCTAGCACTGTGCATTGACAAAACAAGTTTTATTTGAGACACTCGATGCCTGGGGCAGGCAGATAGATGTAGTGAACAGAGTCAGAACAAAAGCACACAGAGAAGACATAATTGGCTAGAATTCTACAAAGCAAGTCTACGGCTGAAGAGAGAAAGAGAGGTTAAAAAAGGTAAGAAGTCAAGACCTTAAGATTTTTTAAATTATTATTTTATGTAACACATGTCTCTTCCACACAAATGGAGCTCTGTGTGCACTGTGGTTCTCGTGAATATGTTTGGAGGTTCAAAAGAAGGAAGAGAAGAAGGAAAAACACAGCTCAAAGTTATATCTTCATATATTGTCTCATTTCATCCCTATAATATCCCTGGGAAGTGTATGTTATTGGCCCATTTTCAAGATGAGGAAAACAGAGGCTCAGTAAGTAACTTGTCCAATGTCAAGTGACAAAACAAAGATGCCATAGCCCAAGCTCAGCTCCTTCGAGTTTTAAGGTCCTCCTCTTCCTCATAAGCCGCTTAAAGTAACCTCTCTGGGGGCGCCTGGGTGGCTCAGTCGGTTAAGCGGCCGACTTCGGCTCAGGTCACAATCTCACAGTTCATGAGTTTGAGCCCCGCGTCGGGGTCTGTGCTGACAGCTCAGAGGCTGGAGCCTGTTTCAGATTCTGTGTCTCCCTCTCTCTGACCCTCCCCCGTTCATGTTCTGTCTCTCTCTGTCTCAAAAATAAATAAACGTTAAAAAAAAAATTTTAAGTAACCTCTCTGGCCAAAATATCTCTTTTCATTTTGGGAATGGACTACTCTCTCCATTTTCTTTCAATGTCTGGCAATTCCACCAATGAGGAGTTTATTTAAGTTAACAAATAACCTCTTTTAAAACTCCAAATAATTTAGGTTCAATGTTTATAAATCATGTATGCGTTGGCATAAATAAATAGGAGCCGATGAACACATTTTTAGAATTTACATTTAATCCTGGCTCGTCAGCTTATTAGCTGTGTATCTTGGCGAATGTCACTTAGCCTCATGGAGATTCAAATGCTTCATGACATAATAGTCATTTGTGGCCTAGCCTAGACACCTAATCACTACATTGGATCATTTTATACTAAATAATGCCTTCTGGATTCTAAAAAACAGATTTACAAATGTTAGAATGCAACCTCACATGAAGTAGAGGATCCTTGTGTTTGTGTGTGTTTTAAGTATCCAACTCATATCTAGCCATTCATCAGTGGCATAATGTCTGGGTTTCATAATTTGTACAATGATACCTACTCCACCTACATTATCACGATTCTGAAAGGAACATCAAAGGGGATAGCACGTGTCAAAGTGCTTCAGAAAATGATCAGAAAGGTGCCATTTTTACCATTGTTGTTGCTTAAATGTGCTTGTGTGTTTTCAGCTAAAAACAGAAAAAATAATTACTGTGTTACCTATGTGTTTTGATTTGTTTGGCTTTGTGCTTTAAGTCTAAAATATAACTATCAATTTATGGCACAGCAGGAAATTAAGAAAACATGACACTTGTCAATCAAAACGGCACGCAGCAAAGGGCAGTTGCTCGCGACGTTATAGGTCACCCGTACTGCCCACAATACCACACACAACAGATCACTGAACATGATTTCTTTTTGCAGAAGTCTTCATCTAATCAGCGGACACCTTTGGACTCTCTTCATCCATAATGCTTCAGCCCTAGATCCATTTATTTTCTGCAAATAGGCCGAAAACGTTGCAAATGTAATATACTGTAAGACTCCCTCGATTCATTTACTTTTTCATTCATCTTCATAAAAAAAAATACAGCGATGAAATTGCTATAGTTCTTCATGCGCTACCTACCTGCCAACGGCTTCAACAAACTAGTGAAGATTAACTAATATTTGGAGAAAACCACTTAAAGTCTGAAATACTTGATGCATTATGGAATCTACACGACATCCCTATGGAAATGCAAAGCTTGGTGGCTCTTCATTTGCAATTCATGTGCAGGCACAAGATAGAGGAAATTTCTGCCCAAGCTAAGCCAACAGCCAACAAAAGCCAGTCAGCATTTCCTGTGATGTCAAACCACCCAGGGAGCCAAGGCTAATTTTTTAGTTTCTACACAGTGTGTGCTTATCCTCAGTTTATAAAAGTTCCAAACGAAATAGCAATTGCCTTTAAAAATAGCCCCATCCTTGAAGCAACCGTGAGGTAATAGTTGTCCACTAAGCGTGTCCCTTGCGAGAAAGGGACAAGTAGTAACAAAACTAAGGTTTGAGTAAAAGAATTAGGGAGCAAGAGAGGGGAAATGTCAAATAAACTCCTTTCTCTTTGTGTTTAGATGGTTATATGCTGAGCTGTGAAGTCAAGCTACGATGGCTCTGTGGATGCCATTAGTGGGGCCAGGCCGAGGCAGGGTGATGGCTCTTCGTGAAGGACCGAAGAATGGGTGGGCAGTGTCACTAACGCCACATTAATTGTAAGCTCACCAAAGAACACGTTTGAAGCAGCCAACCGCACCATAGTTCGGTGGGACTAGAGACTGGCTGCTTTATGAGATTTAAAGTCTTTCATGGTTGGGACACCTGGGTGGCTCAGTCGGTTAAGCAGCTGACTTTGGCTCAGGTCATGATCTCACAGTTCATGGGTTCAAGCCCCGCATCGGGCTTTGTGCTGACAGCTCAGAGCCTGGAGCCTGCTTCCGATTCTGTGTCTCCCTCGCTCTCTGCCCCTCCCTCTCTCTCTCTCAAAAAAATGAACATTAAAAAAATTATTTTAAATAAAGTCTTCCACAGTTTTATTACTTTCCTACTGCTGCTGTAATAAATTATTACAGACTTAGTAACTTCAAAAGCCCAAGTTTATTACCTTATGGTTCCATAGATCAGAAGTCTGACATGGGTCTCAAGGGGCTAAAATCAAGCTGTTGGCAGGGCTGTGTTCCTTTTTGGGGGCTCTAGGTGAGAATCTGTTTCCTTGATTTTTCCAGTTTCTAGAGGCTTTCAGTTTCTTGGCTCCTGTTTCTTTCCTCCACCTTCACAGCCAGCAAAGAGGCATCTTTCTGACCCAATTCTGTTGTCACATCTCTTTTTCAGACCCAGGAAAAGTTTTCCACTTCTAAGGATTAGAGGTTAGATGGAGTCCATGGAGATAATATAGAATACTCTCTCCATCTCAAGGTCCTTAACCTGAATATTTGAAAAGTCCTTTTTGCCATGTAAGCTGTCAACACAAAGCCCAATGCGGGGCTCAAACTCACGAACTGTGAGATCACGAACCGAGCTGAAGTTGGCGCTTAACCAACTGAGCCACACAGGCCTCCCATCTTTATTCTTAAAAGTCACATCATCTTACAATAATGGATTTGGGATATTTTTGCTTTACGCATTGTTTCATTTAATGATCAACATCTGTAAAAATTTTTAGCTGAGAGGGCAGTGAGGCATTTTCCTGATTTTCTCTGACACGATCTGCATTCTTTAAAATGTTCTTTATAAGTGGTTAACTAGGCTAAAATTCAACTGTTATGCTCTGGAAACTGCAGAGTGGACAACATCATGGCATTACTAACCAGTGGAACTCTTATGGTTATTACGTAGTAATTAGCTTAATTAGTACATTTACAATTAATTTTAATAATAATGAAATGTAATTAATAATTAAAATGTTTCATTTGTTATTTTACCCAACCTGCTTGGCAGAAAAGTCATAAAGAGTCCTACTATAATGATGAGGTTAGGATGAGCTATGCTATGGCAACTAATAAATCTTGGTATCTCAAAAACAAACCCACAACGAATGAAATAAAGATTTATCCTTTTGTCATGCAGAGCCCAGCGTAGCTCAGTTAACCTTACCGCATCATGTAGCTATGCCATCAGGAAAGTGTTGCCAAGGTTGGTATAGGCAGGAGGAAAGACATGAATAAGGCATCCCTGCTCTCAAGTATCTCAGCTAGAAAGCGACACATGTCACTTCCTCTCCTAAGCCACTGGCCAGAAAGAGTCATATGACTCTGACTGGACCTCAGAGGAGGCTGGAAATAGAAGAGAATGTGATCTGTGGTTGAACAACCAAGCCACCCTCTGTTCTAACGCCTCTACTAGTCTTCTGCCATTTTGCAGTTCTGGAGTTTTTTGAAGGTACGTCTAAGACAGGGTCCCTCAAGGTTGTCTACTACGACTAATTTCTATTAAAGTCATGGCAACTGCAGTGACTGACACTTCAAATCCACTACATTTGTCTTTCCCTGAATGATTTACCTTTAGGATGGTCAATAATGTTGACTCACTCAAAGCTCACACATCACAAAGGGGCCTGAATGCCACTTTCCCAGGTGTTTGAAGTTAATATTTTAATCGATGTGACTTGCAAATATTTTACTCAAAAAGACATCTTAGGCTCTGAGACACCCGTCCATTGCTTTTTCAAAGCAGGCAGTGGACTCCCAGGCAATGGACTCACCAATTTTGCCACAGTAGAGAACCACGATTTGACATTCCACAGCCAGATGAAGAAATGCCAGTTCTCCAGGTTAAGCATTCCCTGTTATTATCCTTTTGATCCATGTTCAAGTTTTCAATCTTGGCCTATTAGTTATAAAACTTGCTTCCCAGAAAATTGAACAAAATTATTTTTGCAAATGAAAACGTAAAATAGGTGATATAAAATTTATCAGCTCATATAAGCTCGTGACTTCGAGTGAATGAACTGAGTGGTCCTCCCTGCTCACACTTTTAAATTAAAACAGAGCCTACATGAAAGGCAAAAGGGAATTCCTGCCTTTTCATGGTCTCTTCCAAATGCCAACACGAGACACAGAAACGGTAAGAGTCATGGAGTGACCTAATCTCCATATACCTTTGTCTCAGGGTGGTGAGAGTCAACTCCAGAAAGGGTGCCATGTACTCTGGATGAATGGGAATGGGGACTCTAGGTACCTTGATAAAATCTCTAGATTCAAGATTCAGACTCTCCTATAAAATCTGAGATTTATTCACTTATCCAATAAAGGTTGTAGAGCCCTTACTATTGCCCTTGCATTGTACTGAAATATGTTATACAAAAATGGACAAGAAAGACATCATCCTGGCTTTTCAGCATGAGGGTCTAGTGAACAGAAAGGTGAGGGAAATGAAGAAAGGAAGAAAGAAACTCCTATAAAATAACTGTGGATACTTCTGATTGCCGTAGAGAAAGGAAACAGGGTACGAATGCAGAAAATACCAGAGGGGAGTCCTGTGCATAAATGAGGAGCAGCCCCTGAAGATAGCATGGATGGAGGGCTGGTGTCCTGCTCTAGATTCAGAGCCAGGGGAAGTGTCAGCTGGCCCACCATCTCAGACCACAGCAGACACAAGGGTGAGCAGTCTTCTAGAGGGGATGACGGAACTTGAGGACCACCTTTCTGCCCCATCTCTTTTCAGATTATGAACACCACTATTCTTGAGGACTGACCTCAGCTCTAAGCACTTCACATGGGTGAATTCATTTCACAGATAAGCAAGTGATGCCAAGTCATTCTACCCTGTCTCCAGGAAGGGTGGGTCTGACTTCCCAGGTGCCAGGCTCTCTGCCCCATCCCAGGCACATGGAGACTATCAAGGAAACCTCTTGAGGATCATGGACCTCCCAGACTTACAATCAGGTCGTGACAACCAGACTGACTGAAAACTAGTTGATACTAATTCTAAAATCTCAGTCTCTCCCAATAGGAGAGACTATCTCAAGACCACTGAAGGATAATAAAATCCACTTAAATTTAACAAGGGAAGTATCAAAATGCACAATGTTATATGGCATCAATGGACAAAATTTATTGGAAGCGTGTACAGCAATATTGCCTTTCTTTTTAGCCAAAATATGCAAACACAACTTGTATTTTCATAAGCAACCACATGGTTGTTGGCTATTTGAATATGCTGAGCCTATGCAAAGATGTTAGGCGATGCAAAGATGAGGAATATAGAAAGGACAAAACGAAAAAAGGAAAATGTCCAAGAGCTGAGAATCAAGCCAATTTATCTTTTCAGGTGGTATTTTTTTTTTTTTAATGTTTATTTATCTATTTTGAGAGAGACTGTGCACATGCACGTGCAAGAGCAGGGGAGGGGCAGAGAGAGAGGTAGGGAGAGAGAATCCCAAGCAAGC
The DNA here is from genome assembly GCF_018350215.1 of Panthera leo. Classification (NCBI taxonomy): domain Eukaryota; kingdom Metazoa; phylum Chordata; class Mammalia; order Carnivora; family Felidae; genus Panthera; species Panthera leo. The sequence goes on from NC_056685.1 coordinate 12,924,361, forward strand.
TCCATGCAGTCACTACAGAGCCCAACACAGGGCTCAGTCTCACAAAGTGGGAGATCATGACCCAAGCCGAAATCAAGAGTCAAGACACTTAACTGACTGAGCTACCCAGGGGCTCCTCAGGTGATATTTCTTAAATTGGTTCAGTGGATTCTGAAGCTTTTGCCTTTTCTTATAGACAAGCACACTGCCATTCAATGATAAATTGATAAATGGTTAAATGCTAATACCTCAGTATTTAAGTAAAATGTTGTCTTTCCCACCAGGAGTCCATCCTTGGTCTCCAAAAATACAAAATGGCAGAGTATATCAAGAGACCCTGGCTCTGGCCTTGGCCCTGGCTCGTATGTAGCCAAGTCACATAACCTCTAGGGGATAGTTTTTCCCCAGCCGAAACCAGTATTTTATATTAGTTAACCTGCAAGGACCCTTGGAGCTCTACTGTTCGTGCCTCGGTGTCATGAGTATTCCAACGGTGCCTGAAACAGCGGCCATCCAAGGATGCTGTGCACCCTGAGAGCTGGAGAATAGTGAGACAGAAGTAAAATGTGACCAGCTTTATAATCCGGCCCAGTTGGACTCAACTTGGACACTTCCTCTGAGGAGCCTTCCCAAGACCCCCACAAAGAGCCACTTGGCGCAAACCTCACCTCCTCTTTTGCTTTCCTCCCCATCCCTTGGGAAACCCATTCAAGGAGAGCTCCCTTTAGAACCGCTCAATGAGAAGGCCCCAGCCTTCTGGCCTTTCAGCTCAGGAACTCTGTGCCCCGTTTTCAAGGTCTAGTTTGCCACTTTGGCCCCCTGCCTCTGGCTCCCATTCCTGCCCAGCGAAGTTTGAAGTTGTGTAAAATCGTGTGAAGAATGCTGGCCCCCACGTCACAGGCTCCCTTGGGCAGGAGGACGAGGCGAGAATGTGCACATCCCCAGAGCCAGAGAGAGCTTTATTTTTTTTTTTTTTCTGTTTGTGTGTATGCTTCTCTCTGGTTTTAAGCTTCAACCTTCCCTTCCGACGCAGTCAGCAGGGTGCCTGCCGCCTTCGTTCTTCCTGCCACAGTTCCCTCATCTGCACTGGGGCACCATGCCCTGCCTGCCCGGACCAGCTGAGGGCCTCAGAAGGCGTGGCAGTCGTCAGGAATGAAGGTCAGACTCTAATCTGAGAGCCGGGAAGAAGAAAGAAAAGAGGCAGATGAGGAAGAAAGTCCTACCTGCATGCCCTTACCATCTTCTCAATTTGGTTCCCCTTCTGGTCTCCCCTCCCCACACGCCAAACTGCCTACTGAGGACACTCTGGGCTGAGTCGTAAGTTCTCTGCCTGCGGGGAAGGGAGCTCCAGCCCAGCAGGGCCCAGGCACAGGAAAGCTCAAGCTTTCTCTGACTTGTCAAGGTCATTTCTTCACAGCGGCCTGAGTTCCACTCTATGAACACTGTCATTTGGTAGCAAACTTGGCAGTTTAAATTCAACACCAAGGGAGCATATCATGACTTGCCAGTTTCCCAATGGCACCCAATCACCCCAGTGCACGTTCCTCAGCAAATACCTGGCCCGTCGGCCCACCTGGCCTCCACCAACAGGGCCCTCTGCCATAATGCCAATCATCTTTTGTGATAGTCTCACGGCAGAGACCTCTTTGACAGGCTGCGGCCCTACATTTCAAATGAGTCATGAGGCTCTCAGAGTTTGAAATTGGGGATCCCCTGAGCAGAGGTCTACCCTGCTGGATCCCCATTCTCGGGTCACATTAGTTACTGAGTTCAAGGGATGAAGATTAAAAGCGCTCTTTATAGGGACTTAACCAAAGAAGGCCAAACTAACTTATTTATAGATTTCCTTTTCCCCTTTCCCCTGTTCCTCTAACTTACCAATAGTCTCCCAAATCAAGATTTAATTTCTCCACCACACTACTCCCCCCAACGCCCAAAGAGATTCCACAATCCCCAGTGGGCGGCTAAGGCTCAGCTCTGAATACAGCTTCAAGCGCACAAAGTAATTCCCCACCCCCACCCCCGCAAATATTTTGAAAACACTTGTCTAAGGTCACCATAATCCAACATGAAAACCCAACAGTCTCCCTACATTCACAGAACACTCGAGAACACACAGAATGTTAGCCATTCCTCCAAACAGCTTCGAAAACATTTATTCTTACAACCTTTTTTTGAAAGAAATAAGTAGGGCCAGACTCCATTTTCTTAGAAATAGAAATGAAACCCCAAAGTGGTGGCACACATCAAGAGCTTCTCCGGATAAGAGGGGAAAAGAATCCTGCCCTCCCCGGCCTCGGGGTTCTCCCGACTGACCATGTGGAAGAGGCCGTGTAGTCATTATTGTTCAAGGAGCTTTGTGGTTGGCCAAATAAAGCCATTGATTCCATCCTGTCTGATAGATGTTACAGGACATTGATAGCTAGAGGGATGGAGTTGGGGGGGGGGGGTGCGGGAATCTTTATTTTCTGCTTTTGTATTTGATTTTGTGTTCTCGGGATGAATTGTATGGGTTTCTTTTCCCCAGCTAATCACAGCTGTGCTGCCATAACTCTCCCTTTTCCCTATAGTCTTTGGTTTCCTTTGTTCATCAGCGGGGGGGGGGGGGGGGGGGGGGGGGGGCAGAGGCAGGGGCACCTGGCAGGGTTGGAGCCATTACAGGGTGTGCTGACCACCTGACCTGGGCCCCATCACAGCATGTGTCTGTGGGCATTTAGAAAGTGGGGGGAAGGTTCAACCCAAACTCACCATCCAAGTTAACCATTCCCTTGAGGAAGTGGGATTTTTCAACTTTCAAAAAACTTAGGCAAAGGATCTGAATTTACTGCTTATAATGTTATTTCCTCGTACTTCTTCCAAGAGGGACAGTTACACATCTGATCAGACAGAATTCCCTCCAACATGAGTTAGAATCACAAGACCAGGACATTCCAAACTCGGAGCAGGAGCTCAGATGTGGATGATAATAATGGGCGCCTGCTTACGATATGCTAGAGTTTACATGCCTTGTCTCACAACACCACCAAGATAGAAAGTCTGTTGTTTTCCCCATTGTGAAGAAATTGAGGGTAAAAAAACAAAGTAATTTGTTCAAGTTGACATCATCTTCCAACCCAGGTCTGCCTGACTGAAGCCCACACTCATAACCGCTACATGCCCTTGCTATCTAGTGCACGTCCCACACTTCACAAATGAAGACAGTGAGGCCCAGAGAGGTGCCATTTTTCCATACCACCATGTTAAGTAGTGGTAGAGTGACTATGCCACCTCAGGGCTCCTGACAATTCTTTGCCTATCTTGAGTAGAATCTGACCCATGCAGGACATAATTGGTCATTTATATTTTAAGGACAATACTGCCAGGAGTTGAGAATGCAACATGGTGGTGGGGCAAAGCGGACAGGGGTAGGGAGGGGTAAAGAGGGGTAAGGAGGGAGCTGTCCACCTTCCCTATCACCTCCGTTTGGTGGGAAGGATCATGGAGACCCCTTGCCGGTGGGCCGGTTTTTTTCCTCCCTGAACTTGGTCATACACATTATGAAATTCCTTGTGTCTCAGACCTACCAAGGTCACTACGTGATTTACACGTATAACAACATGATCCAAATTTACATAAATCAATTTTTTTAAATTAAATACAATAATCATTCCTAAACAGACTCCAGTGACAAAGAGCTCTAGTTTTAGCTATTAAAGTAAGCAACTAGATCCATCCTTCCTTTCTGTCGTGCCAGATTTTGCTCCCAGGGAGGTATTTCAAAAATATCTAGGCCCATGTGTCAAGCTTCTGAAAGTCCCCAGGTATGTGAATTTTGAAAAAAGATTAAAGGCAATCATGTGTCATTTGGGAACCACTGAGTAAGTAATTAAAAGTTGTGGACTCCCTGGGGCACCTGGTTGGCTCAGTCACTTGAGCGTCTGACTTTGGTTCAGGTCACGATCTCCCAGTTTGTGGGTTTGAAACCGCATTGGGCTCTGTGCTGTCAGTGTAGAACCGGCTTTGGATCCACTGTCTCCCCCCCCCCTTTCCCCACCCACCCCGTGCATTCCTTCTAATAACCAAGTTCAATTTACTTTTTAAAAATTTTATTTTTCTTATGGGCTCACCTGCGTCCCTTCAAATTCGTATGTTGTCCTAACCCACTCTCCATTTCCTCAGAATGGGACCGTATTTGGAGATAAGGTCTTTAAGGAGGTAATTATATTGCAACGACATCATTAGGATGGGCCCTATTTCAGTATGGCTGACATCCTTTTAAGAAGAGGAGATTAAGACATAGAGGGAAGACCTGGAGAAGGAACAAGGGGGGAGAGAGTCATCTATATGCCAAGGAGAGAGTCCTGAGGAGAAACAACCCTGCCACACTTTGGTCTTGGATCACCAGCTTCCAGTTCAGTGACAAAAGGAATTTCTGTTCTTTAAGCACCACTCAGTCTGTGGTACCTTATTATGGGAGCCCAAATATAACTATGGTAAAATACAACAAAAAATTTACCATTTTAATCATTAAAAAAAAAAGTTTTGAGAGAGAGAGAGAGCACACACGCAAGTAGGGGAGGGAACAGAGGAAGAGAGAGAGAATCTCAAGCAGGCTCCACGCTCACCATGGTGCCCAAAGCAGGGCTCCATCCCATGACCCTGAGATGGGGAGCTGAGCTGAAATCAAGAGTTGGATGCTCAGCCAACTGAGCCACCCAGGTGCCCAGTCATTTTAATCATTTTTAAGTGTACAGTTCAGTGGCATTAAGTGCATTCACATTGTTGTGTAGACATCTCCAGAACTTTTTCGTCTTCCCAACTGAAATTCTGTATCCATGAAGCACTAACTTCCTTTTCTGATCCATTTTTAACCTTATGCAATGCGACCGTCTGCCTGTTCCAAGCCAGCACAACCTCTTCCCACGCCTACAATGGGAAACTCACATGGGGACATGTAGGGACAGGTTAGTCAATAAATTAAAGGCAATATATGTGAGGATATTTATCAGAAGCAGGCTAGCGCCCTTTGGAAAGGTATTGGGGCTTGATCCAGACACTGATCCCAAGTAGCTCATGGCCTTCCCAGTCAACTCTCCTGCTTGCAGACAAGATAAACTAGCAATTGTGACTCATCTATCCTTCCAGAAGGCTCAGTAGTCTGCAGACAAGTACTCTAATAAAATGAGTAATCGTCTTTGCTTTAGCCATAAGGAAGCACAACTCAGCAGATTAAATAAAGGTAGGGGAGACAGGGAAACTAATGCATTCTAATACAGCCCTGTCATGGGCTTCCAGGCAAATCCTCTTTGGTTACTCCCAATGTTAGATGGAGTTGAATGGAAGCAACCAGAATCCAAGTAAGTATGGGGAGTTTCCAGAACAAAGTGTAGAAATAAACGATATAAAGAAATAGAGAAATTGAAGGGCTCCGATGGGAGGTCACTTACAGATTTATAACTGGAAAGGTACATGATGAGAACACATCTGAAAAGGGATATGTACAAGTTGGTTCACCCTTTGATCGATCACTCAGTGGTGCTGAGAATCAGGGTCCTCAGAGCAAAAATTTGTATACGTGGTCTCCTCCCTTCCATCCACTGCTCTCTAAGAGCAACTGTTACACAGACTGGTGGGTCCTCCTTCCCTTCCTTAGGAGACACAGCTTGCCTTAGCCACAACCGGATAGAGCAGTTTCTTGGGGTTTGAGCTAACATCAAAGCACATCTCTTCAGAAGGCGATGTGGAAGTTCATGTCCAAGTAACATCGCCACTGGACACTTACAGCTGTGTTTTCAAAAGATGTTATTGTCTCTTGTGAGTTTCAGTTGGGAGCCTTCAGCCCAAACTCACAAATTTGAAGGGATTATCAAACAGCATCATCAGCAAAGAGCAGAACATGCTAAACGTCATTCACAAGCTTCTCCTCCAACTAAAGTTCTCAGATTCATCTCCCAACCTCAGATCTGGATTCCAAGTAGGAGCTGACTTTAACTTAGAAAGATTTCATAATTCGAATGGCTTCAAATCGGGATGACTTCTGCCAAAGTCTGCAACTGTTAAAGCAGCAGAGCTCAAATTGATAATAGCCAAAAAGTTGATTGTTGAAAGGAAGTAAGACTAGATATAAAAGAAATTATATAGTACACCTAATTACAGACTTACGGTATTGCTTTAGCCTACATATCCATAGTAACCATGGTAAAGATGAAAAGGACTGAATTTTTTTTAAAAACCAAACACATAGACTAGAAAAAACATCCAAGAAGAGAAACTTTTTGGATTGGCCCCCTGTATGGGTATTCAAAACCTTAAGTATTTCTTTTCGCTTGTGTTCACATTCATTTACTCACCACCTCATTACTACTGGGATTCTTTTGGCTGTATGTAATGTTGACCTTCATGTACTTATTTATGATGTGTGTTGTTTCAACAACTTTATTTTGTGAATCTTCCTCACAGGTCTGAATCTGAGCTCTAATTTTAAAACAGGCAGGTATAGGCTTTGGAATCAGAAGAGTGAGCAGTTCTGGGCAAATTTTTTAACCTCTGTAGTAATAACCAAAAATAGCTATACTTCATTGAGCATTGTGCCAAGGTCAATTAATCCCTCCACAACCCTTGGTAAGTATACAATTATTACTCCCAATTCTCTGATGATGACACTGATACTTGGCGGGGTTAAGTAACTTGCACGTGGTCAAGTAGCTAGTGAGGAGCTCCCGTCTAAACCTGAAAAGTCCAACTATATTCCTTGACCTCTCTGAATCTTAGCTATCTCAACTGTGAAATACGAGAAAAATCACTCAGCTCATAGAATTGTTGTCAACTTTGAAAGAGATTGTATACATAACCCATACCACAGAGGCTGGCACAAATTAGGTACCCAATAAATATGAAGTTGCTAATATTGTACACCTTTCGACTTACTTGAACCTAATGTAGGCATGCCAAATAACAATTCTATTTCTAAAAAAAATTTGTTTGTTTATTTTGAGAGAGAGAGAGAGAGAGAGAGAGAGAGAGAGGGAGGGAAAATCTCAAGCAGGCTCTGTGCTGTCAGCATAGAGCCTCACACCAGCCTCAATCTCACAAACCATGAGATCATGACCCGAGCCAAAATCAAGAGTCAGATGCTTAACTGACTGAGCTACCCAGGTATCCCCCAAATAACACTTTTAGATAGTGATGGTGGTAACTGGATAGATAGCAACAAAAAACCAATGATAAAAAACTGTTGCAGAGTTAAATATGTTAGGATCTCTCAGCAATAAAATATGTGTAGTGACTGCAAAACTTGTATGGTGCTATAGGTACCCGTTTGGTACTTACTCTATGTACTTGTGTGATGGTACTTTATCTCCAGTCTTCATTCCTCCCTTCTCTTCCTGGAAAACTCCTACTCATCCTTGAAAGCCCATCTCAAATGCTTTTTCTTCTGGAGTCTTCTCTTCACCCACAGGAGGGAACGGATCTCTCCTCTGAACTACTACAGAACCCCACTAGATGGTACTCTAGAGCAGGGACTACACCTTGGGAAATCTTGCTACCAAGGTCCAACACGGGACCTGATTGATATACAGAAGGTGCACAATAATTATTTGCTGAAGGAACACGTTGTACTGATTTTAAATTCCTAATAACCTGAATATCTAAGGTAGTGTAAAATGGGGTTTAAATGTAAGTATTTCAAAATCTAGTATTCATTAGACTTTCCACATTAGAACAACAGATGCCATTTCACAGGATACCTACAGCCAAGGGTCAGACTTGGAGTAGTTAACAAAGCAAACTGCAGACCCTCAGAGAGAATCCACCCACCGGGGCTCCCCCGCCTCACCTCCCTAGTTTCTTTATTTTTTTTTTAATTTTTTAAAGGTTTAATTATTTTGAGCGAGACAGAGCACGAGCAGGAGAGGGTCAGAGAGAGAGGGAGACACAGAATCCGAAACAGGCTCCAGGCTCTGAGCTGTCAGCACAGAGTCCGACGTGGGGCTGGAACTCACAAGCCAGGAGATCATTACCTGAGCTGAAGTTGGACGCTCAACCGGCTGAACCACCCAGGCGCCCCTCACCTGCCTAGTTTCTACATTCACATTGTTGGGTCTGAGCCCCGTTCTTGTCTTTCCAAAGCCCTTTCTGGGTTCAGAGTTGCACTGGGGCTCCAAGCACCGCACTTGTGCTGCTGCCACGTTTCTAGACGTGAGAAAGGATGTGGGTGGTAAACATTAGTTTGAACAGCAAGGTCTAACTGGGGCACCTCCAGAGAACATGGGAGGCCTTGAGGTGGGCTCTCCCTTTACCCTGAAGGTAGTTTTACAAGGTTTCACTAGGGAAACACTGCCCACGCATGGTGGCACATGGGAAGCGGATCCCAGGTTATATCGTTGGTCCCATTTCTGCCTTGGTATAGTGGAAAAAGGGTAGTTACAGAGTGACACTGGTCTGTCCCCTAGTTCTACCACACGCTAACCAACTTACTCAACTTTTTTGGCCATCTGTAAAATGGGGTAATAATACACCTTCAGGCTGTCAGGATTATAATAGAAAGCACTTCACATCAAGCACCTACTATAGGTCACAGCACTGAGTGCGCTCAATAAATAGTAAAGTTCCCTTTCTATGTCTCCAACACCAGCTTCTCCTCTAAAGTCATCTAACTCTCATCTCGTGGCTTAAGATCACGGATCAGTGCCAGCTGATTGGCAATCAGTCAAACAGTCCCCATTTGCCTCAGGAACCAGTAAACTAATCAAATGATGATGATGTTTTGGTCTGAATACTGTGGGTTTGGAAATACCAGTTTCCTACAAATCTAATCAAAACTGCAAAATGGTGGATCCGTGAAAGGACTCCAGAGTTCCTAAAATAAAACCGTGCAGCCCAGCAAGGGGATCATTAGAATTCTCCTCGTACTTGAGGGTGCTAATTTAAGATCAGAAATTGCCCTTCTGTAGTTTGCTTTTCAAAGCGTCGGCATTGTCCTCAAAGCCCCGGCTCTCCCTGGACTCGATACATGGACTTGTACGCGGCTGGCTGAGAAAAGGAATTGCAAACGCTCAGTTCTCCCCTCCTCCTCTCGGCATTGTGAAACAGTCAAAAAGAGAAAGAAAGGATATCATAGCCTTGGCTTATCCTCATTCAACTATTTCCTAACTATCCCTTAAATGAAATCACGGGCTGGAGCCCTATGCTCTTGAACAATATCGTCCAATCTCCAGGCTGAACGAGCCACAGAAACTCAGATTCCTGCCATTATAGGATTCGTGCTCAAACTGCATTATTCATATTCATGATGCTCTCTCTTAAGTAACAGCTTGAGAAAAAAAGGTGCCAGGAAAACCAAAATTTTTATGATGGGGAAAGAGCTACGCAAAGAGAAACCCAACTCTCCACTCCCCAGTGACGCTGTGCATCTAACAGCACCCTGAAGTCAAGCAGCTGCATTTTCCAGCACAAGGTCAGGAGCATGCCTGCCTCAACGCCACCAAGTCACTTGCATTGTTGCAAATGAGCTGTATGGAGGCCACAATCTATCCCCAGCACAGAGAACACGGATAGCGTTCAATCTGCTCAGAGCACGAATGAACCCATCAAGACCCCAGCTGGGTTTGGAAGTGGGGACGAGGCCAAAGGAGGTGGAGGGAGAGACCCAGTCCACATGGGAAGTTTGCCAAGGGCCGTAAAGGGACAAACAGCTGGTTGCTGGCACTGGTGGGGACAGTGAAAGAATTGAAATGGTGGAGGTCCCACTGTTGCTGTTACAGCAATAGGAACAGCACGTTTTCAGTCTCACAAACTGTATTTCAAGTTGCCTGTAGGGTTCTCTTCCGTGATAAAATTGCAAAGCAGGCAAAGTTTATCTTCCAGTTTCACCTACCAGTATCCCAGTCTTTCTTCTTGCTGTCATCTTATTCTGTGACATGACTCCTTTGCCACCCATTCATGCCCCCAGATGGCCATCAGGTCACCCCTGCCGAGGGATAGCCTGGTCATTATGATGTCCCTCTTCTGTGATTCTATGCAAAGTGCATGTGTTTGTATCGACAGTGATCCCACTGCTACAATTACAGCTTTCTTATATGTATTGCTCCAGCCTACAAGGTCTTAAAAGGGGAAGGCTCTGATTCCTTCCTTTTTATATCCCCTGATCTTAGCATTGGTTATGGCACTTAGTAGTTACTGAATGTATCTTTTAAAAACTGGTAAGATACTAGTTGATAACCCCTTCACTATATTTCCTCTTAGACATATAAGCATGTTTAAAAAGACTAAAAATGTTCACAACCTCTGGGATCGCAAGAGTGAGCTGTTGGTCAGGGGGGGCAGGATACCCCCACTGAACCCTTCTTAGACCCAATTCTATTGGTAGATCCCAACAACTTTTATAAATAAGACAGTCACTGTCATCAAAGTATTTGTCCTTTCATTAATGAGGAAACAAGGTCCCTCTTCATACATGCCCTTATCCCTCTCTTGCTACATACTGCCCACCCTGATGAAGCAGTGTTCTCGACCTTCTTAAGGCTTTCCATGCTGCCAGTTCTTGGGGTTTCCTTTGCAAAGACCTGGCAACTGGGAAGAATGGTAAATTTCAGGTTTTAGAGAAACAGGGTAAGGTGATAATTGCTTAATGTCAGAAATGACAGAATAACTCTTATCCAAGTGCCATAAAAATTAACCACAGGAATTCTCCCTATACTCCCACGGAGAAGCCAAGTGTTTATCTTCCATTTTCAGAGGTAGCTGATTCTCGAGATGAAATGACTTTCACCAGTGAAGAAGTCGGGATGATAAGGCTGTTCCCAAGAAGGAAGACTTATGCCAAACCACACCCTTCATCAAACTTTTCATACTCACTATTACTTTTTTCAAGAAATGTATGCCCTGAAGTGTTTAAACAAGTACGTAAGTACAGAGGTATTCATAGCAAAGCTCAAAGTCCAACTCCCCAATAGTGAAGTAGTAGGATATCCCATTATTCCCAAAAAGAAATTACAGAATTTTATCTTAAAGTCAAACTCCAGCCATCTTGGAATATACTGGTATGGTTTTCCTAGAGTTTGGGGGAGAAGGGAGGAGTGGGGGATAGGTTTGCTCTATCTAAATTGCAATTTTGCATACAAGAAGGAATAAATACAGTTTTATACTGGGAACTTGGACTTTCCACAGTCTAAGCAAGCCATCACCTTGTCTTAATTATACCCCAATAAATGGAGAAAAATAGCGGGTTGGTGTGGAAGGAGGATAGTCTTGCATGGTTCCATCTTGTAGCATCTTGGGCAAGTTACTCAACTTCTTTGAAACTCATTTACTCATCTTTAAAATGGGAATGATGATAACCCCTGGGGTCTTGGGTTCCAAACGTGTAAAATACATGAAAAATTCCTAGTGCAGTGCCTGGCACACAGGAACACAATAAAAGGTATCTATTACTACTAGTGAAATTGAGTTTTGACTCCATAACAATTAATTGATGCTTTAGGAATGTGAGATTTATCCACAGCAAGTTGGGAAGAAAAATAAATGAGAAAACCCAGATTGAGATCTTTTACACTCAACTGTTACTTCCTCTGAGACTTAAAGAAAAGGAAGATGCAAGTTAAATCACGGAGTTTCTTGCTATTTTCAACTTGTATCAAGATAGTAAGAATGAAGAACACAGATGCTTTTCTCCTGGACATAGATTCATAATAATAATAATAATAATAATAATAATAAATTATATATTGCAATTATAATATTCAGAATAATAAAAATATAACAAATCCTAAGATATACAAATTACACATATTTGGGTTTTTAAATTTTTTTTAATGTTTATTTATTTTTGAGAGAGACAGAGACAGAGTGTGAGCAGTGGTGGGGCAGAGAGAGAGGCAGACACAGAATCTTAAGCAGGATCCAGGCTCTGAGCTGTCAGCACAGAGCCCAATGTGGGGCTCAAACTCACAGCTGCGAGATCATGACCTGAGCCGAAGTTGGAGGCTTAACTGACTGAGCCACCCAGGCACCCCCAAATTATACATATTTGTAATACCATCTACAATTTTTAATGAAGTCTCTAGTGTTTTACAAATGAGGAAACTGAAAATGAGAAGGAAACTAGTGTTTATTCAGTTAAAATCTGGTGGCCAACAACAACATTGAGACATGGGCTTCATTATTAAAAAAAAAAAAAAAAAAAGTAAGCAAGATGGAGACTTCAATGTAAGTTTCCTGACTCAAGGTTCAGATCTTTCTACTACCCTGCAATGCATTGAAAAGGATACCCATCATGTTTTCTTGGTTGCATGTCAGGAATGCAAGGTTGGCTTGAAGGACTAATGCAATTCACACCATTAACAACTTAAAAAATAAATACTATCTGATCATCTCTATAGATGCAAAATAATAATAATTCTACAAAATTTGACATGTATTCATGATAAGAATAATATTAGCAAATTTGGAATAAAAAAGAATTTCATTTCCCTAATAAAGTTTACCTACACAAAAATCTTTAGGAAATAATATATTTAAAGGTGAACTGTTAAAAGTACTCTGTTACACTGTTAAGAGCAGGAACAAACTAAGAATTCCCACTATAACTACTCCTACTGGAATTGTTAATTAACACAGTAAGAATAAAAAATACACACACACACACACACACACACATATATATATATATACACTATACACGCCCCCCCCACACACACATAGGTTGGAATTTTAAAAAACCTATCATTTACCACTGATATAAAACTCAAAAGAATCCACAGATAAATGATTAATCGATGACTAATAAATATTAATAAAAGATGAACTTAATGTATTAAATTTAATAATTTTAAAATGCTATTTGTTAAAGCTACCGTCTCAGAAGTTACACACATGTACACATTTCTCAGGAATAAACCTAACTAAATATGTATGGCTGCTTTATAAAGAAAATTAGATTTTTTTTCCTTTTTACTTTTTTCCTCTTTATTTCACCCATCTTCCCACGTACCTTTCCTTTGGCAACCACCAGCCTGTTCTCTGTATTTAAGAGTGTTCTTCACATTTGTCTTTTTCTTTGTTCATTTTATTTTCTTTCCTAAATTCCATATATGAATGAAATCATATGGTATTTGTCTTTGTCTGGATTATCTCACTTAGCATTATACCCTCTGGGTCCATCCGAAAATGAGATATTTTTAATGAAAGACTTCAGAGACTTAAATAAATGGAGGTCTAAATAATTCATGGATAAGAAGACTGGAGTAGTAAAAATGTTAATCTTCCCCAAATTGACCCAAGTGTTCAATGTAATACTATTGAAAATACCAAAAGGCATATTTTATGGAACCAGAGGAGCCGATTCCGCAAGTTATGTGGAAACATCAAGGGCCAGGAATAACCAGGATGTTCCAGAAGAACAACTTGGAAGGAGGACGGGTCTTGCAGATATCATACTTGCCATGAAGATATAGTAATTAGACAGTAAGTAAGATATTGGCACTGGTGTGAAACAGGCCAAGAGAATGGAACAGAATGCACAGAAGTATGTCTGAGCATATATGGAGATTTATCACAGAATGGCATTGAAGGACAGGTGGAGAAAGGATACACAATTCAATAAATGATGCAGGAACATCATCATTCCACATGAAAAGAAAGTAAACTGCAAACCTTCCTCACACGCTACACAAAAATAAGCCCCTGACAGATTTTATTAAACTCCATAGGGAAAAATGATAAAACCTTTAGAAGAAACAGCACATCTAGGTTCTTAAATAGCACACCAATGGGGAATACGTAACAGATTTATAAATTTGAGTACGTTAGAATCAAGAATCTCTGTTCACTAAAAGCTATTATCTAAAGAAGAGCGAAAATATCAGCCGCCAAAGAGATATCACACTTAGCCCTGACAAAGGATAAGTATTAGGAGTATGTAACAAACTGACAAAAGGTAAGAAGCAAAAGCCAATCGACAGAAAATGTGCAAAAGACAATAGGCATTTTACAGAAGAGGAAATGCAAAAAACCAACGAACAAAAATGTCCTATTTCACTGACAATAAGGCATAATAATAAAAATCATGTCACACTACCAGGTTGGTAATTCTAAGAGTTGAGGAAGATACAGAAAACAAACAAACAAACAAACAAACAAACAAAAACAAAAAAAACAGGTAATGCTTATCTACTGCTGGTTAGAGGTTAAATTACCGTAACCTCATGGGAAGCATTTTGCATTACATATGTTGTGTTTATCCCAAGCCCCAGCGTTTCCATTCCTTGATATATTCCCTGCAGAAACTCTTGCAAGCATGCACCGGGAAACATACTCAAGAATATTCATCCAGCAGTGTCATACAGGCTGAAGTCCAGAAATGGCCCAGAGGTGTTCTGCAACAGTCCAATGAATCAACTGTGGCCGGTTTGGAATTGAACATTGTAGCAATGTGAAGGAAACTCAAATTAAAGAAGAAAGTCAGAGGGGCACCTGGGTCACCCAGTCCGTTAAGTTTCCGACTTCGGCTCAGGCCACGATCTCGTGGTTTGTGAGTTCGAGCCCCGCATCGGGCTCTCTGCTGTCAGCCCGAAGCCTGCTCTGGATCTTCTGTCCCCCTTGCTCTCTGCCCCTTCTCACCCTCAAAAATAAACAAACATTAATAAAAGGAGGAAAGTCAGAGAGGAATACATGCAGGATTATTCCATCTAAAGAAAATTCAAACGTAAGCAAAAATGAACGTATACTTGGGAATAGCTACACAGAACAACTACCAAGGAAAGCCATGGAGTGAATAACATAAAAGTACAGGCGGGTTCATACCTCCAGGTGGGGCGGGAGAGGGTCCAGTCAAGGACAGTCAAGGACAGGCACCCAGGACTTCTAAATGCTGCCATTTTGTTTCCCACTCGCACTGGTAGACACATTGATGTTTATTTTATTCTTCTTCTTTAAGCTAGACACGTGTTTTTTAAACGTTTTTTTAAGTTTTTATTTATTTATTATTGAGAGAGAGAGAACACAAACTGGGGAGAGGCAGAGAGAGAGGGAGACACAGAATCTGAAGCAGGCTCCAGGCTCTGAGCTGTCAGCACAGAGCCCAACGCGGGACTCAAACCCACAGACCATGAGATCATGACCTGAGCCGAAGTCAGACACCCAACCGAGCCACCCAGGCACCTCTAGACGTGTGTTTTATGTAGTCTTTTACATGTACGATCTAATACCTACTTTTTAATAAAAGGAATAGGCATGCTTTGGTTTAAGCCATCAGCAATGCTAAAAATCAGGGCTTTGAAAACCAGATGTCCAAATGGCCTGGTGGGGACTAATAAAAAAAAAAAAAATGTATTAGGTGTCCTCTACATCGGCTAGATAAAATAATAAGGCCATGCCGCTGGTTCTGCAGTAAATGCAATATCTCTGCAAAGTACTGCAATCCATAGTTCACTGACCCTTGATACAGGCCTGATTACCATGCTTCCCTCATGCGTAACATACACTGGCCCCAAACTCAGTCAGATTCAAAAGGACAAACCCAGTGAAATTGAGGCCTTTAGTATCTTTCAAAGAAGAAGAAGAAAGTCTAATAAAGACGTAAAGGCTTTTTCTCTACAACAGTGAACACATTCTGCATTGCGTTAACCTGCTGACACGATTTGTAATGGCATAGAAAGGTCACCAAAGCCTAAATCTGCCAGGCGAGATTCTCCCCACAATCTTCTCAAAAACATAAGCCTTATTAAATATCAGCTCTCATCTTATTTCCAAAAAGGCCATCTAAAGGTTACTGTGGGCGCAGGTGTGCCGCGCCCGGCTATTATTGTGTCCTTCATTTGCATCGCATCTGCCCTCTGAATCATTCAGGGCGTCACATTCATCTTCTATCTACCCTGGCAACATGGGGGTGGGGGGAGCCGGGTTCCCTGCTTTTGGCAAATGGGGAAATAGAGTCCCACGCAAAGTACTTTTGGTCATGAAATTATTCTCTCTCTCTTGAAGACAGTAATTCCAACGAGAGTCGGGCTCTATAAACTCGGGCTCTGGGACAAAATGACATGGGTGGAACAGTTGAAGAAAGGGCAGCATCAACATGGCGTGCCCCATCCACATACCCCAGGGACCGAGCCCTGAGCAGGAGGTGTGCGAAATCTGCCCTGGGACTTCACACCTGCCTCCGAGCGATGCCCTGGTTTACCAGGAAGATTCATTCTCGTTGCTGAAACACCTCACTTCCGCTGAGGCGCTCTCTCTCTCTCTCTCTCTCTCTCTCTCTCTCGCACTCACTGGGAAGCTCTGATTTTTCTAGAAAGTCAAGTGATTAAAAAAAAAAGAAAACAGAAGAAGAAAGTATAAGCTGATTTTGTTTCTGCTTTGCTTTTCAGGTGCAAAGAAGAGGCTCCTTGTGGTGCCTCTGACGCCATATATTACTCGAACTTTCCGTTTCGGCTCCTGCTGCCTCAGCCTCTTCGTGCTTCCCAATCCCAGACCAGGGAATGTGCTGCACCCAGCTCACCTTTTGTGGCGGACCAATCAGAGTCACATGTCACGGGCAGTGTCTGGACTGTCGGCTCCCCCTGTCAGTGGGGCCAGGGAGAGAGGAGCGGGAAGGGCATATAAAATGTGGCTGCGACAGGGGCCACGAATGGACAGCTCTCCCTTAGGAGTCTGGGAGAGGAAGGTGGTGGGCAGGGATACAGACATCTTCATTTAATTCCTGGGGTTTTTTTACGTTTATTTATTTATTTTGAGAGAGAGAGTGCGTGCTTGAGTGGCGACGAGCAGAGAAAGGACAGAGAATCCCAAGCAGGCTCTGTGCTGCCAGCACAGAGCCCGACACAGGGCTTGAACCCACCAACCTTAAGATCATGACCTGAGCTGAAATCATGACACTTAACCCACTGAGCCACCCAGGCACCCCTAGTTTAATTCATGTTTTATTCTTTTTTTATTTTTTATTTTTTTAATGTTTATTTATTTTTGAGACAGAGAGAGACAGAGCATGAGCAGGGAAGGGGCAGAAAGAGAGGGAGACACAGAATGTGAAGCAGGTTCCAGGCTCTGAGCTGTCAGCACAGAGCCCGACGCAGGGCTCGAATTCACGGACTGTGAGATCATGACCTGAGCCGAAGTCGGACGCGTCACTGACTGAGCCACCCAGGCGCCCCCATGTTTTAAAGAATAAAATTTACTGCTCAGTATGAAAAGCCTCTGCATATATTAAAATGTACAAAAATTCAATAGCTTTCAAAAAGCTATCTCAAAAATAATTTCGGAAAATGAGATAAAATAATTTTGGGGTGTCTAGGTGGCTCAAACATCTGACTCTTGATTTCGGCTCAGGTCATGATATCACGGTCCTGAGTTCAAGCTCCACAATGGGCTCTGTGCTGACAACGCAGGGCCTGCTTGGGATTCTCTCTCTCTCTCCATCTCTCTCTGCCCCTCCTCTGCTCACACATTCTCTCTTTCTCTCTCTGAAAATAAATAAACATTTCTTAAAACGTAGAAAAAAATGGGATACAACAGTCTAAATTAGGTCAAAATATAAACAAAAGGAAATGATCCTTTTGGAAGTGCGCTGGCATGGTAACAGTTCTCTTTGCCCAAGCACTTCATTAAAAATTTTTTTTTCCATTACTATTTCTACTTTTAATTACTTGACAAGAAGTCTCTTTCTAAGGGAAGATGCAAAACTGAGTCGCCTGGCACGGCAGCGGACCTGCTGCGGTCACACCTCACCTCCCGCTCCCGCCAGGAAAATGGTGCCGAGAGGGAGTAGTGGGTGATGAATATACAACGTCATGAACACTTGGCAGATGAGAATATTTCCTATAGAGACCTGGAGCCAAAGCAATAAAATCCTGCCCTCACCTGACAAGGTTGCTCACAGGCAGGAACACGCAGATGCAAAAAACAGGGGCCAGTGTTCGGGAGAAAGAGCTAATGCTTGACCCCCTGCTCCAAGAAGGGGGCGGGGGGTGTGCAACGTGCCCTGTGACCCACAATAGGAACTCACTGCTCCCCTGCATCCCACTTGCCAACGGCTCAGAAAGGCTTTCCTGTCCCTGCCTCGTTAGGCCTACGGCGCTGTCCTCCCAGAGATCATGGTTCTCATCCCCACACCTTCGTCATCAGCCCCCATCTGCCCTCGGGTTTCAGCAAGATCATCTCCCCGCCATGTCTGTACCACTCAGATGCACACCAACGAAATGGGTTGGTACCTCTGGTGGCTTATTGATACAAAATGCTCATGTGGAAACCAAATGAGAAGGAGACCATGTGCCTCCTGCCCAAAGAGGATGAATGATGAATTCTGTTTACTTTCTCGTTTACTTTCTGGAGAGGCGTTACCGTTAATTACACGCACTCTCGTCCCTGCCTCGGCCCCCTGTTGGACATCTCTCCATCATGGCATCTTCCTTCCTTACAGCGTTGTCTTCATTCCTGCCCCAGAGAGGAGCAGCAAGGGGGAAGATGGCTAATGAAACTTCTCACTCCCCACTTATCTTCTTGTCCCGAATTAGTGGTGGACACATGGAGCCCGCATACCCCCTTCTTCCATTCTGCGCCATGGCAGACATCGCTGGTCGATCACAGAGTTCCCTCTCTCCTTCTCCCCCTCCCTCCCTCTCTCCCTCTTTCCTTGCTTAGACAACTTCATAGCACTTCCCATCACAGTGCTGCAGGCATCCAGGAACAGAAACAGCCCACAAGATAAAACCTACTTATCATCTCCCCCTTAACTCCACCAACGACAGTTCTGCCAGACACAGAGAACCCCAGCTCCCCATATGCTTTTCAGATGCTCTTTCTCTAAATTCTTTTTAGAAAGGTAAAGAAGACATAAAGAATCTGCATATCACCCAGGCCTCCATTTTAAGAAATCATACTCATGGGGCGCCTGGGTGGCTCGGTCGGTTGGGCATGTGACTTCGGCTCGGGTCGTGATCTCGCAGTCCTTGAATTCGAGCCCCACATCAGGCTCTGTGCTGGCAGCTCAGAGCCTGGAGCCTGCTTCAGATTCCGTGCCTTCTGTGATCCTTCCCTGCTTGCACTCTGTCTCTCTCTCAAAAATAAATAAATATTTATTTAAAAAAAAAAAAAAACACTTAAAAAATAAGGCGCTAAGAGGTGTCAGGTGTTACAGGGTACCCAGGGGAGAAAGATCCCTCTACCATACACTGTACTAAAGCGTATCACCTCTATCTTCCATCCATATTCCTAAAGCTCTAATCAGATCACTCCATCCAGCAGGACAGGATTAAAGCCCGGGAGGGAGGCAGCCCCAGGAGGGGGCCAACGCCAGCATGGAATGGAGGTATTTGTATCAGGCCCTTAAGAGTTGAAAGGGTAAGATCTTGGCATCAGTGCTGTATAAACCAGCAAGTGACATTATCTGTCTGGTTTCCTCATCTGTGAACTAAGGGAAATAAACAGGATCAGGAACTGAGGTAGCCCAACGACCAAATCCAGCCCAGCACCTGTTTTTGTAAAGCTTTATCAGAACGCACCATGTTCAGTCGCTTACAATATTATCTGATTGTTTTCACACCCCCAGGACAGAGTGAAACGGCTGCAAGAGTAAATTGATGTTCCACAAAGCCATAAACACTTTAGGTTTCATGGGATGTAGTATTTCTGTTCGGCTCATTTTTATGGTTTCTATTTCTTCATTAAACTTCGCGTTTTATTTCAGGCCTCATTTTCCTGATTTCATCTTGTTGTGTGTCTCTTGCCTGCAGGTGACAGTGGACAGGGACCGATAGGTTAAGGGAATACAGCCCAACCCCGTACTAGATCATAACACCCAAGCTCAGATGCCTACATGAATGAGACAAATCACATAAACAGTGAAATGCACCAAATTTAAGGAAAATCACTGCAAACGCTTGGATTTGTGTTAGTGAGCCTTATAGAGAAAAGCACTTCAGAAATTCGGGAGGACCCGCCCAACAAAGGCATATGGATGGAGGAGCCATGGTCGGGAGCAAAGTGTGGGAGGGGAGGACATTCAGCTGAGGCATGGCGGCAAGGTGGGACTGTACTGGGAAGTGTGCAATTCCAAGACTAACCAAGGCGGAGCCTCTGAGTTATTCAAAGGACGAATGGTGTTCTGAGATCGATACTATGGTGGCATCATCAAAGGTATTTGGGAAAAGGGGGGTTCTCTCTGGGATAACCTGCTGTTTCCATTTGCTGAGGACTAAGGAGTTCCTGGGTCACAGGACTTTCGGTGGTTAAACTAGGACAGGGGAAATGGGGAAATGGACATCTCAGTCTTGAAGAGGTAAGGAGACCTGTCTGGAGGCTATGCCTGTAGTCCCAACACAAGGTGACCAGACTCCTAAACTAAGAAATCTTCAATCCGTTACATAGTGAGAGACGACTTCTTGGCAGCTTCCATGGAAAGGAATGGCCTCCTCTTTTCTGCATATGCCTGGTTCCGGGTACATTCTCACCAGGACCTTCTGGCAGGAAATTCTAATCCTGAAGGACTACACCCACTTAGTGGCAGGAATGTGGGCAGATGGCTGGCCAATGGAGGAGCTACTGGGCAGGGGCCTGTAAGGAAGAGGAGGGAAATTTGCACTGTTGCTAATAATAAAGGCTCCCACTGAGAAAGCATTTGCTGTGGCTCAGTACTTCACTTAATATTTATAACAACCCACACAAACTAAGTATTATTTTCACCCCACCTTGCAACTGAGGAAGCCAAATAGCTGACTTGCCTGAAGTCACACAGCTACTAAGTGTGGGAGCCAGAGTTTAAGTCAAGGGTCATCCTAACCCCTACTCCTGCAGCACGCCTTACCTCCCACACCCTAGTCGTCACCTCCTCTGTCCTTTGAGGGGGGTCCTGGCCATAAGCAACAATGCCCACCCCCTGGGAATGAAATGAGCTATCTCAGACGAGAATTGTCAACCACCAGAAAAGAGCCAGTGGCCTGAAGGGAATGAAGAGGAGAGCCACATGAATAATTAAGGGCTGAGAAGGATTGATCTGTCAGGAAAGATTAGAAGAATTCGATATGCATAGTTTGGCGGAGACTGAGGGAGGGAGAGGCTGGGGGGCGGGCGGAGCAAGAAAGCAAAGTCATTACAGAATAGATGGGCTTTCTACTCGACGGCCCTAGAAAGCAGAGCTGAGAGGAAGCCATGAGAAACAGGAAGCCCAAGGGGAAGGTTCTAGAGTGATCTTCGGAGGAACAAATTTTGCCCCAGAATCCAGAGAGGAAACTGGTCTAGTACCCATGTTGCATATCTAGTCCAGAAAGACCTCCTTGACCAGAGTCAGTGAAAGTATGACTTTCCAAATGGAAAGCATTTCCTTAGCCAAGTTATATTCAAGGTCTTTCCTGTGTCTCTCCAGCCTCCTGATCTTCCCGGGCCTTTCCCAACTGGAATAGAACGGCTTTATTCCATCTACCATCAATTCTCAATTCCTCATGAGAAAGCAGGCTTGGGGGCATGGAGGGCTAACATCAGCACCCACTTTGCCAGGCCCGATGTCAAGCACTGCATAAAACTTCAGCCCTTTAATTACTTTATGTCACATTATGTGCTTAGCCAGTCTGAAAGCATTTCTTTTTAACTCAGGCTCAAACGATACTTAATTGTTTCTCATGTCATTTTAAGAGCCCAGCACTGTGCTAAAGGCTGGCCCTGTACTGGGGACCAAGGCAAGCTTGATTCCTGCCCTCATGGGATGTATAATCTGATTAGAAAGACAGGTACTCACGTGACACTTGCTCACGTCAAGCATGGTGTGAAATACTATAAAGGAAAAGGTGTTTATGAGATCATCAAACAAAAGGATACCTCAATCTGAGGAGAAGGAAAGTCTTCCCTGAAGAAAAGATGGGGAAACTAAGGCCTGGATGTTAGGTAGGAGGTGAGGTGCCGTGTAGTGAAGAATTACCCTTACCGAAAGAGCGGTCTTGCCTTTGCCCTCGGCTCCTGGGAAGTCATCTCCAGGTCCTGGACTGTCACGCTTGGTACAAGTGCCTTTATTTGCCTGGGGGCTTTGACCAATGGACAGTCCAACAGTATGATTATGATGGGAGCCATGGGCCACCCTTTCTTAGTTCTACCTCTGGAAGCATTGGAGACTAAAGGTCAACCAATGGAAGCATGTGACCGCACTCCTCCAGTAAAACCTCTCAAGACCAACGGCTCAGGTGATCTTCCCTAGCTGGCAATACTCAGTGCATATTATCAAACATCAACACCAAGAGAGTAACACTGTCCTAACTCCACGGAAAGGACGAAAGAACATGATCCGGCAATCACACTTCTGGACATACAGCCAAAAGAATTGAAGTCAGGATCTCCCAGCGATACTGGCACTCCTGTGTTTATGGCAGCGTTAATCACAATGGCCAAGATATGAAAACAACCTAAACGTCCATTAATGAACGTATGGATAAAGAATGTGTGAGATATATTTCATACGCACACCCACAGGAATATTATTCAGCCATGAGAAAGAAGGAAATTTTGCCATTTAAGACAAGGGGGATGAACCTCGAGGGCATTACGCTAAGTGAGATAACTCAGACAAAGATATTACTTACACTTTGTGGAATCAACAAAAACCATCCTCAGAAAAACAGAATTGAGTGGTGGTTACCAGGGGCCGGGAGGTGGGAGAAATGGGGGGATGTTGGTTAAATGGTACAAACTTCCAGTCCCAAGATGAACAAGTTTTGGGGAGCTGATGTACAGCATGGGGTTTATAGCTAATAAAACTGTATTACACACTTGAAAGTTGCTAAGAGACTAGATCTTAAATGTTCTCCTCACAAAAAAGAAATGTAATGGTGCAAAAGGATGCAAGTGTTTGCAAACTTTTTTTTTTTAATTTTTTTTTTTTTAATGTTTATTTGAGACAGAGAGAGACAGAGCACGAATGGGGGAGGGTCAGAGAGAGAGAGAGACACAGAATCTGAAACAGGCTCCAGGCTCTGAGCAGTCAGCACAGAGCCCGACACGGGGCTCGAACTCACATACCGCGAGATCGTGACCTGAGCCGAAGTCGGACGCTTAACCGACTGAGACACCCAGGCACCCCTAGTGTTTGCAAACTTTATGGTGGTAATCATTTTGCAATGAATACAAAGGTATCAAATCGACACCTTGAACTTACGCTATGTTACCTGTCGACTAAATCTCAATAAAGTGGGGCACCTGAGTGGCTCAGTCAGTTAAGCGTCTGCCTTGGGCTCTGGTTTTGATCTCGCAGTCCATGAGTTCGAGCCCTGTGTTGAGTTCTGTGCTGACAGCACAGAGCCTGGAGCCTGCTTCAGATTCTGTGTCTCCCTCTCTCTCTGCCTCTCCCCTGCCCCTGCTCGCTCTCTCTCTCTCTCTCTCTCTCAAAAATAAATAAATGTGAAAAAAAATTTTTTTAAAGCTCAATAAAGTTGGGGGCTGGGGGGAGGGGAGACCACAATGGAAGCTCCACATCTGGTACCTTTCCTGGCCTCTGCCCTACGAGTGTCTTCTCTGGGCTGGTCTTCAGCTTTATCCTCTCACTGAAATAAACCCGAACTATAAGTCAGAGTTTGCAGTGAGTTCTCTAAGTCCTACTATAGAATTCTCAAAACCGAGTGCCGTTTGGGGAACACTTTGAACTTGCAATTCCTGTCAGAATTGGGATGGCCTATGGTGGGGACTGTCCCTCTCCCAAGTGCCCAAAGAGGCAAAGTCCCCAAGGCAGAGGGCAGAGTGTGAGACAGAGGTCTCCTCTTAGTAGCTGTAATTGTTTTCTGTGTATACCCCCAGGCCCCACTCTCACTCAACTATATTGACTACTATAAAAAACACCCAGTGCCTAGTGCATCCTATCATCTTTTGAAAATATTTTCTTCTTCCTACAATCTTAAGACTAATTGATACAACCACGCTCAATGCATAGTTCTTATTTTCCCGTAAGAAATCATTTTCATGTGTTCCAACATCAGGGTGGGCTTTAGAAATGCTAAATTCACAGTGGATCAGAAAAGATTTATGGGCAGTAAAATCAATGAGGTAATTCAAAAGGGGGAGGAACTGAGCCAATGATTTAAAAATGGCAACTAGAAATTGCCTGCAGAGGTAGGAGGTAGAACCCTGAATGATTGGGTATCGGCTGGCAGAATTCACCAAGTAGCAAAAGCAGGGCATCAACTGATCCAGGGAGGCCTGTAAGGAAAGGCTTGTGAGAGAAAAGTAATTTGCAGGAGTGTTTTCCAAACAAAAGTAGGGAAACAAGACCGCCAGGTGGCTGCTTCAGAGGCCAGGCGGCTACAGAAGAGAGCTCGCCTAGGAGGTAAAGCTTTGACTTTCACACAAGGGCTTCTGATGATCCTTCTTAGGCCCCTTCATGGGTTCTCATCGTCTCCCAATTTTTCTTCTTGCTGGAAGCCTACTCTGGCTTGGCCACCAGAGGCCAAACTAGCTGGCTTAGGGGGTGGGGGTGGGGACAAGTCTTAACCATCAAAAAACCAAACTTCTATGTTATGCAGAGTCAACCTGGATTGAGCAAAGGGGCCACAGAGTAAAACCTGACTGTATGTAATGTATTCCCTGAGATCCTCTCTGTATTTTGACTTTATTCAAAAACAGCATAATGGTTAAGAACACGGGCTCTGGAGTCAGACTCTAGGCCCAACTGTACCAGGCACCTTGAACAAATTACTGCATTACTTCGTGCCTCCAGCATGTACCAGATAAACAATAGGGTTTCGTGAGGCCTGAATTATTTAACACGTACGGACGTCTACTTAGAACAGCGCTTAGCACATATTCACTATTCAATAAATGGTCAAGCCGTGATTACGCAATACCCCGCGGCAACACAATTAGAATCTCAGGGTACCGGCAATGTTTTAAAATCTTCCTCCAACCCTGTGATTCTCACGCAAAACCGGGGTTGAGAACCACTGCTCTCAGAGTCTACCCAACTGCTTCTCACATGTTAGCGGGCACAGGAATCACCAGGGTTCTTGTTGAAACGCAGATTCCTACTCGGTAGGTCAGGGTGAGACCCAAGACTCTGCATTTCTCGGAAGCTCGCAGGTGCTGATGCTGCTGTTGGTCAGTGGACTGTGGATGCTTGGGCCTGGCAACACGGGGAGCGCTCGGAGAGAAACCCGAAGCGGGCGCACAGTAACGGCAACTTGACTACTGGGTCCTTGGACTGGGAAGGGTGCCTCGATCCCAAGCCCTCCTGGGCAAGAAGGAAGAAGCACTGAAACCCGTCAGGCGCTTCTCAGGATGGTCAGGACTCTGGGGTACGTCTGAGGTTGCACACGTGGGCAGTTAGCGAATTCAGCTGTGTGGGGCTGACACAGGCAGCGTTTATAGTAGAATGCAAAGGTCTAAGACTTAAAAGTAAAAAGGTAGAGGGACTAGGTGTGCGGCCAACAGAAGCCATTTTCCCTCCCCCTCCCCTGGCAGCCATCATTCTACGAATGTGACTCTTCGAGGTCCTTGCACAGAGGTGGCAAACTACAATACTCGTCTCATTTCACATAGCACAATGTCCTCAAGGCTTATCCGTGTCAGAGCACATGCTAGAATTTCCTTAGGGAATGGACTAGTGTCCCCCTGTATGCTCAGACCGTGTTCCGTTTGCCCATTCTCCCGTCAGTAACACTTATGTTACGCCCGCCTTCTGGCTGTTGTGAATAAGCTGTTGTGAATGTGAGTGTGAGAGCATCTCCTCGAGACCCTGCTTTCAACTCTTCGGGGCATATTCCCACAAACGGAATTGCTGGATTACATGTCATTCTGTTTTCAGTGTTTAGGGGAACCGCCACACTGTTTCCCACAGCAGGTGCACCATTTTACCCCCCACCCGCAAGGCTTCCGATTATTCCTTTCTTTCCAACACTTGTTATTTTCTGTCTTTCTTTTTTAATAGTAGCCATTCCAATGAATGCGAGGTCTTATCTCCTTGTGGTTTTGACCTGCATTTCTTTAACGATTAGTGATGTTGACAGCAGTGGCTTTAATAAAAATGGATAATCTCACTCTCAGCATTTATAGGCAGCCTCTCATTATTTACCACTCACGGGGGGGAATCCTAGCTTCCAGCTGGGCGAAGACTGCCATCAATGAAGGAGACGTGGCATTTTTCTCCTGTGGCCTCAGAACGTGTCGAGTCCAGCTACCAGAGTGCCTGCTCTGTTCGTGGGTACTGTGGTAGTCACTCTCTGTGTCCCACCAGGTCCCCTCCTCCATCACTGCAACCTGCTTAAAACCTCTGCCTAAGGATTTTGTGCCCGGCAGCGGGAGAATGCTCTTTCCCCACAGAGGATATTACAAGTGCAGAAGAATGAATGACCCCAGAACGGCCCCCCACCACTGACAAATGGAGAGCTAGGAGATCAATACCCCCAGCTGCCTCTCCCAGCCTTGGGATAATTCTAAAGTGCCCTCCACACTGCCTCCAAGAGTTTCCCCACTGAGTGGCAGATGCCTATTGTGGAAACTGGTTTGAGGATGCCTCCCTTTCCGGCTGCCTTTCCTTCCCTGCCTTCTTTCCCAGCTTCCCTGCAAGTCATTTCCTCAAATTGCCTCCTAAATAAACAACCTGCCCTCCCGACCTTGCCTCAGGGGCTGTTTCTGGGAGAACTCAAATCAATGAAGGCAATATTGTATCTCCTTCAGCTACAAATACTTAAACACAGCACCTGGCTAGTCTTGGTTGGTGTGAAAAAAAGCGAAGAAGAGTCTATTCTTTTTCTTTCATCAATCGACCAGGTTCCATTGCTTACATTTCCCCAAAATATGCATGTGTCTGAAGGAGATTCATATGTCCCACTTACCTCTAATAGTAAAATACTCCAAGGTAGCACACTGCACCCTGGAAATTGCTGCAAAATAGCAAAGCAGTTTGCATATTTAAGTAATAAAGTTTGTACCTTGACCTATTACAACTATTTATGGCCCGAGTATAACAATGTAGCATGTATCAGAATTCACATACACCTCATGCCAAGGACACCTCATGCCAAGGAAACGTCTTCATAGAGTTTAATCCTAGTAATAAGGTAATACATTTAGTAATCATGGAATCTTGAATGCCAGATGTTCTCTCTGCTGGGTTCCCTTTGGTGCTTAGCTATACCTTCATAAATATCTGGTTCGTAACCGTTACACAGAGAATGAGACTGTGGAAAGTTAACTGTTATATGAGACACATAAAGGTTTTTCCTGATGAGAATTAAATGCACGTTTTAAAGCAGGAGAGTGAAAATTAAAATGAGCCAAGTTCAAAATGAAAAAGAGGGAAAGAAGGCGGAAAATATCTGCTCCCGACACTGAGCTATCCTTGTGGGAAAAAAGCAAACGTTTACCCAAGTGAAACCCAGTGGCTGCTCTAACTGGGAGACAGAAATAGTAATCAGTTAATGCTTCTAATGTAGCAAACAGCTGAGTAAATGGAGACGAAATCAGAAAGATCCAACATTACCTTTCAAGGTTATGGCCATTATAATAGCAGGCAATGCTAATACCCAACCAATTCCGAATTTCAAAATGGGGGTACACAGGATCAGAGGCATCTGCTCGTTTTCTCCATGGAAAAGAGTTAAGGGAGTCTGTTCTAGTATTTTTAATATAAATCCCTAACTTGAACCTAAGCCCCTACAGGGGAATGCACAGGTTACAAAAAACAAGCAATATAGAGGTAACAACTCGGTAAACATTCAATAGAGTCTTGCCTGGCTTAAGGTCCACTGGTTAAAATTTTTATTTTCAATTTCTCCAGCTCTTGAAAAGGCAAAATGATTTATCCATAATTCAAAAGTCATGTACTTTATACATGTGAAACTCTGAACCCAAAGCAATTTCAGGGTGTGTAGGTGGGGGCATAGGATGGAGAAGGGTAGGAGAACCAGGGAGAGTGGCCAACATTTAGCAAAATCATAACCCTTTGAAGAAAACATTTTTAACTTCTAATAAGACCCTATTCCTATGACTAAGGTAGGAGCCAGGAAAAAACAAAACAGCTTAAATGTGATTGTGTTGGTAAGAGGTAAAATGGTTTTATTAGGTACAAACTCATTAACACTTATTAGCCATTAACATGGTTTATTGATTTTCTTTGTTAGTTTCTGACTTCTAACATTTCACTTTGATAAAATATTTGCATCCATAAGGTCCCTGGATGGCTCAGTCTGTTGAGCATCTGACTCTTGATTTTAGCTCAGGTCAACCATCTCGAGGTTTGTGGGATTGAGTCCCATGTTGGGCTGTGAGCTGACATCACAGAGCCTGCTTGGGATTCTCTCTTTCTCTCCCTCTCCCTCTCTCTCTCTCTCTCTCTCTTCCCCTCTCCCGTTCACACACAGTGTCTCTCAAAAATAAATAAATAAACATTTAAAAAACACATTTGCAGAGCACCTGGGTGGCTCCGTGAGTTAACTGTCTGACTTCAGCTCAGGACATGATCTCACGGTTTGTGGGTTCAAGCCCCACTTCGGGCTCTGTGCTGACTGCTCAGAGCCTGGAGCCTGCTTCAGATTCTGTGTCTTCCTCTCTCTCTGCCCTTCCCCCACTCATACTCTGTCTCTCAAAAATACACAAACATTAAAAATTAAAAAAAAAAAAAAGACCACAGTTGCATCCATTTGTCAGTAGAAACAAAATGTGCTTTAAAAAAAAAACAAAAAAACTACAAATTTGAATCCAACAACGAATCAGAGACAATTCTACAAAGATGAAAAATCAACCCATCAGAAAGGGGTTGGGCCTTGCATGGCTATGTTAACCAGTTGTTAGGGACTGAATGCTTATGTCTCCCCAATTTATATGTCAAGACCCTAACCCCCAAAGCGACTATCTCTGAAGATGGGGCTTCCATGGAAGTTATTACGGTGAAATGAGGTTGGAAGGGTGGGCCCCTAATCTGATGGGATTAGTATAAGAAGAGGAGACTCCAAGAGCCTTCTTACTCTCTCCCGGCCATGTGAGGACAACACAGTGAGAAGTCACCATCTGCAAGCCAGGAACAAAGTTCTCACCAGAAACCCAACTGCCTGGCACTTTGATCTTGGACTTTGAGCTTCCAGAAGTGTGAATGATAAATTTCTGTCGGCCAAGCCCCCGAAGTCTGTGATACTTTGTTATGACAGCCTGAACTAATATACCCATCGAGGAAAATGGCCCCCAACGAGAAATCATTCTCCCCAAAAATGAGCCATGGAAAGTAAAAGAACATGAGTATAAGACACCTTCCATTTGTTCTGGCTTGAGGTGGTCACTAGGGTCATTTACACAGTGCTTTTGAGATCTACCTTCAAGAACAAATGCTAATCCTCTGTTTCTTCTCCTTCTAACTCCATACCTTCCAGAGCCAGAACTAAACACCCCACCCTTTGTCCTTCCTGTGGAGGTGAGAAAACACCTCTCTGCCCTGTTCCATCTACACTGATAACTTGAGAAGAAAACCCAAAGGGAACAAACAAAAGTGATCCCTTCCCAGAGTGACAACTTGTGTGGCAGGGACCAGTGACTTTACAGAGGTTCTTTCAAAAATGAGGAGATCATATGGGAGAAATCCCACGGACATTTTTTGTTTAGCAACTTTTATTTGCCTTCCCAAACTCCAGAGAACATAAAGAATTAGTCCTCATGGAGCCTTAACTTAGGAGCATACTGTCTGGGTAAGAAAGACATATTGGCCCACAACTGCATCTTACAACTAACTCCTAATTCTGGTTCCTAGCTCTTCATGGGAGTCCTGACTCCAATTCCTCACTTCTCTATACAGGATTCTTTACAAAACACATGCTGAAAGTCAGTGGCAAAACCTGTGTTAGAGAGTATCTAAGATGCATCCGACAATTTCTCCTTGGCCAATCGACAGACTTGGACACAAATAATAAAGGGAAAAAAATGATTTTTCAGGGCTCTGAAGCTCAGTCTTTCAAACAAAGGAGATCTTGCTCAATGAAATTTCGTTTTCTAATCATTCAGCCACGGTTAAATGCAACTATTTTTGAAGAGCATTTCAAAGTCTATTGATGGACAAATTGAACTATTGATTGGAACCGACTGTAAACTCCAAGTTTCTCATCCAAATCCCTTTAATTGGACGTGAGTGTCAGTCTTTTAAATGACTTTAGGAAGAGAAAGGAGAGAAATGTGCCAAGGATAACTCACACAAAGAAAATTTACATCCTGTCTTTGTTTCCCTTTCTCTGGCATAGATACTGTGGGTTTTTTTTGTTTTTTGTTTTTTTTTCCTTGAGGAAAGTAGTGAGAATGTGAACAGCAGTCTGGATGTTTCTTGTTCTGTTACCATAATTAGGAAGTAGGATAAAATTATGCAGGAGCAGATTGAGGAGGAAATGTAGCTCAGCTTTTATATGAAATTGCTACCTCTTTTTTTAAATTCAAAGGTACTCTCTCTCTGCACGTATCTTTCATGTTTGAGGAGTGACTGTTCTTCTTTTAAGTTGATTTTCAGGTTGAACAACGAGCAGACTCTTTGAAAACGTTCAAGTGCTGATGGGAAGTGTGTTCATGACCACTGCCACCACTGTTACGAAATATCGGTGCCATTCCAGTGGATAGGGACAAGAGACCACCACCCCTTAATTAGAGGATACTGACAAGATCAGTGTGGGATTCAAGAAACCAGATAAATTGTTTTCACATAAACTGAAAATATGACCTTAGATCAATTATCCTAGAAGACGTCCTCTCACAGCTAACATCTGGAAGAATGGCAAAAACGCATTCAGCCGATGCGCACTTTTTATGTACCTGAGGAGCTATTCAAGGACTCAGTATTATTCCCCCCTGACACCTGCCTTTTCTTCCATTCCCTTCTTCCTTAAAAAAAAAGTGCTTTAGCCAACCTATATTCAAACCACAGCCAGTTCACAGATAAGCACGTTAGGGAACAGAGAATTTCTCAACGTATGTGATTCTTGGGCTACCCAAAACACAATCATCTGGAGTGGTTTCTAAAAATCTCACATTTCTGGAGCCACACCAGATCCAGAGAATTAGAATCTCAGAGGTTAAGGCCCTGAAAATTGAATTTTAAACAAACACCCAACGGGGTTCTCAGGTCGTCTCAAGGTCTGAGAACCTCCAAAGCAGGGTACAATCTACTGTCCTTAGAGTATTGCTGGGTGAGCATTCAAAAGTCCAACCACCCTGGCCTTTCTTTCCAGTTCCATACCCAACAGAGGTTACCCTGCTTTCACTACGCAGGTTACTTCTATCTTTCAGAACCGTCGTGATCATTTCCCCACTGACTGGCTCACTACCATCTTCTCACCCTGGTAAAACTCCCTTGCTCACGAATCTGTAGTAGATTGTGATGTGTTACAAATTCAGACACTCAAATTCAAATGTTCATGTCTTACTGAAACAAACTCTCCAGCCCAGAATTCAAAGACTGATTTCTGGCCTGATTTCCTACCTTTCTCTGTACTCCATGTATCTAGCGTCCCCGAATGATAGATTCCTCTTGCCAGTGATGTGTCCACATCCTTCCTTTTGCTCTGGCTCATCTCTCGGTGGGACACCCCCTCCCCAGCCCCTCTTCCTCCAGCCTGCAAGCTGAACTCCAACATGTCCTCAGATGTCAACCTGAGTCCCCCGACAAGCCAGGATGCTTCCTTTTTGAACCTCTGCAGCATTTTGTTCATACCTGTCCTGGCCTCTCACCTTATGTGGCCTCATCCTTTCTTGCACTCAACTTGCCCACCCTGTACTGAATGAAGGAGATCTCTTATCAGCTTTTTCCTCCCCTATAGCACCCAGCATGGGGTGTGAACACGGCAGACCCCCCACTAATATTTATTGCACTGTTTAACAGACTCATCCCTCACCCTCTTCATGATCACCAAGACTGGTGCTTACTGGCTTTGAAATTTCTGAGCTCCGTCCCCGTCAGTGCATTGCTACAATGGCACCTGAAATACTGTCTGGGCTCCCCACCTACGCTCCAACTCCAATCCCTTCCTCCTATCACTGCCCATGAAGAAATGTTTCTTGAGTATCTGTCCAGGTCCTGGAAAATAGCTGTCTTATGCTCACAAGACTGGGCAAACTTAAATAAATTCCCAAAACTTGGGAACATAAGAAAGATGGCGTTTTACATGTGGGACACTGAGAAGGGTTCACCTCCAATGTGAGAGCCCACGGAGCATGAGCCCTTTTAATTCTACAGAGCTCTTCGGCGTATACTCACTACCTGTCTTCCTCCCCGCAAATGTTCCTTCCTGTACATCACGCTCATTTTCCACTATTTCCTATACTCTTCCCACCAGGCATGGCCCTTTGTCACGTGGCCCCACCCCCTCCACCCAACCTTGCTTCAGGTGTCTCCCCCACAGGCTCTCCCTCTGCCAGTTCTTACCTACTTCCATTTGTTCATGGTGGCACCTTAAACTGCCCCCTGCTTTTCTATTTCTCCCTCCTGCCCTTCAAAACCAAGCCAACACCCACGTTTCTTAGAATCCCTGACAGCTCTCATGCTGGGGGTTTTGTATTGCCATAAAAGAATAGGTCAATTATACAGCGGAGCACTTAGATACTCCTTTTTTATTTGGCCTTTAACCATTCAAGTTTTATAGGTTGATTTCTCCATCTGACTGTAAGGTCGTTGAAAGTAGGGACGGTTTTCTTAGATGGCACTCCTTAGCGTTAGACAATTATGAGGACTCAATATATACAAACTGGGTTTAAATCCCAACCTCAGATGTCTACTTAGTAAACGCACAAGTTGGTTTCTTTGTGCTTTACGTCAAAAGTAATATGTGAGAAGCGCAATAAACCATTTTCTCACTGCAAGTAAATAAAAGAGGGGGGAGCAATCTGAAGAAGGGAATGAAATTTGGGTATAATTCTTGGAATATAAAATTAAAAGGCCATCTGCCTTTGAAATGCAGCAGATGCGTAATTGATATTCACTGCTCATTTGCCACTTGAATTTTGCAGACATTTAATGCTGCAATTGTTTATACAGTAAGACTCTAAATACCCTTTAGAGAATAGTTTACTTTGCCTCCAATCCTTCTATTCCCTACCAGCAGATAAGAATTGGTTCTTATATTCCTAGAGCTTCGAAAGTAGATTTTTTTTTAACGTTTTATGTATTTTTGAGACAGAGAGAGACAGAGCATGAGCAGGGGAGGGGCAGAGAGAGAGGGAGACACAGAATCCGAAGCAGGCTCCAGGATCTGAGCCATCAGCACAGAGCCCGACGCGGGGCTCGAACCCACGAACCGCAAGATCATGACATGAGACCAAGTCGGACGCTTAACTGACTGAGCCACCCAGGCACCCCAAAGGAAGAAGAATTTTTAAAAGCAAATTTACAACATGGCTTTTTGGAGACAGTAATACAACAGTATCTGTAAAAATCGTAAATGGCATCCTCTTGATTGAGCACTCTCTACCTAGGGATAGATCCTATGTATGGTATACTCAAGCCATCTACAAAACGATGGAGGCACGTGGATGATCACTGCAGGGCTGTTTGTAAATACAGAACACTGAAAATAGTCTCATGTTCATCAGTGCAAGATTTATTAACCAATTATGAGTCGTTCAGACAATATAATATTGTACAACCTTTAAAAAGGATGAGGTAGCACTATAGGGATTGACAAGGAAGGATGGTGCAGATACATACAGAATTTCTGGAAGGATACACGAGAGTCTGAAGGAGTAAGGAACTAGGGTAGCACATACATATATAACATGTAAAAGTATCTCTATTTTTAAAAACCAGCCAAAAAAATTAATTTGCAAATAAAATGGTGTTAGTGGTCAGAAGGATTGGGAATGAAAAATCGCACGGCTAGGTATCTACCAAGAGCTTCAAAAACATCTTCGCCATATTGCCGGTTTGTTCAAATAACCATGATTGGGGAGGCACCTGGGTGGCTCAGTCAGTTAAGCATCTGACTCTCGGTTTTGGCTCAGGTCACTCTCCCATGGCCCGTGAGTTCAAGCCCCTCATTGGGCTCCGCATTTACAATGCAGAGCCAGCCTGGGATTCTCTCTGTCTCTCTCTGTCTCTCTCTGTCTCTCTCTCCCCGCCTCCTCTGCATTCTCTGTCTCTCAAAATAAATAAACTTAAAAAAAATTACCCATGATTGAGATTCTGGTATTTATTAAAAAGACACAATGGTTATTCCTTCCCTCCTCCCTTCCCTGTTGTTCCGCGGATTCTGTGTCCTAACTGTCATCGCTGGATTTGGACTGGTAGCCTGACTGGGGTTTCAGAGGCTATTGTCAGCAACGACAGGAGGGTGAAAAGGTTTAGGCTTTGTACTAATGTCTCGTTCACATAGGCCACTTTGAGAGAATGACAGTTATATTTTAAATATTTTGGTATGCCCCTAAAAACCTCATGTACCAAACCAAACATTCAGCTAGTCTATTCGAATTCCTTACAAACTCATCTACATCCACGCTTACTGTTAGCACATTTCTTTCGGGTCACTACACAGCAGCCATTACCCTGAGCCACCTTCTCTACTGCAAGAGCCTAAAAACGACAGCCGCTCTCTTCCCTAGCCTCCCTTACAGCCGGGGTGATCTCGTGTGTTTTTCAGGGTTCTTTGTTGCAGACAACAAAACCCACCCGAATACAGCCTAAGTAGAAAGGGGTTTATTACACTAAATTAAGCAGTAGTTTAAGAATATATAGGAAAACCCGAAAACCAAAACCATTCCCCACAGACCACGGTGAATGTTGAAGTGCACCCAGAGGCCATTACAGCGGAAACCTATGGCGTCACTGAGCCGCCGCCTCTGACCCTGGAGCCTGAACGCCAGCAGCTCCGCCAAAGCTCATCCCCGAGAACCTCAACACTGTGTCACCTTGCTTGCAAGAACGTTTGATCTGCAACTGCCACTTCACATCAGTCGCCTCACCTTCCCCGATCTGGTGCTGGTAAGCTTGCTTGGTAGGAGCTGAGTCACATGCAGCGAGGTTGGGAAACGCAGTCCTGAGACCCCCCCGCCTCTACAGTTTAGGAGACTTTCTAGAGAGGGGTTGTCGGGGGCAGGGGGGTGAGTAAACCTATCAGTAACATGTCATGTAAGTCACTCTGTTCTGGCCAGTTAAAAATAATGGGATGTGTTCTGGGGAGCTTCTGGGAGAAATTTTCCTCCTTGATAGAAACACAGAGACAAAGGAGAGCTTTCTTTACTGCTCCGTTTCTTTCTGCTTTTGGACACAGGAATGAAGGACGTGAAGCTTAGAGTTGGGGCAGCCATCTTGGAACCAGCAGGGGAAGCATGGCCAACATTCCCTCCCACCCCCTCCTAGTGCTCACCTTCCAATCTCTCTGAGCATGTTTCCTTGAGTCTCTAACAATGCACCTGCTTTCCCCATCTCCCAGATATCTTCCTTGCTCCCTACCCCTCCTCCGGCTACTACCCGATGTCTGCTTTCCTGCTTTCCTACGTTCTCCTCTCTGTTTTACTTGCTCACCTCCTATTCTGCCTTCGTTCACTGCAACCTGGCTCCTGATTTTACCACATTTATGAGGCATCTCACCAGAAGGTCACTGCTGCCCCCCTGACTGGCAAATCTAATGAGGATTTTTCAGCTTTTCACTCCTTTAATTTTTCTGGGAGTCAGGATCATCGTTCCTCTTTCTTGAAATTCTCTGCTGTCTTATCATTCAAGATAGTATACATTCCTGGACCTCCTTCCACCTCTCTGACTTTCTTTCTTTGCCTCGTTCATGGGCTTTCTTTCCATCCCCTATCCTTCCATTGCCTCATCCATGACTCATGGCCTCACCTGGTCTACACTCCCTCTGGTGGCCTTCACCCTTATTCTGTTGTCTGCATACTAATGACTCTGAATATGTATGTCCAGTCCAGAAATCTCCCCCAACTTCACATACATACATCCAACCATGGCTAAACACCTCTACTAGAAGTTTTCACAGGCCCCTGAGATGAAACTGTCCAAAATGAAGTTATCATTATTGCTTTTAAATCTGTTTTTCCCCTGTGACTGCCACCTGCTTCCTTTCCCAACATAAAGATCTGAGGTCATCCTTGACTCCTGCCCTGCGTCACCTGCCAAATTAAAATCTCATCAGCTGATGATCTCATCTCATCATTTCTTACTCATATTCCTACAGCCGTTTTCTACACATCATTGGCAGAGTGATCTATACAAACACAGCATGATTATTTCATTCTCTTGCCCAAAACTGTTCAGATACCTTCCAGTATCTATAGGATATGGCTCAAGCTCCTCAGCAAGAGTATAGTCCTTCCTAACCTCTCCAACCTTGGCCTCTGCCTGTCCCTGTCTTGGATTTTAGTTGCTATTGCATCTCAACTCGTTGACTTTTCTGAAATGTATCATGCAATTGCATGGTCCTTTACGTTTGCTGATACTTTGACCTCTGCCTGAAACCCTTTCTCTACTTTGTCACCTGATCTGCATCTTCAAGCTCAGATACCACTTCTTGGAGGCTTTACTCATTCAACAAATGCTTACTGAGCACTTGCTATGTGCCAGGCACTGAGCTAAGAGCTAAAGAATCAATGGTGAATGAGACACAGTTGCCGCTCTAAAGAAACCTATCATCTACATAACGACCTCCCTCATCTTCCCATTGTCCTGAGTGGGTTGAGTGCCCTCTTCTGTGCTCCAGTTGTAGATAATGTAGGTTGTCTGTGCAGCAACCACACTCCCTTCTTCCTTCCTTCTTATGTGGGGTAGTAAGAATTGACCCAATTTCAAGCTTCAGTGGTAGATGCAGATACATCAAGCGAAGCACGGTGATTCCATGCCTCTTGGCTAATGACTAGTTCAAGATCTCATGCTTAAGCCAGTAAGTGCTTGGCTTTCCTATGGAGATGACCTGAGTTGACCCATTCAAAAATAAAGGAAGAAATCATGGTTCCTGTTTTAAGGAAAGACTCTTCTCTCCCCCCAGGCTTGAACAAGGAAGTTGCCAATGGCAGTGAACTTGTGACCACGTGAGGGAAGCCATCCTGAAGACATAGCCCACAGATAAGAACAGAGCCAAAAGACTTAAGGGGACTGAGGGTGAATGTGGGACCAGAGGCAGATCCTAGAATTGGCTTCCCCTCTGGACTCAGTATGAACTAAAGAATTTCCCTATCTTAAATAAAGCCTGTTTGAGCAGGCATTTTACTTATTATGGGAGTCATTACAAACCACCCACCTCTGTCTCCCACTTGAACTGCTCATCCCTGCCTTTTTCTCTACTCCCATTGGCTCACCACTACTTCAAGCCCACGTTACTGCTGGCCTGGCCGACCTCCGTATCTTCCTACCCGGTTTCCTCTCCTCAGGTCATCCCTTCTTTGAATCCATTCTCCGTATTACCTCTAGAGTGGTATTTCCACATCTCAACTCTGAATGTGTCATTTTTTGCTTCAAATCATCGATGCCTATTAGTAAAATTTACGGTCAAGTCCAAACTCCTTATCATTTATTCAGAAAATAGTTTGTGTCTACCCCTAGCCAGGATTTTTGCCTCTTCTCCTCCATTCCCTTTTGCCTTCCCCATTCAAAAATGTTACATAGTTGTTGGAACATGCAACTCTTCCATTTGCCTTTGTGTAGGCTCTTTCCCGGACCTGGGACTCCCCACCACCATCATCCACCTATCCACCTCTAATCCTTCAAAACTCACCTGAAACATCAGTGCCACGTGGTGGTTCTTGTTCTATGCTCTTCAACTCCACAGCACATTGATGATTTCTTTGTCATAACATTTATCTCACTACATTGGAATTGTTTTTCTAATGGCCTTTCCAATTACACTCTAAAGTTCTTGAGATCAATGACCAGGTGGTATTTCCACATATGCCCACAGATCCTCAGTGCTCACCATAATGTCTCTCTGATTGTAGTCCTCCGTTAATGATTTTTTTTAAAAAAGAAGAAGAGGGGAGAGGAGGGAAGGGACGCTTCAAATTTGTTCTGCCCTTGGTACTTCATGCCTTTGGAGTGTGTATTAAAAAGGCTGCCTTGTTCAGTAATCGTGGGGAATGGAGAGGAAACAAATAACACTTGATACAGGTAATGTTCATGTTCCCAATTCCAGCAGCATATGGCGTAGTTGTAATGGCCTAACATAAAGCATTCCCAGACAATATTAATGACCAACTAGGTTAATGACCGAAGACTAAGCCTCGGGCCATGAACACATTCTCCTTGTCATTAATCCCTATAAAATGGCCTCAGCTATGTTCATTACAGCTCAATTATGTTCACACTCCTCATGAGAAAAGAAAGCACTTCAGTCCTAATACCAAGCTATGTCCCTCCTTTTGCTTTGACACATGGGCAATAAAGATACAAAACAAATTATGAGTTCAAACACTAAGCATGGAAAAGAGGCAACACTACGGGAACTACTACTATGATTAGTCCCAATCATCACTGGGGACAAAATCAGAGAACTTTGGAGGTCACAGAGAAGGCAGATGAAGATGTTCCTGATTCATACCTTCTCTGGGAATTCTTTGAAGGCATAACAGAGAAATGCTAAACGTGTGTTACTCTCTAAATGCTTAGAGTTTGGATAAACATCTAAAAACTCAAAGGTAACTTTCTGCCAGTAGGAAAAAAAATTTTTTTAATGGACTTCTGATACCAACGTAATATTCAATCAATAGTTATGGAATGCTGCCTCTGAGCAAAATTCCATAGCCAAGTTGTGAGTAATTAAGACCCTCAAAGACCACGAAATTAAATTGCATAGAATGAATGCTCGTTGTGGTGGTTTTAAACATGTCACAAACCATGTTAACTCCCTTTCACCAAGAGGTGGAGTCTATATCCTCTCCCTTCCAATGCAGCCTCAGTGACTTGTTTGTAACCAAAAAAATGCAGCGGAAGTGAGTCCATGTGACTTCCAAGGCTAGCTCACAAAACGTGATACATTTCCGCCTTGTGAGCTTAGATACTCAATTTGAGGCCCTGAGCTACACATAAACAGTCCAGCGACCTTGAAGCAGCCATGTTGTGAGGAAACTCAGGTCATGTGGAGTTTTCCTACAAGAATGCTGTGGTCAAAAAACCAGCTGCGGTCCAGTGGATGGCAACACCCAGTGCCAGACAAGAGAGTGGAGATGCCTCCGGGAGATTTCAGACTTTAGCTGTTGAGTCACTCCAGACTTTCACTCATCCCAGGTGAGGCTCCAGACATTATAGAGCAAAAATAAGCCATTACCACGGCCACCTGTTGGAACTCGTGACCCACAGAATTGGTGAGCATAACAGAATGGTTGTTTTAAGTCACAGAATGTGGAGTAGTTGCTACGTAGCAATAAGTAGTGAGCAGAACACACACACGTGCGATACGTCTAGTTGCACCATAGGGGTGGTGACAGTGGGCATGTGCACAATCTCAGCTCACCTGTGCCCTACAGCAATCTGGGAGAAGCAGTCATCTAATGGAACTGCATTTAACCCGCATCTAGTATATTCTGAGGCTGCTTCGCTTGGGTGGCTCAGTCAGTTAATCATCCGACTCTTGATTTCGGCTCAGGTCATAATCTCGTGGTTTGTGAGTTCAAGCCCTGCATCGGGTTTTGTACTGGCAGTGAGGGGCTTGCTTGGGATTCTCGCTCTGCCCCTCTGGTGCTAATACTTTCTCTCTTTCTCTCAAAATACACAAACTTAAAAAAGTTCTGAGGTTGCTTCAATTAGACCACGTGGTACATTTAATGTGAGGAAAATTAATGCCAAAGTCAAGGTAACACTGACCTGGTACAAATGTGGCCTGTATCACAAGATAATATGAACTTTTTCTGATCATGGCTTCTAAATCTCCCCCTGCCCGACTGTGGCTTTCTGATCTTTTCCCTCTACGATCTTTCTTCTGGATTCCTGTGCTTCTAGTCTCATTCCCAGATCTGCCTCTCTGAATCGAATCACTGACCTAAGTGCCTACGATATCCAACTGCCCATCAGCCATCTCTGCTGGGAAATCCCATTATTTCCTCCACACCTTCAACTGGGTGGTCCTAAGCTAAGTGCAGCCCTTTTCTTCTGCAAATGTATTTCTGGCTCTGAAGTTGTTCCTGGCACCACTCCGTGAAGCTCCAGATCCAACACTCTGTAGTCCTGGCTGACTGCTCCCTGTGTGTGGGTCCCACCATCCATCTATCCTATGGTCCTGATGATGCTGCCTTCAGAATGTCCCTTGAACTCATCCATGTTCCACTTTTCCCATAGCCACCACCATGCTGCCTCTTCACTCTCCACCAGAGTTCATGCATTTGGTATTTTTAATGTTTATTTATTTTTGAGAGAGAGAGAGAGAGAGAGACAGACAGAGGATCCAAAGTGGGCTCTGTGCTGAGAGCAGAGAGCCCAATGCAGGACTCAAACTCATGAACTGTGAGATCATGACTTGAGCTGAAGTTGGACGCTTAACCAGCTGAGCCACCCAGGCGCCCCCAAGCATGTGATTCTAAATAGGTGTTCTCCCCCCTGTCTCACCTACATACCACCACCAAATTAAACTTCCCAACCCTTACACTGGCTAAGTCAGTCCCCATGCGAGAACACAGACAGGCCCCTAAATGCCTGTGGCTCCAATACAGGTGCTCATGGGAGCATCTGCAATGTCTTCCCCCATCTGGTCCCAACGTGCTCCAAAAGCTTTCCTCCTCCTCCTCCACAAGGCAAATCCTCTCCTACCAATCCCTCCTCCCCACCCCTACCTCAGCCCTCATGGGATCTCTATCATCTACCACAGTGGTTCATAATCCTCTCCTCCTGAATCTCCCTGATCCCTTTTTTCTTTTCCCAGAAAGATACTCCGTCCCTTCTCTCCCTCATCAAAAAGAAACACGCCCCAATCTCACCTCTAAGAATTTATCTGAAGCAAATGAAAACAGGATCTCTAAGAGGTATCTATATCCTCATGTTCATTGCTGCATTAGTCACAATAACCAAGACACTGGCTAACCACAACAACCTACCTAAGACATTGGCTGACCGAGGCGATCTAACTTTCCGTGTATGGATGAATGGATAAAGCAGATGTGATACACACACACACACACACACACACACACACACACACGCACACTGGAATATTATTCAGCCACAAGGAAGAAGGAATTTCTGCCATTTATGACAACTGGGATGAATCTTGAGAGCATTACCCTAAGTGAAGTAAGCCAGACAGAGAAAGACAAATACAGTATGGCATCACTTAAATGTGGAGTCTTAAAAGCTAAACCTACAGAAAATAGTACAGTATCAGTTATCAGGGACTGGGGGTGGGGTAAATGGAGATTACTGGTAAAGGTACAAACTCAGAGTTGGAAGATGAGTAAGTTCTGGAGATCTAATATACAGCATGGTGACTATAGCTAATGACGCTGTATTATACACTTGAAAGTTGCTGAGAGAGATTTTAGATTTTCTTAGCACAGCAAAAAAAAATGGTAAGTATGTGCTTGATGGAGGTGTTAGCTAATGCTAAGTGGTAATCATAATGCAATATATCAGTGTAACAAATCAATACGCTGTACACCTTAAACTTACACGATGTATATGTCAATCATATCTCAATAAAGGGGGAAAAAACTGCATCCTTCAAAATGGCCTGATGTCCTCTTCCTCCACAGACCCTGTCATAACTAGATCTCTAGGTCGCCCTCCCCTACCCCTCCCAGACCACTTCTCTGAATTCCTTCCCACGCACTGTTGGTACTGTGGCCCATAAGGTGGGACCATTTCCTCTCACGAGGTTGTGAGGTGTTACCTCAACGTATTCTGTAATTGTATTTCTTTGTGATATAGAAGCTCTGGAACAAGACTCGTGTGTTTTCCTCACCTCAACTTCCTCCCCAAAGCCTGGTCCTGTGCTAAACTGCCAGAAGTGAAGGATCAATACTTTAATTCACTGAATATATGGAGAACAGTGCAAGGTGTTGGGACCAGATAAATTCCTTCAGGTTCTATGGCTTTTACCTTGATTGGAATGCCTTGCCCACAACTTTCCACCACTGCCTTCTTCTTGCCAATCACCTTTTAGCTTCCTCAGAAGGCTCCCTTGATAACCCACTCTAAAGCTATCCCCCAACCACGGTTTCCCCACCATCACTTTCAATGTGCTCTAGAGCAATTATCACTCCCTGATATTTCTATGTATTTTCAATGTATTTATTTTTTTAACCTCTCCCTGGGTAAGCTCAAGGACAACAAAAACCTTGTCTGTCTTGTTCACTTCACCGTATCCCTCATGTTAAAATAGTGTCCAAAAGACAGTAGGCACTCAATAAATATTTGTTGGATGAATGGATGAGAAATTGTACTCTTACTCTGTTAAGGAAAACAGATACAAAAGTCAAATATCATATGGCAGTGTTATCAATAAGTGAAATGATAGAAAATATAAATATAAATGAAGTACAAGAAAAAGTGAGGAAGGTAGAAAGAGCCATAGTCCAAGTAGTGGAAAGAGCACACTCACAGGTGCACAGGCTTGAGCCAGCATGTTATTTATGGGGAGCAGGAAGAGCCCAACACGGCCAGGGCACCAATTCTGAGGGGTGGTGGCGGGAACAGTGGGAGTGAGATTGGACAGGGAGGCAGAGGTTGGAGCTTGAAGTAACTAATGTGGTTTGTTATAAAGCTTGACCACTTTGTAGTGCATACGGACATCAATTTGTATTGTTGTATATCTGAAACTTCTATATTGTTATATACCAATTTTACCTCAATTAAAAAATAAAAAGCTTGAGCTTTATTCCAGGTATAATCAAGTATAATCAGAGGATTTTAGACCTTCATTTTAGAAGAAAATCCTAGGTCTAATTACTAGAGAAATCAGAATCATTTTATAAATATCACTCCGGAAAATGTATGTACAGAAGATTAGACATAGTGAAAAGAGAGTAGAAACAGAGACCCAGGTGGGTGAGATTATAAACTTGACAGTCAGTGGGAGGGATAAGGGAGGAGGGGCCAGATCACAGAGAAATGAGGGAGCAGAGGCAAAAGAACCTGGAGATAACTGAACAAGGTAGATGAGGGAGAAGGAGGAGTCAACAATGAATTCTGGGATGACAGGCAAAATGGTCCTACCACCAATGGAAGTAAGACATGTAGACCAGGAGGAAGGTCACCGTTCCTCTTTAGGGTGAAGTGAATTTGAGGCACCCATGGGACAAACAGGAGGGTCAATCTGATAAGCATCTGGATTGGCAGTCATGAGAAACTTGGGAGCAAGGCCTGAGCCAAAGCCATGATTAGAAGGTCATGAATGTACAGACAAGAGTTAAAACCATGGGCATGCATGACATTGCTTGCGGAGTGGGACTGGATCTATGGCTCAGGAAAGTGCTTCTCCAGGTCTGGAAAGTGAGATTAAAATTTCAATATCCAGGGTTATAAAAA
Source organism: Panthera leo (assembly GCF_018350215.1). Classification (NCBI taxonomy): domain Eukaryota; kingdom Metazoa; phylum Chordata; class Mammalia; order Carnivora; family Felidae; genus Panthera; species Panthera leo. The sequence continues at coordinate 12,967,685 of NC_056685.1, forward strand.
GCACTCATTACTATAGGCCAATGTTACCTTGACACTGGAATTTAGTCTTCTAACTCTGTATGTACCCCATGGTTTCAGTCAATCACGTTTCCAGGACCTTTGATTATGACCAGGCCAAAATACCATATGTTCCATGTGACTTCACATTTTGGCATAGAATTCAGTGAAATACTGCTACCTGCACCAGTAACATATGGTCTCCAAATGACTATTAAACTTTGCAAAGCAGCCACACAATTAATTTTTAGCAGAGATCCACTAATAGCCACCCAATCATGTATAGCAAGCCTGGATGGCATGCATTTTGCATTTGCCAGAGAGAACATATTGCAGCCCATATTTTAGTCATCTTCCCTTAGAGGGTAAGAAAATTTTGTTAGTTATTCAAGACAGGAATGCAAATTTAAATTTGCTCATGACAGGAGCAGTTCACCTGATCCTAGGTCCATCTGTTTTCCAAAACAACTGGCTGGTTGTCCAACGTGGTCCCTGATTTCAGAAACTGGAATGCAGACAGGCTTGGGCAACTTCTTTTAGATGGACTCTGGCTCATGCAGGAGTCCAGTGAGATGAGTTTGGGGGGATGGTAGTTCCATATCATTTTAATGTAAAGAAACAACTGCTAATACTTACTGTGTATTTACTTTGATCCAGGAACAATGCTAAGTACTTTACCTGCATATCTCATTGAATTATCCCAAGTATTACATGGTAGCTACTATTATCCCATTTTACAGATGGTGAGACCTTTTCAAACAAGCATAAACTATTTAGACAATTGGGCTTTTCTACTTATATTCATTTTTGAGGAAAACTGAACCAATGATTTAGGGTTCACTGATGCTTTACCCACCCCCTCCCCGACCCCCGACTGGTTTTATAGGAGTCTTATAATGATACACACGTTGCAAAGACCACTGTAATGAGTACGTATTGTTTTTACCTTGGTAGTACCCCTTCCTCCTTCCTAGTAAAAGAGCTCTTCTCCTTCTGGAACCTGCCATTCTCACTCCATGTGATTCAGGTGAACTTATCAGTCAAGTGACCCAACTCCTTTCTCCCTACAGGTCTAGACACAGACGCCAACACGCTTGGTCAGAGAACCAGTGATTGGCCAGGGGCAAAACCTATTACCCAACAGGGCCTAATGGATGTTGAGAAATGACCTCATAAGGAAAGTCCCACTTATTTATCTGGGCCCACCAGCTCTGTGAACAAGTTATCCCGGAGCTGCTGAGAGAAAGAATCTGCTAGAGCCTAAAGTTAACACAGAGCAAAGTAGAATCTTTGCTAGATTAGAAAGACATAGAGAGAAACAGAGAAACAGGGTCTGGACTCTGTCATCCAAAGTCCTCAGTCCAGCTTTTCCTGGAACCACTTCACTCCTTGGAACGAGTCAGTACGTTTCATCAGTCAATACGTTTCCCTTCTTTCTTAATGCTGGTGTGAGTGAACTCTGTCCCTTACAACCAGAAAGACATAAAATGAAATAAAAAATATGGTCAGCAAAAACTTATCTGAGAGAGGCAGTATGACTCATTGATTTTAAATTTCACCCTCTGAGAGAGAGAAATCTGTACACTAAACACTAACTACAAAAATTATTAGTGTCAAGATTTCAAACATACCCATTAGGAAATTCCATTTTAGAAGGTGGATAATTGGGTTTAAGAAGGATTTTAGCTACTGACTTAGATATAATGTTACAGAAACATTTTCTAGGGATGTTTTGATAATCATCCTATTTTATTTTCATTTTTTAAATGCTTATTTATTTTTGACAGAGAGAGACAGAGTGAGCAGAGGAGGGTCAGAGAGAGGGAGACACAGAATCTGAAGCAGGCTCCAGGCTCTGAGCTGTCAGCTCGACAAAGCCCGACACAGGGTTCAAACCCACGAACCGTGAGATCATGACCTGAGGTGACGTCGGACGCTTAACTGACTGAGCCACCCAGGCTCCCCCACAATCATCCTACTTTAAATAAACCAGAAAGATAAATGACACTAAGAACACTACCCACTATAGACCTGAATATCTAGGACCCCTGCCCTGGGCCCCAAGCTTACATGGCCCCACTCTGTGCACAGTGCTTCAGGTGACTATGCTCTCTTACCACGTAATTATTATTCTTTAAATTTCTATAAAGGGGTCAAATTACCTTTTCAAATGTATTGGTTAAACGTTATGGAAACCATCACAATTAGCCAAGTCTTCTTGGGCAAGCTGTTTAGCGTCTCTGGATCTTAGTTTTACCATATAATAGAAAGATACAGTACCTGTCCTGACAACAGGCACAAAAGCACTTTGAAAATTAACAGGAGGGGCGCCGGGTGGCTTGGTCGGTTAAGCGTCCAACTTCGGCTCAGGTCAGGATCTCACGGTCCGTGAGTTCGAGCCCCGCGTCGGGCTCTGCGCTGACAGCTCAGAGCCTGGAGCCTGTTTCAGATTCTGTGTCTCCCTCTCTCTCTGCCCCTCCCCTGTTCATGCTCTGTCTCTCTCTGTCTCAAAAATAAATAAACGTTAAAAAAAAATTAAAAAAAAAAAGAAAGAAAATTAAAAGGATTATTATTATTACTCAAGAGCAAGATTTCTTAGGACAGGCTTTAATTTTATCCTATGCCTTTTGCCTTTCGCAATCTGGAGAAAATCCACGGTCTTTTTTTTGTTTTTTAAGTTTACTTATTTATTTTGAGAGAGGGGGCACTAGCAGGGAAGGTGCAGAGAGAGAGAGAGGGAGAGTGGGAATCCCAGCAGGCTCCATGCTATCCACACAGAACCCAATGCGGCGCTCACTCTCACAAACCATGAGATCCTGACCTGAGCCGAAACCAAGAGTTGACACTTAATCGACTGAGCCACCCAGGTGCCCCAGAAAATCCATGGTCTATTAGAGATTCCAAATAGAGACTTGTCACAGGTCAAATTCAGAGGAAAATTATGTTATAGTTATAGAACTAGGACCTTGGTCATACCCCTAACCTGCCTTTCTGGCCACCAAAGCCTTTGTCACCTCTAGGAACTCTGTCCTAACCAGTCTACTTTCTATCTCCCAACAGCCTGGACTCTACCCTAATTCATTCAGTCTTCTCACCTCAGATTTACCCTCCTCTATTCTTCAACATGTTACTTAAACTTAAACCAGTTTTCCCGTTCTAATAGTCAGTGGTACATCTTTTCAATTAATTTTTAAGTTCACTAAAGCCACGGACTGGCTTGTATTCTCCCTGTACAGAGTAGATACTCAGCAAATATTGGTTGGGTAATTAAAAAAGAAAATTTCCAAAGGAGGAAACTATCTGAGGAAAGACGAATCCATAATAAAATGAAATGAACTAGAGAGATGAAGTTTTACAAGAGCAGGTTATCAGCTAGAATCTATTCAAACAGACCAGAGAGCTAGTCTGTTCAAGAGAATCCCAGAAATCTGAAATCAAATTTTTAGAAATACAAAGACTCTTCAAGATAATCTAATTCACATCTTTCATTCACTGAGAATAGTCACCCACTAATTTCTCTGACTTACGAATTGAAGTTTTTGCATATTTAATTTTCCTATTACAAAAACTTGACTTTTGGCAATTTTCTTACAAACAATGTGCAAGAAAATGGAACCTCAAAAACGTGGAAAATCTCTTATGGATATAAAAATATTTTTTTGTGCTAGAGTCAAAGCAGATGTCTTGAGCCAGATGTATGGTATCACCTTTTATTTTAAATTGCAATATGGAAAAGAATGCAGATAAACAAGACGATAGAACTACTCGCCTTAAAATGTGAAAAACGCAGAATGGCTCAGATACGAGGCGCCCTTGATGGGCTAAATCCAAAGCGTTAGAAGATCCTGGTGGTGAAGTTCTCGACCTTTGACATGACATCAAAGTCAGCCCTGGCTTGAGAGTCAGAGGACCCTGATCGTGAGACTTTGCCCTATCACTTTCAGTCGTGGGACCATTGACAGTTTCTCAAATTCTGATTACCAAATAAGTTTGTCTTAAAACTAGGATTGTCGAAGGGATTAAGTGAGATAATACAGGTGAAGATGCTTTGCAGAAAATCGTAATTTGCACTATAGCCTAGCTAGCTAACTTACATTAAAATATTGTAATCTGAGCTTTCAGAATCTAAGAGCCAAAATATCCTAATACCACCTCTGTAGCCCCATGGCTATCCATCTCTACGCTGTCATTAGAGAAATGATCAACAAATCTTTGGCCCTAGCGCATTCCAGCCTTTAAAGGGTTCCCCAAACTCATGTGATTTCAGCAAATGACACATAGCCAAGAGCTTCCTGCTCTATAATTAGTGACATCCTGCTGGAGGCTCCCAACAGTGTCTTTTCTTGCTTCCCAAAATTTCTGCAAAAATGAAGGAGGTGGGCTTTTCAATGGCATGTGGTCTTCACCACCAGTATCTGTCCTCTGTCTGAGTCCACCCTTCGTTGTTTGAGGACCTCCGTGTGGCATAGATGATCATCACCACCCCCCCCCCCCCAATACTAACTCTTCATTGAAAGAATCAGTGAAATGCACTCACCTCAAGGCAGTCAGCACATGCTTACAACCCAGGACCCCTTCCAGAGGCTCTAAGCCCAGCACCAGCTTGGACAAGTCACCTTTGGTACTTTTCAAAGGTCACCTGCTCTAGTCCGGCAGAATAAATCAGGCTCCCGTGGGGGGTAGGTCTCCAGACAACAGAGTGTGAACAAATGCAAATGATCACCCCTTCCAGTAAATAACACAAAACACTTCTGGCATAAAAGCCATATGGTTGGGAACAAATTCTACCATCTAAAAGCAGCACTGCCCATATCCTAGGGTACAACTAAGACATAATGCTGAATAAAGCGTTACAGTTGCCCGTCAAGGACCTCTATTCTAGACGCTATTCCTAGAGGTCTTATGTTATGTTTAACAGAGCTTAAAGGGACCCTACAGAGGACCATGACCCCCTCAGAAAGCAAATGACGCAACTAAGGCACAGAAAAAGGAAGCGACATATCCAGGACCGCCCAGGGAGTGGGGAACAGCTGGGAACAGAACGTAGGGCTCTCCAATTCCAGATCTGGTGCCACTTTGCAGAACCAAATAAATGTATTCTGCCCTGAATCATGTCGAGTCTACACCGAGTATAACCTCTGACTGTGTCCTTATCCAAAACCAAGGGGTGTGGCCAGTCGCTCCCCCCACCTCCCCGCTGGTTCCCTGCAGCCCAATGACTCGATACCACGAAAGTGCAGAACTCCCATCAAGCCATCTGATATTGACCTCCCCCCAAACGGGGTGCTTATGAGCTCTGGCCTTTATACTATGCTACCCTCCTCAGTTAGCAGAGGCACTCCATAAATACTGAGAATTGATTGGCTGCTTGAGTAGCTAACAAATAATAATGTTTACAGCTTCCTTCCAGAACTCACAGCCAAAGCAACTCTGCTAAATGGCCTCCTTTCCTCCTCTCTTCCTCAGTGACTTGCTTATATACATTTTGAGACTCATCCTGCAATAGTTGGGAAGCAATTATGTTGAGGTTTCTTCTTAACAATGAAAAAAGGAACAAAGTCCATAGGGGAAAATTCCCCCTGAACCGGTTGTGAACAGGAAAACACACCCTGACTATGGTTACACATGGTGCTCCAAGGTTCTCTAATCTAATGCCCCATTGTGATGTCAAGAGCCACTTCCCCCGGCTTCTGAGGGAGACACACATGTAATCCTTTAATCTGGGCAGGAGGTGAGCACTAGGGAGAGATCTGAGGGCAGAGGCCGCTGACACAGAGGATAAAGTCTGAGCCACGGAGACCTCCCGGACAGCAACCGTAATATTTGGGAGCACCAGGAACGGAACCTCAGTGCGTATGTCTCAGAAGCAGCTGGACCAGCATGCCGAGGGGATTTTTCCTTAGGGCTCCCAGTAAAACAGGTGCACTCCCGTACGCTCAGAAGCATGGAGAAGAAATCAGGACAGAAATGTGGAGGCAAACAGGCCCAGCTCTCCCTACAGCTGATTGTTAAGAACACATTTCTTCCCTATTTTAACATAATGCAAGATTTATTTCTGTCAAGCAATACAAGATTATACGCACACGCCTACCTGAACAGGAGCCTATGTGCCCTTATTTTTTTGCACATGACTCAGACCCCGGTTTCCCAGAGTCTCTTGGTCCTCAGAGACACTGCCACTGTGTCACCTGCCACAGTCAGAAATCCTCAGACCCTAACCATCCACGTATGTGACCACTGGACATATCAATGGTCAGTATCATTGGATACAGCATCATTGGACAATATAAGTATAAGGAAGGGAGAGGAGACCAGGGTAATTTCTCCAGAAAACAACTTTAATTCTTTTGACTACTTCTCTTGCAGTGGCATTGGAAGTCAGCAGAAGATCCCAGGCGTTTCAAATGGCTCTGGGGCCGATACGACATTTGAGGCGAAAAAGAACCATGATCTCCGTCCCTCTTAACTTGACCCAGCTCATTGCTCAAGAGGCAGGCTCCCCACTGGCTCCTCTTCCAAGTGCTCTTAACAAACTCATCAGGCCTCACAAAGCTGTATTTCCCCCTCTCAGTCAGAAAACACAGATCAATATACTCAGCAGAAGCACTTATGCTTTGTCCGTAAAAATCTCCTGTGTAACTATTAGAAACATTCACACGCGGAGCCTGATGCGGGCTATTTCCGTCAGCATTACCCTGGCATGTGAGCTAGTCAGCGAGGAGAAGGGGGGCAACACACAGCGAAAGCAAACTTGAATCTAGAGCTAGCCCGAAGTCAATCAGGTTAAAACAAGGTGACGCCACTGTCCCTGTATTGCTTAGACAGGCTAAGAGCGGAGGCCTTCTTAACATGATGGAAATCACAGAGAGGCTTAAAGGAGGTCAGTGGTCTACACGCGGGCAAGGGCCTGGACAAGGCCTGCCAGAGTCTCCCCCGCAGTCACAGTTGGGAGGTGGCTCTGCAGTCCCAATGTTAAAAAGGCCACAGACAACCTCCTTGGCCACTTCCCCGGGGAAATCGGAGTAAACACGTGGGCACCTAGAAAGAAGATCCTATTCAATTGTTCCGTGGGCAAAAAAAAATTCCACAGTTGCTATGAGATGACAGAAAAACAAATCAACAAACAGGATCACCTCAACTTAGATGCAAAAGGCAGCGGGGGAGGGGAGGGGAGGGGAGGGAGGGGGAAGGATGCTGAGGAGCCAGGGGGAGGCGTCGGTGGGAATCTATTTCCAGGGGCTCTTAGCACCTGTTTGCAAGCATCTCTCTCAAAATAGCATTAAGCAACAAGTTTCTAAAATGGCAAATCTAGGGCTTCTCTTCCCTGAGAGTGCTTTGTCATGGCCGATGCTCTCACCCAAGAAATCATTTGCAACAAGCCTGCGGGATAAAGCGGAGCGATTTTTAGCATGTCTGCAGCACTGCAGCGGCAGCCCACGGTGCGGGAGGGTAAGGCTGGAGCTGGGCGCTGCCCGGGCCCCACCTCCTCCCGGAGCACTCACCATCAGCAGGCTGAGAGCAGAGTCGGGCACCAGCTGCACAGCCATGGTCTCCGATTCCCATGCACAGTCAGTTTGCCTGGGCCCTGGGTGACTGCGAAGCATCCACAAATACCTACAGCAAACCAGCCAGAAATCCAGACTCAGGGCGCAAAAGGCTCAGAATGAAGACAGGCCACATTTCATATGGGGCGGAGGGCGGGGGGGCGGTCAGGCGGATATTGGGAAGAAAGGGTGGGAACAGTGCTTAAGGATTTAAAAAAAAGAAAAAACAAGAACGAAAATAGGAAGCTGCAGGTTATTTAAAGGTGAGCCCTCCCTAGCTTCACCAAGCTGCATGAGCACAGAAACCACATCAAACACAAATATGAAAGCTGGGAACACAGAATTTTTAACTGATACCTTAGCCTAGGCAGCAGCAACTCTTAACTCATAATTAAAATAAAACATATTCCCTATTGCAGATAAATCAACCAACCCGATCACCACCACTACCACCAGCCCCCCCCCCCCCAAACTCCCACCCCACAATCTCTCAGCAATTCTGCTGCATAAACATGCTGAATGTCACTACCTACCGCTTACAATCTGGTCAGTATCTTCTCTTCCTGCAGAAAGGTGTGTCCCTTTTGCAAAAATCAAGTATCTGGGAGTGAGAGAGCCGAGCCTGACCAAAAGCACCAGGCAGTTACTGGAGATCAGCAAATGCCCTCATCACCACCGAGTAATAAGTCAGTTATGCAATGACCCCTCCATCATCCTTAAATCTACTTTCCCTCTCCAAGTGGACTGGCCAGCTTAGTTCCCCGTGGGGCTAACATACTTACAAGGAACATGTAATTACACTGCCTGTTCTGTTAGCGTTCTGATCTCCCAGGCTGTACCACATGTACGAAGCAGACAGGCACCCTCTACCTCTCTCCCTCCCTTCCTCCCGCCCTTCCTCCCTCCCTTCCTTTCCCTCCCATCTCTCCACCAGGCTGCCTGTTAGGAATTTTGAAGGAGCCTCTCTAGCTCACAGAGGTACAGGAGGCTAATTTGTAGTAAGAGACACTGCTTAAGACAATAAGGCAAATTAGCCTTGAAAATCATATCATGCAGCATTTTCCTTGGAAGATGTCAATGGCAAAAAAAAAAAAAAAAAAAAAAAGGAAGCCTGCCCAGTCTTGTTATATAATGAGAGGCTGAAAAGGCTTCTCAGAGTCAAAGATTTGAGAAAATTAAAACACTTTTTTTTTTATGAGCAACGTCAAGCTTCTATGTCTTATGGAGTCTAATTATTCATCTACACATGGCAATTACTAATACTTCTAGTAACAGTTTTCACGTTCTCTTTCAATTTCTTCCTTCACTCACCTGCTGTAACGACTCCAAAAATTCCTTGCAATTAACTGGACGCTGTGAAATGTAAGAGAAACCAACTTTGTAAATAAGAAACCGGGGGGAGGAAATTCATCACCTTTACATGTTCCTATGGACAACTATATCTGTGGTCCCTATATCGTTCATATTTTAAAAGCATTTATTTCATTATCACAAAATGCTCAACAATATTCATTGAATGAATTAGAAGATCCCTCTCTAATCGTTTATCCTGTGGCCCAATGCGGTTAAAGCTTTATTCCATGGTGTCTGATTGGATTCTAATGCCCTTGACCTCAGGAACCTCTGAGAATCTTTGTACTGTCAGGTGCTTGGAGATTCACAGCATGACCGGAGTCATGTGAACATGACCTTGCACTGAGCTGTGGGAATATTCTAGAGTTGCTGGTGGGTTTCACAAAAGAATTTTTGATTTTTACAATAATTCGTTATTTGATTACAATAATTTAAAGAACATATCTATAGCATTCCCTTAACCTTGCAGGTATGTTTCTAAATGTATTCAAATGATAACTGCTGAGTGCCTACTGTATACAGTACTCTATGATAAGTTTTGTAGAAGATGCAAAGCTAAGTCATGGCCCCTGCCCTCAAGGAGCTTTTTATCTGACAGATACAATGATATCCAACAATCATCTATGATACATGACAATATGTGATAAATGCTGGAAAGTGACTTAAAAACAATTAGTTTGGGGGGCACCTGGATGGCTCAGTCAGTGAGCATCTGACTTCAGCTCAGGTCATGATCTCACAGTTCATGAGTTCGAGCCTGACATCTGGCTCACTGCTGACAGTGCAGAGCCTGCTTCAGATCCTCTCTTTCTCTCTCTCTCTCTCGCTCTTGCTCTCTCTCTCTGCTCCTCCCCCATTTCTTTCCAAAAAGAAATAAAACATTTAAAAAATAATTTTAAAAATGTTTTAAAAATAGTTTGGGCCATGCTGAGTAGGGAGCGTTTACTTTTGGCTTCAAGAACATGGCAGTTTTTAAGCTGGAACTTGAGGAATAAGCAGAATGTCTTTCTTATGACCTGTGTTTTATAATTCTACACGGACCATGAGCTTGTAAAACACAGAAAGCACAGGGAGAAATTAATACTGTGCTACTGCAGCTGGTGGGTGTGGTGGGAAGGGGAAGGTGTGCCCATCGAGGGCCCAGCAGGAGCCTTTGCAGGCCCAGGGGTACAGGACTCGCCCGGGTTGCACAGGCAGGCCTGGGAGACTTGACCTCATCTGCTGGTGCCAGGCGTCAGCATAACTGCCTTTCTTTCTCCCTACTTTGCTTGGAAAACCTCATGCTGGAAAGAATATAATCCTGCCACATGAAGCAACGTGGATGGAACTGGAAGGTATTATGCTAAGTGAAATAAGTCAGTCAGAGAAGGACAGATATCCTATGTTTTCGCTCCTGTGGATCTTGAGAAACTGAACAGAAGACCCTGGGGGAGGGGAAGGGGGAAAAACAGTTACAAACAGAGAGGGGGGGAGGCAAACCACAAGAGACTCCTGAATACAGAGACCAAACTGACGGTGGATGGGGGGGTGGGGAAGTGGGTGATGCGCAGGGAGGCGGGCACTTGTTGGGATGAGCACTGGGTGTTGTAGGGAAGCCAGTTTGACAATAAATTATATTTAAAAAGAAAAAAAAAACAAAAAACGTCATGCTGAACCTTTGCCCAGCTTCTTTAGGAAAAAAGAGTCTGCAGCCGACCTCAGTTAGACATGACTGGGAGGTGCTCTATCAGGGCGGCGAGAGAAGGAGCAGGGAAGGCAGGGCCCGGAGGGGCGAGCAGAGGTACAGTGCTGCCCGCTGAGCTGCGCAGTCAGGGGGAAAGGCTTCGGACGGGCACAGAGCTGCATGCCTTGGCACAGTCCGTCAGGGACAGAGGGCCTCGCTAGCCTGTTCCTGTCTCCGTCTTGTTGGTCAGATTGACCCCGTCGGGCATGAAGTCCCTCGCGCTTCAGAGAAACGCCTGGTACTACGCGGAAGCATGGGAAGTTCAGAAAGGCCTGGGGTCTGGACCAGAAATGGAAGGAGGCGCCACAGACTCGGTGGGTCAGTCAGACAGGGCGCTGGCAAGGGAGCTTCTGAGGCTCCATCCTTGGCGGCTGTTCTAGAGACTGTCCCAAAGCCAGCCCACACCCTGGAGAGGTCTGCAGGGGCGGGCAGCGCTAGGAGCTGAAAAGTCAGTGGCGGCCCGTAGGCCCCACTGAGCAAATAGCTAAATCCGGGGGAGGAGTGGGGGGGGGGGGGGACAGGAGAATCTGGGGGGTGGATGAAGTGAGTGTGGTCAAAGTGTGTAGGCTTACACACTTTCCAATGTCTGAAGTTATACCCTCCATGAAATATTCCCTGGATTTTCCACTTGAGTACTCTGTTTTGTTTGGACAACTTCTAAGTTGCTGCTTTTTTTTTATATGTATATAACAGCTATTCACTTTGCTCTATTATCCCCGTCCTAGAGAGTGAGAAACCCGACATCAGACCTACTGTCAGCTGCCTCTGTGCACCCGTGCGGCTCTGAGCACGGAGCTCAGACAGCGGTGGGTATTCAGTCCTATCAATGGGCATGAGGGGAGGTGCTGAAATGTGAAGGACACAGAGCAAGGGGGCCAGGACGGCATCCCGGGGATGGGGGCGGGCAGCTAGAACACAGGGAGTTGGTGAGAAGTAAGCGTCTGACAGAGAACGAGGGAGCCCCAGGATTCCAGGGACGAGGGTGTCTCCACAAAGATGCCTGGAGCCTTCAGTAGAGTTAGAGACAAGGAAGTCCAAGTGCAAAGGATTACGGAGCAGCATGTGAGGAAAAGGAGTTAATTAGCATAAAATAGACTCGTACCTTAATTTAAAAAAAAAAAAGTGAGATAGGAGTTCCCTAGGTCTTTTCAAAACCTTGTTCAAAAGCAATCCAGATCATAGAAGGAGGCATGCAGGACAGCAAGCAGTCCTTTCCTCCAAGGAAGGAAATTCCATCCTTGGCTGGTGTTACCTCTCAAGACACGTAATCCCTTGCTCAACCAAGGGGCAGTGCAGTGTCACAGCTATCAAAAACCATTACCTGAATGAACGAATGAATGAATGAATGAATGAATGAATGAAAGAAAATTAAACTTCCTCTGTATTTACTATGAAGCTGTTGTGAAGACACGATCACCAGATGACTCAAAATTTCCACCAGAACTCAGTACAAGAAAAGTGTCTGTCCCTCCTGAGGTGGCCTGTGTGATGGCTGGTGTTATCCTCGGGCTCCCTGCTGAGGCATTTGACTCTTAGGAACCAGAATGTCTACTATGTCATTGATTTACTCTGCAAATACCATGAGGGTGAGGTAAAAATCAAACTCGCCTTCTGTTAAGTTGCACACAGTAGGCATTCTGTAACTGTTATTCCCTAGAAGTCTCTTTTTCATTCTGATAATGAAAATAACAGAACTAATCACAGTTGTCACATTTGGCTGCCAGAATACCCACAGCACATTATCATAGTTGGCATTATTACTTCCTTGGTTTTTCTCAACCTTGTTTTCCCTTCTAATTCATAATGTATTAGTCTTATTTAGTAGGCCTTTTTGTCAGTAAGCCATCTGAAATTCTTTTTTGGAAAGAGGTAGAACATAAATCACTCTTTAATGCATAAACTGCTCTCAAATAAATTTGGCACACTGTGAAATATTTCGCAGCTACTAAAGTGGCAATTAGGAAAACCATTTAGGAAATATGGAAACTTTCTGAGCTACAATGTTTGTTTGACCATAAAATGATACATATACTTTAATGGCAACCATGTAAATATTTGTATTTAAGAGAACAGGAAGGAACTTTTGCTTTCCACCAAGATGGAGTAACTGGGTAAAGTTTACCCTGAAAAAAAAAACAACAACAACAAAAAAATGGGCAAAATATCTGAACCAATACTTTTCAAGACACAGGACATAGGACAACAAAGGACAAAGATAAGACTTACAATAATCCCAGGTTATTGAATTCAGAGTGTTTCCAGGCCACAGAACAGAGAAGGAAACCCAGGTAGAATCAAGCAGATTCCCAGAGGTGCCCGGGCGGCTCAGCAGGTTAAGTGTCTGACTCTTGGTTTTACTTTAGGTCAGGATCTTGCAGGTTGTAGGTTCGAGCCCCACATCAGGCTCTGCACTGACAGCTTGGAGCCTGCTAGGGATTCTCTCTACCTCTCCCTCTGCCCCTCCCCTGCTCGCTCGCTCTTTCTCTCAAAATAATTCGTTAATTGATTTAAAAGCATTTTTAAAAGTGTATTCTCTAAATTAAGAAGAACTGAGAGTCAGGGGAAGACAAAGATGGGTAGAATTCACAGGGCAGCACACCAGAGAGGACAGTGGTACAGAGAGAGAGAGAGAGAGTATCAGAGCTCTGTAAAAAGGTCGCCTCTGAGCATTTTGTTGGGTCTAATCACCATATGCACAGGAGGAAACTGTCCAAAGTTGGGGAAAGAACCATCTAAAATAATTAGGAAGGTTGGTGATTGGGGCTCACACAAGGCTAGAAATAGCACCTGATCACACCAGCCAGACAGGAAAGCCTCACAGATTCACGGTGCATCAGATGGGATGCTCAGAAGGTTCTTGCCTTGGGAGTGAGAAATAATTAGCCCTAGATGGATCACTCCCATAAGTCTGCCTAACAAATATGAAAATCAAGACCCGAAAGGATCAAACTGTTTCCCAGTAACTTAACTGTGTTCCAAAACAATGTTAAAAAAACATTTATCAAAACACAAAAATGCAAGACAGTAAAATTTACAATGTCTGGCACCTAAAAAATATTATTGGGTATGGAAAGAAGTAGGAAAATATGACCACTAAGTAGAAGACAAGTCACTCAGGGCGCCTGGGTGGCTCAGTCATTTGAGTGTCCGACTCGATCTCAGCTCAGGTCTTGATCTCAAGGTCATGAGTTCAAGCCCTGTGTTGTGCTCCATGAAAAGAAGAAGAAGACGGTGACAAAACAATCAAAATCACCCAGGACTAACACAGATTTTAGAGTCAGGGGGAAAAAAAACCACATTAAAACAGTTATTATAGGGGCACCTAGGTGGCTCAATTGGTTAAGTGTCCAATTGTTAATTTCGGCTCAGGTCACGACCTTGTGGTTCATGAATTCTGAGCTAGAAGTACAGAGCCTCCTTGGGATTCTCTCTCTCCCTGTCCCTACCCCTCCCCTGCTCATGCTCTCTCTCAAAATAAATAAATAAAACTTTTTAAAAAAATTTAAAAGTTATTATAATTTTATACATTATTCAAAAAGTCAGGTAGAGATAGGAAAGATATAAAAAGGAACTAATCTGAGCTTCCAGAGATTAAAAATTACAATATTGAAAAGAAAAAGAAAAGCCACATTTGTTGGAATTAATGGAGGTTAGACATTATAGAAGAAAAACTTAGTGAACTTGAAAACATAAAAACTATTCCAAATGTCCATGTAACTTGTATCCCTGAAGAGAGACACAAATATATGGGAAGAATTAAAGACCAAAATTTCCTCAAATAATATAGTGAACAAATTCTAAGCATGAAGAAAGCTACACCAAGGGACGTCAAATACAAATTGCTCAGTATCAGTGATAAAGAGAATAATTTGAAAACAATCAGAGGCAGACAGATGTATCTATCATGCACAGAGGGACAAAGATAAGGATGACAACAGATTTCTGGCTGGGATGAATGAAAGCCAGAAGACAGTGGAGCGACATCCTTTAAAAAACTTAAAGGATGGGGCATCTGGTTGACTCAGTCGGTTAAGCATCTGACTTCAGCTCAGGTCATGATCTCGCAGTTCATGAGTTCAAGCCCTGCGTTGGGACCTGTGCTGACAGCTCAGAGCCTGGAGCCTGCTTCAGATTCTGTGTCTCCCTCTCTCTCTGCCCCTCTCCCATGTGCACACTATCGCTTTCTCTCTCAAAAATAAACATTAAAAAAATTTTTTTAATCAAAATTTTAAAGGAAAAACTATCATCCATTTCGGATTCCACATTCAACAAAAATATCTTCTAAAAATAAAAGCAAGATAAATACTTTTTTGGACATACAAAGTAAATAAAATGAAAACAGATCGGAAAGGGAGAAAAACTTCCCATGAAGAAAACTCCAGCCCCAGGAGGCTTCAGTGATGAGTCCTAGTAAATATTCAAGGAAGAAATCATACCAATTCTCCATAAATTCTTTGAGAAACTGAAGAGGAAGAAATGTCTCTGAACTCATTTCATGAAGCCAGCATAAATATCAAAGAGAATATTAAAAAAAGAAAACTATAGATCATCATCCCCCATGAATGAAAATACAAAAATTCTAAACAAAAAAATTATAGAAAATAAAATCCAACAATATATTAAAAAAGTAATGCACTATGACCAGCCAGGCCTTAGGAATATATGGTTGGTTTAATATTCTAAAAACAACCAGTGGAATTCACCATATTAACAAACTAAAAAAAGAAAAACCACACCATCAACATAAAAGGCACATAAAAAGCAGTTGTCAAAATTCAACATCTCTTCCTGATTTTTAGAAACTTTCAAGCAACTAGGAATAGAAGAAAACTTTCTCAGTCTAATAAAGAGCATCTACAGGGGCACCTGGGTGGCTCAGTTGGTTGAGTGTCCAACTTTGGCTCATGTCATGATCTCACGGTTCCTAAGTTTAAGCCCCTTGTCGGCCTCTGTGCTGACAGCCCAAAGCCTGGAGCCTGCTTCTGATTCTATGTCTCCATCTCCCTCTGCCCCTCCCCGACTTGTGCTCGGGCTCTCTCTCTCTCTCAAAAAAAAAAAAAAAATATATATATATATATTTTTTTTTTTTTTTTTTAAATTTTTGAAAAAGATCACCTACAACAAATTACAGCTATTACCATACTTAATGTGGAAGACTGACCACTTTCCCCCTAAGATCAGGAACAAGACAAAGTTATCTACTCTAAGGACCTCTCTTCAACATGGTAAGGGAGATTCTAGACAGTCCAATAGGACAAGGCGGGGGGGGAAGTCTACTCATATGGGAAAAGAAAAAGTGGTTTTTTCACATCCAACATGATTTTTCGTGTAGAAAATCTGACGGAATCTACGAACAAGCTACTAGGATAAGAAAGTTGAGTCAAGTTGAAGGATACAAGGCCAATATTCAAAAATCTACGGTATTCCTATATGCCAACAACAGTAAGACATTTAAATTAAAAGTTCAACTAACAATAGCATCAGACCATATGAAATTCTTAGAGAAAAATCTGACCAAGATGCAAAAGAACTGTATGCTGAAAAGGACAAAGCACTGCCAGGAGTAAGACTTAAATGGAGAGACAGATGGGGCTTATGGGTCAGAAAACTCAGTGTTCTTAAGACACCCATTCTCAGGGCGCCTGGGTGGCACCTGCATGGCTCAGTCGGTTAAGCGTACAACTCTTGGTTTCAACTCAGGTCATGATCTCATGGTTCGCGGGTTCAAGCCCCACGTTGGGCTCCATGTTGACAGTGCAAAGCCTGCTTGAGACTCTCTCTTCCTCCTTCTCTGCCCCTCCTGTGTGCGTTCTCTCTCTCCAAAACAAATAAACTTAAAAAAAAAAAACAAAAACAGATGTCCATTTTCACCAAACTGATTCATAGATTCAACAGAATTCCAACCCGTGTCCCTTCTGGCTTTTATTGCAGAAATCAGCAAGCTAATTCTAAAGTGATATGGAAATGCAAAGGACACAGAATAGCCAAAATAATTTTGAAAAAGAAAAACAGCTTTGGAGAACTAACTCTGCCTAACTTAGAGATTTACTAGCAACTTACAGTAGTAAAAACAGTGTAGTAGAAAGGCAAGTGGTTCAACAAAACCAACAGAGAATCCAGAAAGAGAGCCATACATAGATGGACAACTAATTTTTGACAAAGGTGCAAAGGCAATTCGTTGGAGAGAGGATAGTCTTTTTAAGAAATGATGGTGGGATAAGAGAATATGCACACGCAAAAGAATTAACTTCAGTGCATTCCTTGCAACATACACAATATTTAACTCAAAATATATCACAGACCTAATCACAAGACCTAAAACTCTAAGATCAGTAGATGAAAACATGGGAGAGAAAAATCCTTGTGACTTATGGTAGAGCAAAAATGTCTTAGATGTGGCACCCACATCACAACTGATAGAAGAATAGATCAATAAACTGGGCTTCATTAAAACGTCTGCTATTTGGAAGATACCATTAAGAGAGTAAAAACACAACCCACTGGAGGTGACTGGGTGGCTCAGTTGGTTGAACATACCACTTCGACTCAGGTCATGATCTCATGGTCCATGGGTTTGAGCCCGGAGTGGGGCTCTGTGCTGACAGCCTAGAGCCTGGAGCTTGTTTTGGATTCTGTGTCCCCCTCTCTCTCTGCCCCTTCCCCTGTTTGCACTCTGTCTCTCTCTCTCTCAAAAATGAATAAATGTTAAAAAAAAAAAAAGCAAAACATTAAATAGCAGCAAATATTGGCAAAGCATGTTCGGTACAGGTGCTATAGCCAGGACATATAAAAAGCTTCTTAGGGGCACCTGGGTGGCTCTGTCGGTTAAGCACCCAACTTCAGCTCAGGTCATGATCTCACAGTTTGGGAGTTCGAGCCCTGTGTCAGGCTCTGTGCTGACAGCTCAGAGCCTGGAGACTGCTTCGGATTCTGCGTCTCCCTCTCTCTCGTCCCTCCCCCACTCATTCTCTGTCTTCCTCTCTCTCTCAAAAATAAACATTAAAAACTTTTTTTAAAAAAAAGCTTCTTAATCCTTAATACTAAGGACACAACCCAATGAAAACTGTGCAAATGATTTGAATAAGCACTTCACAGAATATATATGTATGGCAAATAATATGAAAAGGTGCCTGGCATCAGTCATTAGGAAGATTCAAGTTAACATCATAATGAGACAACACACCTATTACACGGCTACAATTAAAAAGACTGGCCCCACCAAGTTTTAGGCAGCATGTGGTGATCTGGCGGTAACATAAAATAGAACACGTGCTTTGGAAAACAGTTTGGCAGTTTCTTATAAAGTTAAACACACATCTACCTCCTGAGCCAGCCATCCTAGGAGAAATGAAAGCCTAGGTTCATATAAAGACTTGAACGTGAATGTTCACGGCAGATTTATTTGTAATAAGTCAAAACCTGGAAACTTAAATGTCCATCAGTGGGCGAATGTCTGAACAAATTGTAGAGCCCTATGATGAAATCCTATTCAGCAATTAAAATGAAGGAATTGGTGACACATATTACAACATGGATGAGCTCAGGGACATTACGCTAAGTGGCGGGGGAGGGGGGGGGCAGATGCGAGGACCATATATTTTGTATTCCATTTATAAGAAACATCCGAAAAGGGCAAACCTCTAGAGACAGAACGTACATCAGTGACTGCCTGTGTGACAGTGGCTGCAAATGGGCACAAAGCGTATTCTAGAACTGGATGGTGATGATGATGAGGTGCACTATTCTATAAATGTAATTACTAAAACTAACTGAACTGTATACCTAAAAATAGGTGAATTTTATTGTATGTAAGTTATACCTTACTGCATGGAAAAAAAAAAAACCTGGGGTTTTTGAAAGAGAAGGCATGAACTAGCGACACAGGCAACAACATGGATGAATCTCAAAATCATTAAAGTGAGTCAAAGAGTCAGAAAGAAGGGCTTACCATGGGGCACGAGGAGACCTGGGGGTGATGACTACATCCGTCATCTTCCTTATGGTCGTGGTTTCATGGATGTGCACATGTGCCAAAACTTATCACACAGTGTGCTTTAAATATGTGCAGGTTATTCTATGTTAACTTTGTGTCAAAAAAGCTGGTTTTTAAGGCTCACAGATGGTAGGATACTTACCAAAAAAATAAATTCCATTAGCGGGTGGAATTGAGTGATTTTTCCCCATTTCAAATTTTTGACTTCCCCTTCTATTGTATTTTCAATAACTAAAAGAGCAATGTTTGTAGAAATCCTTTATTACCTAAAGAAGAAAAGCACAGCCTGAGGAGCCATTAGGGTCGGGAGAAGATGTTGTTTTTTTGTTGCTGGCGAGGGCAGAAGAGCCTGGGTGTACCTTAAGGCACAAAACAAGACACCAGCAAGGAGATGAAAAGACAGAAGGATTCTACAAACACCAAAGGAGTGGGGAAGGGGGTCCAGGCAGAGGGGTTATTTTTCACAGGGAAGCGGGGAGCTTATTCCCGTGAGATGAGAAGGAAGGAAAGGGGAAAATGCAGAGAAATGTCACGCAAGTGTGGAGCAGCGGAAACAGATACTATAATCTGCTCAGGAGGGCGCAAAGCACCTTCTTTCAAGGGTCTTGATCTCAGTAGATGCTCTTCATGTTCCCGTCCCTCTCCCGTGTTTCTCCACACAACACAAAGCCCTGGAAGCTGCTGGGTCGTCGACAGCAGACCTGTGGACAGTAGATCCACCGCTGCCTCCCCTGGGGCCCCCCGCCCAGGGTTACAGATGTCTCTCACTAGCAGACACACTGTCCTCAGCTATAAAGCAGGGCGCCGAGTCCACTGCAATCCTGTGTTGTCCCTAGGGGACCTGGTCCCCGCAGCCTTCCTCTGACACATCCTTGCTGGGGTAGCTGAATCCATAGAACTGGCTAGTTTCTCTGTCTTCTGCTGAGCAGTCCAGTTCCACAACATTCCAATCCTGTCCCAAACTCTAGGTCACATGCTACCACATGCAGAAGAGCAGCCTAGGTCACCTTTCCCAGCCTCACCCATGCCCAGGATTCCTTTACTCCAAGGACCCTCAAAATAAAGGTGATACCGCCCACCCCAGTTCCCAAATGAAACATGCAACATGCTTAAGGAAGTCAAACCACAGGAAACGGGCCAATGGGTACATTTCCTGGAACCTCCTAATACTCCCAATTAATCCATTAATATATGTAGGTGTTTATACTCATTCTTTTTTTACGTAAATTAAATCCCAAATTCCTTCACCTAGCTTAACTACCTTTCTCGATAGCCTCTTCCACATTTAACCACAGGTAAATGCTTTCTAGTATTTGGATCAGGGTCAAAATTTTGTGTTCTGGCTCTTTTTCCCTATGATCTTTTTTTCTGATAATATGTTTCTAATTTCCCATCTCAGACTCAATCCACAGTCTCGCGGAAGATTACTAAACTATAGGTTACATCATCACTCTCCAAGTGTCGAACATTTATTTGGTTTCCAGTTATTATCACAGGTAATACACTATAACTACCATACTACTATACTAAATATAATAATACTTAGATTATTTTCATGCAAAAGCATCCCCATCATGAGATTCTTAGAATTAAGCTTACTTGAATGCTGCCTAAAATACTGCCCAATGAGGAAATGAACCCATCGACAGGGTCTTATCTACTGCATGAGGTACCTTCACTTTAAGATTTATTGGCATGTCCCTCTGATATGGGATCATTTAATGTGTGTGTAATTTACTTTGGAACTAATTTAATTTATATATAAATATATATATATATTTATATATATATATAGATACACACACACACACAAACATACATATCTATGCCTATTTGAGATTTGGTGCTAATTTTAGAGATTTTAGAAGCTTTTTAGATATTACACATACTGAATTTCTATCTGTTGCAGTGAAATATTGTTTTATTAGGTGCCTGGGTGGCTCATTCGGTTAAGTGTCTGACTCTGGATTTCAGCTCAGGTCATGATCTTGCAGTTTGTGAGATCAAGCCCTGCATCAAGCTCCATGCTGATGGTGCAGAGCCTGCTTGGGATTCTCTCTCTTCCTCTCTCTCTGCCCATCCCCAGCTCTCTCGCACCTCTCTCAAAAATAAATAAAAACTTTTAAAAATATTGTTTTACGAGCTCTTTATATATTGTCTATATTAAAGTTCTATCTGTTGTTGTAAGTTATCAGTCACAGAGAAAAGAGAACCCTTTTGCACTGTTGGTGGGAATGCAAACTGGTGTAGCGACTCTGGAAAACAGTATGGAGGTGCCTCAAAAAATTAACAATAGAACTACCCTACGACACAGAAACTGCACTACTAGGTATTTATTCAAAGGATACAAAAATGCTGATTCAAAGGGGCACATGCACCCCAATGTTTATAGTAGTGTTATCAACAATAGCCAAATTATGGAAAGAGCTCAAACGTCCATCAACTGATGAATGGATAAAGATGTGGTTTATATACGTAATGGAATACAACTCGGCGATGAAAAAACAATGAAATCTTATCATTTGCAGCAACGTGGATGGAACTAGAGTGTATTATGCTAAGTGCAATAAGTCAGTCAGAGAAAGACAGATAGCTGATTTCACTCATACGTGGAGTTTAAGAAACAAAACAGATGAACATAGGGGAGGAGAAGGAAAAATAAGATAAAATCAGAAAAGGAGGTAAACCCTAAGAGACTCTTAAATACAGAGAACAAACTGGGGGTTGCCGGAGGGGAGGTGGGTGGGGGGATCAGCTAAATGGGTGACGGGCATTAAGGAGGCACTTGTTGAAATGAGCACTGGGTGTTGTAAGTGACGAATCACTGGGTTCCACTCCTGAAACCAAGACTACACTGTATGTTAACTAACTTGAATTTAAATAAATAAATAAAAGGGGTGCCTGGGTGACTCAGTTAAGCATCTCACCCTTCATTTTGGCTCACGTCATGGATCAGGGCTTGTGGGTTCAAGCCCCATGGGATTCTCTCCCTGTCTCTCTGCCTCTCCCACTGCTCATGCTCGAGCTCTCTCAAATAAATACACGTTTAAAATAAATAAATAAATACATAAATACATAAATACATAAATAAAATAAATAATAAATAAAAATATCAGTAACTCTAAAGAACATTTCTGCCAATACTTAAAAATGTTTTATTTTGCTATTTTATTTGTAATTTATTTTAGTTGTACAGATGTTTGAATTTTATTTAAATACCTTTGCCCATCTTCATAACTTCTTTAAAAATCTAAAATGGTTTCCCTCTTCAGTTAAATAAATAAACTATCTCTTTGTATATAGTTTCATTTTCTGTTTTGATTTTTTGAGGTAAATTTGGTTTTTGCCGCATTGAAATGAAATTACTCTAGCAGCCTGTCTAAAATAATTAGGTTCTCTATAATTCTATTATACTCATTTGCCATATATTATGTTTTCAGGTGTACTTAAAATTATTTATGCATGCTCTATTTTATTTCAATGGTCTACATATCTCCTTCTAATCCAATGTTACGCTGGCTCAGTTTGTTTTTTGAAACAGTCTGTTTTGCAAGATGGTTATTATTCCTTCGTTAACACTTTAATATTATTGTCTTCTTTCCAAGTATTCTGTAGAATCAATTATTTTGAATTCTGTATAATGCCAATGACCTCACTGGTATCTTAACTGAAGTTGTGTTAAAACTGCAAATTAAACCAGAAACAATTTCCACTTACATTTATTGTTCCTACCCAGGAGTAGGACAGATTTTCTATATATTCAAGCCTTTTTCCACCATTAAAATTTTGTAGTTTTCTTTCTTTTTTTTTTTTTTTTTTTGGATTGGTGCTATACGCCCTTACACAAAGTTTAATTAACATATAATTCAATGTTGTGGCTGTCATAAATTAAAAGGCTTTTGACTATTATATTTTTAGCTAGATAATAAAGGCATTTGAGAAGGGGATTGATTTGTGTTATTCTATCTTTTGACCAGCAGTTTTTCTCCACTGTTCTATTATCTCTAATAGCTTCTGGTTGATTATTTTAGCTCTTCTAGGTGTATAATCATAGTTTCCTAATGGAGTTCCCTTTAAAGCTCATTTCTTTTTTGTACTTTATTACATGGACAAGACAATATAAATCTCTACAAAATACTCCTTGTGACAGCCACTCCATCCTTCCTGCTGCTGATGATGACAAGAAATTCACACCACATCTGGTCAGTCAGCACAACCTGCTGACTCTACCTTCAAGATACTTCCAGAATCCCACTGCTTCTCAACATCTCTGCTCCACCATCCTCTCTCACATGGATTGTTATTACAGTGGCCTCCTAATCACAACCCCAAAGAGCAGCCAGAGTGATCTCAGAACTTAGGTTAGAAATTCTAACACCTCTGCTCAAAACTCTCCCAGGGCCCAGTATTTCTCACAAAGCCCTGTATGGTCTGTCCCTTCTACCCATCTAACCTACTCTGCTCATTAACTTTTCCCCAGCTATAGTAGACTCTACTATTCATTAAATATATCGGATATGCTTCTGCCTCAGGGCCTTTGCACTTGCTGCTGTGGATACCTAGAAATCTCTTCCCTGGGTATTTGCACCTCTCACCCCCTCATATCCTCCAGGTGTTTGCTTAAATTTCAGATCCTGAGGGAGGCCTCTCCTGACTCCCTCATTTAAAAACATATCCTCCTCTCCTGTGCTCCCTAACCTTTTCCTGCTTTATTTATCTCCATTGTACTTTTCACCACCTGACATTACCTATGTGTGCTGATTTTTCGTCTCCCTACCCATATCCTTCCCACTCCACCCTGCTTAGCACCAAACTAAAATATAAGATTCACAGTGCAAAGATTCCTATATGTTTTACCCATTACTGTATCCCCAGTATTAGGAAGGAGATGCTCAATAAAAAAAAATTGTACTGAATGAAAGCACACCTATGTTTTGCATCAATTTGAAGATAAATCACTCTGAAAATATCTAAATTCAGTATGATTTTTACCTATGATAATAAGTGGAAGTTTTTTTTAAATCACAGTTTGGATGAATAATTTTATTCCTTTGTTTTCAGAGCTTTGATTAGGAATCGGTACTGAATTTTACTAAAGCTTCATCAGACAGGTGTAATTTTATATAGCATGCCATCCCACACAGGGTTAATGCATTTTGGTAAATATTTCTCCTTTGAAGGATTAAATGAAATTAATCTCTAGGGATATTCCTAAAAATAACGAATATATTGTTCAACTGAACTCACTGCCTTTTCATGGATGCAGACCAATGGTTCATCCACCAGAGAGCAAAGAG
The DNA here is from genome assembly GCF_018350215.1 of Panthera leo. Lineage (NCBI taxonomy): Eukaryota > Metazoa > Chordata > Mammalia > Carnivora > Felidae > Panthera > Panthera leo. The sequence goes on from NC_056685.1 coordinate 12,991,592, forward strand.
GAAATTCTAATGATTCAGCCAGCATGAAAAATAACCAAGATGAGGACAAAGTGCTTTGCTGACATATTTCAAATTGACCCCTGTGAATACGTCTTATTGTCTGTGTACGTAACATTGATTAATGAATGTGTCTGGGTTACTTGATGGGAGTTGCAGTTATCAACAACTAGTTTTATGCAGTTTAGTTCAGTCATATTACATAGCCCATGAGTTATCATTTCGTTTAACCTCCTTGATTACCTGACTCTTTTGTCAACATCTGGCAGTTTCCTTATTCCCCACTATTTCCCACAAATAGCCCCGCAAGTAAGAAGCAGAATGTAACTTCCAATTCTAACATATGTATCTGTAATGACAGCACAGAGAAGTGTTCAACTATTTTAATGAATAAATTACATTAAACTTTGTCTTTCACTGGTAAAAATCTGGCATTCACTGCAGAATAAAATACTATAGAACTCAGAATACTTAGAAATATTTTTGAGCTGTTTTTATACTTGCAAATATTAAAAAATTCAGTGAAATCTTAACCTGGTTAGAAATTCAAATATTGTATCAATTTTAGGTAGTTTTGGTTCATTCCATGTCCATTCAATCTCTCACTATACAAGATTAATATGGTGGCCATAATTTGTTTCAGGTAAAAGCAGTGTTCCTGACATGGGACACAGAAATAAATTTCTTTATCATCTTTCAAATATGCAATGGAAATTTGCCATTTAAAAGAGTACTCTACCCAGCAAAGGAAACTATCAACAAAACAAAAAGGCAACTCACAGAATGGGAAAAGATATTTGTAAATGATGTATCTGGTAAGGGGGTAATATCTAAAATATGTTAAAAAAAAAAACAAACCCTCAACACCAAATAAAACCAAGTAGTCCAACTGAAAATGGGCAGAAGACCTGAATAGATGTTTCTCCAAAGAAGAAATGCATATGGCCAACAGACACATGAAAAGATGTTCAACATCCCTCCTCATCAGGGAAATGCAAGTCAAAACTACAATCACCTTACAGCTGTCAAAATGGGTAAAATAAAAAACATAAAACATTAAGTGTTGGCAAGGATGTAACGAAAAAGCAGCTCTTGGGCAATGTTGATAGAAATGCAAACTGGTGCAGCCACTATGGAAAACAGTATGGAGGTTCCTCAGAAATTAAAAATAAAAGTACCATAAGACCCAGTAGTTTGATTACTGGGTATTAACCCAAAGAAAATGAAAATAGAAATTCAAAAATATACAAGCACCCTATATTTATTGCAGCATTGTTTACAATAGCCAAGATAGAGAAGCAACCCAAGGGTCCATCCATAGATCAATGGATAAAGAAAATGTACACACACACACACACACACACACACAAGACTATTACTCAGCCACAAAAAAGAATGAAATCTTGCCATTTGCAACAACATGGATGGACTTGGAGAGTATAATACTAAGCAAAATAAGTCAAAGAAACACAAATACCACGAGTTCACTCATATGTAGAATCTAAGAAACAAAATAAGTGAACAGATTAAAAACAAGACAAAAAAAAAAAAACAACAGACTCATAAGTACAGAGAACAAACTGGTGGTTGCCAGAGGGGAGGTCGGGGGGAGGTGTGTGAAATAGCTGAAGGGGATTAAGAGTACATTTATCTGTAGGAGCACTGAGTAATGTATAGAATTGTTGAATCGTTATATTGTTGTGCACCTAAAACCAAGATAACATTGATTTTAAGTAATTAATTAATTTTTAAAAAGTTCTATGCCTAACCAACACTATCTCAGCCATGTGAGCAAGGTTAATATCAACAGTGATAAGTCAGACTGATACAATGCACCCTTCATACCATGTGATGAAAATGACGCTTGAAATAAAGGGTCTTCCTCCCCAAAACCTATATAACTCAAGGCTACTCATGAGAAAAGCACTACACAAATCCCACACGAGGGACATTCTAAAGAACACCTGACCAGTGTTCCTCAAAACTGCTCAAGTCGGGGCACCTGGGTGGCTCAGTCGCTTCAGCGTCCAACTCTGGATTTTGGCTCAGGTTCTGAACCCAGGGTTGTGGGATCGAGCCCCACATCTGGCTCCACACTGAGCGTGGAGCCTGCTTGAGAGATTGTTCCTCTCTCCCTCTGCCCCTCTCCCCTGTTTGCATACTCTCCCTCTTTAAAACAAAACTGTTAAAGTCATTGAAAACAAGGGAAGTCTCCAAAAAAATTTTTTTCATAGCCAAAAGGAGCCTAAGACGTGACAATCAAATGTAATGTGGTTCCCTGAATGAGAGCCTGCAGCAGAAAAGGGTCATTAGGTAAAAATGGAGGGACTCTGAATGAAGTATGGATCTCAGTTAAAACTATGTATCAATATCGAAGCACCCGAGTGGCGTCCAACGTCAGCTCAGGTCATGATCTCGGGGTTTGTGAGTTCCAGCCCTGCATCGGGCTCTGTGCTGACAGCTCAGAGCCTGGAGCCTGCTTCGGATTCTGGGTCTTCTTCTCTCTCTGCCCCTCTCCAGCTTGTGCTCTCGTTCGCTCGCTCTCTCGCTCTGTCTCTCTCAAAAATAAACGTTAAAATTTTTTTTTTTTTTTTTTTTTTTTTTATTAAATTTTTTTTTTTTTCAACGTTTTTTTATTTATTTTTGGGACAGAGAGAGACAGAGCATGAACGGGGGAGGGGCAGAGAGAGAGGGAGACACAGAATCGGAAACAGGCTCCAGGCTCCGAGCCATCAGCCCAGAGCCTGACGCGGGGCTCGAACTCACGGACCGCGAGATCGTGACCTGGCTGAAGTCGGACGCTTAACCGACTGCGCCACCCAGGCGCCCCAAAATTTTTAAAAAAAGAAAACTATGTATCAATATTGACTTTGGCAACTGCACTATACTAATGTAAGACATTAATAATACAGGTAAACTGCATGTGGGACAGTAAGAGAATTCTCTGCACTATCTTCTCCATTTGTCTGTAAATCTAAAACTTTCCTAAAAATAAGAGGTTCATTTTTTTAAATCTTTTTTAAATTTTTATTTATTTTTGAGACAGAGAGACAGAGCATGAATGGGGGAGGGTCAGAGAGAGACAGAGACACAGAATCTGAAACAGACTCCAGGCTCTGAGCTGTCAGCGAAGAGCCCAACACCGGGCTTGAACTCATGGACCGTGAGATCATGACCTGAACCAAAGTCGGACACTTAACCGACTGAGCCACCCCGGTGCCCCTACAGGCTTGTAATTTTATTTTATTTATTTATTTATTTATTTTAAGATTTTTTTTTAATCTTTATTTATTTTTGAGAGAGACAGAGACAGAGCATGAGCAGGGGAGGGGCAGAGAGAGAAGGAGACACAGAATCCGAAGCAGGCTCCAGGCTCTGAGCTGTCAGCAAAGAGCCCAATGCGGGGCTTGAACTCACGGACCGTGAGATCATGACCTGAGCTGAAGTCGGAAGCTCAACCGGCTAAGCCACCCAGGCTCCCCTAAAAGGTTTATTTTAAAAAAGAGATTTGTGAACATGGCTAAAATATAGGCAAATATATTAATTATTATTGTGATGTGTTTTCATAATTGATGCTGAAAAGAGTTCCAAACCTGTCTGTAAAAATTCAAATTCAAGTAAGATATTTTACAGATACGTGGTAATGTGGATTGAGGTATTCTTTTCCTCCTGTATTCTGTGAAAATATTTAAGTAATCTTTGGCTTGAATCACTTAGACGATGATCTTCCTACTCCACGTTGGCTATATTTGTGAAAGGAGCCTCCCTTCATAAAAATCCAAACAAAGAAGATAGCAACACTGGTTCTCACTGGTAAGTGGGATGGTAAATAAATAACAGATATGTATCCCACTTAAAAAAAAAAAACAGAATGAAAAATATTTTTTCACAAGTGAGGATCTCTTTGTAAGATATATGACCGGGAACAGGTGTCAGCCAGGCTAGTAATAACCGCAAAGGTCACAGAGCTCTGGCCCTAAGCGCACAGTTGCAAACAGGGCATCAGCCAGCAGGAAAAATCCCTGCGACTTGACAACAAATGATCAATCCATCACCTTCCCGTGGGAACTAACAGGGCTGGGCCCTATCGGGTCAACAAGGTGAGAACAGAACCACAGCAGGCACTTGGCACTCTGTCCCTTCTCCCTGAGCTAATGTCAAGACAGAAAAGTCAAGCCAAGAGCTGCAAGCAGAGACAATTTTGAGTTTATAAAGTGAGCGTTACTACGAAGTTAAGACAAACCCTAACCTGCAATTCTCTGTGTCTGTATCTTTCAGGATCGACTTCTGATTTTCCACAGGAGAACTGAAACCAAACATTCCCCAGCAACGTGTTTTAACATAAAAGAGGGAGCAAAGGGGGTTTGGGAATGAGTCTCGGGAGTTATTTCCAAAGGTCTAGCTTCCATGACCATGAGCAAACCACCACTGACTTGTTCTTTAAATGTTTTCATATTTTGAATATTCACCGATGTAAAAAGACAGCAACATTACATTTTCATAGGAATATACTAAATATGATATTTCTATGAAAGTTCTCAGGAAGAAGTTTACTTAAGAATAATGAAAATATTGGGGCGCCTGGGTGGCTCAGTCAGTTAAGCATCCGACTCTTGATTTCGGCTCATGTCACGATCTCACAGCTTTTGAGTTCAAGCCCCACATCAGGCTCTGTGCTGACAGTGTGGAGCCTGCTTGGGATTCGCTCTCTCCCTCTGTCTCTGCCCCTCCACTCCCCGCTCTCTAGGTCTCTCTCAAAATAAATAAACACTTACAAGTGTTTAAAAAAGAAGACTGAAAATCTTAGGGGGGGAACTAGTTAATAAATTACTGTGTGCAATATAGGGAAATTTTCTATTGCAGAATATTTTTTTAAACAAAACCATTCAAGTAATACAGAAATTAACCGAAAAATATAAATAATCCAAGGGGAAAGAGTACAAAGCAGCTCTCCTCCTTTTCTCCTAAAGTGTCACAGTGTCTTAGGAAATGGTTACCTTTATGTGTATTACTTCTGTGTATTCTCACTTGCTTTTCCCCACGTTAAGTCCTGTCTTGGTGATTTCTCCCATGGCTGCATATGGGCAGGTCCAGTATTAATATAGAATTTAAATACTGTGTTTCTGGTTGAGAAGTAGTGAAACCAGCTGCTGAGCACCTCCTCTCGGTTGTTCACAAGAAGGGGCTCAGGGACCTTGAACCTGCTCCAAGGCCAGAACAAAAGACAGCTGAGGAGACAACAGGAAGGCGATGGAAGTAGGTTCACACCCTACTTTTGCGAGAAGAAGAGCTTTAAGAGAATGAATTAAACAATGTCCAGTAAATGCCCCCTTCCTCCGTTAGGTTTCCCAAATGGAAACATGCATGCAACCTAATTAGACCCTTAAAAAATGCAGAGAATGTCCAACATGAAATCATTAACTACCAGATGCCCAAAAGGTCAGTATCTAGATAGTAAATATCAGACCCCTATAGCCAATTATGGTGAAACGATCTTCACCATGCAGTTAGGTTAAATATTAACGGTCCTATACACCATTTGTTCACACAGAATGAGAGAAAATACATCAATGTTGAGAGCTCCACTTTAGTTACCAGAATTTTGTCCATTTAGTTAGCTGTTGGGGGTAGGTGTTGAGGATGTGAATAGAATGTGATGAAGACGGATGAATTTTTTTTTTAACGTTTTTATTTATTTTTGAGACAGAGAGACAGAGCATGAGCAGGGGAGGGGCAGAGAGAGAGGGAGACACAGAATCTGAAACAGGCTCCAGGCTCTGAGCTGTCAGCACAGAGCCTGACGCGGGGCTCGAACTCACAGACCGTGAGATCATGACCTGAGCCGAAGTCAGACGCTTAACCGACAAGCCACCCAGGCGCCCCTGGATGAATTTTTTATAGTATCTATCCACCTCTCTCATTTTCCATCAAAGTGACCAGGTTAAGTCTCATTATGTCCCAATTATCTGCTCATCAGGGCCCTATACGGTCACTCCCAGGTTCACACACTTTCTAAAGAAGAGGAGCGTTTCTTTTAGCAAAGAGACAGGACTGCCAAGTCTCCAAAATCTGTTCCAAGAATTTCATTTACATACTGGGTCGTGCAACTTCTTCTTCCTGGGAACACCGCAGCCCCTCTGCCTGGGGAGAGGAGCGGAGAGGTCTGGGCAAGGGGCATCTGTCAGTCAGGTGGGGTCCTGGCTCACTGCCCGGGGAGGAGTCCCTTGTCACAGCTTTGAACAGGAGGCAGGAGCCAGGACCGCTGAGTCATCAATCCTGGTGGTACTGGGGTCATTTAAACAGCATTCTTTTTGCTGCTGCAGTAACCAGTGCTGAGCTGCAGACCCCTTCTTATTCCCACGGTCCAAATGCAACTCCTTAACCCAAACATAAAAAGAAATACTGGCCTGAAGGCCCAGAACTACTGATGGCCTGGTGGACTTTTGGCAAGGGGCTTCTAAGGAATAATATAACTGATTTTTCTTTTTTGATTCACCCCTTTTTGTTGGTATGGATTCCTGTAGTGACAGGGAAGTTCTAAGGGCACATACAGTGGGCAGAAATAAAAGGGACTGAAGTGTCTTTAATGGGATTAGAACCAATGACCTGAAATGAAAGCTATCTGTAAGGCTGCATGACTTCCCCAGGGTCTTAGGTGGTCAGCGCACTGACATTTTAGGATGAGGACAAGTTTAAGAGGCAGGGGCAGCAAGAAGGAACCCTCGCACGGAATTCACAAAAGTTCTGAAAGGAAGAGACGGGGCCCCTAGAGCAAAAGGGAAGCAGTGGGTCAAGCTGAGAACTCAACATGTCCGACTGCCTAATGACACCTCTGTGCCTGGACTCAGAGGCCCAGAAAACACAGCGAGGTCGCACAAAACTCCATCCAAGAAGGCCAGCTTTCAAATGTCAAGGCGCGTGTTCACAAGTTTATATTCCATTTGTGACTGTAAAATCAATCCTAAGCCAAGTCTGCTGAGCACACTGTGTCCCCTGAGCTCTGGTGTCCCTCTGACCCTTCGATACTCCATCGTTGGCCATAACCCTCCACAGGCGATCCCTCCACAGGACCCCTGAGGATGTTCTCTCCCTGGGCACTCCTCACTCCTTCCCTGACCGCCCTCCATCACAACTGCATTTATATCCTCTTGAAGCACATGTGTTCTTTTGCCATAGTTATTTGTTATCAGGCCTATGGAGCCCACCAAGCTGTTTATCTTTAGCAGAACCAAGGCTTCTGCATCGTTTGCTCCCCGGCCGTTCCCTGAAGACGTTCATACTCAACAAAGGCTTGCAAAATTTATAAACACATGAAAAACTGGGCAACACGAAATTCAGAAGAATCGCCTCTAAGAGAATTTCAATCTCTGTGATGCCTGAGTGTAATGAAAAAGAACTTTTTGAACCTAGAATTCTTCTCCTAGGGGGCCTCATCAACTTCTGCAGACATGCATAAATTTATAAGCATCCTTTGAAAGGTACTCGAGGGACACACACCCCAAAGGAACTTACGTTAGTTAGTCTTTGCTTCCTGGGACACAAAACATAAACGCAACTAATTTTCTCTCTTTTACACTAAAATTTGACATTTTATGATTCATAACCATAAGTCACAAAACAGTATTCTTTGTCTCCTCCCAATACAAACTTGAACTTTCAGCAATTCAAGAAATTTCTCAATTCTGTCTCCCGATTACCAGAATTATTACTAATTCCTTATGACAATAAGCTCTTCTTAGCTCAACTTTGCTTACTCTGCCATTGCGCCCTTTTGTACTCTCATGATTCTTGTGTCAATGTCGAGTCCTAACCTGTTACCATTAAGTTATTATAGATGGTGGTTTCAATTCCTTTTCTTCAAAAAACATATCAGAGAAAATTATTGCTATTCGTCTGAAGTTTAATAAATGCAAATTGGCATAATCAATGCAAAGAAAAGTTTTGTCTTCCATTTTCTTCTGCTGATTACATATAAATGGGTTCTTATTCATAATGAAGTTTTAACATATGGACATATTCTCTACTTAAGCACGGACATAACAGAGATGGACAGATTATAGACAAACAAATACACATGATTGGAAGAGAGGGTGCACATGTATTTAAATTTTTATAGAGTATATATATATTACTGTATATTGTATATATTATATTGCATATTGTATATATTAAATTGTATACTGTATGTTACATAAGGAAAAAATTCCAATCAAGCTTGGAAATGTTCTTACAAGTGGTGAGATAGGACTTAGGGATGAAAAAGAATAGAAGAACCACACATTTACTAGAGAGAGATTACCTAGTCAGAGAGAGAGAGATTGGGGAGGGTGGGGCATCTGGGTGGCTCAGTAGGCAAAGCATCTGACTTCGGCTCAGGTCATGATCTCATGCTTGTGAGTTCAAGCCCCACGTCGGGCTCTGTGCTGACAACTCAGAGCCTGGAGCCTGCTTCCAATTCTGTGCCCCTCTCTTGCTCTGCTCCTCCCCCGCTCGTGCTCTGTCTCTCTCTCACTCTCTCAATCAATAATAATAGTAATAATAATAAAAACATTAAAAAAAAAGGGTTGGGGAGGGAACTGTAATAAGCCCTGTAGTAAGATGACGAGTAATGACAAACAGGCACTAAGAGGGAAGTCAGAGAAAAACAGTGAGTAGTAGTCTTAATTATGCTGACTAAAATCATTAAAGTTCAGTGCCAGTGAATTAGTAGGAATCCATTTATTGTAGATATTATGTCACTCATTTTTCTAGCAGTTTCAAGAGAAATACAGTTTATATACAACGACGTACTCAATTATGAATATCGTTCATTTGCATACAGAGAAACCCCTGATAGCTTAGTAAATTATATTCATGACAATTAAATATGGAGAGGGAGGGAGGGAGGGAGGGAGAGAGAAAGAAAGGGTAAGGGTAGGGAGGAGATCCCATAGACATGCACTGGAGGTTTAGATACGTTCTGTCAGAAGATATAGAAAGAAATATTACAGGAAAGAGAAATGAACTATTTTTTATATTCTTTTGGTTTTGTACTGACAATTTCCCACAATAAAATAATGAATTTTCTCACCACTCCATCATTTAGGAACACAGTCCCAAGGTGTTTGAACCCTAGAAATCAAGATTTATCGTTTGGGAAGAGTTAACAAACTTGTTTATTTTTTTTTTTAATTTTGAAAAAAAAATTTTTTTTAATGTTCATTTATTTGTGAGAGACAGAGAGAGAGACAGAGCACAAGTGGGGGAGGGGCAGAGAGCAAGGAAGACACAAATCTGAAGCAAGCTTCAGGCTCCCAGCTGTCAGCACAGAGCCTGAAGCGGGGCTTAAATTCCCTAACTGTGAGATCATGACTTGAGCCAAAGTCACATGCCTAGCCAACTGAGACACCCAGGTGCCCCTATTTTTTTTAATTAAAAAAAAATGTTTATTTATTATTGAGAGAGTGGGCACAAGCAGGGGAGGGGCAGAGAGAGGGGCACAAAAGATCAGTAGCAGAAGCAGACTCTGCGTTGACAGCAATGAGCCCAATGCAGGGCTCGAACTCAGGAACCACAAGATCATGACCGACTGAGCCACTCAGACACCCTGCAGACTTGTTTTGTTTTTAAATGTAGGTTAAGGTACATTTAGAATGTAGGGTAAGGTTGCCTAGGTAATAGAGGGGACTTGTCCAGAAAGAAAAGAGCTCTAAAGACTGGAAGAGAGGGAACTGCCCCCAACTCAGTCTTGATTTCCCAAGAAAGGAAGGCGGGGAAGAGAAAGCACAAAAGACGTCACCTTGCGTAAGTGATGGGAATGTGCCCTGTGTCCCCAGGCAGCGCCCTGGAGACAGGGTGGCGGGGAGGCTGGACGTCAAAGCCACAGCATTACCAGCTGCAGCTACGGACAAGCCAGCGGTGGCTGGGGAGACCTCCGGGAGGAGCTCCCTGCAGCTCTCCCAGGGCCGCTGGCTGGAGACAAGGGCAGCAAAGGCACCGGGTAGCACACATAACCATGGCAACAATGGTGTCGCTATCAGGGTGCTTTGGTCACAAGCCACAAAAGCAACGCTGGTGATTAAAAAAAGATAAAGGGTGCCTCACACAATCAAAGAGAAAACTGAAAAACCAGGTCTCTCGAAGGATAGAAATCAAGGCAGTTCGGGGTACGCAGATAACCAGCAACATCCATTCTCCATGGGACTCCGCTATTGGGACTCTTTCGTTCTACCTATTTTCTGTTCAGATGTTGAGTGTTTACCTCCCATTCAAACTCCCAGAACATGGAGCGTGATTGGCTCAGTGGGTTCAATGCCTATGCTCTTTGGCCAAGGAAAAGCAGGACAGTTCGTTGACAATCCCACCCATCTCTCTGATGGAGAGTCATTTCCCAAATAAACACAATAGACTATTTGCTAAAACAAGGCGGCATGCTGGCAAAACCACAGGTGTCCACTACGGATGGGGCCCTGTGATCCAAGGAAAAGGCCCCTTCCAGTTTTTGCCATAGTCACAGAGAGCCAGGATTTAAAAAAAAATATTAATAACATTTCTTTCTTTTTGAGTGATGGAGAGAGACAGAGCATGAGTGGGGGAGGGGCAGACAGAGAGGGAGACACAGAATCCGAAGCAGGCTCCAGGCTGTGAGCTGTCAGCACAGAGCCCTACGTGGGGCTCAAACCTACAAACTCCAAGATCATGACCCGAGCCGAAGCTGGATGTTTAACAGAATGAGCCACCGAGGCATCCCAGAGCCAGGATTTTTCTATGACCCACTGTCATATGGAGATCCTCCTAATGGCTGATGTTTGCTTTGTGACCTACTGTAATAACGGCATACTGAGCCAGTTTTCTCTTGATTTAGAAAAATAAAGCAATGAGACATTTCTCAGATCCAAGAGAGTGGGCTATATTCACTTCTACCATAGCTGCTGGTGACTTTCCATTTCTCCACCTCCACTTGGCACCCTTCACTGACACCCCAGAAAGCTAACCTATGTGGGCTGCATATGGATTCCCTTGCCTTCTGGTTTCTGGCTGCATTAGGTCAATGAGCGGTTAAAGGTTGCAAGGCAGGAAGAATGAGGTCAAGGTATGGCTCCCCAGTCCCTCCCTGCTCAGTGGCCATGGAGCGGCTGTGTCTCCAAATTGAAGGTCGCATCTCGGCACCAACCCCTCCCCTTACGACTGTTCTTCCCAGGATCTCAGATGGTTCCCTCCCCTTGTCCCTTCAGAGGCCAAAATAGCTCCAACTCACCCAAGGGGGCTTCACCATCTCTTGTGACCCCTGTACCACATACACTTTATAAAAAGGGGCGCCCGGGTGGCTCAGTCGGTTGAGCGTCAGACTCTTGATTTCAGCTCAGCTCACAACATCACGGTTCATGAGTTCATGCCCTGCACTGGGCTCCATGAGCTGACCGTGCAGAATCGGCTTGGGATTCTCTCTCTCTGCCTCTCTCTCTCACTGTCTCTGCCTCCCTCTCGCTTGCTCTCGCTCTCTCTCTCTTAAAAGAAATAAATAAACTTAAAAAAATTTGAATAAGATAAAAAGTCCCTTTAATTAACTCTCTACAATTTTTCCACTGGAATATTCCATCTATTTCCTGCAGGACCCTGATACAAACAGTAACCTCGATTCAGGTTGAGGAATCATGAAAGTAATAGCCAGTGTGACTCAGTCCATCATACCCTGTTGTCTGATGCAAGGGCCAGGGCCTCCTTCTCCCAAGATTAAATATGGTCTGAGCAGCTGCAGCAGCAAATTTATATCCCGCGGAGAGCTTAGAAAAGATCGGAGCAAGCTTTCGGTGAAGCACGTTGTTCTTCAGGACAGCATGGGGCCAAGAGTCACAAGAGCCCGAGAAAACCCACCTCTGTACCTCACACCAAAGCAACCCAAGTACAGGGTCAGCTTCTCTGCCATTTTCCCACCTGAAGAGCCGGGGAAAGATGGCAGCGGGGTCTGGGCCCTACCACCACCTTCTCCTGGTCCTCACCAGATCACACGGATGCCCATTGCCAGAGGCCATGCACACAGCATTGGCGGCAGCGGCTGTGCTGATAATCTTGGAAGGCGTGGGCCCCGATCGCCATACTGGGAGGGAGTGGCCAGACCACACACATGACGGATGTGTGAGTGCGTACCAGTGCCAATTAGCAGCATGTGTTGTTGATCCTATTTCACAAGCGCCCGACAGTCGGCTGCACCAGGGGAGCGGAACACGTATCGCCCATCAGAGGTACATGTAGAGGCAGAATGCCATGCGTGTGGTGCTATCCTTAGAGCTGCAGCCAGTCCCAGGAATAGAACCGGGAGAACAAAAGCGAGGGCAAAGAGAAGTGGTGCCCGGAGGTTCCGAGAGCCGCCGTCTGCCTCTAACCTGTTGGGAAGACAGACAAAGCGGCTGTCTGGTGGCTTCCCCTGTGGACGGGAAAATAGCTACTCTACATGCTCAGAGCTTTTGAAACCAGAGTACGAATGCCACCTTCACAAAGGGCATGAAAGAGTTAAATCTCAAAACCCAGGAATACCAGAGGGCGAGGAGTAAGAGGTAGGCAGGATTCAACCATACGCCAACCAAGAAACTCCAGAGAAGTGCTGAGATGCGGTCTCTCCCAATTGACCTGGGAGGTTTTCTCTTCCTGACACCAGCCGAGGCAGGCAAGAAGCGCCCTCCCCCCAGCAGATGCCACAAGCTGGCTCGCTCGACACTCAGTCCTGCTTCCTTTCGCGCCTTCCTGCATCACAGAGACTCAAATGTCAAAAACTGCATTTCTCAGACCCTCCCGCATCCAGGTAAAGGAGGTCTGCACCCTCAACGTATCTTTTTAGAGGACACAATTTAATCCACGTCGGTCCTTTTTCCTTTTTAAGGGAGGATTACGGTCCACTCCAAAGCCTTACTGGAATGGCTGTGTAGTCTGTGGCCGCTGAGTTAATTGAGTTGAAAAACATTTCAACTTTCACTCAGTAGAATGTGTCCAGCGTCTCAATTTATCCTTTTGTTGCCTTTGAAACAACTCAGACGTTCCCAAGCCCCTATGGTATGCAAGAACTCTACACTCAAAACTAAAAACTACAATACTGAGAGAATATAAAGAAAAATGAATCAGGGAGCATGCTATGTTCTTGAACTATAGGATGTGATATTATAAACATAATTTTTTCCCCTAATGAGTCTATAGATTTAATGCAATTCCAAACAAAAGCCCAGAATTTTCTTTTCTGTTTCAGAATCTGACAAGCTGATCCTAAAATTATTAATGTAAATACAAAAGGCCAAAAAGAGCAAAAGCCATCTTGAAGAAGGTAGATAAAGCTTCACAACTTCCACCCCTGGACATTAAGACCTATTTAAAGCTATGGTAATGAAGATAACATAAGAATAGAAGAAATCCAAGAATAGAAAAACCAACCAATGGGGCAGAAGGTCGAGACAGAGCCTTATATAGACAGCCCCATGAAAACATTCTCATGACCTGGAACAGGCAAAGATTTCTTAAATAAGACACAAAAGAAACTGAAACTAAAGGAAGAATTGATAAATTGGACTGTAGTAAAATTAAGAAATTCTGCTCATCAAATTTACTGTCTAGAGAGTAAAAAGACAGAACACCTGGGTGGCTCAGGTGGTTAAGCATCTGACTTTGGTTCAGGTCATGATCTCACAGTTCACGGGTTCGAGTCCCGTGTCTGGCTCTGTGCTGACAGCTCAGAGCCTGGAGCCTGCTTCGGATTCTGTGTCTCCCTCTCTCTCTGACCCTCTCTCGCTCGCACTCTCTCTCTCTCAACAATAAACATTTTAAAAATTTTTGTAAAGGGGCGCCTGGGTGGCTCAGTCGGTTAAGTGTCCGACTTCGGCTCAGGTCATGATCTCACGGTCCGTGAGTTCAAGCCCCGCGTCGGGCTCTGTGCTGACAGCTCAGAGCCTGGAGCCTGTTTCAGATTCTGTGTCTCCCTCTCTCTGACCCTCCCCCATTCATGCTCTGTCTCTCTCTGTCTCAAAAATAAATAAACATTAAAAAAAATTTTTTTTTAAATGTTTTTGTAAAGAGGTAAAAGACAATTCACAGAGAGAAGTTATTTCCCATACATGTCTGTGTCAAATGATTCATTCCAGAACATATAAAGGATTCTTACTAATCAGTAAGAAAACGACAGATAAGGAGCACCTGGGTGGCTCAGTTGGTTGAGCATCCAATTCTTTTGGCTTAGGTCGTGACCTTGTGGTTTGTGACATCAAGCCCTGCATTGGGCTCTGGCTGGTGGTGCAGAGCCTGAATGGGATTCTCTGTCTCTCTCTGTCTCTGTCTCTCAATCTCTCTCTTTCTGAAAAATAAATAAAAAAGAAAAAGATGACCTTGTAGAAAAGCTGGCAAAGACTAGATACCAATGCTTCACAAAAGAGAAATTCCAAATGGCTAGAAATGTACTGAAAGTGTTCACTATCACTAGATGTCCAGGAAATGCAAATGAAAGCTACATTGTGATGTCATTACACACCCACCAAAATGGCTAAACCAAGAAAAACGGGCAATATTAAAAAGTGACAACAACTCTGAGCAAGTGAATCCCTTGCACCCTGCTGAAGACGATGTAAATTCAAACAGCCATGTGGAAAACCATTTCAGAGTATCTACTAAGTTGAACACACAACAAACACTCCTGGGAGGCTAGTAATAACTCTAGACCTTGATCTAGGTGTCGACTTCAGGACAATTCATGAGCTGAATAACTTTGCTACGTGTACTTTCCTTTACAAATATTCCCTCCGAAAAGTTTTTTTTTTTCCCCTCAATAGCCCTCTCGGATGCTGCCAAGCAAAAGCCCCTAAACTTGAAGGACCTAACTGGATGGTCACGAGGACTTCAGAGCCTAGAGACATTATCCCAGGTGTCCCAATTTGGGTGTCCCAAGAAGCAGATCCTGTGTCAGGGATATTTAGCAAGTGGGCCCAGGGAACACTGATAAAGGAATAGGGAAGTGAGACAGAGAAGGGAAGGAAGGCTATAAAGGACCCAGTATCAAACAAGTTCTCACTAAGATCAACCAAAGCTCGTTCCAGAGAATACTCAAGAGAGACAGTGAGGGGCAAGAGAGCCAGCGTTTTCTCACCAACTCCCATTTGTCATGGGTTCAGAGATACCCACCCCCCCCCCAGCCCAGTAATTCTTGGACATTTCTGCCTTGGCCTGAAAGGAGGCTGAGTGTGTGCCCAAGACCAGGAAGAAGTTCAGACAGAACGTGTAGGCAGCCTTTGCTGTATGAAGGAATGCCAAGGGATATGGGGGCTTCACTAGGAGTGTCTGCTCAGTCTAGCATTTACATCATTCAGATCCACTCAAACCACAAGTTAAGTTGCCGGTGTCCTTAAGATGGTGGCCACCTACAATTAAAAACAACAAAAGAGGGTTTCGACGTGAGGGTCAGCAGGACAAGAGGCAACATCATCGCAGTTGGTGTCAAAGCAAATTAATTTTCATCTTCTCCCTGTTCCACCACCTGTTCTAGATTCCTCTCATCCTTGGGCAGCATTTCAGCTGCTCGAGTCTGCTTGCGTGGGGAGGTGGGGGAAGCCCCGGCCTTCATTCCTACAGGGATCTGAGCCCCTGGGCACAGTGCCTTTGTCAGGCTGTGCTTGTCACAATTGTCTGTTTATAGTAATCACCAATTATGAGGCACCGAGAGATACCTGGTGAACCCCCTGGGTTCCAGACACACCCTTCCCTGCCCCCTTATGTCAGAACAACCCTATCTCCTCTTGATAATCAGGGTCAAGGTCACTCGTACAGTAACTCCTTTGCCTGCGGGACAATTGGCAGGAGGAGACCCAAATGACCAGGAGGGAGCCATACCTTTAGTTTTAGTGGTAGCCTTTCCAGGCGTGCTCTAGAAGAATCTCCTTACCCTCAAAAGAGCCTGAAGTTGTGGGACTAGGAAGGAAATTCCCCAGTAGGTCACGGAGATTGACAGAGAGGGGCTAATTCTACATCCAGTCCTGATTCTATCTTCCAAGGACAGAGCATCATATAATAACCATTGGTTCAAAGTACTTATTACATCTTGAAAGAAATCTCCCCAAACCCGCAGGGTGCGATCTCCAGGCTGGTACCTTAGCTGCCACTTCAAAGGACCACACCAAAATTCGGGTTGGCAGTCTCTGGCAGATTCAGGACAGTAGGACCAGTGGATCCTGGGTCACTTCCTTTGCAATAAAATCGGTCCTTCATTCTAAGGTTACTCGAGATCCCAAGACAGTTCACCAGACACGGAGGAAGCCCTTGGAGAAATGTAATGTGTGAGGCACCACAGGCAGAAAAGGCAAACACATATCTAGAATATATGTCCACAGCAACCCAGAAGAAGTGATGACTGTATTGTAGAAAAATATATCTGTGTTATAAAGGATAAAAAAAAAGGCTGTGGAAATGTTCTAGATGCAACAGACTAAAGAGGCATGACAATAAACACAACACTTGATCGTAGACAGGATCCTATATTGGAAGGGGCATGAACTATAAAGGCCAATATTGGGATAATTGAGAAAACTGGAATACAGATGGTAGGATAGATGTGAAGATTGTATCAATGTCAAATCTACTGAGATCAACTGTACAGTTTTGTGGAGACGATTTTTATTCTTAGCAAACACATACTCAAGTATTTAAGGGTCCATTGCAGTGACATAAACAGCCTATTCTCAGATGATTCAGGAAAAAATAATATTATGAACACAGAGAGGAGGGGAGGGGCAGAGAGAGGCACAGACAAAGCAAGTGCCAACCAATAGGTGAATCAGAGTCCAGAACATACGGGTGTTTTCTGGACTTTTTTTTTTTTTTTTGCATCTACTGTGTAAGTTCAAAATTATTACCAACTCAGAGATGGGTTAAGCCCTACTTGAGTTTAGGAAACAGACCGTCACAGAGAACTTTCTCCACTCCATGTCTGGGGAATACAAGTGTGACAAAGTTCTGGCCACCGTCCTTCAGGAGCCTCTCAGTCTAGCGCAGAGGGAGAAACAGCCCCCGATTCGGGAGAGTTTGTCTCAGCGAAGCTTGCATTCATCTAGGACCGAAATTTCTCCCTCATTCATAGCAACGGACATTACCCCTCTCCCGTCTTATCAGCTCCTTCTTACTGGCCTGACCTCCTCTTGAATCGTCCCTCTCACAACTTACTACGCGTGGCCACCTTTCCACACCCGACTAATTGGATTTGTCTTTATTGCGGTCATTACCAAGAGGTCCCTGGAAACCGAATAAATCAACACGTTCTGATTTGCAACTTCCACCCGCAACTTACAGCAGTGTTTTACAAACCAACTCTGAAATTCATGCCCCTGTCAGGCCTCCAAGAACGAAGCCTTTCTCTCCATGGGTTCGCAGCAAGTGACGTGACTGGGCGTGAAACCTGAAACAGGCACTTGTCCGAAAGGATTGTTTGCTTTAAAATGGGGTTCGCCACAGTCAGGTCGTGGGCGCTGAGCTTCCCTCTAGAAGTTAAGTTGTAACTCAGTTTGCAAACAGCATGTTTACTCTACCAGGAGAGTAGCCTTTTCCTCCAGCAGAGGTGAGCCTCAGGACTGGCCTCCCCACCTGTAGGCTGGGTTCAAAGCCATCTGGAGCTCACAGGGGCTCATCACTGCCAGCGAAGCCTGAACTCTGCAGACTCCATCGTCCTCTGTTGCATTTTCTTTTTCATTTTTTTTAAATGTTTTATTATTTATTTTTGAGAGAGAGAGAGAGAGAGACAGAGCATGAGCAGGGGCGGGGCAGAGAAAGAGGGAGACACAGAACTTGAAATAGGCTCCAGGCTCTGAGCTGTCGGCACAGAGCCCGATGGGGGCTCCAACTCAGGAACGGCGAGACCGTGACCTGAACCGAAGTCTGTTGCTTCACTGACTGAGCCGCCCAGGTGCCCCTGTTGCATTTTCTTAAAGAAATAACGTTCACTAGCATCCCCATCTGGTACAACACATCGTGACTCTCTCCTACTGTCCAAATGTTTTGTCCTCCAGCTTGCAGATGCGGACTGGGGGACTGCCCAGCCTCCATAATCATGAGAGCGAGCTCCCATAAGATGTGTCTCTGCACAAATCTCTATATATTGTCCCGGTTCTTTCTCTGGAGAGCCCGAATGACCCAGGCAGCCCCAAGTATTGCGCGTCGGAGGCTCTGCTTTCGGCAACGGCTGGGTCTCTGCTGCTCTTTTGTCGGGACCCACCCAGGCTGTGACGGACCACAAGCATGGCGGCACAACAGCAGTCCCCACCACAGTGACTGTCACAGAGCTGCAGCTCCTGGTTCCACGACGACGATTACTACTATTGCTACTACCACTACTGTTACTACCGTTGCTACTGTTGCTACTGTTACTGCTGTTGCTTGTGTTGCTTGTGTTACTACTGTTACTAGTGTTACTACTGCTACTATTACTACTGTTACTACCATTGCTAGTGTTATTACTGTTACTGCTGTTACTGCTGTTGCTTGTGTTACTACTGTTGCTAGTGTTACTACTGCTACTATTACTACTGTTACTACCATTGCTAGTGTTACTACTGTTACTGCTGTTGCTTGTGTTGCTTGTGTTACTACTGTTACTAGTGTTACTACTGTTGCTAGTATTACTACTGCTACTATTACTACTATCACTACCATTGCTACTGTTACTACTGTTACTGCTATTGCTAGTGTTACTGCTGTTACTGCTGTTACTGCTGTTGCTTGTGTTACTACTGTTGCTAGTGTTACTACTGCTACTATTACTACTGTTACTACCATTGCTAGTGTTATTACTATTACTGCTGTTGCTTGTGTTGCTTGTGTTACTACTGTTACTAGTGTTACTACTGCTACTATTACTACTGTTACTACCATTGCTAGTGTTACTACTGTTACTGCTGTTGCTAGTGTTACTATTGTTACTGCTGTTACTTGTGTTACTACTGTTGCTAGTGTTACTACTGCTACTATTACTACTATCACTACCATTGCTACTGTTACTACTGTTACTGCTATTGCTAGTGTTACTGCTGTTACTGCTGTTACTACTGTTGCTCGTGCTACTACTGTTACTACCATTACTCGTGTTGCTAGTGTTACTACTGTTACTACTGCTATTACTACTGTTACTGCTATTACTACTATTGCTACTGTTACTATTACTGTTGTTACTGCTATTGCTACTGTTACTACCATTGCTACTGTTATTGCTGTTACTGCTGTTGTTAGTGTTACTACTGTTACTACTGTTACTGATGTTACTACTATTGCTTGTGTTACTACTGTCACTACTGTTACCGCTGTTGCTGTTACTGCTGTTACTACTGTTGCTTGTGTTACTGTTACTACTGTTGCTAGTGTTACTACTGCTACTATTACTACTGTTACTACCATTGCTGCTGTTGCTGTTACTGCTGTTACTACTGTTGCTTGTGTTGCTACTGTTACTACTATTACTAGTGTTGGTAGTGTTACTAGTGTTACTACTGTTGCCAGTGTTACTACCGCTACTATTACTACTGTTACTACCATTGCTGCTGTTACTACTACTGTTACTACTACTGTTACTACTATTGCTACTATTGCTACTGTTACTATTACTGCTGTTACTACTATGGCTGGAGAGCTGCCATATCCCAGACAATGTCCGAGCACTCTGCAAACACATCCATTCAAATTCTATGCTATCAACCCACGTTCCCCAACATTTTCATTTCATTTCAGGGCAGGACCCCTCTGCACACCTTCAAAATAACTGAGGGCCCCAGAGAGCTTTTGTTTATGTGGAGTTTCCATAATAGAACTGAAAACAGAGAAATTTTTTTAAATGGCTACTGAGTTTCCATAATATTTTCCATAGTAGAACTTCAAACTAAGACCGGTTTTTTAAAAATAGCTACTTATTAATTTATTTAAAATAATGAAAATTTTCTATTATCCCAATGACTCTATTTTTCAATGCAAATATATTTCAGTGAGAACAGTGGTACAGCTTTACATTTTTTACAAAGCCTCTTAAATGTCTGCCTTAAAAGGAGACAGCTAAATTCTCCTATCCACTTCTGCATTCTGGCAGTTGCCATACCACACATCATGTAGCTTTTCTGGAAAACTTCACCATATACTCATGGGAGAAAGATACTGAAAAAGGCAAATATGTCCTAGTATCACTGTAAAGAATAGTTTTCTATAGGGGCACCTGGGTGGCTCAGTCCAGTTAAGCGTCTGACTTCAGCTCAGGTCGTGATCTCACAGTTTGTGAGTCCGAGCCCCGCGTCGGGCTCCGTGCTGACAGCTCGGAGGCTGGAGCCTGCTTCGGATTCTGTGTCTCCCTGTTTCTCTGCCCCTACCCTGCTTGCGCTCTGTCTCTCTCTCTCTCTCTCAAAAATTAACAAGTCTTAAAAAAAAAAAAAAAAAAAGAATAGTTTTTCCAGAGGACGTATACTAAAAATTCTTGGATTGTTGCCAAGACTCACCAGCTAATTAGTGTAACATGACTTCTACATAGTAATGCTAGTTATTATCATTATGTCTGTTTTCTAGATAAAGAAACTGAGACAGAGAGGTTGAACAGTTTGCTAAGGGTCATAATGATAGAAAGTAGGTCATAATGCAAGTATCAAACTAATTTCGTCAGAATTTGAATCCAAGCCTTAACTCCAGGGCGTTCTAGGTGTTTTCCATCCCTGCTCTTTTCCCCCACCATCAGATGCCAATGTGAAGGCAAGAGAATGGAGCTGAGGGAGGATGTTCTTCAAAAGAAGGACCCCGGAGAAGGGTGAATTGCTAGCACCTTATCTAATGTAACTAAGTGACAAATGGATTAATATGAGTCTGAAGACGTGCTTCCCCACAAAGGCTGGTATCACACATCAATCTTAGGAAGCTCAAACTAGAAGATCTTTGATGTAACACCACCCCCTGATGAAACAGATGAGTCAGCGGAAACCCATGGAAACTGCTGCTTACGTCAGATTTCCCCAAGCATGGCTTCCAAATGAGATACTTAAAATAAGTTACGCATGCTCTCTACTTATTTTCTTCTCCTTCAACCCCTGGTAGTTGCCCAAGGAGCGACCAAGAGCCCCACTGAGCCTGCAGGGCCGGGAGAGCATCACACAAGGGAAACCTTCGCCTCTCTGGCAGCCATGGGTGGCTTCTCCTGTCCTCACGGTACGTTCTCCCCTTCAGTCTTCATCACTCTCTCTCCTGGTCTCCCTTGCTGATCTTTCCTTTCTAGTCCTCTTCGTGGAAACCCATGGAATTTCAACCATATGTCTGATGACCCCAAGTCTCCATCTGTAGTCTCAAATGCCCCATGAGCTTTGGACACGTGACTGCAGAATACCTGCACATTTTTCCTCCGTTCTTCCACACACCTACTTGTGACCAAAACACGTCTCTCATTAAACACTCAGTTATCAAGGGGTAAAGAATTTTACCTTTTCAACAGCTTTCAAATCTGGCCAGAGGGCCGGATGATCTTCTAATTCAAGACTTCCTCACTCACATGAACCATCACAGTAGACTTCTAACCGGCCCCTTGCCTCCAATCACGTCCTTATTTAACGAGGTCCTTGTGAAGGAACAGGCACAGGCTCAGGGAACAAAAGCCTACACCCTTGTCCTCTTTCACGTCACATCCATTGTGGTCTAGTCTAAGCCCTTTTTGGCCTGAGGTAGTAGAGGAAACTGGTTATGTGGATGGGTTTTAAAGACAAATCCCCGTTCTGGTCACTGACTGTAGAAACCATAGAAAGCTAACACACCAGTACTTTGGTTTCCTCTGTTATAAAACCGAAGAGTAACTCCTAACTCACAAGGTGACTTCCAGAATTAAATCTAGAAACGGTACATTATAGAGCACATAGTTAAGTACTCAAAAAAAGGCCATCATTATTACTGGCTACTTAAAACCCTGCAAGAGCAGGCCATCCCAACAGAAAGTACCTGGAGCTCCCTGGGATGGCATTCAAGGCCTGCCCCACCTGTGTCCTCAGCCTCGTCACTGTCTGCGTCTGCCACAGTCACAGTCCCCATCCGACCCTATGGCTCTTGTAATGAATCTCTCTTCTTAGAATGCTCAGCTCACCTTTCCCGTGTGTGTTCTCTCTCCCCAGTGCCCTGGGTGCTCTTCCTGTGTGGCACTGACCCTGAAGGCCCAGGCTCAAACACAGTGGAAAGATCACACGTGTCTACATTGTCTGCTTGGTAAAGGGCTGCTGCCCCACCAAGTACCCCCTCCTCGCCGCCCCAAGCTCCCTCTCCCCACGACGCTCCTTAGCTGGAGAGTGGTGAAGGAGGGGACCGCCCTCGTGACAATTCTTGCACACAGGCGACCAGATGTCCTCAGGACTCCAGGTACGACCCCCTAAGGTCCCTGTAACCACACTGCAGGAAGGGGTTTAATCCATCTGCAAACCCAGCCCTGAGGCCGTCCTGGTGCCTCAGCAGCACTGGTCAAAACCTGAGCTCTGTGGACTGCCCACGCTCTCCTCCTCCGTGTAGGGAGCTGGGAGTTGGCTCCTGGAGCCCAGGGCAGACTAGGAAAGGGGGCCTGCAGGTGTCCGGAGGTCACATGGGGCGGCTCATCGCTCCGGCTCCTCCCCTCCCTTCCTGAAGGGGGAGGACCCTTCCGGCAGGACTGACAGCTGCTTCCCGTCAACTGAGCCCTCAGGAGGTGGCACCCACACAGCCAGGCCACCGAGCTGAACAGGCCGAGCCCCTCGAGCCCCTCGTCATCAGTCATAAATAGAAATAAAAGCCATCATCTGGTGCCGAGCACTCTCGGTCTCATCCGATCTACATAATGCCGCCTCCAGGCCGGTCGGCACAGTCCGTTTTAATGCAGCTCAGTCCACTATTTTAGGGACAGATGGAGGTATCTGCTGTTTTCAGATTAGTCTCCAGTGCCGTTCTGAAGTCATCAAATCTTTCCCTGCCCAAACTCCTACACCTTAGTGTTGAAATATTTCCTGTTTTACCACGTCCAGGAAACAGCCGGTGTCCTCTGAACAGAATCCGTTTCCAGTCAGTGGTCTGCCCTCCAGCCTGGCTGGTCAGCTCTGCTCCTTCCTCCTTCTATGAAACGCTGCCGGAGCCCCTGGCCAATGGTGGAGGCCCCCACGGCTGGCCGGTTTTGGTGTTCACGACTGCTGTTCCCCGTGGGCACCCTGCAGGTGCCGGGGGGAATACGCAGGGACGGTGTCATAGACAGGCGGACTGCTACTTGCCAGGCTTCGGCTACAGCACCGCGGAGAGGAAAGGGCTTTGGTGCCAGACAGACCAGAGTTCAAATCCTAGGCCTGTTGTTGACCACCTGTGTGACCTCAGGCGATCTACGCAATCCTCTCTGAATTCCAGTTTCCGTTTCAGCAAAAACTGACCTAACTCTACCCATCTCACAGCCTTTTTGGTATAAAGATGAAATGAGATGCTCTCTATATAAAGTGCCCGGCACATAATAGGCCTTAGATAAATCTCCCTTTCCAGGAGTCCTTCCCTTCAACTACAGTGGCATTAACTGGTATCATTAACATATGACTGAAAGGGTCAGACTCTTACTCAAACTGAGTCTCTTGGTGCATGCTGCTTAGTTAATCGGTGATGTAGATGAGGCCTAGACACCAACCGCCTCCTAAAACATAAGAATTCGTGCCCATGCAAACTCTCCCCCTCCCTCTTACTATAGGGTGACCTAGCTCCTCCACTATAGTTGGAAACCTTCACATCCACCAGAAAGATTCTGCTTGAGGTCTGCCACATATGGTTGCACAGGCTGTCCACTGCACAATTAAGGAAGGGCATTCATACAAAAAACTATGTGAATAGTATCTCTGGGTGAATAGTACCTCTGGAATTTTGATCCATGGATCCCCAGAATTTTCCAAGAGGAGAGGGATACACCTTCTCTTCTTAGGTAGAGCCAACAAGAGGGAGAGATACTTCACACTGGCAGCCAGGTGTGATGCTGCAGAGAGCTGACTCACACGCTGGCCTCCAAAAACAAAGTAGAGATTGAGTGGCTTCAGATAGCTACTCAGCTAGGCAAGGGCCACATTGTAACTACCCAGTTAGTGAACAACTATGAAAACTCTACTCTGAGGGACTGTGATAGACTGTTGCAACCTCCCTGTCCCCCTGCCTTTAGGCACCTGCTCTGTGTGAACCCCAATGAGCTCAGCACAGCCCAGCCTGGACCAGAATCACCCGACTCGCTGAGCGTGAGTTGCCCGCCTGCAAAGTGATGAACTCAATAAGCAGTTATTGTTTTAAGTCAACAAGCTTTAGGGTAGCTTGTTAGGCAGCAAAAGCTGAGACAGGTACATGGTGGGTTCTGCAGAGGACCTCCTGGGACAAATGAGAGAAAGAAGAAATTCCAGAGCCCGTAATCCAGCTGGGGAGTTAAGATCTGTGCAGGTCAAGAGGCACACTGGATTACAGCCGAGAGTCAAACGAGGGTGCAGCTCTCAGCGAAGGGGAAACTTGAATTGTCCTCAAGATTCGCCACTTTGTCAACCCAGCCGACATTGCCCGTGTGTTTTACAGGGTCAGGCACTGCCCTGAGGTGGTGTGGAGCCCTGTCCTGCCACCACATCTTCTAGGTCAGGGCAGCGCTGTCACCCCCGTTTGCAGATGAGGTTAAGCAACGCCCAAATTCGCACAGGAGGAAAGTGCAGAGTCAGAGTTTAACCCCAGGCAGCCTCACTCCAGGACCCAAAGTCTGCATCCATAGTTGCCCTAAATTCAAGGGCAAGGCACGCAAAATCCCACATGAACCTTCCAAGGCCATTCTGGTAGCCTGCCTGTCAGCTGTGAGACACGTGCATCCAGGAGCCGCCCTGTCATCACATAACGAATACTTTAAACTCATCTCACTCTTCCTGCCGATGAGAGTAAATGCCAAATCCCCTTTTGAGGCACCAATTCTGGGGGCGGCAGGTAAGGAGAGGCACCGGATGGGAGCCCAGTGTCTGGAGGTGACAGTAGCCAGGTGGTGGGAGGGGGGGGGGGGTGGGAACAATGCTTCCATCATCCGAGGATGGGGAAAAGATAGGCAGTAGCATTAACATAAGAGGTAAGAGGCAAGTGCTTTGACGCTGGCCTGTTGGCCTTCAGGGCAAACAAGGAAAAGGAAATCATACCAAAGTCTTTCCCTCACAAATCTCTGCACAACTAGCAAAATCGTTTCACATGTGTTATCTTTAATCTGGGGACAAAACTAGATCTGATTTCTGCTTCTGTCTGTGCTCTGCGGCAAATACAATTTTACTTCTCCATACCTATAAATAGAGAAGGTAAACATAATTCACTCACATGACTTTTGGAGGGGAGGATGTGCATACTGATGAGCCGATGTTTCACATGTGCTGGGAGACTCTCAAGAACGAAAGACCAGACACACAAGAGCAGTCAATACTTAGTGGGCAGTTACAACTGCCAAGAAGGATGCTATTTGCTCTTCCTACATTTTGTCGGGCGATCCTCTCAACAGGCTGTGAAGAAGGGACTACGAGTTTCCTCATCTTAAAGATGGGAAAGTGGGACTTACTGAGAACCAATAGCTTATCTGATGTCACAGAGCTGGTCACTTTCAGCCATTCTGTAATATGGGCTTGATTGAAACACATGATACCAAGGCTGAACGAGTGGGTTTTTGATGATTCCAAAACCAAAACCTTGTACCAAACAGACAGGAAGGATACAGAGATATCCACTCAAAACCATTGCACAGACTGGAAATATTCACAGGCTAACCTCGGGGTTCCTAGCTTGAGATAGGGCTGGTCAAGAGAAGTTAGATATTGAGAAACACAGTCCCAAACCACTGAGGATAACACACAGTGAAAACGTAAAACCCAAATTAACTGGTATTGGATTTGCCTGTGTGGAACAGCAACAACAAAAAAAAAAAACACCCTCTTTTTTTCTAGTATTTATTTATTTTTGAGAGAGAGAGAGAGAGAGAGGGAATGCACATAAGCAGGAGGGGGGCAGAGAGAGAGAATCCCAAGCAGGCTCTGCACTGTCAGTACAGAGCCTGAAACGGGGCTCAAACTTACCAACGGTGAGATCATGACCTGAGCCGAAACCGAGAGTCAGATGCTTAACCTATTGAGCCACTCAGGGGCCCCAGAACAAAAACTCTTGTTGTGACTTATACTATGTCATAAATTTATTTCTCCCTTACATAAACATAGGCACTTAAGTCTCACTGCTCTGCTCACTTACACATGTGTTTTCCATCGGGTCCAAGATGGATGCCAGAGTCTAGCCATTGTATTTGCATCCCAGCCATCAGGAAGAAGGAAAGGAAGAAAAAGGCACACTCCCTCCCTTGAAGGAGGGAAACTTCCTGGAAGTTTCACACATCACTTCCACTTATATCCCATCGGCCAGTACTCACTCACACGGATTCATTCTCAGAGGAGGAGGGGTAATATCATTTATTCCAAGAGGCCATGTGCTAAGCAAAGATGGGAGACAGGAGAAAGGAAGAAAGACTTTGGTAGCACGCTAAGCACCGTCTGTCACAGAATGACCAATCAGGGCCTTTAAGCGCGGGTCACTCCTCTCCTGTCTTTGACATCCCACCAACCCCACGTCAACAACTAGCAGCCGCTCCTCTGAGCGCCACACATCCGGTACTTTCCCCTCCTGTGGCTACAAGTACAATGTGTTGTCACCAGCTGTTCATTCACCCGCCCCCTCCGCTAGGCACACACACTTCCGGGCAGCTCTCCGATCATCTCTCCCTCTGGAGCCCCCCGTCCCAGCCCCTGACAGCCACAGACTGGTGTTCTTTGCACCTCCCAAGGCCATTGTCGGAAGCCTGTCAAAGAAAGAAGAGAAAGAAAAGAAAGAAAAGAAAGAAAAGGAAGAAAAGGAAGAAAAGGAAGAAAAGGAAGAAAGAAAGAAAGAAAGAAAGAGAAAGAAAGAAAGAAAGAAAGAAAGAAAAAGAAAAGAAAAGAAAAGAAAAGAAAGAAAAGAAAGAAAGAAAAGAAAGAAAGAAAGAAAGAAAGAAAGAAAGAAAAAAGAAAGAAACAAAGAAAGGAAAGAAAGGAAAGAAAGAGAAAGAAAGGAAAGAAAGGAAGAAAGAAAGAAAGAAAGGAAAGAAAAGAAAAGAAAGAAAAGAAAGGAAAGGAAAGGAAAGAAAGGAAGGAAAGAAAGAAAGAAAGAAAGGAAAGAAAGAAAGAAAAGAAAGAAAGGAAAGGAAAGAAAGAAAGAAAGGAAAGAAAGGAAAGAAAGAAAAGAAAGGAAAGAAAGCCAAGCCTAAAGAAGGTTATCTTCTGTGCACTGAAAAAAATCATCTTTTCTAAGGAAACAGACCATCAAGACAGCCGGGGCAGATGAGATCACTGTCAGTGGAATGATATGTCACACTCACAGTGGACCACAGGAAGCACCAGGTGTGAAAACTCACTCTGACTTTGCTCTTTTTACAAACACAGTGCATCTGAACCCAGTGATTTTCTTGGCATTTACAAAAAAAGGCCATTTCTGCCTGGGGTTCGTACCAGTACAAAGCTTTTTAGCAGAGCTACAGACAAAATGACAAAGTCCCCACACTGGAGGCACTTTTGTGGAAACGTTCAATGCAGCCACACATGCCACTCCGGGAGCTCTGAACACATCTCAGCACGTCACATTGCTGGGCCATCCGTGGATTGGGGTCCCTGGGTGCGAAGGGACGGGAGCTGCCTCTCTGGACCTCAGCAAATGTGCTGGGGCGAGGCTGTGGCCCACGTCCACCAGCATTTGCCCAACATATACCGTCTGTGAGCCCAGAGCCCCCATCTCCCATTCGAACGAGCACAGACACCCCAGCTCAAACACCCTCCTGACAAAAGCTGGTCGTCAGGGAGCATATATATATTTAGTAGCGTGTCCAAGGTCATAAAAAGACCAAAGACAAACATGTGTTGAGGTCTAGAAGGACCTAAGAAGAGGGGCGCCTGGGTGGCTCAGTCAGTTGAGTGTCCAACCTCGGCTCAAGTCATGATCTCATTGTCTGTGAGTTCGAGCTCCGTGTCGGGCTCTGTGCTGACAGCTCAGAGCCTGGAGCCTGCTTTGGATTCCATGTCTCCCTCTCTCTCTGCCCCTCCCCTGCTCATACTATCTCAAAAATAAACATTAAAAAAAAAAAAGATGTCAAGAGAGTCAGTGCCTCCAACTCTGCCACAAATAAGCCTTAAACCCGTAAACTTGAGTGCTGTGGCCTTCGTGAGCAAACACAGGGGACATTTTCCTCTCCAGCTACTTGTACCATTCTGTCCTACTTGGCTTGTAATGTGCATCAAGGCCCAGATGACAGTCACTTATGAAACATTTCATTTCCATGGTGACCTAACTGCTGATACTGTCACAAACAATACACGTTATATAATGAAATACATTTAGATATATAAATATACTTCTATATACACACACAGGGGTAGAGATACATACGGTCTATGCGCTCATGCTCATGTAAAATATGCATACATATATTATTTTGTGTGCCTTCGATGCTGATCACTGCATGGTTTTTCTAGAAAGTGCAAGGCTGGGGGCACCTGGGTGGCTCAGTCGGTTAAGCGTCCGACTTTGGCTCAGGTCATGATCTTGCGGACCGTCTGTGGGTTCGAGCCCTGCGTTGGGCTCTGTGCTGACAGCTCAGAGCCTGGAGCCTGTTTCAGATTCTGTGTCTCCCTCTTTCTCTGACCCTCCCCTGTTCATGCTCTCTGTCTCAAAAATAAATAAATGTGGGGCACCTGGGTGGCTCAGTCGGTTCAGCATCCGACTGTTGATTTCAGCTCAGGTTGTGATCTCACGGTTCACGATCTCGAGTCCTGCATCAGGCTCTGGGCTGACAGCTCAGAGCCTCCTTGGGATTCTGTCTCCCTCTCTCCACACCTGCCCCCACTCACTGTCTCTCAAAAATAAACACTAAAATAAAAAGATGATGATTCTATGGGCTCTGATGATATTCCAGATCAAAGTTGCCTGAAGCCTAGAACACCAGGGAACTTCCCAACTGTCTTCCTCTGAAGGTTCCGGGATACGAGCCAAATTAATAGTCCAATCTGAACGGTTATTTGGAGTAGGTCTCTGGAACCCAGTCTGAGTTCAGATTTTGCTGTCTGCTCTGACCCAAGTTTAGAGAAAGGACGGAATTGATGGTAAAAGCCTAGGTCTGTTTCACAATATAGATAGCCAGCCACTCCCCAGCTCCTACCACAGTCATGGTTACTGAACTATTTACATTCATCTGATCCGTGGCCCCGGGAAGCTTGAAGTGCCACTATCCATGTGAAATGCAATAAAAGTTCTCCAAGGTCAGCCATTTCCTGCATTCTCCAAGCAAGGGATGCCAGAGCTAAAGTTCCGCACACTTAAGTCCGGGTCCCCAACCATCAGGTTGCAAATCCCCGGCTCAGTCTCAGCACCCACTCTGACTGGCTGTGTCAGCACGTTCGATCCTCTCCTTCCGGAAGTCCTTTCTTTTCAGGCCTTTTTGAGTGCTGTCTGCCCAGGATTCCCCTCCTACCTGAGTGACTGGTCCTTTGGAGGGATCCTCTTCTCTGAGCCTCTCCCCGTGACGCATTCCTGTTCAGTCCTATAGTCTGAATGAAACCATCTACAGACAGGGGCCCTCCAATTCCTACCCCACACCTCGCTTCTGGGCAACAGGCTCACAGCCCAGCTTTGCCCCTTGGATGTCTCCACCTGGACAGCCCAGGGGCCTCTCAGACTTCAGTCGTTCTACATGGCACAATGAGTATCTGAGCCTTACCCAGATGTCCCATTGTAGGAAATGCCATACCCTCCACTCAAACCTACTTAAGCTCAACCTCAGGGTGGGGGGGGGGGGTTATTCCCGGGCCCCTCTTTACCCCAAACTGCACACTGAATTCAGCAATAAGCCCGGTCAACTCTGCCTCGAGAACATGTCCCAGCCTCATCCATTCCCCCGGCATCGTGACTACCAGCCTAATGCAAGCCACCAACCCGTCTGCTCTGAACAACGGCCTCTTCCTCCCCACTGAGCCCCCTGTTCTGATTCCCACCTTCCTTAAGTGCATTCTCCCCTCAGTGAGACAGCAATGTTCTAACAGTGCAAACCAGCTCTCTCTTCTGCTTACCCCCTTCGGTGGCCCCCAGGCGCTGCAAGAATAAAGCTAACATTCACGAGCGTGTTGAGGGCTCTACGATCCGAGCCTGCCTCCTGTCCGATGTCCCCGCTTTCTGCCCTGCTCCAGCACAAACCCCTATCCTTCCAGGCTCTCCTCTTCCACTGGTTCTTTGCCAGTGGACCACGGCTCACTGTTCTGAGCACAGCATCACCTTATCAGAAAGGCCTGTCCCGGCCATCCCGGGTGACATGCTACATCACGTTGCCCTGTTAATCCGTGCTCTTCACGGATTACCTGGCTTGTTTGTGACTTATTGGTGGCCTGCCTCCTGTACCCAGTGTCTACTCCGTCAGAGGGAGTCCTGTTTCCCTCCTTTACTGCTCTATCCATGCCTAGCACGGTGCCTGGCTCACAGTAGGTGCTCGATAATTATTTGTTGAGTGAGTGATGTCAGGCACCTAAAACAAACAAACAAACAAACAAAAACCCACCCAGGTCTTTTGTTCTTCCTCCTCACACTACATGGTGGGCATTTCTTTCAATAAATTCTCCTAGTATCTCATTAAATGGTGTTTTATTCACGCAGTGAAGATAAATGGGACAGTTTACTATTGAGGGTACATTATAACAGAGCCATTAACAGTTATTAATTATATACCACTTGGCCCCCCTTCATGGCCCCAGGAGGCCCCAGGAGAGCATCCGTCACACCCCAGATGGGCATCCCCACTTACAGCCAAAGTGGCAACGTGAAATGAGCTCTCCTACCAAGTCACAGGGACAAGCCCCACAAAACAGAAAACACCCCTAAAATGGGCTCTATCTCCCTGAACCGGCCTTGACCTGGGCAGACTGGAGCGTCTCCTTGTGGCTCCCCGGGGACGCGGCATGTGCTACCCTTCTATGGTTTGGGGCTCCTACCTCACAAGGTTCCCAGCGGCCCTCTCCCCCCCTCACCTGTGCTTTCTGACGCGCTCATTTCTGCCCCGTCCCTGATGCAGGCTCTCCCTAGCCCTCACCCGGCTGTCCACCCTGCCTCTCGTACCTCATCCATGTGCATCCAGAATTACCTTCCTAAAGGACAAAGGACACCTCTTCCCTCACCTCGGTCAGTTTAATATGTGTCGAGCGAGGTGCAGTGGATGTCAAGGAGGAATCAGAGACGGCCCTGTCTTCAAGGACGACAGTGTGACGAGTGCTACTGGCTGCCCCAGTCTTTCTCAGGCAGCCCCTGCTCAGTTATCCAGCCTGGTTTTTTGGCCACACAACCCACCTGAGCCACTCCATTTGCTCTGCCCCTCACTCCCTGTGTCCCTAAAGCCTCCATCCAAACCCCATCTTGTGACTGTTACCAACCCTTTTTTTTTTTTGCAAGTGTACTTATTTGAGTGAGACATGGCACAAGCAGGGGAGCATCAGAGAGGGAGAGAATCCCAAGCAGGTTCTGCGCCATCAGCACAGAGCCCAATGTGGGGCTCGAACCCACGAACCGCAAGCTCATGACCTGAGCGGAAACCAAGAGTCGGACGTTTAACCGACCCAGCCACCCAGGCGCCCCGGTGTACCAACCTTTCAATCTGGGCTAAGTCCCCTTCCTTCTCTGATGTCCGGTGGTTCCTCAACATAATGCTGCTGAAGGTGTTTTCTGGTTGCTTTCATTGTGCATTTTATTTAAATCGTGTGTTTTCTTACCTGTCTGCCCCACTCCGTGATGGGTCTGGAGGGCAAGTCTGTATTTGAATCCCCTGTCTCCCCGGGGGGCTTCCACAGGGTCTGGCAGGAGGAAAGCCTCAGTAAGAAGCGTACTCAGTAAATGAGCCACAGGACTACGGAGCGCAGGAGGACGGGATTCCTCCCCTTGGTTATTAGGTCGGCCCCGTAGCTCTGGCTGGAGCCCCTCAGTTACTTAAAGCATGTGCCCCATCTGGAGAGCTCCCCCGCTCCCTGCTTGGGTCGAAAACACCACTGCTCAAGCTCTCCAAACCACTACTCGGAAGCCTGCCTTCAGTGATGAAAGGCACCGGATCCCCATGCTGGGCTCATCAATTCTACAGCAGGTGAACCTTTCCAACGTGATGCTATTTAACTGCAAGAAAAACATGTGTGTTCCCTAGAAACCTGCTCCACCCATGTGTGCATCCTGGGAGACCCTCACTGTGGCAGGACTGGCATTAGGGGAGGGGGACTCCCCCATGAGCGCACCGAAGACAGCCTCGAGCTCCCCTCAAGCTTCCGATGGGGGTTTTTGGATACAACAACATTCTACGGTTCTCTTAACCCTGTAGTTTCCGAGGAAACAGGCCTGAGTCTGCACCTCAGCCCAGGCTGATGTGAATTTCTTTACCCACAGTCCTACTTTGCTTTGAGCCCATCAAAACCCCGTGTTGCTTGAATTTTAGCTGAATCCTACCATTTCCCCAAGTCTTATTATAGCCTCCCCACTTCATTTGTGTGATGAGGTCCTCCTTGGACGCCCCCCGGAGCAACCCCCCGGCCTCATCATCAGCAAATCTCACTGTGAGCTACACATTTTTCCCTGGTGATCTTTAGCTTAATTATTTCCGACATTCCAGGGAAAGCAATCCCTGAAAGTACACAGGAATATCGCAGAAGGTGAAGCATTCCCTCGGTACAAGAGACAGGATGCAAGACTTATTATATACAATATTTTATTGTAATATACCAGGGGGGGTTGGAGTCTGCGTGGAAGTCCAGTTCCCCGGCTTACTAGTAAGCAGGGTGTTGCTCAAGTTGTCAGGTGTCTGTTACCTTGATTCTGGGGTGTTGTGGGGATTCAATGAGATAATGCCACAGAAATGCCTCTTACGGTGCCTGTCCTATATTAACCACCCGATAATGTTAGCTATTCCTATTTGTAAACTAGACATGGATATGGACTGTGAAATGGAAAAAAAAAATCATGAAAAAATAAAAATAGCAGCTCTGCTCAGGTCGTAGGATTTGGGTGGTTTTCTTTCGTATTCCATCTTGTTTTCCTTTTCTTCTGCCGTTTCCTCTTTCTCCTGGGCACACCGCTTAACCACAGGCCTGCTGCTTCTGCAGATGTCCCGTCACAGTGAACGCAACCGTGTGGCTCCAGCCAAAACACCTGCGGTCAGGCGTGGTCCTGTCTCTCCCGCCTCACATCTAAATGAGTAAATCCTGTTGGCTCTTCCGTCAGAACACCACTATTCGTCGCCACCTTCACCTCTGCATTCTGATGCAGTTGACCATCACCCTTGCCTTAGTTACTGAAACTGCACCCTGACTGGCCTTCCTGCTTCCCCCACCATTCCACTACTGAGCACGCTCCATTCAGCAGACATGAAGAGCCTTTTAATGTATAGATCCTACTGCGCCCCTCGTCTGCTCAAAACCCTCCGATGACACGCCCCTCACCACAATCTTTATGACGGCTTACACGGTCCTACACAATTTGACCCTGGTTACCTCTCTGAATTTCTCTCTCTTCACACTGGCCACACTGGCTTCTTAGCTCTTCTTTGAAATACCATGGGTGCTCTACCTCAGGGCCTTTGCACATGCCGTTCCTTCTTCCTCCAGATTTCCACATGGCTCACTCCCTTACTTCCTTCAAATCTATGCCCAAATGCCACCTTCTCAGAGATGTCTCCCTGACCATAGTGTGCACACACACACACACACACACACACAAATGGCAAGTTCTCCCACCCCCACTACACCCTATCTCCAGTCTACTTCTTTCCTTCATAGCCTCTATTGCCATTGGACATACACCATATTTAACTTTCTTTTTGTTTATTTCTTATCCCTGCCACTAGAAAAAAAGGTCCCACGTCATCAGGGGCTTTGTTTTGTTCACTGCTGTATCTCCAGCACATAAAACAAAGTGAACATAAAATAGACATTCAATTAATACTTTTAATGAGTTGTATGCAGGAAATCAAGGTGTTTATGGGCGTTATTGAATTGCCATGTGCTCCTGAGTAACAGAGACAATATTCTTTTTCTTTGTGATCACATAAAACAATAGAAAGAATGATTTGTCTCCCAGCCACATCAGGACCAGGGACTTTTCAGCTGCTGCTTCTGCACAAAACAGCAGTGGTCTTTAATGAATCCCCAGAGGTCATGGGCTCACATGTCTGGGTTCACACGCACACACACCCTGCCATACCATAGTCTGTAGACAAAAAGCTCGCAAAAGGGGGTAGGCAGTCTATTCCCAGGCCACAGCGAGCAGCAGCTACAATTAATGCTATTTTAAGAACTCTGTATCAGTTTGCTCCATGACCCTGAAGAGCTGCGCTTAGTGTCTTCGTGCAGAGACTCTCAAAGAACAGGCCCAGATGAGCAGCAGGAGCCGCGTCTCCTGGGAACTTGCTGGAAATGTGAATTCTTGCACCCGCTTCGGTCCCGCTGCCTCGGAAGTTTTGGGGGATTGGGCCGGGCCCTCTAGATTTTACCAGGCCCTCCAGGTGCTTCTGACGCACTGAAGTTTGAGAACCGCTGCCTTAGTGGGTAAACAGGAGCATATGAGAAGAACAAAACATGTAAAAAGCATGTAAAATTGTCAAGTGCCATGTTAAGTCTAATGTCGCGTTCTGACTTGAATGTATCAGGCTGTATGAAAGTGCAGTAGCATCGGGAGGTGAGGGGAACTGGCTCTCAGGAGAGCAGAAACCCTATTGCTTCCCCCTCACTGATCTCTTACCCCCACCCAGCTGTTCCTGTCAGGCTGGTGTGCAATGAATTCACAGTGTCACCAGCTTCCCAAGGAACCGGCATTTCTGCCATATCACAGCAACCACTTATCACTGCCTGTACTAATTGGCCTGCCCTTGTCGGGTCCTTTAAGAATCACAGGGACCAAAGGGGCCCTGGAAATTAAATCGCCTTTCACAGGCTCAGAGCTGTCTCAGACCCACCCCCACCCCATTCCAGCCTCAGCATATGGGAAATATGGGACACCACAGGAGCGGCATGAAAATATAGGCCACTGCCGAAGTTTGTGGGAGGAAAGACAGAACCCAGGCCTTCTGCTCTAGTCACACTACATTTTTAGCTCATAGTGAACAGGGACTTTTGTGGTTAATGATGTCATCAGCATCCACCCACACCGCTTCTGGACCCAGGAGCCAATGCTGCTGAAGAATGTCACACGATCGCCCCGAGTAAGGCGTAGGTTCTTCCTAAAATGTCACTCCTTGCTTGATACCCACAATGCCTTCCTACTGCACTTAGAATAAAATCCTCAAATCCTCAACAATAACAAAAAAACCCAGTTCAAAAATCAGCAAGGGGGGAGGGGGCGCCTGGGTGGCTCAGTGGGTTAAGCATCTGACTCCGGCTCAGGTCATGATCTCACGGTTCGTGAGTTCGAGCCCTGCGTCGGGCTCTGTGCTGACGGCTCGGAGCCTGGAGCCTGCTTCAGATTCTGTGTCTCCCTCCCCCTTTGACCCTGCCCTGCTCATGCTCAGTCTCTCTCTGTCTCTCAAAAACAAATAAACATTAAAAAAGAAAAAGAAATCAGCCAGGGAGATAAATAGACATTTCTCCAGAGAATATACACAAATGGTCAATAAGCATGTGAAAAGATACTCAATGTCACTAATCATTAGAGAAATGCAAATCAGAACCATGGTACGATACCACTCCACACCCATTACTATGGTTACTATTATTTAAAAAAAAAAAC
Organism: Panthera leo; assembly: GCF_018350215.1. Taxonomy (NCBI): domain Eukaryota; kingdom Metazoa; phylum Chordata; class Mammalia; order Carnivora; family Felidae; genus Panthera; species Panthera leo. The sequence continues at coordinate 13,027,373 of NC_056685.1, forward strand.
ACATTGTAAATGTTGGCGAGAAATTGGACCGTTTGTACATTGCTGGTGAGAATATCAAATGGTACCAGCCATTATGGAAAACAGTATGGTGGTTCCTCAAAAAATTACACATGGGATTACAATATGACCCACCAATTATTCATAATATACACCCACAATAATTGAAAGCAGGGATGCAAACACATATTGGTAACACCACTGTTCAAAGCAGCATCAAACAAAAAGGTGGAAACAACTCAAATATCCGTTGACAGATGAGAAATGGATAAACAAAATGTGGTATATGCATGTAATGGAATATTACTCATTTGTAAAAAGGAATGAAATCCTGATACACAGTACAACACAGATTAACCCTGAAGACATCATGCTGAGTGTAACAAGCCAGACACAAAAGGACAAATACCGCATGATTCCTCTTATGCAAGTTTCCTAAAGTAGTCACATTCATAAATAAAGAAGGTAAACCAGTGGTTACCAGAACTTGGGAGGAGGAATGGGGAGCTAGTGCTTAATGGATAGTCTCGGTGTGGGAAGATGAGAAAGTTCCAGAGATAGATGGTGGTGATGGTTGCACAACAATGTGAATGTACTTCATGCCACCAAACTGTATACTTAAAAATGGTAAAAATGATAAATTTGACATCATGAATATTTCACCACAATAAAAAGTTTTAAACCTGACATCCTCTCCTAATTGGACCTCTGCCCATTTCTTCACCACTCTCTCACACCACTCTCTCCCTGCTCCCCATGCTTCAGCCACTCCATTCTTATTTCAGCTCCTCAAACATACCGAGCTCTTTCTCGCCTCAGAGTCTTTGCACGTGTCTTTTCTTCTGTCAAGAATGTTCTTCCCACAATTCTTTGCAGCTATAAGTTCTTCTATTCCTTTGAATCCATGGTGGAAACTTGCTAGAGGTTCAGCAAGCTGCTTCACCTTCCTCTGGGGGGCAGAGGGAGACTTTACCTCCCAGCCTCCCTTGCAGTTAGATGTGTCAGATGATGGAGGGCACAAAAAGCAGCCATCATTTACGGGCTTACCAGCCCCTCTGAGGAAACCACACTGCAGAGGAGCACGGTGACCTCTGACAGGTGTGTTGAAAACTGAGGAGCCACAAGATGGAAGGGGCCAGGGTCCCTGAATCACTGCAGGGAAGAGTCACCTGCCGATTAAATCATTTGGATTTTATGTGAATGAATTAAAAAAAAAGTCTCTGAGCCATTACATAATCTGGAGTATTCCTCTTATGGTTAAAACACTAATCTTTATTCTCAGGGGTATTCTCTGTCCCAACGACAGAAAGCTTTACCCCTCCACCATTCTCTGGATCACTGTGTTGTTTCTCATCCTCTTTTTGCATTTTGTAATTTATTTATTCATTTTAACACAGTGATGTTGGCATGTCTCTCCCACTAGATATGCAAACTGTGCGTCTGGATTGTTACCCTAGTTGCCGCTGCCTCATACAGCAGGACACAATAGCACAACCTGCACGAATGGACAAAGGTCTCAATTCCAGCCTAGATGTCAGTGGCACTTGTCCCTTCTGTCAGACTCTCCTCTGCACTCATGCCATTTTACAGAACGTGTCTTCACCAGTCCTCTCCTTGATGGTCATCCCTTAACGGCAAACCGTTTAACACGCTGTTTCATAATGCTGCAGCTCGTGGCCCAGCTGTCTGTCCCCCTCACACTGAATTTGTCCACGCGTGTATCTGCATTCCCAGTGCCTAGCATGTAGGAGGCAGTCAACAAAAGGATGTGAGACTGATTTAATCTCATGGCAGAGGCAGAGCACAGAATGCAGCATTTGCAAAGTTTGGCCTATTCCTCGTCTAGACGAGTTTCATGAGTCACCGCACCCCAGGGATGAAGCGTAGTCTGGAAAGAGCCCCGGCGGGGGGAGCAGGAGACATGGGCTCAGAGCCCACTTAGTCTCTAGCTCACTGTACACCCTCTGGCAACTCACCTTATCTCTCCCAGACTCAATCTCTTATCTGTAAAAAAAGAAAAAAAAGGGGGAGGGGGGATTTGGGCTAAACAGCATTGAGAGACTTTTAATTTTAAAATGACATTATTTAAATCCAGGAAGCCAAAGAAGAAATCGAGAACAGTGCTCTGTGCAAAGTCAGAAGCCACTAACCACATGCGGTGATGGGGTGCTTGAAATGGGGTTGGTCCAGAATGAAATATGTGGTAAGTATGAAATGCACACTGGATTTCAAAGATTTAGTATAGGGGGAAAAAAGTAAATATCTCAATAATTTTTATATTGATTACAGGTAGAAATGATAATATTTTAGATGTAAATTTAATATATCTTTAAGACTAATTGTACACACTTCTTTGTACTTCGTTTTTTTAAATTTTTTTTAATGTTTACTCATTTTTGAGAGAGAGGGAGAGAGAGCATGAGCGGAGGAGCAGAGAGAGAGAGAGAGAGAGAGAGAGGGAGACACAGAATCCGAAGCAGGCTCAAGGCTCCGAGCTGCCAGCACAGAGCCCAATGTGGGGCTTGAACCCACAAACCGTGGGATCATGACCTGAGCCGAAGTCAGATGCTTAACCAACTGAGCTACCCAGGTGCCCCTGTACTTCTGTAAATGTCATTACTAGAAATTTTTGAATCACACATGCGACTTGCATTGCAGACCGCACCATTCTGTGCCACCGTTTATACTGTAATCCAGCTACACAATCCAAATTAAATGCATAGATCATTGTTTCTACATCCTTTCTTGAGTTTCCCAGATTCATTGTCAAACAAATCCAAAAGAGGTGTACCAAAGTATAGGTATCTGTAATGGGACTCCATTAGAAATGTGTGCCCATGTAGACAGTACCCAGTTCTGTTTCATAACCAGTCTAAGTCAAAACTATTAGTGAAAAGGAAAACACCTTAAGCAATGGAAAAACTGTAAGGCTGACACAATCCTGATGTGGACCGTGAATGATCCCAGAAAAAAGGATACCTTTTCTAGATAGGGGGTAGCCCTATTTGCTCTCCCAAGTCCCAGATGGCATATCTGTGTTAGGGGAAAGCGAGGACAATATTGACCTTGTGTTTCACTGATTTCAGCAAGGACCAAAGTCTGAGCTGAGCTGAAGGCTGGGACCAGGGAGAATTACAGAAAAGAGGAAACAGTGATAAGAAGTGTGGGTGAAAATAAGTGTTCATATGAGAAATGAGAAATTTGAGGGAAGCAGACAGGGACCAGGGAGAGAAACAAGGAGAGAGATGGGGGTGGCTCGCAGGATCACCAGCATCAGCATCGCCTGGGAACTTGAGGGAAATACAAGTGGTCAATATGGCAGCACTTTATCTCCTAATGGACACTTGTCCCTCTTTGCAGAGTCTTGGGGAAATGCTCATCTAAGCCCGGGGTTTCTGAGGAGTGGATCTCAAAGCTTTCCATGGTAGACCTGCCAGCCGGTTACTACCACACGTTCTCCTCTACATCAGTCCTCCTCCCCAACCTCCCCACGGGGCCGCTGGGATTTCCTGAAGAAATGGAGGAGGAAGATTCTCTGCTGGCTGCTTGGGGCCTTAACTGCCAGCAATGTCTTCCTCCCATCTTTCTACCTACCCTACTGCCTCCCCCAGGACCTTGTTACCTCCGCACAAAGGCTGACACGTAAAACTGTGAATCTGACGCTTTCCGAATGAGTTGCTTGGACACTGAAAACACGATGTTAAAAAAAAATTTCCTCTGGATGTTTTGTAGTATCCTGATCTCAGCAATCAAGCACCAAAGGTGATGTGGATGGAAAGCAATACCCGCCCAAACTGGGTTTTAATAGAGATGAGGCCTGTTTTAATCCTCAATCCTGTCCTGAATGGAAGTGCAGTCCCAATGTAACACGAAGAGAGAAATGAAGTCCTTCCATGAGAGAAAGTCACCTCTTCAGGGAAGTCCGCCCCTTTCAATCAGGCCCCCTACTCTTAATCCTTCTCTTCACTTTTTTTAACAATACTGTCCACAATAGTAAATTACGTGTGTTTGTCTATTTCCTTGTTTAATATAGGTTTCTCCTATCCAACCATAGCTCTTTGGGAGCAAAAACCTTGTCCGTATTTTTGCTTCTGTATCCCCAAGGTGCCTCGTTCATATTGGGCACTCAGTAAACATCTGCTAAAGGAAAAACACATCCAAGAAGATTGTTATAATTATGAAATAGGTACAAGACTTAGTTATCCACTTGTTTCTGAAAAGAACACTGGGTCTATAGAAGTGTGACAGCCAAGAGGAGCAGACAACTGAGAGAAAGGGCCAAGATCATGGAAGTTTTGGCCTCATTTTGTCTGCAATAGCTTGAGAGGTGGGCCAAAAAGGCTGTGAGTGGAAATCAGGGCCAAAATCCCACCTGGCATGAAAGGGAAGGGAAGCCCCCTAGGTGCAGTCATAACTAAAAAAGAGAGGAGAGAAAAACTCCAGGAGTTGAATTTAAAAGAAAAGCCAACACTGATGGTGAAATTTCCCAAAGGCAAATTAAAAAACAAAGTCCTTCCCGCACCAGGTCTAAGTTGGGTCAATTCATAAATGAGACTCTCAGGTATTTCTTTGATCTTCTTTTCCAAGGCCGCTTGGACAGCTCTCGCCCATAACTTCTCAATCCACGCAGTGTTGTGATCTAAAACCCATTTACCACACTTCCCAGTGACCATGTTGACACCACACAGCTAATCTCCAGGAATTGCCACGTTGAGGACAGACAAGGCACCAACAGTGATGTCTACCACTCATCTACTCCACTTCTACCAGAACCTTCTCGCCCAAAGACACCAGAGGAGTGGGCGTAAGAAGATACATGTCAAAAAACCCTCAGCAAACAGCTTATTTTCTCCTCAGATCTACAATCCCAATTGTTCTGCTGGCGGCATTAGTAGGCCACTTCTCTTGTCCTAAATAAATAAATAAGCTTTGCAGAAATGAACAGATGGAGGAAAATTTCAAAGCAGCATGTGGGCGTTTCAGGCTCAAATCCCATTAACAGATAGCAGGATTTATAACAGCAGCTCCCACACAGAGCTTTGGAAATTTTAAACTTGGGTGTAATAGACTGGGCCCCTCCTCCCCCAAATTGTCTGCATTGAATTCAGAGACATGATGTTCCCTCACTTGGGTTGATCCCCTTTCTCCAAGCTAAAGAATTCACGTTGCCACTCATGAAGTACACGTTAGGAGCACAATGGTGGGAAAGGGACCCACCGTGGGCAGCACCAGGTGGCATCATTTACTCTCCTTCTTTGTTCTTTCTCTTCCAGGAGAGTCATCCGATTTCTGGAGGCGTGGCGGGTTGATTGGGGTACACTGGAACCTGACTCAAAGGAATGAATACTACAAGCATGGGTGCCGTCAGGAGCCCAAAGCACATGGTTGCTGTATTTCAACAAAACAGGAAAACAAAGACCCAAGTTGACATCAAAATATTGAGGCACCACCTAGCACTATACCTAGCAAAAGCATCAACACGGTTAAATGTAGGAGTGCTGGCAACACTGACTCCATCTCTGGTCCACCATCGTGTTCTCCCCTCTAGCATATAGATGGTGCCACTTTAGATAACTATCCTGTGGCCCCACCAACCATGCCCCTCACTCCATAAAAGCTGGGGATTAAGGTCCAGACTGGGCAGAGAATAGCTGTGCAGTACAGTCTGGATCGTCTGTCTGCCCATCTCTGTCAATAAGTTAACCTGAATAAAACCATGTACATGGCATGGAGTAGCTTGTTTTGTTTTTCAGTATTAAAGTGCCCTCTCAGTCTGGGAGATACATTACTGACCTTCCTCCACCTTCTAACAGTTAAGAGACCACCCAGCAAGCAAAGCGAGGGGATCACTCCAAGATCATCAGAAAAGAGCCCTGGTAGGCACTCAGAAGTAGATGGAGGAGACCCCAGGGATCCCTGGCTGGCACAGGAAGGATGTGTGGACTGTGTTCACAGAGGGAGCTGTTGAGCAGAAGCTGTTGTTAATAAAACCCATTCTTGTTTCATGTCCCCCCTCAGACGGCTATAGGAGCAGAAACCTGAATTGCCTTAGGGTAGAAAGGAAGGTTCCTCGTTAATTCATTGACCTGTTCGGAAACTCAGGATACTTGGGGATAAAAAAAATCCATAATGGTCATGATTCAAAGTTGAAGAAAGCCTGTAAGATTTCCTTCTAGCCTCATAGTTTCACATATGTCCCTTGGAATGACTGTCTCCCGAAATGCCAAGCGAAACAGTGTTATGGCCGACTGTGAGGCCACGAGGGCATAGTAACAAGAGTCAGGGTTCCAGGCACGTCTGCTTTTACACCCAGTAAAACCAGCATCCAGGCTACATACTGATATACAGAGGGTTCCATCCTATTTCAGGTTAAACTTCCTCAAGGAAACTTTCCCTGACTCCAGTCTCCCTGCTAGATGATCCCAGAGCACCCCGGTTCTTCCTTAGGGCATTTTACCTACCAGTAATCATGCATTTAATTAGCTGCCATTATGTACTTAATGTCTGTCCTTCCTACTAGACTGTGAGTTCCGTGAGACTGTAAAACATGTCTATTTTTCTCATCCTGTATCCCTAGAGCTTAAAAAATATATGTCAACCAACTCTGTACTAACAGCCAAGAATAGTGTAGGCATTATTTCTTAAATAAAGAACTGAATGAATAAATGAATAAATCAATAGCATTTCATTAAAGGGGGGATGATTTACGAGGTTTCTTCAAATAGGGAAGCACTTTGTGTGAAAAGATAGAGCACAAACCCCTAGTCCTAGACCATGGGATCCAAAAAATGTTAACAGAATTTGGTGGGCTGGTTGGTTCAGGTCACTGACCTTGACATGTTTCAATAAGAAGCCTCGGGTGAAGGTGGTGAGTCAAAAACTCAACTTCAATGTTTGTCAAATGCATACTTCTCCAATTTAGTGTATCTTCCGCAGCTCAGGGTAAGCAAAGGCTATCTTGATATGTTTTGCTGAACTGGATTCATCAGGGAAATTAAGATATCAGCTTCTAGCAATGATCACTTTTGGGTTTAGTAAGCCTGATGGGTATTGGTCAAGAATTCAGGATGCACACCGCACTGTATAAATGACATTGAGTCCCGAGGACCACAGGAGTCCTCGAAGGAATTCATTCCACACCAGCACACATACACACTATTTACTAGGCTATATTTATGCTAAAAGGTCTAGAACATGGTAGTCCTAAAGATGTTAGCTGATTATAGCAAATGCCCTATATTCATCATGTAACCTTGACTTCCTGCTGTATTCTGGGTAAAATCAATCAGAGTTCCAGTTGGATGTAGACAGACAATTGACCTACCCGCAAATATGAAACTCACTGGGTTTCAGTGAGGCTGTTGTGTCTGATTTAACAGGAAGTATATGCATCTCCTTAGTCACCCACGTCTGCTCTATGGCAGTCATAAAACCAGGTATCAGTGTCCTGGGTTCTGATTGGTAGAATGCATCCTATAAATACAGTACTCTCATGTAAGCTTAAGAGCAAAGTTTGACAGTCCTCATCTTAAACCATGTAAACTCTCCTATATCCTCCTATCATCCAGGAGAGAGGAGTACCCCCAAGAAAGTCTAGACTTCCCACCTGTCTTGGGGTGACAGACTACCTGTGAAATAATGAGCATTTATGATTGTGGACGTAAACAAGATATTATTTTACTTATACAGTTGCCTCTCAAGGAGGAAATTCTGGATTCAAGGAGGTCGATTCTGAAATGTTTTCCTTTTTTTTTTAATCTTTATTTATTTTTGAGAGAGAGGAAGACAGAGTGCAAGTGGAGTAGGAACAGAGAGATAGGGAGACACAACATCCAAGGCAGGCTCCAGGCTCTGAGCTGTCAGCACAGAGCCCGATGTGGGGCTCGAACTCACCAACCGTGAGATCATGACCTGAGCCAAAGTCAGACACCCAACCAACTGAGACACCCAGGAGCCCCTGAAATGTTTTTCTGACCAGCAAGAGAACTTACGTAGTTTATATTATTGTGACCGGTAAAACCAGAGAAGTTTAGTTACTAGTGATTAAGTGAAATTTCCTATGACAGAGTTTATAAGTTTAAAGGAACAAACCAAGTTTCCTTTAACAATTATCTTTCAACTTTGAAGTTTATGCAGGCTGATGATTTTAGGTTTCAACCTTGGATAATAATGATCCAAAAAAAAATAATCTCTGAAGGAAAAGCCAGATCTCACCTAAAGGAGTCTATGCCCTTCATTCATCAAAATTTAGGAAGAATCATCTTTATATCTACAAAAGTCAGAGCATGTGAAAATTTAAACTAAAAGACAAGATTTCTTCCCTTGACTGAGGGTCATTGGTCCATTGTATTTTAAGAACCACCAAATATAAGCATTGCTTGATTCAATCTTTCTTATCTTGCTGAGAAATGGAATTGCTTAGCCCTGCACTCTGAATTCTTGAACCAGTTTTATCAATAAAGTTCATTCCATTTCAAGTTTTGACCCCATCAAAGCCATCACAACCTTATTTCTTATTCTTACAACTTTATTTCTATATCTTCTAGTTTTAACCAAGACTGAAATAATGCAATTTTAAGTTGATCTTTTTTTTCCACAGGCTAGTTTTAATTTAATTTGAGGAAACAATGGAGACATGATATTTACACCCTAAGGGCTCTAGAACAGTTTGTACCTGCTATTTTAAAAAGAGCTGCAACATTGTATTTTCCACTAATTAACCTGCATAGCATGACTTTCTGGAAAAGTCTTGCTTGACTTTCATGTGGCATCAGGAGAGCTGAGGAAGGAGGCTAAGTGTCCAGCAATGATCTAGGGAATGCTTTGTTGGGCAGTGCAGGGATAGTAGGGAAAAGGAAAATATATTGAAAAGTATCAAGCTGCGTTTTACACTCAGAAGAAAATTGTGTAAGAAAGGATCCCTGGAACCCAATCAATATACTGCTGTGTTGGCTGGATGGCTTCCTGTCTCTCTCCAGGAGAGCAGTATTCTGATGATCATTTTCCATCAAAATGTCCTGATTTTCCATCATTCTGTTCATTCACAGTGCCAAGCCTAGCAATGTATATGAACTTAGCCTCCTTCTCTTTACCCTCTCTTATCGATGTCCCTTCTCCTCATTCCTCACACGACTCAGATGTCTCATGCTATCGTTTTCCCTCTTTCATCCTTCCAACAAAATCTAATCTCAGGAAGTGATCGGATAAACTCATGCACGTTTAGGTAGACATGCCTGAAAGCAGATGAACTGGTCACCCCCCACCAGGTACCCTTGCTCTTTGATAAAAGAACAGGTTTAGGTTAAAAGAATGATCCTCTGCTGGTCAAATTTCAGGAGTCCTTGATATATGGTGGCCAGGAATGGACATCCTGGTGACTCTGGCACCACACTTCAGGAGGCCCCATACTCTATCATCCTCATGTTGACTTGTCTGGTATCCATTTCCCTCACCAGCCAAACTCACAGTGTTATTAGTTACATCAGCTTTGAAGTTCCCTCTAAGATCCCGAAGACTCCAAGTTCTGGCATCATAGAAGGACAGCAAGAAAAATCAGCTTCCTAAGTTTCCTGGATTCTAATCATGGCATAATCAGTCGCAGAACTGATGACGTCAATGGTTCCCTCCCTTTCTGGAGAAGAGTGGAAAGAAAGCACGGGCCTGGGGAAAGTGACTGTAAAAAGAAAAGTGTTGAGGTCTTACAAAATGTGGTTGTCATCTTCAAGGCCAGGGGTCAGGAAGGAAGGAAGGAAGGAAGGAATCACTTGAGTACTTAAATCTGCATCAACAAGACAGTGATAAAAATGACGCTATGACCACAAGCAGCAGGCTTAACTGACCCATCTGCTGGGCTCTCCATCCCAATCAGCAGCTGTTCTAATTCAGTGGCTGGCGGTCTACCACCAAGCTCACGCGATGTGAGCCAGGCTCACAGCTGCACAGCTGATGATGTCACGCCAGGAGCTGGACAGCCACCTCCCCTGCTGTGGAACACTGCCTACAGCAGGCTGAGCGAGGCTGGCAAGGCCGGCCAGCCGGCTGTATCTGATGTCGCTGCTGTGGATGGAGCCCACCTTTCTTTTGCCTCCACCCATCGAGTCTGGGCTTCAAAAGAAATGAAGATACAAATTCAAACAGTACAAAAACGAGAGGATTTAGCACCATGTCTTGCCCCATGCAATGAGGGGACTTTCTCGTAGGAGAGTCCTGAAGGAGGTTCGATGAAAAACGTTTGGTTCATTTTCATGAAAACATGAAGCTTCCTTTCTTTATGTAAGATATGTAAGTGGGGGTTACTTTGTTTGTAGCAGCTGGTACCAGGCAAACACGTGAAAGAAAGTTAGTAATAAACACATCTGAGTCCATTTTCTTTTAAAACTTTAAAACAGACCATCCTTGTGGATGTATTCTGGGCTTAACTTCACTTGGCCAACTATTGTGTTATGAGCCACATCAGAAATAATGGCCTCCCACCCCCGGCTCTCACTTACTTGATAATTACCAAAAGGGGAATTTCTGAATGAAGTTCCAGTCACTTATTCAGTCCTAACAAGTGAAGGGACTTTACCAGGGCAGCACATTCCCACGCACTACCTCATCTGATCTCAGAAAGCTTGTGATGAAGGCAGGAGAGATGAGTTTAAGTCCTACAATACACAGAAACAACAATAAATGCTCTATGGTTACCTCAAAATCACAGTTACCAACTTACCAACTTAACAAAACTAGATTTATAACACAGGTTATCTCACTCTCTCTCCAGAACCATCCACCACACCAAGCTGCTTCCCCAAGAATTTTTCAATCTGGCAGAATGTAAAAGAAATGCAAAATAATAATAATAATAATAATAAGACAAATCTTTGAAATATGCCTCATGAACAGCACAGTTAATAGAAGTCAAAGGACATCAGCAGAAACAAAGCCAGTGGAAGGCTGAAATCACACAAGAAGAATGCACGAAGGACACAGAACATAAGTTGGGACTTGAAAATGTGTAGAATAAGTAGAGCTGGAGACAAGTAGAGAATTCTGGTGTGCAAGAAGGCAATGAGAGCGATTTCAAGCTGGTAAGGAACCACTTGGCCAGTCCAGTCATAAAGAACAATTTGTAGGAGAATAAAGTGAGGAGGGTCAGATAGCAAAGACCTTGTAGAAAATGGGGAGTCACAAAGCATTTTCAACAGGGGAAAGGTATAGAGTCTATAGAGACATTCTGACCCATTGGAAGTCCCATATTATTGTCTGGAAACTCCTTGATTCTATGGCTTATGAAACAAAATCAGGGACAGAGGGACTGAGCTGTGGACAGCACCTAGACATTTCCCACTCAAGTCTAGCACAAGATGATGAGGTTGTGAGGTAAGGTAGAGGTGGTAGAAAGGAAAAGACAAGATGGGTGACAAGGTGCACTGAGAAGTGAGAGTCATCAGGTTTTGGTAATGGATTACATATGGGAGTCAAAGTGACTGACATCAATGTTGCCCTGGTTCTAGCCCCTGCTCCACCACTGATTATCAGTGTGACTTTGGATAAGGTCAAGAAAGGTTTTATGAGCCATCAATAATCCTGTGGACTCATGCATTTTCCTATCCCACTAAATTTCCGTTTAGCCACAATTCTTGACCCACAACACCTTCACTCAGCTTACATGTTTCGCTTTCATCAACATGGGGTTGATGGAGAACTTGTGAAATGCTGTTACCTTGGTTGAAATGAGAAAATTAAAGTTACCATTAATAGCTATTTAGCACCCATATTTAGGCACTGTGTGCTACCTTGCATAATCTAATCAACTGCTGCCTTTCTCTCCCCAGTCTATCAGTGCCTCCGAGTCTCATTTCCTCTCTACTGGTCTCAACTCTATGGCTGGTCACCTGAGCTCTTCTCTCTTTCACTCAGTTCTTCTTCACCCAGCGCCTCTTGCCTACTTCCCCGCCAAACCCTCATCCTTGCATAGGTACCATGTTCTACCTTCTCTGCTTCTAAGCACAAAGGGTAACAGTTAGGAAGAATGAAGATTGGACAGTGTGTCTACCTTCTCATGATCTACACCTGAAGAAGGTCCTTAGCTCGGCCAATCAGTCCTTTACTTGTTGGCTCACTTCCTTTCCCCTCAGTTAACAGTTCCAAAGGACAGCCCTGTTCACTAAGAAGCTTGTCAATACCCACTCACATCCTCCTCCTCCAGAACTCTCCATTTTGACTCTTACTGTACATCTTCTCCCAGTTCAGTCCTCTGACTCTATTTCTGTCATTCGCAGGCTCCTCTGCCCGCACAACAGGAATATATGTTCCAAGACCCCCAGTGGATGCCTAAAACCACAGGTAGTACCGAACCCTATCTGTACTATTTTTTTTCCTATACATACAAACCTATGATAAAGTTTAACTGATATATTAGGCACAGTAAGAGATTAACAACAATAATAATAAAATAGGACAATTATAACAACATACGATTATAAAAGTTATGTGAATGTGATCTCTGTCTGAAAATACCTTATTTACTGTACTCACTCTTCTTTTTGTAATGATGTGAGAAGACAAAATGCCTATGTGATGAGATGAAGTGAGGTGAAAGACACAGGCATTGTGACATAGCATTAAGCTACTACTGACCTTTTGACATCAGAGGGAGGATCATCTGCTTCTGGAATGTGGTTGACTGCAGGAACTAAAACTGTGGACAGCAAAACCATGGATTAAGGGAGACAATGTAGAAAATCTGAATGGACCGATTACTAGTAAGGAGATTGAATCAGTCATCAAAAACTCCCAACAAATAAAAGTCAAGGACCAGATGGCTTCACTGGTGAATTCTACCAAACATTCAAAAAAGATTTAATACCTATTCTTCTCAAACTCTTGCAAAAAAAAAAAAAAAAAACAACAACAACAAAACGAAAACTGATGGGAGATCTTGCTTCTAACCTAATTTTACAAGGATAGAATTAACCCAACACCAGAACTAAACACAGATATTACAGAAAAAGAAAATTACAGGTTAATGTCCTTGATTAACATAGATGTAAAAATCCTCAACCAAATATTAGCAAATTTAATTCAACAGTACTTTAAAAAGATCATACACCAGGATTAAGTGGGATTCATTCCAGGGATGCAATGATGGTTCAATGGCCACAAATCAATCAACATGATATACCACATTAATAAATAAAAGACGAAAGTCATATAATTATCTCAATGCATGAAAAAAAAGCATTTGCCAAAAATCAACATCGATTTTTGATTTAAAAAAAAAACCCCTTAACAAAGTGGATAGAGAAGGAATGTACCTCAACATAATAAAGGCCATATATAACACATAGCTAATATCATACTCAGTGGTGAAAAGCTAAAAGTATTTTCTCTAAGATCAGATAAGAAAACGATGCCCACTCTCCCCACTTTTATTCAGTATACTATTAGAAGTCCTAGCCACAGAAATTAAGCAAGACAAAAAAATAAAAGCCATCCAAATTAGAAAGGAAGAGATAAAACTTTTCACTATTTGCAGATGGTATGATACTATATATAGAAAACCCTAAAGACTCTACACACACACACAAAACTGTTAGAATAAGTGAATTCAGTAAAGTTTCAGGATACAAAATTAATATACACAAATCTGTTTCATTTCTATATGCTAACAATGAATTATCAGAAAGAGAAATTAAGAAAACAATGCCATCTACATTTGCATCAAAAAGAATAAAATACTTAGGAATAAATTTAGCCAAGAAGGTAAAAACCTGTACCCTGAAAACTATCAAGATATTGATGAAAGAAATTGAACACAATACAAATAAGTTGAAAGATATTCCATACTCAACAGTTGTCACTGTTGGTGGGAATGTAAATTGGTGCAGCCACTGGGAAAAACAGTATGGAGATTTCTCAGCAAGTTAAAAATAGAACTACCATATAATCCAGCTATTCCACTTCTGGGTATCTACCCCAAGGAAATGAAAACCCTTATTGGACAAGATGTATGCACCCTCATGTTCACTGCTACATTATTTGCAATAGCCAAAATATGGACACAACCTGTGTCTATCAGTAGATGAATGGATAAAAAGATGCAATACACACACACACACACACACACACACACACACACACACACTCACATGCAATGGAATTCTACTCAGCCATAAAAAAGAATGCAATCTTGCCATTTGTGACAATATGGATGGATCTTGTGGGTACCATGCTAGTTGAAATAAGTCAGACAGAAAGACACATACCACATGTTTTTCATTATGCTCGTGACCTAAAAAACAAAACAAGCAAAACAAAATAAAACCCAGATGTACAGGAAACAGATTGTGGCTGTCAGAAGGGAGAAAGGTTGTGGGAGGTAAAGTGTGAAATGGGTGAAGGGGATCAAGAAGTAGAAATTTCCAGGTATAAAATGAAGACGTCATGGGAATGTAATGTATACAATAGAGAAAATAGTCAATAATATTGTATTGACTTTGTATGGTGACAGATGGTAACTAGACTTACTGGTCTGATCATTATGCAGCATCTACAAAGGTCAAAACAATATGCTGTATACCTGAAACTAACATAATATTTTATACTTCAATGACAAAAGTAGGTGTTTTGTCTTCAACTTGCTCTTATCTTCAAATGATTTAATCTACTCCCATTGTGTGAGCTTATTTGGAAATAGCATCTTTGCAGAGGTGATTAGTTAAGATGAGATCATAGGGAGTTGGGGTGGGAGAGGCTTAAATCCTATATGACTGGTGTCCTTATAACGGAGGGATAAGAAACAGATACAGATGTAGAGGAGAAGGCCATGAGAGGGAGATTGAAGGGATGATTCTACAAGCCAGGGGACACCACAGATTGTAGGTAAACACCAGAAGCTAGCATAGAAGCATAGAACAAGTTCTCTCTAGAGATTTTGGTAGGAACCAATCCTGATGATTTGGGGGTCCTAGCCTCCAGAACCATGAAAGAATAAATTTCAGTTGTTTTAAGTCACCCAGGTTATGGTTCTTTGTTACAGCAGTTCTCAGAAAGGAATATAGATGTTAGTAACTCACAAAGCTATTATCACCACCTTAGTTCTCTCCCCAAGCCCCAAACTCATGTTTCCAACTCATGTTTGTTTTCACCTGGCTCCTTCAACCTGAATGTCCTATATGTGGACATCCCCAGCAGAAATCAGGATCCTCCTGTCAAAATCTGCTCTTCTCTCTACCCCTCATCCATTCAGTGCCACCACCATTATTCCTGTCACCCAGGCTGGAGATATGGAAGGCAATTTTTAAATATACTTTTTCCTCACAGTATTTAGTAGATAAATTCAGGTCTTCATTATCTTTTGACTGAGTTTCTACAAAATCCCCCTTGTCTGATCTCCTGCCCCCATTCTTGCTCCCTCCATTCAGTCTCTTCTGCAATAGTCAAGAGCGTCCTGTACAAAGTAAATCTGACTCTACATTGCTTATAATACTTAAGAACCCTCAAGGATATCCTATAGGATAAGCATCATGCTCTATAATTAGCAGAGCAAGGCTCTTCATAATCTGCCCTCCTTACTTCTGGGGACTCCGTGAACTCTCCCTGTCTCCCTCTCTGTACTGCAAGGAGCCTGTATTGACTCTAGGTCCCTATATTTGTTGACTTGCCCCTGTGCCTTTGCTCATGCAGTTGGTTGCTCATGAACCTTTTGTGTTCAACTTGATTCCTTCATTGAGATTTGACTCACTGTCACTTCCCTCAGGAAGCCTGAAAGGACATAACCACTCAACCCTTCTCTTTTCTCTACCCCCACCCCACCCCTCTCTAAACTTATAATACTTTGAAAACAGCTCAAGCTTTGGACTCATTATGTTGTTTTATAATTTTTAAATTTTATGTCTATTCCTCTCCAGACTAATGGCTCCACAAGGACAGAAACAATGTCTTTTTTCAACTATCTCTGGCATACGGCACACAATAAAGCTGGGGACTAGGTATGTCATCAATTCATGTTTGCTGAATGAATAAATGAATGAATGAGGGCCCAACTTATTTACCACTCACAATACATGTTTCATTTTGATCAGTCAAGTGAAGTTTTTCCAATCACATCATCTCTCTCTTTCTACCATTTTCCATCCCTTTAAGTACCAGAGACCATGGTGGGTTAGTACAAAGTTCAATCAAAGTCAAGTGTATGGGTTGAATCTCTTCCAGCTTTGTTCCATTTCCAGTGCCCAGATATCACCCCAACCAGTTGAATGGTGGCCCCCAAAAGGTTATGTCCATGTTCTAGAATTGTGAACGTGAATATGACCTTATTTGGGAAAAAGGGTTTGTGCAGACATAATTAAGCTGAGCATGTCACAATAAAATCACAGAGGAAATAAGTCCTGGGTTATCCAGGTAGGTCCTAAATCCAATGACAAATGTCTTTATAAGAGATATACACAGGACAGTCACATGGAGAACAGAAGGCCATGAGAAGATGGAAAGAGAGTTTGGAGTGATGTGGGAAGAAACCAAGGAATTTTGGAACCACCAGAAAATGGAAGAGGCAAGGAAGGAGCCTTCAGAGGGAGCACAGCCCAACTGTCCCCATTACTATGGACTCCTAGCTTCCAGAACTATCAGTGAATAAATGTCTGTTGTTTTAACCCACCAACTTTGCTGTAATTTCTTAGGACAGCCCTAAGAGACTAATTTAAGATGGCACAGGCCGGGGCGCCTGGGTGGCTCAGTCGATTAAGTGTCCAACTTCGGCTCAGATCATGATCTTGCAGTCTGTGGGTTTGAACCTGTGTCAGGCTCTGTGCTGCCAGCTCAGAGCCTGGAGCCTGCTTCCAATTCCGCGTCTCCCTCTCTTTCTCTGCCCCTCTCCCACTCACACTCTGTCTCTGTCTCTCTCTCTCTCTCTCTTTCAAAATTAAATAAACATTAAAAATTAAAAAAAAAAAGATAGCACAGGCTATCTTAAATATTTCAAAGAGAACATGGGAGAACCCAGGCTACAGAACTACGGGCTACCCTTGGTGGCTAGGGAGTCCCCAATCCTGGAAAAACAATTAGAGAAAATGTTGAGTCAATAATAAAAGTTATTTTTATTAGTACAACAGAACAGAATAGTTTATATTTATTGAGCTCTTATCAAGTACCAGTCACTGATTGAACCATTTCACACCTAGAATTCATTTAGTCTTCTCGACAATCCTATGAGGTAGCTGGTGATATTGTCTCCATTATACAGACAAGCAAACTGAGCTCAGAGTGGTTCACTCACTTGCCCAAGTTCTCACAGAAGTGAGCAACAGAGGACACTCGGCCACATCTTTGTATCAAGTATAAAGAAATGCCAGGGAGAGAACATTCTCTCTGAGTTGGAGGGCCTGGTTCTCATCTCAGATGTCCTTGGGCAGGCTTCCCAGCCTCTCTGAGCTAGGCTGAAACTCTGGCCCATCTCCCTGATTCTGACATTCGGGGGTCTCCCAAATCTGTTCTAGTTCTGAAATGTTATGATTTGCAAACCAGGTTTTTCCTATTAACAGTGATTTGCTTTTACATTTGCACAATGCCCTCCTGCCAGAATCTGGACACCTGGTCTGCTTTGCCACTCAGGGAAAATAACCAGAAATGCAAAAGAATCAGCAATTTTCCAAGCCATACGGAGGGGAGGGGAGAAATGTACCTCATATTTTAAAATGTCCTTCTTCCGCTGCAGCCAGGCCTCACTGACAAAGCCCTAGGATTGCCAGGAAACCAAGCTGCCTCTCATTCTTATATTTAAATTTAATTTAACCGTAGCATTACCCTGCATGTCAACAGTTCAGGACAAATTGATGGATTCTAGTTTAACCATTTAGCTGTGCCAGTGGTAATACATTCAATCATGCATTAAATTAAAAATGACACTTGGAAATATGTATATCCTGGGCCTCGGTTCTATGCACCAAATAGGAAAAGATTTAAAATGCTGTCTAGTAGAGGATTACCACTGAAGAAGCATGAATCTCATTACTTCAGGCTGCATGGAACACATTTGCAAAGCTCTGTTTCAAAGGCTCTCTGATGGTAGCGGCTTGGTTGTCTGGCTGGCTGAACATGCCATTTCCTTCCCATAGGAGAAAACTCAGCTGCTGCCAAAGCAAAGATGTTGTCAGTGTCCCCCACCTCCTCACACCCACCGTGATTCCTGGGCAGCCATCCATGGCTCCTGTGTCACCTGTCCGTGCTATCCTCTCCCCCCAGTACTGCAGTCCTACCCTTCATAGACATTAACGAACTCGGCCACAAGCACACATAACTAGAAAATAACAGCAGCTACCATTTATTAAGTGCCTACTATGTGCTAGTCACTTTGTCATTCAACAGCACGACAAAGTAGGTATTATTCGCTTGTTTGGACATATATAAAAATTGATGCTCAGAGAGCGTAAGGTGCATTCTGCAAGGTCACGCAGCGCTTAATGGCAACATCAGCATTCCAGTTCTGTCTATGCTAATTTCAGTGCCCAGGCTCTTCATTACGGGCAGCACTGCTATTTAAATCATCATTCCTAAAAATGTGCAATTAAACAAGCTTCTGTTCACCTTTCGTACCCATCCATGAGCCCAGATGAGCCTAGGGTACAGGCTAGGTAAGAACCGCAGAGCAAAGAACATGGGCTTGAGATTCTCCCGCTCTGTTTGCTGTGCCATTTCCCTCTGGGGGTGGCAAGCCTACACTCCTAGACTTTGGAGTCTTTATGGGCAAGGACCAGACATTTGTCTCCCGTGCCCAAAGCTCTGCCACATGCCCGGCAAAGAGCAGGTGCACACAGCTAAGTGTTGGGCTACCCTGACTTGGGCACCGGGAAAAGAAGGAAGAGAAGGAGGGGCACCACCACGGTAAACAGGAGGACCTGCCTATCAGAGGACCACAATCATCAGAAATTTAATGGTGAGAGAGAAAAAGCACATTTCCAGTAGTAGAAAAGCTATTACCAGAACGATGGCAGCCTTCAATTCTTTCATTTTCCCAAAGTTTATTTTTTACTCTGAATCACACACACACACACACACACACACACACACACAGCATGGCTAACAGCAAATTTTCTCAATCTTAAGTACACACTTGGGTCCACAAGTAGGCAAAAGAGAGTACAGAGAGCAAAGGTAAGGACAGATGATCTAAACTCCAACTTGAGTTGTTACTGGGTCGCTGAATCACTCGATTCTGTCTGCCTGTTTCTCCACATGGCCACACTGCTGTCACCATGGCAAAATACAAATAAACCTTATTGCTTCATAAAAAGTTCAGTCACAGAACCCAATTAAGTCCGCTGTTCCTGAAACAATCTGATCTTCTAGGAAATGAACACAGATCAAGTCCGAAGACTTCTGTCACCCGACTCCACTTCTGTGTATTTGTCTCCCATTATGTGTGCTCTACCCTGCTTTCATCTCCTGCTGATGGGCTGGCAAGCTCTATTCCCAGCAGAAGCCACACAGACACCCAGTTTTTCATTTATTTAGCACACACCCTACTGAGAAATGCCCATTAGCGGGAGCTTTACCGTGACCTAACCTTGCACAGTTCTGGGTTGAGCTGGCATTGGCTGTGAGGGGACAGCCGCAGGATGAGGCTGAAATTAACCTGATTGCAGCAGTTGGCTTCTGAGTGTGTTTGCATCTGCTGTCTTAATGGACTGCGAGGGCTGCCAGGTTGTCTTCCAGAACCTGCCGTCAATGTCGAAGGACACAGGCAGACAGCCCAACGGGAGCCTGGATGCTACCCTTGCTTGGTTATCCCACTCTGTCAGGCATGTCTATCCGGAAGAGTTTGGCTTCTTTTTATTTGAAAAACAAAAGAACCCTTTTTGTAATTTTTCAAAAAATGTTTAATGTTTATTTAGTTTTGAGAGAGAGACAGAGTGTGAGTGGGGGAGGAGCAGAGAGAGAGGGAGACACAGAATCCAAAGCAGGCTCCAGGCTCTGAGCTGTCAGCACAGAGCCCGACGCGGGGCTCGAACCCACAAACCATGAGATCGTGACATGAGCTGAAGTTGGATGGTCAACAGACTGAGCCACCCAGGCGCCCCTAAAAATAAAGAAACTCATAAATATGGGCTGAGTTGGTTCAATTAGAACAAAACTAAACATTTCCATCAGCTTTGTTTCCTGGAGATCATGTTAGTATCTTATCCTCTGTAGGAAAGCAGCCTCTTCCACAGAAGGAACTCCCCACTACAGAGCTCATCAAAGCCTCCTCATGAGAGCATTTGACCACCTACAGGGGTTCTGTCTGATCAAATTGAAATTGCACATTCTTGGGGCACTTGGGTGGCTCAGTCGGTTGAGATTCCACCTCTTGATTTAGACTTGGGTCATGATTGCACGGTTCATGAGATCAAGCCCTGCGTCTGGCTCTCTCTCTCTCTCTGAAAAATAAAACAAACATTTAAAAAAAGAAACTACACAGCCTTGGTTTCTTAAAGTTGCAGCTGTTATATTCAAAAGAAAAAGAAAAGCAATAGCTATTGTTTATTGAATATTAACTATATTCCAAGCCTTATAATAAATACTTTAAGTAGCCCTATAATTGTCCCCATATTACAGGTGAGACTTTGCCAGGGTTGCATAGCTAGGCATAGAAGAGTAGAACCGGAATTCAAACACAGGTCATTTGACTCCAGGCATGGTCCTTCCTGGATGGTTCCTGTAAGGGAAACAGCTTCTAGTCTCAGAAACCAAAGTGGTAGAAAGTCTGGAGAGGTGGGTGCTCTTCTGAATCTCACTCTGCTACTCCACTAACTTCCAGCTTTTTCAACGTTAGAATCCCTTTGTGGTTCTCCAAAAAATACATGGTCACCACTATATTCTTAGTACACAGTGAATAAGGCAAAAAGCTACGATAAATTTAATAATGTTTATAAACAAGTTTGTATCTGATTTCTTACAACAAAATCCATGAATCTCACATATGTACGTAAGTCATTATTATCCAGGCAACTCACAACGCTTAGGGCACATAAGGATTCTTGGATCCCTTAAGCTAATTTAGAAAGCCACAGACAGCACTGATTTCTAACAGCGCTCCTTGTCTCATGGGTGCCCAAAATAGATGGTGGAAGGATGGAGACGCATTCTGGCTTAAAAATAACTACTCAACAACAATAACAAATGAAACACATTTAAATGTTTAAATAAAGGGGTAATGTAAGGAGACACTGAATTTCCTGTCAACGTTCTCTTCTTAGGATCTGGCACAAAGTCGGCCTGCAGGAGAATTAGAGGTTCTGGGCTAGGAGAGGAAGTATCCCTTTAGAGAGTTTCTAGAGCCTTAAAGAAAGGACGCTATGTCTGAAATGAGCTCTTTCCCTCACCTGGACAGAATGCCCAGGACTACCCACTGATGGCCTGGGGTCAACCTGGATGCTGTTCTATTGTTATGCCTTGTTGTCTTTTGCTAGGATACCGGGATCTGGTCTAGCAGATGAGGTCACCCTCATCGTGTCACCGCACTGCGGAAGAAAATCTCGAATCGATACATCCCTTCTTTTGGATCCAATCTGCCATGGCTCGGATCTAACAAAAAGCAAAGAAGCTTCTTTCAAATTGTTATTATTCTCTTGATGGAATGGCTTTACTTTCCCAGTTTCTCAGGCTCAGATGGCTGTGGGGAGGACAGGCCATCTACCCCCCACACAGCTGCCTGAGCACAAAGACACAAGATCCAGTGGCCTTCCCACTGTCCAGTATTTTGAATTCCCTTATTTTAAGATGTGTTTTGAGTAATTCCTGGCATCAAAAGAATCGCTACCTTCCAAGCAATACATGAATCACTGGGAGGCTTACCCTCTGCTGGAGGTGTAATTATTCTGAAATCAATATGGGCAAGTGAGTGCGTTCTGAATGTATTTGACGAAAGGTCTAGAATTTAATTCCATATTATTGCCAATGACACTTATCCCAGGGAAAGGAGGCTAGCAAAGGTGTCCGTGGCCAGCCTCCATCTAGTCATGCACCTGTGTTCAGAGAGGGTGCCTTCTACAGAGTCTGATACACCAGTCCACAAATCATCATGCGAACTCAAAGAACCTTACCTGCTAAGTAGACACCTGGGAAAGCATTTCTGGCCCTATCGCTTCTCACCTCCAATTCTCACACAGCAGAAGTGCAGCTCAGATTTTGAGTTCTATCTCAGCAGTGTAACCCAGGTCCCAGTAAACTCTAGACTTGCCATGGCACTCATTTACTGAGGTCCTGAGAAAGACCTCAGGATGATCACGGAAAGGACTCTGATTCTGGGTGACTCTACTAAGTCCTTTTCTCCTGAGCAGTTTTATAGCAGGCCTTGACTTCTGAATCTTCACAAACTCCCTGCGAGACTTAGAATAATAACATTCTTATGTCTGGTTTTTTTTGCTTAGGGAGATCCAAGAGATTTTTAAGCCCCTTGAGTTCAAACAAGCCAGTCACAGCAAAGCTACACCTAAATTGGCATTTTGTCCCTCACCTTTTCTGCTGAACATCTCATGGGAGAGACTTGTGATCGGGCCCCAGATGGAAGGAATTGAGAAGCGATCCTGAACCCAAAGGCTGTTTAGGATGGGAGGAAAGGTGTCAGGTCTGGGGGTCAGCCCACTGGACATGGGGTATGGGATACGAGCTGTCAGCACTTGGTTAACTTAAGCAGCCTTGCTAAGTTTTGAGTACCTTGCCTGCAAATGAGATTAAATGGCATCATCACTAGACAGTTGTTATAAAGATTGAATACATTAAGGATGGAACCGATGGGCTTTTGTCCTCCAACATGGATCTAGCTTACAGCAGAGCTAGTCTCCTGTCACTTTTATTTAACAATTCTTACATAGTCCTGTCCCTCACTGTATAACTTTGGATCAGGGTCACAATGAAAGAAGAATAACCAGATAGGAATTTCTATCCTTGTTTTTCTCTCAAACATTTAAGGCAGGTCAAAAAATTAGTCCATCAACTCTTAATAGGCTACCAAATCTCCCAAGATTCACTCTTCTTTCACACTAACCGAATTCACCCCTCCTGCTCCCTTTTCTGCCCCCAGTTCCCTTGTTCCTCCATAAAAATTGTCTCTATTCCCACCACCTCCAAGAAATATTTTCACAGGAACCTCTGCATGTGGCTTTTGTCCTTTTCTTCCTCGGAAAAGCAGGGTTGGAAAAGGTCAGGGAGTTGTGAACTCCCACACATTAATAACATTTAAACCATCTTAGAGAATTAAAACAAGATGCTTTATTTTCTCAAGTATCATCCTGGTATTATATATAGTTTTTAAATT
The DNA here is from genome assembly GCF_018350215.1 of Panthera leo. NCBI lineage: Eukaryota > Metazoa > Chordata > Mammalia > Carnivora > Felidae > Panthera > Panthera leo. The sequence goes on from NC_056685.1 coordinate 13,050,648, forward strand.
TCCCAGGAGTTTATATAAAACATGTTATATGGTCCATAAATTGTGATATTAGCCCTTCGATGGCATGGGAAACACTGTAATTTTTTCCTGGCCATCAAAATCATAACTAGTGTCACAGCCAACACAGTGCATTTTACAACACTCTCTGGATTTTTTTCATTCCAATTCTTATTTATATTTTAACAGTCATTTGACCAAGGACTCCTTTTCCATCTTAACTGGAAACATATTTTCCACTCTTCATATAGCCGTGCTGAACTTTATAAAACAAAAATATTTGTTACTCAACATGCCAACACCACAGGGAACAAGCTTGTAGACTAAAAATATCACAGAAAATTTAGATTTGTTCATTATGTTAATTGGCAAGGGAGATGATGACAATAGTCACAGGTGTGTGTAAACAGTACCCCCCCCCCCAGTTTTTTTTTTCAATAAAAACCAATAACCTACTGCTATTTTTAAATTCTAAAACTAAATGGAAGAAATGTCTTGACCTAAATTTTCTGGAGCCCAGACCCTCTCATTTGGCTTCTTGCTGCGCGTTGTTCCCATATGTTGCTTATTTCCTTGATTTCTACCTTTACACCACTCTTGTGAATGCTTCTCACCTCCCTGTCCTTCACCCCATCCAAGGTCTTCAACCCATCTGACTTCCTGTGGGTGACTATCTCTCTCTTCTCTCTGTCTGCCCCTTTGGTCTCGTCCCCTCTGGTGACCCCTATGTCCCTAGCATATTCCCACGAGATTTAAGGTAAAACAGATACTAAAAACAAAAATATAAACCGTAGCTACATTTTCACCTAAAATTCTTTGCTAAAAACACTAAAACTTTAAGTGGAGACGCTCCTAGCCAGAAAACCCACTTCTCTGCGCTACAAAGCGAGAAAGTTACTGCTTTGAGTTGAGATGAAGACAAAAAGAGGTTAAGCCAAGGTGAAGAATTTGTCACTGCCAGAATTCCCGGTGTCAGCCAAGAGGGTGGAGAACCAGCCATGAAGGATGTGGAGTGTCAGGCTCTGGTTTGTCCTAGCTTTGTCCTTGAAGCAGTGTCACTTGTCCAGGCAGCAGCTTATCTCGCGGAATTAAATCATCTTTAGTACCAACACATTTGTTATTCTCGCTCCGTTTCCCTTCGGCCATCGGGCAAAAATGGTACAACCATCCCACCCTACCTTCGGCTGAGCCACCTTCAGCAGGGAGATCGCCGGGAGTGAGTAGCAAATCGGGACGGCTCCTTACCAGCAAGAGCCATCAGCCACACCATCACACAGGTGCCAGCCTGTGTCCGAAAAACACAGATGTCCTTGGAAATAAAACCATGGCGAAACAACAACCAGAGATTTGTTTTTTCAGTCAGGGGATGATGGACCATGAAAAAATATGTATTCTCCTTGTGGATTTGAATTTTCTAATTCAAAACAAACTGTAAATAATTTTATGACAGATTTCAGAATATCTGAAGTTTTCGGATAATGGAGGTTTGTGATTTTTTTTTTTTGTCATCACAGTTCTATTCTAAACTATACATCATTTTAAGTAAATAAATAACCTGGTTATTACACCTATGACAGGTGAACTGCTACTGGCCTCTGAGTCTCCCTCAGACATCCTGTGGGTGTGTTCTGATTATGGCAGAACTCAGAAACACAGTTTTTTTTGTTTGTTTTTTTTAATTTTTTTTAACGTTTATTTATTTTTGAGACAGAGAGAGACAGAGCATGAACGGGGGAGGGGCAGAGACAGAGAGAGACACAGAATCGGAAGCAGGCTCCAGGCTCTGAGCCATCAGTCCAGAGCCCGACGCGGGGCTCGAACTCGCGGACCGCGAGATCGTGACCTGAGCTGAAGTCGGACGCTTAACTGACTGAGCCACCCAGGTGCCCCAGAAACACAGTTTTTAATCAAGAGCATTTGGAGTGCCTATCTGTTCCCTTTGCTACAGTTAAAGGCCTGGGAACAATCCCCACTGACAGCAATTATTCCCCCTGTTCAGGTAATTTCAGGGCTGAGCAGACATTTGAGATGCCATGTCTTCCTTCGGATTTCTCCCAAATGACCTGACTTACTCAAAGAGTGAGGATTTTCTCAGATTCTGTGCCCTCCCGTTGAAAAGCTTATGATTAGAAATTTTTTTAATTACTTTATTTTTTTAAAAATTGTGCTTGAGGGCACCTGGGTGGCTCAGTTGGCTAAGCGTCCAACTTTGGCTCAAGTCACGATCTCGCGATTCGTGAGTTCGGGTCTCGTGTTGGGCTCTGTGCTGACAGCTCAGAGACTGGAGCCTGCTTCCGATTCTGTGTCTCCTTCTCTCTCTGCCCCTCTCCTACTTGCGCTCTGTTTCTCTCTTTTTTTCTCTCTCTCTCAAAAATAAATTAACATTAAAAAAAATTAAAAAATAATAAAATAAAATAAAAAACTGTGCTTATAATCAAAACAGAAAAATGTTAAACTCAAAATGTATATACCAGACAGTTGTCTCAGATTTTCTCAGACAATGCACACATTGACCCCAAAATATTACAACAAATGGAATTTATAGGGACTGTTAACAGAAAAAGCTGTTGTCTTTATTCCTGTCAGATCTCAGTGTGTGTCTACTGTGCCATTAAGACTCAGAGCACTGGGGCGCCGGGGTTGCTCAGTCAGTTAAGCATCTGACTTTGGCTCAGGTCGTGATCTCATGGTTCGCAAGTTCGAGCCCCACATCAGGCTGTCTGCTGTCAGCACAGAGGCTGCTTTGGGTTCTCTGTCTCTCTCTCTCTCTCTGCCCTCCCCTGCTCGTGCTTGCTCATGCGGTCTCTCTCTCTCTCTCTCTCTCTCTCTCAAAAATAAAATAAACATTAAAAAAAAAAAAGATTCAGAGCACTCAGGAGCCTGCTGGTTACCTATGGAAGTGCATCAGGGATCACAACAGTACCTATCTCACAGGATCAGGGGGAGCAATCACTGTGTAATTATACACACAAGAGCTCAGAATAACGACCAGCACCTACTAAGCACTGCATGAGTAGTCGTTATTGTCTTGTTGGAACCACAAAGCTCCACAGCTCAGTATCCCCTACTCACACTCCCAGCTCAGGCATAAGCCCTAGAAATCTGTATTACAGAGAAGTTGGTTTACTCCACCCCCAGGGTCATCTGGCCTTGGCTTATTCTTCCAACTAAATGCTTATTGAAGGCAGTCTGATCTGGGTTTAAATTTCGGCCTTCTTGCTCCATATTCGGAGCCCAGTTCATCTGTTAAAGGAGGACAGGACCTGCCCCATAAGGCTGTTTCGAGCTTGTGAGTCAATGTGTGCGAAGATTACGGTGCAATGCTTGGCATCTCACAGGTGCTTTGTAAATGGCAAATGATAGCATTATTATCATTACGATTTCTAAAGCTAAAGATGGCACTTAGTTTAACGGGAGTTCTTTTGTTTCCCTGATTTCCTCCCCTTGATCTTGCACGGAGGGCATTTGAGAGAAGGCTCTAAGAACTTTCCTGCTCTTCCCTAGAGGAAGCAGCCAGTGAGAACTCCTCTTTGGAACAGATAAAGCTCTGTAGGAAGGTGAGGTGTGTGTGGTGACTTTAGTTTCCCGGTCTGAGTCCTGGCAGGTTCACAAGAGCCTTGTAGAGTACCCTTGGGGAATGAACAGCTCGCTAAATGCGACAGTGCCATTGCACAGTAGTGGGAGAATCAAAACAACTACCCAGGTTCAGGCTGCGCTCTGTGTATTACTACGCATTCCCCAAACCAAAACTACCACTCCCAGCTACACCCAGAATAACCTGAAGTCTAGCAAAATAAATTGTACCAGGTGAAGTGCCCTTGGGAAGTTACTTTCTATCTAAGTGTCAGCTTACCTTGTGTGGGCTTCATTTGACTTAATTATTTGATTTATGAATGGTCAATGTTATTGACCGTCTAACTGCCCATAAACCCTTCCACTTAATAAAACAGTGGGCTATTAGCCCGCTCTAGTTCAATAAACAAGCATTGAAGGGGAGCAGTATCTGTGGGCACAACTAACATGAGGCAGCCAGACTACCCCGGCCGCATGAGCTATCTCCCCAAAAGGGTGAAGATTTCACTGTGGATCTATAGGTGCCTCATCTGAATTTACATAAAGAAATGACTGTGTGATTGAACTCTTAGTTCCTCTAAATAGCAGCGAACATTTGAAAGCTTCAAGAACACTGCTGAAAATGTTACCAGGTTTATATACACATATGTAAAAAGAGTATATTCATCTCATGAGCTACTCAATGTCCCAGCACCAAGCCAAATACTACAATAGAAGTAATCTACTCACGCGGTGCTAGATTTCCTGCTCCTGTAAATAAAGCATGGTAAATACAGGACACAAGGAAAAGAAAGCCGCTGGGGATGCAAGAGTATTCAGTCCCCACGAAGGAGATTAGGGGTTCCTTAAGTGATCATCTCGGCATGAGCTCAAGGTCCGTGTATTTTCTCCCTTTGAAAGTTTACTGGGCTCACATCCTACAAAAAGATGTAACTCTGGGCCATCATCATAATGAAAGTCTCCCCTGCTCTGTTAGGTTTCTATACTCCCATTCCTTCCACTAAAATCAAACCGAAACCTAGGAGTCCTCACTTTAAGCACATACAACAAAAATCAGAGTTTAATAACTTGTCGCTTGCTGCCTCTGAACAGACTGCGAGTTCGGTCTTGCAATATAAGAGCACATTAAAAATTCTAAGTTTCTAAATTTCTAATTCTAAAATTCTAAAAATTCACATCTAAAATTCTAAAAAAATCTAAAACATTCTTCACTGGAAGTGATGCCTGAGACTTGTTTATGAAACCCACGACAGCGCGCAAACAGAAACTCGGTTCTGCCTCACTCAGCACAGGGTCCTGAAGAAAGCCGCTAGCAAATGGCGGGGTGAGAGTGTCCAGTCACACTGCACTCACTACTCGTGGTGGCAAATCCTTGTTCTGTTCTTTTTTTATTCACATGTCTCCCACAAGCCCCTGAGTCTGTATGGGTACCTAGGAGGGCTAGAAAGAGGCTGGGAAGGGGCCAGATCTTGGTGAACATCCTGGCTAGGCCAGGACCACTCCAGTAAGATGGGCTCCATGCCAAGGCAGAATTAACATATAAGTATCACAGCCACCTGAGAAAACCTGGTAACCTGAAAGCCATTGACATACACAGGAAACTGAGAATCTCTGAGTATTTTGTTTCCTTTTGCTGAATATTTACAAATTTTATTATTTGTGACATTGTTTGTGAATTGATCCAATACTCTTGGGGCAATGATATTCACTGTTTTGTATGGATTATCAGTTAAACACATAATTTGTACCCTAATTTGGGTTTTGAGGTATTACATGGTTGCTAATCATGAAAAAACTGAGGAAAAAATTGCAATGCATGTGACCTATAACACAAAACTTACATAACAGGAAGAGGAGGAGGACGGTATCAGACATGTGTGGGTGATGACATCTATAAACTTCCCATGTTGTCATAAGAAATACAGATTCCTGAAAGTGCTTGGAAGATGGTCTTTTTACATTTAGCTATGCAATACTTTAATTTACTGAAACATCAATGAAACCTTCAAGTAACGGAATGTTGTTCATTCCACTTCTGAATGGAAGGGTAAATGAAAACAAAGCTCATATCAGGGACTTACTTTATAACATTTATTCTGTACTACCCAGAAGTACATGTACGTCATACACATTCCACATATCCAGAACTGTCAACTCTGTAAGATGGTCGGTCTTCAAATATTAAATGAGTGCTAGAACAGATCCCTTTGACTTCCCAGGATGTGACACCTTGCCAGAGCATTTTAATTAATCATGACCTTTATGACCAAAGAAAGCCATGAGTACATGTATGCTCAGTGATGATCCACTGAACTCCACAGGCAGATCTAAAAAGTAATAACCCTGTAAATGTCTAGTTCAATAGATGTCCTATAGCTTAATCAACCTGGAGACAGAAACTCATCATCAGATACTAAAAGTGGTAGGCAAAAGCTTAATGAGAAACATGACATTTATAGAAGTCTCATGGTATCTCCCAGAAATTATTTATTCACCACAGAGGGAGCAAAAGTAACATTCAAGGGAGCAACCTCACCTTAACAAGCGAGCAAAATGACCATCACCAAAATTGGGACAAAAAGGCATGTGCCTTCTGATACAATGCACCAAGAGGGTCTCAACATCACTTCTGTGCTATTCCTGCCAAAATGCAGAACGCAAATCTAGTCATGAAGAGATAGAAACAAGCCAAATAGACATTCTATCAAATAAATGACCTCTATTTTTCAAAAATGTCATAATCAAGAAGATAAAGACAGGCTGAGAAACTATTAGATTATAGAAAAAGAAGCTAGCACAAATAAAGGCCATCTTTGTCCTTGGATCGTCAGATCCCATGCCAGGGGGAGAAAATGGTTATAAAGGACATTATTGCCACTAATGAAAAATTTGAGTATGTTTGGACTATGGACTAAATAACATTATATAAATGGTAAATTTCCTGATATTGATAATGTATGATTATGTAACAGAATATTCACATTTTAAGGAAATGCAGACTGAAGTATTTAGGGATAAAAGAGGATGGTGTTTCCAACTTTTTCTCGTGTAATTAAAAAAATGTGCACACTGCTAGGAATTTACCCAAGGGATACAGGAGTACTGAGGCATAGGGGCACTTGTACCCCAATGTCTATAGCAGCACTCTCAACAATAGCCAAATTATGGAAAGAGCCTAAATGTCCATCAACTGATGAATGGATAAAGAAATTGTGGTTTGTATACACAATGGAGTACTACGTGGCAATGAGAAAGAATGAAATATGGCCCTTTGTAGCAACGTGGATGGAACTGGAGAGTGTGATGCTAAGTGAAATAAGCCATACAGAGAAAGACAGATACCATATGTTTTCACTCTTATGTGGATCCTGAGAAACTTAACAGAAACCCATGGGGGAGGGGAAGGAAAAAAAAAAGAGGTTAGAGTGGGAGAGAGCCAAAGCATAAGAGACTCTTAAAAACTGAGAACAAACTGAGGGTTGATGGGGGGTGGGAGGGAGGGGAGGGTGGGTGATGGGTATTGAGGAGGGCACCTTTTGGGATGAGCACTGGGTGTTGTATGGACACCAATTCGACAATAAATTTCATATAGTTAAAAAAATAAATAAATACTAAATAAAGAAAATAAATAATATAAATAAATAAATAAATGTGCACATGTGCATGCATGGAGAGAGAAAGAGTCAAAGAGGGAATAGGTAAACTGGAAATAATTAGTGATTTCAGGCAAAGGGTATTCAGAAACTCCATGCACTATTCTTGAAACTTATCTCTAAGTTTGAAATGTTATGAAAATAGTGTCAAGGAAGAAGTCACAGCTAAAAACCAATTACATCCACAAATATTTATAGGTGTCACAGTATGCCCACTGGATGAAATTTTAAATTTTCCCTAATGTGCTCTATCTCCTTTAGAGGACACTACACATCATCTGAAAGATGTGTAGAATCACTAAGTGGGCACTCTTAGCCATGTCCGTGTAGGGTAACACTTCTCCAGGCTTCTCCTAGAGGCCACGATGTGGACAGACCTAAGGGGACAGGATGGACTAAACACCTACTAGACGAAAGCACAAAGAACTGTTCCAGAGAGGTTATAGAATATCAAACGTCTTGTTATTCAAATTAAATGTCTCGTTTAAATACATTTGGAAAATACCCTCAAGACAATAATGTAGCCCGTATCTTTACAATGTGAATCCCTAAGCTGCCTTCACATAACTTGTAAAAATATAGCTTACAACAAAACGTCTCTGCAGTAGCATTGACATTTTGTTCAAATGCCGAGTTGTAACATGCTTTTCCCAAAGTCAGAAAAAGCACAGCTAACATCTTCATCTTCAAATTCATTCACTCATTTAGTCAATGAGCTTGTATAATCACCTAGCGAGTGGTCAGTAGACAAAGGCTCTCGAAACTCTCTTTCCCATTACCTGGCTGAAGATGCATTTACCGGCTCTCTGATAGACTCGTCAGACTCACACACCCCAGTCATACTCCCTGATCACCCCACCGCCCTCCCAAACTGCTCCTTTCTGTCTTTCCCATCTCAGTAAACAGCAATGTCATTTTTCTAGTTGTTCAGGCCAAAACCTAGGACACAGCCTTGACTCCTCTCTTCTTCTCACACCCAGCACTTAAGCCAAGAACAAATTCCCTCCTTTCTGCCTTGAAAATATATTTCAAATCTAACCATTTCACACCTCCTCCATTCCTACCTCTCAGAACTGAGCACCAGCAAATCCCACCTGGATTATTAAAATAACATCTACCTGTTCTTCCAGATTTTACCCTTGCCCCCCACATTCTGTACTCACACAGAGGACAGGACGATCTGTTTTATTTTTTTTTATTTTTTTAATGTTTATTTATTTTTGAGAGAGAGAGAATGAGAGAGCAGGGGAGGGGTAGAGAGAGAGGGAGACATAGAATCTGAAGCAGGCTCCAGGCTCTGAGCTGCCAGCACAGAGCCCCATGCGAGGTTCAAATTCACAAACTGCGAGATCATGACCTGAGCAGAAGTCGGACACTTTACTGACTGAGCCACCCAGGCACCCCCAGAATAATCTGTTTTAAAAAGAAGGTCAGTGCTTTAGTCTGCCAGGGCTGCCATAACAAAGTACCACCATCTACAGAGCTTAAACAACAGGAATTTATTTCTCAAAGTTCGGGAGGCAGAACATCCAAGATCAAGGTGCAGGCTGGATTGGTTTCCCCTGAGGCCTCTCTCCTTGGCTTGCATATGGCCGTCTCCTCCCTGTGTCTTCACATCGCCTTTCCTCTGTGTGTATCTGTGTCCTAATCTCTTCTTCTTGTAAGGATACCACTCATCTTGAACCGGGGTCCATGCATATAACGTGATTTTACGTAAATTAACTCTTTAAAGGCCCTAGCTCCAAATACACCCACATTCTGTGACTGGAGGGCTAGGAACTTTAACAAATGAATTTCAGGAGGACACAACTCAGCCCTTAAGAGCCAGACTACACACTCCTCTGGAGTCTTCAGTGGCTTCCCTGACCACTCGGCACAAAAGCCAAAGTCCCTAGCACGACCTACAAGTCCTATGGGATATGACCCAAGATCCCTTTGAACTCAGTCTCCCCCTTGCTCACTGCCCTCCTGCCACACCGGCCTTCTCGTTGCTCCTACGACATGCCAAGCACACCCCACCTCAAGGTCTTTGCGTGGCTGCCCCTCCTGCCAGGATCTATCTTTCCCCAGATATCCACATGGTCTTTATTTCCTCCAGGTCTCTGAACAAATGTCACTTTACCAAGGTGAGGCCCTCCCTGACCACTCTACATGATATAGCAAACAACCCTCAATATGTCCCACCCCTTCTTTATTTTCTCTGTAGCCTGACCACCACCTGACATTATTTACATTTATTCATTTATTGGCTTCTAGTCTCTTCCTCCACTCAAATGCAAGTTTCTTCAGGCAGCAATGAGTCCAGCTTGTTGACCGCTGTACCTCTAGCACTTAGGGTACTGCCCGACTCTGAGTAGGCACTTGGCAAATATTTGTTGTGCAACTGAATAAACTCACTTATTGTATTGGCTTGCATTACACTTTGGGAGAAATATAAAAACAACTCGCACGTTCCTGCTTTCAAGTAGAAGACTTTATAGTCTTGAGTGTTAAGAAATCACTGATTACTTACCGGGTTGTTGTTTTTTTTTTAACGTCAAGAACTACGGAGGGAAAAGCAAAATTCTCTTTAGTTTTGCAAAGTAACTAAAGAGTATTTTCTAGCCTATGCGTTTTCTTGAGACGTCTAACAAGTTCTCTGACAGCATGTACTTCTTTATTAGTTTATGAGCCATAGAGGAGACATTTAAAAAATAATTACGCCTGGTGAATGGTGTAATTGTCGCTCACTATCAAACTACATCTGCCACAAAACATGTCACTGCTCTAAGGGTATTTTTAGGTCTCCTTTTTTTTAAAACTATAAATATGTACAACTCAAATGGCATCCGCCCACTCTTATTAATTCTGCCTGAATAATTCCTGTTTACACCATTGGTTCCAAAGTTTAATCTCTCTAAAGGGATCTCCATGGGCCCAAAGGGAGCTGTGTGAAAGACCCTAATAGGTTGTATCACTTCATTCAATGCTATTTAGTGGCAGCAAAAGCTGAAAGTCTGAAGTGGAAAGGAAACCCTTAATTCTACCCCTAATTATTATGATTCAGTAAAAGCTCTGACATTTGATTTGCTCTGTATACTGGGGACTCTTGCTGTCTTCCACCATTCACAATCAGCATGCTGGGAAGGCACTCTGCAGTAATGAGCTGAACTCCTGGACTGACAAAAGCCGTTCTCTAGGCCACACACTCTACCTCCAGCCAAAGTAATCTCCCCACTTGTCAGGCCATTTCAGCCCCCAAGCCTTGCCCAGGACGGTTCTGCTACATTGAAGCCTCTTGCTTGCCTACCTGCTCAGCTAACTCCCAATCATTTTCTCCTTTCTCTGGGCTTCCACAGCACTTAACTCAGACCTGAATATTAGCATTAATCGTTGTATCAGTGGGGTTAGGCTAGGTTATGCTACACTAACAATGAACTCTGAAAATCTTGGTTATTGTATAAGCAGAAACTTATTTACCGCTCAAGCAAAGCCTACTCAGGTAATAGCAGGATACTGGTCCACCACACAAACTCAGAGATCCTGGCTAAGAAATGATGAGTCACTTTGGTCCTGCCTAACTGTAAGAGAGTGGGTATGCCCAGGAAAAGATATGGATAAGCATTACAAGTCTGACTGGAGTAGGGCGCCTGGGTGGCTCAGCCGGTTAAGTGTCCGACTTCGGCTCAGGTCATGATCTCATGGCTTGTGAGTTTGAGCCCTGCGTCAGGCTCTGTGCTGACAGCTAGGGGACTAGAGCCTGCTTCATGTTCTATGTCTCCCTCTCTCTCTGCCCCTCCCCTGCTCATGCTGTCTCTCTCTGTCTCTCAAAGATAAATAAACATTTAAAAGATAATTTTAAAAAACAAGTCTGACTAACGTTAATTTTTATGTACTCCAGTCATGGTAAATGTCTCCAGCAACAGAGTGTGAGCATCTTAACTGGAGAAATCATAATTCTTCATCTCACTGTTATATGCCCAGTTCTGAAAACAGTACCTATAACCTAGAAGGTACTCCATAAATACTGAATAAATTAATGAATAATTTATACTAATTAAGATCAATAGCGTGGGACTGAGGAAGAGCTCAGTCTCTCCAAAAGCACATGGCCACTCAGTATCAGAAAGAAATCAAGGTTTGTTAAGAGAGTGAAGGAGACAAAGTGCCTGTGAAGGAAGCACCCGTGTTGACTCCAGCCCTTCATAAATACTTATTGATTGAGTAAATGATTCAAAGGATGAGCGGGTAGACAGGTGGGGGAGTGTAAGGGTGAATGAATGGTTAGGCAGACCCAGCCCCATTGCCTTTGACCCTACTCTTGCTCATTATCATCAAATTACAATGATCGCTGTAATGAACATCACTGTCTACAATCTTTTTTTCTCCCTCTCAATATATTCTCTATATTGACGTCAGAGTCGTCCTTCTAAAATTCAGATTTAATCATGACATCACCCTAATTTTCTTTTAAAAATGAGTCCGGGGCACCTGGGTGGCTCAGTTAGTTGAGTGTCCAACTCTTGATGTTGGCTCAGGTCCTGATCCTGGGGTCATGGGATCGAGCCCTCCATCAGACTCCATGCTAAATATGGAGCCTGCTTGGAATTCTCTGCCTGCCTCTCTCTCTCTCTCTCTCTCTCTCTCCCCCTCTCCTCTCTTTCCCTTTCCCCCGATCACATGCACTCTCTCTCTGAAAAAACAAAGCAAAATTTTAAAAATGAGCCAGCGATTCCAGCATTTAATAAAAGACAAATACCCAAAGTCCTTCCTATAATATTCAAGATTCTTTACAATTACACCTCTACCATCCATTGTCCTCCCACACAGACCAAGTTAGCTTTGTCCATACTAGATTGTTTGTTATTCCCTGTAAAGGATGTGCATCTTCACATCTCTGATTCTCTGCTCATCCCTTTTCCTATCACAGGAGCCTAAGTCAACTGGTATTTCCTTCATGAAAACTTCCCAGGCAAAATTCACCACTCCTTCTGTTTTCTCCCATTACACCTGGATTATACTTTTTAAAAAATACTGCAGTCAAGATAATAAGCCTTGTGTTTGGATTACACATAAGAGCTGAAAAAAGGACACGCTAGTTGTGTATGTGAAACTATTAGACAGTGGTTTCTTGACAGCAAGGACCATATCTGATTCTCTTGATTAAGACACTGCATTCTGCATTGTAAACACTCCATCACTCATTCTTCATTCAAAAAATATTACTGGGTGCCAATTATGTGCCAGGCACTGAAGAAGACAATTAACATTTCAGAAAATAAATTAAATCCAGAGTAGAGTTCCACTCACCCAGAGCCCTTTTGTCATTTTCACATAGTACACAATGCCATGTGATGGTTATACCATTAATCTAATGGCGTCATAATTGTGAATTCAGTGTCTTGTCCAGATGCCTAGAGGACTCTTGATACACAATCTTAAAAGAGTGAAACAGAGACCCTCTTTGTGAAATACCTCCCTGATAATATCTTACATTCATTTCTCAGAGGATTAGATTGCCACTCTCTGAATTTTATGGAAGTTTCTATTGGCCAACCTGAACTTGCATTGGTTAGAAGATGCAGAAGCTGGGCTTTTCTGTTGCTGTGCATTTATTTGCTGCACACAACCCCATTACTCCAGACGAAATGTTTGCAATGTTTTTAAGATGATCCTTAATCTTTTCCATGGCCACATAAAATCGCTCTTGTGCACACTGGGCTTTCATTTTATTTCTTTGTAAGGCATTGATAGAGAAAAATGTGAATGCTTTCAAACAGCTTCTATTTTCTTCACGGTATAGAAGTTGGGTGTCGAAACATACACTGCATTTCTTCCCCATGGATTTAATAGCACAGAGCCGGCACTCACTATAAACCATCCATTCTCCCTTCAGACCAGGCCCCGAAACTCCCATTAAAGTTAATGGAGACAATTATGCCCACAAACCAAAGGGAAAATCAACCCCTTCATTTGTAAATTAGCCTGATTCCAGTAGATTTTCTATGTCAAGCCAAGAAAGAAAACATGAAAACATGTCAATCATGACCTTCTATTTAATTGTCTGAAATAAATGTTCATCTGGGAAGTCTCCCATTCCCTCCAGGAAGGAAAAAAGAGCAAACTCAACAGCTCTTTGGGACATTAGTCTGTGAACTTGTCTACTATTTCCTTCCCAAGCCTTTTTGGTAAATGGTAAATGGCTGTCTGTTGATTGCTTTGGAGACCCCATAAATCTATATAGATCAAGCCCCACTCTCTACAAGCCATTTCCTATGGAGATAGATTGGTTAGCTTTCACTGGTGCCAATTGTTTATTAGAAAGAGTGAAAGTGGACATCTCTTTCAAAATTGTTTTTAAAAAACTGAAAGGTGTGTTTCCCCTTTCCAAAAACAACTGTGTCTAACTTCAGTTCTCACGTATGAAAGTCATAAGTTGACTCCCTATGATAGGGCTGAAATATCCAAGAATACTGGCACAGAATAGGACATATAATTAAGTAAACTTTGGAGTGTGTTTCTTTCTGGGAAATACACTCAGCAAGCTTTTAGTCATCATTTAGATATAGGGATTGCAGGGAGACTTCTGATAGAACAGTCAAGACTCACTAATTAGCATTCCGAACAGTGTACAAGTAACTCCACTGTTGGGTATTTACCCAAAGAAAATGAACGCACTAATTTGAAAAGATATATGCACCCCTATGTCTTTCTGCATTATTTACATCAGCCAAGATATGGAAACAACTCAAGTGTCCATCCATAGATGTATAATAAAGAAGATGTGGCATATATACACAATGGAATATTACTCAACTATAAAAAATGAGATATTGCCATTTGCAATAACATGGATGGACCTAGAGTGTACAACGCTAAGTGAAGTAAGTCAGTCAGAGAAAGACAAATACCATATAATTTCACTCATATGTGGAATTTAAGAAACAGAACAAATAAAAAAAGGGAAAAAAAAACAGACTCTTAAACACAGAGAACAAACTGGCGGTTGCCAGAGGAGAGGTAGACAGGGAACAGGTGAAATAGATAAAGGGTATTAAAGAGCACACTTAACTAGATGCATAATGTATAGAATTGTTGAATCACTCTATTGTACACCTAAAACTAATATTACACTGCATGTTAATTATACTCAATTTTAAAAAAGAGTTTCACCTGCCCATTTTGCCCTTTGAGTACAACTAATATATTTCAAAAGTGAAATCAGCTGTGGAGACCTAGTTCCACCTACAGTCAGCGGGAGCCCATGCATTTCCCCTGGGACATTCTGTCTTCCTCTTCCTACAGCTGGCCTTGGCCCCTCTCCTGCATCACAGCAACTTAGGGCATAATGCACAGGTCCGTGCATTTTATTCTGTTTGGGCGCTTTACCTTCACTAAGAGGTGCTGCCCCAAGTTGGTAAAAGTGCTATAGCTGCTTGGTCCTGAGAGCCAGTGTTCCCAGTGGGTCAACTAAGAAAGTTATATCCTCTTGTTCTCATAATTCTCTTCTTTACACTTCAAAAAAAAAAAAGTTTTAAGGGTGCTTCGTGGTTCAGTTGGTTGAGAATCTGACTCTTGATTTCGGCTCAGATCATGATCACAAGATTGTGGGATCAAGCCCCACATCGGACTCCACACTGAGCTTGGAGCCTGCTTAAGATTCTCTCTCACTCTCTCTCTCATCCTCTTGCCCTCTCTTCCCCATTCATTCTAGTTATCTCTCTCAAAAAAATTTTTTAAAAAGTTCAAATCACATATTAAAACTATAAGAGATAATATAAAATGATATATGTAATATCTTTCCTAAAGATACACAATTGGAATGAAATTTAAGGGAAAAAAGACTTTCAAAATGCAGTAAAAATGATCACAGCATTATTTACACTAATGAGAAATGGTGTCTGTCATTTTCACCAGTGATGTCCAATGCCTGTGTAAAGTTTATTATAGTCGTTAAATATTTATTAAATTAATGAATGGCAAATAAATTATGATAATTTCCTAGTTTCAAACTAAGAAATATAATGCTCCAATGATGCTGGCAGTCAGATGGTAGTTTCCTTAGCAGGGATAAAGTATAGACTGGGAACAGGCATCTTGGTTGATGCTGGAGGTATTGATCTGGGTAGTAGTTACATGGAAATACACACACTATATGTACGAAAATTCATCCAGATGAATGCTTCAGATTAGTATTACATTTTATGTATATCTATAATAGCCTCAGTTTAAAAAAAAAAGTAAATGATTACAGCATTATGCTTCTGATCTCTGTGAAAATCTGCTTTGTTCTCCATTCAGAAGACTCTTTGCTACTGTTTCAGGGGGATCCTTTATTCTTGAACCTATTTATCGATTTGATTAGTTTTTACATATTGGTCCTATTTCCCACTAGTTCCTCCGTAACATGATTGATAATTCCCTGATAACTGAATTTGTTTTGTTTTTCTGGGGAGGGGGGGAAACAGTTTGAAGATTCAAAATAAAAACCTAAAAGAACATCAGTACATAAATTTTCAAGCACATTTAGATATGTTACAACAGATTTCTTAAAAACAGTATAAAGTTGGGGTCAACTGAATGGCTCAGTCGGTCAAATGTCCAACTCTTGACTTTGGCTCAGGTCATGATTTCACAGGTTCATGAGTTCAAGCCCCAAGTCAGGCTCCTTAGAGCCTGCTTGGGATTTCTCTCTCTTTTCTCTTTCCATCTCTCTCTGCCTCTTCGCCCCCTCCCCGTCAAGATATATATATATATATATATATATATATATATATATATATATATATATATATATAAAGTTGATCATCATTCAGTGTTTTTGGAATCATAAAACATCTCATTAAGGAAACACCAGTTTGTTTGTCTCCAGTTTGCAATACTGATGGGCCCTTTTTCCAAGCAACTTTCCCCTCTTCCTAGAGAGCATCCAACAAGCTCACAGCATAGTTATTAAGGGAATAAACTAATCAGGAAAGATATCCCATTAGCCATGTGACTTAAAACTCGTCACTTAGCCCCTTCATTAGGTTTCATTTTTCTCTTAAAACAACCAGGGACTACCATTAAGTCTATAAGGTGACAATTGACTCTATCTTTCTATATTTCAATGAAAGAAGAATTTTAATTGTATTAGAAGCACTTCTGAAGTCTTCAATTTGATTTAAGGGAATAATAACTAGAAAAACAGACATTTAAAACTTTTTGTCTATGTAAAAATGGTTTTACTTTTATTCCTAATTCAGTGATGGCAATGATAGTTGTCTCATGTGATTAACATTCAACAAATATTAGAGGCAAAGAACTTTACTGTTTTTTAAATTGCACCAAATTGAATAAACCTCGCTGGATCTCAATAAATATTAATTAATGTCCTTGGAGCTATTAAAATTAATTAACATCTCCAGTGCCCCAGAGTTTATGCATCACTACAAAGTAAGTGGCTTATCTCCATTTTAAAACTCTGCACTATCTCTAAAATTTTCTTAAAGTTTACGATTTGACTACCTTTGACATTATAAGTTAAATATTAATATTCTGACCAAGCTAGGTGAAAACCCAGAAAAACTCAAAATGAAGACTAAAACTCAGCTTTGAACCTGCTTTATGATCATAAAGGGCCAGAAATAAAGGAAGCACATCAGGTTAAGCTTCTCTACTTCTATGCTAATCTGCTGGCAGGATTAGTTTAGTTGCTTTAGAAGAATAATGAGCTCAAGATAATGTCTTAACCTGAAGCTGGAATTTACTAATATTGACTAAGTGTCCCCATGAACTACATGGACTTATGTTGCTGAGCCAAAGACACCCACCATTCATTCCCCATCAATAGCCCCTTCTTAAAGAATCTACCTCACTGCAGCTTGGAAGATGCCACTCCACTCACCACCACCATTTGGACTGGGAAAGGCAGAACCTGATCTATGGCCATCAGCTCCTCCCACACCACAAGGGCATGTGCAACTGACAAACAGAGCTTGAATCAGTCACATGGTGTTGGAACTAACATTCATGTCAAGTTAGACCCACCAAAGTTACTGTCTTAGTTGCCTTGGGCTTCTACCACAGAACATTATAGGCTGTGTAGCTTACAAACAACAGAAACTCATTTCGCACAGTTCTGGAGGCTGGCAGTCTAAGACAGGGATGCTGGCAGATTCGGTGTCTGGTGAGAGCCACTGGTTCATAGACAGCCTTCTCACATCACGTGCTGGAAGGGGTAGGGGAGCTCTCTACTATCTGTTTTCCAAGGGCACTAATTCCATGCAAGGGTATCATCCACATGACCTCATCATCTCCCAATACCTAATCATCACCTCTCAAGACCTCATCTCCTAATACCATCGCATTGGAGGTTAGGTCTCAACACATGAATATTGTGGGGACCCATTCAGTCTATTGCAGCTATGGAGGGCATAAACTAGGAGGCTGGCTGAGAAAGAAGGTTAACAAAGCAGGGACCATAGGAGATACAGAGATTAGATGATTAAAAGTGCCCCCAGGGTGCCTGGGTGGCTCAGTAGATTAAATGTCCAACTCTTGATTTCAGCTCAGGTCTTGACCTCAGGGTCGTGAGTTCAAGCTCCCTGTTGGGCTCCACACTGGGTGTGGAGCCTACTTTACAAACAAACAAACAAAAAATGTCTTCTACATATTTCCAAATGACCCCAGGGTGGCAGGAGAAGGCTGCCCATGGATCTTGACCTTTGATAAATTGGCTCCCATTCATTGCAATGAAACAATTCCTGATAAAGATGGTGGCTAATAAATATAAGAAGAGCAGAATCATTTTAATTCCTCCCCAAAGCACTCAACTCAATAATATGAGTTATCTATCTCAGAAAGCAAACCTGATGCTCTTTGCTTCATCGGGCATGATGATTGGAAATGAAACCTAAGATATTATCCTCCTAGTCTTGTACAAAATCCTGCACTGAACGTGGGTGATGACAACTGAAATCAACAGGCAGGTGGTAAAGTTAGCCTTTGATAAAGGGCACAGTAAGAGACACTAAGAAGAAAACAGGCCTTGGCCTAAGGATGGGGGATAGGAACAGCAGTCCTGGAAGCTCATGACCTCAGAAACATAGGGTGAATGAAGCTTTGTAGCCCATCCTGGAATACCAAGGCTCAGAGCATCACTGAAAGCTGACACTGTGAGCACTGGCTGGTCCAGGCTCTAGTTAGAAGATGTTATACAAGGGATGCCTGGGTGACTCAGTCAGTTAAGGATCCGACTTCAGCTCAGGTCATGATCTCACGGTTCATGAGTTCGAGCCCCTCATCGGACTCTGTGCTAACAGCTCAGAGCCTGGAGCCTGCTTCAGATCATGTGTCTCCCTTTCTCTCTGCCCCTCCCTGTCTGTCTGTCTGTCTGTCTGTCTCTCTCTCTCTCTCTCCCTCTCTCAAAAATAAATTAAAAAAAAAAAAAAGAAGATGATAGACAAGTAAAAGCAAGTACTGCTTCATAACACGATGTCCATAAAAACTGTGGTCCCAATAGAAATATAGTTTAGAAACAAAGAATTGTGCACTTGTCCTTCCCGCTTCCACCTAGGATGCTCTCCTCCCAGGTGAGCACCAGGGGTTCACTCACCTTCATCATGCTGTGTGGAAACTCCACTTCTCTGGAGGTCCCTCAGATCAGCCCATTTAAAATGGCACCTTCAGGTGGCACCTGGCTGGCTCAGTAGCACACTGTGGACTCTTGACCTCGGGGTCATGAGTTCAAGCCCCACATCAGGTGTAGAGACTACTTAAAAATAAAATAAAATGGCACCTTCACTCAGAACTTAACTGCCCTTCAACATGGTGACTAGGAGGGTCCCAAACTCACTTCGTCTCACAGACACACCAAATCTACAACTGCCTGCAGAACAATTTTCTCGGAAAAATAACCCAGCAACTAGCTGGGTGACTCCCACATGGAAGCAAGTGGGAGAGGCAGGGACTTGGGGATACGAGCTAGCCCTAAACCTCTCAGTCACAGAGATGACGGCTTGGAGAGGAGGATTACAAGAGAAGAGTGCGTGGAGAACCAGGAAGGGGAGTTGAGAAAATGTGAGAATTTTCTGGCCCAGAGATGTTAAAGAATCAGAGACCTCTCCCCTGAACAGAAGTTAAATAATCTTCTCCTTTCTTCTTTTTTCCCTCTCTCAATTTTTTCTTAACTGTGGTAAATACACCTAACATGAAATGTGCTATTTTCACCTTTTTAGGTGTACATGTCAGTAGCATTAGGCATATCCGAATGGTTGTACAACCATGACCACCATTCATCTCCAGAGCGTTTTTTTAATCTTCCCAAGTGTAACCCTGTACTCATTAAACAACTCCTTCCTTCAACCACTGGCCACCCCCATTCTACATTCTGTCTCTGTGAATCTGACCACTCTAGGTACTTCATACACGTGGACTCACTATTTTTCCTTTTGGGACTGGCTTATTTCACGTCTCACAAGGTCTACAAGGTTCATCTGTACCACAGCCTGTATCACAAGTCCACCACTTTTGCAGGCTGAATAATATTCGATTGTATGTATTCACCACATTTTGTTTATCTATTCATCTGTGGACACCTGGATGCTTCTACCTTTTGGCTATTGTCATAATGCTGCTGTGAACATGAGTAAACAAATATTTGTAACTTCTTTTGGTATTTACCCTCTGTTTTTTGTTTTTAAAGCCTATAGGTTCACATTCAAGACTTGTGATGAATTCTACCAGCAGGAAAAGATCAATCAGACTTTGAACCTACGGTTAATCCTTCCCCTTTCACATGGTAGTGATGTTTCACTCATGTAGGGAGTTAATGGCTGCATCAGAGTGCCTGGGTGGCTCAGTCAGTTGAGTGTCTGACCAGCGCAAGTTATGATCTCACGGTTCATGGGTTCAAGCCCCACATCAGGCTCTGTGCTGACAGCTCAGAGCCTGAAACCTGCTTCAGATTCAGTCTCCCTCTCGCATTGCCCCTCTCCCACTCACACTCTGTCTCTCTCTCTCAAAATAAATAAACATTAAAAAAAATCCTTTTTGAGGGGCCAAGATGGCGGAACAGTAGGGAAGTTGTTTTTACGTCTCTTGTCCTTTAAATGCAGCCAGATCCACACTAAACCATCCTATGCATCTAGAAAACTAATTTGAGCATTAACACAACAATCTGAAAAACCTGAACCACAGAACTCGGCAGGTACGTGGCCCGGGGAGGTGAACTGGGGGAGAGAGAAGCCACAGAGGGCAGGGAGCTGTTTTTGCTTGTGGAGAGAGGATGGAGATGGGGGGAGAGTACGGGAAAAGCAGCTCGAGAGAAAGTGGAAAAGTGGAAACAGCCACAGGGACTGAATAAAAAAGGGAGAAAGGAGAAAGGAGAGGGTTTAAATTCCATTAAGACTCTATAAACAGGGGAGCACAGGGTCTGCAACTCCACAGTTCCATACCCGGTGGTGCTCTGGTGGGAAGGGTGAATCCCCAGGACCAGAGTGAAGTCCGGGTGGGCCCGGACATGGGGAAAGGCACACGGGGAGAGGAGGCTCCCCTGTTGGGAGGACATCTGGTAGAGGCTGTGCAGCCACCCCACAGGCAAAGTTCTCAGCGGACCTGGGAGAACAACCACATTCTCTGGCACTGGAACAAGGTCCTTAAGGGGGAAGCCTGGCACCAGATATGTGCTGTGATTTTCCATAAACCCTGAAACACTGCTGCTACAAGATGGCTACACTTTTTCTGGGCTGGGCCAGCACCCAGCTGCAGTCTCTGGCATTGGCAGCAGCGTGGTCCTGTGAATGTTCCTGGGGGCAGGCAAGCACCAGGCCATTGCTCGGTAAGACCCTCCCCCAGAAGGTCTGAGTGGGTCAAAGCCACAATCACTCAGAAGTGAGGGGTCGGGAAACACAGCCGCGTTTGAGATAAAACTCTGGAGGGAGGTGTCACCTGGTAGCCTGATGGCTTGGTCACAGACAGTGTAGAAGAAGAGAGTGAGAAGAAGCCAGAGACAAAGTAAGGGTACTCAACTGCCAGTCGTGGAGAGCACACAGTTCCAATACTAGAGACTGGGTAGCTGGGTGACACCATTTTCACCCCACCCGCACATAGGTGTACACGCCTACAAGCACCACAGCAATCCACCCCAGTAAGCTGAGCAGTGCCATCTAGTGGAGAACGGAGCCATTACACTAAGCCCCACCCAACTGTGCCAACAACACTCTTGACAAATACAAGTCTCTCTTCCTACTTAGTTTACAGATTATAAAGTGCTTCATAGTTTGACTTCTCCAGAAAACCAGATGTAATTTCAATCGTACTTCATTCTGTTTGCTGCTCCTTTTATTCAACTTTTTTTTCTTTTTCATTTCTTTTCTTACTCTTGAATACAGAAAGAGAAAGACTATTATTGTTTTCCATTTTTATTAAAAAGCTTTTTCTTTAATTTTTTTCTACTATATTTTTTCCTTTTTTGTAAATTTTTAAATTCTATTTTACTTTCATCATTTAATTTTATTCTATTTTATTGTATTAATTTTTTTAACTTTTCAAACAGTTTCCTTTTTTCCTTTTTTCTTTTTTTTAATTTTCTTATCTTTCCATTTATCTCTAATCTATCAGCTTTTTTCAACAACCAGACCAAAACACACCTAGGATCTAACATCCTTTATTTTATTTCTTTGTGTTGTTTTTAATTTTTTAATTTTTTTTTTAGTTTAGTAATTCCTTTTCTTCCTCCAAAATGATAAAATGAAGGAATTCACCCCAAAAGAAAGAACAAGAAGAAGTGACAGCTAGGGACTTAATCAACACAGATACAAGCAAGATGTCTGAACCAGAATTTAGAATCACAATAATAAGAATTGAAATAAGAATTGAAAATAGATTAGAATCCCTTTTTGTGGATGTAAGAAGTAAAAGGTAGTCAGGATGAAATAAAGAATGCTATAACTGAGCTGCAATCTCAAATGGATGCCACGGTGGCAAGGATGGATGAGGCAGAGCACGATTCAGCAATATTGAGGACAAAATTATGGAGAATAATCAAGCAGAAAAAAAGAGGGAGACTAAGGCAAAAGAGCACCAATTTAAGAATTAAAGAACTCAGTGACTCATTAAAAAGGAAAAAACATCTGAATCATAGGGGTCCCAGAAGATGAAGAGAGAGAAAAGGAGCACAAAAATTTATGTGAGCAAATCACAGCAGAAAACTTTCCTAACCTGGGGAAAGACACAGGCATCAAAATCCAGGAAGCACAGAGGACTCCCATTAGATTAAAAAAAACCTGGCCATCAACGAGGCATATCATAGTCAAATTCACAAAATACTCAGGCAAGGAAAGAATCGTGAAAGCAGCAAGGGAGAAAAAAGTCCTTAACCTACAAGGGAAGACAGATCAGGTTCACAGCAGACCTACCCACAGAAACTTGGCAGGACAGAAAGGAGTGGCAGGATATATTCAATGTGCTGAATCAGAAAAATATGCAGCCAAGAATGCCATATCCAGCAAGGCTGTCATTAAAATAGGAGAGATAAAAAGTTTCACAAACAAAAATTAAAGGCGTTCATGACCACTAAACCAGCCCTGCAAGAAATTTTATGGGGGTCTCTTCTGAGGGGAGAAAAGAAAAAAGAAAAAAAATACCAAAAACAACAAAGACTAGAAAGGACCAGAGAACAGAAAGAACCAGAAAACTCCAACTCTACCGGCAACATCATGGTAATAAATTCATATCTTTTGGTACTCACTCTAAACATCAATGGTCTAAACACTTCAATCAAAAGACACAGGGTAACAGAATGGATAAGAAAACAAGATCCATCTATATACTATTTACAAGAGACCCATTTTAGACCTAAAGATACCTTCAGACTGAAAATAAGGGGATGGAGAACCATCTATTATGCTAGTGGTCGCCAAAAGAAAGCCAGAGTAACCATACTTATATCAGACAATCTAGAGTTTACAATAAAGACTCTAACAAGAGACAAAGAGGGCATTATATCATAATTAAGGGGTCTATCAGCAAAGAAGACCGAACAGTTGTAAACATTTATGATCCAAATGTGGCAGTACCCAAGTATATAAATCAATTAATCACAAACATAAAGAAACTCATTGATAATGATACCATAATAGTAGGGAACTTCAACACCCCACTTACAACAATGGATGGATCATCTAAACAGAAAATCAACTAGGAAACAATGCCTTTGAATGACACACTGGACCGGATGGACTTAAGAGATATATTCAAAACATTTCATCCTAAAGCAGCAGAATACACATTCTTCTTGAGTGCACATGAAATATTCTCCAGAATAGATAACATACTAAGACACAAATCAGCCCTCAACTAGTACAAACAGATCGAGATCATACCATGCATATTTTCAGACTACAACACTATGAAACTCAAAATAAACCACAAGAAAAAAATTTGGAAAGATAACAAATACTTGGAGACTAAAGAACATCCTATAATGAATGAATGGGCCAAGTAAGAAGTTAAAGAGGAAATTGAAAAATACATGGAAGCCAATGAAAATGATAACACCACGACCCCAAAACTCTCAGAGGCAGCAAAGGTGGTAATAAGAGTGAAGTATATAGCAATCAGGCCTTCCTAAAGAAGGAAGGAAGTTCTCCGATACACAACCTAACCTTACACCTTAAAGAACTGGAAAAAGAACAGCAAATAAAACCTAAAACCAGCAGAAGACAGGAAATAATAAACACTAGAACAGAAATTAATGCTATCGAAACCAAACCAAAACAAAACAAAACAAAACAAAACAAACAAAACAAAAACCAGTAGAACAGATCAATGAAACCAGAAGCTGGTTCTTTGAAAGAATTAACAAAATTGATAAACCATAGCCAGTTTGATCAAAAGGAAAAAGGAAAGGACCCAAACAAATAAAATCAAGAACGAAAGAGGAGAGATCATAACCAGCACTGCAGAAATACAAACAATAAGAGAATATTATGAGCAATTATATGCCAATAAAATGGGCAATCTGGAAGAAATGGACACATTCCTAGAAACATATAAACTACCAAAAGTGAAACAGGAACAAATAGAAAATTTGAACAGACCCAAAACCAGTAAAGAAATCGAATTAGTAATCAAAAATCTCCCAAAAAAACAAGAGCCCAGG
The DNA here is from genome assembly GCF_018350215.1 of Panthera leo. NCBI lineage: Eukaryota > Metazoa > Chordata > Mammalia > Carnivora > Felidae > Panthera > Panthera leo. Next base: position 13,074,993 of record NC_056685.1, read on the forward strand.
GCCAGATGGCTTTCCAGGGGAATTCTACCAAACATTTCAAGAAGAGTTAACACCTATTGTCTTGAAGCTGTTCCAAAAAATAGAAATGGAAGGAAAACTTCCAAACTCTTTCTATGAGGCCAGCATTACCTTGATGCCAAAACCAGACAAAGACCCTACTAAAAAGGAGAACTACACACCACTTTCCCTGATGAACAAGGATGCAAAAATCCTCAACAAAATACTAGCAAACCAGATTCAACAATACATTAAAAAAGTTATTCACCACGACCAAGTGGGGTTGATACCTGGGATGCAGGGCTGGTTCAATATCTGCAAAATAATCAATGTGATTTGTCACATTAATAAAAGAAAGGACAAGAACCACATGATCCTCTCAATAGATGCAGAGAAAGCATTTGACAAAATATAGCATCCTTTCTTGATAAAAACCCTCAAGAGAGTAGGGATGGAAGGATCATACCTCAAGATCATAAAAGCCATATATGAACGACCCAACGCTAATATCATCCTCAATGGGGAAAAACTGAGAGCTTTCCCCCTAAGGCCAGGAAGAAGACAGGGATGTCCAGTCTCGCCACTGTTATTCAACATAGTATTGGAAGTCTTAGCCTCAGCAATCAAACAACACGAAGAAATAAAAGGCATCCAAATCGACCAGAAGGAGGTCAAACTTTCACTCTTTGCAGATGACATGATACTCAATATGGAAAACCCAAAAGGTTCCACCAAAAAACTTCTAGAACTGACTCATTAATTCAGCAAAGTTGCAGGATATAAAATCAATGCAAATACATCTGTTGCATTCCAGCAAAGTTGCAGGATATAAAATCAATGCAAATACATCTGTTGCATTCCTATACACCAACAATGAAGCAACAGAAATAGAAATCAAGGAATCAATCCCATTTATAATTGCACCAAAAACCATAAAACACCTAGGATAACCAAAGAGGTGAAAAATCTATACACTGAAAACTATAGAAGGCTAATGAAAGAAATTGAAGAGACAAAAAAATGGGAAAATATTCCATGTTCCTGGACTGGAAGAACAAACATGGTTAAAATGTCGATATTACCCAAAGCAATCTACATATTCAATGTAATAGCTATCAAAATCACACCAGCATTCTTCACAGAGCCAGAACAAACAATCCTAAAATTTGTATGGAACCAGAAAAGACCCAGAATAGCCAAAGCAATCTTGAAAAAGAAAACTGAAGTTGGAGGCATCACACTCACAGACTTCAAGATGTATTACAAAGCTGTAACCATCAAGACAGTATGGTACTGGCACAAAAACAGACACTCAGATCAATGTAACAGAATAGAGAATCCAGAAATGGACCCACAAACATGTGGCCAACTAATCTTTGACAAAGCAAGAAAGAATATCCAATGGAATAAAGACAGTCTCTTCAGCAAATGATGTTGGGAAAACTGGACAGCGACTTGCAGAATGATGAATCTGGACCACTTTCTTACACCATACACAAAAATAAACTCAAAATGCATGAAAGACCTAAATGTAAGGTCATCAAAACCCTCGAGAAGAAAGCAGGCAAAAACCTCTTTGACCTCAGCTGCAGCAACTTCTTACTCAACACGTCTCTGGAGGCAAGGGAAACCAAAGCAAAAATGAACTATTGGAACCTCACCAAAATAAAAAGCTTCTGCACAGTGAAGGAAACAATCAGCAAAACTAAAAGGCAACCAATGGAATGGGAGAAGACATTTGCAAATGACATATCAGATAAAGGGTTAGTATCCAAAATCTATAAAAACTTATCAAACTCAACACCCAAAAAACAAATAATATAGTGAAGAAATGTGCAAAAGACATGAATAGACATTTCTCCAAAGACATCCAGATGGCCAACCGACACATGAAAAAATGCCTCACATCACTCATCATCAGGCAAATACAAATCAAAACCACAATGAGATACCACCTCATACCTGTCACAACAGCTAACATTAACAACTCAGGCAACAAGAGATGTTGGTGAGGATGCAGAGAAAGAGGATCTCTTTTGCATTGTTGGTGGGAATTCAAACTGGTGATGCCACTCTGGAAAACAGTATGGAGGTTCCTCAAAAAAACTAAAAATAGAACTACCCTACGACCCAGCAATTGCACTACTAGGCATATCCAAGGGATACATGTGTGCTGTTTCGAAGGGACACATGCACCCCCATGTTTATAGCAGCACGATCAACAATAGCCAAAGTATGTAAGGGGCCACTCATCAATGGATGAATGGATAAAGAAGATGTGGTATATATACAATGGAGTATTATTTGGCAATTAAAAAGAATGAAATCTTGCCATTTGCCACTATGTGGATGGAACTGGAGGCTATTATGCTAAGTGAAATTAGTCAGAGAAAGACAAATATCATACGACTTCACTCATAGGAGGACTTTAAGAGACAAAACAGATGAACATAAGGGAAGGGAAGCAAAAATAATATAACAGGGAGGGGGACAAAACACAAGAGACTCTTAAATATGGAGAACAAACGAGGGTTACTGGAGGGATTGGGGGACGGGGGATGGGCTAAATGGGTCAGGGGCATTACGGAATCTACTCCTGAAATCATTGTTGCACCATATGCTAACTAGCTCAGATGGAAATTAAACAATAAATAAATAAATAAATAATAAATAAGAAAAAAATGTTTGCATTTCCCTGCTGACATGTGATGTGGAGCATCTTTTCCTATGCCTATTTGCTGTCTGTGTATCTTCTTTGGTGAGGTGTCTGTTAAGGTCTTTGACCCATGTTTTAACTGTCTTTTTGTTTTGTTTTGTTTTCTTTTTTTTTTTTTTTTTTTTTTTAATTTTTTTTTTTTTTCAACGTTTTTTATTTATTTTTTGGGACAGAGAGAGACAGAGCATGAACGGGGGAGGGGCAGAGAGAGAGGGAGACACAGAATCGGAAACAGGCTCCAGGCTCCGAGCCATCAGCCCAGAGCCTGACGCGGGGCTCGAACTCACGGACCGCGAGATCGTGACCTGGCTGAAGTCGGACGCTTAACCGACTGCGCCACCCAGGCGCCCCTGTTTTGTTTTCTTATTGTTGAGTTCTTTGCATATTTTGGGCAACATTCCTTCATCAGATAAGCCTTTTGCAAATATTTTCTCCCAATCTGTGTTTTGTCTTCTCATTCTTTTGACATTGTCTTTTCAAAAGCAGTTTTACATTTTAATAAAATCTAACTTATCATTAAAAAAAAAAAAAAAAGCTTTTTTTAAATGTTGGCTGCATTAACAGATGAGGCCCAGAGCCTTGGCGATTTAACAGAATAAAGGACCACTGCAGGTTGCCAGGGACTCTTTTTCACCTGGTGACTCAGGGATTAAGGATTCTGCTATTTTATGGTGCTGCCATCTCAACAGTGGACAAGGTCACTGTACTAGGGAAAGAAAGGGATCATCCTGACTGTCCTAGCCCTGACACAGTCCATTGGCCAGAACTAGTCATACGGCCCAGCCTAACTGCAAACTGTTCTAAGAAACATACTGGAATAATGAAGTAATTAGTAAGCAGTGGCCACAAGTACTTGGGCTTGGCTCATTATCACTACATCATAGAGACCCATTAAAAGAGAAAATGAACGGGAAGAGCCTTTTCCTTAATTTTTTTAGAGAGAGAATGTGAGCATGAGCAGAGGGGAGGGGGAGATGGAGAGAGAATCCCAAGCAGGCTCTGCACTGTCAGTGCAGAGCTCGATGCAGAGCTTGAACACAAAAACATGAAATCATGACCTAAGCAGAGATCGAGAGGCTCATGCTTAACCAAATGAGTCACCCAGGCTTCCAGTTATGCTCCAGTTAAGCTCTTAACAGTCCTGTAATTTTTTCTGGATTTTAAAACCTCCTATTTGGGAAAATAAATGAAAAGGCTGAGAATGGAGCTGCAACCAAAAGATTGAAAGAAATCTCATTCCCAAAGCCACGTCAATTACATGATAGTGTTTGTATGTTGCTTCAGGAACCAGTGTCCATCTTGGTACAAAGTATGAAGTAGGCTAATTCAGACATGAGTGGACATGTATCAGAAAAACATAACTGGGCCCTGGTGAAAAACAAAATATATTTCCAAAGCCTCAATCCCTTCTTTACTGCACTTTCCTATAAATAATTATGATTCAAATAGTTATGTTTCATTAATAATAATTGTAACATTTTCCAAAGCTATTATGTGCTTGGTCCAGAGACCACTTTGACCTGCTTCTAGTCATCTGCAGCAGAGGGAGATTTTTTCCTTTGAGGATTTCTTTTTTTTAACTGGGATGAGGGCAAAAAGGGATTAAGGTAGGTAGTGAAGCGTAGCTTTCATCCTTGGGGAGAAGTCACGGCTTCTCTAAGTGTCCCCCATCCATTCCTAATGACAGTCATTCAACAAATTTTTCTCGAGTACCCATCAAGCTGATAGATCACATCAGCGATCAAAACAGACAAATAGCCCTGTTCTCCGGGGGCTTCCATTCTGGAGGAAATTATAAAGTTTTATTTTAGACTCCTTTTGATTATTCGACCTACTTCTGTTTAGCAGAAAATTTTGCCATAGTGTTGAGGATCGCAAAAGGGTTTTCAAATTTTTTCTGGCACGTACTTAGAAATCACCACTAGAAGTTCATCTGAGTTTCTACTCACGATATTAAAAGCATTGTATTCGTACCAGAAATGTAAAATGAGAGAGTTTTCTGTGGTAAGGAACTATGCTAAGAAGCATGAGGGGATATAAACATGTATAAGACATCTGCAAACGTACCCTTTGGCGTTTACACCCACACCATGGTTTCAAAGGAAAATATTGTCATCTCTATGTTACAATAGCTGGGCCACGTCATACCATCAACAGCACCTCCACTGAATTGCAGAGAGTGGTGCTTGTGGTTCAGATGTGTGCACGATGGGAACCAAAATGGGAATCAAAGAGCAGATGGCAATCTTGGTGGCAGTTTGGATGGAGGAACATTTAAGTCTACTCTTTTTTTTTTTTTAAAACTTTTTTTAACGTTTATTTATTTTTGAGACAGAGAGAGACAGAGCATGAATGGGAGAGGGTCAGAGAGAGAGGGAGACACAGAATCCGAAACAGGCTCCAGGCTCTGAGTGGTCAGCACAGAGCCCGACGTGGGGCTCGAACTCACGGACCGCGAGATCATGACCTGAGATGAAGTCGGACGCTTAACCGACTGAGCCACCCAGGTGCCCCTTAAGTCTACTCTTGAGACTCAAGGTCCTACAAGAGTGAAGACCCACCCAAGGTCACCAAAAATCCAGAGACAGAAATGAAATGCATACTTCCTGTGGCATCTGATCATCTGAGACCAGATATAATTCTATTTAGATCCATCATTGAGAACTATGCTCTATGACAAAAGGCAGTCCTGGAGGAGGTGACTGGGTTATCTTGGTTTACATGCAGTGCAAATCAGCCAGAGCTAAAGAGAGTGGCCATGTTTTTGCAGGAAGTGACAGAGTTTGTGCTGGAGGTGAAAGCAGGAGAGCATGAAGTCAGATACCCTGGTTAACTGAAAACACTTGGCCACTTTTTGAGTCCCAAACCACATTCCACAACTTCTTATTTTCAGTTATATGGCATAATCTTCAATTTTTTATTTTTGTATTTCTTCTAAGTTTTAATTCCAGTCTATTAACATACAGTGTTATATTCGCTTCAGATGTACAATATAATAACTCAGCACTTCCACACATTACCTGGCGCTCATCACAAGTGCGCCAATCCCCATCACCTACTTCACCCATCCCCCCCCCCCCACCTCCCCTCTGGTAACCTTCAGTTTGTTCTCTCCAATTAGGAGTCTGTTTCTTGATTTCTCTCTCCCTCTCTCTCTGTCCTCTCTCCTCTCTTTCTCTCTCTCTGTCTTTTATTTTTTCCATTTGTTTTGTTTCTTAAATTCCACATATGAGTGAAATCATATGGTATTTGTCTTTGACTGACTGATTTTGCTTAGCGTTATACCCTCTAGTTCCATCCATGTTGTTGCAAATGGCAAGATTTCATTTTTTTATGGCTGAATAATATTCCATTGTATATGTATGTATACCACATCTTTGTTATCTGTTTATTGATCGATGGACACTTGGGCTGCTTCCATATCTTGGCTCTCGTAAATAATGCTGATATGAACATCGGGGTGCATGCATCCCTTTGAAATAGGGCTCCTGTATTCTTTGGATAAATACCCAGTAGTGTGATACTTGCATCATAAGATAGTTCTATTTTCAACTTTTTGAAGAACCTCCATACTGTTTTCCACAGTGGCTGCACTGGTTTGCATTTCCACCAACAGCACCCAAGTGTGCCTTTTTCTCTAATCTCAATTTTCTATTTTTAATGTTAGCAAAAAGGAGTTGAGAACGCATCTGTGAACTTCTGAGGTTTTTCTAGACTTCAAAGGGCCTTAAGAATAATATTTCAATGAGTTAGGAATAAATGACTCAGAAACACGGATTGACTTGACTTTAATATCACAGTTTAACACAAAGTGCATTAAAATAGCTGGCCGTACTCTGTGCTCTAGAGTAGCCAAATGTCTGGCAAAAGTATGGCAGCATGAACAACACCAGTCTCCTCCTGTACCACCCTGTGTTCATATGCAACTCTGTTTTTGCCTTTCATGCTGCTGGCAACACATGCTAGACTTCAAGTACATTTTAAGGAATAATAGCCAACGGCTTGGAGGACCCCTACTTCCATTTCCCTGGAAGAATTGGGATTCCCGCCAAGATGCTGTGTTCAGCAAATATGAACAAACAGAGCAAAATCCACTGTGTTCTCAGCCTCATTGAGGGAGTGCATTTTAGAGTGTTTCACTTAATTCCAGCTTTCTGCTTCTCTGAGAAACAGATCAGGGCAGCTGGTGACAGGATCAGCTCCATCATTTGAGGAGCTCAGAGTAAAATAAACACCCGAGTCCCTTGTTCAATAAGCATGAAGAGTTTCAAGATGGCGAAAGAGAGCATTAAAAGAACTATGGGGAGCGTGGCCGTGAAGCCAGCCCTGCAGGGTGGTGATGCACTGAGATGTTTTCTCCCTTCACATTTCTTATTGCAAATGAAAATAAGACGGAAGAATATTCAGTGCAAACTCAGATTGATAATGAAGCATGACATGAGCTGATGATTTAAGGATTTGAATTTCCCAAGCACTGTTAACTATAATCAAGTGATGGGACCAGGTATCACCAAGGATTTCAAATGGCGGCATAGCAAGAGTGAAAAGAACTGAAGTTGCAGGTGAAACCAACCGGGTTCGAATTAGCAAAAAGGAAAGCAGTTCTGGGAAAGCTTACGGTTCTTCAGGACCTTGTGCTTTTCCTTCAGGGACTCTGAGGAAAGCCATTGACGCAAGGAAAGGAATTCTCTTTAAAACTGATAGCACCGTTTTATGACAACAGCAAGGAATGCCAAATAGCTCTGGGATGCTTAACATGTGGGAAAATCTCTGCTTCTGCAATTTCTTAAAATGTTTTCTTTAATTTTAGAGAGAGAGAGAGTGTGAGTGGGGGTGAGGGACAGAGAGAGAGAGAAAGAGAATCTTAAGCAGGCTTCACGTTCAGTAGAGCCCAATAACATGGGGCTCAGTCCCATGACCGTGGGATCATGACCTGAGCTGAAATCAAGAGTTGGACGCTCAACCGGCTGAACCACCCAAGTGCCCTGCTTCTGCAATGTTTAATTTTATCATACTCCTTATTCTCTATTCTTCCCTCATCATTTCCAGAGAGCAACAAATACACAAAGTAACAACTTGGGCACAGAGAAGTCACCTTATAACAATCCCTTGTAAGAACGGTTTTGGAGAATCATAGAAGGTAAATGCAGGCATTACCCATAAGCATGTCTTTAAAAATAGTCTGCACACAGCATAAGTTTATGTATTTGTTTTTGAAAAACAAAATTTTTTTATCCTGTCGATGAAAAATTGAGCAGTAATGTACAGCACGAAAGGTAAGCCCCTTAGTTATTTCACTCTCCCCATTTATAGGAGCCGTTTATATCTTTCCTGTTTTTCTGTAAGATTGGTCATATCACAAAGAACATTTTATAAGTTCTGTAGTTTTCAGTTTCTCATTAGTCTTTTTTGTTTGCCTGTGGTGTCTATTAAGACTTGCTTTCAAATGAAAAAAGAAACAAAACAGAATCTGTTTTACATTCTTTACACACAGTTCTCGCTCATTTTTAAAAGAGAGTTGATGCTATTTTTTTTTTTTTAGCTAGGCAGCATGAGGTTGGTTGTTAAGAATTCCATTGTACCATGTGTTTCATTGTATTTATTTGTGAAGATGGATGAATCTGTTTTTGTGCGTATATCAAAGAATTATCAAGAAATAAGTAACCAGTGCTTCAGGTATCGCAGATAACAAATGTTCATTCAATAAGCAAACTAGAAAAATTCAATATGCCAAAGGCTGGGCTTTAGATAAAATGTCGATTTAATTCTATTCAACAAACATTCATTAAATATCTATGAGCTGCCTTTACCAACATAGGTACCGCAGATCCGAAGATGAATTTGATTTGACCTAGGCCTTGTGCTACTTTGCTATAATTATAGGCATAAAATAGGGGCTCCTGGGTGGCTGTCGGTTGAGCATCCGACTTCGGCTCAGGTCATGATCTCAGCTCGTGAGTTCGAGCCCCGTGTCAGGCTCTGTGCTGACAGCTCAGAGCCTGGAGCCTGCTTCGGATTCTGTGTCTCCCTCTCTCTCTGCCCCTAACCCACTTGCATTCTGTCTCTGTCTCTCTCAAAAATAAATAAACATTAAAAATTTTTTTTTTAAATTATAGACATAAAATAGCCAAACACTGCAGGCTGAATGAAATACTAGAAAGAAAGAGGCCTGTGCTGCCATAGCGGACCCAATGACTTAATAAGTCTTTCATTTCAAATCTATGCCATTTCATAAATAGCAAAGCAGTGTGTAACAATTCAAGGACTTTATTCCCTCCATAGACTCCACTAGGGGACACTTCTTGGCAGACTGGAAAGTATTTCAAACAACATCATCTACACTTGTCAGATCGAGTGAGCAAGGGCCATGGGAGGACACGTTTATTTTCCTTGACTTTCTTCTCCAGAGATTTTTTCAATTCTTTGCAAATTTGCAAGATTTGGTAGCTGGTGGCTGACCTCAGAGCAACGGCAATGAATTAGGCAAATTTGGCCGGGAGCACCATGGGGACATCTTCCTTAGACTTAAACCGTCCCATTAAACCCTCTAAGTTCGAAGTGAGAGCCGAGTCAGGGAAGTTGAGGATGTCTATCAGTTGCTACAAAGAAAAACTTAAGTTGGAAGTAAACACTGTGTCTGAGCTAATCTTCATTGCTTTATATTTTAATAAAGTTAGGGGACATAAATAGAGACTTTCTTCATCACCACAGAATCTACTGCATTTGAAGGCATGTTGGCAAAGTTGGAGGCAGGAGGGATGTAGGAGGAGGGACGAGGGCAATGGGGGGGGCCTGTGGGGGTGTAGGGAGTGTGGGCACATGGGTGTGTGTAGGTGGTGTGGGGGGAGTGGAGGGGTACACCTGTGTCTTGGGGAAAGGAGGGAGAAAAGTAGGCAGAGAGAGAGAGAGAGAGGGCAGTGATGCCTAGACCTACAGAGGGAAGCTAAGAAGATGGCAAAGTCGAAAGGAAGTGAGTGTGCAGACTGTTTAGTTCTATTCCTTCGTGCTCAGTGTCTCTCCTACATCCTTCCTCTGGCCTTGCTTAACCCCCAGGGTGGAGTCTGCCCTGATCAGGCTTGAGTAGAGTGAATGGAGCAGAAAGCATATGACTTGCCGTCTTAGTCGGGTTAGGCTGTCATAACAAATCCCACAGATGGGGTGGCTTAAAAAATACACATTTATTTCTCACAGTTCTGGAGGCTGTTAAGTCCAAGGTCAGGTGCAAGTTGATTCAGTTCCTGGGGAGGGCTCTCATCTGGGCTTACAGACAGCAACTTTCTCCTGTCTGCACGTGGCCTTCTCTCAGTGCTGACCCACCATGGGTGCCCATCCTCATGACCTCATCTAACCTTAATTATTACCAAAGGCCCCACCTCCCAATACCATTACATTGGGGGTTAAGGCTTCAACGCATGAAATTGGGAGGGACACATTCAACCCATAACACTTGGCTTCTGCCTTCTACTATATTTTTCCATCATCCTCAGACTCCTGGACCTTTTCGATTATCTGGACTTACCTGGAAACATAATATCAACCTTACCCTTCCACAAAGTACTAATGTTCCCCTGACCATTTCTAGGACACTTTCAGTGAGTAAAGAGAGAAACCAACTAGAGCTGGCTTAACCTAAAAAATCTTACAATTTTGTAAACTATACCTCAATAAAGCTAAAAAAAAAATATTGACAACAATTTAAATAACTAACTAAATAAATAAATGTAAGTATCCTCTTTTTTTCCTTGCATAAATTATTTTATTTATTATTATAATTAGATCTTCACAGAGTTGTCTTCTCACTGTCTGTGTTTGGTTAACATGAAATTAAATTAAAGTTAGTTGCCGAGGGAACAATAATTATATATTTGCTTTAACAGAAATAAAAGAATATTTGTCTTAAAATGCAAGATTGTTATATAGCCTTTCACCATGCACTTTACAGTATAAAAAATTTTCATTTCAAAAGTGAAAATTACTTGCACTGTTTGAACTTTAAGGATTGGAAAGTTGAAGTGAAATATCAGCTCCTTAATGAAAAAGCAAAATGATCTAGGAAATGTCTCCCCTGCAAGAGGGAATTTAGATTACAATTAACACAAAAATCATGTACCAGTCTCCTGCAGGAGATTCTTCAGCATACCTTACTCAAAATCCCAGTAGGCTGAATCTAAAACTCAACTTCATACCATTAAAAAAACAACTCAAAATGAATCAAAGACCAAAATGTAAAATCTCAAGTATAAAACTTACTGAAGAAAACATAGGAAAAACCTATTTGTGAACTTTGGTCAAAAAAAATGAAAAGATTTCTCAGGTAGGGCACAGAAACATAAACCATCAAAGAACTACAGGATAATTTGATTTAATAAGTTAATTTTTTTTTTAATTTTAAGTAGGTTTCCCCAGTGTTCCCCAACCCACCCAGTGTTGGGTTCAAACTCACAACCCTGAGATCAAGAGTCACATATTCTACTGACTGAGCCAGCCAGGTCCCCCAATAAATCAAAATTTAATATTTTTACTCTTTAAAAGACACTATTAGAAAATAAAAAGGCAAGTCATATCCTGGAGAAAAGAAATATATGCAAAAAATATATCCGATAAAGGACTTTTAATGGAATATATAATGAACTTTTACAATGCAATGAGAAAAATCAACTAGTAAAAAACAATATAGGCAAAAGATGAGAACAAATACTTCACAGCCTTAAGAATGGCCAACAGCCCAAAGAGGGGGAAAAATGTTCTACATCTCAAGTCATTGAGGAAATGTAAATTAAAACACAAGAAGGTACCACAACATGGCCATTAGAATGGCAAAAATCTTTAAAAACTGACAATATTTTTACTGGTGAGGATGCAGACAACCTGAAATTCTCATTCTTTGCTGTTGAGAAATCACTTTACATACCCACTTTGGAAAACACGGTTGACAGGGTTTAATTAAGGTAAATATACACCTGTCATACAACCTAGAAAACCTCCTTCTAGCTATTCACCTAAAACATGACAATGCATTCCACACAAAGTCTCGTATACAATGTTGATAGCTATTTCATTCACAATAGCCTCCCAGATTGGAGACAACTCAGACATCCGTCATGGTGTTAATGAACAAATAGTGATGTATCCATACAATGAAATCCTGCTCAGCAGTGAAAAGGCATGAACTACTGAGCCATACAACAACATGGGGAAATCCTGAGAGCATCATGCAAAGTACAAAAAGCTCAGATACTCAAGACTATAATATTACTCCATTTATATTTAGTTCTAGAAAAAAATATAGAGACAGCAGATCAGCAGCTGCCAGAGGCTGGTGAGGAGGGGAGGAATTGAGTACAAAGACCCATGGAGGAACTTTTTGGAGTGCTAGAAACATTTTGTATCTTGAATGTGGTGGTAGTTCATGCTTATATACATTTGCGAAGACTCATCTAAGTATACACTTAAAATGGGTGAATTTTTATTATATATAAATCACAGCTCAATAAAGCCCATGGTGCACACACGCAATGTGATAAGTACATGTGCAAAACAAAAGCAAAAGAATACACATTATGTTGTTTAGAAAGGTTGCCTATGAGAAAATGAGGCAAATGGGAGTGGGGAAATAGAAGTAAAAATAACAGAAAAACAGAAAGGGTGGCGGGAAGAGAGGTAGATAATAGAAGAGTTTGCGTGAACCAATAATATATATTATTAATTAAATATTAATTTATATTATATGTAATAATTATATATCATTTAATTATATATTAATTAAATATATAAAAATTATATATATGTGTATATATGTGTGTGTATACATACACACACACACACACACACACACACACACACATATATATATATGTATGTACATATATATATATAAAAGCCTAGACGTGCTATTGCAGATCATGGAAACAAAACGGATTATTCAAAAATGGTGGTAGAACATCTGTTATCCATTTAGGGAATAACATTTGACCTATTCTTCACAATATACACAAAAATTAATCCCAGGTAGAATAGAGAATTAACTGTAATGAACACAGTTCCATAGCTTTAGGCAGGGAAGGCATTCTGGCTCAATATGCAAAAAGGACAAACCATAAAATGAACACTGACAATGCTGACATTCTAATTAAGATGATCTCTTTATCAAACAACAGTCTAAAGATATTAAACATCAAACCACAAGCCAGAGGATATGCAGTATAACTGACAATTAGTGCTCAGCATCTATAAAAGAACTCTATAGGGGCACCTGGGTGGCTCAGTCAGTTAAGGGTCCTACTTCAACTCAGGTCATGATCTCATGTCTGGCGGGTTTGAGCCCCACGTCGGGCTCTGTGCTGACAGCTCAGAGCCTGGAGCCTGCTTTGGATTCTGTGTTTCCCTCTCTTTCTCTGCCCTCCCCCACTCACACTTGCGCGCGCGCTCTCTCTCTCTCTCTCTCAAAAATAAACATTAAAAAAATTTTAAAAAAGAACTATGTAAACTATATAACAGCATCTATAAAGAAGTGACACAATATTAACAAAGAGAGGACAGAAACATGGACAAAATTACGAACATTTTCCCAGTAATGAAAACAGAAACGATCAATGCTTGAGCATGCAAAAGTACTCAACTTAAATAGTAACCTAGGAAATATAAATAGAAACAACATGAATACCAATGTATTACACACACACACACACACCCCAACCAAACATTTTTAAAGTTACAGAATATCAAGTGTTGGCAGGTTTGGAGAGCAATGGAAACTTTTATACCCTGCTAGGGTGTAAATTGTTATATTTTGGGAGGCAATTTGACATTATTCGCTAAAGCTGGAGAGGCACACGCTGTATGCTTCTGTGATTAATTCTACTCCTAGACAATCTACTCTAGAGAAACTCTGGCACGGGAGCACCAGGGAGCCTGGTCAAGAATGCTCCTAATAGCGCTATTTGTAATTCAAATGCACACAACAAAACAAAGAAACTAGAATCAATGTCCTTCAAAGGAAAATGGGTAAATAAATAGTGGCCCCTTCATTCTATGGAATATAGACCAGTTAAAATTAACTAATTACAATTACATACATAAATAAGTTTTTTTAAAGAATGCATCTATGAAACATGAAATGCAAAAAAGGCAGTCACCAAAGAATGAAAGCAGTAGGATACTATTCATAAAACGGTCAAAAATACAAAAATGAAGCCATTTAGTCTAGGGATTCATACTTAGTAAAACTGTAATCAAAAGCAAGGGAATGGTGAACACAAACATTAAAATAGTATTTATTGCTAGGGGCTAACACAGAGGAATATGATCATAGAGTTCTCATAATGCTCCTTTAAAAAAAATTTTTTTTATGTTTATATATTTTTCAGAAAGAGAGAGAGATGCACAGAGTGTGATCAGGGGAGGGGCATAAAGAGGGAGACACAGAATCCAAAGCAGGCTCCACACTCTGAGCTGTCACCACAGAGCCTGATGTGGGGTTCAAACCCACAAAGCACGAGATCATGATCTGAGCTGAAATCAGATGCTTAACTGACTGAGCCACCCAGGCACCCCGAGTTCTCATAATATTCTCAAACCGGACGATGGGTATATAGTTATTAATCATCCTTCATATCTTAAACATGGATACAGAAAATCTTTTTTATGTTTAAACTATATCACACTTTTTATTTTATTTTTTTAACGTTTATTTATTTTTGGGAGAAAGAGAGACAGAGCACCAGCAGGGAGGGGGAGAGAGTGGAAGACAGAATCCGAAGCAGGCTCCAGACTCTGAGTTGTCAGCACAGAGCCTGATGAGGGACTCGAATTTGTGAACCATGAGATCATGACCTGAGCTGAAGTTGGACACTCAACTGACTGAGCCACCCAGGTGCCCCATCACAATAACTTTTAAATTAGCAAACAAAAGTATTTTTTGAAATGAAGGAGGAAATGAATAGCCATGGAATTTAGATGGATCAGAAAAGTTTCACTTCTGTACCAAGCCTACCTTGAGAACATTTTGTTACAAAGTGCTATGGGGCTTGGGGCTTTTTCTGTAGACAACTTTTAATTTCTCATAGTCTCAACCTTGGCTTTAGGGCTCTTGGCTGCAGGCAGGAGAAAAGCCCAATATTTCTCCTCGTTGACATTTTCTTTTAATCAAAATATATATTTTACGTCTCCTTATAAGAGCAGACCCTGTGTGGGCGCCCCTTTGGGTTGGAAAAGCAGTTTATTTCTCAACAGCAAACAGATTTGTCAGCCATTCCTATAGCACAAATGTCAGGGTGCCCATGTGGAAAGAAAGAGGGGAAAGGGGAGATGGCTGCAATATTTATTTGATGATCCTCTTTAATTATTGATATGCTGAAGACCCAAATGTATACAGACTTCTTTTTCAATAATGTGTGCTATGGAAAAAAAAAAATATATCCTTGTAGCCTACTCTGTCATTACACAGAAACCATCCATTTAGACGTGCTCTGAACTCTTTCTTCCAGAAACAGCAATAACTATTTTGTCTGTTGTTTCTACAACCACGAGAAAAAGGAAATGTATATGTAATGGCATACTGTATATAAATTATTTTGAATATATAAAGGGATAGCTATGTAAGCTATTCCCAATTATTGTTCCCCCTATCCCCCGGGTAAAACAGTGAGGCCAAACCAAGGCAAGTGAGTTGCCATAGGTTAGACATTGCTTCAGGGTTAGAAACGTATGTACAAGTCTCCTTCCAGATCTGAAGCTGAAAAAGTAATCTTTAAAAACAAAATAAAGCAAGCCCCAGAACTCTTTGTGCATTAAAGTCTTGCAAAGTGTTAACAAGTCCAATAGAAGTTGAGCGACCCTGGCTGGAATGTAGAGGATTTGGGGACTGTTAGCTCCGTCCCTGCCCTGACAAAGGGGGACCGATGGCCACACCTGGAGACTCCTCCTGACCTTGAAGGTTGCTGAAAGTGAGGGGGAGGCCTAAGTCGGGGGATCTCCTGGCAATCGGGTCCCAAATGTTATGATGTTCTGTTGTTCCCAAACACGCAGTCACTATCTTCAAGGCTGGGTGGCTGAGTCAGGGCAGAGTCCAGGGTCTGACCACCTGGGGCGGTGCCTGGCAGAGTGGGCACTCCGTGATTATCCACCGTGAACAAACAAACCAGCGAATGAATGAGTATTGAGGGAGCAGAGCTACCTTCCCCCCTCCCCCACGTGGCACCTAAGCCCTGGACCCTCTCATAGCCAGTCTGCAGTGTTTACACCGGGTGAATGAACGTGAAAGCAGGACGCCCCATATGTCTTTTCACACTGGGGTGTGGAAGCAGGTGTCCCCGCATTGGAGGATGCTTTCCTTCACGGATGCTGAATGTGTTCATTCGCTCGTGGTACCTTATGGCCGCCACCTCCTCCCGTGTCGGAGCTTTGAGTGACGGCTCCCAGAGCCTTGGGAGGGACGAGGGAGGTTGGTGCTGCTGGCCCATGACCCCCACCAGCTTGCGGGGGGTGAGTGAAGGTTCTGCTCTCGACTGGAATAGGTCAGTGAGGCTGGGCACGGGTGCAGGGACGTGTGACAGGAGCTGGCTTTAAAGCCATAGTAATTGACAGAGAGATCTAGTCACGGGCTGGGTGAGAGAGGGGACGACAGGGGAGGAAGCAGGCAGGACAGGGAGAGGCTCAGGAGGAGGAGAGAAGAGGAACGATAAAAGGGAGGGGGGTGTCTGTCTCCCTTTGATCATGCTGAAGACGCCACCTGGGCTGTGGTTCAAACGCTGAGCTAGGAAAGGATGTTGACATCTTTTAAGTTCATTCCAGCCCCGGAAGCTGCCTTGCTGCAGAAATTCATGTCACTTGTCTCTCTGCCACCTTTAAATTCACTACTTGCGCTGGTTGCCTTCCCCTGCCTTGAATCTTAACACTCTACCTCCAGTACACATACGCGCACACACGTACACACAGGCACACGCATACTCACACATGCACACATACACGAGACATACAAAAACACATAAACACACAAATACACATGCGTGCATAAGTGCGAGAAAACACATGCATACGTGGGTCACACATTAATGCATGCACACGCACATACACATAATATGTGTACATGCATGTACAAACACATAATCCCTCAAGCACATACACGTACCCACATACGTGAACACACACACACACACACACACAAAGAGATACACAAATAGGTGCATACGCACATACTGTGATATTTAATGCTCAATCACACTTCGTTCCAGTAAAGGAAACAGAAGAGAAAGCCAAATGCAGAGGAGTTTCTGGATCTGATATCCCAACCACATGAATAGAAATGGGTCCTTTTGATTCAGCTGAGACCTCCCTGGAAGAGCTGTGTGGGAAATCTGTTTCAGGAAGGAACAAGTCTTTGTGAGCCTCCAAGTGGACCAGTCCTGCCTGGCTCGTCCAGCAGAGTCTCCCCCTCAGACATGGAGGGCCCAGCCCACCCAGCAGGACAAGGACAAAGGAGCTTTTTAAAGTCACATGTCGAGGACTTGTGGCCTTAGCTTCCTTGCCTGGAAGGCACACCCTTCCAGGTTGAGAGAGGTCAGCTAACCAATCTCCAGGCCAGCTCAGCATTTTGGTTTACAGTCAATACTGGTTATTCAGAGTGGGTATGCTCTAGAAAGTCACCTGACCTCTGAATTAGTGAATACTAATTCATTGCCTCTAGGGGAAGTATGTGTGTGTCTATACCTACATCTCACAGAGATTATAATCTTACATCCTAAAAACAATTCATCCTGGTAGATTCTATTTTCTCTGCTTTACAAAAAGAGAAAAATGAGGTTCAGAGTGTTAAATGACTTGCCTGAGGCCATCCCATTAGCTGGGATTTGAATTCTATCCTCGGGAGTTCCAACATCTGAAACTCCTCCTTCGGGCATTCCTCATTCACAATAGAGACACTCTTTGGTTTTCTGTTGCTATTTTTAATGTTTATTGATTTATTTTGAGAGTGAGCAGGTGAGGGGCAGAGAGAGAGAGGGAGAAAGAGAATCCCAAGTAGGTTCCATGATGTCAGAGTGGAGCCTGACTCAGGGCTCGAAGTCATGAACCATGAGATCATGACCAGAGCTGAAACCAAGAGTTGAACACTTAACCAACTGAGCCACCCAGGTGCCTTGAGATGCTCTTTGGAAGCCTCTGGTGATGGAGCAAGCAGGATGGCTCCTGAGAGAAAGCAAGGATCCCACTCTTCTTCTAAAGGGTGCTGGTCACGTGGGCTATGGCATGGCCTCTTTCCGTTTTAGGAAGACTAAGGAAAGAGGCTGAGAGGCATGGGGAGCCTGGGTGACTCAGTCAGTTAAGTGTCTGACTCTTGATTTCAGCTCAGGTCGTGATCTCGCAGTTTGTGGGTTCAAGCCCCACATTGGCTTCTTCACTGACAGTGCGGAGCCCCCTTGGGATTCTCCCTCCCTCTCTCTCTGCCCCTCCCCTGCTTTCTCTCTCTCTCTCTCTCTCTCTCTGTCTCTCAAAATAAATAAAGAAACTTAAAAAATAAATAAACTTAAAAAAGTAAAAGGCTTTATGAGCAAAGACATGGTAAGCTGGAATTGAAAGGAAGTATGGGGGAAATTAGTGAGTAGCTGACAGGGCACCCCAGATCACAGAGTGGCCCAATGCACCCCAACTAAATGAGGGCGGAGAAAACTCTAGCCACCAGCAAGCCTGGGCCTGGGGAGCATGCCCGCGACTAAATCTCCTCACTTTGTGGAGAGAATTGTCAACAGGCCTGCTCAGGGTGGAGAATCTGAGGGACAGAAGGGGGAAGGGGTTTGCCCACACAATTCCCCTTTCGTTCCTCAGGTTCCTCTGAGATCAGGCAGGGATCAGACATACCTCCCTTCGAGCAGCACTTCCTGGGCTGGTTCCTTCTTCAAGGGAAATGTTGTGAACTGAATGCTTGTGTCCCATCAAATTCATAGGTAGAAGCCCTAACTCCCAGTGTGGTGGTATTTGGAACTGGGGTCTTTGGGAGAAAATATGTTTAGATGTGGTCACAAGGGTGAGGCCCCCATGATGGGGTAAATGTCCCTATGAGAAGAGGATTTCCCTCTCTCCTCACACACAAAGAAGAGGTCATGTGAGCATGCGGCATACAAGATGGCGACCATCTACAGGCCAAGAAGCAGGCCTTCGCCAACTACATCTGCCCACACACTGACCTTGGATGTCTAGCCTCCAGAGCCATGAGGAAAAACTGTCTGTTTCTGAAGCCTCCCAATCTGTGGTATTTTGTTATAATAGCCTGAGCTGACTAAGACAGGGACCTCTCTGCCATCTGGAAACCAAGGATTCTCCCTACAAGGCACAGTCTGACTGACCACTCAAAACATACACCTTAAGGCTTTAAATCCACAGGTGTTTAACAAAACATTCCTTTCAGTGTTACACCTTCAGCTCTAGCACCACAGAGGGCACAGGTGGGCACACGACACATATGGAATGAATGCAATAAAGAGAGGCGTTTAATGTCACCAGTTCTCCTAAGACACAACAGTTGGGGTGTTTATGGTCATTAGCTCCAAAACTAGATCCCAAGTGAGTGTAGAAAAATAAAAAAAATACGGTCACTGTCACTTTGATGACTGTCATTGTGCCCCCCAAATTGGATCCCCTCTTAGATTTGACACATGGCCCATATCAATACATGGTACCTCAGAGAGAAGGAAAACCCAGCAGCTTTGCCTCACCTGTGATGGAAAGGTAAAGTACCCAGAGGACCCCGGCTATGAAAATTACATTTTAATCTTCATTGCATAATTAATTCAGAGTCAATTATTTCTCTGTCCAGAAGAGTGAATGTATTCTTCGAAACCCTACAGTGGAAAAGCATTCATGACATGCCCTTTTACTTCTAACAAAAGATAATTTGCACATGCTCTTTCCTTGGGAGAATATCGTTTAAACTAGAATAAGCTTCCTTAAAAAAAATTAAAAAGGAAATGAAAGAAAGAAAATTAATGAGACATTCAGAAAAAAAAAAAAAAACCATCACTGGAAGATTCCCCCATCCATGCCAGAATCATCATATCCATAGGAACTATGCTCAGAGTATCATTATTATACCCCCTACACCTGTCACTATTTAAAATTTAGAAGACTTAATAAAAATCACTCATCAGATGCTCATAGCAGTCACCATGGGCTGAGTTTCCATCCACATCTGTGAGTCTCAGATGGGAGACGGTCCCGTAAGGCCGCAGAGGCCACATTGATTTATTCATCGCACGGGTCTCTTGAAGGGAAGGTACTATTTCCTTCATGTGATTATGGTCAGCTGCTTTTGGTGCCACATTTATTCAGTCTGCAGAGCCTGACTGTGAAACAGAACTGCCTATAGAATATATTTCCTTCTTACTCCAATGTCCAAAGTGTTAAAAGAAAATTGCTGATGTAAAACGTTGGCCTAGGAGTATGTGATGTTGAAATACGGCTTTGGAAAACTATACCACTAGAGGAAAATTACATCCTGACTCCACATGGCCAAGGAAGGCAGAGTAAGAACCAGCAAATGATTATCCTTAGAGCAACAAGGAACCATAACCCTGCTGTCCACGTGGTTATACTCATTTACACTTTTCAGATTGTTCTCCAATTCCACCTCCACCACCAGGCCCAAGCCACCACCCCCCTCACCTGGGCTGTACAGGAGGCTCTCACTGACCACCCCACTCCCCATAAGGGTCCAAATTAGGTGAGGCAGGTGCTCACCTTGGATGCAAAACATACTGAAAAATGCAGGGATCAGGATAAATTCTATTTCAGTGCAACAGTTTTTAAAAATCTGGTGGCTTAGTCAGTTGAGAGTCTGACTCTTGATTTTGGCTTAGGTTATGATCACGGTTCGTGGGATCGAGCCCCGTGTCGGCCTGTGTGCTGACAATGTGAAGCCTACTTGGGATTCTCTCTCTCCCTCTATCTCTCTCTGCCCCTCCCCCGTGCTCTCTCTCTCTCTCTCTCTCTCAAAATAAATAAACATTTTTTAAAAATCACATGTATTCATGAGGAACAAAATACAAGAATTATAAATAAAGACATAACATAACAGTGCCACACGAAGTTATACTGGAAGTCAGGGCAGAAGGAAAAATGTTCACCTCTATCCACAGGTTTTTATGGAAAAGTGTCAATAGTAATGTTTATCAGAACATTAATGTAGTTGAAAATATTGAAACACTGGAAAGTTAGAGGAATTAAAACTTGCAATGCTATTTAAAGTTTAACTATTTTACTTCTGTCCCAAACAGAATTTATTATCGTTTTAGCTTTCTAGATATATTGGAAGTGAACACATCTGTAGTATTTTCCAAATCTACTTCTTTGTTCATTTTCTTTTCTGTCGGGAGTTGTAAGCGACACCAAATGGGAGAAAGTGACTTTTAAAGAGTGTTCCGTGAATGTTAAATTTTAGAAAAGATATCAATAAATTTTCCAAATATTTCTATCTAAAATAATCATGTGAGTTTTAGCACACCCACTTGCCCACTTCTCAACATTTTGCAACTGCTATAATGTCCTGAAAACCTAATCATTAAAAAATATATTAAAAAATTAAAAAAAATATATATATATATATATAAACATGTATATCAGAGCAACATTTTCCCTTTTGCCTCAGGCCTCAGTATGGCTCAGGGTGGCACCGTTGGATCCTATCTTTACTTAAAATTTGTGGGGCGACTGGGTGGCTCAGTCGGTTAAGCATCCGACTTAGGTCACGATCTCACGGTTTGTGAGTATGAGCCCCACATCAGGCTCTCTGCGGTCAGCACAGAACCTGCTTTGGATCCTCTGTCTCCCTGTCTGCTCCTTCCCTGCTTGCACTCTCTCTCTTCAAAAATAAACATTAAAAAAATTACAATTTGTATACATTGCACATCCTGGGTTTTGGGGGGCATTAATTTTGAGTTTTGAAATTATTGCATCAAAATATCATTTATCCTGATGACTGAGCTTTTTGTACCTCCTTACGTTTTGCACCTGAGGCAGGCCCCTCACTCACCTCACCCAAATCACAGCCCTCCCCACCCACGCCACTCTCCAAAGAGCAGAAAGATGGAATCTCTCAAAATTAAGTAAGAGCACAGTATTCCTATGCTTAAAACCTCACACTAGGTTCCCTATGTACTTGGAATGAAATCTAGACCCCTTACCCAGGACTACAAGAGCCTGCACAAGTGAGCCCCTGGCCCCCATCTCTCTCTCCAACTCTGCTTCCGTCCTCTCATCACTGTCCAGATTTGCTTCCACTGCTCTGCACACACCAGGTTCTCTGCCTCAAGACCCGTGCACATGACTTCCCCTCCCTGGGGACTTTCTCCCGTTCCTTCACATGGTTACATCCTCCTCATTCTTTTAATCCACATATAAATGTCCTCTCCTCACAGAAAGCTTCCACACTCACCTTGTCTAAAATAAGTCTCCTTTACTAAAGGCAGCCCCCACATAAGTCCATTTTATGTGTCAGCTTGGCTAGGGTATGGTGCCTAGCTATTTGGTCCATCGCCTGTCTAGATGTTGCTGTGACGGTATTTTTTTTAGATACGAGTAACATTAGCAATCAATTAACTTTAAGTAAAGCAAATTACTCTCCCTGGTGTGGTGAGCCTCATCTAATCAGTTGAAGCCCTTAAGAGCAAAGACTGAGGATCTCCAGAAAAGAAAGAATTCTGACACAAGACTGTAACATAGGAATCCTGCCTGAGTTTCCAGCATGCTGACCTGCTCTGTGGATTCTGGATTTGCTAGCCTCTATAATCCCATGACCCAATTCCTGACAATCTCTCTCTCAATAGTGTATATATTATACATCTATATCTAACATATATATGAAAGGCATAAATACGTTCTCTCTCTCCCTCTCTCCTCCCTCCCTTCATATATAACATATATATAGAATATTATACATAGGGGCACCTGGGTGGCTCAGGTCAAGATCTCACAGTCTATGGATTCGAGCCCTGCATCGGGCTCTGTGCTGACAGCTCAGAGCCTGGAGCCTGCTTTGGATTCTGTGTCTCCCTCTCTCTCTGCCCCTCCCCTGCTGGCACTCTGTCTATGTCTCTCAAAAGTAAATAAACATTTAAAAAAATTTTAAATAGAATATTATATATATTATAATATAATATTTATATATAATATATTTATATATTATATTATATTATATTATATTATATTATATTATATTATTTATATAATATAAGGCATTCATATATTTATATGATATATTATAATATTATGATTATAATACAGTATATTATACTATAGAAATACATTATATATATGTTCTTGGGCGAACCTTGACTAATATACTCACCCTCTCATGTCTCTTTGGTTTTTCACAGGACTTAAATATTTCATAAGCATATAATTAAGGTGTTCATTGGTTTCAGCTGTGTATTTTTTAGTTTCCTTGATGTTTTGATGTTGTGTCTCCCCTGTGAGACTATAACCCTCTGAGGACGGGTTTCATGTCTGTCCTGTCCAGCTCAGAATCCCTAGGTCCTTGCACAGTTCTTGGCACAGAGAAGCAGGAAGAACCTGGTGCCACAGGCCAGGGCTCCAAGGACAGGCCCCCTCCCTGGGGTAGGGAGGAGGGATGAGTAAGAAAAGGAAGCCCTGGGGGCGCCTGGGTGGCCAGTCGGTTAAGCGTCCTACTTCAGCTCAGGTCATGATCTCACGGTCCGTGAGTTCGAGCCCCGCGTCGGGCTCTGTGCTGATGGCTCAGAGCCTGGAGCCTGTTTCAGATTCTGTGTCTCCCTCTCTCTCGGACCCTCCCCTGTTCATGCTCTGTCTCTCTCTGTCTCAAAAATAAATAAACGTTAAAAAAATATTTAAAAAAAAAAAAAAAAGAAAAGAAAAGGAAGCCTTGTGGCTCCAGGTAACGTATGAAATCAGTGTCCAGGCACAGAGACCTGGAGGGGCCAGTCCCCAGAGAATCAAAGAGAGGCAGGATTCAAACAAGAAAAAATTACAGTCATGGGGACTAGCAGGGCAGATCACTGGATGCTGATCCCCAGAACGCTGGAGCCACCGAACTGCTGGGATAATCTCCCAACCGGTGTCCCTGCTGCTCCTCTTGCCCACTGGTGCCTTCTCCAGCTATCAGACGTGGTGAGCTGGCTTAACACCCTGGATCCTGTCACTGCCCTGCCAAAGGCCCTCCCAAGGCTCTCCATCTGGCAGGGTAAAATTCAGATTCCTTACCGCGGCCCTCAGGGCCCGGCGCCATCTGACCCCCATAAGCCTGGCTCCCACACGACCACACCCATCCTGCTCCAGCCCCACCTGCTTCCCCGTAGGGCCTCCGGTCCCCAGGCAAGGTCTGGCCTCGGGTCCTCACCGAGAACACCCTCCCTGCATATATGCCCACGATCTCTGCTCCCCCATTCCCCTCAGGTCTCTGCTCACACGTGGCCTTATCAGAGAGCCCCGCCTGAGCTCCCTGTAGAAAGTGCCAGTCTTCCATGACTCCGTCTCCCGTGAGAACGCTATGTGTCCTAAGAGTACTTCCTGTAGCCTTCATATATCCCTCACTTGTCCATCTCTCCCACTAGAACGTACAAGTAGGGAGCGTCTTGCTCACTCACGTACCCCCAGCATATAGCACGTGTCTGCCACATCGTAGAGGCCGCATGGCTGCACCTTCCTGCGGGCAAATCCCAGAGGCTGGGGGCTGGACGGAGATGACACTTATAGTATATCTGGGATTACACTTAAGTCAGCTAACCATTAGTTAGGGACTAGTGGAGAACAAGATAGAAACCAGAACATGGGAAAGGCTCCTGGGTCTAGAAGCAGAGGAATGAAGAGCACCATTGGAAAAGCTCCGCTGTGACCCTCTGTCTCCATCCCCAAAGGATGAGGACAAAATCCACCCTGCACAGGGCACCCCACGCTGCCAACTCCCCTCCTGTCAGGCACTCGCCACAGGCCAGGAACCAATGTGCCAGGTGGCACGGGAAGCAAAGTTCTGAGCAGAGCAATGGGGCTCCTCAGACGTCATCACACAGGCCTTCCCCAGTGTGGCCAGGCCTCTCCGCCCAGCTCCGCAAGCTCCCAGCTCCCCCTTGGTCATTTCTAGCTGGATAAATGTCGTTAAAGAAAAGGAAGCAGAGTACAAAATGCGGTCGCTCTAACTTTTACTTTCTTCTTTTCATTCCCATTGACAGCCTGAGATTTTGTCAAGCACGAGTGAGAGAAGTCAGGTCGTGCCTACCCTGAAGTCGTGAGCAATCCTGCACTCTCGGGCCCTAACATTTGTAAAGCTTGTGAGACTGTGGCTAAGATAGCACCAGGGTGGTTTCCTGGGAAATGTGCTGTGCATCCCGCCCCCCCAGGGATGAAAAGCAACAAAGACCGAGCTGACATCATTCCCTTCCTGAGAGTATGCTTATTTTCTCTGTCAATCTGAAGGTCAGACTTGGCTGATAGGCATGGGGGAAAATAAAGCCATGGTATTTTGAGGATCTGGAACGCATCAGAACTGGGATCAGCCAGGGAGATGGCTGGCTTTGGCCTCACGCTTTCCGTTTTTGCTATCCTGGGTTGTTATCTGATACACCTTCTTCAAGAAATACGAGGATGAAAAAGGACCCAAGCCCTACCAGAAATTTCCCTTCCCACTTAAAGCAGATCTGCCAAAGACATAAGCATCAAGATACTGTCATCAAGAATGGCATTTCACTGGGTTTAATTTTAAGGCAGAAAACAAAACCCCAACAATAACACTTGAAATTCAAAATGAAAGAAGGGAAGTTATTTCAGGTAGGTAATGAAATGGATTTTCTGTCTTGGCGCTGGGGTGATGGTGGTGTCACCGATTTGTCTGCAATGTCCTCCCCAGCTGCTGTTCTGGGTTTCAAAGGAGGCAGAGGGACCCATCGGGGCCCTCCCAACTCTGCTCTTGGCCTTGTGGGAGAAAAGGGAGGTGACAAGAGAGTGAGGAATTACTGGGACAGGACCTGGGAGAGGGTAGAGGTCCAGGGACATCAGCTGGTATTTAGGGATGATTTCCCCTAGAAGTATTTGCCAACTTCTATGGCCATCGCTGAAAGACTGAGCATTGCTTTTGACGGAGAAAAAGGGCTGGGATCCAGAGTCTGACAACAGGGATGTCCTGGTGAATGCCCTCTCTTGGGTCAGGGCTGTAAAAGGCTCCAGCTTCAGAGCAAAATAATGTGGAGACACAGGAGGCCCTTTGAGTCATCTGAATGATCCCAATCCCTGAAATCATATGGAGAAACTCTCAGATGGTTCATGTCACCCATCCTAGTGGCAAAGAAAGATACAATCCCTCTTGGCCTCACAGTATTTCTGCGAACAAGTCTAAATTCACAATCAGAAATAACCCAGCACAGATAATGATGAGGCAACATGAATAAAAATGAGCAGAAACAACAAACAAGAGAAGCAGACCTACAGGAGTCTAGACACTGGAGTTACCAGACACAGACTTTAGGATAAAACCTTTCAAGGGGAGAAACAAGACTGAGAATTTCAACAGAGAAGGCAAAACTGTTTGAAATGTAAAAGGAAAAAATTAAAATTAAAGAATTAAAACCTGCAATAACTTAAATTGAAAACTCAAAGAATGTAACAGCAGATGGGGTAGGTGAAGCAAGAATTAACAAATTACACGTAGCTGACAACAAAAGTTCCAGAATGAAACACAGAGAAGGACAAAAAATACAGGAAGAAAAAAAAACAAAGGTAGGAAACATACAGGTTGCTGGGTAATGGTCTATAGCCATGTAAGTGGAGTCTCAGAATGAGATTGGAAAGAAAATGGAGAGAAGAAATACTTGGGTAAAACTGTCTCAAACTAATAAAAGATATGGGGCCACAAATTTCAAGCCCTGCAAATTCCAAACAAGAGGATGGAAGGAAGGAAGGAACACTTGCCTGGGTACATATTAGTAAAACTACTTTAAAACACTATATAAAAATTAAAATCTTAAAATCAGTCTGAAAAGAAGCGCAAATTATCTTTAAAGGAGCAATAATTAGACGGGAAAGAAAAAGAAAAGTAAGGTAGAAAATAAAGAACTGAAAGAGCTCCCGACTCTTTCCAGTGGAAGCATCCATTGATAAGGGGAAGAAAGACATTTCCCTGCAAAAAAAAGCAGAGAACTCACCCCGAGCAGGCATGCACTATGAGAGACACCGAGAGTGTTCTCCAGGCAGAAGAAAAGTTATCCCAGATAAAGTTCACTGTTGTAGGAAGAAATGAGGCAGGTTGAAAAGGGTAAATCTGGGACGCCTGGGTGGCTTGGTCGGTTAAGCGTCTGATTTCAGCTTAGGTCATGATCTCATGGTTTGTGAGTTCAAACCCTGCATCGGGTTCTGTGCTGACAGCTTGGAGCCCAGAGCCTGCTTCAGATTCTATGTCTCCTTCTCTCTCTGCCAACCACCACCCCCCAACCCCCCGCCACACTCTGTATCTCTCTCCTTCAAAAATAGACATTAAAAAAAGTTTTTTTTAAGAGAAGGGTAAATCTGTGAGTAAATATGAGTAACTTTTGACAAGTTATAAACCCAAAAAAAGTTTTGTGGGATAGAAAATAGAGAATTCAATTAGGATACCATGATCACCTATAAGCTGGAAAGTGTTATAAGGACCTTGTCTTACCCAAAGAAAGGTAAAATCACCAAATATTAATTAGGCTTTGAGAAGTCAAAGATTATGTTGTAAAACCTAAAATAACCACCAAAACGATAATAAAAAGTATGAAACAAAGAATGTCACTGTTCATGCTAATGGCAGGATGTTTTCTAAGCATCTTCCCTAAGGAATTTTCCTGAAATCCAAGCAAAGGTCAATGTACAAACTTGTTCACTGAAGTGATTATAAAAAACGTTGGATCAAATGTTCAGTGATAGAAGTCTCTGGGATGGATGATGATACAGCCATTTAACATGATGCCCTCAAGTAATATTTAATGGCATTGAAGAGACGCTGTACATATAACAGTAAGTAAAAATAGCAGAAATAAACATTGTCAGGAGAGCATGACCAACCAAATTCAGTTTCTAAAGTACACATTCATGCACAGAGAAGACACTATTAAAAAAATAATAAACAAAATACAGCTATTGTCCCTAGTGGTGAAATCACTAGTGATTTTTACTTTCTTATTATTTTTACTGATTTTCTGCCATAGTGTATATTACTTTTATCATTAGTAAAAAGTTCTTAACAAGCAATAAACTGATTGGTTTCCCTTAAAAATAAAAGGCATTCAGATACCTCTTCCTCTTAGACAAAAGGGAACTCAGGCAGGATATGTGAAAATAATACAGCTTTCTCCCATTTTGGCTTTTTAAAGCCTTTTTAATAAATTAGGGGTATCCAATAGCAACTATAGCTTTTACCCAAGTAGCTCTCTTTACATGTATATTTAGTCAATTTTGTACATTCACTCAAAGCCTCCCCCTTCTTTTTAATACTTTTTTTTTTTTTTTTGCTTCTTATACTTTAGGTAAACACAGAAAAAATAAAATAGCTATTTATTGGTATATTGGGATTCTGGGTACTTATTTTTTCAAATCCCTGTTACTGCTATTGTAATGTGGTTCATGAGATTTTTTTTTTTTTAATCTCAGCTCAGTTGAGTGGCTCCATGGTCACCTCTGGAAAGGTTAAGTGCCGTCTTCCCTAAGCTCCCATCAATCATGCTCTCAGAGAGAGATCTTTGGAACTGCAAGTGTGACTCACTAGGACCAGCCATCTGTGACCTGGACTGGTGTCCTTCATGGCTCGTGAAAATCAACAGTATGTCATGAAGTCATCCTGGAAGAAGACAGACCATGTGTGCTGAAACCCTGGAATGGGGCCCAAACTTTAGAAGGGAGCATCGGTCTGCTTTGGTACTAACGTCTTCTCCATTTTCAAGCCCTGCTGCAAGTTCATTTCCAGGGCAGGTCACTGAAGATTAGGAGAAAGACGCCCTGGAAGGGCTCAGAGGTTTTTCTTAACTTCCTGGATTTTTTTTTCTCAATTTCCCTATCCATAATTTAAAAAAAAAAAAAGACCATTATCTGAAGTTAGATATGTAAACAAAATTGATTTAAAAGCATTAACAATCAGGGGCGCCTGGGTGGCTCAGTCAGTTAAGCCTCCAACTTTGGCTCAGGTCATGATCTTGCAGTTCCTGAGTTCAAGCCCCATGTCAGGCTCTGTGCTGACAGCTTGGAGCCTGCTTCGGATTCTGTGTCTCCCTTGCTCCCTGCCCCTCCTCTACTCGCGCCACATGCTTGTTCTCTCTCTCTCTCTCTCTCTCTCTCTCTCAAAAATAAATAATAAACACTAATATTCTTTAAAAAATAGAAGCAATAAAAATCAGAATATGCCAAACAGGCATGCTTCTGTCCTCATTGTTCCTCCGAACAGCCAGCAGGAATGTCATACCTGTGATTGCTCACAGTGGCTTTCCTAGGACACAGCATTCCTAACAGAGCCAGTTAGAGATCAAAGAGAACGAGTGGTGTCCACTACCTATTGGACAGACAGAGCAACGTAGCCAGGGTCAAGGTCTAACAAAATGGTCAAGCACGCCCTGGGAGCCAGCCTGGAGAAGTGCTATAGTGCCCCACTTTTCACATGGCTCCTTCCTCCACCTCCCAAGAAGGGATTCATGGGTAACCATGAAAACCTTCACAAAAGAACTACAAATATTTCATTAAAAAGAAAATGTATGCAGGTCCCAGCTTGATCTGGGGTTTATATTTGTTGAACCTATATGGTGACCTGGCAAGACAGACTCACTATTTGCACTGGGTACTGAAGCGTTTCCCGGGAGAGAATTCATTCTGGAGTGGGGGGTGGGGGGAGAAGGAGCCAGGCATGGAAAGCAAGGGTTCTAGGAGGGGCACACTGGCTCTTACTTGGGTCTGAGGGAGAAAGAAGGCTACAAGTCAAACCAGATAGCCTTTTTCATTAATATCTTTGTAAACCTTTATGTTGCAAGCATTATAGATTAAAGACACACACACACACAAACACACACCCCACACAATAACAGAGAGAGGTGTTGGTTCTAGCCTGTCTTGCCACAGACCACCACACAGCTTTGGCACCAGGAGGGTCCCAGGAATTAGGGGCAGTACCCAGGAAAAGATGTGATGGTAACAAAGGAAGACCATAATGCCCAGCAAAAATAGTAGGACCTCAGATGCACCCAGGAGGACACTGCATGCCCAGAACAGAGACGGTATCCAAGGAGCAGACTTAATCCAAGGGCAAGTATGGCACACCCCAGGGAGAAGGGGAGAACCTTGCACTGAAATGGAGGTCAGTGTGGGTGGGGGGAGCAGAGGGGCAAGGGGGCATCGGTAGGAGATAATAAAATCTGAGTTATGCCTTATAATGTGACCCCATTAGACACACAGGCTGGCGAAGCTCAGGGAAATGCAGGCTATGAGACTATCTGAGGCTGTAATTATCAGCCCATTTATTTTCACTGGTGACAGGGACAGAAGTGCAGTAATTGGACGAGAGTCGCACAAAGACTCAGACAAATTGTGTTCCACTCTCTTCCATATTTTACAGGGAACACTTACAAACAGATGAACTCTGGAACAGACTACGGCTCGTTACTTTTGACAGGTTGTGCCAGAAAACATGTATCGCCAAGTGATTCATCACCATTTATACCCAGATCATAAATCTTTATTTTCCAAAAGCTGTGCTTTGGATTCAGGGCAGACCATAGTGTTTATTCTTTTTTGTGGGCAAGTCGGAAGAATAGCCTCTTGACGTCTTTCCCTATGGATTTTATCGTTTCTCTGGGAACCATTTTATGCACTTTCTTGGGACTTGTTTCCCAGCCAACTAAAAAAAAAAAAAAAATACAGTTGCTATAATCATGGAAAGATTTTTCACAAGTTGGTTTTCAAATACCTTTGGGGTGACTGTTGGCTTGACACCCTGCTAAACTATAGTGCCTTGGTTCATCTATTACACAGAGTTAGAAACTGCCTAAGCCAGAAATAAACTTTCTGAAATTACTAGGGAAGTGGAATTACTATTTTTAAAACCTTATTTTTTTAAGAAAAATTTTTAAGACCATAAATTATCATAAGACCATAAAGGGAAAGAAATGAACTTCAGTTTATCACTTACCAGCTATCAGGCCCTTCATAGGAATGAAATAAGCCTCATTTAATCCTCCTGAAAACCCTACCAAGGGGTCATTGTCACAGCACTAAGGTTCTTTTCTCCATAGCTAGAGATCTCTGGGGTCCTAGGGTAATTTAAAGATTGAGACCAGGGTGGGTGATGGGTATTGAGGAGGGCACCTTTTGGGATGAGCACTGGGTGTGGTATGGAAACCAATTTGACAGTAAATTTCATATATTAAAAAATTAAAAAATAAAAAAAAAAAAAAACCTAAAAAAAAAAAAAAAAAAAAAAAAAAAAAGATTGAGACCAATCTGGCCCCAAGTGTTCCATGGAGATTTTGTTGATATGATGTCCCCCAACACACACACACACACACACACACACACACACACACACACTCATACTCAAGCCAGTGGCAAAGCCCTGTACATTTTTTTTTGAAAAATGCTTTTTTTTTTTAAGTTTAGTCATTTGTTTTGAGAGAGAGAGAGAGAGCAAGGGAGGGGAGGGGAAGGGAGGGGCAGAGAGAGAAGGAGAGAAAGAATCCCAAGCACACAGGGCTCAATCTCATGACCCTGAGATCATGACCTGACCCCAAATCAAGAGTTGGACACTTAACCAACTGAGCCACCCAGGCGCCCCTCAATTTTAATTCTAAAACATTCCTCAAATCTCTCCCTTCTCCCTTTGCCATGACCGGACTCATGATCATCTTGTCTGTCCCAAGAGTCTACCCTCCTTTCAGCTCTGTGTGTTAGACCCATATTCTTTCCCGTGGGAGCCAGCCTCCAAGACGGCATCCCAATGATTCAGACCTCCCAGTATTCACATGCTTACCAAACCCTTCTCATGCTGAATTGGAGCTGGCCCTGTGTGACCCCCTTGACTAAAGGAGTACTAACAATGACCTCTAAGACCGGGTTGTAAAAGGTCTCGCAGCATCTTCTCCCTCAATTTCTTGAATCCCAGACCCAGCAAGTAAGTAAGGAGTCAGCCATCCTGAAGCAGCCAGTAATGGAAAGGCACATAGGGAGAGAGCCAATGAAGAGAGAGATCCTGGACGGCCTCAGCTGTTCTAGTCATCCCTGCTGATGCCCCAGATGTTGTGGAGCACAAATGAGTCGTCTCTACTGACTTATGTCCAAATGGTAGACGCATGACTGTTACAGGCTAAATTGTGTTCTCCCCAAATTCACAGGTGGAATCCCCAAATCCCAGTACCTGAAAATATGCCTGTATTTTGGGGCATCTGGTGCCTCAGCCAGTTGTGTCCAACTTTGGCTCAGGTCATGGTCTTGCGGTTCATGAGTTTGAGCCCCATGTCAGGCTCTGTGCTGACAGCTCAGAGCCTGAAGCCTGCTTCAGATTCTATGTCTCCCTCTCTCTCTGCCTCTCCCCGGCTCATGCTGTCTCTCTCTCTCTCTCTCTTTCCCTCTCAAAAATAAACATTAAAAAAAAAAAAAAAAGAATATGCCTGTATTTGGAGACAGGGCCTTTAAAGAGGTAATTAAGTTAACATGAGGCCATTGTAGTGGACCCTAATCCAGTATGACTAGTGTCCTTATAAGGAGAGGAGATTAAGACATTGACAAGTGGAGAGGAGACTGGCCATGTGAGAATACAGGGAGAAGATGGCCACAGAAGAGCCAGGGAGAGGAGCCTCAGAAGAAACCAACCCTGCCTATGCCTTGATCTCTGACTTCCAGCCTCAAGAACCACACACATAAAAAAAATGTCTTCGTTTCACCCACCAGTCTGCAGTACTTTGTTATGGCCGCCCAGCACACCAGTACAGTGGTGATACATGAATATTTTTGTTTTAAGCTACTAAAGTTTTTGGCGTAATTTGCAACATAGCAATTTATAACCAGAATACCCTAATCTCTCAGAAATGATTTTTTTTTAATTTTAGAAAGAGAAAGAGAGAGAGAGAGAGAGAGAGAGAGAGACAGTGTGTGCACGAGTGGGGGAGGGGCAAAGGGAAACAGAGAACCCGAAGCAGCCTTCATGTTCAACCTTGAGCCAGACGTGGGGCTCGATCCTACCACTCTGAGATCATGACGTGAGCCAAAATCAAAAGTCGGACACTCAACCAACTGAGCCACCCAGGAGCCCTAGAAATACTAATTTTCAAATTACCGGCACAGTAGAGGCTCTATGATTCCAAAATATAAGCATTCCATATAAAAAGAGTTTGTAATGTTTTGAAGCCAACATTCTTCTTACTGAGGCTTAATTGTTGCTCTGCTATAATCCCAGTGAGGGGAGAGTATGGTGGGCTTTTCCAGCACCTGCCAAACACACAGCTCAGAAGCAAGGGAAGCTGTGAGGGAGAACCCTGCCTTGGGATTCCAGCCTTCCAGCCTGCAGGAAAATGGAGAAGTTAATTGCCAGACTATAAAAACGCAATGACTGTTAGGTCCCTCAATGTGCTATCATCGATTAGCATCATGACAACAGCAGAATTAGGGGAAACAAATGTGCTTTACAGCCTCCTAGCTGAAACTCTGCAAAAGGTTAATTGGATTCCATTTCAGAATCTGCGCACCTCATAGGAGGTTGTACGTGTTCATAACCAAACAAGGTACAAGATGCTGGGAAAATCCAGCTCGTTCTGGATCCAAGGTTGCACCTTTCCCCTCCCTAAATTAATCAGAATGCCACTGTCACATTTGGAGCTTTCTTTCCCCAAAGTTTCAAGCCATTAGCAATTCACAGGTGTTCTTGCTCATTGATTTGGAAATCACAGAGGCCCCTGAGTTGTGTCTCTGTAGGGAAAAAAAAAACAGTAAGGAGTCAGCAAAAGAATTTCCTGAGTTATTTCACTACTGTAGGAGGGCCCAGGGTTGCCAATAACATGTGAAACACATTAACTTCCTCCCAGTTTGTGGCCAGGTCACAGCCAGCTAAGAGACTCTGCCAAGACCCCAAGCAGAATTCCAGGGTGGCAAACTAACACGTCTATAATCTGACACACAGCCTTTGAAACTAAGGCGTCAGAAATGTAACGTCATTCCCAATGAGAGGCTGTGTCTGTGGCGTCACCCCCACCCTGACCATTTGTAATTTGGTTGGCCACACTCCAGGCAAAGGGGTTTGGCTTCAAGGGGGTTCTAAATTCCACTTGCAGACCCTCAGCATTCTCTTGATGTAGCCTGGTTTGAAAGTGTCAAGAATCCCTCTGGAACAAGCCAGGGCACTGGTGATATACTGGCACACCTCAGAGACGCCGCGGGTTCGGTTCCAGACCACCCCGGTAAAGCAAGTGTCGCAATAAAGAAAGTCAAATGAAGTTTTTGCTTTTCCAGTGCATAAAAAAATTTATGTTTACACTATACTGTAGTTTATTAATTGTGCGATAGCACTGTGTCTAAAAAAAGAATGCACGTACCTTAATGTCCAAAATATTGTTAAAAAAATGTTAGCCATCATCCAAGCTTTCGGTGAAGGAGTAGTAATCACTAATCACAGATCACCATAACAAGTGTAATCATGAAAAAGTTTTAATGTTGTGAGAATTACTAA
This sequence comes from Panthera leo, assembly GCF_018350215.1. Classification (NCBI taxonomy): domain Eukaryota; kingdom Metazoa; phylum Chordata; class Mammalia; order Carnivora; family Felidae; genus Panthera; species Panthera leo. Next base: position 13,109,369 of record NC_056685.1, read on the forward strand.
AATGTGACACAGAGACACAAATAGAGCAAATACTGTCGGGAAAATGGCACCAATAAAATTGCACAATGCAGGGTTGCACAATGCCACAAAACTTCCGTTTGTGAAAGAACACAGAATCTGTGTCAGGGAGCAAAAATTCCTGTCCCCCTTCAAGGTCCTTCTAGCTGGACTAAGAATCAAATTGGCACAGATTAACAGAAGAAAATCAAATTTAATAGCATACATAAGGCACAAAGGAGTGCGGGGCTGGGGGGTGGGGTGGGTAGCTCCTGGGTGGCTCAGTCGGTGAAACATCCAACTCTTGATTTTGGCTCAGATCTCACCATTGGTGGGTTCAAGCCCCGTGTCAGGATCCGCGCTGACAGCACGGAACCTGCTTGGGATTCTGCATTGGGCTTGCTGTTGTCAATGTAGAACCCCTTCTGGATCCTCTGTCCCCTTGTCTTTCTCCGTCTGTCTCTCTCTCTCTCTCTCTCTCTTTCTCTGCCCTTCACTCCCTCCTCAAAATAAATAAATAAACTTAAAAAAAATAGTATACATTCAGGGAATCCACAATCCACACAGACCTGGAAATTTCAAAGACAGGTAAAACGAGATATATAAGCTATTCTGATCTAAGGGGAAGGAAATAGGGGCCTGGGACTTTAAAGGGAAGAAATGCAATTCATAGGTAGTTGAAAAAGAGCAAGTGTTTGGCAAACGAATGTTTGCTGGGCCACTCACAACCCATGGGACAAAGAGAGAACTTAGATCAGCGGCCATGCTAGGCTTCTCCCTGTCCAGCATACCTGGTTTCTATCAAAACGTCGCTATCTATGGTGATCGCTCTCTTCCCGGAGCAGGTCCTCTAAATTGTTTTTAGGCAGTTGTGGGGGAAGAGGGGAAGAGTTTTTCCTGACTCTGTTGGGTTTTGATTGCTTTTTAACTCAAAATAACCTTCATGCCAAAGTGGCTCATCTTGGGGTGACCCTCCCTTGCCGCTACATCTGCAAAGTGCAGTAAAATGAGTTTTGCCTGGATACAGAATTGCATTGAAAAGTTGTATAATTTTCTAACACTTCCCACCCCTTCTCAACTCTCCATCAGAAGAAAGCTCGCCTTGACCAAATATTTGCTGGTTTGTATTTCCTTAGTGACACATATCATGCCAAGCCCAAAGCCACCGGATTTGGCAAAAATCTTTAAGAACTCAGCCACCGGATGTGGTTAGATCAGTCATGGGATATTCCCTGGCCCTGAGTTGGGAAGGCTTGAGGTCAGGGAGCACTGAACGTAGAACCAGAAAAGAATGGAGACCTTGAGATCACCTTTAGACCTGGACAGTCAGGGTCCAGGCCCTGAGACAGGGGACCACCAGGCTGAGAGGATATCACCCCATCAGCGACCATAGCTCCCTGCAACTTCTAGGCCCCAGAATTCCATGATCAGATTGCCCAGAGCCCACATGAAGGGCTGCCTGCCACTAACTTCTTCCCCAGTTCTGGGCTCTGCCCGTGTGCATCACCGGGGACACAGTGCCAAGGGGCAGGTGCACACAGGGAAAGGGGGGTGAAGGCCCCTTGTGGTACAGATAGAGAAGGGGGCGGCCTCTTTCCCAGGCCTGCAGTGGTGCAACTGGGAGATCATACAAAGTCAGTCCCGAAAAAGCTGTGTTTGCTTTAGCAACAAGGAGGCTCCAGGGAACCCTTCCTTCTTCACCTTTGCCTTCTCTTCCTTACTGACTCCATCAGCACTGAGGCAAAAACCTGAAACTTAATTTTCTTCTTTCCTTGAAAGTCGTCTTTCTAGTCTTTATGACGTAAGTTCCAACGTGTCCGTCGTTTCAAAGCAGTGTTTATCCTTTTCGTGTGCTCCTCTACGGGTTTCTTGTTATGAGTCATTGATCCTTGGTGGAAAGAATAAGGATTCTTTCCTTGATTCTCCTCTGCAGCACATACAGTTGTATGTCAGTAAGGAAGGTGCAGGGGCAGTTGGGTGGCTCAGTCAGTTAAGCGTCTGACTTCGGCTCAGGCCCCGATCTCACGGTTCGTAGGTTCGAGCCCCTTGTCAGGTTCTGTGCTGACAACTCGGAGCCTGGAGCCTCCTTCAGAATCTGTGTCTCCCTCTCTCTCTGCCCCTACCCATCCCCCCCCTCTCAAAGATGAATAAACATTTCAAACAACATTTTTTTTTTAATAATGAAGTGTTCCATGGCTGTGAGGAGCCCTGACTCTTAAGGTGTGAAACCAGCCCTGGATAAGGCACAGCCTGAGCTATGAGACCCTGGCAACCCTTGAGTTTATTCCTATATCCTTCCTGTCTAAGAAAGTTAACTTGTATGTCGGGACCCACAAAATGGAGCTTTCCTTCCCTCACCCGCCACCCAAGTGGGCTGGCTCACATCACAAACCTAAACCTAAGTCAGCTTTCACTTATGGGAAACACCTGTCAAGGAAAGCTAGCATACACCAGTCTCACTCCTGTGACTCAGCTTTTGGCTAGCTCACCTTGCTGTAGAAGATAGGACCTGCTAGCCTGTCACGCCCTTTCCTAACACTTCATACGACTTGTTCTTGCCCCGAATCCCTCAGCAAGCATGTTCTGTTGTTCGTGAGGCACTGTACTCCCCCATCCATGGACTGTTTTGCCTTGAATAAAGGACATCAAACTCATTACTAATTGTCTTAGTCTTGTCACTGGACAGTTTTGGTGACAAGATGGGACTCAGAAACGGCTGCTGAAGTTCCCAGGGACCGCTCTTAGATACAGGTGAAGGTACCTACAAAGCCCTTTTGATTCTCTGCCTTTTAGGCTGCTTTCCAGGATCTCCCAAAAGCTTCTCTCAGATCGAGCTCTGTTTAATTTGTATTCTGAGCTCCTTGAGTTTGTCTTAATCCTTCCAACTCCAGATTTTCCAGGTGAGATGTAGTGAACTCACAACATTGGGTTTGTGTTGAATCTCATCTACCAGGTAAATGCCTTCAAGAGGTCCTCACAGATCTCAGAAACTGTGCGCAGGCAGCCACAAACAGTAAATCTAGTTGAATTAGAGAGGATTCTTTCAACACGGAAAATCATGGATACCCCTCGGTCTAAGAAAACAAGATGGCAGCCATCAGAGGACTCACAGAGACTTGAGGCTAAGATCACAGCATAAACTGTTGGGGGACTTGGAGAAATAAATTTAGAGGAGAAATCTGGACATTTTTGACCATGTCAAAATCTAAGTAGGCCTAAGTCAGGACTATTAATAGCCACGAGGGCATCCACCACTATAAAGAAATCTTCTTGTGAAAGAAATAATAGATCTATTGCTCATGGGAGTCTGACAGCCACAGCTGCAGAATTGGTGGGCATGGGTCAACAACTTAAAAGCTGTTAGAGTGTTTGCCACCTAACTTTAAGGTCTCTGTGCTAGAATAAATTGCTCATGAAATGGGTTACATTGACAGTAGGTTACCCGCCAATCTCAAGAAAGTCTTTGTGCAACAGGGTACACTCTAAAACACCACAAAATCCCTAACTCAAGGGCACATCCCCTTATGTATTAATTTGGCTCCAACAGACCCAAGGCTTGGCTAAAGAAATGAGGTCCCCAAGTTTCAAAGAATTAAATGTGTCACCTTTGAGCACAACTGCTTATTTTATGTCTAAGAACTGTGGTCCTGGAAGTTGTACAGATCTACAAAATGCAAAATCTTAGCAGAATTATAATGGCTATTATGGGGAATGTTCTAATTAGACACGTTCATTTCAGAAGTACATTTAAAACCTACTGAATGGGAGGAAATATTTGCAAATCATACATCTGATAAGGGTTAATATCTAAAATATATAAAGAAACCATACAACTCAATATTAAAAAAATAAATAATCCCAATAAAAATGGGCAGAAGAGGGGCAACTGGGAAGCTCAGTTGGTTAAGCATCTGACTTCAGCTCAGGTCATGATCTCATGGTCCGTGGGTTCAAGCCCCACATTGGGCTCTGTGCTGACAGCTCAGAGCCTGGAGCCTGCTTCGGATTCTGTGTCTCCCTCTCTCTCTGCACCTCCCCCAGTCGCACTCTGTCTTTCTCTCTCTCTCAAACGAATATTAAAAAAAATTTTTTTTAAATGAGAAGATCTGAATAGATGTTATTCAAAAGAACAAAATGAAACAAAAACAAAACATCCAGATGGCCATCAGGCATTTGAAAAGATGACCATCAAGGAAATGCAAATCAAAACCACAATGAGGTATCACCTCACACCTGTTAGAATGGCTGTTCTCAAAAAGACAAGAAATAAGTGTTGGCAAGGATGTAGAGAAGGGTAAACCCTTATGCACTGCTGGTGGGGATGTAAATTGGTGCAGCCACTATGGAAACAGTATGGAGGTGCCTCAACAAATTAAAAATAGAATTACCATACGACCCAGCAATTTCACTTCTGGGTATTTATGCAAAGAAAACAAAAACACCAAGTCAAAAAGATATATGCACCCCCATGTTCACTGCAGCATTATTTATGATAGCCAAACATGGAAATAACTTAAGTGTCCATCAGTGGATAAGTGGATAAAGAAAATGCGGTATATTTACACAGTATTTTGAATATTACATAATATATAAATATTATTCAATATATATTGAATATTATTTAGCCATAAAAAGAGAATGAGATTTTGCCATTTGCAACAACATGAATGGACCTTGAAGGTATTATGCTAAATGAAATAAGTCAGACAAATACCATATGATCTCCCTTATAAGTAGAATCTTAAAAAAAAGAAAAAGAAAAAACAAGTTCATAAACACAGAGAACAGATCACTGGCTGCCAGAGGCAGGAATCAGGGATGGAATGGGTGAAGGGTACAAACTTCCCAGTTATAAAATAAGTAAGTGATGGGCATGTAATGTACAGCATGGCAACTATAGTTGATAATACTGTATCGCATGTTCGAAAGTTCCTAAAAGAGATCTTAAAAGTTCCCATTAGAAAAAAAATTTTTTGTAACTATGTATGATGACAGATGCTAAGTAGATGTATTGTGGTGATAATTTTGCTGTGTATCCAAATACTGAATAACTATGTTGTACACCCGAAATTAATACAATATTATATGTCAATTATACCCCAATTTTTTAAAAAGGGCAGTGGTGGTTATACTCAGACACCAGCTGCTTTTTGGCAATAAAGACATTCTGGCCCCGCTGGTCTGAGTGGGTTGAAGTCAAAATACTGCTCGGTTTTTGGTTGTTTCCTGCTTTATAGATTGATTCATTTCACTCTACTTTCTTAAAATTTTCCTCCAAACATTTTTCAAAAATGAGAAATAAAATATTCTGTGAGATTTCTATTCTGCTTTCTTTTTTCTCTCTTTTCTTCTCTTTCCATCTGTATATTTGTCTTTTATTTTGACACTGACATTGTCCAGTGCCTCATCGGTTTACATCGTCACTTTATTCACTAAAAAGGTTTTCTACCTTTTTTCAAGAATACCAATGAAATTAATGTAACTTATTCTCTTAAATAATTCTACTTAGCTTAGGGATGTTTTCAAATTAAAATAAAAATTTTCTTAATAGTGATGCTGAGACAGAGAGAATGAATCAGAGAGTGGCCAGTGATTTAAAAAACTTATCCATTGAGGATCCGACTTCGGCCCGGGTCATAAGCCTGCGCTTTGTGGGTTCGAGCCCCATGTGGGGCTCCGTGCTGATGGGCTCAGAGCCTGGAGCCTGTTTCAGGTTCTGTGTCTCCCTTCCCTCTGCCCCTCCCCCATTCTGTTGCTCTATCTCCCAAAAATAAACATTATAAATAAATAAATAAATAAACAAACATTAAAAAATAAAATAAAAAACTTTATCTTTTGCTGAAAATAGTAGAAAGAAACTTGGTTCAGAAAGAATCTGAATCTATAAAAGAATCCACACAAATAGCTGTCAAGTCATTCTTGCTCAGTGTAGAGCAATTTCCTAGAGATCAGGAGACCTAGTTCTTAATTTTGATCTTAGTTCTATCCTTTGAAGCCTTCTAACCCAGTTGACTATATGGACTTAGAGAATCCGTTGAACCACCCTGGGGCTCAATTTCCCTATCTATAAAAGGAGACATTGGATACAGAGTAAAATCCTCTCAGGTTGTCAAATCCTAAATTAGGTCTTTACATTATTTTTCATGGCCTGAAACATGACCTTGATTACCTTTTTAATTTGATGGAAGAATGTAAAATTTTGCTGTGATTAGTTTTGTATGGGGGGAAGTGGCCCCTTAAGTACTGGGGAAAAATTACAAATTGTTCCCAAATCAACAACAGAATGGGGTACCTATTTTAATTGGCATGAAGAAGTTTCCAAAAGGCTTCAAAATTCCAAAATAGCTTCATGGAAAAACTCATTGCAAAAAGCTAATGAAAAATCAAAGACACAAGAGGTATCTAAAACCAAAGACCATAGGGCCGATGTGACTCCCAACCCCCCTTTATCCTCCTTTGCCTGAGTACTTACAGACTACTAATCCTCTATCTCAACTGTCTTTCTACTCTGCAGAGATACATGACTGTAGTTAGAAGTCCGCCCAGTTAGTGGTCTTACAGGCACCCCATATCTACACTCAATGGAGGGGCCCCATAAGAGCCCTTCTCAGACTGAGAGGACTCCAAGGGATTCTCTTTTAACTGCTACCAGTTATTCCCTTACACAGCCAAGGGGAAACTCAAATTAAAATTAATGGAAAACCTTGCCAAATTCTGGTAGATACCAGGGCCACACTCTCCGCTCTATCCCCCACTTGCTCCAGACCCTATAGGCGAGATCCTGGGAAAACTGGCAGAAGTGGGCAAAGGGTGAGAATCCTTACGAGAGCCAGCTCTCTCAAACCTCTGCTGTACCCAGTGAAGAGGAAGGTAAAATTTCACATCCCTTCCCTTCCAAATTCAGACCCACTGGCTATTGATCCTTTCTCTCCCAGGAACACTGTTGCCTTCTGGTTTGTCTCGTGTTGTGTCCTGAGAACTTGGCTTGGCAAACATCACGTTGGGGGCTCCAAATATAAGACCAGACAAAAATGTGGGTCACAGCCCGCCTGCGGCTAGATTTGGCCAAACAGAAATGTGGATTTTTCTCCATTTGTGGCTGGCGTCCTCTCAACTCTTTCTGGTTCTTGGGGGAATTGTCTAAATCTTTCTTTCTTCAGGTGATCTTGGGCAGCGTCTCTGGATCTCGAGAAGGTACGAACTTGTGCACCCTCTCTGAGGATGCCTCTTGCATCCAAGGGGTTGTTCAATACTGCCAGAAATATTGACATTTGTTTTGGGTGAAACCTGACAAGATATTTGAAAGGACTTTTAAATAGCTCTATGGTCAGAAATTGGCCAGATTGAAAGCTGATAATCAGAGCCTAATAGGAACTTTTTTTACATCTTCTTCCCCTAAGCTAAATTAAGCTATGTACTCACCCAGAAGGAAAAAAAAAGAAAAAACAAAAAACAAAACAAAACGAAAACAACATTCCAAAGACAAACAGCTCTAAATCGAGAACATAGTAATGTTTTGATCTCCATCTTACTTGAAGATCTTCTCTCTGATATAAAGAAGCAAACTAAAGATTAAATGTGGAGTCGGTGGGTCCACCTGTGATGTCACTCAGATGACAACCCAATCCTGAGAAATTAAAAATAACTGTCCTTATCTTACTGCATCACCTTAAGATTAAAATTCAGCTCATTCAAAGCCCACCTATGCTTTTTACCAATCCCAAAACCTCCCCAATTCATCTCTAAAGGCTTGGAGATGTTATAAAATTCTGAGTTTAGGAAACAAAATCCTTCTTGGAGGGGCTAGTGTTATTTCCCTGTGCCTTTGAGATGTAAATCTTCTACCCAGTTTTCTCCAGGAACTGAGGACTATTTTTTTGAAATGCAAACTTCAGGGAGGTAATTCTTATGGGAAGGAAAAAAGAGAAGAAAAGGAAAAGGCAATTTGGAAACTTGGCAAATGAAAAATCCTTATAAAGTTGAAGCCATCTGAGCAAATAAGCTTAATTTATTCTATTTGCTAGGAACACAATTTGGATCCAACCGTTGTTTTATAAATTAGTGACTTTTACATTATCGTACCTGTCTCAGGGTTAAAAATTTAAAACAAGACTATCAGATCTATTTTCATTTGCCTACTTATGTATGTCTATGTATGTATGTTATAAACATGTGATTTTTCTTCTACCCGCTATTGTCAAAGTTAATTTGCAAAGAATTCTATTTGATTAGCTTAAAGAAATTAAACATTTATATAAATTAAGTATACACTCAGGGCACCAGGGTGGCTTAGTCAGTTAAGCTCAGGTCTTGGTCTCAGAGTCATGAGTTCAAGCCCCACGTTGGGCTCCACGGTGGGCATGAAGCCTACTTAAAAAAAAAAAATCAAGTATACTCTTAGAAATGTAGAAACTAATGCCAATGTTCAAGTTCACATGGTCTAGTATAATCTTCAGTAAATAAGAGCTAGTTTGTTAGTTTAATTAAAACAGGCATGTCTTTAGAGCTATCAATATTAAATATAATCCTGCATGATACTTTTATTGTAGGTTAACTAACAATCAAATAAGTTCATGTTATCTCTGTTACAAAATTTGTAAGCAAGAAAGATGAGTTAAAGTGTTTAGCTGTTTAATGTCTCATGAGTCTTTCATGAGTAATCTAAACATAACTGTTAAGAACAAGTAAATCAAATAGATATAAGTAAGATACAAAGTTTATAAACTTTTCAGCAATAATTACGCTCTTGGGATGTCTACTTTAAAAATATGGTAACTTGAAACCTTAAAGTTATACTGAAATGAATTCATTAAAAAAATTTTTTTAATGTTTGTTTATTTTTGAGAGAGACAGAGAGAGACAGAGCCTGAGCAGGGATGGGGCAGAAAAAGAGGGAGACACAGAATCTGAAGCAGGCTCCAGGCTCTGAGCTGTCAGCACAGAGCCCAATGTGGGGTTCAAACTCACGAACACCAAGATCATGACCTGAGCTGAAGTTGGACGCTTAACCGACTGAGCCACCTGGGCACCTCTATACTGAAATAAGTTAAATAATGAATATTCATTGAATATCTAGATGATTTCCACATAAGATAAAATACTGAAACATTAATTACAAAACATAGGTTTATCCACTTTTTGGTTTCCTTTTACAGAGGAACTAAAGATATTTGAGTCTATTCATAAACATGTTTTATGCCACATTGAAAAATTTACTACAAGAATGTACTTCTAGAAATTATATATATATCAATTTGCCAATAAACAGAATTGTAGTTTGACAGTCTATAAGTGCTTACTTTCTGGTTTTCACTAGAAATTAATGATTCTAAGGGTTAAGAATTCTCATCAATATATGTAATTAAAACTACTAGAAAAAATAAAGTCAGCAACTTTATGCAAGGAAAGTAAGATGTGTTTTTGGTAAGAAAATGTCTGAGGTATGGGTATGTGTTTTTTGTTAAGGGGAAAAGAGAGTAATTTTGTGCTAAAGTAAAATTACTGATCCAGAATGAGAAAAAGAGGGGAAAATGAAGACAAACTTGAATGGATATTAAAAATAAACTGTAAAGTATTTATGAGAAAGGAATCTTGGGAAAGGAATGCTAGGTGTGGCTAAGCTGGCTAAGGTTGGAATGGATTTATTTAAGTTTTTAAAAATGAGTTTAATATAAAAAGTACACTGGAACAAAATTAGAATTTGGTTTTCTCTCTGTTAAAAGGACAAAGTTCTTGAATTATTGAACTATTGAACTATTAGTCTGTTCTGCATAAGAGATTGTGAAAGTTTTTTTTTTTTTTTAACCTTTTGAGTAATCTACTTGGACAACAAAGATTTTGTGTCTTAGCAAAATAATTGACTGGGCTTCATATTGTCTTTCTTAGGTGGGATTACTTAACAAAATCCAATCTTCTCAATATTAAAGGAGCTGAGTTTTGTTCATCACTACGTAACCTTCTGCATTTGCCTCTAACATCTTCTACTGTCACTTTGATTAAATAGGCAATTAAGTATTACTTTCTAATGATCTGTGATCCTATTTAGTCAAATGTTCAAACCTTCTGCCATTTGATAGCTTCGCCAAACCAAATTCTGAATGGAGTCTTTCGACCTCAAAGTAACTTTGAGATATCCCAGAGAGTCCCTGGAAAATGTCAAAGGATTTGCCTCTCACCTTGTAAAGGAGAGATGTCAAACTAATTAAATTTATTTGGTATGTTAAATTTCATTGGTAGCATTGCCAAATAAGAAGTGATGATAAACTTTAGGTTACATGCGTTTGGATATATGTTCCTAATATGGGTATTCCAAAAATTGGTTAAAGTCTAGAAATTTGTCAATATTCTTACTGTCCAACTATTACCCTAAATTATTTTATGCCACAGAAATAACTACACTTCCTTATCAAATGAATTCCCTCAGATTTTTTTTTAATAAAGTTTACCTTTTTTTAAGCGTATTTATTTCTTTTGAGAGAGAGTGTGTGTGTAGGAAGGGCAGAGAGACAGGAAGAGAGAGAATCTCAAGCAGGCTCCATGCTGTCAGCCTAGAGCCTGATGCAGGACTCAATCTCACGAATCATGAGATCATGACCTGAGCCTAAATCAAGAGTTGGCCACTTAACCGACCGAGACACCCATGTGCCCCATCTCCCTCAGATTTTTAACCATGGGCATTTTTAAGCCATTTGTCATTTACAGACAGTTACTGTTTCACTGTAATGCTTTTGCAAAAGTGACATTCATGGAAAGAACGCTACCAAGAGCTCCTGAGCCCTGACTCCCTGCCAAATTACAAGACATTGAAACTTAGGTACATATTTCGCAGCTGAAGAAGCCCCACGTGACACCGGGTCTGGTGCAAACACTGGAGGGGACCTCAAAATCAGGCTCACTAGGATGAGAATCCACTGGAATCACAAAGTAGCCTCCTTCCACCCAAGACATTAGAACAAGAATCCTGGTCCCTTCCCCTCTCATCACAAAACCCCTTCTCCTTTTGGTATCTGCTTTGCTGTTCTTTCTCCTTCTACCACCTGGAAAATTAATGCTGTCATCCACATTTCTGGAGCTCACAGAGAGGGGGAAACCTATCTGCTTGATGGGTTTGCCACCAAACACCCCGGTCAGTCCATAATGCTGGTGATCCTGTTGTTCTGCCTGTTACACACTTTTGTCTGATTTCCAATGGCTGTTTTCCCGGGCCACACCAAGCCCACTCTCTATAGTGTCAGACCCCCCAACCCTGTCCCCTGTAAGTGAATGCCCCTGCTTCCAGTTAAAAACTCCGAACTTGAGAAACTTCCCATCCCGTCTCTGTAACAGAAAGAGAAACTGGTACAATGCCGTCTTGCGGCCTATAGACCCTTCGATCGGACTTGCCTCCAGGGCCTGTAATCTTTCCAGTTCAGAGCGTCGGCTGGTTGCCATGCACTCCGCTGTTTCAACAGCCTCCACCATGGGACACTTTTAGGCACTGTGCTTCTCCTGGGCTTACCTTTATCTGTGGAGGACTATCTCCCCCCTACCTCCCATTGATGGGCAGCTCGATGTTTAAATAGATGGAAATGGTTGGAAGGTTGGTCCACAACCAAACCTTCGTGATGGGCTTATACTTCTCAACCCATTTCACAGACTCAAATGGGAACTGCCAGGAGGCATTCATGGTTCAAAAATCACTTCTTTTGGCAGATCCCTACTACCCTGGCTCAGAGTAAGTATCTATGAGGCTATGAGTAGGAACCTCTCCTTAACTCTTGAAGGTATTGTGGAATCTCTTGCTGCAGTAATAGGTGTCCAACAAAAATCCCTAAACTCTCTGGCCAGAGTTGTCTTTGACAATAGGATAGCCTTTGACTGTCTTGTAGCTGAGCAAAGGGGTGTCTGTGCTGTGGCCAACACGTCTGACTGCACTTGGAGTGACACATCTGGGGAGGTTGAGAGTCCACTAAATGAGATCACTGGACAGGCCGTTTGGCTTACAAAAGCGACTACTTCGGGGGCGCCTGGGTGGCTCAGTCGGTTGAGCGGCCGACTTCGGCTCGGGTCATGATCTCGTGGTCCGTGAGTTCGAGCCCCGCGTCGGGCTCTGTGCTGACAGCTCAGAGCCTGGAGCCTGTTTCGGATTCTGTGTCTCCCTCTCTCTGACCCTCCACATTCATGCTCTGTCTCTCTCTGTCTCAAAAATAAATAAATGTTAAAAAAAAAAAAAATTAAAAAAAAAAAACAAAAAAAAAAACAAAAGCGACTCCTTCAACAGGGGCCTTTCTTTGATCTAAGTTAGTTTGGGTCACAGGCACTGTGGCTTCAGAATACCCTCCAAACATTGGCTATTATCCTGTTTATGGTCATTCGAATAGTCTCCCTGATACGCTGTGTTCTCTCAAAAGTTTTATATGCATATGTGCAGCCACTGGTGACCAGACAAATGATCTCCCTTCACCTAGAATGCCAAAAACAAGATGAAGAAAATGGTCACTTAAAGGACAGAGACCTTGATATCCGAACCCATGATTTCCAGTTGGGGATCCAACCCGACTCCAACATCAACAAAAAGTGATAGCTCAGAGCGGCACTAATATCTTAAATTTTGACCAAGACTCTCAAAGGGGGGAATTGATACAGTTCATTTCATATACTGGACCCCACAAAATGGAGGCCACCCCAGTGGCCTGGCCCACATGGCAAATCTAAACCCAAGTGAGCCTGGCTTACAGAAAACAGCTGTCAAGGACAGCTGATGCACACCAATCACAATCCTCTATCATAGCTTTAGCTAGCTCACCTTCTGCTGGCCACCTTCTGCGAGCCTTAAGAGGAAATCCCTGACCTCCTAGTCTATCATGCCCTGTTTCCACATTGCCTCTTCTAAGACTCTAAAACTTGCTCTTGTCCACAATCCCTCGGGAAGATCAATACTCTCAAAGGGGAGAATGGATACGGTTACCGGGAAGAGTGTGCTACCGCTTGTGAGGTTCCATTCTCCTCCATCCATGTTTTCCCTTGAGTAAGGATGCCCAAGTCATTATCACACTGTCCTAGTTTTGTCATTTGCCACTATGAGGGACGGGGGAACACCGTTCCTTCCTTATATGCCACCGTGATAATTCAGTGTAAAACTAGCAACCAAACCCAGATTGCCTCCCAGATGGGGATGAGATAAAAAGAGCTGAATAAAGTCACATGGCTAATTCAAGAGCCAGATATAAATAGAATAAAATTAAACTGGGCCTAGGATTTGGGGGCAGAAAATAGTACTTTTCTTGTGTGTCCGCCAGAGCCTCGGCAACGCAGGCCTGATGTGTAAGATCTAATTTGCGATGCCACAAAGAATTTACTGGTTCAAATTTCCTCTGCTCCTCACTTTTTGTTCCAAGCCAGAAGCCACCGAAGTTGGCAAGGATCCTGGGAAGGGCCACTGGATCATATGCAGAGAGGGACCTCTAGTGTTGAGCTACTTTTCTGCTACCCAGCAGGACTACTTGCGGATTTATCCATTTATCTAGGATTATCACAATACTGTTTCTCGGAGCAAGCCTGGCTTTAAAGGTTTAATAGAAGCGTTTGTCTTTCACTTCCGGGATAATTTTAAGAAATGTAATAGTGACAGAATATAAGTGGTAACATACAATATTAAGGAAAGCCTTAAGCAACCAAACGCTATTTATTAAGGGCCTATTAAATCTTCATGCCTGGGATTGAAACTAAAAGTGATTTCGAGAAGTCTAAGACCTAAGAAGTCAACAAAAATACCAATAGCAAGTAAGTCCCAAATGAATATTAAGTGCATATCTTTCACTTATATGCTCAAAAAACATTTATGGAATAAATCCCATGTTCCAGGCACTCGATCGGGCTCCAAACTACAGAGAGGGAAGATATAGTCTCTGTTCTCAGGGACCAACAGATAATCAGGGCAAGGGGGCACATGGCACCTAGGACTGAACCGTATTAAAAAATGGCAGCGCTTCTAGCTAGCGCGTCAAGATCGACGGGAAGCCCATCCCGCTTGCCACTGGTTGTCATTCGTTGTTTCACTCCACTACCTTGCTGAGCATCTTCTGTTATTGGGCACTAGGTCCTGCACAGAGGCCTCCAAGGCAAGCAAGACATGGCCTGAACGCCTCAGAAACTCATAGTCTTGTGGGGGAAGGAGACAGGAAGGCCACCACCCACTAACCCGTGAAATACATGCCACCAGAGAGCTACGCCCAGGGCTCCAGCACAATGGAGGGAACGAATGGCCGGGTCTGAGCCAAGGATTCAGAGGGGGTCACCTATGGGTTGTACCTGAATGATGAATGGTGGTGCCGGAAGTGGACAAAGGCAGGGAGGGAGGAAGAGGGGGCCACTCTGGGGGAAGCCCGGCATCTACAAGCACCACTACAAATGGCTCCATGTGATCAGAATCCGCTCAGGAGTCTGCGGTCTCTCTTAAAGGCAAGTGAGAACTACAGAATTACAGGGGGACCAATACAGAGGGCCCCATGGAGAGATCTGGAGACCTTTTTCCAGAGGTCTCCGTGGTAAGATTTTCACTGTTTAAATAAAAACTGGAGACTGTATGAAAGATGGATTGGGGGGACACAAGATCGCCCAGTTTGCATTGATCACAATTACAACCTGTTCAGGGATTCTTCAATTCGATTTTGGGGAATTTGGCCAGAGAAGATTTCCAGTCAACTTTGTTTAGGCTAAAATTTCTTCCCATTATTCTCTGGAATTAATGGCAATGGCAGTGATTGTAAATGCAATTATTTATTGTGCATTTAGAATATGCAAGGCCTGGCACTGAGAACCTTTGTCTGAGAACCCACATGACAGAGGCTCCCATTTCACAGATGAAGAAACTGAAGTTTCCTGAAACCAGGTAATTAGCTAAAATTCACAATGCCACCAAGTAGGTAGGAGCTCTTGGATTTTTGGGATTCCCAAGTCCATGTTTTTAACCATGTACAGTCTTCCCCTTTTTTAGTCATTAATCAAGGCCCCTTGTTGATGATGTACCCCTTTTGCTAAAATCTATGTAATTGTGTTATTTTCCTCAGATATTGCCACTAGACACGGTGGGGGAGGATTCAAGCAGTATCTTTGTTGCCAACATGTTAAACGGAGTCTGGAAAGCGTTAAGGGCTGGGGGTGGAGTGTTACCCGTCTGAATAGGCTGAGCACAAACCAGAAGAATGTAAGAAGGCAACGTTAAGGCTGAACTGCAGGCAAAACTTGTATTGTGGGAATCTTTCCATCCTCCCTGATGATAGCCCATCTGTTAACATCACATCTGGTTTTGGTGCCAACAGGGGGCGATCAACCAAGAGGGAATTATGGACTGTTCCAATGAGAGGTGGGATTTTCCTGTAACAGAGCTTTCATTAAAACTACCCTTTAAGCTAGTCTTTTTTTTTTTAATGTTTATTTATTTTTGAGAAAGAGAGAGAAACAAAGTGCAAGTGGAGGAGGGGCAGAGAGAGAGGGAGACACAGAATCTGAAGCAGGCTCCAGGCTCTGAGCTGTCAGCACACAAACTGTGAGACCATGACCTGAGCCAAAGTCAGATGCTTAACCAACTGAGCCACCCAGTTGCCCCTAAGCTAGTCTTAACCTATAGCCCTATTTGGCTCCAATATGGCATCATTAGAGATCAATAACATATCCTGGAAGTCATTCTGAGAGCCAGGGCAGACTCTGGCTTCTTGACATTAACCCAAGACTCTGAATTACTAATGGAAAAAGGAGGAATTCTGGGAGAAGCCATCAGCATGTTTATCACTTCTCTCCCTCAGTACCAGCTTCCCGTCACAACTGGAAGCCTCTCGATGTCTGCTATCTGTGTCCTGAAATGCTGCTTCCAGGCTGAAGATGTCCAGAGCAATTCTGACAACATCTGAGCACTTCCACTGGTTTCTGTATTACCTCCAGAAGTCAATAGAAAAGTGAGGACCGATTCTTGCCCTACTCGATAAGCGTTCTGGATAGAAGTGCTTATACTGAGGTCAGAGAGCAAAATTCTGTGATGATATTCTATTACTTCCCAACCAAAACAATTTCTTCTTTATTCCTCCTCTCTGCCTCTTCTGCTCCCTCCTTCCTCCTTCACAACGATTATTGTTCCTGGCTTATGTCTCTCTCCTGGAGGACTGTGGTGCCTGCAGGTTGCTGGCAGGATGGCTGACTGCTGTCCTGGAAGGCCAGCCTGCCGTGTGCCGCAATGCACAGCCCTCTTTAGGACCTTCCTTCCTACTTGAACACTTCTTGGTACTTAAATTCTACATCTAGCAATTACCTTCCACCTTGAACAGTCGGTTTCCACTTGAACAGGCAGCTGGAGGTAGTCAAAGCATAACTTAAATAATCATTTACTATTGTAAAGCTCCTTTCATCCATAGTCTCACCATTAATCACACTGGAAAATAATAGAATGGTAAAGAGTGATGGCTGGTATTAATAAAATCATGTCGGCCGAGGACAGAACCAGCCAAACATAGCCATTGGGAACTGCTATATCGCCTTATTATCTCTGACTGATTGTCCAGCTGGCAGATCCGAGCTACGTGCTCACAGACAAAAGGTTATACTCAGAGGGACACCACAGACACCAGGAAGACTGGTGGCAGGGTTTAGACCTCTGACATGGTGACATCTCTGGGCTCTGTAACTCAGTGTCACAGAGGGCTGATTTGTTAACCACAATGTCGATGTATTATTATGCAGTGAAATGCAAGATACTTTTTTTTATCCAGAAATGAAAAACTACTAAAACTATAAGGCAAGCTGTTGTGTGAATGTGATATTACAGAAAGGGAAGTGGGGACTGCGGTCCAGCCAACCCAGATGGACTAGTCGCCCTCCTCCACGATCACAGATCCTTATATTCACAAATGTGGATGGAGTACGTCCGTGTGCCAGGTACTGTTCTGGATGCTAGGGATAGAGAAGTTCGTAAACAAAGCCCCTGCCCTTTTGGAGTTTATACCTATTGACAGGAAAGGCAAAAGCAAACAGATAAATATATACTATGTCAAGGAGCGATAAGTGCTAAGAAATAAAAATAAAGCAAGGAATGAGACAGAGGGTAAAAATAAAGCAAGGAAGGAGAGAGAGGATAAAAGTACTCAGAAACTGTCTCTCCAAGGAGGGCATATCTGAGCAGAGAAGTGAATGAAGAGGAAATAAGCTATGCAAGCACGTGGTGGAAAGGTCAGCCCAGCAGAGGGAAGAGTTATGCAAAGGCCCTGGGGAAGCACGGTTGGTGTGCTCACAAGACTGGGCTTTGTTTCTTAACAAACATATTGTACCAGACTTGGTACACCCCACTGAGTACTGCCACCCTCAAAGTAAGCAGAATACACTCCATATAACAAGGTTGCCGTTTTGCAACTGTAACTTACATCTTCAGACGGCCATTCACATCCCCTTCCTCTCAAACTCCCACTGAAATGACCAGAGGGCATAAAAATTAGCAAAGAACAGAGTGCTGGGAAATAGCCAAGCGGACCATCAGCAGGCCAGAAACTTTGGGAGCACTGTGGAGAGGTGTGGGGCAGATGGGGCAGGACCGACGGAAAAACAAATCCGGGCTGAGGGACCGTGAGTCAGCACCTGCAGAGCGAAGCCTGGTTGAGAAGCAGAAGCCCTTCCCCAACACAGCCCCGCAAAGTCCTCCAGCTCAGAGCTGCCCGGGACAAGACGGTGCCAAAGGGACATTTGGCGGGGGATAGACAGAAACACTGCTGTGATTGCACGGGCGCCGGGTCCACACCGTCAGCTTCACGCAGGGCCCACAGCTCGCCGGGCGAGGGAGGATTTGCTGGACAGAATACCAACATCGATGGGGGACCAGCGAGCCAGAGTATGCGGTCCCCAAGGGGGAGCCGTGTGCGTTACAGTGTGCACAGGAGGGAAAGGTGATGATAATGTCTTTGCTTCCGTGAGTTAAGGCCTTCCGGATTTCCCACCACTAGCAACATCCGGACACCTCCCAAGGGGCGGGGTGGATGTTGGGAAGTGGGGGAGGGGGGCGGGCGCTGGGAAGGGATGAACCAGGTTTTGCAAACTCCCTTCCTTTGCTACCTGCAAGCTTTCTCAGATGAAGGGGTCTCGCCCCCAGAGCATCCCCCTGCCAGCACCCACTCCTGAGGAGGAGCCCTAAGGGATGTCCCCTGCAGTCCCCTCCTCTTCCCTCACCACACCCAGGACTGGCCTGTCCCTCTCCCTTAACGGGGGAATTCGCCTTTGCCCTGCTAGGAGGGGTCATGCTATTCTTGCCTGCCGGTTGTGTTTTCAATTTATATTTTCCCAGTATTTTCCTTTTACTTTCCTAACATACACTGGATTCATTAAGTTTTCCTTTATTCTTTTCTGCACTTTTCTTTGAAGTTCTACATTCTGTTTCTATTCCACTAGCTTTACTTTAATTTTTAACTAACTCAACACGCATTTTTCTAGCAACATCAATAATTGAATAGTATTTATAACCTCTCTCTTCTACTCAAACAAGATGAGATGTTCACAACTGCTTATACTCCCTCATCTTCTTTTTAAAGTTTATTTATTTATTTTGAGAGAAAAGAAAATGGGGGAGGGGGAGAGAGAGAGAGAGAGGGAGAGAGAAGCAAGCTCCACACTGTCAGCACAGAGCCCAAGGCCTGGTTCAAACTCATGAACCATGAGATCGTGAGGGGAACCCAAATCAAGAGTCAGAAGCTCAACCGACTGAGCCACCGGGGCACCCCTACATCCTCCTGGTCTTACTGGCCCCTGACCCTTAAGCTTTGTTGAAATCATGTGGACTTTTAGTTTTAATATTATAAATATTATTGGTAGGCCTTTTCTGTACTGTTTTTTCCTTTATTTCTAATAGACTTTTTTTTCAAGTTTATTTTATTTTGAGAGAGAGAGCACGCATGAGCAGGAGAGGGGCAGAGAGAGAGAGAGAGAGAGAGAGAGAGAGAATCCCAAGCAGGCTCCATGCTGTTAGTGTGGAGCCCGACGTGGGGCTCAATCTCATGAACTGTGAGATCGTGACCTGAACTGAGATCAAGAGTCACACACTCAAACTGACTGAGGCACCCAGGTGCCCCAAATAGACTTTATTTTTTTAGAGCAGTTTCAGTGTCACAGGAAAATTGAGGGTTACGTTCAGAGAGTTCCCATATGCCCCCTGCCCCCACACATACGCAGCCTCCCCCATCATCAGCGTAACCCACCAGAGTGGGGGCATTTGTGACAACGGATGGACCCACATTGACGCATTATTAGTTTACCTCAAGGTCACCCGTGGTATATTGTGCTCTGTGGGTCTGGACAAATGTATAATGACATGAATCCACCATTGCAGTGTCCTTAGAGTAGTTTCGCTGCCTAAATATCCTCTGTGCTCTGCCTGTTCATCCCTTCCGACACCGTGCCAACCTCCGGCAACTACCGATCCTTCACTCTCTCCATAGTCTGCCTTTCCCAGAATGTGATATAGTGGGAATGATAAGGTAGGTAGACTTTTCAGATGGCTTCCTTCACTTGGGAACATGCATGTTCAGTTTCTTCTGTGTCTTCTCATGGCTCGATAGGTCATTTCTCTTTAGCACTGTATAATATTACACTGTGTGGATGCACCACAGTTTATTTACCCGTTCACCTACTGAAAGTCCGAGGAGAGTGTGTGCACAGCCACGTGAGGGCCCTCCTCTGGGTTGCACACTTTTGTCTGCCTCACGTGGCAGAAAAACATAGAAAGCTGAGTGGGGTTTCCTTACAAGGGCACTAATCCCATCCATGAGTGCTCCCCGTGGCCCCACCTGCTGATCCCATCCCCCTTGGGCATTGGGGTTCCCATATATGAATCTGGGGAGACACAAATATTCAGACTACAACAGTGTTAAACCTCACAACTACATTAACAGCTATTATTTAAATGTAACGTCAAGTATTAATAGTTTCACTGGTCACGGTAGCATTTCTTTCCCTTTGGTGAGTTTATTCACTTAATCCACAAATACTGAATGCCTCAGACACACGCTACACGGAGATCTAGTGATAACAAGGGGACAATGTCTCTGTCTTTCGTAGATCTTACATGCCAGCGAGAGCCTTAAATTATTTCGAGTTTGGCTGGAGTATAGCCTTAAGTAAGTTTGCTTTTTCAGTTGTTCTTCCCGGCACAGTCCTCCGCTGGAAGGAAGCAAGGCTCTTTTGAGCTCCAGGTCTTGGTTCAAAGGCCACCTTCTCAGCGAGCACATCCACACCACTGAAACCTGCACACCACTCCCTGCATCACCCCCTGTTGTCCTCTCCTGCACGACGCATCTGACACACAAAATATCTTATTTCAGCTGAGGCAGCATGAATTTCAGGGCACACTATATGTTGTGTGCCATTAAGACTTGCCAGTGAGTCATGGCCTTAACGTGAGGTCGAAACTCTCAAGTTTCCTTTAGCAATTTAGAGGTTTTACGAGACTTTTCCTGCCTTTGGTTGAATTCCTTGGCATGTGACAGTCCATCCTTCTGCAAATATAGCTCACTAATAAGATGGGACACAGCTTCTTCCACTTGGGGGTACCCCCCACTTTCTTATTGTGTCAAAACACTGCTGGTTGTTTATTAGAAAATATGGAATTGTGATCATTCTCCAAGAATGAGTATTTGCTTCTTGGTGTTCACACCTCTCTGGGTGCATGATAACATTTTGTTTTAATGCACAATTATCATAGAATCTTTTTTGAAGACATTTTATGTTATTTTATTTATTTTATACTTTTATTTTATCTTTATAATGTTTTATTTTTTGAGAGAGAGCACAAGCAAGGGAGGGGCAGAGAAAGAGGGGAGATCCAAAGTAGGCTCCATGCTGACAGGCTGACAGCAGCGAGCCCGACATGGGGCTCGAACCCACAAACCGTGAGATCATGACCTGAGCTGAAGTCAGACGCTTAACTGACTGACCGGGCCACCCAGGTGCCCCTGAAGACATTTTAATGTCTTTGTTTGTTTGTTTGTTTGTTTGTTTATTGAGAGAGAGAGACAGAGTACAAGTGTGGGAGGAGGAGAGAGAGACAAAGACACAGAATCCGAAGCAGGCTCCAGGCTCTGAGCTGTCAGCACAGAGCCCGACGTGGGGCTCGAACCCATGAATGGTGAAATCATGACCTGAGCTGAAGTCTGATGCTTAACCAACTGAGCCACCCAGGTGACCCCCTGAAGACATTTTAAATGGTGCATTAAGTCCTACACATACAAACAACATGCATACCTGAACTGAAGTAGTAACCATATGAACAGCTATCCACGGGCTTGCACATTCACAGGCAATGACAAATACATAAAGGGAGAGCTGCCTGGCCAACAGAAATTCCAGCGTACCAGTGATTGTAGAAGGCATCTCAACTTCAGAACTGCTTAAGGGAAACTCTGTATTTCCCAGAATCAACAATAACAAAGTACGGGAATTTACTCGCTTTGTCTATTACACGCTCCCTCTGCTAGTTTGCAAGCTCCATAAAGACAAAGAATTTGTCTGTCTCCCGATATGTCAATACCTGTGCTGCTCCACAGAGCCCATGGGACCAAGATCCAACTGCATCAGTGAGTAAAGTTCCTAGAGTATGCAGCCAGTGAGCCTTCTTCCCTCCCTCTCTGATCAGAACCTGGCCCAGAGCAGACACTCAAATGTTTGTGAAGTGAATGCAGAAATGAAGCAGGATTTGAGTCTAGATCTTCGTACTTGGAAAACTATGACCTCCCACAGCCTCCGGGCTGCCCAGCACTTCACTCAGGCGTGAAATGCCCTCGCATGGTCACATTCACTGCGGCGTGCTCCCTGAACCGCTAGCTGGCTTGAAGCCATTTTCCAATAAAAGGGGAAGCTGTGACTGGCACATGTCATGCAAAAGATGACAGGTGATTTTCTAGGCTGAGGTGGCGTTTTTATCAAATGCTTGTAGAATCAAGATTCAGAAGATTTGGCCACAACACTCTTGTCTTTATGAATCAAAACAGGAGCATGAAATGGGACGCCTGGGTGGCTCAGTCGGTTGGGCGTCTGACTTGGGATCAGGTCATGATCTCGCAGTGCACGAGTTCAAGCCCCTCATAGGGCTTCATGCTGGCAGCTCAGAGCCTGGAGCCTGTTTTGGATTCTGTGTCTCCCTCTCTCTGCCCCTTCCCTGCTTGTACTATCTCTCTCTCTCTCAGGAATAAACATTAAAAAAAATTAAAAAACAAAAAGCAAGAGCATGAGAGAAGGAAGGAAATGAAGGAAAGGAAGGAAAGGAGGGAGGGAGGGGCAGGGGATAAGGCTCACCTGCCATATATTCTAGGAAGTTTACTTACTGATGCAATTGGACCTTGGTCCCGTGGGCTCTGTGGAGCAGCACAGGTATTGATTCCTGGGCACTTGGATGTTTGAGAGGCCAAAGAGGTGCTCAGGCAGCCCAAGAGGAGCCACAGCCCTCAGCGGGAGGCAGGAGCCAGGCAGGAAATACATATATATTTCACACTGACTATTCATTGGCTTAAATTCTGATTTTCCTGTGTTTATTAAGGAAATCTATGGTTGAAATGTGATGAGTGACCTCTATAGGCAGGCGCTTGTTTGTTTGTTTGCTTGCTTGCTTGCTTGTTTTTTCCTCACGACACGGGAATCTGCTTTTACAACCATCAAGGGGAAGTTTCGAGGTTTAATACTCTTCGGACCTAACGCAAGGTTTTGGAGCCTAACAGTACAGGATATGTCTTTACATTACCTTCATAGGCCATCCCCACTCACCCATTATATTTGCATTTCACTTAATAAACCCATTTTAGGGGAAAAGATATGTGCTGTGCTGCTCTGCATTAACTAGCATAACTCCACTTTTCATTTCTGATACAGAAATGACTCAGAATCCTGAGCCCTGAAGATCTTAATACCATAAACTCAAGCGAAGGGTTTTTACAACCTTCGTGCTTGGTGCAATAGAAAATTGTTACTTTTTTTTTCTTTTTCATTCAAAATTCACAGAATGGCAAGCTGGAAAACAAGTCTCTCTTTTAAAAAAACAAAAGGTTTATTTACTTATTTTGAGAGAGAAAGAGTGTAAGCAGGGGAGAGACAGAGAAAGAGAGAGAGAGAAAGAATCCCAAGCAGGCTCTGCACTGTCAGCATGGAACCCAACGTGGGGCTCGATCCCATGAACCTGGAGATCATGACCTGAGTTCCTTTATGCATGGAACTGACTGAATTAAGACGTTGCCACATGGATTTTATCTCCCCAAATGATGTACACTGAGGGCCCTTTGCCACATTTCTACTGGGAACATCCAAAGTTCACCCTCAAAGAACAAAGGAGGCTCCAACTTTGAATGGCCACATGGTCCAGTGCCTCATTGCTCTTGTAGGCAGAAAAGTCTCTTGAACACTTAACTGAGACATGGAAATAGATGTTAGGGCGAAAAGAAATTACAATGGATAAAGAGAGGGTAATAAGCAATTGTTAGGCATGGCCTTCCTCCCCTTCACTTCTGTTTGTTTCATTTTTATAGGGATCTGGTGTTTCCAGAAAATTCCAAGTGAACTTTCCTAGAAGGAAGTGCTTGCACTGCTCTCTCAGCCTCACAACAGGGGGCCAGTGAAAGGGGGATGAGGGGTCTTAGGTTTGCAATGACAAACATCAAAGGCCAGTATATTTGCTACAGATTTATTACAAGCGTTGCCAGTGCTATCGAT
The DNA here is from genome assembly GCF_018350215.1 of Panthera leo. Classification (NCBI taxonomy): domain Eukaryota; kingdom Metazoa; phylum Chordata; class Mammalia; order Carnivora; family Felidae; genus Panthera; species Panthera leo. The sequence goes on from NC_056685.1 coordinate 13,133,066, forward strand.
TTTTAAAAACTAAAAGGTGAAGCAAATCTAATCTGAATCCCTTTGCTGCAATACTGGTGTGCCCACACTGTCTCCCCTCTCTCCTTGGAACAGTAAAATTGCATTTCTGCCACTGTGTGCGGGCAGTGGCTAGAACCCACTGGGAGTCCTGGGTGACAGGCGAGACATGATTACAGAGCAGCGGACAACGCCCTGCTCAGAGATGAAACGAGATCCTTGCCTTTGAGGCCATGGTTTGGGGAAAGCCTCCTGGTTGGCTCCTTTGCGCTACCCTGGTCTCCTTCTCCTTCCCAGACATGTTAGTGTCCACTTCCTAGATCGCTGAGGCTCTTCTTATAACACCAATCATAAGGCTTCACTGAAAATTCACCCTTTAAAAGAAATTCAATGTGAAATACTTCCTCCTATGGAAGAGTGTATAAAACCCATGCCTACGCAATAAATAATGATAAAGCAAACACTCATACAACCATGACCCAGGTTATGAAGTCGAATCAGAACATCAGAAACACTTACAAACTCCCAGCATCCTCTCCCTGAGGCATCCTTTTTCCCCACCAGAGAGGTATGTGAAGTGACTGCTTCCTGATTTTTGTTAAGAGTCCTTTATTCCCTTTTAGCACGTCACCATTCACTAGCTTTTGCCACACAATAGTCTCGTTTTGCCTCCCCCTGTACTTTGTATGAAAAGAGCCACACTGTATGCATTCTTTTGTGAAAAATTCTTTTGCCTAGTATCGTTGGTGAGGCTCATCCCTGTTGATGAATGTACTTGTAGTTCACTTATTTTTACTGCTGTATAGAATTTCACCCCATGATTGTATCACAATTTATTCATCCAATGGCAATACACATTGGGCACGTATTCATTTGGGGGCTATTATGAACATTTTTGTATTTGGCTCCTGGTACCCATGTACAGGAAAGTTTCTCATAGATACATATGGGGCCGGCAAAAGTCTAAAATACCTCTTGGCACACCTGCATCGCTCAGTTGGTTGAGCGTCCAGACTCTGGATCTCAGCTCAGGTCATGATCTCGCGGTTGGCGAGATCGAGCCCCAGCTCGGGCTCTGTGCTGGCAGCCCACAGCCTGCTTGGGATTGTCTCTCTCTCTCCCTCTCACTCTGCCTATCTGTCTCAAAATAAATAAATAAAACATTAAAAAAAAAAATCCCTCCCAAGATTTCCCACCCTATTCCCTGAGACTGGGACTGTCAGGAGATAGTACGCCCGTGATTATGTTAAGTTACATGACAAAAGAGATTCTGCATATGTAGTTAAGGTTCCTAAGGACTTGTCTCTGCATTAATCAAAAGGCAGTCACCCCAGGGTGACTAACCTAACCAAATGGACCTTTCAAGTGTTTAAAGCAGAGTTTTCTCCAGCTGCTTGCTGAAGGAAAAGTCCGAGAAATTCAAAGCAGGACATGGTGTGCTCTAAGAGGGCTCTAAAACCTGCGAGTGGACCCTCCCACCGCTGACGGCAAACAGGAAATGAGATCTCAGGGCTACAACCACAGAGAACTGAATCCTGCCAACAACCTCGATGAGCGTGGAAGTGGATTCTTCCCCGAGACTCCAGACAACAGCCCAGCCCAGCTGACACCTTCGCTTTGGCCTCTCGAGAGCTTTAAGCAGAGAAACCAGCCCGGCCCATCAGACTCCTGACCTACAGAGCGGTGAGCTACTAAGTGTGTGATATTTTAAGCTGCTATCTATTTGTGGTGGTTTTTGTTATGCAGCACTGCAAAACTAATACACGTCCACACCAGTGAAGTTCTTAGGTCCTAGAGTGGGCACCTGCACGGTGTTACAAAGCAATAGCCTCTGTTTTCCAAACTGCAGCAGCAAAACTCACTCCCACTCTGGTATACAGTAGTTTTCTGGTTGCTCCACAGTCTCGCCAAACATGATGTTGTCAGTCATTTAAAATTCCAAACCTAGCATGCGTGCAATGGCATTACACTATGGTTTTAACTGCATTTATAATTACTAAGGAGGCTGGCTGTCCTTCATGTTTTCTGGCAGCTGAATTTTCCTTGATTTGTGCAATATTTGTTCACAGCCTTAATGCAATTTTCTTCTGAGTTCTTTGTCTTTTCTTTTTTTAAAAAAAATTATTTTTAACGTTTATATTTTTGAGAGACAAAGAGCAAGTGGAGGAAGGGCAGAGAGAGAGGGAGACAAAGAATCCGAAGCAGTCTTTGAGCCGTCAGCACAGAGCCCAGCGTGGGGCCCGAACCCACGAACCATGAGATCACGACCTGAGCCAGTCAGATGCTTAACCGACTGAGCCACCTAGGCGCCACATGTCTTCTTATTGATTCATAAGATTGCCTTATATATTCTGAATGTGAGCCCTTGGTCAATTATTATTTCCCAAATATGTTTTTTACAATTTTTGTCTTAAGAAACATGTCACCATTCTAGAGTCCTGAAAATATTCTTTTAAAAATGCTTTAAACTTTTGCTTTCATATTGTGGTTCTTTAATCCACCAGGAATTGATTTTTGTGTATGGTATGATGTAGAATCCAATTTTATTTTTCCCACCTGGATAAATAATTGTTTCGGCAACATTTATTAAAATGTCAATCCTTCCCCCTCCAGGTTTGTAAATCAGCTATCTTGTATGACCAATGACAATATCTGTTGCAGATATGTTTTTTGGAACCCATTCTGTTCCGTTGTTCTATTTTTTTTTTTAATTTCTACATCCATACCACATAATCACACAATCTTAGTTATTACATTTGACTTTTGAACAATGTAGGGATTAGGGGCATCATTGAAAATCCATGCATAACTTTTTTTCCCCAAAAAACTTAATGATTAATAACCTACTGTTGGCTAGAAGCCTCACCGGTCACATCAACAGTCGATTAATATTTTACATGATATATCTATCATATACTGTATTCTTATAATAAAGCAAGCCAGAGTAAAGAAAATGTCATTAAGAACATCTTAAGGAAGAGAAAATACATTTACAGTTCTGTACTGTATCCAAAAAAATCCATGTATAAGTGGACCTCTGCAGTTCAAACCTGCGTTGTTCAGGGGTCAGCTGTCTAGTTTACACTTTGTCTCGGTATCTGCCTTGGTAAGAGCCATCCTAGGATGACCTCTTCGCCTTGGTTACAGTTGGCTCTTTATTCTTACATATAAATATTGAGTCTACTTATTGAATTATACAAACACACACGTGCACGTGCGTGTACACACACACACACACACACACCTATTGAGATTACTTTGAGAATCAAAGATCACTCAACAGTGATCAAAGTGATCAAAGATCAACAGTGATCTTTGTTGAGAATCAGTTAGGCATCTGACTCTTGATTTCGGCTCACATCATCTCAGAGTTCATGGGATCAAGCCCCACATTGGGCTCCATGCTGACAGTGTGGAGCCTGCAAGGCATTCAAAATAAATAAATAAACTTAACAACAAATTTTATTTATTTTTTTTTTAATTTTTTTTTCAACGTTTTTTATTTATTTTTGGGACAGAGAGAGACAGAGCATGAACGGGGGAGGGGCAGAGAGAGAGGGAGACACAGAATCGGAAACAGGCTCCAGGCTCCGAGCCATCAGCCCAGAGCCTGACGCGGGGCTCGAACTCACGGACCGCGAGATCGTGACCTGGCTGAAGTCGGACGCTTAACCGACTGCGCCACCCAGGCGCCCCTTAACAACAAATTTTAAAGCACATATTATTGAAGAGTATTTTGGTTTTTTAAGGTGATATTTCCCCTATAATTACAAATTATTTCATATAAAGCAATTTTTATTAGCAACCAAATGAACAGGCAAAAGAAAACCTTGGGCTTGCTAGACTTTGAGTCTGGAATTGTTGCACAGGAAGGTCAGAAGAGCCATGAGACAGATGTGCCCAGAAATGAGGGGGGTGGCTACCAAAGGAAGAGGAAGACAGTCTTTTTTAGAGAATGAGAGACATAGTTTCTGATGTCACAGAGGATATAAATCTGTTTGTCACCCTAAAGAAAGAAGATTTCAGGTTTCATCTACCTAATTCGTCTTCCCAAAAAGAGCAAACTGGCCACGGTTAGGGAGCCATCCCTTTTAACTTAACTCTGGCAACACTGTGCTCCTCCATTCTTCTCTACATTTATCAGATTTTAAACTGCATGAGCAATTAACATTCATATTTCTCTGCAATGCCTCCAATTTTACTATAAGTTAGACCAGCTCTAATTTATAGGCAAGGAAACTGATTTTCAAAATCAATTAAGTAACTCTCAGTAATGAGGCTGCACAGCCAAGACCTGAACATAAGAACCAGAGGACTGCAAGAGACTTCAGAAATAATGTTGAGACTCCTTCGTTCTGCTGAGAAGGTTAATGAAATTCTGCCTCAGTGAGAGGCAGGGCTCCAGCCAGAACCAAGTACCTGACTCCAAGCCAGGTCCCTTCCATTTCCTGGCAAGGTTTTCCCCCCAAGGAGTCACTTCACTGAAGTTTCTTGAAGCTCTGCAGGGAAGATCAGGCTTGCTTTTCTGCCAGGTCTTCATAGGGACAGTTTCAAATCTCTTTGTCAGTAAGTAATGGGAATAATTCCCCATGTAGTGACCCCTGGTTAGAAGGGTAGAAGTAATCCTTAGTTGGTGTAGAATGTGGACTAAAATCAAAAAGAACGTGCTCAGAAACAAATGAACATTTTATATTCTAAATCTGTTTATATGTTATAAAGAAATTTTCAAAGTGTGTGCTGACTTGTGGCATTTTACATTTTCAGAGCACTTTCTCCTGTGCTGTTTGTTCCTTTACTCCAATTTAGCAAAACCTCCACGGTGCCTGGGTGGCTTAGTGGGTGAAGCATCCAACTTCAGTTGAGGTCACGATCTCACAGTTCACGGGTTCGATCCCCACGTCCAGCTCTGTGCGGACAGCTCAGAGCCTGGAGCCTGCTTTGGATTCTGTGTGTGTGTGTGTGTGTGTGTGTGTGTCTCTCTCTGCCCCTCCTCCACTCACGCTCTCTGCCTCTCTCTCAAAATAAGTAAATAAATAATTAAAAAAAAAAAGATACTTGCACTGCATCAAGGGAAGCAGATATAGGCACGACCTCTGCCTGGCAGGAGAGGGCAGGACGCATGCAGTGACCCCTCCAGGGCTGGGGGTGGCAGAGCAGGAGCAGAGTACAGATGTTAGAAGCAGCCTGGTGGCCAGGATATGTGAGCCGGGTCATGAGCAATGAGTGACACTCAACCAGGTGGCAATGGAAAAGCAAGCACCTTTCCATTCCTGCAGAGGCAGGAAGTAACGTGGCGGCGTGTGTGACATAGGAGTGACTTAAGGGCATGGGCTCTCCAGGCAGGTGGACCTGGGTTTCAGTTGGCGGGGCTGCTGTTTCGTGACCGCGTGACCTCAGGCATGTTCTTTCGCCTCTCTCTGCCTCAGTTTCCCCATAGACGAACGGGGGGGGGTAATAACAGGGCTGCGGCGAAAGTTAGCAGATGCCGCACCAGGCAGAAGAACGGACACACGGTGAAGATCAGCTGCCGTTACTTCAGAAGGCCGCCGCTAGCCGGAGGAAGCCCACCGGTGCGACTGCAGCGCTAGCTTCCGCGACAGGGAAATTGCACTTTGATCGCACGGCAGCCCCGCCTTACCTCTGGTTTCGCTTTCTGCAGCTTCAGTTACCCCAGGTCAACCAGGTCCGAAAGCAGATCGCCTCCCTTCGGAATCGGAAGGCCGAGCGGAGCCTCGGGCTGTCACAGTGCCTACGTCCCTCCCCCAGCTCTCCAGCCTTCATCTCATCACGTGGGCATTTAGCCATCTCCCATCGTCACAAGAAGGGTGAGTACGGCACCATGCGATATTCGGAGAGAGACCCATTCACAGAAGTGTTATTACCGCGTGTTGTTATGATTGTTCTATTTTATCACTGATTATTGCTGTTCATCTCTTCCTGTGCTTAATTTATAAATTAAACATTATCGTAGGTAGGTGTGTGTAGGAAAAAACATTGAACATAAATAGAAATAGAAAACAGAACCAGCCTCAGACAGTGCCGAGCCCTATATATAGGCCGGGTACTGTCTGAGGCTATTTATACTGGGCTCTGCACGGTCTGCGGTCTCAGACTCCCACCGGGGATCCTGGAACGTGTCCCCGCAGATAAGGGGTGACCGCTCTTAGTGCCAGAGAGATTTCTGAGCAAGGCAGTAATATGCTCAGGTTCGGGTTTCTGGAGAGAACTCTTACTATGAAAGGGCGAAGACGGGAGCAGAGAATGGAGGAAGAGAGCCTTGGATGAGTCCACGTGGGGAAAGGTGTGGCTGCTCACTTCCCGTGCGCGTCGACTTCCTCCCCGCATCGCCAGCTCCCAGCGGGCAGCGCCTCCCTTCCTTGCCCACCGGGGGATCCAGTGCTGAAGGCAGCCTTTTGCACGGCTGATCCCCGGCTGGGAGGAGCGAGGGGGTGAAGCTGCGAGCCTCATAATACGGGCCACATCTGGTCAGCCCATTTCCCGGATGAGGAAAACTGAACATCAGGAGGCTCCGTGACCCGCCCCCTGCCTCTCCAGCACTGGAGCTGGAAAACCCGGCATATCGAACTGGGGGGGACTGGTTTACATTTGGTTCATCTGAGACCAAGAACAGATTAAGGTTCCGAAAAAAAAAAAAAAATTCTGAGCCCAACAGGGCAAATGATAATAAAAATAACAAAGGAATTTATGAAGTACAATGCTAATTTAAAAATTTTTAAAGTTCTGACGCACACTAGGTGGCAGCATCTTGCATTGTTTTCAGGACAGTAAGAGCAACTTGACTGCTATTTGGAGGGGCTGTATAGACAGAGGCAAGGGCTTGAATTTATTTTATTTAAGCCTCTCAACCACTCAATACTGTACATTAAAATATACTAGCAAAAAGGAGTTAATCCGAGTTGCAGAAGCCTGACGTCACCGACCTTCCTACTGGAAAGAGGTTTCATTTGGCTGTCTTGCCTCATCACTAAAGCAGCCCCTCAGAGGAAGCCTTAACTCCTACAAGCCTTTAAATTAGAGGTTCATCTGAGTTAAGAAGGTGTGGCTGCGAGCAATTCTACTAGCCGCCTTCCTTCCTGGCCCCTGACATCTGCTGAGCCGGGCTGACCTAGGGCACACGAGAGACAGCCGATGCCAGCCAGTACCCAAGCTGCCTCTCTCCAGGTCCTGTTGTTTCATGGCGAGTATTTATTGAGCACCTACTCTACACCAAGCATTATGCCCCAAACACCAGCCTCCAACCCTCAAGTGCCTTTACATCCACACCACCCACTTCCGTTCACACTCCTGTTCCTGGCGCCTCAGGGCTCCTGCTCAGCCTCCCCAGGCCTGACTGCTCATGGCCTGGCCAAGAGGGGTTGTCCTGACTGTTCCCCGTGCTTGAGAATGCACCAAGAGGCCTCCGCTCTGCAGTAGTTAAATGTGTTGTGTCTCCCCAGGTACTGACATGTTAGAACTTTGACAGATCTAAACTGTTTGGCATTTTAAAGGTTAATGCTAGAGGCTTTTAGAGGAGGAACTCGGGACAGGTAGGTATGGCTAGAAATCCTACTATGCCTAGGAGGGTCTTGTAAGGAACGTCGCCTTGGCCGCAGATCTTGATTCTGTAGGCAACACAGCCCCACAGCAATTCTACCCCACATAGGTCTCTGATGACTGAGCCTCCACTTACTCAAACCTCAGCAACACAACACACAGATAACAAACATAAACAAAGAAGGGCAACAGTAACAATCGCTAATGTTAACTTTGCATGGATGATCTCCTTTAACTGCTACAGAAACTCACGGACTCAAGTACATTCATTACCCCATTTTTCAGATGAGGTGCTCGCCAGAGAATTAATTTTCCCAGGATCACAGAGCTAGAAGGTGGTGGGGCTAAAACTTAAACCAGAGCCTGCACACCTAACCTTACTCTATAGTCCATTCAATTTTTCCGAAACTTCAAAGCAACACCCAATATAAACTCCATCAAACGCTGGTTATGGAGAGCAGCCCCTCCCCTGGGACGGACGCGCACGCACACACACACACACACACACACACAGCCCTTCTAGTGAAGGCGGCCAGCCCCAAATACCTCCTGCTTCATGCTGTCAGCCAGTGAGAATTAGTCCAACAATTAGTGGCAAGCTGGGGAAAGGAAGTCACAGAGAACCGGGAGTTGGCTGTTGCTTTTGGCTCATGGCATTTTGCTCTTACATAAGCAGATGATTGTGTTCCTATGGGGACCCAGACAAGGCCATGGTACTACCTTGTGACACCTGAATTTGAACTTGCTTCACACTTATAAAAATGTATGTGCATTTTCATGGCTCCTACACTTTCCATAGCCACTCTCATCAAGGTCAACACAGGGGAGTCTCCTTGCATGTGGGGGACTCTCTTGTTTACTGGTAGAGTCTTCTTCCCAAGAATATAAGCTCAAGAATGGGGACTGTGTTCTGGTCCCGTATGATCTTCATCCTGACTGGCACACACAGTGGGTGCTCAATAAATGTGAGTCGACACAAAATGAAGTGTGAGAACACACTAGGGAGAGGAGACAGTGGCCTCGGGAAGGAATGAGTCTTCTCTGGAACACACATGTTGGCAAAAGCTACCACGTGCAGAGTAAGATAGGAGGAAAACTAAACACTGCAGAAAAGGCCAGCACAGCTTGGCTAAATACAACATTGGCAAGAGGCCTCCAGATCCTGCATAAGAAACGTGGGCCATTAGGGGCGCCTGGGTGGCTCAGCCGGTTGAGCATCCGACTTCGGCCCAGGTCGTGATCTCGAGGTCCATGGGTTCGAGCCCCGCATCGGGCTCTGTGCTGACAGCTCGGAGCCCGGAGCCTGTTTCAGATTCTGTGTCTCCCTCTCTCTCTGACCCTCCTCTGTTCATGCTCTTTCTCTCTGTCTCAAAAAATAAATAAACATTAGAAACGTGGGCCATTATAGAAAATAAGGTAAAGAAAGTAGTCACCACAGAAAGTTGATTCATTAGAGCCTCAAGGTTCCAGGTTCGCAAAAAAAGACTTCACCTGGCTAAATAATTTATGAGCAGCAGTCAAGATATCTCTTGTGCCTTGCTTTGCAGTAAGCAGGGACAGATTGCAGGGAGAGTGAGGAGGAGGGGGCGGAGACACAATGAGTTGTATTGGGGATGAGGACAGAGACTTATTTTTGAAGACTAATAATAGCTTATCGACAAGTGTAAATAAATAGCTTACATTTGGGTTTATCTAAGCCCTGATTATAGATTCAGCCCCCTTGTTCCGAAACATATGTGGAAGCCCGAGGGCAATCACTGCACTCCCACTCGCACCAGTCAGACTCCTCCGGGCCTTCCTGACTGTCCGGTAGCTTCCGGTTGGCTAGATCTGTTGGCTGGACACACCCTGTGGACCCACTCACGCTTTCTGGGCTCCTGCAGCCCTGCTGGACCTTCGGAGCACTCACCCCGGCTGTCAGAAAGGCAGGGACCATGGGGCGCCTGGGTGGCGCAGTCGGTTAAGCGTCCGACTTCAGCCAGGTCACGATCTCGCGGTCCGTGAGTTCGAGCCCCGCGTCAGGCTCTGGGCTGATGGCTCGGAGCCTGGAGCCTGTTTCCGATTCTGTGTCTCCCTCTCTCTCTGCCCCTCCCCCGTTCATGCTCTGTCTCTCTCTATCCCAAAAATAAATAAAAAACGTTGAAAAAAAAATTTAAAAAAAAAAAAAAAAAAAAGAAAGGCAGGGACCGGACATGATTTTGCTCAGCATTGTATCCCCCACACAGAACCTCGTGATAAAAGGGACCAACAGCTCCGACAGGAAATGCACCTGTCACCCGAGCTCCACTCGATGCTGTGGACCCACTTCAGGTACGGGGGGTGGGGGTGGGGGGCCCAGCCTGCCAGGTGGTGGGTATTAAGCATGCCTCAGCGACCCACACGGTGCTTCAGATTTCATGAAGAAAGAAGACCTAAACGCACCCACAGCCTAACCCCGAGCACTCCGGGAAGGTCTTCGGAAATAAATAAGGAGGACGAGGCAAGATGGCAGAACAGCATGGAACTTTTTGTGTGTGTCTCGCGTCCGTGAAATACAGCCACATCAATAACGAACCATCCTGCACACCTAGAAAACCGATCTGAGGATTAACACAACAGCCTGCACAACCTGAACCACAGAACCCAGCAGGTACGCAGCACGGAGACGTGAACTGGGGGAGAGAGAAGCCACGGAAGGCAGGGAGCAGCTTTTGCAAGCGGAGAGAGGACGGAGACTGGGGAGGAGGGGAGAATACGGGAAAAGCACCCCCGCCCAAAGCAACTGGAGAGAAAGTAGAAGAGTGGAAACAGCCGCAGGGGCTGACCTAAAAAGGGAGAAAGGAGAGGGTTTAAATCCCATTAAGACTCTATTAACAGGGGGAGCGCAGAGTCGGAAACTCCGCAGCTGATACCTGGCGGTGCTCTGGTGGGAAGGGCGAATCCCCAGGAGCAGCGTGACGTCCAGGCTTCGGGCCACCCGGGGAGAGGTGGCTCCCCTGCTGGGAGGACATCTGGAAGAGGCTGTGTAGCTCCCTCAAAGGCAAAGGCTCCAGTGGACCCGGGAGAACAACCACATTCGCTGGTTCTGGGGCAAGGTCCTTAAGGGTGAAGCCTGGTGCCAGATGTGTGTTGTGATTTGCCCCAATCCCTGAAACACCGCTGCTCACAATAGCGTGAACCTTTTCTGGGGCGGGCTGGCACCAGTCTCTGGGCGTGGGCAGAAGCACGGTCCCGCGGACATCCCTGGGTGCAGCCGCATCGGCCATGGCTCGGTGAGACCCTCCCACAGAGGGTCAAAGCCACAGTCCCTCAGAGATAAGGGGTCAGGAAAAACAGCCGCATCTGAGAGAAAAGTCAAGAGGGAGGTGCCGCCTGGGGCTTGGTCACGGACGGTGTAAAAGTGGGGAGTGGATGGAAGCCGGAGACAAAGGACAGGTGCGCGATTGCTGATCTGGGAGAACAGGATTCCAACACTACAGACCGGTTGGCTGGGTGAAGCCATTTTCACCAATTCCGCGCATGCGCATACGCACCAACAAGCGCCACAGCAATCCACCCCAGTAGGCTCGCAGCGCCATCTAGTGGAGAACGGAGCCATTACACTAAGCCGCGCCAGACTAGGCCAACCTCGCGCTTCAGGAACACAAGTCTTTCCTCCTACTTAGTTTGTGGACTATAAAGTGCTTCGTAGTTTGACTTCTAGGGGAAAACGAAGTAATTTCAATCGTATTTCAGTCTGTTCGCTGGTCCATCTATTCAACTTTCTTTTTTTTTCTTTTCTGTTTTCTTTTTCTTGAATACAGAAAAAAAATTTATTTTTATTTTCAATTTTTGTTAAAAATATTTTTCGTTAATATTTTTCTACTATATTTTTTATTTTTGTAAAATTTTCAAATTCTATTTTACTTCCATCATTTCATCTTATTGTATTTCAGTGTATTCATTTTTTCAAATTTTCAAACGATTTCCTCCCCCCCCCTTTTTTCTCTAATCTAACAAGCCCCTTTCAGCACCACCAAAACACACCTAGGATCTAGCATCATTTATTTGATTTGTGTATGTATGTGTGTGTGTGTTGTTTTTAATTTTTTAATTTTAATTTTTTCATTTTGACTTTTTTAATTTTAATTTTTTTTACCTCATTGATTCTTCTTCTCCCCTCAAAATGATGAAACAAAGGAATTTACCCCAAAAGAAAAAGCAGGAAGAAACGACAGCCAGGGACTTAACCGACACAGATACAAGCAAGATGTCTGAACCAGAATTTAGAATCACAATAAGAATACTAGCTGGAGTCGAAAATAGATTAGAATACCTTTCTGAGGAGATAAAAGAAGTAAAAGGTAGTCAGGATGAAATAAAAAATGCTGTAACTGAGCTATAATCACGGATGGATCCTGTGGTGGCAAGGATGGATGAGGCATAACAGAGAATCAGCGATATAGAGGACAGACTTATAGAGAATAATGAAGCAGAAAAAAAGAGGGAGTCTAAGGCAAAAGAGCATTATTTAAGAATTAGAGAAATCAGTGACTCATTAAAAGGAACAACATCAGAATCATAGGGGTCCCAGAAGAGAAAGAGAGAGAAATAGGGGTAGAAGGGTTGTGTAAGCAAATCATAGCAGAAAACTTGCCTAACCTGGGGAAAGACACAGGCATCAAAATCCAGGAAGCAGAGGACCCCCATTAGATTCAACAAAAACCGACCATCAACAAGGCATATCATAGTCAAATTCACAAAATACTCAGGCAAGGAAAGAATCATGAAAGCAGCAAGGGAGAAAAAAGTCCTTAACCTACAAGAGAAGACAGATCAGGTTCATAGCAGACCTATCCACAGAAACTTGACAGGCCAGAAAGGAGTGGCGGGATATATTCAGTGTGCTGAATCAGAAAAATATGCAGCCAAGAATGCTTTATCCAGCAAAGCTGTCATTCAAAATAGAAGGAGAGATTAGAAGTTTCCCAGGCAAACAAAAATTAAAGGAGTTCTTAACCACTAAACCAGCCCTGCAAGAAATTTTAAGGGGTACTCTTTGAGGGAAGAAAAGATGAATAGATAGATAGATAGATAGATAGATAGATAGATAGATAGATGCCAAAAGCAACAAAGACTAGAAAGGACCAGAGAACACCACCAGAAACGCTCACTCTACAAGCAACATAATGGCAATACATATCTTTCAGTACTCACTCTAAATGTCAATGGACTGTTAAAAACTGAGAACAAACTGAGGGTTGATGGGGGGTGGGAGGGAGGGCAGGGTGGGTGATGGGTATTGAGGAGGGCACCTTTTGGGATGAGCACTGGGTGTTGTATGGAAACCAATTTGACAGTAAATTTCATATATTAAAAAATAAAAAAATAAAAAAAATAAATAAAAAAAATAAATAAATAAATAAATAAATGTCAATGGACTAAATGCTCCAATCAAAAGACACAGGGTAAGAGAATGGATAAGAAAACAAGATCCATCTATATGCTGTTTGCAGGAGACCCACTTTAGACCTAAAGACACCTTCAGATTCAAAGTAAGGGGATGGAGAACCATCTATCATGCTAATTGTTGACAAAAGAAAACCAGAGTAGCCATACTTATATCAGACAATCTAGACTTTAAGATAAAGACTGTAACAAGAGATGAAGAAGGGCATTATATCATAATTAAGGGGTCTATCCACCAAGAAGACCTAACAATTGTAAACATTTATGTGCCAAATGTGGCAGCACCCAAGTATATAAATCAATCACAAACATAAAGAGACCCACTGATAATAATACCATAATAGTAGGGTACTTCAACACCCCACTTACAACAATGGACAGATCATCTAATCAGAAAATCAACTAGGAAACAATGCCTTTGAATGACACACTGGACCGGATGAACATTTCATCCTAAAGCAGCAGAATATACATTCTTCTCCAGTGCACATGGAACGTTCTCCAGAATAGACGACATACTAGGATACAAATCAGCCCTCAATAAGTACAAAAAGATCAATATCATACTGAGCATATTTTCAGACCACAACGCTATGAAACTCGAAATCAACCACAAGAAAAAATTGGGAAAGGTAACAAATACTTGGAGACTAAAGAACATCCTAGTAAAGAATGAATGGGCTAACCAAGAAGTTAAAGAGGAAATTTGAAAGTACATGGAAGTCAATGAAAATGATAACACCACAACCCAAAACCTCTGGGACACAGCAAAGGTGGTCATAAGAGGAAAGTATATAGCAATCCAGGCCTTCCTAAAGAAGGAAAAAAGGTCTCTGATACACAACCTAACCTTATACCTTAAAGAGCTGGAAAAAGAACAGCAAATATAACCTAAAACCAGCAGAAGACAGGAAATAATATAGATTAGAGCAGAAATTAATGCTGTAGAAACCAAAAACAAACAAACAAACCCCCACAAAAAACAGTAGAACAGATCAATGAAACCAGAAGCTGGTTCTTTGAAAGAATTAACAAAATTGATAAACCATAGCCAGTTTGATCAAAAAGAAAAAGAAAAGGACCCAAATAAATAAAATCAAGAATGAAAGAGGAGAGATCACAACCAGCACTGCAGAAATACAAACAATAATAAGAGAATATTATGAGCAATTATACGCCAATAAAATGGGCAATCTGGAAGAAATGGACACATTCCTAGAAACATATAAACTACCAAAAGTGAAACAGGAACAAATAGAAAATTTGAACAGACCCAAAACCAGTAAAGAAATCGAATTAGTAATCAAAAATCTCCCAAAAAACAAGAGTCCAGGGCCAGATGGCTTTCCAGGGGAATTCTACCAAACATTTCAAGAAGAGTTAACACCTATTGTCTTGAAGCTGTTCCAAAAAATAGAAATGGAAGGAAAACTTCCAAACTCTTTCTATGAGGCCAGCATTACCTTGATGCCAAAACCAGACAAAGACCCTACTAAAAAGGAGAACTACACACCACTTTCCCTGATGAACAAAGATGCAAAAATCCTCAACAAAATACTAGCAAACCAGATTCAACAATACATTAAAAAAATTATTCACCACGACCAAGTGGGGTTTATACCTGGGATGCAGGGCTGGTTCAATATCTACAAAACAATCAAGGTGATTCGTCACATTAATAAAAGAAAGGACAAGAACCACATGATCCTCTCAATAGATGCAGAGAAAGCATTTGACAAAATACAGCATCCTTTCTTGACAAAAACCCTCAAGAGAGTAGGGATGGAAGGATCATACCTCAAGATCATAAAAGCCATATATGAACGACCCAACGCTAATATCATCCTCAATGGGGAAAAACTGAGAACATTCCCCCTAAGGCCAGGAAGAAGACAAGGATGTCCACTCTTGCCACTGTTATTCAACACAGTATTGGAAGTCTTAGCCTCAGCAATCAAACAACACGAAGAAATAAAAGGCATCCAAATCGGCCAGGAGGAGGTCAAAGTTTCACTCTTTGCAGATGACATGATATTCAATATGGAAAACCCAAAGGATTCCACCAAAAAACTTCTAAAACTGATTCATTAATTCAGCAAAGTTGCAGGATATGAAATCAATGCAAAGACATCCGTTGCATTCCTATACACCAACAATGAAGCAACAGAAATAGAAATCAAGGAATCAATCCCATTTATAATTGCACCAAAACCCATAAAATACCTAGGAATAAATCTAACCAAAGAGGTGAAAAATCTATACACTGAAAACTATAGAAAGTTTATGAAAGAAATGGAAGACACGAAAAAATGGAAAAATATTCCATGCTCCTGAGTAAGAAGAACAAATATTGTTAAAATGTCAATACTACCCAAAGCAATCTACATATTCAATGCCATCCCTATCAAAATCACACCAGCATTCTTCACATAGCTAGAACAAACAATCCTAAAATGTGTATGGAACCATAAAAGACCCCGAATAGCCAAAGCAAAGCAATCTTCAAAAAGAAAAACAAGGCAGGAGGCATCACAATCCCGGACTTCAAGCTGTATTACAAAGCTGTAATCATCAAGACAGTATGGCACTGGCACAGAAACAGACACTCAGATCAATGGAACAGAATAGAGAACCCAGAAACGGACCCACAGAACGTATGACCAACTAATCTTTGACAAAGCAGGAATGAATATCCAATGCTGTTTCAAAGGGGCACATGCACCCCAGTGTTTACAGCAGCACTATCAACAATAGCCAAAGTATGGAAAGAGCCCAAATGTCCATCAACAGATGAATGGATAAAGAATATGTGGTGTGTGTGTGTGTGTGTGTGTGTGTGTGTGTGTGTGTACATACATACAATGGAGTATTACTCATCAATCAAAAAGAATGAAATCTTGCCATTTGCAACTACATGGATGGAACTGGAGGCTACCATGCTAAGTGAAATTAGAGAAAGACAAATAACATATGGCTTCACACTCATATGAGAACTTTAAGACACAGAACAGATGAACACAAGGGAAGGGAAACAAAAATAATATAAAAACAGGGAGAGAGACAAAACATAAGAGACCCTTAAATTGGAGAACAGAGGGTTACTGGAGGGGTTGTGGGAGGGAGGAGGGGCTAAATGGGTAAGGAATCTACTCCTGAAATCATTGTCGCACTATATGCTAACTTGGATGTAAATTTTAAAAAAGTAAATTAATTAAATAAATTAAATTTTAAAAAAGAATGAAAGAAACAAGGAAAGATGTTACCTGGCAATACTACTGTCACTGGGGAGACTGTGGGCTGATCGCCATCACCCCCCTCCACAATCTCCCTCCCGCTGCTGGTACTCACAAGAAACAGAGGTTTCAAACTGGTCTTATTTTTGGAAGAAATGTCTGTGAAGCAGAAGGGAAGATCAAGGATAAAGAAGATTCACATTTAATTTAAAACATTATCTGAACTGGGGCACCTGGGTGGCACAGTCGGTTAAGCCTCCAGCTTCAGTTCAGGTCATGATCTTGTGGTTTGTGGGTTGGAGCAAGTCGGGCTCTGTGCTGACAGCTCAGAGCCTGGGATCTGCTTCAGATTCTGTGTCTCCTTCACTCTCTGCCTCTCCCCTACTCACACTCCTATCTCAAAAATAAATTTTAAAAAACTAAAAATTAAAAAAAAAAAAAAAAAACATTATCTGAACTGATCATTTCCACTGCCTCCCTCAGAGAACATTTATGTGACCACCTACACAGCAATAAAACCATCTGACTTAGTGTATATATTTTCTTAATTTGCTCCTATGCTTCTTACCTTGTAGGTGTTGATGTGGCATTTTATTTAATGCTTGTTATTATTTATTACATCTTATGCAATGCCTTATCTCTGAACAAGATTATAAACCCCTCAAGAGCTGGGATCACCTCCCAGCAAGATATTTCCTAAACATATTCGGTAAGTAATTTTAGTTGGTTGATCTGGCTGCTTATCTTTAGGAAACACTGAAATCATTAAGGAAGGAAAGGGGAATGTAAAGAAAGAGCACACACCGAAAACAACCATCTCTGGATAACAAAGGCACCAACTCATCACCCTGAAGCCAATTTACAGTAGCCAGAAAATAGTCTTTGCTCATTTGAGTTTACACAGTGAATATTCTCTGTGTTAACGTCCTGGTGTGGCTGTTAGCTCCAGAGAGGCTCCCTATGAAGCCTGATTCTGGTTCCCGGTTCCTTGTGTAAAGTTCTGGCCGCCTGGTTATGTGATGTTTTAATCATGCTTCTTCCCTCCTTGTTGGCACCTGCCTGACACAGGTGCAGTCATTCCCCTGGAATCTCTAGAATGAATACATAACCATCTGCAAATGCCCAAGGAGGTATCCAGGGGAGTGCACCTCCAGTTTTGATGGCGAAGTCACAACAGCTGCCACCTGTGTTCTCTGTGGTGCCTTCCATCCTCAGCCCACCTCTAGCCCAGCTTCTACCAGGCCTCCATCAAAGGCCAAGAGTCACCATTCCTCAGTCCTTGGCTAGCTCCTCTTCCAAGCTTAAATCTTGAGCATTATTCAGGAGCAGAAAGAGACATGGAAGTATTCTTAGCAATATGACGGAGGCCCCATTTGGAGTCAAGGGAGGAGGTGAACAGAAGTTTCGCCATCATCCAAGAGAGAATAGGGGCCAGGAAGGTCCTGTGCGCACAGGGCGCCTTAACAGTTCATTAGTGAACTGCGTTTCCTCACGTTCCCAAGCACCTTGGCCTTGGCCAATAAAAATAACAGGAGGAAAAATGTAGTTAATCCTATGACCACAGTACCTTAAAACTCCAGTGGCAGGGCAAATATTTTAAAGGGCAAAGTTGTTTTCATGGTGAAGCCTGCAGGTGGATCCCTTACAAGGAGCCATGGCTCAGGTCTCTGTTCCATCACTGGGGGTCGACATAGAGCTGAAAGCTTCCTCACTGCCATTCTGGAGCCTACGCTTCTCTTTCTTCCTTCACTGGACTCTTTTTCTCTTTGCCTCTACATCAATTATAGGCCTGTGTGCTTAAAATAATTGGATTCTTGACAGTTTCTTAAAACGGATTCACTTTTACTCTGCTATTTTGGAACACTGAAATCATTCTGTTGTAATCTCTCACCATACATACGCTCTCCATGCAAATAATCATGAAATGAATCGCATTTAAATTTTAAGAGATAATTTTGTATGAAGTAGACATATTTTCCAACTCTTTGCTTCTTATGCCCTTTTAAATACTAGCGATTCAAGAACACATTCTTATTGTATAAAACTTTTTGAATATAAAAATATACAGGTGAAACATGGATGCCCCCTTTTACTTCTGATTCCAGTTGCCTTCCCTGTCCCATTGTTGACATGATCGATAGACTTCCAGTCCTAGTTGTAAGCATTCATATATATATATATATATATATATATATATATATATATGGGCATATTGCTATATATACATATATATTAAATATATATTAATATTTTCATGTAAATGAAATTATACTATGTGTTGTTCTACAGCTTGCTTTTTTTTATATAACAGGATAGCTTCAAAGTCTTATTTCCATATATGTACAATAATATAATAATAGTCCATAGACACAAATAGGGAAGTATTATACTTAATCTAGTAAGCTACAACTATATAGTTGGGTTGTTTTCCTGAGAATTGCTGCAGATGGCCAACCACCCTTGTGCACATGAATATTCCTGAAGGCCAAATTCCTAGAAATGTAATTGTGTGTCACAGGATATGTGTGTTTTTAAAAGCTTTATTGATGGATTACTCACATACCCTAAAAGTTTGGGGTGGGTATTAGAATATTTATGTTAATATGATTATTAGTATATTTAAAGAGTTACACGACCATCACAATTTTATTTTAAATCATTTCCTTCACCCCCAAAAAGAAACCTTATGCCCATTTGCAGCCCCATTCCCATCATGCTCATCCCCCGCCCTAGGCAACCACTACAGCACTTCCTGTATCTACTCTGGACATGGCACATACATGTAACCACACACTGTGTGGTCCTTGGTGTTTGCCTTTTTTCACTTAGCTTGCTTTTTTTGAGGTTTATCCATGTGGTACTTTATCCATGTATCAATACTTCATTCCTTTTCATTGCTCAATAATATCCCACCATTGGGATATACCAATTTGCCTATCCACTCACCGGCTGATAGACATTTTGGACGTTTCCACTTTTTAGCCACTATGAATCACGTTGCCGTGAACATCTGCATGCAAGACTTTGCACCCACAGATGTATGTTTTTGTTTCTCTGGGGGTATACTTAGGAGCAGAACTGTGGAGTCATGATAGATCTATGTTTGACATTCTATGAAACTCCTGGACTTTTCTAAAGTGGCTGCACCATGTTATATTCTCACCAGTATCCTAGTCAACACCTGTCTTTTTGATTATCTTCTAGAGGATGTGAAGACGTGTGTTTTAGAGCTGGCTTTACCAATTTGCACTCCCACCAAAGGTGTCTATATAACAGTAACTATTTCTCCACATCCCCAATGAGAGTATTTTGTTTTAAGAATATATATTTTCATAAAGCATGGGCATGTGCTTATTTCTAGCTATGCATACAGTAAAGAATAAATATAGGAAATCTGAAAGATTAAGAAACTAGAAAAAGCAGTACAAGAAGTTAAGACTGATCATCATCAGTGGTCATATGTCACATATAATAACCAAGAAGAAAAGGAGTCACTGATCAGATAGTCACAAACTTACATGGATATAACAGTACGCCCAAGATAATAGTCAGATGTCTCAAAGAATTCACCACAGACTTGATGATTCTTTATAGACAAAATCTCAACATGATCCTACTAATTAACCTCAATATATCCCACGGATCCTACATGATATTGATAAGACATATCTGAATTTCAATAATGTTAATGGACAAGATCAATGTCTCATACAAGCAGGATGAATTAGGCAATGCTGGCCATGCAAAATTAAAGAATACTTCGTTTCTGGTGGGACACCGGGGTGGCTCAGTCGGTGACGCATCCGACTCTTGATTTCGGCTCAGGTCATGATCTCACTGTTGTGGGATGGAGCTCCACGTTGGGCTCTATGATGGGTGTGAAGCCGGCTTGCGATTCTCTCTCTCCCCCTCTGTCCCTCTCCCCTACTCGTGCAATCAATCAATCCATCAATAAACAAACTTCAATTCTGGGAAAGACATCAAGTTCCAAAAAATTAAAGTAACATACATGGTAAGATATTTAAAAATCCCATGACAAAGGAAGTAAGAATTATAAAAGACTTAACGCAAGGCCTGGGGCTCGTGGTTTAATTGGCTTGGACTATGCAGCCAGGCTCCATGTCCTTAGATGGTGCTCTCAGTCAGTCTGAGGAATTCCTGTTCTCCTAGGCTGTGTGTAAGATTATTAAAAGCCCAGGAAACATAGTGAGATAGGACTGAATTCCCTAGGAGGATATGAAACTAAATACAGCCCTAATAGTAGGAAAGTATTTCCAAAGTAAATGGTTTTCGACATAAAGCTCACAAATTGATTTGTGAAATATGGGAGTTATTTTTAATAATGTGTTAATCACTATACTCAAGTGTGATGGTCAATTTTGCGTGTCAACTCGACTGGGCCACAGGGCACCCAGATTGAACATTATTTCTGGGTTTGTCCATGAGAGTGTTTCCAGAAGAGAGTGGCATTTGGGTCAGTGGGCTCAGCAGGCTAGCCTCCCCAGGGTGGGGGACCTCGTCCAATCCGCGGAGGGCACTGAGGTCCTGGCAGAACAGAAGAAAAGAGGAAGGGAGGTTTCACTCCCTTTCTCTCTCTGCCTGACTTCTGAGCTGGGACATCAGTCTTCTCCTGCTCTCAGACTAGGAGTCACATCATCCATCGGCTCCCCCTGGTCATCAGGCCTTCAAAACCCAACTTTCTCACACCATTGGCTCTCCTGGGTCTCCAGGTTGCAGACAGCAGACAGGGGAACTTCTCAGCTTCCACAACTGCGTAAGCTAATTCCTCGTAAGTCTGTCTGCCTGCCTGTCTGCCAATCAGTCAACCAATCAGATCTTGCACTAAATCTTTGGTATTTCCTCTTGGCTCTGTTTCTCCAAAAACCCTTGATACATCAAGCATGGTTCACATCCTGTTTCAAGAGCTTGAAGGTTTCAAAATAATTAGGCATACTAAACCTGTAATCACACTTTAAGAGGTTTTAGACAATTTAATTAGTTTATATTTACAATACATGCTTAAATGTCCAATGGGGTGCCTGGGTGGCCCAAGCCCCAATCACTCGGGTGATCAAGCCCCGAGTCAGGCTCTGCACTGACAGCACGGAACCTGCTTGGGGTTCTCTCTCTCCCCCCTTTCTCTGCCCCTCCCAAAATAATGCTCTCTCTTAAAATAAATAAACAAATGAAAAGTTAAAAAAAAAAATCGAGTCACAAAGCCACTAAGCAGGGCCAGCGTGGGGATGGTGGCCGAGCGAAGGCAGGAGGTGGGTGACATATGGGGGGGCTATGAAAATAAGTAGGTACATGGAGAAGGCTTTCACTGCTAGAGAAAGAAGCAACAAGTACGGAAATGGAAAAGCCAGCATGTACTACTGGGTTACATTTGAGACTATCAATGTGAACTCATAATTTTTGATCACCATAGATACAAAAATAAAATCAATACAAATGTGTAAATACACATTCACACTGACACACACAAATATGTTCCCTAACCCTTAGGGGCCTGGGAACAACACCACTCAGCAGCAATCAACATCGTCTCGATAAATAACCAAGCGTCCTTTTTCCCAGACTCTGGTTGACGATTACCATCTTGCTAGAAGACCTAGGAACAAGTAGGAAGACATTCAAAACATCTCAGCTGATAATCAGACTGCATCTTCTCAAGAGGAGAAACAAAAAAAAGAAACTGTAAATGTGAGGCTACCTCAGAAAGATGTTATTTACCCAAGACCTTAGAGAGAAAACACTTCATTTCTCTTTATACCAGTAAATGTAAGCCTGGTAGTTGTATTCCAATACTTGTTAGCTGCAATTAGCATTTTAAACGTTCTCAAACACTTTAATTGCCCTCTGCTTTTTTCACATCTATTACTATTTACTCGAAGAAACAAGCAAGCGTAGAGTGGTTCGATGAAATGGAGTTAATGGCCTCAAAACTGCCCCCTTGGGAAACTGCCTGGTTATTACAAGAATGCAGTTGTAGCTCGAGTTGTGTTTTTAACCCATCTTCTGCATTGCCCTTTAGAACTCATGGTTTACCCTTGGATGTAGAAAATCTTCACTGCCCTGAGTACATTTCATTTTCAAAATAGAGTCTAATACAGCTGGATAATCAAACTGAGTAGTAACTCGGGGCTGGAAAAAAAAAAAGGCACAGAGAGACTGGAATCTCCAAACTATTTTAACTAATAGTGCAGTATAATCAAGCATACAGTTTCCCAAAGTCACTTTTGGAGGGTAACATTAACCTAGCTAAATAAGCAGAATAATTTCATGGTCACACCTCAGATATGTTATATGTACTAGCTCACGGCATTAAAAAATGGCCCTTGCCAAAATACACCTCCCACTGTTCTACCAGACTACTTAGAATTCAGAATACTTCGATCTGACGGACAGCTAGCTGCTGCTAAAATACCACATATTTTATACAAAAAGTAGCATGATCCCTTACCATGAATTTGTTTGACACAATGAATTGTCAGCCTGACTGAAGCAAGACAGAGGACATAACTGATGGGGGTGGCTGGGGGGGTGTCAAACAGGACAGTCACCAAAGGAAGACCCTAAAACCACCTTCTACTGAAGGTGAACACAGCAACCCCCCTTCGGTTCCAGATATCCATCTCCAACAGATCAGACAAACACAGCTGCGTGGTCCAAGCGCGTGGTGATTTTTATTAAGAATAACTTTGGTTCTAAGAATTCCACCCTCAGTTCTGTAATACTTTCCATTAAAAACAATTATACAAGAGCAAATACAAAAAATATTAAATTATGAAAACAAATCCATTAAGGCTCCCTTTATATATATTATATACACTCAAACAAGTCAAGATTTTTCAGAGTAGAAGAATAAAGTCAACCGTTGCAGCTTAGAAAGCAACACTACTTTACTACCAGGAGACTATAAAACACTGAACTATTTTAAGAAAACCACAGAGTGGAAAAATGGAGCCATTTCTGTCAAAAAGTGGCTCAAAGCACAAAATTGCCCGGATGTTCAGGAGTCCTAGGGGTTTGGACCGTACAGTATTAACGTGTGGAGGGGAGACTGGCACCCTTTTAAACTCAGGCTTGTGAGCTGAGCTGAGCTGACGGCTTCAGGGAGCTTCCCGACCTGTACATCCCACTGTTTGGTCATAAGACATCACCTCACGCTATTTACAAGTCTTCTGGCCAGACCTTGTAGTACTCGCTACATGTAACTGTGCAGACTGGGGAGTGAGACTGGGAGGGAGATGCTTTTGTCATTTTTCTTCCCAGTGAAGAACGAATTCTAGGTAAGTTCTAGGAACAGAATCGGTCCTTCTAAAGGAGTCTGTTGGGGACCCTTGAGAATTCTATCGAGTGGCAGAATTACTTCAGAGACGCAGGACTTAAGATCCAACATCCAGTTAGGTGAAAGGCTATGAGCTAGTCCTGAATCTTCATCCTGCAAATCTCATCATTGGTCCATATACACAAAGACAGCACTCCAGTCAGCGTGCAATCAGAAATGTACCTTCAGGAGGATCACGTGACATACCTTCTTCTCTCAAAAAGAAGGAGGATGGAAGAAAAATAGTTACCATTCCATCCTTCAAAAGTAGACTATTACAGAGCAACATTTTATCTTCAGCATCTCATGTTTCGTTCAAATAATACCCACTGGTGAGAAATCACCCACTGCGGGTGTGGTCGACATGTCCTCTAACTGGCAGTATGTGCTGTCTCTGTGTTTACCTTCATCTTGTTCACATGAGGACTGAGTATGAGCCTGTCAACTATGGAAACTAAAGCATTCCCATAGAAAGCTAATTTCTACTATGCTTATTAGGATTAAAAGCTCGGGATCCAGTTTTCTATGAGCCTTTAAAGGAGAGGACTCTGCAATGTAGAAATTACTGGCTGAATCGTCTGGATGGAGAACATACTGAATCCACATGAATTCTTCCAGATCACCCCCAGTAAAATGTACCAGCGGTAATAAAACGTACTTTGCGTAAGGATTTCGCTGTTGTCCGCCTGGGACTCACTTAGGATAGCAAGCTAGCTGGTGTGCGGAAGCTGGGCGGCCTCTCCCTTCACCTCAGCATTTCCTGAGGTGCATACGGTGGTCATCACCGCTGACAGAGCAGCGAAAGAGTCTTTCTTCACCGGAAAAAAAAAAAAAAAAAAAAAAAAGGCAAAGCAGTATGTGATCCTTGATCCGAAATTTCCAAAACTGGGAATTCTAATGATATCCAAAATGTACAGATGCTATCAACCTTCCACCTAGGCCTCCTGGAGACCGATCTACGTTTGTTTCACATTAGAATACCCAGACAAGTCCTCCTTGCCTGGCTCCCGAAGGGAGTTTCCCCCACACTGTTCTCAAAGATTTGGACCCTCTACTTTTGACACTGAAGTTGGGTTATATGGAACTAGTTTTTATACTCCAAAGGAGCGGAAGGATTGTTTCATATAAAGGGACTAGCTCGGCAAGAAATTCAAACACAAAACAAAACAAGATCCTAATAGTTATCAAAGCAAGAACTGGATTTATACAATGTGCCTTCTCTGAACTGGACTGTCACTATGGAGCATTCTAGTATCAGAGAACCAAAAGCAATTAAAATAAGATCAAGATGGACCTTTATGTGTTTTTTGTTTCCGTATGTTTTACGTGTAACTTGTTCGCGTATTTTTAGGTATTTTTGTTTCCATGTTTTTAAACCTTCTCACCCTATTTCTGAATCTTAATGCCAACAAAGGTAACAGCTGTGCTCAACATTAACATCAACATTCTCAGGTGTCAACCTAACACGGGTGACAGTAGGACTACACAAGACAATGCTGGATTCTCAACAGAGAATTTACAAATATAAGATGTAACAGATCAATGCCTTTCTATGTGATCTAAATTATCTAGCAGATACTTAAAGGAAAAAACAAAACACGTTTTGTTTTTTTGTTTTTTGTTTTTTGTTTTAGATTTTAGAAGGAGAAAGGCTCTCTGCCCCACTAAACTTGGACTGAAAGAAAAACCAAGTAGTGCAATTCTGAAGAATTTATTCCAGTGTCCTCTTTCTTTTTTGCTGTTGTGGTTTTGTTTTTGTTTTTTTTAAGTCTTTGAACACAGGTTCACTTATCCCAACTTAAGTGCTGGTCAACGTCCTTCATTTGGCGAATAGAAATCAACTGTCACAGGTCATTTATCCACCCAGATTGTAGGAAAACCAAAACCAAATCCTTTTTAAAGTAACAATTCTCTGCTGGCTGGGGTTCTCTCCAGGGGCTTCTGCCCTGAGCTTAAGTGCTGCGGAGACACCTGCACACGGCCTCCCCGTGTGGTGTGCTGGGCGCGCGGTCTCTGTGGCCCAGGCCTACGACTCCTGCGCTTGGGCCACTTCTTGGCCTGTTCTCCTGAGATTGCCTTTAACCTTCACAAACTCTGGGGTGTTTTCTTGTTCTTCTTGCAATTTCTGCTTCTCAAGTTCATGCTAAATGAAATTCAGAAACAGGAAAATTATTTACAAAATGAGAGGCTTTTCGAAACACTCCTCCTCTTTCCAAAGTCCCTAACACCTTCATTTCCCAGTGGAGGAAATTCTCTCCCAGTCTCCACCTTAGGTGTATATATGTACGGACATGTGCAGGGCCTGGGGTCGTCCTGCGAGGGAGCAGCAGCCCCCCCCGGGTGGTACTACCAGCAAAACCAAAACCAAAAACCCAAAAATCAAGGCTACGGAAACAGGATCCCGAGACCAATGTGCAGTTGGTTGGTGAGGCTGAATCTCACTCAATTGCTTAAGCTCCCCAGTGCTCTGCTGTGAGTTCAGTGATATTCCCCAGTTTGGGCTTTGCCTCCTGAATCCTTGTCTTTACCTCATTTGAATGTGTTTTATTTAGCCCATTAGCTGACATTCTGTCTCATAGTTTCCTTTTGTGAAATCAGCATTTACATCTGACACGTCTGGTAAATTTTGCTTGTTCCAACATTCTTATTTCTCAGGACAGAAGAGATAACTTTTGAGAGGAGTCAACCAGAGAAAGTCAAATACTGCATGATCTCCCTTATTCGTGCAATCTAGAGAAACCAAAACTGTAAACGCAGAGAGTAAAATGGCGGCTAGCAGGGGCTGGGGAAACGGGAGAGATGTTGGTTAAGGGTAGGAACTTGCAACCAGTAGGGAAGTAATACACAGCACAGCACAGTAATTACAGCCACCAAAACTACACTATGAACATAAACAAAACTACACTATGAACAGAAACACGCTAAGTGACTAGACCTTTAGTTCCCAACGCTGAAGAAATGATAATTACGTGATGTGACGGGCGCTAGCTAACGCTTCAGTGGCAAACACACCGCAATATAAATGCACCAAGTCAGCACGCAGTACACCTTAAACTCACATAATACTGAATGTCAGATGGATCTGAATAAAGGAAAAAGACAACTTTCATCTCACTCTCACCTGCTCCAGCTTCTGCTGCCGTTTTAATAGTTCTATTTCCAAGTCAGATTTCTTCTTTTGTGCTTCTTCTTCTTTCTGCTTTATTACTTGATCTCGTTTTCTCTTTTCCATCACCTTTTGCAGTTCTGGCTTATTCTGAGGGGCAAGACCCCTGCATAAATAAGTAAATAAATAACAAAATTAGAAAGTCTTAATCTTAAAAACAAAAACAAAAGAAAGTTTTAATCTAATGGGCACACCCATCATGAACAGAAATTTACGGCGTCAGCCACAGAAAAGGGGTCTACTGAATTAGCAGCATCACTATGATGCCTACTAGCTGCCAGTCAGCACGGGTGGTGTCAGGAATTCACGAGCATGGAAGAGAGACAAGAACAACTTCCAAGAGTACGCAAAATGCATTCATTCAATAAAAATGGACTGAGCACCTACTGTGTGCCAGATACTAGGCTATGTAAAGGGTAGTGAGGATGGTTTGGAGGGGGGAAGGTCGGAATAGCAGGCTCATTCAATGGGTATTATGATCGCTTATGATGCTGATGGAGACGGAGAAGATGGAGATGACAGAGAAGAGGAGGACAGGGATGACACAAGATGAGGAAGGTGGAGATGGAGAAAACAGAGATGGAGTGATGGGGATGGAGATGACAGAGGAGAACAGAGATGATGGAGATAGACAGAGATGGTGAGGATGGAGATACCCAGAATATGAGGTGCCTCCACCTGAAGTTTTAGGGAAACCTTCCCAAGATGCAACGCATCCGACCCTTGGTTTCACCTCAGGTCACGATCTCATGGTTCGTGAGACTGAGCCCTCGTCGGGCTCTGTGCTGACAGCATGGAGTCTGCTTGGGATTCTCTCTCCCTCTCTCTCTCAAAATAAATATTAAACACACACACACACACACACACACACACACACACATACATATTGCCTAGAGTTAGGCTAGCACAGAAATGTAAACAGCAAAATGGCCCTGGACCCCTCTTCCAAAATTCTCAAATTTGTCGTAGGGCTCTTGTACACCAGAAGGCACGTCTAAGATTTCATCACTGCTGGGGGCAGAGAATTCTGATCCCTTGACTCCTAGTGCTCCATACAGTGGAACTGCTTCAGATGTGTAGTTTACTACTGATGATGCACGGAAATCAGGCTTCAGGGAAATTTTACTTTTCTAAGAGATAAATCAGGCTGCCTTCTTTGCAGATGGGGAGAAACAAAAGCAAAACTTAGACTATTCCCTAGCAACCCTGCACCCAAAATGTTTGGGGTAAGTCAAGGACATTTCCTTAGGTGGAACTTCTATGTTTAACTGTTAGCTAGGACATTGCTGGTTTCTATTTTTCTACCATTTCCTTAAGATTTCTTCAGTCCAGGCTTTCCACAGTGCTGGCTCAGTCAGCCTACCTCCTCCTGTCTTCCTTCTCTCTTTAGCAAGTCTCCACTAGCTCTCAAGTAATCTCAACTTGATACTAACATTTACTAAGAGCATTTAAAATAAAAATGAAACAAACCACAGAACAGGAAGAACATCATCAATTTCAGGCAGCATAGGGTGGAAGTGATGGTGGGCGTATTCACTCTCACGCACCCACACACATGCACACTTGACCTGTCAGTGACCCAGGCTTTTCTGGGCAGCAGGAAGGGCCCTACTGAATCAACTCAGGACTGAGATGGGCCCATGCACCTTCCCACGCACCTTCTGGTCCTGCTGATGGTGACTGCTAGTCTGTAATTCAGGAATGTCTACCTTGGTGGTGGTTCTCTAAACTATTTCAATCAACCAATGTGTCTCAGCATCTGGGAGTCATCTGAGTAACTGTTAAATCAAATAACAATTTCCCAAGTGTGGGCTCTGGCTGCAAGAAACTCGTCAACACACTCCTCTCAATGTCTTTCAAGTTCACACTATTTCATCTGTAAACAAATCCTCAATTTCACACTTCTTCATTTATCTAACTATAATTTTTTAAGATTCTGGCATCTCCCCTATCTCCATTTTTTTAATCACAAATGTTTCAAAGTTGTTTACAGAGTAAAGATCAGTATATGCCATCACTACAGATAAAGGATGCATAGTCAAAATAACATGTATCTTCATTTTCCCAATTTTCATTAGCAGAACTTTTAGTAAAAAAGAAGAATGAAAAGCATTAAATTCAGCCAAAAAAAAAAAGAAGAAACAAAGGAAAGGAGATGAGTTACTTCTGTGATTTAATTAGTGTGTTTTGCAGTTACTAAGATCTTATGATGGGGGCACCTGGGTGGCTCAGTCGGTTGAGCGTCCGACTGTTGGTTTCAGCGCAGGTCATGGTCTCACGGTTTCGTGGATTTGAGCCCCTCATCAGTCTCCATGCTGACAGTGCGGAGCCTGCTTGGGGTTCTCTCTCTCCCCCTCTCTCTGCCCCTACCCGACTCACGCTATTTCTGTCTCTCTCAAAATAAATAAATTTAAAAATAAAGATTAAAAAAAAAAAGATCTTATGGTGTCGACAGAAGTATCGAGGAACTATTCTGGAAGTTAAACATGAAGTGTAATAAAAACTACTTATGGTACTTTGCTCACAATAAATGTAAGTGGCACCTGAGCATAAGAAAATATGTTTGTAAATAATCTGAGTAAAGACCCACTCAGTTCCATGACTATTAAAAAGCTTCAGTAGGATACCACAGACAGAATTAAGGGACTTAAATTTTAGGATTAAGAATTTAGCTATCTACATAATTGAAATTTCAAAAATTTTCCTTTCCCTTTATTTCACTGGCAAAATTAACCTCAATGGTTATTAAATTCTTCTGGATTATGCAAAGGATGCTCAACAACTTTGATGTATGAACACTAAGGTGGCATTCTGCTGCAGCCTATGAATGGGTTTAACTAACATCCAGTATTCATTTTCTAGTCAAAGACTTTACACAATGGAGATAGTAAGATAAAATATTTAGCCACAGAAAGCTCAGGGAAATGGTGCTTATCTGATAAATGTTCTGCACTTACAGCAGTCAAAAAGTCATGCAAATTTAGTTAATATTTTATCACAGAAGATCACTTCACTTTCTGTGCTGAATGGAAAGTCAAGCACTGCCCATATGATTCTGAGCTGAAAACTGGATCAGCCTGTAGAGAGTGCCCAGAGACAAAAACAAGCCACTCCAAATCTCATGGACTATAGTGTCATTCTTTGCATGCTAACAGCTGATTTCTCTTTAATCACTTCTGACAGATACAATTAACAAGCACTTTCAATTCCTCTATGATTGACAGGTGCTTAAGTCCTGATGGCTTTGCACCACTCGACACCAACAGTTATTTCTGGGTCTAGTTCCTGTGACTATAATGTGACAGAGGACACCCAAGATAGTTTTTTAAATTCGTAAGTGCTCTTTGCAAAAACAAAACAAACAAAAAAAAGGTAGGTAACATATGCACCCATATATGTAAAAGTAAAAGCACACCTAAACTCCCTGTTAAGCAAATCTTGGGAGCACCACATACACTGTATTCTATGTGGTTAGAATTGTACAGAGTAGAGTCCTTGCCCCACGGACCATTTCCCATTCTTACACCCACAGATAACTAAGACTTTGGTCTGTCCTCTTCCATACTTTCTATGGCCTCCTCCTCATTCTTCTGAACATCTGCCTAAGATGTCATGGCACAGAAGTGCCATCATTTTCCCACTCCCCTGACAAACATTTAGGTTGTTTCCAGTTGCTCCCTATTAAAAGCAATGCAGCAATGAACTTCCTTATACATGTATACCTGCCCTTTTATAGAACTATTTCTGTTGGCTAGATGCAAAAAAGTACAACTGCTGGCTGACCAGCACATTTTACATTTCAGTGGATTCACTGCCCTCCAAGAGAGGCTCCAACAATTTATCTTTCTACCACTAGCGATGACATGTACAGACAACTTTTGAAGGTACATTTCACATTTCACATAAACCACTGAATACATCAAGGGACAGACTGGAAGGGTCTATATTCATTCACTCCACCCCCACCCCAGACACATAAAACCCATAAAGGTGAAATTCCCTCTCTCCTCACCTGGGAGAGCACGAAGCCAGAGGCAAGGGCTGGCTCAAACCCTACCGGAACAGCTCCCCTCCCCACCCAGCCAAATATCTCCTGGCCTAATTTTTTTCTTAGGGTGGAAGGGGAGGGTTGCATTTGGATTTCAAGTCCTTGATCTTTAAATCTTGGAATCTTCTGGTTTGACCTGTCTTTATCTACATTTTTGGCTTGAGTCATTTCTACCTGCATGGATTCTAAATGCAAATACTTCTAACTCAACTTCCCATATTTTTTGCCACGTGGTACAGCAACAAGTATCTACTGAGGAACTATCTGTCCAGCAAAGCATATAAAATGAACAACGAAAATCACAGGAAACGAAATTGCTGACTGGAAGGTACAAGCCAAAGAACCAATTTTAGAGATGTGTTTAGGTGATTGGATATTCTATATCTGTGACCAAAAGTACTTTGTAGAGAAGATAGAATCTCTCTAAGTTATATAAGAAATATCCCTATATTTTTAAGACCTCTCAAGCACTTTTTTTTTACATTTTTATGTTTGAGAGAGAGAGCTTGAGTAAGGGCGGGGGGGGGGGGGCAAAAAGAGGCGAGCAGGGATGGGGGGACAGAGGATCTGAAGCAGGCTCTGCGCTTCAATCCCTACATTTTACAGCATCAAGACTGCTGTGGGGCTCAAACTCATGAACCGTGAGATCATGACCTGACTGAAGTCAGATGCTCAATCGACTGAGCCACCCAGGTGTCCCGAACACTCATCTTTCAACTACAAAAACTAATTTCTTTTGAAATCTGCCAACTACAAAAAATAATGCCTCTTGAAATCTGCCCTTTAAGCTACTGGGAATACCTACAGAACCTGAGAAGCTGACCAAAGGTCTTCATAATCAGACCTAATGGCAGACTGTAACCAGATCAAAATTTAAAAACTCTTAATCTAAAACTGATCTAGGTCCAAAAGACGGTAAGTAGAGGAGAATTATATCCTTGACAGGGTGTAGGTTTCAGAGTATTTATGAGTATCTACGAGTATTTGTTTTCCTAAACAGTGAATCTGCTTTTATCTTATGATCTCTAAAATGTAACCTGAAAAACTCTGTGAACCAAATGCTCCCGGGTTTTGAGCCAAATTTATGCCTAAGTAGAGCAAAGGTACAGGGCTCCATGGAATGCTTGCTTTGCGTTGATCTCATTTCTGTCTCCCTCTCTTTTCTCCACTTTTTTTTCTGAGTGATACTATTACTCTATTTGGTTTATCTGTATGAATTGCTTTTTATTCTATGTTTATTCTCTGAGTTTTCTTGTATTTATATGTCAAATTAGGGTAACCCCAAGATAACACACACTGGGTTACTGGAAAGATCACTGGTTAAGATAAAATATGGGAAGGTCCTTTACAAATTGTAGAAAAGGAAGCAGACTTTCATCATGATTCAAGCCAAAAACCAAGTACAATTATCCTTTAACCAAATATATTTTTATCCCTCTGAAACTTCCTATCATTTGGCACAAAAATTTCTAGATTTTCTAAATTTAGAAATTTTATTTCTAAATAAAAACCCCAGAGTCTCTAGTAAGTATATATGATAGAAGATAAATCAGAGAAGAAACTGCTTGAGACATTTTCACTCCACAAACCAACTGTATTTCTAATGTGAGGACCCCACCAAACTAAGATCTTATCTTCAAAAACCTGAAAACATAGGATGAGATACATGCATTGGATTTTGAAACCCACCTTCCTGCCTTTTCGGTTTCTTTTCCCCCTCTTGATATACTTCAAAAGCCAGGCCACAGCCCTTCAGAGAAAAGGGGGAAGAAGCAATGGGAATTTTCAGAAGATGCTACATGGGAGGTGGAACATGGATGGGACTAACTGAACATTTATTTTTTAAATTTATTTATTTTTAATGTTTACTTATTTTTGAGAGAGAGAGAGAGAGAGAGAGAGAGAGAGAGAGTGAGTGGGGGAGGAGGAGAGAGGGAGGGAGACACAGAATCCAAAGCAGGTTCCAGGCTCTGAGCTGTCAGCACAGGGCTCAACTCAGGGCTGAAACTCATGAACCATGAGCTAGATCATGACCTGAACCGAAATCGGACGTTCACCCAACTGAGCCACCCAGGCGCCCCGAATTGAGCATTTGTTATACCCCAGTCATTTTAACAGGTATTCTTCACACGTTATTATTTAAAATTTTTTTTAAGTAGGCTCCATGCCAAGGATGGAGCCCAACGTGGGGCTTCAACTCACGATCCTAAGATCAAGACCTGAGCTAAGATCAAGAGTCGGACATTCAACCAACTGAGTCACCCACGCGCCCTTATTTACTTTGTTTTTATTAAATGTTTTTATTTATTTTTGAGAGAGAGAGAGAGAGAGAGCGCGCGCGCGCGCGAGCATGATCAGTGGAAGGGCAGAGAGAAAGAGAGACACAGGATCCAAAGCAGGCTCCAGGCTCTGAGCTGTGAGCACAGAGCTGGACACAGGGCTCAAACTCACAAACCATGAGATCAAGACCTGAGCTGAAGTGGGACACTCAACCAACTGAGCCACCCAGGTGCCCCATCCCCTATTTATTTTTTGTAAGAAGGATATTTTTATCCCCCATTTCATAGATGAAGAAACGTGTGTCAGGAAGGGGGACCTTGTCCAAGGTCATAAAGGTAGGTCAAGTTAAATGGCAAACCAGGATTTAGATGATTTCCCTCTAACCTCAGAGCAACATCCTCTCTACACCATGGTACTTGAGGGAACACCAGCATTCTCCCAAATTACTTGAGCTGGGCCTGGCTAAAGAGTCAGCTGTGTAAACAAGGAAAAGAAATCATGGGCCAGAGAAAGTCAGACAGAAGGAAGGTCTATTTTCACAGAAAATGACTACTCTAGAAAATTTGGAACCAGATTCGATTGTACAAACCTATACGTTTTAGATATAACCCAGGGTACTAAGTACATGTTTGTGGAATAATTTGTAGGCTATAATTCAGAGAACAAGTGTGCCAATTTTGGTTTTACCTTTGCCTCTCTTCCAACTTGGAGCCTTTTCATAGATATAACAGAAGAACAAAACCAAACCAAATAAAACAAAAACAGCTTGGGCCAGAATGTCTCTTACTGGAGATCAACCAAGTCCCCTCCTCCCACTTTACAGATAAGGCAACTGAGGACCAAGAGGTAAAAGACGATCAGAAAACCACTCAGTGGCAACTGCTGCTCTTTTGGAGTACATTAAACTTTTGATCTTTGTACCAAAATGCAGGCCATCATTTCCCAGGTAAGACTGTCTTCAAACTCTGTGGTCTATTTAGGAACGTACAGTTCTGCTTTGCTTTGGGCATGATATCAATTCTATATATTTTTTCTTTTATGTGACAAAGATGGTTAGAAGCTAAGCACTTATTCAAAAAGGATCAAACGTGCATTCAGTTTAATCAGCATGAATCTAACAGCATACTGGGGCACGTGAATAATGCGTGGCAGGGGTGCACTAGGGAAGGAGAACTGCCGCCAACATCTCTTCACATTTTTTTATTTTTATTTTTAAATTAGGCCTTCCTGCTAAAATATGACCTGGCTGCTTAACTTGGTCTGTATATCCTTCAGTTCAATGGGTAGCTACTAAGGCTGAGTAAAGAGTAGGGCAATGAATGACCCATAAGGTCCCACAGTTAAGATCAACAGTTTCATTCTGAAGATCCAAGAAGAGCTCCAAAGGAAGCTTAAAGGCTCTTAAATAAAGTAAGTAATTCTGTGTCCTAATAAATAAAAATAATTTTGTATCCTTGGCTCTCCCAGTCAACCTGCCCTGCCCAGAATCACTTAAAAAGCAGACTATACCAACCCAACATCCAAATTTTTTATAGCACACATGGAGCAAACTGTCTACAAAGAAGATAAAAGGTAAATGTTTTCTCTCTTCCAAAAAAATAATAAATGCCCCAAATGTAAGGGGCAAATTCAGAATTTTTACAAATGTAACAAATAAGGTATTCCTCTTCAACTTAGGATACTCTTTTATCCTTAATCGATCCCCTCACATCCAAATTCTAAAGCAGGTGTCTATTCTCAAAGAGGACACAGTTCTGTAGAATGCAGAGTCACTCCAGCAGATGACGGGACTTTATGGGGGGGAAGGGGGTGCCCTGGCTCAAGGACACCAGAAGGAACAAGGCAGCCTTAAAAACCATCAAGAAAGGTAAACATCTCTGAAGCTGAAGTCCCCAAAGGAAAATTCTGCTCAGGAAACCACCGTACCTTTTTTGATTCATGAGAAGTTCCCTGTGAAGATCCTGATGGTTGCGGGATGTTTTGACAGGATTGACTAGTTTCTGAGGCCTAATTAGCTCCGGATTGTCATCTTCCATGTAGTCTGGCTCAGCCATGATGTTTCTCGGAATGAGATAGGCGTCCTTGAGGTCACTGTCCTCAGACGGGCCGTCTGAAAGAGAAAGGTGACACGGTCTCTGGTCTTTCCTGCGGAGGCGTGCCATCCCCCAGGGCCCACCTCACTGCTTCACTGAAAACTCCTCTGAAGCTTCGAGAAAGCAGGAGGCAGAGAAAAAGAGACACAACAATGGCCGTGGTTTTCCGGGTGACTAAAGCAAAGGGGACCCACGATCTGACTCTGGTCACTACTGCTCACACTTTAAGTTTCAGGTCACACAGGATGCTTCCTGCCAACATGTCAAAAGACCAACTTAACCCCATTACAAGCACCTGGACACCTGACCGGGATCCTTCATTGCTTCTTTCAGCCCCCTCCCCCCACCCCCGCAACGAATGTGCACCAGTAATGGGCAGACCCATGACACCCATCAATGTTGTGAGGCTTCTCGAGCGCAGAGCACTGCTCCTGATGTTGCCACTGGCCGGGGTCTCCTCTCCCCTTACATGAGCACCCAGCTCACATTGTCCTCCGCTCCCTCCTCAAATGTCACCTTCTCAGCGAGGTCTGACCTCTCCCTACCCTACTTAAACCCAACCCGGCCCCCAGTTCTTCCCCGCTGTCAGTCCTGTGAGTTGGCTTCTTGGTTACTGGCTCTCGAAAGCAAATGCTCCCGAGGGCAAGAATTTTGTCTTACCCACCCCCTCTCCAGCTGCCCCACAACAGTGCCAGAAAAAAAGGAAGTGACAGGAAGGGAAGAAAGAAGGGAAGACAAAGGGAGAATACTTCGCGGCAAGAACGCGTCTGTATAGGTTTTTGGCGGGGAGGGCAGGCAGTCACTGGAGCACAGCGCAACAACTCCATGGAATGCCTGGGCAGAGTCCCACCGCCTTTCTGGGCTCAGACTCCTGATCAGTAAAGCAAAAGGAACAGAGGACGATCCCCAGGGTCCCTTCCGCCACCACCACCGCCCCCACCCCATGTTCAATTCTAGTCATTCATTCTATGATTTAAGTGTGTGTCCCCCCATAAGAGATGCTCAGGGCACAGGTCTCCCCCCCACACGCCCCTGTGGCTATGCAGGGGCAGTGTGTGGCACACAGTGGGCACTCCACGAACATTCGTGATATTTAATGAGACAGAAGAACAAACTCAGCGAGGGCAAGAGCTGGGAGGAAGAAGGCTGGCTGGGCATCAGGCTGGAAGCTGATGGGTCCAGCCGGCAGGCACTCCATTGCTGTGGACCCCTAGGCACTTTTGGTGTTGACCTCAATCCTGCTCCCCTGCCCCCAAAACAAATCTGTCCAATATTTCAACATAATTAACATGCCATTTCATGCTTCCCTGTCCCTGTATGATGACTTTATTTCCCAAACCAAAAATGAGATGCAGAGTCTGACTATGGCACAGTATTTGACACTGGGCCTTCCCTCAAAGTCCAGAGAACATGCTTACTAATTCTCTGGCCAGTCTGACGCCTCTAGACGGAACAGTGACCACAGAACAGGCCAAGGTTGGGGGAAGACCCGCACGTGCATGGGCTCACACCCAAAACGGCCACCTTCCCCCACCTCTCCAGGGACACGGAGAGAACGATCCCCTCCACGCCTCCCGGCCCAGCAGTGGTGCAGATGTACTTCCAGCAGGACACAGAGGAGCCAGGGGTTTCTGCCTATTCTCCCCAAGAGTCAGAACCACTTCTTTTACAGCTCTAAATCCCCAGGCCCAGCAAAGTGCCTGGCACATGGCAGAAGCTGAATAAATGTTAACTGAATCAAACCTGGTCTAAACTAAAAAAGTGGAGAGGTCTTCCAGGGATAAGCTCCTCGACGGAAGACAAGTTCCATCTTTATTTCTGCCCATGACATCAACCCACCGAGCAAACGTGAAGTAAAAGCACGTATATTCACACAAGATGAAGGGAGGAGAGAACACACGGTGTGGTTTCCATGGACTTGGGCACAGGAGTGAAGGGGTAGGCAGTGGAAAAAATAAAGATGTGTTTTCAACTAAAAATTTTAAAACAAAAACAAAAACTGGATCCAGGTGCAGTCAGTCACAAGCAGGAGTTTTGCTCTCAAGGTCATGAAGATGCTTTCCCAAATCCTGAACTATTCCAAACCACTGGTGTGTTCTTCCACACCCAAGGGGAAAAGATGTTCCAAGCAGCAGTCAGCAATCACCCAGGGCCCGTACGTGACCATGTGTGAGCCTAGCAACAACCCAACGAACAGAAGAACTAGAATCTTCACTTTGCAAACAATAAAACGGGGAAACAAAAAGTAACTTGTTCATGCTAATATTACTAGTAATGGGAAGCTCAAACTAAAATGAATGTCTCTGGTCTCAAACCTGTTCTCTCTACCAAATTTGCTATTTTTATAGCAAAATCTCTTGAAGATTAATGTGAAAATAAAGAGATTAAAAATCCAAAGAATAAAGAAATCAGCTAAAATAGAAAAACTGTGGATGCACTATTTGTTTATATATTTTAGGTTTAACGGCATAACTGAGGCTCAGAATTACTGAACACTGAGATGTGCGTAACAACTTACACCAAATATTCCTTGGACGCTATTGACATGGATCCTTTAAATCAGAATGCCTGCAACCACAGTGACTGGAGAATTACAAACCTTGACGGTGGCAAGTCAGCAAGCCCATCACGGCCAGCCTGGTACGCTGCCCCACACCAAAGTGTGCTCTTTGACTGATATGTGAAAGGCACCATTCACACCTCTGTGTGGCCCCAGAGGTCTTTCCATTCTCATTAATGAGCAGACAAGAAGGCCTACAGGATCCCATAAAAGGATCTGTTTCTCTGCTCCAAACCATGGATAATCTCCATGACACTGAATCAAAACAGGTCACAGCCTCCTAAGGTCAGTATCACCTGGGGGAAGGGGAGCCCTGTGGACGTGGGGCAAAGCAAAGAACTCATGCAAAGGCCACAAGGCAGCAGTGTGCCTGGGGGGTGTGAGGAGCTGCAAAGAAGCCAGCGGGGCTGGAGGAATGAGTGTCGGTGAGGACGGAGAGGTGATGCAGGCGGGGAGGGGTCACGTGTCATGGGGAACGTGAGGGCCACTGTAAGGACTCTTGGCCTTTACTCTGGAGACAGCAGAAAAGACATTCAGGATTTCGAGCAGAGAAGTGACCAGACCGGACTCCTATTTTTTAATTTTTTACATCTTGATTTTGTTTTGTTTTTTTTCCGTCTGTAATTATTTTTTTAAATGTAATTTATTGTCAAATCGGCTAACATACAATGTGTACAGTGTGCTCTTGGTTTAGGGGGTAGATTCCCGTGATTCATCGCTTACATACAACACCCAGTGCTCATCCCAACAAGTGCCCTCCTCAATGCCCATCACCCTTTTCCCCCTCTTCCCGCCCCAAATCAACCCTCAGTTTGTTCTCTGTATTTAAGAGTCTCTTATGGTTGTTTTCTTTTTTTTACAATTATTTATTTTTGAGAGGCAGAGACAGTGTGAGCAGGGGAGGGGCAGAGAGAAAGGGAGACACAGAATCAGAAGCAGGCTCCAGGCTCTGAGCTGTCAGCACAGAGCCTGATGCGGGGCTCAAACCCATGAACCGTGAGATCATGACTTGAGCCGAAGTCAGATGCTTAACTGACTGAGCCACCCAGGCACCCTAGGAGTCTCATGGTTTTAAAAGACCACTGTAGTTACTGAGTTTAAAACAGCAGCAGCAGGCGGGGAAAAAACTGGGCAGGAACAGTGATATGGGTGACACATGGGTTAGACCAGGATGGTTGCAGCACAGGTCAGACGGGTCAGGATAGGTGCTGACTGGAAAGCCTCTGAGGTTTCCTGAAGGACTGGACAAGAGTCACGAAAGGCATGGAAGAAGCACGGGGGACTCCAAGGTCCCTGGCCTAAGCTACAAGAGGGTCAGCGCCATCATGCAGGGGAGCTGGGAGTGGAAGTGGACACGAAGAGTCTGATGTACCTGCTGGACAGACGTCTAGGTGGTGACAGCAAGAAGGCGAAGGCAATCAGTGCTCAAACCCTGGCTGACTCTTTCCTTTGCCTCACTGGTTTGACATCCATGGTCTCTCACTTGGCCACCCCCACCCCCGCCCCACCTCCCCAGGCTCCCTCCCTCTGCCCTCCTTTCTCACAATTCCTGCAAGCAAAGGCAAACAAATAGGGTGCTCGCTCCCAGTCTCTTCTGGATGTCGGTGCCAGGGTACAAGCACATCTCGGGCCTTGATACCAAGATAGAGGTAGAGCTTTCAGTGTGCAGAATGGGAAAGGCTTCGGTTCTGAATCTAGGAAACAAGCTCTAGCTTGGAATTTTCTTCAGATTCCTCTCTAGGTTTAGTATCTGGGGACCAGGGCAGGAAGGCGGGCCTCAGCCTGTCCCCGCCTGGATTGAAGCAGACACCCTGCTGCACACAAAGGTGCAGACGCTCCCCTTCAAACCCTTTCTCACTGGTTTGCCCTTCTGCACAACTGGGGCCAGGACAGGAGACACGAGGCCCCTCAGCCTCAGTCAAGTGTGACCTGAGGCCTGCCTGTGGACCAGGCTAAAGCAGTCCTTGTGGCCCCTTACGGAGTAGACCCTGCCGGGGTCTGGGAAAAGGTCACTTAGTGGGGTGAGCCCTGGGGATGAACCAGCAGGGAGCAACCTCTGTTAACCTCTAGTACTCATGGCAGTGGTGATGGCCACTGAAGGATCTGGGGTCTGCATTCTGGCCACTTCTCAGTGACTTTCCACCCCGAGCCATGACCAACACATGGAACGTAAATGACGTCCTTCTTCAACTTTCTTCCCTTTGTCAACCATCTTCCTAATCGCTACTAAGTCAATGGCACTGGAAAATGCCCTTCGGATCCTAAAGGAACTCTTTCATTTCACGGATCCTATGCACCAATTAAACTGAAATGGAGGGTGCCTGGGTGGCTCAGTTGGTTAAGCGCCGATGCTCAGTTCCAGCTCAGGTCATGATTTCATGGTTTGTGAGGTCAAGCCCCGCATAGGACTTTGTGCTGACAGTGCAGAGCCTGCTTGGGATTCTCTCTCTCCCTCTGTCTCTGCCCCTCCTCTGCTCACTCACTATCAAAATAAATAACTTCAAAAAAAATTTAAACTGAAATGAACACTTACTGCCCCCCAAATGTTCACATTTCCCTGCCTTCCTCACCAGCATGCCTTTGCCAGCACCATTCTCTCCAGCAGAGATGCTGATCCTCTTCAAGTACCTACCCCTGAAATGCTGTAAAGCCAAATTTCACTCAACCTTTCAGATCCAGATAAATGTCAAATCTTCCAAGCTACCTTTCCTAATTCCCCAGTTGCGATTAAACTCCCTGACTTCTCAACCCCAAAGGAATTTTCTCTGTTCCCTTTCCCTAACAGTCACCAATCCCCACCTTCTATCACAGCAATGTGTACATAATCGTCATCCCTTCACTGCAAAGACCACATCTGGTCTATGTTCACATTCTTCACACTCCCTGGACAAGGTCAATAAATAGTAGTCAAATGAAGTAACTACCAGTAGAGGGAGCCCCTGAGCTGTCCGAAGTCCTAGCAACAAGTTGTGTGTGCAGCGCAGACAGTGGAGTTGGGAGGTCAGGGTTTCCTCCCTGAGCATCAGGTAATCCTGAAGCCTGACAGACAAAGAGGATGAGACAGAACTGTCTGGAAGGAAAAGTACTTTGTGCATCGACATTATTACCACATGACACATTCTTCACGAAGAATAACACGAAGACATTTTTGTCATACTCCCCTGATCAAATAAACCGATTTGTATTTTTTTTAATTTCAATTCAATAAAGGAAAACTAGTGTTGGCTCAGTGTAGGAGAAATAAAACTGGCTTGAGATCCTGGATAAAACTTAACTTTCGTGACCCTCCGTTCTCCCATCTGTTAAAGTGAGTGCTGTAAGAATTGGTTGAAATGTAGATTTATTTAAGTACTCCATACAATCTCTGGCATGTCTATGGAAATTCAATAAATAGAAGCTATTATTAGATAAACTGTGTGACCAACACCACTAACACAGTTTATTTAGAGGTCTGAGAAACCTTACATACAAAACTCCACCTCTTTAGGCCTTGGTTTCTTTAAAAACATAGGAGTTCAACTAAATGACCCACAGCCCTTCTCACTGGTAACATCCAGTAATTCTAAGACCCATTCATGCTACAAATATTAAGAACCTTCCAAAAAGGGGCACCTGGGTGGCTCAGTGGGTTGGGCATCTGACTTTGGCTCGGGGTCATGATCTCATGATTCGTGAGTTTAAGCCCGGCTTTGGGCTCTGAGCTGACAGCACGGAGCCTGGAGCCTGCTGCAGATTCTCTGGCTCCCTCTCTCTCTCTCTGGCCCTTCTCCACTTGCATGCGCTCTCTCAAAAATAAATAAATGACCATTTAAAAAAAAAAAACCTTCTGAAAAGTGTAAAAAGGTCTATCCCACCTTCAAGGTGCTACATGGAGTTGTGAATGGCTTAGCCAGAGGGCAGGGTAGAGCAAGACATAGGCCCCAATAGCAAGGTCCTTTTATGCCGCTCAGAGACCAAGGCAGCACTGAAATACCTTAACAAGTTGAGTAATAGAGAACTGCATTTTAGACTGACCCTAATACTAAATACATCCTAGAGATTTGAAAGCAAACCTAAAAACTCTGCCTTGGACCAGGAGGAGACGGTGGCATCATCTGGTACCCAAAGGCATTCGACAAGAACCCAGAAGACCCCCAAGACCACAAGCCCAAACACGGTGCACTGAAAAACACCACCTGATGAGAATTCTGCTTTAACTTCTGGAAATCAACAAACAGAAGTCATTATTAAACTCTACTATCCCAGGAGACAAGAAAATACCAACATTAGAGATGGATTTTGAGTCCTGGCTTTGTTGTCCCGATCAAAAAGGTTTACTCTGGGCCTACTTCATGCCTATTCGCAGGCATTCTGTGTTGACTGCTTTCCAGAGGTAAATAACCATTCCCACAGAAACACGTCACAAGTGGATTAATAAAAAATATTTATTGCATCTGAATTTCCTCCTCACACCGTTTTTGGAGTCAGCAGTTTTATCTGCTATTTCTACATCAGAAAGATAAAATTTAAAACCTAATCCCATGAGATTTAAAAACCACATTTAGAAATTATGCTAAATTTCATGTTTACCTTAATATTTAAAATCAAATTCTACCTAGAAGCACTAATAATTGAAGCCTTTTTGAAAACAATATCTGAAACATGGCAATGTATGCAGGTGTACTGTAGGCTACGGGTGTCCTGTGACCAATCAAAGTGAAACAAGTAAACTTCTGAATTGCTACAACTACTTCCGGCAAGTTAGAAGTAATTCCAAAGCAATCTTGAGGAGCAATTGTTTCCCAGGCTGACTCTAAGAGATTCTAGCAACCCTCTGACAATACTCTGAAAGAGCCCGATCACTTAAGATAGCAGGCAGGCCAGCCCCAGGCCTAGGTCACCTGGCAATGGGAAGCCTGCCCTCAGTACCCACTGATCCCAGGAGGGAGGCAGGCTGTAAAGAGGAAGCTGAGAGAGCGGTGAGGGAGTTAAAACAAGAACTGTTCCCCAACAGCCAAGGGTTGCAACGACAAACTCCTGACCTGCCTGGGTGAACCTACAAATTCATCAGGGACAGTGACACCATCTGGCACCTGAAGGCATTAGACAAGAGCCCAGGGGACCTCTGTGGCCACAAACCTAAACTAAGGCTTAGAAATGGCACCCAACCAGAGCGGTCTGCACACAGAAATGTCACTTTTTTGCCTCTGCCCGGCCCCACGACTGCCGCCACTTCAAACTCTCGATAAAGTGGCTGCAAATACGCTGCTGTACAAACGCCAAATGGTGACGCCCTTGGGAAAATACCAAACTCATTTTCTCATCAGTTTTTTCATCCCCTAAAAATGTATTTTTATAAAAAAGGCACATATTTTATATTTAGAACATGGGAAAGGAGGCAAGAAACATGGGGAAGACGGAACACAGGCCATTATCAAAGCTAAGCCGGCTTGGCTGAGGCGAGACCAACCAGAAGGTGGCGACGGCTCCACAAATAACTAGATGTCCGTCTTCCTAACAACCACCAGGAGAGCAGGGAGGCCTCACCCCTGACCCTCAACACTGTTAAAAGTGCAGAGATATGCCACGAAAGCAATCCACTCTGGGGTCCCTATGGATCTCCCCTAGAAGGTGTACATTTAGCTTCTCCCCATCACTTAATTCTGGATAAGGCCCTCTGAGGTAGGAGTTATTATTCCCTATGGCCTACAAAGGAGGCTCAGACAGCTTCAAGAACATGGGTTCCAGATCGTACTGACTGGGTCTAAATTCTAGATTTCTCATTTACTGTGTCTTTGGGCAGGTTACCTCACCAGTTAAAGAATAAAAAAAAAAAAAAAAACAAAAAAACAAGAATGGCAGATTATCTCGTAGGGTTGTTAGGAAGGGTAAATGAGAAACTTATACCAAATACAGTGACTAGAAATCATAAACCTTCAGCAGATGTCATCTGATATTAGCGCCATCACTGGCAATATATAACAATTAGTAATAATAACATTGTTATTCCTGCACTGGGTCACACAGTTACTACAGGACAGGACTAGGATTTGAACTTGGGTCTGCCTGATTCCAAAGGGATGCTCTTTGAGCAGTCCATTCTTCTGGATTGGGATAATGGGAAGGAAGACTTAAGCTTCGCTTTTAACAGGATGATTTTCTCTACCTCTTGAAAAGATTTTAGAAGCCTTTTAACATCACAGCTTTACAGCCCCAAACAGAAGACATCTTGCAGAAAATTGCATTAAAGTGAGGAAAGAAGTCAGGAAAGACGCATGTTCTTTCAAACACAAAGGTTTTTCGAAGAAGGTTCGCAGCAGTGCTATACTTAATAGCTCCACACAGGAAGTGATCCAAATGTCCATTATCAGGAGGATGGATAAACAAACTGGGCGCACTGATACACTGGAATACTACGCAGCAATGGGAACGAAGGGACGACAAGGTTGAATC
The DNA here is from genome assembly GCF_018350215.1 of Panthera leo. Classification (NCBI taxonomy): domain Eukaryota; kingdom Metazoa; phylum Chordata; class Mammalia; order Carnivora; family Felidae; genus Panthera; species Panthera leo. The sequence goes on from NC_056685.1 coordinate 13,177,186, forward strand.
TCACAAATGTAACTCTGAGCAAAAGAAGCCAGACACAAGAGTCCGTACTTCATTATTCCACATACATAATGTCCGAAAACAGGAAAAACCAATCTTTGGTGTTAGGTATCAGGATAAAGGATATCTTGGGAGTGGGCTGGGAGGGAAGGGAATACGACTTTCGGAGTGCTGCTAATGTTCTGTTTCCTGATATAGGTTCTGGTTATACAGGTTTGTTCACTCGGAAAATGCACCACTCACTACACCTTTACGGCCTATGTCCTTCTCTGTATATACGTCACACCACGTTAAATACTGTACATATCAAATAGCTATTAAAATTACTATCTAAGAGATTATTTCGTTGCTGCTATGTTATTAGAATTTTGTCATTTCATCCATTTTAAACCTTGTTCAATCCATGAGAAATAATAATACAGTATAATGGAAAAGAAAACCAGGCTTGAAGACCACCCATCCTGGATTAGAATCCTGGTTACATCATCTACCAGTTATGTGATTTTTGTTACTTAACCTGGGTCTTGACCTCCTCAACTGTAAATCAGAGCTCACATACCTACATTTGCAGAGCAGTTGCAAGCATTAAAAGAAAACTTCTGGAAAACATCCACCACACACAGTACCTGCCCCTGCAGCATATGCTCAATAAATTAGACAGTTAAATAGTTCCAACAAATTAATTCATTAATCTACCTCTTCATTAACTAATGTTCTATTTAAGTGAAAATGGATGGCCATATGCCACAGGTATACTAGCTGAGACAAAATTTAATGGATAAACCCAATCTTGGTCTCTGCTCATCTTCTTGATTTGGACTCATGTGACACAGAGGGATGTGGGAGGGGGGCAGATTGGAGGGGGTGATGAAAATCCCTGATAGACAAGGCCAAAGCACAGACTGGAGCCTGCAGCTTGAGCCTGCCAATGCCCTGAAAATTTTGATAATTTCCCAATTACTACGCTTCAGTCTTATCTGCAGAACTGGATGGCCATTTCTCTCCAACTTCTCAGTAATCTGTTGCAAATAACTATTCTGAGCATAAAGCAATTATATGAATATAAGGGATCTCCAAAAACATAACATTTCCTAACTTGGCCCAATATAGAGTTTAAGTCTTCAAACATCAAGATAACTTTACTTATGTTCACAATTTGCTTAACCTCCCGTAGCCCTTCAGGTAAGACTTGAATCCTGCACATTCCCTCCCTCTACCTTGAGGGCAGATTCTAGAATTCCCTGCTGCCCTCTGGTACTACCCTAATTCTGTGAGGAGTGAATGGTGGGAGGGAGAAATCTCCTCAGCCCTGGCCAACAGAAGCATTCATCTGAAAGAAAAGAGAGTGGCAACCGGGTGACCAGCATCACCATCGTGGGCAATGACACGCAGCACAGCTGCATGACGGCAGCCCACGCCACAGGGCATGTCACCACCTGCCAGGCTTCTGAGCTTCGCATGTTCCAGCCTGCTTAGTCCTCTCTGAAGCCCCCAATAGCACAGAATGGTTTCTCAACCAAACAAGCACAAGAAAATGGTGAGGCTCAAGCTCTCATCCAGAGATATTTCAAACTGAGATGGGGGGTCTCCTTATGGGCTGCTATCAAGAGGGTGGACTGTGCCAGGGGGTCGGTCAGACGTTCTTTCAGATAGGAGGTCCTATGCTCCGACCCTGAGGTCTGTCCACAAGGACAGTGATCCATGAGGCAGCCAAGCACAAAAAGCTACCAGTGGATCACTAACACTAACAGATCACAGAAAACAAATTCCGTGCACTGTGTTCCTATTTGCATAGCAGCCAATGTACAGGGTTCTCCTCAGGCCTCCTGGCTCCTCAGCTGCTCCGTGGAATTCAAAGCTGTCGTCCATGTCCTCCTCGATGTGAAAGCCAGCCCCTTGGACGACCCTCCCCTGACTCTCCCTACCTGTCTGCCCAAGCGTCCTCTTCCCTCCCGCTCTCTCAGTGCCCATTGTTCTACAGAACAGGTCCCTAGCTCTATACTCTTGACCCTGGTGACCCAACATGCCCTTGGCCTTTCTGCTATATGAGCCATTTCTGAAGGGTATACGAAGATTCTTCCTTTCTTCCCAAGCTCCAGGTCAAAAGTTTCAACTGCCAACTGGATACTTCACATCTGAAGCAAACATGTGTCAAGTTGAGCTCAACCTCGCTGGCTGGTTTAATAAGTGCCCCCTTTGGGCCAGATAAGAATAGAACACCAAGCAGGACAGAGCCAACCCCTTATATTCTGGTGGAAATCATCCCTGGCAAATTGGGAGTCGAAATTTTTGTTTTCAATAGCAACAGAGAGGACGCCACACACACCTGTCTCCCACTGTCAGAAATAATCCCGTGGCTGTCCCTTAACTTCCTAACTTCACCATAGGCCAGCCAGTTTTCAAACCGACGTTATCTCTGAAATGTCTTATACCTCAGCCTTGATACGGAATCAACCAGTCAGTGTTTCTTCCTCATAATAAATGTCTTTGAGACCGTCACCCACTGCCCCTGCTATAGTCCTAGTTCACGCTTTCCTCCCCTCGTCTCCGAATCAAGCAGCTGGCCCTTCACCGGCCTCCACTCCTCCCGACCACTCTTCCCACTGCATCCCAGCCAAATCCGATGCACTATTTCATCAGATCAAGAACCACCAGGCCAAATATCACTGCCACATCAGGATAAAGTCTTAACTTTCCACCTAGTTCCCAAGGTTCCCTACAATCTGGTCCTCAATCACCCTTGCAAACTTGTGGCTGCTCTCCAACACAAAGCCTCTACTCTGGCAAACCAGTCCACACAAAACCCGCACACATTCCCATCTCCACCTCTGTTCCTCATTTCCTCTCAGGTAAAATTCCCTCCTCAAGACCAATGAAAAGTCCTTGCAAAGACCCAGCTCAAAGCTTCTCTCGCCAAAAATCTTCCCACTGCCACTTCTCAGGAGCCCTCTTCCTCTCGTCTGCACCGATGTGGGCAATTCTGCTCGCTGACCCCTTACCCCACGAATCTGACACTTACCATGAATTAATTTTTCCTATATATCCATGTTGTCTCCTTCAAGAACAGATGAGTGTCCTTTGGCAGGGAAGAGACCTTTGACTGACTTAAATCATCCCCACAGCTCTAGCACGGTGCCTCAAACATAAGCCACAGGAAGGAGAGTCAGACACACAGGGACTACATGATGCAAAAGAGCCAGAAGAAAGCTGGGGCCGCTAACTCCTTGTGACTTTGGCTGTGGACCATGCGGGCAACAGATCTGTGTTTACTCCCTATTGTGTGCCCAGCACCATGCCTGTGTCACCCATGGCCACTCCATAAAAGTGGACTGAATGACGGGGGAAAACACCGAAGGGTGAGAGCATCCAAATTAAGTAGCTCCTTTCCCGAAGCTTTTCCTGACTCCTCATGAGAATTCCCTCTCTTCTGGCCCAACAGGACACTGTTCCTACTTCTCTGAGGCTACTTAAGTCTACTTCTATTAAAACTGTATTTGAAGTTTTCTTCCCCTCACATTAAGCTCACAAAGGGGAAACCTGACTTTTACTTATTTCTCATCTTCAGAAACAACTCTGTGTGCTTTCCATATATCGTTCAACTAAAATCGGCCAGGTGATATGCAGCAAGTACAGAGCTCAGATTTACAAAAAAGGGGCAAAAACAGAGGGTGGAGGGGAGGTCAACCCTTACTTTAAACAAATTCTCTGTCCTCATCTTATGTTGAAGGAGCACAGAATGAGTTAGAGTGAAGTCTCTTCTCTCAATAAAGATCAGTACAGGGAACCAAATGTCCAGCAGACATTTTCCTAACCCAGAAGATTATCCTCCCTCTTGAACGAGATGACCCAATAAAATGCTCACTAAAAGCCCACGACATCAAATGCTGTGTGTAAAACATGAGTCTTTTGCCACAGAAAGCTAACTCAAATTGTTGTCTGGTGAGAAATAAATATTAATACATCGGCTTGCATAAATATTCCCAAAAAGCAATTAGTACTTCATTAATATGCAGCCCATTAATCTGCACAAACCTCTAAGCAACTGAAATGCTGTCCAATTAACAGATTTCTTTAATTATTAATTACCTTAAAGTCATTGGCCTTAAAATTGCCTTAGACAGATAAATTACACTTATCCAGTAACATTTGATACATGACCATTAAGTGACTCAGAGCTTCTCTCTCTCCTACATAAAGCAGCTTGATGAGATCTGAAGTTCAAGGACCCTGCTTTTACCAGAGAAGACTCCTCTGTGGTCTAACAGTGTCACCCAGTGGTAGAAGGCACAGCTTGTGTTCACAGCAGCTGTTGTTTTTAAAAAGAAGCATTTGACACATGTGTTTACTAAAGGGGAAAAAAGAAACCCACTGTTTTGAATTGCACAAAGAAAACTAGTTATGTGTAAATCCTGGAAAACATGGAACTGGTACAGAGAGCTACCCTACAGCCAAGGTTACTTTGAAGCCCTCAGGGACCATACAACACTGTTCAGATCTGAAGAGAGGCACAAGTGAAGTTCCCTGACTCAGGGGCAGTGCACGTTTGACTCTAAATCAGTTCAGTGTCCTGGGGCTGAGCAACAGGACTGCAGTCACCAACCCCCACCCCGCCATCTGCTTTATTGTCTACCCTTCAGCCACTTCAGTTCTCAAAAACAGATCTTCCAGAACAAGGAAAGAATAACCAGCCAATTCTGTTCCAAGGCTGACTATCTGATTTTAAATACTTATGAGGTGAAGTTTAATTGAAAATAATAAATTATTTAACTTCCTTATCTGTAAAACGAGAAGGCTGGACCAGATGACCCTTGAGATCCCTTACTAGTTCTAACATTCTGATAATACGGAAGAGTTCGGCTTATCGGTTGCTCTAAACCACAGGAGCTTAGAGCCAAGAGCTGCAGAGGTTGGCCCCATCATTACAGCCAGATGGACATGAGAAGCTGCTCCTGTGATATTCCTCACGTACCCCACTTTGGCCTCCACTCTGGCTCACCCTTGTTCCTCAGAACCATGCACTTCTCCACATGCAATCCACAGTGAGTAGGTTTTCTGCTAGTGATATTGAATTTCCCCGGATGCAGCCACCTTCACCCCAAGTGCGCCTATAAGAGTCTCAACTGCCTGGCCCAGGGCTAGAGAGGTCCACATAGGAATGGAGCATGGGCCAGACTTTATTAGACCAAAACTCCAAATCGGGGGGGGGGGGGGGGGGGGGGGGTGGGGAGGGGGGTTCTGAAATATCACAGTGAACAAAGAGACCTGTACCATACAGGATAAATAAAATCGAAAAACTATTCCTCTTTGCATAAAGTCTCCTATATCAAGTACGTATTGTACCATAAATGAATAAATTCAAGTCTGACCCCTAAAAACAACAGTGGAATTATGCCACAGTTGACCTTACTCCCCTACCAGCTAGTTTCTCTTAACACGTCTTTGTCTTCTCTATAAATCCATAGATATTCTTCTTGCTTATTCCCACCAAATCCCAAATACCTGTGACTTTTATAAAGTTATTAACAGTTTTTTCTCCTCATTCCCCTACATTTAGAAAACCAGCATCTACTCTCATGGACCACTTGTAAGAAGATAAACTTGTGCTGCTGAAGAAGCAGCCTTTCTGAAGAATTTGTTGGCAGTCTGTGGCAAAAGGCTTTAACACAAAGACACCCTGGAACCTGATAATTTCACTTCTAGAAATTTACTCCAAGATAATAATCAGAGATGTAGACAAGAATGTATAAGAATATTTATCTATGATCTATGATAGCAAAACAAACAAACAAACAAACAAACAAACCTTGAAACCACCTGGGACACCTGAATGGTTCAGTTGGTTAAGCATCTGACTCTTGCTTTGAGTCAAGGTCTCAAAGCAAGACTCATGCTCATGACTCATGCTCAGGTCATGATCTCTCAGTTTGTGAGATTAAAGCCCCTCATCGGGCTCAGAGCCCACTTGAGATTCTCTCCCTCCCTCTCTCTCTGTCCCTCCCCCCACTCACTCGTGCTCTCTCTCGCTCTCTCTCAAAATAAATCAACTTAAAAATGAAACTACTTAAATATCTAATAATGGGATAATGGACTTAACGGACTTAAACATCATATTGTTAGAATGCACAATAAAATTGGAAATATTCACAATATATCAAATAGGAAAAAAATATCAGGCTCCAAAACAGTATGCCCCCTTTTCTAGTATGCCCGTCTGCGTGTACAAGAGCTACTCAAAGTGTAGTGCAGGATCAGATGTATCAGCACCACCAGGGAACTTGCTAAATGCAAATGCCCAGCCTTTGAGAGACTAAATCAGGACAGCTGCAGGCAGGCCCAGCAGTCTATGCTTTCCTGCTCACTATGTGCCACACAACCTTTGGGGTAAGATACTGAAATTCCCCCTGTTGCAGGGACGGAGACACTGAGGCGCACCGAAGCTAGCTAATTCACCTAAGGCTAAAAGGCTAGTAAGTGGAAGCATCACACAGCTACCTCCAGAGTCCATGCTTTTGAACCACTTTGCTCTAGTGCCTCCCCAGGTGAACTCCTACTTGGAAGTGTGCACAGTGCTCTTTCCCTTAAATTAACAGCCTGATGCATCCCACCTATTGGTTTTTCTTCTTCGCTGTGTTTTAGCACTTCTGTTACAAAAAGCTCCTGACCGGAGTGGGGGTATTTTGACACCATCACTGGCACCTCCATTAACATACCTCGTGGTGAGTACCTGCCTGACATCTTTGAAGGCTATAAAAAGATCTCTACATTAAATACCAGCCCACAATGGCAGAAACCTCAATGCCCACCAGCCACAGCTAACGCTGACCATGATACAGACTAAATATAGAAGGCCCTTCTGTTACCAGCTAAAAGGAAGCTGCCACGTGGCAATCCCATACACACGCTTTACAAACCACGTGGTTTACCATTTACAGAATTATGCAACTTTTGATTAATTTCTTTTTCTCTTCTGGCTTCCGCGTTATTTCAAAATTCACACATAACACATTTTTGTATTATGCTATCTTATATTCACAAATTCAAATTTGAAAAAAAAATGCTACCAGATTTTATTCCCAAACTGCGAGTTTCTAAATAAAAGAGACCTCCCTCAGCACTTTTATTGTGTATTATTTTCTAAGGAAGAAACACCTCGGTCATTCATTTCAGGAAACTACAAAGGGAACGGACTGAGAAGATGGTTGATTTAGGCCTCATCACTCCTGAGAGGAAGGAAACTACACAGAACAGAAAAAATGTCCAGCTGGACTAGTTTTCAAAGCCCTCAAATATTCCTGTCTTCAAGAGCTGAATAATAGTTTCATAAAATTTATGACTTGGACCAACTAACCAAGTATTTTCAAAACAGAAGACTATCTTTAAATTTTTTTTTTTCAACTTTTTTTTTTAATTTATTTTTGGGACAGAGAGAGACAGAGCATGAACGGGGGAGGGGCAGAGAGAGAGAGGGAGACACAGAATCGGAAACAGGCTCCAGGCTCCGAGCCATCAGCCCAGAGCCTGACGCGGGGCTCGAACTCGCGGATGGCGAGATCGTGACCTGGCTGAAGTCGGACGCTTAACCGACTGCGCCACCCAGGCGCCCCAGAAGACTATCTTTAAAAGGACTTAGTGACAAAAACTTTAAAGGAGCACGAGAGACCATTTTTCCAACTTCCTCATTACTAACAGATAAGGAAACTGAGGCCCAGGAAAGTAAAATGGCTTGGCGAAGCTCACAGAGAAAGGGGCAATGCCTGGGCCAGAACCAGTATCCGACTGGTCCACACTGTGTTCCACATTGGCTCTCTCACTTCTGACGACTCTACTCAACTTTGTCAGTTCATTTTCTACATTTTCTACTGATTTGGCACAATCACTAACACCACCATGAACACTGCCTCTTGATCAATAACTGGATAGCACGTTTAAATGACAAGTATGCTTTAATAACGGCACCAAGACTCTACCTCCTTTGGTATCCTGCCAGATTTCAAAAAAGTACAAATTCATTGTGGTGATTAAAAAAAAAAAAAAAATCCTCTCAAGGTAGGAGAAAACTATGTTTGCCCCCCCCCCTTTTGTTGACCTGATACATTAGCGGTGAACTACAATGTAAACAACAACCACCACCAGTGACTGCTCAGACGCAGTAACTTCGGACATCCCCTCTAGACCCCCATTTACCTTCCCATCCTCTGTCAAATCCCACCCTTCGTCAACTATCAGGATTTAGGATAAAATTTTTTAAAAAACTACTGGAGAAGTGAAAATGTGCCCTACTGACAACTGGCGAAACAAAAGACCAACCTTATAAGCCGTCCCCAATACTGCCACCAGAACGTAAAGTATGCTCAGAATGGAACACAGGCCCACAATGCCACCGGAAACACGACAAGACATCCCTCTTATCTCGCTAAGAGGTGGGACTGCTAACATTTTCCTAAGTGACAGCTCTCAGTCCACCTTCACGTGCTGCCTCCTAGATAAGGGTTGTCGGTACACCCCATCACTGGACTGTGCCTGCTTCCTGACCACATCCAACCCAGGTCTGGCCCCATTCCCCAATCCCGCCTTCAAAACAAGCAGCTCAAGCATAAACCCAACTCTGCTTTCCAAGAGAATCCCAACATTCTTCTGGACCACATTTGTCTACATCAGCGAGTTAAATGAACCCACTTTGATGGGACTATACCTAATCCTGGTGGTTGCTGGCTCAGGGCATTCAACACGCTTTGTCTTAGTAAGTTACACTAACAAGTGGTAGAGGAAAAAGAACCTGAAATAAAAGGCCCACAAACCTATAAATCCCGACATCACTCTCCCGGGTCTGCTTCCTTACTGATAAAATGACAGCCCGTAATCCTATCATTTTCATCTCCAACTTTTCATCTCCAGTCTGCCACATTTCGGCCACATGTGCGTCCAACAGATGTGTTTCTATGGGAGAACGTGCCCTGGCTTCCGATCACTCACCTTACCCTTTCGCTGATAGAGTTTGTCTGGAGAACTTCACTTTTCACCTTTAAAAATAGGGGGGCGGGGAGAGAGAACTTCGGGCCAAAAACAATCGTTACAATGACGTGTTTTTCTGAATGGTTAGAATGTTCCACAATTATAAGAATGTAAGTTGACTTTTATTCGACTCCTGCTTCCACAAGGAAAATGGGGCACGTCTCCCGTCTGGCTCTTGAGAGGATCGTCTGGCTCGAACTCAGCCCCCGAGAGCTGCTATGCACGTGGCCCAGGTACCTTGAGTTAAAGCCTGTTTTCCCACTTGGCTCCTCTTCAGGTTACCTCCTGGGCTTTCCGCGAACAACATCAGCCGGTCTTGTTGCGGAAGCCACCACAACCAAGACCTTCGGGAATAGTAAAGCACCTGTTGTCAGCAGGCCCGGGGCCCCGGGTTTCCTCCCGTGCACTTCCACCCCGTCCCTCCCACGCGTGGGCCTCGCCTCAGGCCCCGAGGAGAGGGAGGGGGCCGCGCTCGCCGCCGCGTCTGGAGCTCGCAGCCGGGCGGGGGACACAGGCACACGCCGCAAAGGCAGCGTCTGGAGGGCGAGGGGCGCACGCACGTCTCAGAGGCAGGGTCTTCCTAAGACCACTTCCTTCCGACTCCAGGTTCCCTCTGAGGGCTACGCGCACATCAGTGAGGGCGCTCTGGGGCACACGGGACGGCGCCCGACTAAAAGCAGCTGAAACCACGGGCTCCTCTGTAACTCACACAGGGACCTGGCGTCAGATGCCTCGGGGCTGCTCCGACGCTCAGTGGCGTCATCGGGGACCCGGGCTCTCACTGTGGCGCTCCGCCTCGGCAGCCCCACACGGCAGCTCCAGGAGGAGACGCGGCTGGGTAAGCCTCCCGCTCGGCAGTCTCCCCCGCCGTCGAGGGCGGGTGGGGGGGGGGGGGGGAGGATCACTCCCAGAAGCCCCTGGGGGTCTCCCTGCTCCCGATTGGCCAGAACGAGGTCATGTGATCACCAGAGACACAACGGAAACTGGGAAAACGGGAAGACGGCATTGCGGAGGGGGGAGGGGAGCACGAGGTCTGTCGCGTGAACAGTCAATTCTGTCACACACAAGACTGTTATGGGCTGAATGTGTCCTCTCCCCCCCATATTCATATGGTGAAGCCCTATCCCCCAGGATAATGGCACCTGAAGGCAGGGCCTCCATGAGGTCGGGACCCCATGACGACATTAGCGTCCTTGTGAGAGGAAGAGACACCAGATCTCGCTCTTCCTCCACCGTGTGAGGGCAGTGAGAAGGCAGCCGTCCGCAAGCCAGGAAGAGAGTCCCCACCAGGAACCAAGTCGGCCAGCACCCGATCTTGGACCGGCGGCCTCCAGAACCGTGAGAGACACGTCTGTCGTTTATGAAACCCGGACTGTGGTATTTTGTTATGGCAGCCGGAGCGAACACATCCTGACAAGAGGCTCGCTGGGCCCCTCTGGGTGAGGTCAGTCGTGGGCTCCAAAGCTGAAAGGGAAACCACAACAACGCTAGTTTCTTAGAAGTGTGTAGTCCTCACAGCATCAGGAGTAAAAGCTGCCATAAGCAACAAAGGCAGGAGACTTTTTGACGGAAACCCTTTTATCCTTAGCTTTTCCCCCTACACAAAAGCTCCCTTTTTAAACTGGGGGGCAGCAGGGGTTGGGGGGGGGGGAAGTTTGGCAAGGGTTCAAATGTAAACACATTAGTAGTGGGTGTGGGCCCTGGAGCAAGGGAGTAGACTACTCTGCCTCCTAGCTTGCTCTGCTTGAACTCTGCGGATTAATTCAGTTCCCTCCGGAAGCTTGTCATTCTAAGACCCCAACCCTTATGTTTCCCACGGCTGTGGCGGAGTCACAGGAAAACAGAACACGGTGCCCCCAGCTCCAGAAAGCATCTTACTTCCCACAGGCCACTACTTCGGTCACCCCATGTCACAGGCACACGGCGTCCCCCACGGGGCTACTCCGAAGCCTTGACTATCTCTGCCTACAGTTAACGGGCAGAGGAAAGCTTTCAAAGTGAGAATGGGGAAAAAATCAGAGCAACCTCCTTGGCAAACCAGGAACACAGGAAAATGAAAGCCTAAAAACAAGCGGCCAGCATTTACAAGAGCAGACCTTAGGTGCCGCAATGTCTAAAAAGTGTAACGGCCTTTAGTCTTACTGGAATAGGAAGGAGGCTCACTATTCTGTTTTGTTTTAATGATTATATTTATTTTTGAGAGAGACAGAGACAGAGCGTAAGGGGGGTGGGGGGCAGAGAAAGAGGGAGATACTGAATCCAAAGCGAGCTCCAGGCTCTGAGCTATCAGCACAGAGCCCGAAGCGGGGCTTGAACCCATGAACCGGGAGATCATGACCTGAACTGAAGTCGGATGCCCAACAGACGGAGCCACCCAAGCTCCCCAGAGGCTGTTTTAGAAAATATTCAGGATTTCAATAATGCATGTATTTCTGGAGTAGAGGCCTTAGAGAAATAATCACTTAATTTTAGTAGTGAGAAAAAGATACTTAAGTCATAATCCAGATCCTAAAGAACTTGAGAGAGTCCATTCATCATTCAAACAGAATGCTTTTAAGACCAATTTATGACTACTGCAATAGTCTCCTATTTACTTCGTAGTGTCTACCCTCAAGTAAATTCTCAAGGTAAATCACACCTTCTTCCCCCGCATGCAACTATGCAAAACTCAAACCACTTACCACTGTCTACACCGCCCCCCCCCCCCCCCCCGCCCCCGCCAGCCCCCAAGTACTAACATATCCTCCATCACTCACTCTGGCATTTCAGTCAAATCTATTACTACCTAATAATACCACAGTCAAATGGTGTTTTCCCCAACCCTGCCATACCGTCAAGCTACTTATATCCTACACCTGCAATACTGATTAAGAAAAAGAACAGGACAGGCTGGTAACAGTAAATGCTCTGCCCAACACTAGTTCCACATAAGATGGAGAACTCTGCTTCTCTCTCCCTGAAGTTGCCCAGGTTTTAAATGTTTTCCTTTCTCTCGTTGCAAGAGGATTCATTACTCAAGAACTCAGCATCCAGAAACCTCCCACCAGTTCTCAGAGCCCCTGTCAAGAACTTCAGAACTTGATTTGAACAGTATCTGTTTTTAAATCCACACGAATAGTAGCTACTGTAATTTAATTCAATGAGAAGGGCAAGGACAAATGACATATCATCACATTCACAATGAAAACCTGTCCTTTACTTACAGCTGGTTATAAAGGAAATCATTAATTGCTTCCAGAAGAACAATTATAAAATCATTATCAAGAAACTACAGATGTATCACGATAGCTAACTTCCCTTATGCCTTGACGGGAGTGGGGGGGGGGGTGGTAAAAACTTATCTGAAAAGCTTAATAAGGATAGGACAGCTTTACCTACTTAGATTAAGTATTCAAAGTTGAGTATACTAAAGGACCATGAAAAATGAGGTAATTTTTTCAAAATTTTTGCAAGGCAATTCAGGGTTCAAAATCTGGAAATAAATACTCTTTATAAAGTTTGTAATCTTACAGATGTCAAAATGAACACGATTCCAAGTTTTTGGGACCAAAATAGCTAAGATTTCAAATTCAGTTTATAATACAAAATCTGCAAACACAATGGTACGTGTGACATATTAGGAAGGACACTAATGACCTTATTTTCCTAATTTTATCCATGAATCTTCAGAAATGAAGTCATAAACCTCATTTGCTCTTTATAAAATGTATTAGTACTAGGGACACCTGGCTGGCTCAGTCAGTTAAGCATCCAACTATTGATTTCAGCTCAGGTCATGATCTCATGGTTTGTGAGATCAAGCTCCGTGTTGGGCTCTGAGGTGACAGTAAGGAGCCTGCTTGGTATTCTCTCCCTCCCCCCTCTCTCTAACCCCTCCCCCTCTTCTCTCTCTCAAAATAAATAAACATTTAAAAAAAAAACGTTTTGGGGCACTTGGGTGGCTCAGTCAGTTAACATCTAACTCTTGATATCGGCTTAGGTCATGATCTCGGGGTCCATGAGATGGAGCCCCACATCAGGCTCTGTACTGACAGGCTCCCTCTCTCTCTGCCCCTCCCCTGCTCACTCTCTCTCTCTCTCAAAATAAACTTTAAAAAATAAAGAAATTTTTAAGAAAGTTTAAATAAAATATATTAGTTATAGAAAAGATCTGTTACCATTCTTAAATTTCTTTACATCTGATAGCAATATACAAAAACCAATGTTAAAGAGAGTTATAAGCATTTTCCTTCTATGTACTATCAGACTTCCTCTAAAGTTAATAAACTTTCTAAACTACCTCAAATCAATGGCTTTCAAACTTCTGTCTGTAATCCTCTTTATAGAGTAACCCAATAAACACCCGCACTAAAATCAGCTGAAGTAGAAGTTTCCAGAAGCAATACACTGCCTTTGCTATATGCTGTACACTCTGATGTTTTCACTGTTTTATTTTTTTCTAATGCTGGTTGTGACCGACTAAATTGACTTCATAACCCACTAATGGACGCAGCTTGAGAAATCCTGCCCTGACTCATTTACGTGAACTTGCTACAATTTAGCAGCACTCTCAAGACCGGAGAAGGCATCTGAAAATGTAAATTGGATGAGCTGCTGTATGCCAACTGTCATCATCCCTTCCAAATAGAAAACACTTAAAATCCATTACCTTTTCAAAATTTTATTTGGAAGAGTATTACTGATACTAGAGTCATCACCTCTCTTCTGCCTAATCTTTATCCTGACTCCAGTCACTAAAGAACAACTTCACATCCTTCTAGCTGTGTGTGAATGAGTAAAGGAAGACAAACTAAAGATTTCTTAGAGAATTCTATCTGTTCCTGGTTAGGTAAGTCTTTTTCCCTGCTTATGACAGAACATGGGCAAGAGAGGAAGTATTGTATTTTCCCAACTTTTTAAAATATTTTTAACAAGCAGTTTCAGGGACACCTGGGGGGCTCAGTCAGCTGAGCTTCTGACTTCGGCTCAGGTCATGATCTTGCAGTTCATGAGTTCGAGTCCCACATGGGCTCACTGCTGTCAGCACAGAGCCCGCCTTGGATCTGGATCCTCTGTCCCCTTCGCTGCCCCTCCGCTGCTTGTGCACGCTCTCTCTCTCTCAAAAATAAATAATAAAACACTAAAATTAATTAATAAAATAAAAAGTTTCAATAATTTCTCTACCCACAAATAAAATTATATAGTACATCAATACTTTAATGCCATTTGCCTATTTTTTAAAAATGACAGTGTAACTCAGATAATATGTTTCTTAATACCAAAACAGTAATTCTATTTGCATAATCTCTTAAGAGGCAGAACAAAATGCTACACAGGGAGCTAAAGTCAACAATGAGTAAGAGGAAGGGCTGCAGTCCCGGGGACCCAGAACCAAACAAAGGCCATTTAGCTCCACCACAGAGGAAACGGGTCAGAAAATGTAAGGGAGAAACTAGAATTGATCTATTTCTCTTCCCGGTCAAAGATGGAAAGGCAACAGTAAGGGCAGTAGGGAACAGCAGAAGGAGGTTAAGCTCTAGAGTCTGAGAAACTCAAACCAGCTCTACCACACATTAGCTGTGTGACCTTAGTCCAACAATAAAAACACTTAAAATAATTGCTCAATAAATATGAACAGTGGGCGGGGCACAGTCCTAGATGTGCACACCCACCAACTCACTGAATTTTCACAACAAAACTCTGAGGCAGGTTCGGAGGACCAGAGAGAAACTAGGAAACTTGCCGACGCTCATACAGTGAGTCATGGGAAGGCCAGAATTCAAACACAGCCCAACTCATCCCAAAACCTTCGTGGGGGTTGCCTTCTGAGCCCCAGGTTTCCTTATCTTTCCCTCTCAGGGCCGCTGTATGGATTAACACCTCCTGCCTGTCAGATAAGGACCCATCACCACCAAGATCCAGTGACACAGCTGCCCCAGCACAAGGCACAGGGTGTCTCACGCAAGCCGACTTCACCTGTTCAGAGTTACAAACGTTTTCTCTTTTTCTTCTCCCCTCTCACTGCCCCACCCCCTCAGACACACCTCCCCCACAAATACCTTTCACTGACCTTAGGAAATATGTACTGGAGGGCAGAGCAACGTAACCTGGATCATGAGTATATTTACTGAAGGAAAGAAGGCGGGGGTATCTAACGTTTATAAGACGAGCAAAGTTGTCAGGCTTAATTCAGAGCCAAGACAGTGACAGGCTGAAAGCCACAGAGGCTGGGACTCAGACAGCATAGCAGGAGTGTGCTGGAACAACCCTCCGGGTTATGCTCATTTTACCACTGACAGCATGAAGGCAGGAGGGAGCCCAGGCGGGTAGTGCCGGTGTGGAATGGACTAGGCCAGTTGTGGCTGGGGGATCTGGCAGAAATAAAAGGGCAGGGCCTCAAATATGCCAGGAATTCTGCTGAGGGCAATAAACCACCACACAATGCAAAGCAGGATTGCATTAACATTGGTTTTGGAAACAGGAAGTACCGGTACCAAGTAGCTAGTCAGTGTCGACAGAATTTTTCAAAATCGGGTTACCTTCTCCTTTCTTTCCACATTAGTTGGCAAATGCCCTCCCCTCCAGTTCTTCACACAAAAAAGGTGGGTAAACAGAGGCACTGACAGGCTGTTCAAAGGACATAACCAGAGTACTACAATCAAGTTAATTTAACCAAGTTGTTGAAAGACAGGCCAATGATACACCATGACCCGATTACTGAAATCAGACCATTTTTAAAAGTAAATATAGAGTAACTGGGTAGGTACGTATGCTCCTATGGTATAACAAGTCAGCTACAAACGTGACGCTCAATTTGTTGTTGTAGCAACAGCAGACAATGCCTGCTCAGACTAGGAGTTAGCATTTTACCTCTGTTTCACCTTATACTTCTGTAACTATTATAAAAACCAACTTCTGAGAATTAAGATATCACTAGTTTGTCAAACCAAAGGGAAATACAACCAACAGTGTCACCTGGAAAAAAAGCACCCAGAACCCTAAATGACATAAATTGAATTTATGAATGTTCAGAAAACAAGACATTGTTACTACAAAACTATTTAATAATCTCAGGAGATAAAAAGTTTGTTTTCAGGCTTCGGCAAAAAATTAACCATGAAACTAACTGCCAGATTAAATAATATTATCTAACAAAAGTAGTTTACTAATACACCTATTATTTTAAGGAAATGAAGGACTGATTACACTGTGAGCTTAGAATCATTAATGTCACTCCTACTGAAGTTATAATTTAATGCCTGATTATAAGATAAACATACAAAGTATCCTAGATTTTGTCTTTAATCTTTTATTTTGCCTCTTGTGCTTATTTTAAGATAAGTTCTATTTCCACCTCATTAGCAAGAAACAAACTTTGTTTTCTCTTAAAATGGTTCACTGCAGAGACAGAAATATTCGACTCCGTGACTTGGGATAATTGTGTATTATTTCCTTACTAAATCTGTCATTGCCCCTTTTCCCTACAATTAACTAAACATCACAGGTCCAAGAGCACAGGTCCAAACCTCAGAAATGCCAGGCCCTGTTCCTGGGTCTGCCATCCCTTAGGCTCCATGCATTCAGAAAATGTTCATGCCCCTCAGGATCAGTTTCATCACCTATGAGCCCCGAACCAAGAGATCAGAGGTTCTGGGGCAGTCTGATCTAAACCTGAGACTTTTTACACACACACACACACACACACACACACACACACACACACACACACACACACGATGCAATGCAATGCACTGGGCAACACAGCCTCCATGAGACAGACTTTTCAAAGCCACACACATTCCCCTATCCCCCCCAAGCCAGGAAACGTGAGAAATCTGCTCTTTATCTATCTGCAGCTATAATACAAATAGGGTGACTCCTAAACGACCTATGACCCATAAGGAATGCATACCACAGCCTGGCTATGAAATGCAGCCCCTCATTGCCACCTTGGGGTTTTCAATAGTCTGAGGTGATCAGGCAGCAAGATAAAGTAAACTGCAGTAAAAGAACATTACATTCCTTTCTCACTACTCAAGGGGGGGGGGGGGGGGGGGGGGGGGGGGGGGGGGGGGGGGGGGGGGGAGCACTATTTGATTAATAACCATTACTTCAAATGGCCTTCCAAAGAGCCCTTCCCTGTCATCAGAATTGATGTGAAAGTCAGTTATTTGATCTCAGAGATCTACAATAAAGTAGTCCGTGGTGACTCCTCCCAAAAGCACAGATCTACAGGTGCTGATCACAGAGTTTCTGAATTGCTCCTGGCTCCGCCAGGATGCTCTGACTGAAAAAGGAAATACACCAGTCAGCACTCAGCCTGCCAGGTATCAGCCGGGTCACAATATTCTCATCTGTCACAGCCCTGACTCACGAGAGTTCTGCTCTTGACACAACAAAGCTGTGCAGAACCTCCAGCTTGATTAGCGACTCACTGTGTGTTCCTCCAGACTGCAGTCTGTAGGGTACGTGTGGGCCACGGCCACCGGCCTCGCTGTACTGGCGGCAGTGCAATTTCAGGGTAAAATCGGAGAAGGCCATCCCAGCACTGCACTTGTCAGACACACCCAGATACCAACATTTCCGTGGCTAAAAAAGTAGCACCAAGAGGTTCATTATTAAAAAGAAAAACGCCAGAGCAGGAAGCCTGCACCAAGAATTGACTTTCTTCCCAAGTGTTATCCTAAAATGTAAATTAGGTCGGGTCACTGCACAATAGCTTCTCGGAACCCCTGGCAGCGGCCCCCACTCCCCCCCTGACTGGACCAGGGACTCCTTCTCACCACACCCCAGGCTCCAAACTCACCTCGCTCCCTGCGCTCCAGCCACACTGGCCATCCTTTAACTCTTACCTGGCTGAGTCTTCGCACAGGCCATCACCCCCACCCAACAGCATTTCCTCCCAACCCATCCCACCTTCTCCCCACACTGGCTCATTCTCACCCTTTTAACCTCTACCCAAACCTTTCCAGATCACCCCATCTAACCGGGGTTCCTCCACCATCAGTCTCTGTCCTGAGCTCGGGTCCCACCTCTCACAGTCTGGACCTGTTTATCTAGTGCTGGACACAGGTTACTCGATCATCTCCCCTCCAGATACAGAGCCACCTGAGGGCCAGGGCCATTTCTCTTGTACACCACTGTATCTCCAGGGCTTAGAATATACTAAATGCTCAACCATCATCTCTTAAACTAATTCAGTATCTCAATAAATTTTGCATGGAGAAAAGATGCAGCCCAGAAACCTTTTTATTTGTCCTAAATCGGTCATGATGAAGAAAAAAAACTGTAGTCACTGGTACTGGGCTAAATTAACTTCTCTATTTCTCTCTACTAAATACCCACCCTTGGTTGGGTCTGTGCTCTCCTGCAATGTCTTGATTCAAATGGGATTAAAAAAAAATCATTTGAAATGGGTAGTAGAAACTGTATTATCAGTGATGGTTTGGTTTCAGGTAATCCACAGAAATACTCCTACTACTAACATTTATTCAGTCCTTACTACGTTCCAGGCACCGTTCAAACACCGTGTATTTCATCTCATGTAACCTCCAAGACAGTTCCATGAGGGAGGTATTTTCACGCCCACCGACAGAGTAGGAACTGAGGCACAGACACTTAGCAACTAGCTCAAGGTCATGCAACAGGAAGAGGTGGGTCAGCCCAGTGGGGGTTCGGCCAGAGCCTTGGCTTCTTCAGTACCACAGCCGGCTTCTTTCCCTCCTAGAGAAGTCCACTCCCAGGGGAAAGAGACCAGGCAGTGCTGTCTCTTCTCATTTTGGAACCAGGCCATTATTTGCTAAGTTTTTAGGAAAAAAAGACAATTCCATCTTTTGACCCACTCGGCCTCAGTCCAGCTAATTCTGTCCTAATTCTTCCAGCTGGCCTTCCTATTCCTCAGCATCTCCCACTTCCCTGAACCCCCCATTCATGCATCTCTACCACTTTGCCATTCATCACACAGTCCGGAACTATTTTCCAACCCAGCCTACGACAAGTGTGTGAGCATCTAAGTGTGCCCACGCACACGATCAAACGTGCAAACCTCTTACATGCAGATGCAAACCTCTTTCCAAACTCCAGTTTGCTCTCTCTAGCTTTCAGAAGTCCGAAGGTAATGAGTCACCTGAACTATTTCAGCCTGAGATATAAAAGATAAAGTAACTCCTTGACCTTCCTAGAGATCCTAAAATGTGTAACTTATAAAAAGTTACTTGTTCACAAAGTACAGTTTGAATTAATACACAGCCCGAACATGACCAAAATCAGGTGGAAATTTCAAGAAGTGTCCAGGATGATAATTAAATGATTAAATGAAGCAGGCCACTGGCAACAGTACACCTGACTGCGATTTTCCTATCTACAGTCGTCCCTTTCTGAACTCAAGAGTCCAAGTTGCTCACAGGTACACTTGTGGGGAGAACAGCGGGGGGACTGGAAAACTGGGTATGGGAGGGGCACTGGGCAGGGAGATTGTACATTCAGTGTCTGGAGCTGGAGACCACCTACATTTTGCTGCTGAATTTTTAAAAACCCTTCAACACCTTAATAGTATGTTGCGCCAGGTATAATAAAAGTATGCCCAAAGAGCTTCAATTCTTAAGCTGCCAAGAGCTAAATGTGAAAGGCAGCCCAAAGTAGCAGATGAAGATGTAAGGGAAAAAAACACTTCAACCTACTGAGTTGTACAGCTCCAACTAAAGAGCAGCAAAATAACACATTCCCCAACAGGACATGCTGATTTTGCTTATTTACATGTGAACCCACTGGAATGGCTTAACCTCCATTTCCCTTCAAACACTCCACAGCTGTGATTTACAAACCTGGCTTGCACATCGGAATCACCTGTGGCACTTCAGAAACAATGCCAGGGTCTAGCTCCGGTCGAGAACCATGAAAGGAGAGTCAACCATGATCAGCCACACCCAGAACAGGGTCTGGGCTAGAACACGACCATGTATAGGGGAAAGGCAGGTAAGGGCGGCAAGAACCATTCTGTCCACTCGTCTCCTCTCCCTCCATCCCCAAGACCAGCCACCTGAACCAACCATCCATCCATCTACCCTTCAGTGAGCACCTCCTGTGCCAGCACTGAGTACCAGAGACACATGGCAGACGACACTGGCAGACCTGCCCTCAAGGAGCTTCCATTCTAGTGAAACCACAGCATGGAGATTTAAGTCACCCCTTTAAAAGGAGGGTGGGGGGCAGCTGAAAAGGTCCCTCCAAGCAATTTCAATCGGTCTTACAGAACTTAAGTCCCTTAAGGCCACAGCTTCTCATTCAGTTCTCGACTAAGTTTTCTGTTGCATTATGCTCTGCTTCAACTGGCACGACCCAACACACTGCTCTACTCAAAGGCTGGATCCAGGTAATCAAACCCTATTTCCTCAGTGCCTCTATGGGCCCCACATCCTCAGAGAGGGTGACTGGAATGTCCCAAAGTCAAGTTTGTCCAGTCAACATTCTGGGTCTTATATTTTCTCTTTTCTTCACTGCCTATCAGGCTTGGGGGATACAAAGGATATACATGAGGGGCGTCTGGGTGGTTCAGTTCCTTAAACATCTGACTTTTGATTTCGGCTCAGGTCATCATCTCACAATTTGTGAGTTTGAGCCCCACATCAGGCTCTATGCTGACAGCGTGGAGACTGTTTGGGTCTCTCTCTCCCTCTGCCCCTCCCCCCCCCCCACTCTCTAAATAAATAAAAAGAAACTTTTAAAAAAAGAAATATTTTTTTTTAATTTTTTTAATGTTTATTTTTGAGAGAGAGAGAGAAAGAGAGAGAGAGAAAGAGTTCAAGCAGGGGAGGGGCAGAGAGAGGGGGAGACACAGAATCCAAAGCAGGCTCCAGGCTCTGAGCTGTCCGCACAGAGCCTGACGTGGGGCTCAAACCCACAAACCACAAGATCATGACCTGAGCTGAAGTCTGGCACTTAACCGACCGAGTCACCCAGGCGCCCCTAAGAGAAATGTTATCTAAAAAAGAAAAACAAAGGATACACAAGAGTCCCTTTTAAAAGTCTTTTGGTAAAAACTAAAGAAGATCTGTAACACATTAATATCACATACTGATTCAGAACTAAACTGTGTAAACAGCAGGGAACACAGATTTAGTCAGAGGGTGAGCACCCCACTGAAGCAAGCCCTGAAAGAAGGGTTTGGCCAGGCAGGGTCAGCAACGACCAAGCAGGATATTTTAAGGGACACCAAGGGGCCCAGAGGCAAGAGAAATAATGGCAACACCAGCCTGACCAAATTGAGGAGGACTCACCAGGTAAATAAATGGCAGGAAAGAAGGCTACATCGGTACGAGGACAAGTTTAACAAAGGGCTCTGAATCCAGATGTGGTTTACCTCTGACACTGTATGACCACTATAGCAGGTCCCTGAGAAGGAGGAAGGCACTGATGGAAACTGTTTTGGTCACTAACTCTCCGATTTAGCCCAACATATATACCTGACACACCAGTAATTTTCAACAAGAACCTCATCAAAGTTGTTCATAACACTAGCATTAAAAAGCAAGTCAAAGTATTTACTCCAGAGTCCAAATATGTAAAAATTAAAAAATCAAACTGCTTCCCTCCAATCTCTCGGGCTTTTTCGTGCTCCCATTTGCACCATCTACAGAGCACACTGGTGTTCTGGAAGCCACTGACAGACACGAGTATAAACAACTATCTGGCCACTCACATCTAATTTTGTTCCAGAACATGTGACCATCAACTGCCTGTCCGGGATGGTGTTTGGCACAGTTTGAATCAAGGTATAACACAGCAAGCCTTTCATCCCGTGTTTCAAAAGACGTATGATATCAGGAAATTAAATGCAATCTGTTTATAGTAGTCCATGACAGAGAATCTGGTGAATTCCTTCTTCCCTTAACTTAACTCATCAAGTATTTATTTCGTGCCTGTTAAGTGCCAGACACTATTCTAAACAATGTGGAAGTAGTAACAGAGGAAACAAAGCCCCCGCCCTCATGAAACCCACATGAGGCGGGGCGGGCAAGCAAATAGAAATAGAGTAAAACCCTGGTTTGCAAGCCTAATTCGTCTGGAAACATGCTTGTAATCCAAAGCACTTGAATATCAAGGTGAATTTCAAGAACCACTCGCTCAGTTGTGATCCTGTGACATTTGCCATCAGGTACTACTCGTATTACAAGATGTCACTTTTTTATCAAATTAAAATTTATTAGAAGTGTTTGCTTGTCTTGCAGAACGCTTGCAGAACAAGTTACCTGCATTGCAAGATTTTACCATATATGTATTTATCAAGGAGTAAGTAAGGACTAGGGAAAGCAAACACAGGGAAGGAAACAGAATGAAAGGCTGGGCTATTTGGGATATTCAGGGAAGATTTCATTAAGGAAAGAACAGACACCTGAGTGGTATTTGAGCAACTATCTGAATGAAGTTGCTATGTAGGGAGAGATCCACTCCAGGGAGAGCCACCAGCATGAGCAAAAGCTGAGACTAGACAAGAAGGGGGCCTGGGTGGCTGCAGCACAGGGAGCCAGCAGGAGGGAAGATGGAAAAGTGGTCAGGAACAGGATTTTGGCATCGATACCAAAGGCAGGCAAGGGTAAAACACCCCTGCAGTTCATGAAGTTTATGATTACGGTAATACAGTAAAAACAACACTCCTCCTTCCTTACTTAGCCTGCAAATTCTTCTAAGCCCGCTCTATTACACAAAAGATGACGACAGATCTGAGAAATAAATGCAGTGCAAACAGCGGTTTCAATAACAACATGAAGAAATCACTACCTATATCTGGAGTGCATTCCCTAGCCTCCCAAATGTTCAACTCATAAAATCTGATGGATATTAGAAGATTTCCAAATTTAATGATGACTTTAACCATTAAGGATGCCCCCGAGTAGAATATTCTCGACTGTTTTAGGCAGAGGATAGAATGGCCTTTTAATGTAAAACAATATTAGAATAGGCACTAGTTTCCCATCACAGTTTACACTTTAAAGTGGGCTATGCCTTAGTAAACAGCCCTGGAGAGATTGCAAACACTGCAAGACGTCACCAGCACATTAACTAAAGCCACAGACCTGTATGCTCAGCTGGAAATATCAAAGGGATGTTCTCATCTTTAAGATGATAAGTGGAGGATGCAAAACTGCTAATTTCCTTCTTCGTGGATGCACCGTAGCTTCTGTAGACATCTAATAATCACTTAATTATATCATAAGGAACATAAAGAAATGCCAACAGGATGCCAACATAAAACAAAGAAATGTCCTCCATTTTCAGAAAAGAGACCCATCAGCAGATTTGGATTCCTGTCCACACACTGAGGACAAAAGCCTTAAAGCAGCAATATTTTTGGACAATACAACATCAGGGACATAATAGCGAGCAAACATCCTTTCTAAATCCATGGGTAAGCAGGGAACTAATCCCCAGATGTGGGCTGCCCTTTGCATTTCTCTGAAGTCACTTCAACTTCCAGCCATAAAACCGTAAAGAGAAAAACGCCACACTCACCTCTCTGACAAACTACTCAGAGGCAGTAAATGAGAGGTTAATTACACGCTGATTTCCAGGATATTTCTCAACTATGACAGTAGCTTTATTACCTAGTACAAGATCCTTTTGCCAATTTACCTAGATAAGAAACAGGATTTGCCTGAGGTGTGACAGAAATGAGAAAAAGCAAATTATGTCCCTGCTATAAAATTCAGCAATACTTTCCCTGAATAATTCTTAAATACAGTTTCTTTAATACATCAATTAATTGCCACTAAACTAAAAAGTTAAATTCCTGAGGCTTAAAATAGCCACAAAAAGGTTACATCAGTTCTGTTAAATAAACAAAAACTTGAGAGGAAGAAATGATCTTGCTACCACTCCAACTATACATATTGGGGTTCTTGTAAAAGGTGGTCCAGGGATGAGGAAAATCATTTAATAGATACATTTATTCTTTATTAAAAAACAAACAAACAAACAAACCCTGGGGCACCTGTGTGGCTCAATCAGTTAAGTGTCTGACTTCTGCTCAGGTTACGATCTCGCCGTTTGTGGGTTCGAGCCCCACACTGGGCTCTGTGCTGACAGCTCAGAGCCTGGGGCCTGCTTCAGATTCTGTGTCTCCCTCTCTCTCTGCCCTTCTCCCATTTGTGCTCTCTCAAAAATAAACATTAAAAAAAATTTTTTTAAGAAAGAAAAGGCCTTAATTTTTTCCCTGATTTTAGAAGCAATGTGCTGATTGTAGAAAATTTGGAAAATACATAAAAGTATAAAGAAAATCATCCATGAATGCATCAGGACACATTCCCATATTTTGCTATTTTCCTTTCAATTAGTACAACACACATCTCTTCAAAATTAGGATCATACTGAGTAGACAATTTATTACATTTAAAAGCATTTCATCTGTGATAAAATACTTTTTAAATATAGTTGCATAATATTTCATTATACAGATGTGTTGTAACTGACTTAATTATACCTTTTCTGTCTATTCAGAATGCAAGATGAACTACTGAATTCTAAAGTAACAGACCAGGAAAAGATCTATGTTATGGTTTCAGAACCTACATTGTACCTAACCTTTAAAAAACCACCACTAGTCATATATTAATGAAGTATCAAAGAATATCCATAGTTATCCGAAAAGGTTATTTCAATGCTCCTACCTTTCCCAATTTGTTAGATATAATGAGGGTATTGCTATTTTTGTCATTTTAAGTACATTTTTTATTTTTTTGAGTTTTAATTTCTAACAAAGTAAATATCAATAGACATTACAACAGAAAAAGTTCTTTGGGGTCCTCAAATACTTTTTAACAGCGTAAAGGAGTCCTGAGATCAAAAAGCTTAAAAATCCTGGGCTGTAGAATGAAGGCTCTTCTTTAACAAATACACCCATGTACTATTTTGTTTGTGTGTGACTGATTTCTGCTTAAATGAGATTGCTCCAAGGCTTTTGAGAGATTCATCCTATCTGCATTGGGTGGAATTCTTCCTCTCCTGGCCCACGATTAGTCTCTAAAAAACTAGGCTCCCAGATACTTAATATATTTCAGCATTCTATTGCCAAACACTTTCTTCAAGCAGATACATCAAGGAAAACAGGACCCCAGAAAGTCAGAGATGTAAGATCTCTAACGACAATTACCTCTCCCTTGCTGGTTAAACACAATAAGACAAAAAACTATCAAAATACATCTGGGTAAGAGCAGAGTGATTCAGATGATGGTATCTGACACACACTGTTTTTACTTCCTCTTATCAAAATTACACAGGCAATTCTGTGAATTCCACAGACCAAATTATACACACATACACCCTTTCACCTATCAGTGCCCAGAACTCAAGGGAAATAAGAAAACATGCACTTAGTTCCTGTTACAATGTTACTTTCTAATCAACAATCCAAAGCCCCAAAACGATTACAGCACTATAGATATTCCTTATATTCAAGCACTGCAAGGCTACTATGCCACTGTCTTGCTTTTCTTTTTTGTTTTTTGGTTTTTTTTGAGAGTGAGTGAGAAAGAGAGAGACAATGCACACATGCATGCAAGGGAGAGGCAAAAGGAAAGAATCTCAAGCAGGCTCCACACCCGGCATGGGGCCCAGCACAGGGCTTGATCTCACAACAGACTGTGAGATCTTTTTTTTTTTAATGTTTTTTAAAATTTATTTTTAAAGGAGAGAGAGAGAGACAGAGCATGAGTGGGGAAGGAGCAGAGAGGGAGACACAGAATTCGAAGCAGGCTCCAGGCTCTATGCTGTCAGCACAGAGCCCGATGCGGGGCTCGAACCCATGAACCACGAGATCATGACCTGAGCTGAAGTCAGACGCTCAATCGACTAAGCCACCCAGATGCCCCTGTGAGATCTTGACCTGAGCCAGAATCAAGAGGTGGGGGCTTAACTGACCGAAGCCACCCAGGCGCCCTGTCCTGTTTTTCCGTAACATTCAGTTTCTACAAAGAAACAAAATGATCACACTTTATTTTTTTTAACTTTCTTTTTTTTAGAAAAAGCAGAGCAGAGGGAGGCAGAGGGGGAAGGGAGGGAGAGAGGGAGATGAGGAGAGAGAGAGGAAGAGAGAGAATCCTAAGCAGGTTCCATGCCCAGTGTGGAGCCCCACCTGGTGCTCAATCTCACAACGGTGAGATGATGATCTGAGCAGAAAGCAAGAGTCAGGTGATTAACCTACTGAGCCACCCAGACAATCCAAAATGATCACACTTTAAAAAATCAGATTGAAAATTTTAAATACTCTTTCATTATTAGAATATGTATTTGTAGCAGGTGCCCAGCACACTTCAACACCAAGGTTAAAGCAGTGAACAAACGAAGTTCCTACTCTCATGAGGTTGACATGCTAATGGGGGAAGCAGACACTTAACTAAGGAAGCAGCAGCAATGAACTACATTGGGTAGTAACAGAGGAAGCCCAGGAAACCCTGAGACAACAGGCTGCAGATGTCGAGAAGACCTTCGGGATGAAATCAGTCCTGGTGGCCAACCCTTCATGGACATGTGGCAGCACAGATCTTAAGAAGTTTAAGATTAATCAGAAAAACAAAGAAGGAGCTCAAAGGCAGGGATTTATATATAATGAAATCAAAACTCACCTGGGGAGACAATGAAGCCAGCCACCAAAATGGAGAAACAAGCTTGGTGGATCAGAGAAAATAGGAGTTTTAGACATGCTGCACTTCTGATGCCCATAAAACATGCAAGTGAATGTGTAAAGGAGGCACTGGCGTAAGTGCTTGAGCTCGAGAGTCACAAACAGGCTAGATACACGGACTTGGGAGGCCACAATCTATAGGATGGGCGCAGAGGAGCCTGCAAAAGAGACCGAAGGGGAGTACCCAGGAAGAGCAGGGAATCCAGGGCTCAGAGATAGGCAACTACTGCACAGAGGAACACGTTCTCAGCCGTGGTAAACTGTGTTCAGCAAGAACTGCTGAGCGGTCCATCAAGAGCACAAGCAAGCACCCTCTGAACTCAGCAATAGGGAGGATGACTTTCCTTCAAGGCTGGCTTCGCGAGCATGCACCTGGGACGTGGTTTCATGCTTTGCTGCCACCATCTTGAAATTCTTAATAATTTTTGAACAAGGAACCCTGCATTCTCATTTTGCACTAAACTCAGCACACTATGTAGCAAATTCTGCCTGAGAGCAGTTTCAGTAAAGTGGTGGAGATAAGGGGGAAAAAAAAAAAAGGAATACAGTAGTGTGAGGAGTGAATGGGAATGAGCAAATTGAGACATGAGGCATGTGGTGGAGAGACCAAGGAGGCCCCCATGAACCTCATCCCCCACCTCTCATCCCCTAGTACAACCCCTTCCCTCTGAGTGGAAGTAGGACCCGTGACTCACTTCCACCCAACAGGATGTGGCAAAAGTGACAGGATTATCACTCCCATGATTATTACATCTTGCTGGAGTCTCTCTCTTACCAGCTGTCAGGAGCTGCCATGAAGTAAGTGGAACCCCATGGACCATGAAGTACAGGGACCTGTAGGAACAGAGGGCAACTTAAGCCCCATGACTGCAAAGAAATGAATTCTGCCAATAACCTCCGTGAGCTTAGAAGCAATTCTTCCCCAGGTGAGCCTCGGATGAGACCACAGCCCTGTACACCCATGGACCACAGCCTGAAGCACAGAACTCAGATATGCTAGGCCTGGATTCCTGACCCACAGAAATGGTGAGATAATAAATGCATGTCATTTTAAGCCACTACATTTATGATAATTTGTCATCCAGCAGTAGGTAACGAAGTACAAACCAGAAAGGAGAATATCCTCTCCAGACGTTTCATCAAAGGGAAGGAGAGAGAAAGTAGTAGCCAAAGTGCAGGGCACCAGGGAAGGTAAGGGTTTCATGGTGTCCATTGTATTCTGTTTTTAAGACGGGAAAGACGTGAGCATTGGCAAATCCTTATGATAAAGAAACACCAGGGCAGAGGTGGAAACAGGAGGTGGGAGAGAAACTGATTTTCAGGAAGTGAGGGGGATACTTCTTGCACCATCAACAGAAAAATAAGAAAGGATCCAAGAATGGGCAGATTTGCAGAGGGGCAGTGGGAAGAAGAGGGCACAGCCTGGAAATGACCATTTTATTAGTGGTGAAAGGATGGTCTGCTGACAGCGAGGGACAAGCAGGGACGTAGCTGACTATAAAGTTGGGGATTTGCATGTTGAGAAGGTTGGACAGAGCCACCGTGGAGAGCAGGAGTGCTGAGGAGGAAAACATTTAATTTCCTAGCAGGCCTAAGTCCCTGGTGAAGGTGGGGACCAGGATCTTACAGCGGCATCTGTGACGTGGTCTGGCAGAAACTGGCAGTCCAGGCACAGACATGGGGACAGTGAGCTGCCCCATCCTCCAGGGTTGGGATGTGCCCCCACAGCAGGCAGAAGGGAAAAGGGGATTTGGTGTGCTGAGAAGGGCACCGTGACTGACACTGAGGGTGGGAGCAGGACAAGGGGCTCGAAGTGCACCCAGAAGGGCAAATATCTGACGTCACCTGGGACAGCCCATCAGAGGAACTGGATTGGAGGTTCTGGAGCCTACAAATTTCAGACCCAAAGCAGCTCACCGTGTTAGCAAGATCTCGGACAGTGACTCTTTGAGGGTGATCCACCTGTTCCAGTTTGAGCATTGAAAGTCCCGTGTCTGGGGAAACTGGGACGGTTCTATAACTGAAAGTGATCCCCGAAGAAAGCCCCAGCCCCCAGTCCCAGGCGAATGAGGCCTGCTGGTCACCCACCTTGGAGGCCACTGGGATCAACTGATGAGCTCTAACAACTCCTGAAGGCTGGAGCAGGAGACTGCCGCCCAGGGGCCAAAACTTTGGAGCTAGGACTAGTAAATGACTGCACAGACGGCAGGAGATGATCACTAACCATAGCAAGCCCAGAAGGCCAAGGAGTGAGAGAGGAAGGATGTGAAAGCAGCCACGAGGAGCCGGGGCGCTATCTGGGTGTGGCAGAAGGTGCCATCTGTGCCCACCAGGGCACAGACAGCAGCAAACTCCAAGAGCCGGGTTCCATTAGGACCAGGAGGTGAAGACTTCTGGAGGATAAGCAGGCTGATCACGGAGCAGGAGTCACAGCACGAGGCAAGTGCAAAAATCTAGGGTAAGAAGGGGAAGCACAGGACAGTCCTCAGAGGAAAGTCCCTGGAGTTCCAGGGCTACAGGAGCCCACGGAGGTAACTGCAGGGAGAGAGGGAATAGGGTGGGAGGTAACCCCGTGTGGGGTGTGGGGTGGCTGCTGGTGACATACTAAATGGCACTCCAAAGCAGCTGGTGTCCCAGGAAGTCTGTGGGACACAAGCACAGGTGTACTTTAACACAATGAGACTGCTATGTGGTGTATACACATTTATCCTGAAGAAAAGAAATTAGTAATTTTCTAAGCTCCACCAGGTGTTCCTCTGGTCCTTATCTAAAAGTCCTTTCTGCTTGGGACTCAATACTCAGATGTCTGTTTCACAAATAATCATTTTTTTCTGATATTCAAACCTTCACCCAACCCTGAGATTCTCCTTAAACCTCTCACATTTCACTAATAACTTGTAAGTTACCTGAATCCAGAAAATCCTCATGGATTTAACTGATATGAGGCCAATAACTAATACAGAAACCGAGTACAGAATATATTTCTTGACAATCAAGTGCCAAAGTTATCACATCACCGTGGAACAGAGAAGGAGAGAATATGGGCTATGTTGTTCTGTGTCACAGGGAGTTGTGTTTTCTGGCGTGTGTGTGTGTGTGTGTGTGTTTATGCACATGTGCAAGCATGCATAGGTATTAAGAGTATATACCATCTGGAGATTTAAGTCCTGTAGAAGCTCAGAAAGACTCAATAATAGAACACTGTTTCAACAAAAACTTTTTAGCCTTATTTACAAAAATATATATGCAGAAAAACTTCCTCAACTGAAAAACAATTCGAGTACTTCTATTCAGTCTAACCTTGCTCTCAAGTTCTGGAGAAGACAGAGTTCAGCCAGGCCTTGGGTGGGGCAGGAGAACTAACCAAACAAAAAAGCACAGTAAGCTCACAAGTGCCAGGAGATCCGATGGTTACTCAACAGGTTGGGCCTGGGAAGGAAACCGAGGGCCCTTTGCCACCCCTCACACAGCCCACAAACAAGCCCTCTCTCCCCGTCCTCTCGTTAATTCAAGACCAGGCTTCATGAAGGAAAATGGGCCCCTATTCTCATAGGGTAGCTTACGAGCCCCAGCACAGCCCCAGCACAGCCCCCACCACACAGGCTGGTTAAGCCAGAACTCCTCAAAAACCAGCACACAGACCCTGGAACAGAAACTCCCACCAACCAGGTTCATTTCCTACAAAGGCAGTTACCAACAAGTAAATATTTCTAAATTAGTTTCATTACTACAGAAAGAGAATTCTTTTATAAAGTAAAGCTTTCAAAAGTTAAGCCAGAATATATAAAATTTGATTTATATATAAATAAATGTGAATGTGAACAAGGAAGATAGGAACCCTATGTTAATAAGGGTAACTCATATTTTTTTTCTCCAAAGAAAAGACATTGCAAATGCACCTACCAAAAAAACAAAAAACAAAAAACAAAACCCAAACCCAAAAAAACCCAAAAGCCAGTATAGGAAGGGGACAGAGAGATCTACTGGTCTCTATCAACATTACACTGTCACCAAATATTTGTGCCAGGCAGCAGTGTGGTGCGGGAATAGGTAGCAAGACAAGTCAAAGCCACTGTGAAAATATTACACCACGATGAAGGAGAGTATTTACAACCCTTGTCGTCTCAGACAGGTATTGACAGAGACTGAACGGTTTCATGATGGACACCCAAGAACCCAATCTTTCGTGATCCCACCAAGGAACAAGAAGCAAATTCAACTCGGAGCCTGTCAGAGCGGTTTGCTGTTCCTGCACACGTGTGTTTTTTCTATCCACAAGTACTAGGGAGAAGGGGAAAGCAATGAGCAAAACAATTGCAAATCAAGTGCTATTTAGCTAAAATGAAATACTTCAAAATACTTATCTATCCCATAATGTCCATGGAATAGTGACATTTTTACCAGAAGCGCGTATCTTCCAAAAAATTCCACAATTTAATCATCGGGGTCCCAAACATTGAATAGAGGATGAATAAATACATGGGGATAAAACATACTGGACACACAAAAGATATTTTTAAAAGGTAAAGTACAACTCATCCAGAGTATGACAGAGATGGTTGGGCATTTGAAGAAATCTTCAGGGGGGAAAAACAGCCTCTTACAGAACGCTCTCCCTGGCAAAGACATGATGTCCAAAACTGTAACAAGATGTCACTTTTTATTTAGCCTCGTATCATACAGGTCTGCTGTTCTGTTAAACCCACAAGTTCAAGTTCACACATCTGAAAGACTAGATTATTCAGTGACCCATGGGAAGATCTCAACATTTATTCCTACCTCAGATACACATTTTCTTGTTTAGGCTTTATTCATGATCATCCAAAGTTTTAATGCTTTTTTAAAAAATTTTTAATGTTTATTTCTTTTTGAGAGACAGAAAGAAACAGAGTGCAAGTTGGGGAGGGGCAGAGAGGAGGAGACAGAATCCGAAGCAGGCTCCAGGCTCCGGGCTGCCAGCACAGAGCCCCACGCGGGACTCGAACTCATGAGCTGTGAGATTATGACCTGAGCTGAAGTCGGATGCTCAACCGACTGAGCCACCCAGGAGCCCCCCACCCCCCCAATCATTCAAAGTTTCAAAAAAAAAACCCAACCTTTAGTAAGACAAAGTTTGCCCAAGAAATTGCACTACACTTGTCACCTACTCAAGGCACAAGCAACAATAGGTTCCTGAAAACAAACGGGTTACTGAGAATGAACGCTAAACTCTGGATATTTGCAGGCTCCTCACTCAAGGCAACAGATAAAAAGATCCGGGCAAGAATGCACCTCCCAATAGCGGTGGTGCCTTGGAGAGGGAAGGAAAAGTCCCCCAAACAAGAATTTACCACCACCACTTGCCCCTCCCCAAGAAGCTCTCTTTCCGAAAATCAAAACAAAGTTCAACTTCAAAGGGAGATGTTGTAGCAAGTCCAGAAGGCGGGAAAGTTGGCATATCCATCTCTGTGTGCAAATGAATGACCTCATGAGGCATAGAAACGAGCAAACAATGCAAAACAAACTGTTCCAACTCTGGTACCAGTTACTGACCTTCCAGACCAATGGAACATGCTGTCTCTGGCAGCACAAGCAGAATGTGCATAAGAGAGCAGCTACTCTGCTTGAAAGCAAATACCTTCTACACACATTCACTGAAATCTAATAACAAAAGCAAACACTTCCACCTATGAATCAGCGCCCTCTTTAAGTGCTGTGACAATACATGTATATAAACAAGTCAAATGCATGGGGGTCTCCCCAAGCCTGCATGTGCACCGTCCCCTGCCCAACACTCACACACCCTAACCATGCTCAGTCACCTTTCCAACTCAGTCACCCTCCCCAACTACAAGAGGTTAGGCTTTAATATTCATTGTAACGCCACCACCAATACCTACAGCATGAAGGCTTTAAGGCAACTAAAACTTGAGCTCCTAAGGATCATAATTCATGACATATGGTCTACTTACGAAATGTGCTGGGAATTTTCTATTGTGGGGGAAATGTTTAACACAATGAAAAACTACAACCAGAGGAAGAAGGGCCTTGAGCTCTGGTCCCAATTCTGTCCAACGACCTGCGTGAAACTCTGGGCAAGGAATGGTCCACCTCTCTAAACCAGAGACATTTCCTTCTAGGTCTAGATTGTTATTAAATTATTAGGAAATATCAAATCTAGACCAAGGCACAGGGTGCGAAATTACCATTGGGGAGGCACACGCGAGACATATTTAGTGAGCTAACTTCAGTGCTGGCCCACAGTACACTTGCTCCCCAATCAAGCTTGACACAGCAGTGACACAGAAAGAACCTGAGGGGCAGTACAGGAGGAGGCTCCATGGAAAACCCTGAAAACTGTTTACAAACCATGCTGCTTGGCTCACATGTGATTCACGAGCATTCCTTCCAAATGTATCACTGTGGACGAGTCAGTCAGCTCTTCCTGCTCCTTCTTTCTATCTGCCCCTCCCACAGCACAGAAAACATGGCGCACCTCCCCACCTGCGAAGTGTCATAAGACCTGATACTTAAGATTTCAGGTCTATTCCACCTGTGAAAAAACATGGACAACCAACAGGGTTTAGTAAACCACACACACGTTTCACCCAACCATACTGATCCCTAATACGGTACATATTTCCTATGGTGTTTTATGTTATAATAGTACTGATTGTGACCCGCGGTATAAAATAAGAGATCCATCAAAGATAGATATGTAAACAAGATGTGTATAGACATACATAGTGGAATATTACTCAGCCTTTAAAAAGAATGAAATTCTGGGGCACCTGGATGGTTCAGTTGGTTAAGCGTCCAACTCTTGATTTTGGCTCAGATCATGGTCTCACAGTTCCTGACATGGAGCCCTGCATCAGGCTCTGCACTGATAGCACGGGGCCTGCTTGGGATTCTTTCTCTCTTTCTCAAAATAAATAAGGAAGGGAGGAAGGAAATTCTGACACCTGTTACAACAGGAATGAACGATGATGATAGTGTGCTGACTGAAATAAGGCAGACACACAAAGGTGAATACCGTATCATTCCATTTATATGAGGTATCTACAAAAATCAAATTTAGAGAGACAGAAAGTAGAATGGGGGTTGCCAGGGCTGGGGATGGGAGAGAACAGGGAGTTAGTGTTTTGTCTAATGAGTACAGAATTTCCATTTGGGAAGATGAGAAAGTTCTGGAGAGGTCTGGTCATGATGTCTGCACAACAATGTGAATGCACTGGGGCACCTGGGTGGCTCAGTCGGTTAAGTGTCCGGCTCCTAGTTTCGGCTCAAGTCATGATCTCATGGTTTGTGAGTTCAAGCTCTGCATCTGGCTCTGCACGGACAGTGTGGAACCTGCTTGGGATTCTTTCTCCCTCTCTCTCTCTGCTCCTCCCCCCCCTCATTCTCTCTCTCTCTCAAAATAAATAAATAAACATAAAAAGTTTTTTAATGTGAATATACTAAATGGCATTGAACCATATGCTTAAAAATGGTTAAGATCGTTGTGTGTCAACTATATTCAAAATTAAAAAACCATTTAAAAAATGACAGATTTTATGTTATGTTAACACAATAAAAAACAAAGCTGAGAGTCAACAGCTGAGAAACTCCCCTAAAAAATGAAAGCCTTCTATACGACATGGTATTAATGAAACTGGAACAACTAGGAAAAATATTTCCGGTAGTATTCTGTAGCATTCGTGTGAGATAGTAAAAAATACATGTATTAGTCTCTGCCCCGACTTCCTGACACAGAGTTCCAAAAATCTAGCACTAGGAGAATCTCTCATTCTAGGGGTTGGTCTTTGACCCCACTGAACGGGGCTCTGAAACCAGGGTAAATTCCTAAGTGGTAAGAGCAACGGAGGCATCTTTTGTCCTACTGAGGCAACTCTGGGTGTACTCCTGATGGGGGCTGGTCACCAGAAAGACCAACCCACGATCAGAAACTTGGAATTTTCAGCCCCAGCCCTCAGTTCTCAGAAAGTTAATAATTGATCATGCCTCTATGAGGAAGCCTCCATAAAAATTCCCAGCATTCGGGGCTCAAAGAGCTTCTGGGCTGGTGAATACACCCATACACCGGGGGGGTGATGCACCTCGAATCTAGGAGACAGAAGCTCCTGCACTCAGGCCCCTCCTAGACCTTGCCCTATGTATTTCTTCACCTGGGTTTTCATCTGTATCCTCCACCATATCCTTCAATAAACTGGTAACCAAGTGTTTCCCTGAGTTCTGTGAGCCATTCTAACACATAATCAAATCCGAGGGGGAGGAGGTCACGGGAACCTCTAATGTGTGGCCAAGCAGGGCAGAAGTTGGAGGTAACCTGGGAACCAAATACTTGCAGCTGGTGTCTGAAGCGGGGAGGTGGCCGTCACGTGGGACCACATCCAGGCAGAGAACATCAGAACTGAGTTAAATTGCAGGACACACAGCTGAGGTCACTGAGAAACGCTTAGTGGGGAAAACCCCCCACACACCTGGTGTCACAAGTGGTGAGCGTGGCAGTGGTGTGTCAGAGTAAAGGAGAACCACAGGAGGAGAGACTGGGCAGTTTTGTTTTTCTTTACAGCTAGAATCCTAACGCTGCACTCAACATATACTACTGAGTCTTAGTTTGCTCCAACTATAAAACAGGAACAGGGATGTTTATTAATAAATTAAAGTCACAATGCCCCCAAAAATGTGTGTTGACGAAAAAGTTGAGAACACTGTGAAAATTTAGTTAAGAATAGACATTATCAGATCACTAGGAAAAGGGGATGTTATTGGAAAATTTAGAAAAATCTTCCCAAAGTATTCTGGGGTTAATATGTGTCACTACTATTAAAAAGTAGGAAAAAGAATAAACACCGATTTCAAGCAGGAGCTCAAAAAGTGTAGTCTGCCCCTGCTTTTTTTTTTAAGTTGAGAGCTGAGGATTTCAGCTCTCAAAAAATGGTAGCAGGGGCTGTGTTCTCTTACCCTGATTTCACACCCAGTGTCCTCAAATGCCAAGTCCTTTAAACTCAGATCTATAAAGCTATATTTATGACAACACACATCCACAGAAGCAACCCTGGATAAGCAGGCCCAACGTCTTTTCCACAAATGTAAATGAACATATGCACTTACAATCCACAATTTTCTATTCACATATAACTCCAATGTTAAAGACATTTTTTCTCCAAATAACCATCTTTGGGCGACTAATGTTTTTATGGCTGCAGGCCAGGAGATACAAGGAGTTAAATTAAGTTTTATTAAAGGTATTAGCATTAACACCAGTAAGAATGTGGCCCCTTTCCTCAGTTCTTCCCAAATGGTCTCAGTCCTACAGCTGGCACCTATTTCTGTGCTTACACAGGGCGTCACAGGGGTCTCCATCTTTAGTCCAAGTACATGAAAGTACAAAGCCCTTTCCCAATCAGGCAAGCTCAATAAGCAAAATGGTGCCAACTTCACTTGCAACGAATGAGCAACTACTTTGTCTACCCTATTTGTTAAACCCAAGCATGGGCCTAGCCTCCCTAACAGATGTAAGCTCCCCAAGGGTAAATATCCTGCATACCGATCTGTGCCCGGGACACTGGGTCTTCCATTAGGAGTTTAATAAACCTAAGTTACTACATTTCCACAAACTCAATCCATTTTTATTCATCTTTCCTCACCTTGCCAAATCTCTCTAAGTGATATTCTCAAGGTTAGAAATATACAGAAGAGGGATGCCTGGGTTACTCAGGCGGTTAAGCATAGGACTCTGGATTTCGGCTCAGGTCATAATGTCACAGGTTCGTAGACTCGAGCCCTACGTCAGGCTCCACGCTTAGGATTCTCTCTCTCCCTTTTTTATCCCTCTCTATCTCAAAATAAATAAGTAAACATGTTTAAAAAAAGAAATATACAGAAGAAAAGCATACAATAAACAAGTTCCTTCCCTATCATGGACACACATTTCCGTCTAAGATGCTGAAATAGTACTACCAGCTTATAAATATGACCGGTCTTTACTCGGGGAAGAAAAATCCATCTCAAACATGACAAGAGATGGGATCTTGGCAAACTGTTCACTTTTTGCTCCTTGCTATAAAGTCAATAATAGGATTCTTTATTTAGGATCTATAGTCAGTCCACTATCAGGAAGCAAGTAAGGGCCACTGATAAGGCTAGAAAACAAACCACACCTCAGTCACCAGAACAAAGCGTAGGGAGTTCCTGTTCAGTCAAAGACAAACATGACAATTTTGGAAGAGATTAAGATGAGGGAGAGGCAGAAGAGAAGTAGGCACATCATGCCTGACTAATCATTGATAACTAACACTGACACAATCAAATGCCAACTCACAGAAGGCAGTGATTTGATTCACCTGCAATTTACCAACCATCCGAAATCCCTCTTCCAATCACTCTCTCCACAAAATAGACCATGTTTTTGTTCAAACGTGCGCTAAAAAGGACAGCCCTGTTCACAAATCTTAAGACTTCACCAAAATTATAACAAAGCAAAAAAACAAAACAACAACAACAAACCCCACATTCACTTGCTATTAATTTCTACAGACATCTCGGAAAAACCCTGGAACCAGACACCAGGAAAGGACACCCCTCATTAAGTTATGCATTAAGCTCAAGTCAGTAAATAAACTGATTTTCTAAGAGAAAAGATATTTCCTTAATGGTTTATGAAACAGTTACCAAAGTGACACACCGATTTTGAAAACTCATTTATTAGAACGTAAGCTTCTCAAAAGTA
The DNA here is from genome assembly GCF_018350215.1 of Panthera leo. Taxonomy (NCBI): domain Eukaryota; kingdom Metazoa; phylum Chordata; class Mammalia; order Carnivora; family Felidae; genus Panthera; species Panthera leo. Next base: position 13,214,562 of record NC_056685.1, read on the forward strand.
GGTTTTGCTATTTAAGCATCACTTCTCAACATCCACAGCAACTGACGTTAAGTCTCTAAACACAGGAAGGCACAGTTACTGAATAAACGGACTCCAATCTGTTGGAAACAGCAATGCTTAAAGAAACTGTATTTTAATATTCAGAAGCCAGTTGTCTGTTTTCCCTATTACAGTGCAGATTCCTTCTGAAGCCTTCTACTGCAAAGTAACCAAAATCTTACCAGATTAAGAATAAACCAGATAAAACCCATGAAAGATTCACCTCCAAACCCTACTCATGACTTACAAGTTCCTACCTCCCTGCCCAGCTGGCAAACGACCCTAAAATTGCTTCCCTGAGCTTATCAGCCAAACAAATGGAAACTCTAAGCGAACACAGAACTTTCCGTCAGTAGCATCACCCAAGGAAAAACACACAGAGGCAACAGAATCTCAAAACCAAGTTGACTACTCAATACCTGGGATGAGACACGGATAAAATCGTTTTGTCATTCCCCAGTTCTTCTTTCCAAAGAGATGGGGTACCTCAAAATAAATCATGTGTGCAACCAAATACATGGAATTTAAAAGTCAAGGCCACACTACAGAAGAAACAGCTAAAGTGTGAACAATGAGCGACAGTGTAAACAGCATCCCCTGCTCATTTACCCACAAATAAAAGCCCACGGAACACATGGCTATTTTCAATTTAAAAAAATGCAAACTGTTAAAGGCCAAAGCCATAGGATTATGCCTGGCCCTTAATTCACTGGCCTTTCATTCATTTTAATTTACCAAAAGGAAATGCTAATGTGATCCTCGTACTTGGCCTCCCAAGATCCTGACTTCATACCAAAATGGAACTTAAAATAATGCATTCTGCAGAATTTTCTTCCCAAATATTTCCTTCCTTACTGAGAAGACAAACGATTTAGTTATACTTGAGGACTAAAACCTAAGGAACTCTTATCCCGTGTTGCTTGGGCAGTAGAGAAGGCTTAGGCATCGCCTCCAGTGGGAGAACACCTGGGGTTACAGCAAACCAAGAACAAAGCAGAGTCCTTGTTGCTGGAAACACCCGTTTCATGCACTTCATCTTCTACTGGGGGTACAGGGGGAGGGGAAAGACAAGCAAGAAGCAAAGGAGCTTATAAGGTATCCGCAGTGAGTCTGGTCAAGTGTTAGGAAAACGAATAAAGCAGGGTAAGAGGGTGCAGGTCAGGGGGCCGATTTTATAAGGGGTGATGGAGAGGCCTCTCAATATCTGGGATGAGCTTTCCAGAGAGAGGATCTGGAGATCCCCACACACCCTGGGCAAGCGTGTGCTTGGCCTGTTTAGGAAAAACAGAAAAGAGGCCAATGTGGCTGGAGCGAGGGGAGGAGGAAAGTGGTTGGAAACTAGGTCAGGGAGGTGGCAGGAGCCAGACCAGCTTCTGATGCACTCCAACACTGGGAGAAATGGCTGAGTCAGGAATCAGAGTTCTACACCACCAAACGCGGTGGAAATCAACTCCTTACAGCGACCCCCCTGTCCCAGCATTATAAAGCCCCTGGGAGGTTCCAGGGACCATCTCACTTCAGCTGCACCTGCGGGTGTCCACGCCCATAATAGCTGTGGAACCAATGCCCAGTTCCTGTAAGAAGACACACAGTAGGGCGCTCAGGATTAATGCTGGAGATTGTGCAGGCTGCTCGCCCAGGTGGGCAGTTTCAGATTTGGCATACTGACCACACACTGCTCGTGACAGCCACTGAAACTCCAGGTTATGATGCATTAGAATAAAATCCTGTCTTCAGTCACAGAGTACATCATCATCATCCCACTTGCCACAGGTTACCAAAGAGATCGGCTTTTCTGGGGCACTGCCGATCTCAAATACTCTTTGCCGTCGTCCCCAGAAATGCATGCCTCGTTCTCAATTTACCCTGGACATCACTAGTGAATAGACAGTGGCCATCCCTCTAGGAGACAGGTAACAGTTCTTCTAAAAACAAAACCAGAATGGTGAGGCGGGCGTCATTAGTAACATACCCACGTTTTTTAACCTTCGCCTGAGTGCTGGCTGTAGGCAGGCACACTATTAATGTGCTCGTTGTTATTTCTGTAAAACTCGATCAAGTGTACACTATTATCCCCATTTTACTGACAGAGCTGTAACCTGAAGACCCAGAAGGTGGGCCCAAGCACTCTGATCCCAGAGGATGCCAAATCACACTGCTTCTCTTTAAAGAACTGGACAGTGAAAAATTAAACATTTGACAAAAGTTACCCAGGGAGAGAGGGGAAGACATAGCCTTCCCCATTTGGCTGAAAAGACAACCTGTGTCTTAAGATCCAGAGTCAGGACTCTTTAGGGAGATATATGTAACCCAGAGCTCAGCATACAGGAGAAAGAATCTGCTCATTAATGACAAGTGACATGACATGCAGAGAACCACAGTACGGACCACAGGACTCCAAAAACAGGATGTAAGCTCACCTTTCTGGGCAGACAGCCACCCACCCACCGGCTGCCCTCCTTTTACGTTTCAGCATTCTTTCATCTGGGGAAGATCGCAAGCTGGCTGTGTGTAGCTCTCCGTTTGTTTTACAAGGGGCCACGGAAGTTGTGGCCTGACATGCCACCCCACCCCAAGTCACAGGGTGAGGGGGGCTGGAGGAAGTAGAAGAGGCTGGGCCAGCCTGCCAACCTGCATGCTGAGTTGCCAACACCAGCCGCCAGGAAGAAAGGGGAAACGCTCGTGAAGGAAGTGAAGCAACAGAAGCAAAGGGCAGGCAAACCCACAACCGTACATTGTCCACTCACCGGGAGGGCCCTCTGTGTTCCAACGTGGATGGGACAGTCCTCAGGGGATCACTGGGCCCGGGGACACAGCCCAACGTACAAGACAGTCCTTTCCCCCAAAAGGATCTGCTGTAAGGGGTGGTGGTGGTGATGGTGGTGGGCGGGGGGAGGGATGTTTCTAGGCTAGTTCTTAGGAGGGAGGGTTTCAGCTCAGGAAATGTGCGACTAAAATGATATAAAACAGGATGTAAACGGAGGCCTTTTAAAAGGAACTTCTTGCTCCGCACTGGCAGTGCAGAGCCTGCTTGAGATTCTCTGTCTCCCTCTCTCTCTGCCTCTCCCTTGCTCACTATCTCTCTCTCTCAAAATAAATAAATATTAAAGAAAATAATAAAGGAACTCCTAGCACTCTGAGTCTGAACCAGGGGCCGAGCACTCCTCGTGTGTTTTATAGTGTGAACGGCATGACTGAAGCCAGCCCAGCCCCATCTACACGCCTGAACCCCGTGGGCCCTTCAGTGTCCGACTCGCAACGGCAGAATTTAAGCAGCAGCGCTCTGGAGGCCAAGATTAGGATGAGAGGGGCCCCAAACTCAGAGTTTCCAATCAGGCACGGAAACATGCAATCCGTGAGCAGGGGACCTCACAGAAATCCAAAGGAGGAAAAGCACCTGCCAGTAGAGACAATGTGCGGGAGAGCCCTGCCTTCTCACCCTGGGGCGCCCGAGGGCGCGGAACCTTTCACTCCGTTCCATCATAAACGAAGCAGTCTCAAACAGGACGACGTGCTGTGTGATGCCGGCACCCACATCAAATGGTGCTTCTGGAACTTCAAGAAGGAACAGCAACTCTTTTGGGGAATGGAGCTCTTAGCAGAAGGGACAGAGAACCCGTGCCAAGGGGAACAAGAGACACACACAGGTACGTTATCAACAGTACCCAGATGGCACTGAGCCCTGTTCCCCGCTGCCATTGCTGCACACCCCGACTGCCAGGCAGCCAAGACTTCCTAAGACCCTTCTAATCAGGCTGAGTAGTAAAAGGAGGCCAAGCGTCCTCGCCTCTCTCACTCCTTTCTGCCTCTCACTAGTCCCAGGCATTAGGTGGAGCTGAGGCACTGCAGGAGCCCCAGGGAAAGCACAGCCCCCCAAGGAGGTCCAGGCAAAGAGGTGTGATGATGGTGCCACTAGGTGTGACCGGATTACAGGGAACAGCTCGTGGACTGCTGCCAAAAGAGTCACTGAAAAAAACATAAACCCAGAGAGAAAAGAACGCTAAAAACCGTAATGCAGGATGTTCTTTGGAATCCAAATAATAAGCAGACAAAGAGATGGGAGCCAAGCTCCTCCAATGAGGCAGGAAGCCATGGGCTTACCAGAGAACCTCATGTCAGTCAACCCTTTAATGGGGACCTTTGCTCAAACACACAACAAACACTTACCTGCAGCCATGGACGTGTACCTAGGAAGCTAAATTATTTGTCAATGATACCAGGTCACTTTGGAGTCCGGAGGAAAGCTCTACTAATAATTATACACGACACAAAAGACACAAACCAAGCTTATCCCAGACAAAACAGAAGGTAACTCATCCCTGTGTATGAACCCGGTGGGCTGCTCTCTCCTGCCATTAGTCACTAACCCTGGACCCCTCACCCAGCAGCCAGTCCCTGCGCTTACAGGAGCCCATGACCCACAAACGAACCAGGCAAGGACCTCCACTGGGCATCACTGCCAACTCCAGGTTACTGGTGACCTACTGACCTGATTTTCTCCTCTGCCGGCTGACGTTCCCAGCCCACTCACCACGTCCTCCTTACTTCCACTTTGCAGGCTGCACCACTGAAATCGTACCTTCTGTGCAGAACACATCCTGGTTTCTAAGAACTTTGCCTGTCCACAGATTCTAAACCTCTGTTCAGCTTGGCCGTTGCTCTGGGCTGAATGTTTACATCTCCCCAAAATTCCTATGTTGAAGCCCTAAAGTCCACTGTGATGGTATCTGGAGGTGGGGCCTCTGGGAGGCGTTTAGGTCACGAGAGTGGAGCCCTTGTGAATGGGATTAGTGCCTTTAGAAGAAGAGACGAGAAATGACCTCTCTCACCGCCATGTGACGGCCATCCGTCTTGCATATGTGCAAACCAGGAAGAGGGCCCTCACCAGACACCATATGTCTCAGCACCTCGAACTTGGACTTCCCACCTCCAGAACTGTGAGAAATACACGTCCACTGTTTATGCCACCCAGTCTATGGTATTTGTTGTAGCCCCTGAGCTGACTAACACAGCCATATCCATACCTTCAGGTCCAGTGTTCGCTCTTCCACTCTCCAGTTAGGGCCCAGAGTCCAGCCTTGGCCCTTCACCCCCAACTTCCTAAGCCATCTCTCTGTTCTACCAGCACTTATAAAACTGGCTCAGCACTTCAGGTACAGAAGGCCCAGGATGATGGTACAGGTGAAGTGGGCACTCACCCCAAACCTTGGGCAAACTCTAGTGGAGTCCGATGGGACTGAATATTTTGTTCCACTGCGTGAGTGAAAACAATCACGTATGAGGTCATATCCAGACACCAGCTTGGGGGGAGCACACAAAGGAAGAACACTACCATTTGTTAATACCTACACGCAGGCATGGTGCCAGGGGCTTTACCTGCATTCCCTGCCTAACAGTCACATTGTAGAGATGAGAAAACTGGAGTTCACAGAGGTCAAGGAACTTACTACACTACACCAGGCCTACCTAAAATAAGCCTCATGTTCTTTCTAGTATGCAAGTGTTTGAATAAATGATAACCAACACTTTTTAAAATTTTTTATGTTTACTATTTTTGAGAGAGACAGAGTCCAAACAGGGGAGGGGCAGAGAGGGAAGGAGACAGAGAATCTGAAGCAGGCTCCAGGCTCTGAGTTGTCAGCACAGAGCCCTACATGGGGCTCAAACTCACGAGCTATGAGATCATGACTTGAGCCAAAGTTGGATGCTTAACAGACTGAGCCACCCAGGTGCCCCAATGATAACCAACACTTTACAAAGCCTTGCAGGGAGGTAATGTGAACAGCATCTTTCCACAATCATGGAAAGAACTCATAAACTTGTTCCTAGAGAACTACATTCTCATATATTTACTTACAAAAATACATTCTTACATATTTATTCATTTAGAAAAAAATCATTAATTTATTCACTCCTAGGAAGTTGTTGCACTCAAAGTCAAAATGTGAACTGGCAAGAGTCCACAATAGTTGTCATACATTCAAACGAACTCCTCGGCTTTTGTTGGGGTTACAAATAACTAGTTTAATATCTCTTAGATTTTATATTAGTATGAACAAGCACTAAGAACAAACACATCAATAAAAAAGACAGTTTCCTAGGATGACAGAATTGTGAGTTGGTTTTTTTTCCTCTAACATTATTCTTTTTCTGCAATAAAATCGTCACCCTCACCCCAGTAACTAGGAAGTTTTGATTTTGGTTTATATTCTTCTGTGGTGGCAACTGCCAGCACAGGCAGTAGGCAGGGCGAGGCAAGGCGAGGGAGAGCGAAGGAAGCCATACTGAATTGGGGACCAAGGGAAGAGAGTTCTAGTCCTTCACAGGCACTAAGGGGCTGTGAGACGCTAGTCTACTCAGCACCGGTGAGCTTCAGCTGCCCCGTGAGAGCTCCATGTTCTGTGAGGCCTCATCCCCCAGTCAATCCTGTCACTACTGGAAACACTTTAGCAGGGGCTGGTGACTAGAGCTACACACTTCCGAGAAAATGGTGGGTGTGTATTTAAAGAGGATTATCAAGGGAAACATCTATGAGTAAAAACTCATTTGTCTCCATTTAAAGAGTCGTGTTTATCTACATGAGGTTCGTAGAGGGAATATCTAACGTTTTACAATTATTCTGAAGAGGCTATAAATAGGCAGGATGTGAAGTTAGTCAGCTATGCGCTAGGGCTCACCAAGAAGCACATGTATGCAACATGTTCCGGACTATTTGTAAGCTGTTTTGTTTCTGGCACAAATGGAGAAAGAAGGAAAAAAAAAGTCTTGGTAGATCCAATCATTACAGATTTCAGCTGTACAAATCAAACAGGAAGCTCACGAAGAATGCAATTTAGAAGCATTTAAATCAAACAAAACAAAAAAATCCCTATTCTGGGCATATATACGGACAGCTGCAAAGCCAACTGTGTTTTTGTTTTACTGCAAATTGTTTAAAGTCACCAACAGAGCAGAGTACAAGAGACATCCAAGGGGACATGTCCCCGGTCATTAGCAGTGTCTCCGCATTCCCCCTCCCTGCGTACTCAGTTAACACGGACCAACTGGTCTAATGAACACCCCTGTGGCACCCACACCAGGCTCTTCGGGAACAGTGTGGACAGAGAAAAAGGTGAATCTTTCATTCATTAGAAGCAAGAGGCTAATGCTCAGAAAACCCAACATGGAAGAGGAGGAGCAGGAGAGGGCGAGGCTCTCAGCCCAGAAACTGCTGCTTCCCAGACCCCACCACCAGCCAGTGCCTCGGAGATGTTTTCAAGCAGTTAAAGGATGAGGGGCAATCTGTTGTGAGTAAGGATCAAAGGAATTATGTCTTTAAGGCTGTGGGTTGGCACAGGGCATTTGTCAAAAGAAAAAAGCCACCCGTTCAAACCTACCTAGGTATCTCTTAAGTCCTAAACAATCTATCACCTAAGAGCTCACCATGCTAAGAAGCCAAGCAGAACTACTTGCTAAATAAACATATTAATTACTTAAATACTTATTACGGCAAGTGCATCACTTTCCATTGGCCATATTTGCAATAAATTAGAGCTTATAGATTTTTAATGTAAATTTTTAGAGTATGTGGAAGGCTCGAGAATGGTAATGTTTATGGGCCATAAGGAATAAGGCATCCCTTTAGTAAAGAATAATGGTTTAAAAAATAATCATAAAGAGGAAGGAAGGAAGGAAGGAAGGAAGGAAGGAAGGAAGGAAGGGGGAAAAGAAAGAAGGGGTGAAGAAAGGCGGTGCCACAGGTAGCTAGTACACATTCTCTGGAGCAAGCATTTAAGAGTTTCATGTGGTCTTGGATTAGTTACTCAAGGTCTCTAGATCCCAGTGTCCTCCTCAGTAAAATAGAGTCATGAGATGAGGATCAAAAGAGTGACACACATAAAGCATTTAGCATGTGCACAAGAAACACTGAGTCTTAGTGACTGTCATTCTGGACTGAGCTCCGTTCCGTCTCCACCCATAATGAGCTGTGTGGTCTGAGGCAAGCTGGTTTTCATGGCTGAGTATCAGATTATTCACTAACAAAGGAGGAGTCTGGGTTAGATGATCTCTTGATCTCCATGGCTTCTCCAAGCTCACACCCTTTCTGACAACGTGACGTGGTTAACAACTTCAAACTCTTTTAGGCTTCTGGTACCCACACCTTTCTTTGAGGATTTATCGTTCACAGCCATGACTTGATTGATACCAAGTGTGTGATCATAAACACAACTGCACAGTGTGAGACTGTGCCTTATGGGAACCCCAGAACCTGCTTCGTGACGATCCCTCTCACAAGCGGTTTCCAGGAACACACAGTGGCAAAAAAGGAATACGTGGCAAAAGAATCCATGTGTTGCCCTTCCAGTGGCTTTCAAACGAGGCTGTCCCCAAGTCAGAATGCTGGTATAGTGCGTGTGCTGTGTCCTGGAGCGATGGAGCATATGTAAATCAAATTCATTTGCCATAACTACCCTCCTTTCAAAGGAGCTCTCAATTACTTCCTGTTGGAAACACCGCAAGAATCTATCCCTTCTGAGCCTGACAATGAAGTCAAAAAGTTGCCACTAAATCTATTTCTCTTAAATCAGGGTGGAAGAGAAACTAAACTAATTCAGATTTATCATTCTCCTCCCGCTGTTTTAAACTCATCAATGACTTACCTTTTCTAAGGAAAGATGGGGCTTAAATGTCCTTACACGTCAGGAGATTTCAAGTGACTATTCAGAAGGATAATCTGCCATGGTGTGCAGCATCGCATGGAATTCGATCACAAACCCACGTTATAAGCTCCTAATTTAGGCGGCGGCCAGGCACCCAAGTTATGTAAGCAACAGGACAGGATTTAATGCTGCTGCTAACTAAGCAAAACTTACAATAAAATTAACCTGACACAGTAGCATTCATAAAAGATTGTGCAAAAGGCAATTCGCTCTAATGATAAGAAGTATTCACGCACAATACCTGGATGAAGCCAGACCAATTTTGCTTCTCTATTAATCCTCTAGACGTCCCTAAGCTGCATCAACATGGCTGGCTTTCCCTGATCCCTGGCCAGTGTAAATTCCATATCCCTCTCACTAACCATGTTCATGAAGAAAGAAGAATCAACAAACTCTCATGAAATACGTGATTTGGGTAAGAGTCCTCAACAGGGACTAACAGACATTAGGGGAAAGGACGAAGTGGAAATTCACAGTGGAAGGATCAAGTAGTCACCCCGTGAACGCAGTGACCTGCCACGGTATCACCGACAGGGAGACACCCGTTTTCCTGAGATGGTGCAATGTGAAATACACAACCCCACCAACAAACTGATCCTACCCAAATAACTGGACATGAATCTAATCCAGCTCGAGGGCTAATTTCCGGGGTACAGACCTACAGAGACGAGTGGAACAGGTTTAATGTTCCAAGTCCAGAATGTGGGCCACTCTCCAAGACAACTGACCTGATTCCTCAACAAATCAAAAGCTTAGGGAGAGAAGGGTGGGGCAGAAGAGCTCTCCAGAGTTAAAAAGCTTCAGGATGCTCACAATCAAATGCAAGTGTGGGCTCTGTTCTGAACCCAGTTTGAAGAAACCTACTGTAGAAGACATTTTTAAGTTAACAGGTGGACAGCTACACTGGGGAGTTGGGAATTCTACAGGTCCCTGGGTTTCCACCACCGTTTGCCGTCTGATGCTTCTGGAACTGTACGTTCAGGCGCCCCGCGATGAAAGGGCGCATCGGCAGAAAGTAGGGTACGGATGGCTGGGCCCCACCAGGTCCTGTACAGGAAGAGGAAACCGTCAGGTAGGAAGACTCACAAGATTCACAGTTGGTAGAAAAAGAGGCAGTTCCTGGGGTTACCCAAAGAAGAAGTTTACAGGTTCCTCTAGTTAACAATTTTTGCCAATAGGTTTCCAACAGCCCCCAGCTTCATCTGAAACCCATTCATGTAAAAAGCATAAAGTCACTGCTCTGAGCAGGAAAATCAGCATTCGAAGCAAGTTACCTGTGTACTGGGAGAAAACATAGGACCAACACCCAAGTGGCAACCTCCCTGTTGCAGTCTTGAGCGGTCCTCTACCTACCGCCTTGACTGCCTGGAGAGTTCTGTCGAGTTTCTTTTGGCTTCTCGCCTTTCTTTGTTTCAATATATCTGATGGAAAGGCACCTGGGTGGCTCAGTCCAATTCTTGGTTTCTGCTCAGGTCACGATCTCACAGGTTCGTGAGATCAAGCCCCAAGTTAGTCTCCACGCTCACAGCACAGAGCCTGCTTGGGAATCTCTCTCCCCCTCCCTCGCTCGCTCTCTGCCCCTCCCCCACTTGCTCTCTCTCAAAATAAATTAAATAAATAAATAAATAAATAAATAAATAAATAAATAAATAAATCTGTTGGAGGTGTAACTTACATAATGTAAAGGGCACACAGCTCCATCAATTTTTACTCCCTGAAATTTTAATTTTATTTGATTGGTCTTTCCCATATAACATCCCCTCTCCTCGAGGCTAGTAGGGCCAGTCAGAAGCAAGCCTGGAATGGAAGAACAAACAGGTCAGGGCCCGTTTACAACTCCCAAGCCCCGCACGCTGGTGGCCTCCACAGCTGACGCATGCTGTCCGGCCAGCCAAACAGTGAGCGCGAGCCGACGGTGATGGCAACTGAAGATGCGGCTTCTTAACTGCCACCTGTGAGTCTCTAAGCTCTGTCCCCAAACCCCACTTTCCCAAAGCTTCCAGCTCAAGGCACAGGGCTTTTCACCTGCAGCTCCGCGGAACCCCTCCCAATGGGTGCAGAACACTGGCCGTCCCCTTTAGCCAGTTCCAAACACCTGTCATTTCACCACTTAATCTTCTTTTAAAACGCGGCAGACGCCCCTGTGGTTCTAACCCTATGGAGACTTTTAAAGATCAGAGGGAAATCTTTTCAGATCCAAATGCAGTATCATTGTTTCACTCTTTAAAACCATGTGTTCTAAAATAAAGAGCAGCTTTTATGTTTGCTATTTTGAACTTAGTAAACAGGGACCATAATTAAAAATCCCTAAAAAATGAAAGGTACTACACTTTCACGCAGTTAGTTTAACAATGCCGTGATCCCATTTTAGAAAGTGAGGAAGCTACGGGGCCAGTAAAAAGTGTCTCCCCAGAAACGAAGGGCAAAATCCTGGTGTAAAGTTAGTCCTTATGCCAAAGAGGTTATCACTCATGATGGCTAAAATTATATAACCAGCTCCTACCAAGCTCCTTGACAATCTAGGGGGAAAAAAAAAAAAAAGATAAACAGAAAAACACATAGGAGGTGTTTAAAACATTTTGAAAATTTTCAGAATATTAGGGATACACAAAGAATTCTTCAATAGGGAATATGAAATCCTCCAATATTAATTATATGTGAACAGGGAAAAATACTGTTTAAATACAGATTTTGTTACAAAGAGGGGAAAATGTATTAATGTATAATATAATTATATAAACATCTTGAAAAATGCATGATGCCTAATTAAATTACATCCATTAATAAGGCAGTAGCCTGGGGACAGTTTGTACAAAAATGGCATTTCTGGTAAACATAATATTTAAAATACGACTCAAATACACAAGCTCTAATGACATAATTATGTGTTTTTAATTTGGTGCCATCCTTACGTTATGCCTAGAAGAAAGCAACTTCACAAATGAATCACTTTTAGACGCTATAGTTTCCATATGGCAATGCCAAAATAAAAATGCAGAGCAGATATTCTCCTTAAAGCTATAGTTTTGGATTTACCTGGCAAGTGCATTACCCCCACTGGGATCCCAAACCCTTTCTGAGCCTAGAAAGTCAAAAGTGTTACAACAGAGTCCAGGGAAAACAGACGCAGTTCTGCAGACAGAAGCCCCAAGTTTCATCATCGTAAACCTTGGGCAAGCTTTTTAATCTCTCTGTGCTTTAGTGTCTCATTTGTCAAACACGAATAATGCTACCTGCCTCACAGAATCACTTAGAAGATCACAGAAGACCATGAACACCACCACGCCCAGCATAACATAAATGCCCAGTAAATGCCAGCTATTACTATTTTCATCATCTTCTCAAGGCCCATCTCTGTGGAAATCATTCTCATCAGCAAAAAGCACCTCTTTCTGACAAAGGCAAAAAACATTCCTCAAAAGCAGATGCGTTGTGCAACAGTGGGTGAGCTGCAAACACATTCTGTTAAAATATACAAAGCAGGACACAACGGGCCGCATGTTGTGTGATTTCTTATGTGTGGATGAAATTTCTACAAAAGCGAAATTTTAGAGACAGAAGAAAGATGAGCGGCTGCCGAAGACTGGGTATGGGAACAGGAATGGACTGCAGAATCCATTTTTAAAAAAAAAATTTTTAATGCTTATTTATTTTTGAGAGAGAGAGAGACAGACAGACAGACAGACAGAGCATGAGCAGGGGAGGGGCAGAGAGAGAGAAGGAGACACAGAATCTGAAGCAGGCTCCAGGCTCTGAGCTGCCAGCACAGAGCCCAGTGTGGGGCTTGAACTCATGGGCTGCGAGATCATGACCAGAGCCGAAGGTGGACACCTAAATGACTGAGCCACCCAGCTGCCCTTGGACTGCAGAATCTAAAACGGGTCTGGGGTGATAGTTGTTCAAGCACATAAACTACACACTATAAAACTGCACACTGACAATGGGTGAATTGTGTGAATGTAAATTATATCTCAATAAAGCTACACTACCATAAAATAAAAGAGGTGTGTTTCCAAAAAGTTTGCACAGGCATTTCATACCACTCCGTGATAACAGCAAATTCAGGTATTTTACAGAACATAGCAAAAACAGTTCAGAATGCAAGCCTGGCAGGATCAGACTTGGATCCCAATCTTGACCCAGCTTCCTTCCGGGGCAAACTTTTCACTTCTCTAAGCCTCAGTTTCCACATCTGTGAAATGGGAATCTAAAAGGATTACTTTCAGAGGCTGCTGTGAGCATTGCATCATCCTCCCTTCCCCTCTGCCCCCACCCCCAGGGTTTTGCATATCAATAAATGGAGTCACCCTTTGTGCAGTTGCTGAGGCTAAAAGTGTGGATGTTATTGAAGATTTCTTTCCCTCTTGAATATTAGCTCCAATCCATTAGTGAGTCTTGATGGTTCCATCTTTTTTTTTTTTTTAAGTAGGCTTCACGCCCAGTGCAGGGACCAACTCCCTGAGTTGCAGAACTCACCAGCTATAGAGCATGCAAACTTGACCTCACCCACAAGACAGCTCTAAGAGGTAGTCAAGTGTGACTGCCTCCATTTTACAGATGAAAAGCAAATAAATGACCTGTTCAGAAACTGTACTCATTAGTGGGGAGCTTGCGCTTAGGGTTCTGAAATTTTTTTTTAATTTTTAAAAATTTATTTACTTTGAGAGAGATAAAGAGAGGGAACAGGGGAGGAGGGATGGGGGGGTGCGGGGGGGGGAATCCCAAGCAGGCTCTGCACTGTCAGCATGGAGTCCAATGTGGGGCTGGAACTCATGAACCCATGAGATCATGACCTGAGCCGAAATCAAGACTCCGGCCGCTTAACCAGAGCCATCCAGGCACCCCTAGGATTCTGAACATTTTAAAAATCTAGGTCTCTCTCTCTCCAACACACTACACTATTTTGTGTGTCCTTTAAAAAAAGGAAGAAAAATAAGAAATCTGACCACAGCATTAGCTATTTTAAATGAAATTAAGTTATAAGGGAAAACAATATTATAAAGAACGTCTTTTCTACATAGACATATCCACCATGACACTCTTAACTTCCTCCAGGACATGGGAATTTTAATTCATCCACATTAGACATTCATAAACAACTTCTGATTATTTACACTGCAGGAATTTATAACATGACTCACTGTACAGTCTCATAGGCTCATCAGCATACAGCAGGCCCAGGTGCCTGGATAAAATGTTAAGTTTTAACCTTAACTCTTATGGAGTGTGCTCTCCGTTTCTTATGTTAATAATGACTCAGAAAGGTTTACACCAGAGTCACAGCCCTCTCTCCTATACACTTCATTATGACAAACCTTGTGTCCAAAAATAGAATAGAACGTGTCATTTCTAATATCAGAGCCAGGTTATCTTTACCAGGAGCTAGGTGAGGGCAGGTGAGGAGAAAAGGGAGAAGGAAGTCCCTCCCCCTTCCCTACGGGTCCCTCATCTTGGCACCACTGGGGGGGGGGGGGGGGGGCGGAGCAGAAGGGGGGTGTCCCGCATCTTGGCACCACGGCCACGGAGTTACTAAAAATAAGAATTATAAGACTGCAGGCAATGGCACAACAGCCTCCAGTCACGTGTCGGGAACCATGACCCTCTGGGGCTTCATGACCTTGCATTTGCCCCTGCTGTGCTGGGAGGTACGTCTTACTAAGTTCATCTCACACATTGAGAATACCAGAGCTCCTAAGGGTTCTGTAACTTGCTGTAGGTCACAAAGCTGGGGCCTGGATTCTAACTCGGACATGTCTGGCTTTAAAGCTCCAAACCTCTCCCCTACCCCACATTAAGAAATGCACCCCACTCCCCAGTCCCACCCTCCAGCCCAGGGCCGGGAGTGAGCAGGGTGGTCCCCGCAGAAACTTCGGAGCAACACAAGCTGGCACTGCCAACAGCAAAGATCATCAAGAGCCCTCCAAATCACACGTACCTACAACCAGCCAGGAAGCAGACAGCTGGTCTCTAACCCGCATTTTCTCATTCTTGTTTTCTGAGGAGACATCACAACACGTCTTCAACCCAGAAAGTTGCCTAGGCTGGGCATCCCTCCTATTTAAGACCTCTGGTTCTAACGACGGAGTTTATGATTCAGTAGCACAAGCAGGAAAAGCACTGTGGGCAGCCCAGAGGCCCCTGCTGTTTCACGGACTCTACAGGAGGGTTTTCTTCACACTGCAGAAGCCCAAGACTTTGCTACATTACTGTCACCAAACCATGCCTCCCTCCTCTTCCCCACCTACACATCACCACAGAGCATAGGCGATGGCTACTGCTTTCCAAGTGCTCTGCACGCACTGCTTCCCCTTAAATGAAATCTTCAGAACAGCTAAGGTGTTCACCTAGTTTTATTCTATTTTTAATATTTTTAAATTTATTTTGAGAGAGTATACATGCGCACACGGGTGGGGGAGGGGCAGAGACAGACTATCTCTCCAGGCTCCACACTGTCAGCACGGACAGGACTTGAACCCACGAACCGTGAGATCATGACCCAAGCCGAGGCGAGATCAAGAGTCCAACTCTTAACCGACTAAGCCACCCAGGCGCCCCATGCATTCACCTAGTTTTAAAGCAACATTCCTTTCTCTGAACCTCTCCCCTCCGTTTTCCCTCCTAGAGCTCACCAGAGTTTGGAAAACATTCTTAAGTCTTCCCACAAGTTCCCCACAAACCCCATCTTATCTTCTCATCTGGAACAGAACTTCTGGTCACCACAGTCATAGTCAGTGCCCCTCCCCCCTCCCCGCATGACACTAGCCCTCAGCTCCTGGGAATCCCTCAGGTCAGGACCCCATGTCCCCAAACTGGTTTCTTGAGGTTCACCTCCAACAAGAACATGGGGACAACACCATCCTTTCCCCGTTTCTCCTGGATCAGGGCCACAAAGCGCCCCGACCCCTCAGCCACACTCCAAACAAAAATGAAAGGTCCTCCTCCTGGGTTCAGCCCCCACCCCTACCACCCTGCTCTTAAACTGCTCAGCCCTCAGCAAAGCACCCTCACTTCCCTCCCATGCCTCTCCCCAGCCTTCACCTTGAGTTAGCAACACGACCCCTCAGCCTTGGCTGGGATTTAGTCTTTCTTTCGGAGACACCTTAATTCACCAAGAGCTACTTTCCCCTCACAGCCCTTAACATGACTGTCATTGAACCATGTCTGTGTAATGTTGTGCAATTCTTTAAACAGCGTCCTCACCCATCGCGCCATGAGGACAGGGACCGCATCCGCTGTCAACTACAATACACCCAGTGCGAGGCCAGAGCTGGCACAGAAGAGGCTCTAAGTAAATGTCTGTTACATGAAGGAGTGAATGAAAAGCAAAGCTTCCCCCACCAGCCTTAGAAACAGCCCCTCGCAGATTTGCCAAGGCTAAATGGCAACCTACACCAGCTTGCCAAATTATTTCTTTTACTAATGGGAAATGAAATCAGAAAGCTTCAACTCCTTTTCAGCCGAGTGTCCTCAGTATTGAGCATAAGGAAAAGTTCAGATGGATAAGGCCCGGCACTTTCTGCACCAGAAAGGAAAAGGGGAGAAAAATGATTTGCTTTCACAAAGGAAAAGCAAAAATAGGCCAAGATAAGACAAGGAAATTATACAAGACAATGAAGCCTCATCGGGTCATTTGAGAACCACGTGGCCTTGGGCTGTGGTTCACACAGACTTCTCATTGGCATCGAAGCTTTCTCAACACAGATGCCCAAAGTGAGATGCGAAATAGGCCAGTGTCCACAACTACTTTCTCTAGACTTCAAGAGGGGTGGCCACCCCCCAACATATCTGGGGACTTCCACAAATGCCTGAAATCTAGATCTTACTGAACCAAATTTCCTGATCCATTTTTAACAACATTCTGCACAGAGAATCCTGGAAGGAGGAAGGTGCAGACCGGACGTTAACAAGAACACTAAGCCACAACAGGACTCTACTGTAGACGTTCTTTTCAGAGAAAAGTCTTCTACCCTGAAACCACTCCCACAGAAAACCAGTATAAATCTTTTCCATAAATTCTTTTCACTTGTGACATTTTAAACAATTAAGAAATCAAAGAAATGAATGAATAAGAGCACCCATCCTACCACAGTTCGGGAACAGGATTTCCCATAGCACTTCCCTAAAACATAAACCAAGTCTACTTTTAAACATCCCCAAGAGTGGTTTCTGCAGTCCACAGGGGCAAGAGGCTGGCCGTCACAAACAGCCATAGCAAGCCCTTAACACTGGACCACTCCCAAATTTTACGCCCTGGCCGCCCCACCCCCAGAAACGTTATTGAAAAAGAACAAAGCTACTCAACTCTGACCTCTAGTCCTGCTGGGTTTACGTTGCGTTTACAGTGCTTAAGTAGTCTAAGGCCACAGGAGGGTTGAAAAATAATATCTAGAATTCTGAAATGTCCTATTTGAGTTTCTTTTGACTTCTGTGTGTGGAAAGGCCCCATTATTTCTGGAGGAACGCTGATCATTACAGCAGACAATGTACTTCTCCCGATAAACTTCACACCCTGACTTACAGGTCACTACTGAGCTGCAAAAGCTCCCTCTAAAGCATGTGTGCAGATAAAGAGGCCCCAAGTTAGGAACAGGAACAAAGAATGCACCTGATAGTTCATAGCCACAACTTCCTTCTCGTAAGTTCTTCTAACTTCGAAAAGGACTGCATCATCCTCACGATCAATCTACTTCTAAACAGTTGTCTCCAAGACCTCTTTTTACTTTGCATGGAGTAATGAAGATGTCCAGAAACTTTCCAAGTGGAAATTGTAGAAATGAAATGTCCGAAAACTTTACAAGTGGTAAACAGAAGTACGTAATAAAAGCATTCAGTGCCAAATCTGTGGTTGAACAATGTGTTGTTTTTTGGCTTTTTTTTACAGAACACATGCACTCAAAACCACTCACTACTCACAGGGAAATCCTTTTTTTTACTTTCTCAAGGCAAAGTCTTTCTGAAGTAAACCTATATCTGGCTATAAAACCTCTATCATTCCTTGTTCTACAAAAAAGGTGTCCTTCCATCAACATTTCTTATGAAATCGGAGAAGTTTACTTTTTAAATATTTTAAAAGCTGAAATACCTTTTTTTAAAATAGTCAATCCAAAACTAGTCCTGAAACCTGAATAACACATTCCCTAAAACTTTTCTGTCAGTTCATTCTTCCAAATTAAGTGGAAACTACCTTGTTTTTCCTATTTCTTCCCTCCCCCCTTCTGTACAGGTGGTTTCTTGTAAGGCTATAAGAAAATATATTTCAGACAACTTGTTGGTATTAATTCTGTGTGAAAGTGGCTAACCACTATTGTAGACTATGGATATATTTCAATCTGATGTGACTGGTAAAGATTAAGAATCAGTAACTCATTTATTCTCTCTCTCTCTCTCTCTCTCTCTCTCACACACACACTCTCACACACACACACACACACACACACACACACACACACACACACACCATGGCTGCCAAGCCATAAATCAAGCTAAAATGCCTTCATCCTCATGGTATGTTTGGGCAGTAGACATAAGTGACCTTCTTTTCTGGTTTTTTTTTTTTTTCAATTTTATAATAAACGTACATAATTCTATACTTGAAAGTTTTCAACTTGAAACTACTAAGAAATCTCCAGACAGCCATCCCAGATACTATTTCCACTTAAAGCAACTTGGATAACTAAGATCTCCAAAGTCATGGCCAGGGCAACGTGGTCAGGGGAGAAAACGAACACCCCCGTTGGTGAGAAATCCTCAGGTTAAAGAATGTAAAGTCTAACAAGCATCCCGTTTTTCTGTATTTCCCTTTAATATCATACTCAAATCACAGAACTTTGCTCTACCGTCACTGACTTAAGTCTTTCTGAAGAAGGAAGGGTATGGTATCTTGCCGCTCAGAGTAAGATCTGCAATTTATACCCTCAACAGGATTCCTCTTCATATTTCAGAAGTGGCTCTTACCATCCCCTACACAGCGTGTCAAAACTTGGCCACACATATCCATGTGATCCCCGAGGCACCCGAAGATGCTTAGCGAGATACTATGGGAACCAAATTTCTAGGACTTAATGGGTGCAGACGCCGCCCAAGATACATACCGGGTTTACTGGATGAGTAGCAACGGAAAGGAGTCAAAAATGGAAAAGTTACTTGCAGACTGTTTGGAAACAGTGCGACAGTCACCTTTAAAGCAACGGGGCAACCCCCACCCCCCTCGGCCCCTCCTTTGTCTGCCCAGGCACAGGCTCGCTCGGGCCCCGGAGCCCGCTCCGGCCACCCCGAGCGCGCCCGCGCAGCGAGGGGCAACCGGGCGCCGAGGGCTCGGCATCTGGCCGCGCGCGGCGCACCCGGTAGGCAGCGCATCCCGCTCCAGGCAGGGTCTCTCCATTTTCAGGGCCGAGGAGGCAACAATAAGCCGAGCCGAGCGGCCGCCTGGTCTCCCCTTCCTCGCGGCGCCCCCCCCCCCCCCCGCCTCCCCTAGCACCCCTCGGGCGGGGGGGCACGGCACCGGGCCCTGCCACGCCCCAGCCCTGCACCCCAGGCCCTCACCGAGCACGGCGCGGGGCGACCGGGGCTCCCCGCACGCCCACCGCCCTGCGCGTCGTCCTCTCGCGCACGCACGGACCCCCGCCCCACCGCGCGCGCCGCTCTCACGGCCGGCCGCGGGGAGGGAAAGCCGGCGGCCCTTTCCGCCCTGGGGTCCCCCGGGCCGGGGGTCGGGGAAGGGCGGGCGGCCGCGCAGTCTCCCCGGAGCGCACCCGCCTCCCCCGAGCTCCCAGTCTTTGTGTGCAAAGTAAGTGCGGTAGGCGAACCTACCTCGGCGCGCTCACAAAGGCGCGCGGCTCCCTCCCCGGCGCTCGCTCCGGGCGGCCGCGGCGGCGCCCAGCGACCCGGCAGCTCAGAGCGGCCCCGAGGCGGCGCGGGCGGCGGCTCTGACGACGGCGGCAGCGGCGGCCAGTCCAGCGCTGGGCGGCTCTTTCACACCCCGCGGCCCCGCGGCTCCGAATTAAGCGGCGGGGCGGGGCGGGGGCGGGGCGCGACTGCGGAAGCCCCGCCCAGACCCCGCCCCGCCCCGCCGCGCTGGCTGCGGGCTCCGCGCTTGGGACCGCCGCGGCCCGAGGGGAGTGCGCCACGCCAGGCGGGGAGCTCGGAGAAAGCCTGGGGATTTGGTTCCGGGAGGTTTTCCTTCTGTTGTTCTAGTTTGATTGGCTTCAGAAACTTGGAAAGAGGAGAGGGAATGTTGGGAGAAAAAAAACTAAGTGTCACCAGATGAGAGAGAGAAATGGGAAATCGAAGGTGGCGGGAGCACGTTCCCGGAGCCCACAATTAAAGATCTCTCTCTCCCCCACCTCTCTCTGTCTCGGTCTCTCCCCTGAACTACTCGGCTCTCGGCTCGTGGGTGTCTGGCCTCTGTCTTCACTCCACGCTTGTGAGGTTTAGCGAGACTGTCCCCATTGAAATCCTACAAATATGTCACAGAAGAAATCAGGGAGGAAACAGGTTTAATTGTATAAATTTACTGTCAAACCAGGACTTGAAACCCGGTGACCTGGAAATTTACCTAGATTCCTTCCCTGTCCCCACCCATCAAAGAGTAATTGGAGATTTGATTTGTGCACAAGGAGGAAAGGTTTGTTTCACCTTTTTTTTTCCTTCTCTGATTTTCGTTTTTTACAGCTCTCTTACAGCAAATTGCTTCTCTGCCCAACCCTAAGACTCTCAGATTACCATGTGCCTGAATCACAACAGGTACAAAACTAAGAAATTGAGAGTAGCAAACAAGGACAGGTTCATGGGTTTTAAATCAAAAGCTTTTTAATTTTCTTGGCAACAGACGCATAAGGTTTTATTTATTGGGAAGTTTTTCAGACTAAAGAGCGTGGGTCATGATCACACAGAACAGTTATATCAATTATGGATTTCAGTAAACAATTACTCCAAAGATGCTCTAAAGCCAGCCCTTTAAGGGCCTGGCCATCCTTAGGTCCCTGAAGCCCACTGAGGGGTGGAATCACCTGCCACAGGATTTAGAGAGTAAGAGGCTGTGTGAACTTTATCCA
Organism: Panthera leo; assembly: GCF_018350215.1. Taxonomy (NCBI): domain Eukaryota; kingdom Metazoa; phylum Chordata; class Mammalia; order Carnivora; family Felidae; genus Panthera; species Panthera leo. Next base: position 13,235,353 of record NC_056685.1, read on the forward strand.
TAGTGTTTCCTCTGAGTCTTTCTTTTCTCCCTGTCCTTGGATTGTGTTGTTTCTGTAATTAATGGGTCCACCAGTCACCAAACCAGAACTGGGGATCCAGACTAAATTCTCTATTCACTCCTCACAAGGGAGCCAACCCCAAGTCCTAGGAATCCTACAGGGATCCTCCCCATCCTACCCGCCCTGCCACAACTGCCCTTGGGGTGTGTAACCATACCCTGGCAGTGGTCTCTCTCCCAACTGTCCCCAGCCTCCAATTACACACACTTTTTCCCTCCAAACTGCTTCCCAGTGAACTTTCCCAATACAAATCTGTTCAACTTTAAACCCTTTAACAAGTGCCCAATTCCTACTACATAATCAAGTCTAAGCTCCTTGCTACAGTACCCCATAGGGCAGTATACTTCTTGATATCACCTTGACCTCCTACATCCCCCAAATGCCCAGGGCTTAGCTCAGCCAGAATGCTATATTTGCTGAATGGCCCTGCTCTGTGAACACAAGAATAGAGGAAAGAATCTATCACCTTGCATAGTCTGGTAATTATTGCACTATATTGTAAATATGTGTCTTCCTTGAGCAGAGTTTGTGCTTGATATATACATATATCTTTACCCCTCATGCTTAACATACTATCTGGCATATAAGAAGTGTTAGGAACTGAATTATGTTCCCCCTAAGTTCCTATGTTGAAACACTAACCCTCAATATGACTGTATCTGGAAATAGGGCCTTTAGGGAAGTAATTAAGGTTAAATTAGGTCATAAAGGTGGGGACCTAATTTGGTAGGACTGGCGGACCTTTTAAGAGGAAGAGACACCAGAGTTTTCTCTCTCTAAAACATGCAGAGAAGAGGTCATGTGAGGACACAGCTGAAAAACAGCCATGTGCATGCCAGGGAGAGACCTCACCAGAAACCAGCCCTGCCCCCATGTCTGTTAAGAAGCCACCATTATGGGGGCACCTGGGTGGCTCAGTCGGTTAAGGGTCCAACTTCAGGTCAGGTCATGATCTCAAGGTTCGTGAGTTAGGCCCAGAGCTGGGCTCTGTGCTGACAGCTCAGAGCCTGGAGCCTGCTTCGGATTCTGTGTCTCATTCTCTTTCTGCCCCTCCCCTGATTTTGCTCGCTCTCTCTCTCTCTCTCACACTCTCTCTCTCAATCTCTCTTTCTCTCTCTCAAAAATAAACATTAAAAATTTTTTTAAAAAAAGAAGGCACTATTTATGGCATCCTGAGTGAACTAATACAAGGAGCATGCTTTAAATTCTAGATTCTAACCTTGGAAAAGCACTAACCCACCAGTGAGCCTGTAATGTCCCCTTAAAGCAGCCTGGGACACTTGTATCATGCCAACACAGTGAGAAGAGCGCCTGGATGTGGTAAGTAACTACAAGCCATTTCCCCTGCCCTCTGAGAAGAATGGGAATATGTAGCTCATTCCATAGTCTGGGGTATAAATGTCCACAGGTTCTTAGCCATCACCCTACCCTTGTATCAGGAAACATAATTTAAACAAAAACAGTAAGAGGAGATCAAATGTTTTCTTTGAACTTCTTGAGTCAAAGTCATTAAAAGAAAGGACACTGGGGCGCCTGGGTGGCTCAGTGAAGTATCAGACTTTGGCTCAGGTTATGATCTCACTGTTCCTGGTTTGAGCCCTGTGTTGGGCTCTGTGCTGACAGCTTGGAGCCTGAAGCCTGCTTCAGATTCGGTGTCTCTCTCGATGTCATTCCCCTGCTAGTGTTCTCTCTCCCTCTCTCTCTCTCTGTCTCCCAAAAATAAAAATAAAATTAAAAAAAAAAAATTAAGGGGCACCTGGGTGGCACAGTCAGTTAAGCATCTGACTTTGGCTCAGGTCATGATCTCACGGTCGGAGAGTTCAAACCCCATGTCAGGCTCTATGCTAACAGCTCAGAGCCTGGAGCCTGCTTCGAATTCTGTGTCTCCCTCTTTCTCTGTCCCTCCCCTGATCATGCCGTCTCTCTCTCAAAAATAAATAAACATTAAAACAATTTTTTAATTAAAAAAAAAAGAAAGAAAGGACATCAATTTACTAAATCCACTATTTTGGGATTAGCTCGTTTCTGCTCCATTCAGTCCCAGCGAGGCTCTGTCATGCATTTGCCAGAGACCAGCTTGCTGTGGGTGGCCTCAAAGTCCAGATGTTGACTGGAGCTGTCTGCTTGGGTACCTCAGATGCCCTGTACATAGCCTCTCGGGAGGATGGCTGGAACTTCCTCACAGGTCAGCTGTGTCCAGTGGGGGTGAAAGAGGAAGCCATAAGGCCCCAGGAGGGGCCTAGCAGGAGGTCTAGCAGCCAGGTTATTCTGTGACATCCCATCATTTGAAAACAACACAGAGCCAGCCCCGGTATGAGGTTCAGAGAAACAGACTCCACCCCTTGGTAGTAAAAGCAGTGGTCACATTACAAAGGGACCTAAGTACCGGGATCCTAGGACAGGAGGAATCATGGCGGTCATCCCTGCAAATAATCTTCCCTGGAATCAGAGTTGAGGAACCACATAGTGGAGGGTAGCTGCGACAGCTGAGAGCGGTAGTCTCAAGGGAAATCATTCTTATTTATAAACAGGCAAAAGCCACTTGGAAGTTGAACATAAAGCCCACAACAACAGATTCTATAATTGGTACTGGCCTCATGTACTGAACCGATAGATCAAATACTTCAGTTTTGCTTATTTGTCTTTGCTTTCAAATAAGAATGAGATTAGAAGGAAAAAATGGCTTTAGGTCTCTAAAGAAGCTAAGCTTGACCCAATTCCAAATCAGCGTATTAGTTACCTATTGCTGCATAACCAATTACCATAGACTTAATAACATAATACAATACCCACATACCAGCTCATCTTTGCTTTAGTTCAGGCATGGCCGGGCTGGGTTCTCTGCTCAAGGTCCCCCAAAGCCAAATCAAGAACTTGGCAGAGCCCATGGCTCATCTCATCTGGAGCCCAAAGGTCTCACTGGCGGAATTCAGTTCCTTCTTTGTCCGGTTTGTCCAGTCTGTAAGATTAAGGTCCCCACTTCCTGTTGGCTGTCAATTACCAGCCACTCTCAGATTCTGAAGGCTGCCCACATACCTCCCCATGTGGCCCTCTCCATTATCAAGTCAGCAACAGCACATCAAATCCTTCTCAGGCTTCCTCTCCGTGCCTCCCTCCACCTCCCTCTCCTTCCATCTCTGCCTCTAGACTTAGATTTACAGGGCTAGTGTGATTAGGCCAGGCCCTACCCAGATCACCTCCCTATCTTAAGGTCAACAGATTTGAGAACTTCTTCACCTCTGCAAAATCCCTTCACAGCAGTACCTCGGGGTGTGTACCTTTTAAAATGAGGAGCATCTAGAAAGGATCAGAATGATACAACCAAATCAAAAAGTATGTGCTATAAGCAACATCATGAGCTGTTACATTGAAATAGCTTCTTTGCATGAGCATTTGTGAGCAAAAAAAAGTGGAACCACTTTATTAAATATACTAATGGCACCAACAATAAAAATGAATATTCTCCCCTTTAAGAGTCATCCACTGCACAGCATTTTACAAACTCTACAACACAGCCACAATTCCTATTGAAACTGAACCCTCTGCCATTTCTAGGGAGCTTAAAGTTTAAGTTTTAATTTCAAAATCTTTAATATATGTGTTGCCTAAAATACTTAATTTGGCTTTTACAAAACACTTGCTCTTTGTTATTGACAATTTTAAAATCAAAGGGACTATAAAATAGTGATTAGAAAGCTATAACTAAATATCACATCAGAATCAAGAGAAACAGCTGTTAGCCACATCAACAACTCCTGAATGGTGCAAAGATCTGAGTTTTATGTCTTTCTCTTCACATGAATCCAACACCAGGAAAGAGGATTTCCTGAGAGTCTTCCTGTATAGTAAAACAAAAATCTCTAAAAAGCAAGAGGGAGAAAACCCCTCAAACCCTCATCCTGCCAAAAATATTAAGACATTTTAGTAGTAGATATTAACAAGTAAACAAACAACTTCATGTTTGAGCACAATGAAGATAATTCCTATATGTTTCCCAATTCAAATAACTAACATGTAAAATAAAGAGCCAGTTCACTGAGAATATTCTACGTTTTGCTCCAACTTTCTTTTCTTCTTTCTAATATGCATTCCAGATACATACATTTCTTTTACCAGAAAGTATTCCTTAAAACTCTTGCATTGGTAATAACTAGTTAAATGCCACTTATATATTCTTATCTACCTTTTTTTTTTTTTTGAGGGGGGCGCACAAGACAGAGAGCCCAAGTGGGGAGGGGCAGAGGTAAAGGGAGAGAAAGTATCAGAGAATCTTAACCAGGCTTCACGTCCAACACAAAGTCCACAACTGTGAGATCATAACGTGAACCAAAATTAAGAGTCTGAAGCTTCACCCACTGAGCCACCCAGGCACCCTTATTCTCATCTACCTTTTAGGCGATGCATACAGTTCATGGAGTAATGGAATAAAGACTAAGTTGGACAGAAAAGATTTCAATCATGGCTCTGTTACCAACTAGTTTTGTGATCTCGGATGAGATATTCAACTCACCAGAGGCTGTTTCCTCTGGCTTTGATGGTTAGTGATGGTATAGCAATCTATATCCATATCTATATCTACCTATATCTTAGGTAAACTGATGGTTACCAAAGGGGAGGTAGGCAGGGGGGTAGCTTAAAAAGGTGATGGGGATTAAGGAGGACACGTGTTGTGATGAGCACCGGGTGTTGTATGTTAAGTGTTGAATCACTAAATTCTACACCTGAAACGAATATTACACTAAATGTTAACTAACTAGAATTTAAATAAAAACTTGGAAAAAATTATGGCACTTTTATATACATATAGACAGAGGTGCATGTTTCTTCTATAGAAATTATAGTATTAATGGTGTTTCTGTTGCTGTCCAGGCTTGGCTGGATAGGAAGACTGCTCCATCCATTTTGAGTTGACAACTAAAGTCCAAACTGCAGCTAATGTTAAATCTTGACAGAGAAAGTTTGCTTATTAACTCTGCTTAGAGAATCGTATCACCACACATTAGAAATGCTAAGGATTACTGGGCTTTAAAAAATGCTCTTCGGGTGATAACATTCTTTAAGTTGTTCCACCAAAATTTAGCATGAACTACAATTCTAACTAATGTTAATGCTCACTGGATAATGTTGATAAAAAGCTAAACTGTATAAGGAAAAAGAAAGGAAGAATGAATAGCCAAAGGACAAGAGCCCTTGTCCGACAGCTGAAGGCAGTTCCTGGAAGTGTTTTGTAATGCTGCCTGTTCACCTCAGACAGCCACCCTCATAGCTCGGGACAACCTGGCCTGTCCTGATTGCAACTTGCCCCAGTGACCAGCCTTTTGCAAGTCAACAGCTGAGACACATGGCAGGAAACAGAACTTTGACATGCACTTTACCTCCCCAGCTCATTTCTCTCTACAACAACTGCTTATGGCATCTGCCATTGCCTGCATGAGAGCATAAACAACTACTTAAAAGGATAAAAGAAAGACTCTGCAGAAATGTAAGAAACTATCTTTTTGTCTGAAAGACCAATACAATTGACAAACCTCCATCCAAAGTGATGAGAGACAGACACCTAGAAAACAATTAGGATTGAAAATGGACACATAACTATTGATACGCAAAGGCTAAAAAGTAAATGCAAAAACACTATGAGCAACTTTATTTGAAAATTCAGATGATATAGAAACATCCCTGCAAAAATACAACCAACTCAGGATTATATAGGAAACTTGGAGGGTCCCATAAACTTCAACTGAATTGAATTAGCAATTAGATTTCTCACAGAATGGGAGGAATCTAGTACTATGGAAATTGATTTTAAGAATTATTTGCTGGGGCAGCTGGGTGGCTCAGTCACCTGAGCATCCCACTCTAATTTTGGCTCAGGTCATAATCTCACGATCCTGAGACGGAGCCCCGTGTTGGGTTCTACACTGACAGCCCAGGGCCTGCTTAGGATTCTCTCTCTCCTTCTCTCTCTGCCCCTCCCCCCCACCAAGTAAATTAATAAACTTAAAAAATTATTTGCTAATGACAATTCTTAGCTTGGTTAGAAATATTATTAATCTCTTTGACAGTTTATCAATGGGAATAATGAAAAGCAAAACTCCTCTTTTCACTGCTAACTTCTCTACTTACCATATGCCTGTCCCCTTACCAAGAGGACCCCTGACGGTCTTGAACTCACAGACTTCCAGATAATCTTCATTTCCTCTCTCAGGCCCCACCTCCCTGTAGGTCACAAAACCAAACCATTGCTTTCTCGATTATTTCTCTCAAATCCCCATTTTCCTCTTCATTTCTATCAAATTCTGCCCAGGCTATAGATACTTCATACTCACTGAATGGACACCCACAACACCGTCCTTCTACCTGCCCCACACAGTGAACACTGCCTCCCAAGTCATAGCTCCAGCAGGCCACATCCACCAGACTAATACAGTACAACAAATTATACAAGGCTTCCACCCTCTGATCCAGAACACTGGCCTTTATTTTACTAAAGTTCAAAGTTACTGCTTTCTTTAAGAAATGGGTCTCTCAAAAATAGAGCTACCATATGATCCAGCAATCCCTCTTCTGGGGATATATCCGAAGGAAATGGATTCAGTACCTTGAAGAGATACATGTATTCCACATTCATTGCAGCATTACTCACAATATCCAAGATGTGGAAACAACTTAAGTGTCCATCAACAAATGAATGGGTAAAGGAATATTACTCAGCTATAAAACAGAAGACCATCCTGCCATTTGTAACAACATGGATGAACCTGAAGGTCATTTTGCTAAGTGAAATAGGACAGACACAGAAAGAAAAGAACTGGGTGGTCTCACTTATATGTGGAATCTAAAAAAGTCAAATACCTAGAAGCAGAGAGTAAAACCATGGTTACCAGAGGTGGGGAAGTAGGGAGAAAGGGGAGGTGTTAGTCAAAGGGTACAAAATTACAGTTATATAGGACAAGTAAGTCTAGACATCTGATGTACAACATGATGACTAGAGTTAATAATACTTTACTGAATACTGGGAATTTGCTAAGATAATAGATTTCAGATGCTTTCATCACACACACACACACAAATGGTTTAAATGGTTTAAGTATGTCAAGAGATGAATTAATTGCTTTGACTGTAGTAATCATTTCATTATGTATATATATACCAATCAGCATGTTATACACCTTGAATATATATAGTTTTTATTTTTAAAAAGGAAATGATTTTATTTTTCCCTAACCAGTTGTCCTGAAAGACAATGCTAACAAATTCAACTGAGCTGAATCTATAAAGGCAGGGGAAATTCACTCTTATAGAATAATGAATTCTCCCATGAATTATAGTTACTGATCAGAAATGAGAGAAGAACTCCACACATCCTCAGAAATAGTAGCTTCTTAAGTGTTTAGAAGGAGCTGGGTCTCTAATATTCTTACTTATAAACAATTATCAAAACATGTCTAGCTAATGGTTTCTGAATTAGCTCTTTTTGTATGTTTAGGATGAAAATAGATGAGCTAGATCATGAAGAATTCTGAATATTTCTTCTTTCATGAAGTTTTTTTGATCTATTTTACTACTTTGGATAACAAATTTAATTCAATTCCTGATTTTTCCTATCTGAGCAAAATAAAACTGAATCACAAAATAAAACCTTTAGTAATCGATAATCATGTGGATTTGGAATGAATATTTTCTTCTATTGTCCTTATTTACTTTTGAACAAGTCGATACTCTCAACAATGGGGAAAAATCAGATTTTTTCACAATCAGAGAGAAGTCATCAAATAAGGTAATACAAAATGCCTTGGAGAACAGTGCCGCACTTTGTGTAAGATAAAGATAGTTGGTTTGCCTACAGAGAGCCAAATATTACAGTGATTAGGTCCACAGTCCAACAGATTTGATTATGTGTTGTGTATCCCCTGTTCCCCAGCTGAGTGAACTTGGCCAAGTTATCCACTTCTCTAAGATTCAGGTTCCTCATTCGTAAAGTGGTGATTTATTCATTTATATTTTTAATTTTTTTTAATGTTTACTTATTTTTGAGAGACAGAGTGTGAGTGCGGGAGAGGCAGAGACAGAGGGAGACACAGAATCCGAAGCAGGCTCCAGGCTCTGAGTGTCAACACAGAGCCTAACGTGGGGCTCGAACCCACAAACCGTGAGATCATGCCCTGAGCCGAAGTCGGACCCTTAACCAACTGAGCCACCCGGGTGCCCTAATTTACTCATTTATTTAACAAATATTTCTCAAGCATGTTCTTTGTCCCAGGTACTATTCTACTCCCTGAGAATACGATAGTGAACAAAGCATAAAATATCGCTACGATTATGGGGTGTATATTCTAAAAGAGGGAATCAAGCAGAAAAGGGAGAAAGGAGGAAGGAAGGAAGAAAAAAGGAAAAAAAAAACAGAAAAGCATATAGTATGTCAGATAGCATTCATTATTGCTATGTTAGAGAAACACATAATAAAGCTGAGACAGGGATGAGAAGTGGTGGTAGGACTGTGTCATTTTAAGCAGGATGGCAAGGAAGGCGTCTCTGAGATGATGACATTTGAGCAAATACCTGAAGGATGTGAGGGGGTTCCTTGTGTGGGCTTCTGGAGGACAGGCCCTCTGGGCAGCTAGACTGGCAAGTGCAGAGGTCTTGAGGCGCCCATGGAGCAAATTCCAGGCGCGGCAGGAGGCCAGTGTGGCTGGAGAGCCAGAGCCAGGAGGGATGATAGATGATGAGGAAGGAGAGGTGCAGAGGAAAGCACAACAGACGGTATAAGGCCCTGTGGGCTTGGCAAGAAGAGCCTGGCTTTTTCTCTGAGCAAGCTGGGAAGCCACTGGCAGGTGTGGAGCAGAAGACAGACCTGTTCTGATGCACATTTTAAAGGCATCACCAGGCTGCTGGGTTGAAAACAGACTGCAGGGGAGCAAAGGTGGAAGAACACTTAGAAGGCTTGTGTCCTGGGGAGGCTGGGTGGCTCAGGTCATGATCTCGCTGTTCCCGAGTTCGAGCCCCCCTTGAGCCCCATGTTGGGCTCTGTGCTGACAGCTCAGAGCCTGGATCCTGTTGCAGATTCTGTGTCTCCCTCTCTCTTTCTGCCCCGCCCTCTCTCTCTCTCTCTCTCTCTCTCTCTCTAAAATAAATAAACATTAAATTAAAAAAAAAGAAGAAGAAGAAGGCGGCTTTTGAATTAATCCAGGAGGGAAAAGGTGGTGCTTTGAATCAGCATAATGAGAAGTGGCCACGTTATAGATATTTTGAAGGTGGAGCCGACAGGCTTTGCTAATGGATTAGATGTGGAAAACGGGAGGGGGAAAAAGAGTCAAGGGTGATTTCCAAGTTTTCAACCTGAAGACCTGAGCGAATGGAATCCCTTTTTCCGAGAAGGGGAGGCTCTGAGAAGAACCACTTCGGGAGAGAATATCGGGAGTTCAGTTCGGGGTGTGCTGAATCTCAGGTGCCCTCAGTGAGCCAAAGGTATGAAGCCAGTGGTTGGAGAGGAGTTGATAGCTGAGAGAAGGGTGAGGCCAGAGCTATACATTTATTTTTTTTTTTAATTTTTTTTTTTTGACGTTTATTTATTTTTGAGACAGAGAGAGACACAGCATGAAGGGGGTAGGGACAAAGAGAGAAGGAGACACAGAATCGGAAGCAGGCTCCAGGCTCTGAGCCATCAGCCCAGAGCCTGACGCGGGGCTCGAACTCACGGACCGCGAGATCGTGACCTGAGCTGAAGTCGGACGCTTAACCGACTGCGCCACCCAGGCGCCCCCAGAGCCATACATTTAAAAGTCACCAGCAGGCACATGATACTGAACGCAAGACTGCATCTATCACCCAGGGAATGACTGAGGTCTGGGCCTGGGCCACCCCCACATTTTGGGGTCAGGGAGATATATGTGGAAACAAGCACAAGAGAATGAGAAGCACCTTGAGAAGGAATGGCCGTTGAGAGAATGGAAACCAGGAGAGTATGGAGGACAGGTGAGGCCGGGATCCGAGGAGGAAAGAGTGGTCAGCTGTCTCAAACAATGCGGGCAAGTCCGGGTCCGGGGAGGTGGGAGCTGGGGCCTGATGGGTGGATTTACCTACCCAAGTGTCACTGGTGGAGCTGTGGGCACAGAAGCCTTACTGTGGCGACTTCAAGAGTCAAGGGCGGGGTAACTGGAGGCAGCTGGTGATTTTTTTTTTTTTTTTAGGGAGGGGATTATAGAGCCAAGAAAGGATCTGTTTCGTTTTGTTTTAAAAATGGAAGAAATTGGAGCACCTGGGTGGCTCAGTCGGTTGAGCCTCTGACTTCAGCTCAGGTCATGATCTCACAGTTCGTGGGTTTGAGCCCCGCATCAGGCTCTGTGCTGACCTCTTGCTCAGAGCCTGGAGCCTGCTTCCGATTCTGTGTCTCCTTCTCTCTCTGCCTCTCCCCGGCTCACACTTTGTTTCTCAAAACTAAATACACGTAAAAAAAAAAAAAAAAAAATTAAAGGTGGAAGAAATTAATGGCATATCAAGGCCTGTGTGTAATCCTTGGTATGCTTTTTCTAAGCTGATGGGAATGATCCTGTATCTAGAGGATTAGTGATTATCTTTATTGGCCTTCTAAACATGAAACCCCGGCACAACTCTCTGCTCCAGCTGATTTTCCTTTTACCTGCTCAACATACACACTCCCACCTCTGAATCTCCTTCATGCTGTTTTCTCTGGCAGGAATGCTGTGGCTCTCCCTTTAATATAGAGCTAATTTTTACCCATATATTAAGTTTCAGCTCAAGTCCTATTTCTATGAGTCCTTCCCTAACTTTTGTAACCCAGATTAATTGCTTCCTTTATTTTCTATTTACTTCATTATTTTTTAATGTTTATTTTTTTAAGTTTTTTAATGTTTATTTATTTTTGAGAGAGAGAGACAGACAGACAGAGTGTGAGCAGGGGAGGGGCAGAGAGAGAGGGAGGCACAGAATCTGAAGTGGGACACTTAAGTGCTGAGTCACCCAGGCGCCCTTTTATTTCCTTTGTATAACAGTATCTCTAACACACTTATTAAGTATCTCTGTGTGTAAAGGACTGAGCTAGATTTGGGAGGAGAATAAGTTAAATGGAAGGCACAGTATCTACCCTCAGGAAGCTAACAAACGTGTTATCTGTTGTACATATTTTTTGTGTGTATCTTTTTTTCCCTAATTCTCTCATGAATCTTGAAGGCAGGCAGCGTTTTCACCCCCTTGGGGCTTAGCACCATAAGTGGAGCTATAGATTTTTGTTGAATTATATTAAAAAATCATTATGATAAAGTATTATTAGATCACTTCCCAGTTATATAAAATGGTCACAAAAAAACTTTTCTTAACATCTTATTTTCTCAAATATTTTTTATTTTTTTTTTTTATTTTTTTTTTTTAACGTTTTATTTATTTTTGAGACAGAGAGAGACAGAGCATGAACGGGGGAGGGGCAGAGAGAGAGGGAGACACAGAATCGGAAGCAAGCTCCAGGCTCTGAGCCATCAGCCCAGAGCCTGATGCGGGGCTCGAACTCACGGACCGAGAGATCGTGACCTGAGCTGAAGTCGGACACCCAACCGACTGAGCCACCCAGGCGCCCCTCAAATATTTTTTAAAAAATTTTTTGACGTGTATTTATTTTTGAGAAAGAGAGAGAGCACAAGCAGGGGAGGGGCTGAAAGAGAGGGAGACACAGAATCCAAAGCAGGCTCCAGGCTCTGAGCTGTCAGCACAGAGCCTGACACGGGGCTCAACCCACAAAGCGTGAGATCATGACCTGAGCAGAGGTTGGATTCTTAGCCAACTGCACCACCCAGATGCCCTCTTCAAATATTTTTATAATCATTATTTTAAATCTTTTTAAAGGATGTTAGGTATTTCCCTCCTGTGTTATTCAAAGGTCCTTAGAGCCATTATTTAAAAAAAAATAAATGATTGCAATCTGTTTATGGAAGGCAGAACTGGGTGTCTTTACTGGGAATTTTGATAAAGCTGAACTTAGGGCACATTGCATGTTTGCTAGAATAACTGTTCTTAAGACTCAGTTTTATATAGAAGAGAAGGATCTGATTAGCGGTTCTATGGAGCAATTGGAAACTTGTGCTTCAACAAATATCAAGGCCAATAAAGAGACAAGGGGCATTGTCTTAATTGAGATTCCCACTATTCTCAGTGCTCTCCTGATGACACAGAGTAAGCCCAGGGGACTACTAATGAGCTAGGAAATATGAATATGCATCAGCTGGAACCTGACCAAGAAGCTGATAAAGGGTATTGTTCCTCGCCTAGGTCTGCCTGGTATAAAAAGTAGAAGGGTCCTGTGAGTATACCGTGGGCAGGTTTGTGGAGATTTTCTGCTGCTTACTGGAGAACACCAAACTTTAGTAAATAAGAGCAGCACTGATGAAAAATACGCTTGAGTCCCTCATCACAATCAGTTTAAATAAACTGAGGAGGGGAGCATGGGTGGCTCAATCGGTTAAGCATCTGACTTCAGCTCAGGTCATGATCTCATTCCCCATTAGTTGGAGCCCCGTGTTGGGCTCTGTGCTGACAGCTCAGAGCCTGGAACCTGCTTCGGATTCTGTGTCTCCCCCTCTCTCTGTCCCTCCCCCACTTGTGCTCTCTCTCTCTCTCTCTCTCTCTCTCAAAAATAAACAGTAAAAAAAATTAAATAGAGTGGGGAAAATACAAAATACAAAGCAAACACAAGATGGTCAGCGAGCAGCAGGAGGAAGAGAAGTGAGGGGGGAAGGAAGGATAGAAAAAAGGAAAGGAGAAGAAGAAGAGCTGACCCGGAACAAGAGGGGGGCAGGAGGGAGGAAGAGAAAATAGAGAGGGGATGAGGAAAAGGAAATTGGCAGGAGAAAGGCATAGGATATTTTAAGATGTTTTTTGAAGGTCAATCCCTGGTTTTCACTATGGATGAAAGCCTCAGGAAACAAACCTTCCTGTTGAGGCATGTGTGTGATTCTTGTTAGGTTCCTTCTCAGCAGTTGCTGAGTATTAAGAGAAGGGTATCTGTAAAGACAGGGGGGTTGCACCTGAAGGCTGGGCCCTCTCTAGTTTCAACCCCTAAGGAAGACACAGGACTTTTTTTTTTTTTTTAATTAAAGTTTATTTTTGAGAGAGAGCAAGAGAGAGCACAAGTGCGGGAGGGGCGGAGAGGAGGGAGACAAGGGTCCCAAGAGGACTCCTTGCTGACAGCAGAGAGCCGGAAAAGGGGCTCAAACCCACACACTTGGAGATCATGACCTGAGCCGAAGTAGGACACTTAACTGACACCCACGACACAGGAGCCTCACGACACAGGACTCTGAACCTTGGAATGGAAAGTGAGAGAGAGCCCTGGGCTTATTCAGAAAGGAGCCATGCTGTTCAGGAGACACAGTCTTTTTTTTTTTTTTTTTTTAATGTTTTATTTATTTATTTTGAGAGAGAGAGAGAGAGAGAGAGAGAAAGCGAGAGAGAGAATCCCAAGCAGGCTCCACACTCAGCGTGAAGGTGGACATGGGGTTCAATCTCACAACCATGAAATCATGACCTGAGCTGAAATCAAGAGTCAGATGCTTAACCAACTGAACCACCCAGGCGCCCCCAGGAAACAGAGTCTTAAAAAAAAAAAATGGCCCATGTCAAATATGATTTAACATAAAATTGTGCATTCTATCCTGTGAAGCTTGATGTACCATAATTTCACAATAGATAGGAGACATGAAAGTCGTTTAACCAAATTTGAATGCAGACAACAGCAGAAGGATAAGGCCAGAGCAAGATGGATGAAAACCGAGAGAAAGTTGTCCTGGTAGGGAGCGCAGAACACAGCCATGTCCCAGAAGGGCTGTCTGCAGAAATAGGAAGGAACATTCAGGTAAATGCCAAAGAAACAGCCTGAGGTGCACACAGGAGCCAGTGCTGGGGGTCTCACTGCTGTTCAACGTGTAGGTTTTCTAAATCTCTGAGAGTCTAGAAGATACAAGGAAGGATACTCCCCTATAAATTTCGGAGGGGGCTCGGCTCTCCTGACACCCTGATTTCACCCTTGCAGCTGCCAGCAGTGTCTGTCACGTGATAAATTTCTGTTGTTTTAAGCCACCCAGTTAGTGATCCTTTATTACAGCAGCCTAGGAAGTTAATACACACGGTAAGTGTGTGTTTTGCTTGATAGGAGCTGCCAACTGTTTTCCAAAGCACCTGAATTTACATTCGCACCAGCACTGCATGAGGATTTTGGTCATTCTACGCTCCGTCAGCACTTGGTGTTGTCAGTGTTTTTTATCTTAACCATTCTAACAGGTGTGTAGTGATAGCTCAAGGGATTTTAATTTTCATGTCCCCAATGGCTTATAATGTCAAACATCTTTTCATGTGCTTTCTTGCCCTCCATATATTTTCTTTAGTGGAGCATCTGTTCAAATCTTCTATCCTGTTTTTATTGGCTGTGTGTTTTCTTAGTGATTAAGATGTAAGACTGTTTAAATCCCTTATTAATTGTATGTCTTGCAAGTATTTTCTCCCTGTACGTAACTGTTCTTTTTTTTTTTATTTTTTTAACAGTGTCTTCCAGAGAAGTAAAAACTTGAAGTGTGATGTCATATTCACTCACTTATTTTCTTTCACGGCTTGTATTTTCTGTGTCTTAGGTGAAAAAGACTTTGCCCAAGCCAAGGTCCCAAATAGTTTCTCTTATGTTTTCTTGTAGAAATTTTATAGTTTTTGTTTTTACATTTAGGTCAATGATCTATTTTTGCATGTGGTGGTAGGTAAGGGTGAGCTTGTTGTTTGGGCTTTTGTGGGGGGTTTTTTGGCATAGGAATGTTCAATTGTTTCAGCTTCATTTTTGAAAAGACCATTTTTCATACATTGAATTTCCTGGGTAGATTTGTGGGAAATCAATGGACTGTATAAATTTGGGTCCATCTCTGGAATTTCTGTTCTATACTACGTGTCTATGTATCTCTCATTAATTTTATTTTATTTGCCTTGCCTTTACAGTAAGTCTTAAAATCAGTGTGAGTCATTCAAATTTGTTTTTCCACAAAATTATTTTGGTTATGCTAGGTCATTTGCTCTTCCATATACATTTTAAGATTTTTTTTAATGTTTATTTATTTTTGAGAGAGAGAGAGAGAGAGACAGAGCGTGAGTGGGAGAGGGGCAGAGAAAAAGGAAAGCACAGAATCTGAAGCAGGCTCCAGGCTCTGAGCTGTCAGCACAGAGCCCAATGCGGGGTTCAAACTCATGAACCATGAGATCATGACCTGAGCTGAAGTCAGATGCTTAACCGACTGAGTTACCCAGGCACCCCTTCCATATACATTTCAGAATCAACATGTTGATTTTTTTTAAATTTGCTGAGATTTTAATTGAGATTGTATTAAATCTATAGATCAATTTGAAGAAAGCTGACATCACAATATTTAGTCTTATAATCCATAAACATGGTATATCTCCCCATTTATTTTGGTCTTTTTAGATTTTGCTCATCAATTTTTATATTCTTTGGTGCATAAAACGTGCACGTATTTTGTTAAAGTTATTCCTAAGTATTTCATGCTTTCGATGCTATTATAAATGGTATCTTTTTAAAAGTTTCAGTTTTCTGGGCACCTGGGTGGCTCAGTTGGTTAAGCTTCTGACGTCGGCTCACGTCATGATCTCATGGTCTGTAAGTATGAGCCCGACATCAGGCTCTGTGCTGACAGCTCAGAGACTGGAGCCTGTTTCAGATTCTGTGTCTCCCTCTCTCTCAAATAAATAAAACATAAAAAATTTTTTTTAAGTTTCAGCTGTCAATTATTGGTTGCTAGTGTACAGAAATACACAAGTTGATTTCCTTGTTTCCTATGAACTTGATAAGCTCTCATATTGGTTCCAGTAGCCGTTTCTGAGAATCCTTTGGGATGTGTGATGCAGCTAATAATGTCATTTGTAATACAGAGAGTTTTATTTCTTAGGTTCTCTGTTTTTTCAATTTGCAATTGCTTACAGGGGATGCCAAGGGAAGGGGCATGCCTGAGGCAGATGAGAAGAATAGGATCCATTCCTCTTTTCTATGCTTTGAAAGCACACCTTAAACTGTTGCTTATATTACAAAGACTCATTGTACAATTTTTCTGTTAAACTGTGCCTGTGTCATCGGTGTCTGTGACTGACTCCTACCGCAGACTATTTGGTTCCAAGCTCTTCAGCGTTCAAACTGTAATGCTCACTTTGGATGAAATATTTCCTCTTGCTGGCCACTTTTTAAAACGTACACAAAATGGAACATTTTGTGGCTAGACATAAGCCAAATGCCGCAGGGCAAGGGGAAATTAAAGCAAGACATTTGATTAAAGAGTTAAGACCAAAGAATTAAAGAATGTAAAGGACAAAAAAGGAAGCTAATGCTTAGCTTAATCATGCTACAGGTCTATTAAAGGAAACAGATACAGAGCCTTGAGACCTCCCCCGGATTCCCAGACTAGAAGCATATGTTGATTTGAAGTTGGGGAAGACAGAAGGAGAATAAACAATATTTGAAATGGAAGGATTCAGATTCTTTGAGGTTTTCCCAGATGATATGGGGTGGCACCAGCCCTGTTCGGCAGCTTGCTTGTTAGCTGCTGGAAATAATATAGCACATGGGGAGCTAAAAGAAAGAGGAAGAAGCATCCTGCAGGGTGAAAAAAATACACACCAAAATACCTTGCAGTTGAGAGGAGATATGTCAAGACAACGTACACTGACAATGAAGTATATTCAAGTTGCTCTGTGATCCCCAGGTAGTTTCTCTTTGCTCATTACATAACACATCTTAAATACAGGAGAAACAACCCCCTTATACCCACATAATTTTTTCATTAAGTAATACCTGGTTTTTCAAATCTTGGTTATTTCATAAACACCGATAATGAAGTCTGTCTTTCAACACGCATTTCAACGAACATTTGTGCATCCACACGGGGGCCATGCAGTGTTTCCAGACAATATTAACATGAGAATATTTTAATAATACCAAATTAAAATATGTAGAATATTACAAATGAGGTCACTGCCCTCAGCAAGCTCATGGTCCAGGGGAAGAGATAGACAACTAAGCAAACCAGTTATGAAGTAATAAAATGCTGTGATGGACAAACAGCTGGGAGCCAGGATGAGGGATTTTGAATCCAGATTGGAGAGGAGAGTCAGAGGAAGCTTCTAGAAGGATCCAGCACATAAGAAGTATGTTAAAGGATCTGTACACTAGGAATCCTCTTATTGGCTATTGGTTCGGATAGATGGTCAGTTGATCAGCACAAGGAATTCTTTAAAAAGTCATCTTTGCCTTACACACTTAATTTAGTGTAAACATAACTACGGGGCATTTGTTCACTCATTGACTTGATTGTACGGTCAAGGATTCCTTTTAAATGTAAGCCTTTCTAATTGGAATTCTCTTGTTTTCTTTCTCACACAAATCATGCTTACAATGCATTAACGGCACAATTTCCCATTTGTTTCTTCAAATGGGAGCAAGAATGTGGAGAGAATTGCAAAGCAATCTGAGTAAAGAAGTCTTCTTGATTTTTACTACTTTGCTCGTTTTATATAATTCTCTTGCCCACACCTAATTTGACAGCAATTTGTCTCTCTCTTTTTTTTTTCCTTTAAGTTTATTTATTTACTTTGAGAGACAGCACAAGCAGGGGAGGAGCAGGGAGAAGGAGAGACACAGAATCCCAAGCAGGCTCCATACCTTCAGCACACAGCCCCATGCAGGGCTCGAACTCACAAACCGTGAGATCATGACCAGAGCCAAGATCAACGGTGCAACGCTTAACCGACTGAGCCACCCAGGCACCCGGACAGCAACTTGTCTTAAGCAGCTCATCTTCGTTCTTTTCCAAGCACTTGATCTGATTTTCATAATAATAACCCTTTCTTCTGACAGTCATGTTTTGTTGATTTACTTAATGTTTAATCATATTACAGTATTACAATAATAAGTACTCCAGGTGTAAACCAGTGTGAAGCAAACACATCTTAGTAAGCAGACAACTCAATCAGTAGAAGCAGAAGTGTGTGGAAAAGAGGGTATCAGCTGCAAGCATCTTGCCATGGGGCTCACCCGGTATATCCTACAGGGAGAACTTAGTGACAGTTCGTCCATGAGGTGCTAAGTTCAGGTTCATTAAAAGGATATCTACTAGAGAAAAGGCACAGACATCCCAAGTAGAGTGAGCAGCACAGAGATATGGAGACGGGCACAAAAGCGACACAAAGGTATGTGCAAGATGATGCTGGGTTCAAACTTCAACTAAATATCTCACGATCAGGCTTTGAATTGTAAAGGCATATAAGACAATCCATTTTCCTTAATATTTCTATCATCAAAAACCTCATCTTTCCTTAATATTTCTATTATCAAAAACCTCATCTTTCCTTAATATATCTGTCAACAAAAACCTCATCTTTCTCAGTATTAACGCTCAACATTGCTGAGGATACCCATTTTTAATGAACTTGCCAACATCAGTTACAAAGCATTTTTCTGAGTAATGGAGTATTGTAAAATGTCAGTTGCCTGTGTCATCAACTGCCATGGTACGAAGTGGTACCAAACAAACAAACATAAAACAATGTAGAGGCTGGTGAAGCCAGCGCCCAATTCAGAAATGGAGGACCATTAAAAAAAACACTGGAAGTGCTGAAAGAGACCTCTAACAACACAATCTAGTGGTCGTAAGAATCAGGACGCCAGGGTGGCTCAGTCGGTGAAACGTCCCACTCCGGATTTTGGCTCAGGTCACGATCTCACGGTTCATGAGATCGAGCCCCGCATCGGACTCCACGCTGACAGTGTGGAGCCTGCTTGGGATTCTCTCTCGCTCCCTCTCTCTGCCCCTCCCCAGCTCGTATTTATTTCTCTCTCTCAAATAAATAAACTTTAAAGAAAGAATAATAAATACAACCATGAAACCTATCAGAAGATGTGAGAAGCGTAGAAGAATTCAAACATGGCTTAGAAAGGCTGCAGAAAAAATAGAGGAGCCAGCTCCAGTGGGACCATGGAGTTGTTTAGCTTTTATTTCAAAGTAAAAGAAATAATAATATACATATACATATACATATGTATAATATATGTATATACATATAATATATGTGTATATATGAGTAATATATGTGTATATACATACATAGGGGTCAACTCCCAAGGAGCTTGAAGCGCCCTGAGTAGTCTTCCATATTTGGGACAAGCTGCACTTCTGACAAACGCAGTAAAACAACACAAGCGGCTGACGATGTAGGGAGAAGAACACAGGGTAGTGGAACTATTAAATCAGTAACACAGACGTCTTGTAAACCCAAAGCACACACATAAAAAAAGTGTATTAATTTTGATCAGTAAGTATGCAAGAGTAAGAAACATTTGTTCCTGGTGGCCCATTGCCCTTGACACAAGACAGTAATTCTGTTGATCCGAAAGTCACTTCCATGTGTGTATGTGTGTGTGAATGTCTTCCGGCCCTGTCAGTTTTCCAACCTGGCACTAAATCTCTGCCTGTCTCTAGGTCATCCTTCATTCCTTCTCCTTTGACCCTCTGACAGAGCCTCCTGTAGCCCCCACACCTCCCCAGGACAGCGAGCTGAACTTGGCCCTGGCTCTGGAGAAAGGACTTTGTGACTGCTCCAGCCAGGGCCTGACGGTCATCAATATGACTGTTCTGGCAGCCCTTCAGGGAGCTCATAAGAACAGGCAAACAGGAGGGAACAGCCCTGTTTTGCAGCTGTGACATGATGTGCCAAAACGGGCATTAATGTCGCGTGGAAGAAAAACAGGCGTAAGGAACAGAAAGGATTTGCTTCCTGTTAGAACTGAGCTGTGGTTTACAATCCAGATCAAATTTCTTGGTCATTTTTATGGTGACATTCTAGTTTCAGGATCTAGTGCTATTGCTTAGAAGAAGAAATAATCAACACAGAGGAATAATTGAATTAAATAAATATTCAGCAGTGCTTTAGCCCAGACCCACTCAGTTTGACACTACAAGCAAAATCGTCCAACCCTGCATGCAGCTGCTTATGGATAAATGAACAGCTAATTTCAACAGGGCTGCTGAATAATCAAGGCTTAAAAGGAGACGTCCTAATGGAATCTGCTCTCTTGCCTACCTCATTAGAAAACCTCCAGCTGTACATCAAAGGGGTGCACATCCTCCTCTCTCATTAGGGCCGGGGGAGGCTGGGGACACAGGGTCCCCCAAAAGTACACTCAGGACTCTTTTAAGACAGTGCCTGTTTTGAAGCTGGCAAAGGAGAAGAGAAGAGAAGAGAAAAGCTATCTCCTGTTATGGTGATGATTTTGTTTTGTGTTTTGAGGGCTGGTCACTGCTGGCCACTGCCAGTCCCTGGGTGGCCTTGGATTTATACAACACTCTTCTTGTAGCATGAACTAGCTGAGACTCCCCTCCCCTCTCCTCTGTCTTCAATATACAATTCATTAGAGAACAATAAAAACAATGCTGTCTTATATTTGAATGGCCATTTAGAGTTTTCAATTGTACTATATTATCCAAGAGCTGGAAATCTTGGAATTTAGATGCAAAAGTGTGTATTCTCCTCTAACACTTCTGCTATTTGGTTTCTCATTTGGGGTCACAGTTATCACTGGACCTGACTTTCATGGGAACAGATGGTGGCATTTGGGATGGATCCTTTTATAGCTTTAAGTGTCTTGTAAGTCTTTGTGTACCTTCGTAAAGCTCTTTGGGCTGTGTATAAACAGTACCACTGAACCCATGTGGTTCATGTGGTTTTTGATCTGCTCTGATATGACGTGTTTGAACCTTGCTCTCTTAGCCGTCACATTATAAATCCTCACGTACACAGATTTTCTTCCCTACCAATTGCCTATGCTCCCTGTTCTCATCATCATCTCTCTCCTCACAAGACACTCCTAATTAGATATGACCATGGCCTGAAGGTGATCTTCAGGAAGGATATTTACAAAGCAGGCACCAATTATCACCCAGGCAATTTAGATAAATTGCCACTGCTCAAACACTGTAGTCTAAATTGTGGTCATACGATTAAAAAGGTGAATTTCCAAAATGAATGGTTATTAATTTATATAGTACAGCAATCTGATTGTACCAAAAATACTTTTTACCACAGTCCAAAATTTCCTACCTCCCAATATATTTAATATTATATTTAGAGTATTATAGTTAGAATAACTTTAGAAATTGATCACATAGCTGAACAGACAGCAGAGACATGCAGAATCTTAAGGATGTCATCCAAATACCAGTTTAAAGTAGCAGCTTTGCCAGATAGAAAGAATGCACACAGAATTCAGAGTAAAAAGCACATTAAACAGATTGGTTGAATCCAAATAGGTTGTGAGGCAAAGAGGGGGAACAGAATTGGGGTTTGGTGGAAGTGTCACATGATATGCCTTAAGTGTCACATGATATGCCTTAATCAGAGGACACAACTGAAAGTAATTAGAAAAGAATGAGCAAAGGGGATTCTGGGTGGCTCAGTCGGTTAGGCGTCTGACTCTTGATCTCAACTCAGGTCATGATCCCAAGGTTCATGGAATGGAGCCCCACATTGGGCTCTGTGCTGACAGTGCAGAACCTGCTTGGGATTCTCTCTCTCTCTTCCTCTCTCTCTTCCCTTGTGCCCCTCTCTCTCCCTCTCCCTCTCTCTCTCTCAAAATAAATAAAGGAACTTTAGAAAAGAATGCGCATGAATTCAGGGGACCTAGAACATACGTAGGACATCCACTTGGAGTTCCATGGTGGCAGAGCCATTAATAAGAAAGTCTAAAATATCATTAGTCATCTGAAATGCAAATCCAAACCACCATAAGATACCACTTCCCACCCAAAAGGATCGCTATATTGGAAAATATATATATTGGAAAATAACAAGTGCTGGTGAAAATGTGGAGAAATTGGAACACTAATATGTTGCTAGTAGGGATGTAAAAGGGTTCAGCTGCCATGGAAAACAGTCTGGTGGTTCCTCAAAAATCTAAACCATCTGGGGGTGGGGTGGCGTCTGGGTGGCTCAGTCAGTTAAGCGTCTGACTTTGGCTCAGGTCATGATCTCACTGTTCGTGGGTTCTAACCCCCCCGCCCCGTTGGGCTCTGTGCTGACAGCTCAGAACCTGGAGCCTGCTTCGGATTCTGTGTCTCCCTCTCTCTCTGCCCCTCCCCTGTTCACGCTCTGTCTCTCTGTCTCTCAAAAGTAAATAAACATTAAAAAAAATTTTTGTTTTTAAATCTAAACCATCTCTTTAGCCATCACATTATAAATCCTCACTTACATAGATTTTCACCACATGACCCAGCAATTCCACTCCTAGGTATGTACCCCAAAGAAGTGAAAACAGATATCCACACAGATTCCTGTACAGGCACATTCATAGCGGCATTATTTGCAATAGTCAAAAGGTAGAAACAACCCAAATGTCTATCAATGGAAGAATCAATACACAAATTGTGGTATATTCATACAACAGGATATTATTCAACCATAAAAAGAAGAAAGGACTGGCACATGCTACAACACGGATGAACTTTAAAAACATTATGCTAAGTGGGGGTGCCTGGGTGGCTCAGCCGGTTAAGTGTCCTACTCTAGGTTTCAGCTCAGGTCATGATCTCAAGGTTTCATGGGTTCCAGCCCCATGTCCGGCTCTGTGCTGCTGGCACAAAGCCTGCTTGGGATTCTCTCTTCCTCTCTCTCTGCCCCTCCCCCACTTGTGCTGTCTCTGCCTCTCAAAATAAATAAATAAACTTAAAAAAATCCAACATTATGCTAAGTGAAAGAAACAAGACCAGAAGTTTACATATTGTATGATTCCACTTATCTGAAATATCCAGAATAGGGAAATGCATAAAAATAAAGGGCAGGTGGTGGTTACCTGGGGCCCGGGGGTCATGAGTAATAGGGAGTAACCGTTCATGAGGACAGAGCTTTATTTTGGAGTGATGAAAATGTTTCAGAACTAAATACAGATGTCACTGTATAAAGGTGTAAGTGCTGAAGATACTTTATTTTTTTAATTTTTAAATTTTTTTAGAATTTTTTAAAGTTTATTTATTTTGAGAGAGAGACTACTTGAGTGTGCACACAGGGAAGGGGCAGAAAGCGAGGGGGAGAGAGAACCCCAAGCAGGCTCCGTGCTAACAGCACGGAGCCCGATCTCACGAAACATGAGATCATGACCTGAGCTGAAATCAAGAGTCAGATGCTCAATTGACTGAACTACCCAGATGCCCCTACAGTGTAAGTAGTTTAAGTAAAATAAGGACAAGGGTGTAAATGTACTAAATGCCACTGATTTTTTATTTTAAAACGGTATATTTTCTATAAGGTGAATTTCACCTCTTTTCTTTTTTTAAGGCTCAATGTAGCAGTTTATTGGTGAGAAAAATTATGCTGAATTTCTATAGTTTTTTCATTGCACACCCAAGCTAGTCTCTCTAGTTTATGTGTGGTCAGCCTCTGAGAAGTTCGCCCCAATGCTCCTGGGATGGAAATCCCACTTCCTTGGAGTAGCATTCCCCAGAATACTTAGAAAAAAACACTTGGAAAGAAAAATGACATCTAAGTGGTCTACTGGAATTGGTTCTTCGGTGGATATGTTTATTTTGACCGCAGGCCAGCTTAGAACTAAATCTAAAGACAATTACATAAGTAGAAGTCATCGTATTTCTAATTTTTTGTTTACTTTTGTGTACCTTGTATTTGAAATGTTTGTATTGTTTAAAAGAATAATTGGCATGGATAATTGATTTAGACTTATGATTTTTAAAAAATTATTTTTTAATGTTTATTTATTTTTGAGAAAGAGAGACAGAGCATGAACAGGGGAGAAGCAGAGAGATAGCGAGACACAGAATCAGAGCAGGCTCCAGACTCCAAGCTCTCAGCATAGAGCCCAACACGGGGTTCAAACTTAAGAACTGCAAGATCACGACCTGAGACAAAGTCGGACATTTAACCGACTAAGCCACCCAGGCGCCCCTAGACAAGGTAAAACCTGGTTTGTAAACAGCATAAAAAATTTAGAAGAATTTAATATTATTCATATAATTTCTATATTATGCTATTATATGTGTTAGATTTATATTACTTAAGTAAGTTTTGGGAAGATTTTGGTGTTATAGAGACAAGGCAAGGCCTGAGAAATAAAGCTAAAGACATAAACAGTAAAAATATTAAGTGTAACTTAAAGGATTTAAATGGGACCAAAGATTAGTTGAAGAGTCTTTAAAGTGACTTTTTTTACCATTATATATTGCAAAATGAGACTTATAAACTTCATTATTACTTTTAAATTTACTCTTTTAAATCGAGGATTAATATTAAAAAGCACATAAATCATAGAAATGCAATCTTTTTACCTAAGATGCATGAAAATACATACAGTATGTTCTTTGAGGTCTCGCTGCAAATGAACAATGTGTATCATGATGAAACTCTTTGATGGAGCTTTATCTTCTTCCGCAGGATGCTGCATATGGATAGGGGTTTCCTTGGCTGCAGAATTTCCTGTTCTTTATGCCTCAAGCTCAGGACAATAATCAAGACTTTTAAGAAAACATGCAAAATGCACTTATCTTGCTCACGTCAGCAGGTTGTATTAAATTTAGCACTTTATGCCCCAAATGCAAAGTTAAAACTTGGTTGTTGAGTTCAATACGCCATCACTTCTCCCTCAGTGTTAAAAAAAAAAAAAAAAAAAGACTCACTGGAAACAGACTTGCAGAAAAAGATCTGAATTGCAAGACTGACCACCAGAATCATTAGCAAAACACATGATTGCGTACAAATGCCTACTGCTCCCAAAGAATCCCAACCAATAAAAAAATAAAACAATGCACCTGAATTTTACATACATATGTTTTACTTGGTTCCCATTTTCAAAACTGTGTTTCATAAAGAACTCTCTCCAAGAGCAGTCAATTCTGTGTATTAAAAGAAATAACTTCGGCAAAGGGCTTTCGAATGCTCTGGTTTGAAACTCCCTGAATGGGATCTAGTCTGTCTGAAATGGTTTACTTCATGGATGGTTATTATCATTTAGCATTTATTGAGAGCCAGCAAATCGCCTGAACAAAAGGAAACAGAAAGGCATGAATCTGCAATCTCAACTCTGCCTTCTGTCCTGTTGTACAGATCATTACAAAGCCCTTTCTACTTAAATTGAAACAGCCCATCTTTTTTCTGGGACAGGTTGCAATGATCTCACATATGTTCCTTTATTTCCTTGTCACATATGAATCTCAGCGTTTCCCCCCTTCTCTGCCTGCCCACCAACCTACCACTTCTTCAACAGATCACTTCTTCAACAGATCCGCGCCTTGATCCTCTCCCCAGGCAACTCTCCCGGGATTTCCTTCCTGAACCACCACCACATCTCCTTACAGCCAGCATCCATAAAAAGCGCTTTATTGCCATTGTTCATTTCTGCAGGACGACCTTGTGCTCATGGGATGAACTTGGATAAATTTGGATAAACTTGGGCTTCCTTGTCCATCTTTTCTGTTAAGTTACCTGTTTAGATGAAAGAAATGAGCCAGCGTGTATATACTATGGGGGAGGGGAGCACTTTTAGAATCTATCCATTTTTTAAAGATAAATTCCTTTTCTAGAATTTGGCACGGATTCCTCAAGAGTAGATCAGATTGACTATGGTCATGTGAAAAGTTCCCTGATTGATTTACAAGAGGGCTACCACCATGCCCTCCCACTCTGGCCTTTCAATTTCAGGAGATTCCCAGAGAAAGGAGAACATTCCTGAAAGATGATCCCATCTTTCCTCCTTCCACGACATCTTTGTCTCCCACCCTACTGACATCATAAATAATCCTGATTGTCCCTTTTCCGTCCCTCATTTATCACACACTCCTAAACCCATTGAGCACTTCTAATGCAGGACTGGCTACATACATTGTGGGATCCAGTGCAAAATGAAAATACAGGATCCCTTGTTTTTTAAAAAAAGATGAAGCATTTCATTTACATTTTTTTTTAATGTTTTATTTCTGAGACAGAGCATGAGTGGGGGAGGGGCAGAGAGAGAGGGAGACACAGAATCTGAAGCAGGCTCCAGGCTCTGAGCAGTCAGCACAGAGCCTGATGCGGGGCTTGAACTCACAAACTGTGAGATCATGACCTGAGTGGAAGTCAGTCGCTCAACTGACTGAGCCACCCAGGCGCCCCAAAGATGAAGCATTTCAAGACGGCCAGAGTACTGCATGAAGTCCAGTGCAGGGCCCTTCTAAGCTCAGGCCCCTATCTGACTGTGCAGGCAGTATGTCCATGAAAATAAAAGGTGTAGATTTCTGACCATCAGAATCAGAATCCCCTCCATAGGATTCAAAAATGGGCATATGAAACTAATTATGTAAAGGAAATCCAAAAGTAACTTTTTCTTAGGGAAAGAATGGGGAAGAACAAAGGCCAGGAATAGAGGATGGCAGAGAGAGAGAGACGCACGATATGGCAGAGGAACGGAGAGCCTGGCCAGCAGAAGATAGACACGAGGGGGTGCAGGAGAAGAAGGGCCAGAGAGGGGAGGGGTTCAGAGAAGAGCTGGAGGCCCATGTTCAGGAATAAATAACCCACTAGTCAAAAGCACCTTAGTGAATGAAGGCCCCCCCCTCAAGAGACCACCGGTAGTTTAAATAGATCTCTAATTGTGAAACTGACTGACAGACAAGAGAAAATTTACTTTATAGTGTAAGAGAATCTATATGCATACTACAGGTGAGCTCCTGGCTCTCAAATAATAATGCAAGAAGATACAATGATGCCGAAACTGGCCCAAGCAAAACAATCAACTTTATATTACAGGAGGCATGACAAGATCTTGCAGTGCCTTGGCATAGAAATTCATTAAGTGTTCATTGATGAATTACATTTTTTCATTGATGGATTCCTAAATTAACTCAATTAAATTTGTGAATTAATTTCTTGATGAACGAAAGTGTGAAACGACCAGCTAATGCCTAATCCAAAAATTACTAAATTAGCTTCCACCGAACAAATGAAATTAAATAATATATACTAAGGCTCCAGCAAATAATTGTTGAACGAATGAATAAATGGCTAACCTCAGACAAATCCCCTATTAGCCCCCAAATCTCAGAATTGTAATTTTCCATTCTGAAACGCGACTCCTCCTTTTCACAAGGCAGCCAGAGAAAATATTGATTCAAAAGACATTTGATTGGCAGCACTAACCTCCTCTTTCTTCTACTTCCCACACGGCGAGAAATTTAAAACATTTCTGGTCAATCGTTGTGCCACTTTGTGGCACAAATATAAAACTTAGGGAAGAGATGAAATGAGTAGAAAGATGAAGCCTCGGCTCACATTCCCAGAAGTCAGGAATGTGAGGTCTTGCAGCGTTCTTCCTGAATGCGAAGAAGCAGATGGTGATGTTTTTTCTGTAATTGAGTTATACTTTTAAGGCATCGTTAATTGATTTTCTAAGTCATACAAGACAGCGATCCAGGTTTCAAAATACATGCCCAAGTGTCCAAAATTTGGAGACCAGGCAGATAAGCCGGGGTTTATTCCCACAGCAGTAGCAGCCTTGCAAGAGGATGAGAGTGGGTAGTGAGAGAGGTGAGAAGGTTCTGCTTCTAGGAATGGCGGAGTCACATCTCCCAATGCAAACAACTGTCAACTTCAGAGAAAACCCAAAAACAGCCCCCCTGAAGGCGTGGCGAGTGACCAAAAAAGCAGGCAGAACTTGGAGAGAGGTCTACATTTGAGGAAGGAAGGGCACTAGCTGACTTTCCCCTTCCACAGCTCACAGCTTCAAGTTAGGTGGTGCCTTTGGGATGACGGAGAAGGGGGAGGTGGCTAACGCTTGAACAGACACCCACAGTCTTTCTGGCCCTGGGAACCAGAGGACAGAAGCAGGGGAGCCACGGCAGCTGCAAAGTGAGGGGAAGAAACCTGAGAAAGGAAAGCAGGAGACAGGGAGCCTCGATTTCTCTGCATAAATGCTGCCCGTTATCTCTGGGCTGAGCCCTGAACTCTGTCTTCACCGTTAGACCTCAAGGCTCAAAAGAACTAAACAGAGATTTTAGCTGCTGCTCACTACTTCGGAAAACAAAAAATCAATATTCTCTGTCAGCGGTTCTCCATTGAGCGGGCTGGGGAGTGGCTGGGATGTTACCTCCCGCCTGTAAGAGACAGTGCTACGTACCGAAGTCCTGTTTCACTCGAAACGTCAGTTGCCACTTCACAGCCGTGGGGTGGCAGAGAGCACAGCCACAGGTTATCACCCTATCTGCACCCACAGATTATCAGGAAAACAGAAAACAAGTGTTGGCAAAGTTGTGGAGAAACTGGAATCCTTAGGCATTGCTGGTGGGAATGCAAACGGTGCGGCTGCCGCAGAAAACAGGCTGGTGCCTCACAGTTTGACAGAGATGGACTGCAGGATCCAGCAGTTCCACTTCTGGGTGCATGTCCGAAGGAACAGGAAGCAGAAACTCGAATGGATCCTTGTGCTCCCACGTATATAAGCAGCATTACTCACAATAACCAAAAGGTGGAAACAGCCAAGGGTCCGTTAATGGATGAGTAGATGCACAAAATGTAGTCTGTACAGACGATCGAATGTTAGTCAGCTGTTAAGAGTAATGAAACTCTAACACCTGCTACAACGTGGATGAGCCTTGGAGACCTTATGCTGAGCGAGATAAGCCAGACACAAAAGGACAAAAATGATTTCCATTTTTATCCTATTTCCATATAAATGATTCCATTTATATGCGGTATCTATAATAGTCTCAAATGTATAGAGACAGAAAGTAAAACGGTGGGCGCCAGGGGCTGGGAGGAGGCGGTAACAGAGAGTTAGTGTTTAATGGGTACAGAGTTTCAGTTTGGGATGAGGTCTGGAGATGGGTGACGGTGACAGTTGCACAACAATATGAACGCACTACTGTCACTGAACTGTGCACATAATAGTGGCTATGATGGTAAATTTGGGGCACCAAAATGGTAAATTTTAGGTGGCTCAGTCAATTGAGCAACCAACCCTTGATTTTCACTCCAGTCATGATCCCAGGGTCAAGGGATCAGGCCCCGTGTGCTGAGTGTGGAGCCTGCTTAAGATTCTCTTTCTCCTTCTGTTCCTCCCCTGCTCTCATGCTCTCTCTCTCTCTCTCTCTCTCTCTCTCTCTGGAAAATTAAATAAAACAAAAATTTTTTAAATGGTAAACTCTATGTTATATACGTGCATTACGTTTTTTAATACACACATGTCAGTATCTCCTTAAATGCTGCTCTAAGATTCACAGGAGTTTCAGACCTCCCTTGTTAGAACTGGGACGTATTTTCCAGGTGAAACATTGTTATGAATGACAGTTAATTCTGATTTAGGCGCAAGATGACTTAGTCTTTAAACCAGGTCTAGAAACAATACCATTAGTTGTGATGTTGCTTCTATGCGAGGATACATTCTGATGTTCTGTTTCACACAACTCACTTTGAAACATCCGGAACATAACTATGTATTAGATGCTGCTTCTGCTTCAAGCTCAGGTACGCTCACCAGTTTCTCTGGCCATCCCCTCTGATCCTGAACACACAAGAGCATCATCTCCTACCCAGTCAGGATAGAATAACTATGCTGTCAGGATTTTGCCATAACGTTACTCTCTGAAAAAGAAAACAACCCTAGTGTATGTTTCAGACAGAGAGGTAGAGGAGAGAGAGACTTACTATCACATGCCCGCAGAACTAAACTTATAATGCATTCTGCCGTTTCTCTACATGTCTCCAGCATCTTTTGGAGGGAAAGTATATGATCTATTTAATAACTCAAAGTAATTATTTCTCTTTTTAAAATAAGAATAAGAATAAGAATAAGAATAAGAATAAGAATAAGAATAAGAATAAGAATAAACGTTAAAAAAAAAAATAATAAAATAAAATAAATGGGGCACCTGGGTGAGTCGGTTGAGCGCCGACTTCGGCTCAGGTCACGATCTCGTGGTCTGTGAGTTCGAGCCCCGCATTGGGCCCCTGTGCTGACAGCTCAGAGCCCGGAGCCTGTTTCAGATTCTGTGTCTCCCTCTCTCTGACCCTCCCCCATTCATGCTCTGTCTCTCTCTGTCTCAAAAATAAATAAACATTAAAAATAAATAAATAAATAAAAGAATTGGTAGTGGGGTACCTGGTTGTCTCAGTCAAACATCCGATGTCAGATCAGGTCATGATCTCATGGTTTGTGGGTTCCACTCCCGCATTTGGCTCTGTGCTGACAGTTCAGAACCTGGAGCCTGCTTCGGATTCTGTGTCTCCCTCTCTCTCTGCCTCTCCCCTGCTCGCGCTTTCTCTCTCTCTCTCTCTCTCAAAAATAAACATTAAAAAATCATAATAAAATAACAATCGGTAGAGAAGCAAAGCATTGAACACTGCAAAATCAAGTTATCAACTTAACTCAATTACCTCGCTCCCAACTCATCTGTTTCATTTTAAATAGTCCAGTGTTACATTTGAATTTACTCTCATGTTCACCAATGTACTTGTTTGTCTTATTCTTACAGTTTATTCTTTTTTATTCTTTCCTCCAGTTTAATCTCCTTCTCCCTTGAACTCGTCCAGTTGCCCTTTTTAGTGCTGGTTTGTAGCAGCAAACCGTCATTGTTTGCCTAAAATGTCTTTTATAGTTTGTCTTTATTTTACCCTCACAGTTGAGTAACAGTTTACTGGGATTCAAAATTCCAGGTTGACAGCTGCTGTCTCTTATTCTCTTAACACATTGATGATATGATTTGTTTGTTTCTTCTTTCTCTCCTTGTAATCAATAAGTCTTCCCCCGGTTTAACAGTGGCTCCTTTGTAAGTATCTCCACCCCACCTCCTCCCCATCTCCTCTGGTTTATTTCAAGACCTAGTTGTCTTTAGCGTTCTGCATTTTCACCTTCATATGCCTAGGTGTAGGCTTACTTTTTGTTATCTTGCTTAAGACTTCTTTCGACTCCTGCATCTGAGGATTCATGTCTTCAAACAATTCTGGAAGATCCTCAGCCCTATCTAACTCCACTGCACTCCACAGCCCAGTACAGAGTGCCTATAGGTATTTCCTGTCTTCTCACTCCCTCTCAACCTCTCTTTCACCTTCCACATGCCGTCATCTCTCAGTGCTCTGCATTATCTGTGTAATTTCTTTAGATTTATCTTACTATTCAGTAATTCCTTAATCATAAAATCTGCTAACTCATCCTTTTCAACAGTATGTTGCATTTATAGAAATTCTATTTGGTTTTTCAATAAATGTGCCTATTCCTTTTTTCCCTTTATCTAATTCTTGTGTTCTTATTCCTTTGTTTATGCTCTTAATCATTTTTTAAAATATTTATTTATTTTTGAGAGAGAGAGCACAAGCAGGGGAGGGGCAGAAAGAAAGGGAGACACAGAATCTGAAGCAGGCTTCAGGCTCTGAGCTGTCAGCACAGAGCCCGATGTGGGGCTCGAACCCACAAAGCGTGAGATCATGACCTGAGCCAAAGTCAGACGCTTAACTGACTGAGCCATCCAGGCACCACCACCGCCCCCCACTTTTTTTTTTTTTTTTTTGCTCTTAATCATTTTTAACATTCTTGTTTTTTAGTCTTTCCCATATTGTATTAATTTTCCAGGACTGTCATAATAAAATGCCACAGACTGGGTGGCTTAAACAACAGAAATTCATTTTCTCACGGTTCTGGAAGCCAGAAGGCCAAGATCAAGGTGCTGACAGAGTGGATTTCCTCTGAAATCTCTCTCCTTGGCTTGTAGATGGCTGTCTTCTCCCTGTGTCCTCACATGGTCTTTCCACTGTGTGGGTCTGTAGCTTGTTAAAAAAAAATTTTTTTAATGTTTCTTCATTATTGAGAGAGAGACAGAGCACGAGCAAGAGAGGGGCAGAGAGAGAGGGAGACACAGAATCCGAAGCAGGCTCTAGGCTCTGAGCTGTCAGCACAGAGCTGGACGCAGGGCTCAAACGCAAGACAGTAAGATCATGACCTAAACTGAAGTCAGATGCTTAACTGACTGAGCCACCCACGTGCCCCTGTGTGGGTCTGTATCTTAATTTTGTCTTCTTATAAGGACACAATCAGGTTGGATTAGGGCCTACCCTAGAGGCCTCGTTTTGAACTAATCACTCCTATAACTGCCAAATACAGTCATCTGCCGAGATAGTGGAGTTAGAACTGTAACGTATGGATTTGGGGGGTGCCTTGGTGGCTCAGTCGGTTCGCCGTCTGACTTCGGCTCAGGTCATGATCTTGAGGTTCACAAGTCTGAGCCCCTCAGTATATGTACAGCAGTATATGTAAAGATTAAGTGTATGTGATTGGACATACATGATGACATGTGCGAGATTCTAGGATCCATCCTGTGGGAGCCTGACAGTCCCCTCCTTTGAAGAAGCCAGCTGTCCTGTTGGGGCTGTCTCTATGAGGAAGCCCACACAGCAGATGAGGGCAGCCCCTGGCTGACAACCAGGAAAACCCTGAAGTCCTGCAGTCCTATAACCACAGGAATTGAGGTCTGCCATGTTGTGGCTTGGCAGCGAGGACCCCTGTGGAGACCTCAGCCCAGCCGACACATTGAGGACAGCCATTGAAGGCTCTGTGCAGAGGACCAGTTCAGAGGCTTGACCCACGGAAATGTGAGTTAACAAATGCATGTCATTTTTAGCCAGGTCTGGGCAATTTGTTACACGGTAGGCAATAACTAACATACCCCACGCCTCCCCCGCTCATGTAGGTGTCCAGCCCAAGTCCTGAGATTCCCAAGACCTCCCAGCCCTGGGGCACCCATAGCACCAACTTACACCTCTGCTATCTGGTTTTCTGTTGCCTCTCTTCACTCTGGGCTCCTAGGACTTCCCGTTATTTTCTTTAACAATTAGCTGTCCATTCACAAAAAAATCTTCGTTATTTTTGGTGCAGCATATTTAGGTTGTGTTTTAAAGTTTGTTTGTTTGTGTTTAGGCTGGATGGCTTTGGGGTCATAGTCCTCCTTGTGGTTAGAAATGGAAGGACTCCAGTCAAACCGGAAGCTCATGTTCTTTTCTCTTTATTCTTCTCACAGAACATGTATCTGCTTCCCAAGTTGAAATATGACCTCTCTGGGGAAGACGCTCAAACTTTCATCTCAAAGTCTAACTTTTCCCTCAGAAACCCAATCTATACCTTCTTTTGCCTTTTTCAAATACCTTTCCCTTGGAAGTCTTATCTTGACATTAAGGCAGCTTACTTCTCCATTTTTTTTTTTTTTTTTTGGCCAGTCCTTCAGATTGATTATCTCCTAATCAGATTCCAATATACCCTTTTATTCACCCCTTCACCCAGTTGGCGGCCAAGAGCTCTTTATTTGTTTTTACAACACTTCCCACATCTGCTTCTTCCCTTTCACAGCTATTGCCAACCGCTCACTGTGGGCTCACTGTCTAGATGCCTGTGGTATTTTCTCCGTGCTTCCTCATTTCCTCACCTTGGCTAACGCTGCTACCTCCATTCAGTCTGCTCAGCCTGTCAATATCTTACCTATCTTTAATTTTTTTCTAATGTTTATTTATTTTAGAGAGAAAGAGAGAGAGAGAGAGAGCGCGCACACACAAGCTGGGGAGTGGCAAAGAGAGAGAGACACACACAGATCAAAAGCAGGCTCCAGGCTCTGAGCTGTCAGCGCAGAGCCCGATGCGGGGCTCAAACCCATGAACCGTGAGATCACGACCTGAGCTGAAGTCGGACACTTAGCCAACTGAGCCACCCAGGTGCTCCTTCTTACCTATCTTTAAACATCCAGCCCAAAGACAGCTTCCTCCAGGAAGCCTTCTCTGACTCCTCGGCACTCAAACAGTACCTGAAACCTTAGATCTGGGAACTGCCATGCTTTACTTCCCTGTGTCTTTGCCTGGTAAAGTGCCTTCCAGAGACTGTGACTCAGATGTGAAAGACTACCTGATCCCTGGCTCAGAAAAATTAGGAAGTGAGTCAGGAAATCTGGTAGTAGAAAGGGCCACAGAACTGGGATTCACAAAATATGCAAAAAGTCACAAGATTCTTACTGCCACCAGCCTAACTCAGGGATCCACCAGACCCTGGGTCCGAGCCCAACCCCATGCCTGACTTCTTTCTTATTCCAATTCCAGCCCTGCTCCCAGAGTGGCTCCAAACCAGAAGGCTTACTGATTGTAGCCGAAAACCCCAGCTTCAGTGGCATAGAGTACCCTCTTTTACGGAGCCCTCCATAACCTCACCTACTCTTCCAGCTTCGTCTGCCACAAGCTTTTTCCTTTTTCCTAAGCTCCAGCCATTGCCAACACAGGCATCTGAATGTAAGGAGAATTTGCACCCTCCTGCTTTCACTGACACTGCCTCTACAGCCTGGAATGACCTTTCTCCTTTGAACCACAAAGGCTTATCTCAACATTAAGACTCAGCTGGAAAGGGAAGGGGAAAAAATAGTTACAAAGAGAGAGGGAGAGAGGCAAACCAAAAGAGACTCTTAAATACAGAGAACAGACTGACGGTTGATGGGGGGTGGGGGAGAGGGGAAAATGGGTGATGGGCATTGAGGAGGGCACTTGTTGGGATGAGCACTGGGTGTTGTTGTATGTAAGCGATGAATCACGGGAATCTACCTCCAAAACCAAGAGCACTCTGTACACACTGTATGTTAGCCGATTTGACAATAAATTGTATTAAAAACAAAAGACTCAGCCGGAGTCACCTCCTCCATGAAGTTTTCCCCAACTGCCACTCCCTCCCTCACTTACCTGTCTATTGCTATCTTGTCCATCTCTCTGAGTCTCCATTTGTATCCAGCATAGAGCATGGCCACGGTAACACACAGCACTTATTGAATGATTTCTATGTGTCAGGCACTATTATCAATATTTTACATGTATTAACTCATTTATCCCTGACAATGAGCTTTTGAGACGAAGACTACAGATGAGGAAACAGAGCAATTAGTAGTTTCCTTCAGGCCACGGAGCCTTAAGTAAGGCCACTAAGAAGTGGTCGAGCCAAGCTTTGAACTGAAGGCATCTGACTCCAGAGCCGGAACCATTAACCACACACTATCCTGCATCTCAGGAAGTGTTGACTAAACAAATGTGTGCACCGATGAATGACTTCTCTAGAAAGATGGGAGGTAATCGACTGTCCTTTTTCTTTTGCCTTCATTGCTCACGTCAGCACATCCTACATGACCTCTTCTTGGATCCACATCTCTCAGGGAGGTTCTTATTCAAACCTTTATTTCTAAGTTCTCTTGGGAATAAAGCAGAGGACTGACCAACTGTAGGCCACTAGAGCTCTCAAGTGCCCAATGTGACCTGGATGGATGTCCTCACAAGTGAAATAAAAACAGCGAGTTTTTTTTTTGCTTGCTGAATTTCCTAGGATAGCACCTTGCATAATTCCTAGCTAGGATTATAGAATTTTTTTTTTTCCAAGAGAGAGAGAGGGGAGAGGGGCAGAGGGAGAGAAAGAATCTTAAGCAGGCTCCACATGCACCATGGAGCCAGACGCAGGGCTTAGTCCCACAACCCTGTGATCGTGACCTGAGCCAAAATCAAGAATCAGATGCCCAACCAACTGAGCTACCCAGGTGCCCCAAGAATTATGGAATTTGAGAGCTGGAAGGGTCTTATAGATGATGGATTCCAATCCCTTAATTTAATGACAAGGAGGCCAAGGCTCAGATCAGCAGTCATCACACTTCCCACGGCCACACAGCTAGTTAGTGATTCCCAGGCCAAAGGCCAGAGGAGACAAAATACTCCAAAATCTGACATTATTTCCCTATCCTTTTTTTTTTTTTTTTTGAGAGAGACAGAGTGTGAGCAAGGGAGGGTCAGAGAGGGAGACACAGAATCCGAAGCAGGCTCCAGGCTCTGAGCTGTCAGCACAGAGCCCAATGTGGGGCGGGGGGGGGGGGGGGGGGGGGGGGCGGTGCTCAAACCCACCAGCCATGAGATCATGACCTGAGCTGAAGTCGGCAGCTTAACCGACTGAGCCACTCAGGCGCCCCCCCCCCCTTTTTTTTTTTTAAATAGAAAACTTGCTTCAGGGCACCTGGGTGGCTCAGTGGGTTAAGTGGCCGATCAGCTCAGGTCATGATCTCATGGCTGGTGGGTTTGAGCCCCACCCCCCCCACCCCACCCCCACCCCACCCCCCCGCCCCATTGGGCTCTGTGCTAACAGCTCAGAGCCTGGAGCCTGCTTCGGATTCTGTGTCTCCCTCTCTCTCTGACCCTCCCCCACTCATGTTTGCTTTCTCTCCCTCTCTCTCTCTCTCTCTCAAAAATAAATAAACATTAAAAAAATTTTTAAATAGAAAACTTGCTTCAAAGGAGTTGTGATCCAATTACAATGATTTCACCCTTTACTTAGCATAATTTGCTCCCACTTCCAAGGGGGCTTGGAGTCAAAAGATTTACAGTGGTTCTATAATATCCTACGAGAGGAATGTTCTTTTGCTTCACAAATGAAAAGGTTACTTTTCTTTACTTCAGTAGCTCTAGCTGAAGGGCAAATGTGCTTTAACAAAATGTGCTTCCTTAAATAATATAATTAATCATCAACAAAGTTCTACCACACTCTGTAGTTTCTTCTTAGGTAGATAAATAACCAAGTTGATACTTCCTAATGGCCCTTATCCAATATATATATATATATATATATATATATATATATATATATATACACACACACACACACACAATGTATTACTGTACATACAATACTTGTATATTATATATAGTCATTATATATAATATACACAATATATTATTATATATAATGAATATGTGTTGTATATAATAAATACCCATAATACAATATAGAGTAACTACCAATCACGTATAAGAACTACAATTTTGACAGGTAAACCAATAAAACACGTTTTTGGAGTTTGTGGCCCTCTGCCGCATGAGACCCCTGAATAACTGAAGCCAGCAGTGGTTTGGGAACATATAAGTTGCTGCACTGAGGACCAACACTGGGTTAGACAAACTGACGCAAAGCCAAGTTAGGCCAGTTTTAGATGACTGACCCTCGGGTACAGGACCTCAGCAGACATTCCAAGCAGCCAGGAAATAATTCCAAAGGGCAATTTAAGGTCACCGTGGGCAAAGACATAAGAAAACAGCTGTCCAATGTGAGATTTTTTTAAAGCTGTTGTCATATGACTTATTTGGAAATTACCTAATAGTGCCAGTAAGGAGGAGGAATACGTACCCTCCTTTGTCTTCTTATTCTCTCTCCCTCTGTCTACCCAATCCTGCTCTGAAATAAGGCAGAGCTGTGAAGGGAGAGGCCAAGAGGTACTGCGAATCTATAATGATTCAACAATAGTCATAACGCTGGCTAACATTTATGGAATGCCTAATATTCCAATTTAATTCTCCATTTAATCCCTTACTGTGTACCTGGCATTGTGCATTCCATGTATTATATTGTGTTATCCTCATACCTCGCCAATGAGATGGTTTTAGTTCTCCAATTTTAAACCTAAGGAAATTTCCTGAAGTCAAACAACAAACCAGAGGTTGAGCTAGGAACCATAGCCGCCTTGTCTGATTTGGGGACTCATGACCAGGTGTCCCACTCACTCTGCCTGCCACTGCAAAGCCCATCAGCACCGTCTACATGAGCAGACACACATACATACATACATACTGCAAACATGGCCAATGTTTTCCTCTATGCTAGAAGCCAGAAAATGTGAGGGTCTTGTCCTGTTTTGCTTCAACTTTGCCATATAATCTTAAGTCATTTACTTTCTCTATGACTCAGTTTCTATACCTGTACAGTGAAAATTACAGTGAATTAAATTATAATTCTCCTCTACAGTGAAAATTTACCGGTCCTACTCTAGGTCAAGGTATTTTAATCACAGATCGAATAAAATAATTGTGAAAGCATCATGAAGGATGTAGCACATATATAGCATTGGTATGATTGTGTTTACTACAAAACACAAAAACAAAATACAAAAACCTTTCTTTCTCCTTGACAGACAGGAAAGGTCTTTCGTATAAACTTCTTCCATCCCATTATTTTAATGACTAGTTACACAAAGCTGGCAATAAATTACCCCTTATTTATAAGAAGGAATAAACGCAGAGTGTCTGGTCTAGTAGATGTTCAATAAATATTAACTTCCTTACTTTGTTTGAACGGGCCTAGGAGGCAAAGCTTGTGCAATGGTTAATTATGTGTCAACTTGACTAGGTGAGAGTGGCCAGATATTTGCTCAAACACTATTCTAGATGTTTCTGTAAGGTTTTTTTTTTTATATTTTAAGTTCCAGTATAGTTAACCTACAATGTTATATTAGTTTCAGGTGTACAATAAACTGTTTCAACAATCTGTGAAGGTGTTTTTAGATGAGATTAACATTAAAAATATTTTCTTTAATGTTTATTTACTTCTGAGAGAGAGAGAGGGGGGGGGACAGAGCATGAGCAGGGAAGGGGCAGAGAGAGAGGGAGGCACAGAATCTAAAGCAGGCTCCAGGCTCTGAGCACAAAGCCTGACATGGGGCTTGAACTCACAAGCTGTAAGATCATGACCTGAGCTGAAGTGGATGCTTAACCGACTGAGCCACCCAGGCCCCCCATAGATGAGATTAACATTTAAATCAGTAGTCCCAGCAAAGCAGATTGCCCAATTGAATGTGGGTGGACCTCATCTAATCAGCTGAAGGCCTGAAAAGACCAACAAGTCTGACCTTCCCCTGAATGACAGGATTTTTTTCTACCTTTGAACTCAAACTGAAATGTCAGCTCTTTCTGGGTCTCCAGCCTGCTGGCCCTGGACTGGCACTGAACCATTGGCTTTTCTGACCTCTAAATGACTTAAAATGACCTCTGGCCATTTGAGCCTGCATAGCTTCTAATCTTGGGTCTTACCTCCCAAATCACATGATCCAATTCTTTATAATAAATCTATCTCCTCCCCCTGTCTCTCTCTGTGTCTCTCTCGAAACAGACACAGACATAGATGTATCCTATTGATTCTGTATCTCAGAGAACCGTGACTAACGGAGCCTGCTACATGCTCATTGAGTGCCACGGGAAAATATGTTTGCAACATTATAAAACTAATCATCAGCCACGATCTTCCTGTATGCCATTAGGTTCAAAATTGAAAATCCTGAGGGTGGCGGAGGGGGGAATTATGCCCTAGGACTCACGTAGCTGTATCACAGCCCTACCGTCATGATTCAGGACATATCCTTGGGGAATCCAGTTCTTTTCATGGCTAGGACCTCACTGTCCTTTCTGTCCTAGGGTGCAAATCACTTATTTGGCTGCAAAAGACTCTTTTATTGCCTGTCTCACGTTCTCCACTTCATCAATCTTGAATAGGTGTCAACACCACAGAAGGCAGTGGCTTGATTCAGTAAGTCTAAAATGGTCCCCAAAGGCTTGTCACCTGGGTACATTATGAATGACTTTTAGATTTTTGCTCTCCTTTGGTCTAAGCCAGCCTGAGCCAACACACCGTGGTTGCCAGACTTTGGTGCTTTCTTCCCCTCCCCCACATCTCCACTGATTTATAACTCATTTTTTTTCTGGTTAACCGTGACCATGGTCAAGACCACGCACAGTACCCTCAATAGACTCCTCAGCTTGTTGCAGGGGATATGGCTATTAACAAGACAGCCTGGCTCCCAGAGGGTTTGGCTACTGAGATGCATTTTTCTTCCTTTCTCAATTCCTAGTGGAAAATAATGCCTGAGAGGAAAATAAGACAAACAGTGGCAATTCAAATTTCCCCTGAGCTAGGGTTTATTTTTTATTTTTCCCAGATCCCAGATAAATTTTCTTCCTGGTTTCTGTTTTATGTCACATTGGCTGACATATGTCAAGCTCTTAACGTTGATTAAAAATAGACCACTTGGATAGAAACAGACTATCGCAACACAAGGGAATTTTGCTGTTTCATTCCGTTGTTTTAATAAGTGTAAGGGTAATAAAAGACCTAGATAAATAGTCTTGGAGACCGAGTCCCCTGTTTATCTACAGAACAGACGTAACTTCTCAGCTCCCCTTCCTTACACTGTAGTTGACTACTCAGAAAGGTAAGGTCACCCTACCTTCACCTCTGCCCTCTCATAGAAAGAGTCAATTAAAGAGAATGTCTAGAATTGCACGGATTATCTTTGTTTAGGCTACGATCTTGCTTGACAGTTGTGTGGGTACATAATTTACTTCCTCTGTTAGATTGAGACCTCCCTGAGGTTACAGACAGTGTCGTTCATGTCTTTCCCACAAGACACAGCGTGGTCTCTTGACACACAATAGGAGACAACTGGCTGCAAATATTTGTCGGTTGAACAAATGAGTGAATAAAAATATTTTAGGGGCGCCTGGGTGGCGCAGTCGGTTAAGCGTCCGACTTCAGCCAGGTCACGATCTCGCGGTCCGTGAGTTCGAGCCCCGCGTCAGGCTCTGGGCTGATGGCTCGGAGCCTGGAGCCTGTTTCTGATTCTGTGTCTCCCTCTCTCTGCCCCTCCCCTGTTCATGCTCTGTCTCTCTCTGTCCCAAAAATAAATAAAAAACGTTGAAAAAAAAATTTAAAAAAAAAAAAAAAAATATTTTAGGAGGTGTAGATGACAAGCCTTCTAGGAGCTGTTAGGCTCAATTATAATTAGGTGCAGGCTAGCATTCGTCACCAGCAGTCTTGGCCAGATATTCGGGACTGCGAATTATACTAGCCAATTGGTAGGTATGGTTGTATAACCACTTCCTATAAGATCACCATTCTCATCCAGATTGCTGTTTGAAAATGAATCAAGACATTTCCACTGTAATTCTGACTCCATGCTAGCCCTATGTGGTACAATCTGTGCAGATTTACTTTCTCAGATACCTCCTGGGGCTGGAAAAAGAACAGGACCAGTGCTCACCCCCCCCACCCGCAGTAAGGGTATCTATTGCGAGAACCTAGTAATATTTTGCTAGACTGAGGCGATGTTGTAAGGAGATACTTTAGGGGCACCTGGGTGGCTCAGTCAATTAAGCGTCTTACTCTTGATTTCAGCTCAGGTCATGATCTCACGGTTCATGAGTTCGAGCCCCAAGTCATGCTCTGTGCTGATGGCTTGGAGCCTGCTTGGGATTCTCTCCCTGCCCCTCTCCGCCCCTCGCCCACTTGCGTGTGCACTCTCTCTCTCTCAAAATAAATAAACTTTTTTAAACAAAGAAGATACTTTATTATTGCCCCAATCATCTTGCATATTCACTATCATATTGAGATGCTGACATATATAAGGAATGAAGAATTCATTGGGCTTCTGTCGACAAACAAAGTAAGAATGGGGTGAGAATAAACACTTTAGAAGGTAAAGGCCTACCAAACTTTTTCTTAAGAGATTTAGCACATTTGAAAAAAATGTACAACAACTAGATTTTTGTCCAAAAAACACTCAGTTAAAATTTTCTTCAGGCATCTCAATATTTTCCATTTCTGGTCAAGATCTGAACAGCAAAAAGGAAGTATGATCTGAGGTAATTATGGTCTGCCCAGGAGCAAAACAGGCCCCAGACCTCATGAGGAAGCTTGACCAAAAGAGGAACAGAGCCGTTTGACTTAAAAAAACTGAACTGCTGGAGTTTTTTACTGACTGGCCCTAATTCAGAGCAGGTGCAATCACTCGGGCTGTTTGCTGACAGGCAACATGGAGGAGAGAAAACAAAAAGCAGGGAGAAGCACTGAACGCTCAGAGGCTTTCAGAGGCTCCTGTTGCTAGGGAACCACTTCCTCTGTGCTCATATCCAGCTAACTCAAGCTATTCAGATATCACTAGCATAATCTTTCTTAGGCTTAGGAAGAAAGGAAACAGCTCTCAAAGCTCAGACGTCATGGTAACACCAGGCAAGGCCTGGCTTTTCCAGCAGACGCTAACGAGCCAAGGATGCCGGGAGAGGACAGAAGTGAATGGGCATCTTGTTTTTACTCAGACAGTCAGGGGGCTGACTCCCTTCTCTCCTCTGCCTACCTAGGTATATCAGTTGCAAAGCAGCGACAACATGCGCACACGAGCACATCCAGCAATTGTATCATCAGTCAGGGCGGAGAAAAGGTTTTATTCATCTTCAGATGCCGACATCATCCAACGCGGGGCTTTACGCTCAGTTCTCCACGTGCGTTGAATTCAATTCTTTTCACAGAGATGACTGAGGATTTGGTTCTATGTGCACTGTGTGGAGTGCTATGCTGCGTACAAAAATGAACGGATAGATTCCTCCCCGCAAGAAGCTTCCTGGTCTTGTAAGAGAAACACAAGCCTGGATGGACTTTGGCTACAAATGGCAGCAGCACACATAACAGTAGCGTGAGGAAGATAGAAAGATGTTTGTTGTTGTTGCTGTTCTTACACATAAAAGAAGCCTGCAGAGAGGTAATCCAGAGCTGGTAGTGAGCCCCCTGGTCACAGAGACCCAAGTGTCTCCTGTGTTTTTCCCCCACTATCCTTAGATGGCAGTTTCATCCTCAGTCACCCTGTGGTCCAAGATGGCCACCATGATACCCGGTCAACATTCTAGGCAGGAAGGAGGGGAGGAGGGTGCTCTCTTGAGGGAGATTTCCAGAAGCCCCGCAGTAGTAGACACCGCATTTGAAATCTTTCTATAGGGGCGCCTGGGTGGCTTGGTCGGTTAAGCGTCTGACTTTGGCTCAGGTCATGATCTCACGGTCCGTGAGTTCGAGCCCCGCGTCGGGCTCTGTGCTGACAGCTCAGAGCCTGGAGCCTGTTTCAGATTCTGTGTCTCCCTCTCTCTCTGCTCCTCACCTGTTCATGCTCTGTCTCTCTCTGTCTCAAAAATAAATAAACGTTAAAAAAAAATTTAAAAAAAAAAAATTAAAAAAAGAAAAAAAAATGAAATATTTCTATAAACAACGTGAAAGCCCTCTCTCCCTGTGTTATTGTTTGGGGGGTGTGAAATCAGTCTTATTTTGTATAGTTATATATTTTTTTCATTGTGAAAATTATAGCATCGTATTACAGCAAATTTGGAAAATAGATTAATTTGTCCCCAAGACCAACATTAAGAACAACAAATACTTATTGCACACTCATTGCACTAGGAGCTAGGGCTGTGAGCTGAAAAGCCACTACAAGCATTCAGGATTTTCTTCTCCATTTTGTAAAACTATGCATCAGTTTTTGTGTTTTGTAGTTGTAATAAGAGTAAATAATTCTAGGGGCGCCTGGGTGGCGCAGTCGGTTAAGCCTCCGACTTCAGCCAGGTCACGATCTCGCGGTCCGTGAGTTCGAGCCCCGCGTCGGGCTCTGGGCTGATGGCTCAGAGCCTGGAGCCTGTTTCCGATTCTGTGTCTCCCTCTCTCTCTGCCCCTCCCCCTTTCATGCTCTGTCTCTCTCTGTCCCAAAAATAAATAAAAAACATTGAAAAAAAAAAAATTTAAAGAGTAAATAATTCTATACCCTACTTTTTGCACTTCGCGTTAAATCATTAGCTTTTTTCCATTTTATTATATAACTAAATTTTAAATAAGTTAA
Source organism: Panthera leo (assembly GCF_018350215.1). Taxonomy (NCBI): domain Eukaryota; kingdom Metazoa; phylum Chordata; class Mammalia; order Carnivora; family Felidae; genus Panthera; species Panthera leo. Next base: position 13,278,948 of record NC_056685.1, read on the forward strand.
CATATGCTTATAGTAAAAATGAAATGTTATTTAAAAAAAAAACAGCCACGGGGCGCCTGGGTGGCTCAGTCGGTTAAGCGTCCGACTTCGGCTCAGGTCATGATCTCACGGTTCGTGAGTTCAAGCCCCGCATCAGGCTCTGTGCTGATGGCTCAGAGCCTGGAGCTTGTTTCAGATTCTGTGTCTCCCTCTCTCTCTGACCCTCCCCCGTTCATGCTCTGTCTCTCTCTGTCTCAAAAATAAATAAACGTTAAAAAAAATTAAAAAAAAAAAACAGCCACAAAACAATAATGAGATGCCACTAGACACCTTCAGAATAACCAAAATCCAGAACACTGACAACACCAAATGTCTGCGAGGATGCGGACAAACAAGAACTCTCATTCATTGCTGGTGGGAATGCAAAGTGGTTTAGCCATTATGGAAGACATTATACTCTAACCATGGGGTCCAGCAATTGCACTCCTTAGTGTTTACCCAGAGGAGCTGAAACCTTATCTACCAACTTCATCCACACAAAAACATGCACACAGATGTCTATTGCAGATTACTCATAACTACCATAACTTGGAAACAATTAAGATATCCTTCAGTAGATGAGTAAACTGTGGTCCATCCAGACAATGAAATATTATTCAGTGCTAAAAAGAAATAAGTTATCAAGCTGTGAAAAGACAGGAAGGAATCTTAAATACATAGTACTAAGTGAAAGAAGCCAATCTGAAAAGGCTATATACTGTATGATTCCAACTATATGACATTTTGGAAAAGCCAAAACTATGGCGATAGTAAACAGATCAGTGGTCACCAGGGGTTGAGGAGGACGAAGGGATGAATGGGCAGAGCACAGAGGATTTTGAAGGAAGTGAAAATACTCTGTATGATGGATATATGTCATTGCACATTTGTCCAAACTATAGAACGTACAATACCAAGAGTGAACTCTGATGTAAACTACGGTGTTTGGGTGATTATGATGTGTCTGTGTGGGTCCATCAGTTGTAACAAATGTTCTCCTCTGGTCAGGGATGTTGATAATGGAGAAGGCTATGCATGTGTCAGGGCAGGAGACATATGGGAAATATCTGTACCTTTTGCTCAATTTTGCTGTGAACCTAAAACTATCCTAAAAAAAAAAAAAAAAAAAAAAAACTCTATTGAAGATAAAACTCAGTCATATTCCTTTGCTCTTACCATCTTACACACTGTCCCAACTTGAAACCGCCAACACCTGAGGTACATCCCATAGTTCCCTGGTAGGATGAAACTCTAGTCACCAAACATGATTATTTTCTTAATAACCAACCCTTGATTGACTGCCTACCTTATGCTATTTCACTTCCCCTCCCCACTACCTATGCTTCCTAGGATCTCCTCCAAAGAAGTTGTGCTAGAATCCTTGTCCCAGGATCTACTTCTGGGGGAACCAAATTAAGGTATCTCCTGACAACTTAGTTTATATAACATTGGCAGCCCTATCTGTAAGGGAGCCTGGGAAATGTAGTTTTATAGCTGGGCATAAAACCGCACCCAACAATATCACGATCCTGTGGCTAAAGAAGAGAAGATGAATATTGGATAAACAATTGGCAGAGATAAGTCATGTCCACACATAATTATAAGTTATGGGCCATAAGAGAGGTGTTGGGGAGATTACTTCTCAGTATGTACTCCATTATTTCATCAAGACCTCAGAATTTGATTTGGACCTTTTAAGCCTAGGTATGATTTTAATAGATGAATAAGTACTCTGACAGTGATGTGTGGGATGGACAAGAGTAGGTAAGATCCAGAGGCAGAAAGATCAGTTAGGGGTAGCACTTGGGTGGCTCAGTCAGTTAAGCATATGACTGTTGATTTTGGCTCAGGGTCGTGAGATCAAGCCCCGTGTCAGGCTCTATGCTGGGTGTGAAGCCTGCTTAAGATTCTTTCTCTCCCTCTGCCCCTCTCCCACATTGTGCATGTGCTCTCTAAATAAATAAATAAATAAATAAGCATTAGGAAACTATTAAAATAGTTTGGGCATGGGGGTGGGGGAATAATGACTTAAACTGGAGTGTGACAGCAGGACCAGAAAAGTTGGAATAGATATGAGAAATACTGCAAAGAAACTCAATACAGAGCTTAAGTGGAAAGTAGGAATCAAACATAACATTGAAGCTAAAAACCAAAATGGAGGGAAACAAATTATACAGTTGGGAGAGAAGAGTCAAGTTTGGGGGGAGTTTGTTCTTATCTGCTTCTAGATTTCAACATAATATCTTAATAGAGTGAAGCAGATTAAAAAACAAAGATCCTCAACTTCGCCAAATCTTAGGCGGGGAGGGGGGGTGGGGGAGTCAAGACTCATTTATTTCATCTCAACCAAAGCATGACTTCATATACCCAGGGCAAATTCCAGGAACTTGCCCTACTCCAGGGTGCCCTCCTCACAGGAAACCAGGAGCATTAGCCTTCCTAAAGGGCACCAGATCTAAGATCCCTGCTGATAAACGTGCTCAAAGCAGAGACAAAATCTACTCCCTCAGTATGGTAGTGCTCAGAAATTCTCAACTCTGTTCAGAAGACGTATTGGTATTTGCAGAGTTGCTGAAATGGCTAAGGGCATAGGGCATTGGACTCAACTGGGCCTATGTTGGGATAAACTAAAGGTTTAAGGTTGAGTTTCCTTATCTGCAAAGTGGGGACAATGTAGTACCCACTCCATAGGGCTGTTCAGAGGATTACACAAGAAATTCACATAAAGCACTTAGCATAGCACCTAATGCATTGCAAGTACTTAGTGTCATCGTTAGAGTATCCGGCAAACATGTGTACCAGACATTTCATGTTCAGTTGTTAGAAAAGGACAATTCAGAGCATGCGATCCTGAATACGCTCAAATCAAAAATGGCAGCTGGATCAGATGAACTCCGGATACACTCAATGGGTTGTAAGTGGTAAGGAGCAGAGAAAGTGTGGATACCTGAAGGAAGTAACATGATGTTCCATTTTCCTTAAACCTTTTCCAATGGTTGGATGGACCCGCATCCTATGAACCCACTTTATAGCAGAGCAGCCATGAAAAGAATGCAGACACAAGAAAAATGTTAAAGCTTGAAATTCTGGAAACGTGGCTATTAGGGCTGAGGGCATAAAACCAACAAGGCGAGACTTGAGGCCCTGTATCGGTGCTCAACACAGAGGGCAGGCTCCACAAATGTTTGTTGAACACATGGACGAGTTAACCATGTAACCAAATGAACTGATGCCACAGTATTTACAGTGACGGCCAAATACTAGCACTGGGCCTCTGCCAAACGTGCCCTGACTTTTAAAGTCCTTGATCTGGTTCTGCTTCTAAAAGCCAAGGGGGCAGTGTGTCCCTCTTGTCAGTTTCTCCTTGGATAGGAAAGCTGAAATTTTCCATGATTACTGTATACACTGGAGTCATGCTTGATCGAAATCCATCTAAAAGGTGCCAGGCACACGGCCAGATGAGCAAATGCTCGCAAAGGGAATGTGACATCAGTCTTGCTGAGCAAGAGCAGAAACAGAAGTCCTTTACCACAGCCCTCTCACTGGGAACACAGTGACCCCTTAGCTCCTGTGAAAGGAAAAGGTCTAGAGAGGCAGGTGTGGCCCCAGAGCTGTCCCTAGTCCTCCTATGTCCTGTGTCATTAAGGTGCGAGCTGGGGCTGTACTTATAGCTGTTCAGCCACACCCATCCACTAAGCGGTTCCCCTTCCCGGTGGTGCCCTTCAGAGTCGCAAAATGTTTGTACTACTCCATTATCGAAATCATGAGAAGCCTCTGAAGAGTATGGAATTAGCCTCTGACCCAGAAGAAAATGCAACTGCGGGGAGCTTCAGGGAACCGTGTGAAGATGGCTGGCCGAGGTCAGTGCTCACCAGCTTGGTGCGAGCTAGCATTGCCTGCCCTGTTTCCATGGCAATGGCCCCCACACAATCTCACCTGCTCCTCAGACACAGGCAGGATGGGGATGTAACCTCTCAGGGATGCGACACCAGCTGATTATTATTTTTTATCACTTAGGAAGGCAGGCCGGGTATGGCCAGGTTTTTCAATTTCTCAAGAGATATCAGAACCTAAATTTTTACAGGAAATTTTCCAGGCTTTAAACACTGGCGATCATTTTTTTTTTTTTTTTTTAATTTTAAAGACTGCAGGCCAAAGAAAACGTATCTGACTTTGCCCTATTGGTAACGCCAGTCCTAAGCAGTTAAAAATCACCATTCAGGCTTTCAGAATTACTCACTGTTTTTGAATAGCTGTGTGGAACACAGACCACATACCAACCCGCAGCCATAATTTGTTACAGAAAATTCACTTAACATTTTACTATGGTATTTTATTGTCTCTTTCTCATCATCTCTCTGTGATGAAGGGTACGGAAGCAGAGGTGTTCTTTTCTAAGCTGTTTTTTAAAAACAGGCTCAAAATAAGGTAAATGATTATTCAAGTTCACATAGATCCAATCAATAACTCAGCTGAACATTAGAGCTCATGTTTGGGACTCAAAAATAAATGGTTTTGTGACTCAAATCCACTCTTCAACTCATGTCAAGTGAGTTCAAAATGAGTCACAATGTGGCCGTATCTAAGCAACTATGCTTTGTGATAGTCAACTTCGAGATGGAAAAATCTTATTCCTTCTTAGTAATCATTCAACACGCCCCAATTAATGGGTAAGGACAGAATGCTGCATTCAGAAAAGGTTGGAGAATTTTTTTTTTTTTTTTTGAGAGAGAGAGAGAGAGTGCAGGCCACACAGGGAAAGGGGAGGGGGTGGGGGAGGAACAGAGGGAGAGAGTGAATCTGAAGCAGGTTCCATACCCCAGGTGGAGCCCAACTTGGGGCGGCACCGCATCACCCTGAGATCATGACCTGAGCTGAAATCAAGAGTCGGAGGCTCAACTGACTGAGCCACCCAGGTGCCCCAAGGTTGGAGAATTTTTAAGAAGCTTAGGAAGGCCGCCATTTTGACCAGTTAATGAGGTAGTAATCAAAGCAGCTAGTTTGCATTTACATTAAAAAAAATATTTTCAGATTTTTTTTTGTTTGTTTTTTGTTTTGGTTTTGTTTTGGTTGTGAGATCTTAGGCTCACTGATTCTTTTGAATACGTTGTGGTGTGTTGAACGTGGTGCCGGTGCCAGGGGCCCCTGTCTCATTATGGATGCCCCCAGAAGCCATGTATGCGGCAGGTGAGGGCAACAGCAGGGGGGGCAGTGGGAGGAGAAGCCGGGAGGAAGGGCCACCAGCTACTTCTGTGGGTGACGGGGGGGGGGGGGGGGGGGGGGGGGGGGGGGGGGGGGGCTTGGCTCTCAGCGGCAACTCTGGGGCACCAGGGCAGGGCGTGTGCCCCACAGCTGGCCTCCCCAAGGGGCCAGGGAGCAGAGGTATTGCTTCACTAGGTCGCAGCAGCGCTTGCTTGAGGGCTACTGAGGGGGGTCAGAGCAGGTTCTGGAACAGAACCCCTGAGGCAGACACCTGCAGGCCTGGAAGTGGGGCGTGTCCGCAGAAGTGGAGGTGGGGGCACGGTGGCCACACCCCCCAGCTTCAGCAATCCTGCACCGCCACCATCTCCCCTCGGAATCTGGAAGATGGCATTTTCTCAATGAAGTGCCATACAAAAATGACTTTAGAACAAATCTTTTCAACTATATGGCTTGATCTGTGCTCCTCCCATATACAAATTCTGGAGCAGTGGCTGACCCACCAGGAATCCTTAAGTGGGTGATGGGGTCTGACTGCCATGAAGCCAAATTGAACCCGGCTGAGTGAGTGAGGGAAATAAAGACGCTGACCTTAGGGGACCCCCTAGGACCAAAGAGCCACTTCATTTAAACGTTTGCAGGGAAACGTGGGTAAATACCAACAAGAACACCACCGACAACAACAATCTTTGAGATTTAAAAACTTCACCTTTTCTCTCTTACCTAAGAGCCTTTGTGACAATGACCAGCTGGAACCTCTACATGATGATTTCCACTGTCCGCAACCTGAGAACAGGAGGAAGGGGACACCCCAAGGACAGAGTGGGCTGGGCATCCAAACACGCAGCATGTGACACAAGCCCCAGCTTTCTAGTCTGGGGACAGGACATGAGCGGTAGAAGAGAGGTTCCTGCAGGATGGAAACACTGGAAGACCACCATTTTGTGGTCTCATGTATTTCCTGTAAGTGCCGCTTCGTCATTGCTGCTTTTGTGTATTAGTGTTGCCTTCACAATCCTGTCTGCTCTAAGGGATTCTTACAAACCCCCAATAACAAATTTTAAACAAACAGTGAAATAATAGAGGAAAGTAAAATAGCACAGAAACATCTTGTGACACACACACACACACACACGCACACAAATTAGGCAATTCTGCTCCAAGTATTGCCGCATTGAAAATTCATTCCTAGTAACTGATTCATTTTATGACCTGGATAAACTTCTGGAAAGCCTCATGTCTCCAGAAGTGCTGAGGGGACTAGTACTTGATAAAGCTACCAAGGTGTCTTCTGGGGTGCGTGGGCACAACAGCAAAACCAGGCATTGCCTCTGCAGGTGCATTTCAGCTCCTCTTCAAGAAACAGGTGCCTGGTCAGTCAACCATACATCAAGGGTGCCTTGAGCACAGAGACCTAAATCAAACTCTCACTTTTATTTATGTTTGTGTTTTCTCATTTATGAACAATAAATGGTCTATTGAATTTCCTGAATAAAAGAAATCTGGAAATGATTAGCTCTCTGCCCATGGAGAGGGGAGAAAAACCAGAAACTGCTCTTGGGTGACCCTGAGGTGGATGGACGCTGTGGTTTCAGAGCTGTGGGTGGTAGTATCGCTTACTGGCTGTTGCCTAGGACAGCGCTGAGAACTCAGAAACCGGATTTCTTAAGTCTGACACGTTCTCAATGCAAAATAATATTGAGCTAGGAGCAGAGTGGTACATCTCTAACAGGCAGGACAGGAAATGTCCTTTCCTGCATGAAGGAAAACCATTGCTGCCTTGTGTTGCCAAAGACAAGAATCATCCCCACTCCCTCCCCACCACCACCCACCAGAGAAGCATCTTCTTGGATTCGAGGGCAAGGCCAGTTGATTTAACAGCAAAGAAAATCTAGCTGCACTCTCCCCCCACCCCATGTCTTTCTCCTACTTACACTGATAATGCAGGACCTGTGAATAAATTCTAGAAACATCTTCCTCCTTACGAGTATCTGTTAGAGCCCAAACATGGCCTCCCCATCCAGTGGTGTTTTCGTTTTTGGATTAGGGATTATATCGCTTCTGCAGGTGCTTATTCCTCTGATAGACCATCACTTCTTGGGAAGAATTTATATGACAGTGAACATTCAGTCAACTAGTATTTGAAGTAGAGACAAAATAGTGGGACTCCTTAGGCTAAAACAAAAGCATGGTATCTAGGTCCCACACAGGAGTGTAGGGATCAGGACTTGGCTGGAGGTCATCTGCAACCCAGCAGCATTTTCTCTAATAAAGGGCCTCCCAGAACCCACAGACTGTCCTACAGGCAAGGAAATGGAAAGAAGGTAAACTCAGGCACAGGAAGTACATTTAGCTACTTGAAGGCAAGCCTCATGTCTCCCCCATCTTTGGCCACCACCCCCCACCCATGGTTCTCTTTATGTTTGTTAGAGCCCCAGCTGAGAAACAGTTTTGATATTAAAAGTTGTACTATAAGCCAGACTTGATCATTCATGCATGCACTCATACTTCAGTCAAACAACCATTTATTTTGAGCTCTTTCATATTCCAGACATTGTGTTGAGAGCTGGGGGAAAAAAAACAAATAGAAAAATGCACTCAGCGTTCAGATTCTGGCTGAGCTCATTGCTTCAGCAAAAGTTTAAAAGAAAAGAGCAAGCATTCCCTCTTCGTCCAACAAACATTTATTGAGCACCCACTATACATAGGGCTCTGTTGTAGGCATTCATGATGTACACAGTGGCCTATAAAATGCTCAAACACTGCTGCCTTCATGGAGCTCATTCTAGAAGGGGAAGACACACAAAGAGTAAATAAAGGACATGGTGCGCCAGGGTGGTAAGTGGCTTTCAGACAAGCAAGATGGGGCAAAGAGGTTAGAGTTGAAGGACAGATCACAGTTTTTTGCTCAGGGTGGTCAGGGAAAGGCTTGCTGAGAGCAGAGCCCTAACAGGAGGTAGGGACGGAAGCCATGCAGACCAAGACATCCAACCATCCCATATAGAAATTTAGGGATCAGGTCATCTACAGCCCCCAGCAGCATCTTCTGTGATTAAAAGGCTTCCTAGGACCTCAGACTGTCTGTTCTAAGGTCAAGGGGATGGAAAGAGAGTAAACCCAGGACAAAGGAAGTGTACAGCATCTTCTGTTTTCTAACTTCCTTACCTGAACAGTCCTCTCTTCATTCTTTGGCCCACGCCTTGGAAAAATCGGTAAGGAAAATAAATAACCTTTTTTTGCACAAAGTGGGGTGTAACTGAAATACAGTTGGCTGGGTGGAAAGCTCATTTTGACTGTCCTACTGTGACATGAAAGTTAAGACCAAACACTTTGTCTGAATTGCCAGAGAATAGGTCATTTTCTCACCTCCCGAGGCTCCCTGCCAAAAGTGTCGCCTTCCCACAGGGGGCCAGCCTCACACACATGCACACACACACACACACACACACACACACACATATGCACACACACACACACACACACACATATGCACACACACACACACACACAATGCACACGCACACACACACACACACACGGCAACATCATGTCGCTTAAGCAGCTGTTCAGTGGAACCTGGTCTCACTTCCTCATAAAGGTTACAAAAATACATACATTTTTTTTTCCTTATTGCATTCATTTTTAGTTGAAGAATTTTAACCGTTTGGGGTTTACTTCACACACAAGAAACCTACAAACCACAGGAAATGAAAACTTGACAAAATGCAGATGATACAGACAGCCAACTCTGAAAGCGTGCCGGGCCCCACTCAGCCGCAGGTGACCTTTAGCAAAAGGAGTGTTCCAATGAAATGTTCTGACTGTCATAAAATAGCTTCGACTTACAAGATTCTCCCATTATGATCTAAGTGTTGCAATCTTGGGGCCCCCAAAAGCCCCAGCTGAGTGCAACCAAAAAGATGATAAGGATTCAGCAAAGTGTTCTTGAATTTTAAACACATTTGAAAGTTGCTTTAGCATTCAAAAATATTTGGCCTGCTTTTAAAGCAACGCACGGGCAAGAAAAATGGCAAGACAGAGCCAACATTTTAAAAACACATTTTACTTTCTTTTTGAAATATAGCCACCAGAAAGGGTGCAATTCATTTAAAAAAAAAAAAAACTCTCTCAAGAAAGCATAGCTGCCCATTCATCTGTCTCCCCATCCACAAGGGAATGAATGAATAAATGAAGATAGGATGTGCTAATCTCCGAAAAGTGGTACTACGTAATTTCTATCATTTAGCTAAAGATAAGATTAGTTTGGGCAAGATCTGGAGTTCCTTTATGTCAGCTTGTAAACCTGAGTCTCTGTACCAAAAAGGTAATGCTCAGTTTTAACCTTGCTCAATATTGATGCCTTTTATAGGCTGTTGTGTGTATGTGCAGTGCTTGGCTTGTTCCAAGGGCCCTTCCATGGAATAGAAAGAGATTAAATTAAGCCTCATGGCAAAACTTCTCCATGGGAATGCAAGCTGGTGCAGCAACTCTGTAAAACAGCATGGAGGTTCCTCAAAAAACTAAAAATAGCACTACCCTACGACCCAGCAATGGCACTACTAGGCATTTATCCACGGGATACAGGTGTGCTGTTTCAAAGGGACACGTGCAACCCCATGTTTATAGCAGCACTATCGACAATAGCCAAAGGATAGAAAGAGCCCAAATGTCCATCGATGGATAAATGGATAAAGAAGATGTAGTATATATATACAATGGAGTATTACTCAGCAATCAGAAAGAATGAAATCTTGCCATTTGCAACTACATGGATGGAACTGGAGGGTATTATGCTAAATGAAATTAGTCAGTCAGAGAAAGACAAAAATTATATGACTTCACTCATATGAGGACTTTAAGAGACAAAACAGATGAACATAAGGGAAGGGAAACAAAAATAATATAAAAACAGGGAAGGGGACCAAACAGAAGAGACTCATAAATATGGAGAACTGAGGGTTACTGGAGGGGTTGTGGGGGGGAGGGGGCTAAATGGGTAAGGGGCATTAAGGAATCTACTCCTGAAATCATTCATTGCTTCACTATATGCTAATTAATTTGGATGTAAATTTTAAAAAATTAAAAAAAATTAAAAAAAAAAAACTTCTCCAAAAGTCAGAGCAACTACAGAAGGTTCTGGGAAAGGAACACCTCTCATGGCAATGCAAAAGGGAAAGAAAACCTACAGAAGGAAAGATCTGGGAACAGATGGCAAAGTGAGCCATAGAGACCAAAATGTCTGCCAACCGTGATGTAGCAGCCGAGAAATGAGGCACCAAATCAGGTGAGAACATGTAAACCCTCCCCTGTCCTTGGATACTTCCAATAACTGGCTTATCTTCAGAGGGTCATATTGTCAGCTCCTTGCTGACATATAGATCCTTCTGCTTGGAATTATGTTGTCCTTCTTGTCACAATCAGTAAAGTATCATTGTTTTTCTCTGTTTTTCACATAACACCATGGCCACCTCAAAGGAACTGTTACCTATGGAAATCTTTCCTTCACAATATCTCCACTCATATCACCATTTTTCATGGGTCCATTACCTCATTCTTCCTTTTCCCTGTGCAGTTATAAGCAGAATGTCATAGGAGAATGATGCAAGATATCTCCAAAATTGCACCTTTGCATAAAGGATCTAGCCTCACTTGTGCACAGACATAAAACTTGCTTTTAAGGAACACACAGTCTGATGGAATCTTCACTGAGCATCCCAATGATTCAAGGCCTTACTCAAGTCAAGAAAGTGACTAACCATACATTGTGTCTGTAACCAGAAAGCACTCCTCTTCTTACCTGTTTGCTAATGTTTAAAGTCCTTTGAACAGCCACCAAATTTTTTCATTCCATAGGTACATTTGCACCATAAAATACCAATAGGCTGTAGAAGAGGCAACATAATCAGGTAAATTAATTACGTACCAATGTATACATGCCTGATTGCATGTTCTTTTCTTTTAAAGCTTATTTATTTATTTTGAGAGAGAGAGAGTGCACATGAGCAAGGGAGGGGAGAGAAGGAGGAGAGAAAGAATCCCAGGCAGGCTCCATGCTAGCAGGTCATAGAGCCTGATGTGGGCTCAATCTCATGAACGGTGAGAAGATCATGACCTGAGAGGAGACCAAGAACAAGATGCTCAAACCACTGAGCCACCCAGGAACCCTGCATGTTGTTTTGATGGTAGCAGAACTGGGGACCAAAGGTAGTGAGGAGGGAACCCCACTGTGGAGGGGCAGGGCCTGGAAAGGGCAGTCTTGAGGCAAAGGTAAATTTTATCTATCTGATGATGAACATGCCTAGCACTGGTCTTGCTAAAATGAAGCACCAGCTGACAGCCACTCATGGTGTATCACATTAAAAGAGACTTATTATAAATGGGCACTCTATCCACTCAGCTAATATATCCATAAAGTCAAGGGGAAGTGCTCCCTGATTCTGAGTAGGCATTAGGGTTCTATTACACGCAGGTCACTTACTTAAAAAAAAAACCCTCAAATATACACAGACACTGAATTATTAGAGAGCAAATGACAGGTAATGATGATGGTAAAGTTTAAACACACTCCCAATTAACCTGTTCTAGCCCCTGGGTGGACCCTGCAAGTATAAATTATAGATCTCAGGATAAAGTGACTGATGCTTGAGGATTAGGTCAGCGGCCACAAAAAGAGGCTGAATGCCAAATAGGTATCGCTTAGATTCATTATATAGTATTTGGTTTTCACTTTATAAATATCCTGGCTAATGTGTCTTTCTTCACAAAAGGATTTCATATCTATTCTTCAAGACCCAACTCGTATGCTGCAATCCCTTGGATAACTTCCTGGGTCCGCCAAATTGAGTTTCTCTCACCTCATCCCCCCACTCCTGTCTGTGTTTTAGCATGCACTGTATCAGACCTGTCGTCTTAGCCCTCTGTGTCCATGTTTTAGAGACACTATTTAAGTACAAGCTCTAAAGGCAAGACTTCCACAGAACCCTGCTTTCTCTAGAATTTACATTTTACTTGTTTTTTAAAGGGTACAATTTCTCCATAATTTACATTTTCCTTTTATTTGTTTATTTTTTTTTTTTTTTTATTTTTTATTTTTTATTTTTTATTTTTTTTATTTTATTTTTTTTTTATACACATTTTGTTTTTATTTTTTAATATATGAAATTTACTGTCAAATTGGTTTCCATACAACACCCAGTGCTCATCCCAAAAGGTGCCCTCCTCAATACCCATCACCCACCCTGCCCTCCCTCCCACCCTGCCCTCCCTCCCACCCCCATCAACCCTCAGTTTGTTCTCAGTTTTTAACAGTCTCTAATGCTTTGGCTCTCTCCCACTCTAACCTCTTTTTTTTTTTTTCCTTCCCCTCCCCCATGGGTTTCTGTTATGTTTCTCAGGATCCACATAAGAGTGAAACCATATGGTATCTCCTTTTATTTGTTTAATGGCTGCATTTCTCATTGGCCCACAAACTCCATGAAACATGGAGTCATGTCTGTCCTAGTTACCACTCTAAATATGGCATTATTCCTAGCACAATGTCTAGCACATAGTAGGCATCCAATAAACATTTCTTAGTTATTGTATTTTATGTTCATACTTTTCAAATAACCTGGCAGACACAACTTACACATAATATGACTTCAAAGAATGGTTAACAAACACAGTATATCTGAACTAATGGACGAAAACTAGAGGCAAAGTACACTAGTGCCACAGTGTAGAGATGCACTTTTGGGAGTAAGTCCTGTAAACGAAAGGGGCTCTGTAGTAAGTCCCAAAGTTGGTGAACCCAAGCACTTTTTAGAAGTAGTGAGAAATTTTTGCATTTTCTTCTCAAAATTTCTACTTAGAGAATAGCATTATTTGGTGTTTTTTAAGAAAATAGGTGAATATTTATTCACAATCCAAATTCTAAAGCCATACAATTCAATCACAAAGAAATGTGGATTATAGATTTCTAACTAAACTGTGTCCCTCTTTTTCTGCAGAATTATGTTCATTGGGATCTCTGACTCCAAATGTATTTTTGGAGGAAAATCTTTACCACTATATACATTTCTAGTAACACACTCGAAGGACTTAAAGTTTGAAGAATGCTAGCAGACTGTTTGAGAATGGGATCCCTGATTTCTCACTCAGAGGTGTCATGGTGGGATGTGTTGGAGTCAACTCATGTTTTAGAAAAGCTTTAGTGAGTAGTTGTGCCTTCACAACATGTGAGGTAGTCAAGTCTTTGGATGTGAACAAATGCCTTCAAAATCTAGTGGGCACTATACCAAGAGAGCAAGTGATACCATTTACAACAGCAACCAGGAAACTCAAAATCTCTTGGCCAAATTTGCATTGACCCAGCAATGGCCATTATTCCAGCCTTCTCTAGCTGAGGAACTGAAAATCAAGAGTGTGTGTGCAAAAGTAGCATTCAGAACAATTTTCATGGGTATGATACACAAGCTCCAACTCTGCCCACTCTATACCGCTACTTTCAAACTCCAAAACTCCTTACGAGCATCATCAACTCAAGGAAGCTTCTTAGATTCTACTTCCTCAATGTAACCACAGGGCTTTGGTTGGATCAGTCTTTTCACATTATTTCTTGTGTTCCAAACACATCTATGCCTTAGACTTTTGTTTTCCTGAAGGCATGTGTCATGTCTTATGCTCCTTTATAGCCCAATCTAAAGGGTCTACATCTAAAGTAGCTACAGAGTTGGCTTACATCAAACCTACCCTACCTATATCTCCATTATACAGAGAAAGAAAATACCTTGCATATAGTGGACACAAAGGACTCAAGTAAGAATTTACTGAATGACTACCAGGTTCCAGCCACTGTCCAAGGTGCTAAGATACTGTTAAATAAGACAGGCAAGGTTTCTACTCTCTAGGGAAAAATAAGTAACCAAACCAATCCATAGAAAGATAATTTTAGATTGTCATAAGAGTTATGAAACAAATAAAAATGGGCAATGACATGAGGAGTGGTGGGAAGGAATGACAAAATGGCCTCAGGGAGTAGACATTTCAGTGGATACCTGAATGATGAGAAGGAGGCAGCGAAACAAGGATCTGCAAGGGGAGAGTGTCCTAGGGAGAGGCACCAATATAAAGCAATGTTTGTTATTGTTGCAGATAGACACTTGGGAGGGGTATAGAGGGAGATGGTGGAGATGCTTAATTGCTAATTCTCTTTCCTCCATCTATATCAGAGCAGGGTGCCACCTCTCCCCCCACTTTGCATTTTTTCATTACCATTTCCATTTTCTCAATCCTGCTCTCTGATTTCCATTAAAATGTAAAAACACGAGCCTCTGCCAGCAGCAAACACATCTGGATCCCTCTTCTAACCCCTAAACATCGAAAACACCAAGCTCAAATCCATTTGAATATAGAAGCAGAGACTTAGCTTTCATTATTGTTAGGTCCATTCAACTAACGTTTCTTTTTATGAGCATTGCATGTCATTATCCTTACTGATCATAGTCAGAAACTAACTTATGAATTTACTCATCACTGTTTCTTTCCATAGTATCTCATAGGGAGTCCTATTATGGGGTAAATAGTCTTAGCAAAGCAGCGTATTTCACTATGCACTAACATAAAAAGAAACCCAGCAAATGCAACTAAGTATCATTTCCCAAGGTAATCATAAAAACTTCAGTGAACAGCTACGCTACTTATTTTAGTATTCCCAAATTTGAAATTTCTTCATCATTATCATTTACTTCATTGCAAGTATTTGTTCATCAAGAACTGGAATCAATAAAAGAAAGAAGAGAAGCAGCTAGTTTCGGCATGATGACCAGATTGTCTAGACATCGTGCCTGGAATACATCACAAGTGACATTTCTAGTCATGTTTCCAATCATTTGGAAAGTCACACAGACTTTCTCTGGCAACATGCAAAGCTTTTGGATGCTGCAAGCCCTGCTGTCAGCAACAGCAGCCCAGAAAAGGAGGCGTCACACTGAATGTACTCTACCTGATGCCATCTTCTGTTCCGACTCGAGACATTTAGGTTCTTCCCGGGAGTCCTCTTCTTCCTGAGTTACAGCCCCACAAACCAGAAAAATAGGGAGACATTAAAAATATGCACTAATTTACATAAACACTTTCTGCAAACCTACTGAATTAATATGAGTTCAAGATCTGAAAAAAAATTAGACCAAACACTTAACGAACTGAGTCTTTGGACAAGCAACAAATTCAACAACAGATGTTGAGTAGAATAACTACAGGGGTGCTGGGTTACAAACTCTAGGGTGCCAGCACAGGGAAGTGTCTATGGATGTGGTCCCTGAAGCAATACAATCCAGGGGCCCTCAGTGACTAACATGTTTGGGAGCATCGATTACTTAGGCAAAGTTGTGGTAGGTTCCTCCACAAGTCAGATATTCCACCAGCATGGTGTAACAAAGATAATTATGCTTTACTCTTCAATATGCAAAGAGCTGATTTCACCTATTTTTGAAAAATCTATCACCATTCAGTTATTTTTTTTATCTCTGGGAAGTTGAGTAAACACATTCTTCTCTGAGTTCCGGTATGATATTTTTTAATGACGTTGTGACTCCTGTAGCATTGCTAAAGTAGACTGAGCTAGGAGTGAGGGAGGTAAATTAAAAAGAATGTCTACAAGATGCTTTTCTAATTTTGTCTGCAAGATGACTTTACGCTGATTCCCTCACTTATTTTTTTCCTTCCTTGAACAAATATTTGAGTGCCTCTTATGGGCTATTTCTGTGGGACCTTAATTTCTATGCAAGATCCCTTCAATTACACTGCATGCAGTTATCTACTCAGCATCCTTCCCAGACTGGCACACTTTCTGCACATATTTTGTTCCTCCAAAGAGTGTAGCCCACTAGAAGATGTTTTGGACCACAACAAAGCATGGGGGTGTGGGGTTCCATAAATGATAACCGAGGCTACTCTGTAACCAAAGTGGAACAATGGAACTCAAAAATTGATATTATCCATGGTAGGAGTACCCCCCCATTTGTTGTGAGTTTGCAGCTCCTAAGTACTATCTCATCTAGATGAGAATCCATCATACTCTCAGGCTTAGTTAGTAAGATAAAGAAGTGTTCTTTTCAACTCATGAAGAATAGTTTCTTTAAATTGTCATCACACTTAACTTACAAGGGAATTGATTTCACCTATGTTGGGAACAAATGCTTTTCCAGAGATCAAAAGTCATCTTCAAATGTTCATCAGGGAGCAGTTCCAAAAACTTATTCTACTTTTGAAACCCATGAACCAGTATTGGCATGGGCGATGTGAGTAAACACGCGTTCAGTTCAATTATCTCAAATTTAAAAGTTGTAAGAAATTTTAATGATAATTGCTTCCAAAATTATATTTTTAAAAGGGATGTGAATTAATACTACACCAAAGGGCATGTAAATGATAGAAAGCCCCATTATGCATAAACTAAATACAGCACCTAATTTCTTGTTTCACAAGGCCAAACAGGACTGTATATAATGAAAACACAGGAGTTATTTTATAATACAGCTATAGGGAAAGTCTCTCAAAATGCCCAAATAACCAAATAAAATTGTTTCATAGATGATAGTATTCTCCTTTGAGCCTGTAACAGTGTTTTACTTTTTATTGCTTTGAATTCCAGAATTGTGAAATAATGTAGCCCTTCAGCTTTCCTCCAAACATATTATTTTATTTTAAAGTGCCCCTCCCCCAATTTTTCTCATTAAATAGTAAAAATTGCAAAGCCCTGGAAAGATCTGCAGATGGAAGGATATTTGGAATCCTCTTGGCTGGAGAGCTCTCAGCATAGAATAAACAAGCATCTGTCTTCGATAGTGTAAACTATGTTCTATTTAGAGAAAAAAGACTGAGCTTCTTAGATTCTTGTGTTTCTTCTCTTCAGTGCAAGTCTGTGATTTGCTGAATTTGTTCTCACTGGCTTTTCCCCAGCAGAGCTAGAATAAAATGACAACAGTCCAACTGTAGTAGACATCTGTTGATTTTGCTGCCTGGCATTCACTCACTCTATCTAGTAAGTGTGACCCGGTTTCCTCTTTAAAGTCATCCTCTCCCACTCTTCACCAACTGTGGCTCCTATGAAACCAGCCCAGAGCTCCATGGACCTCCCTCCATACTACTTACTCCAGGGGTGGTCATGTGACTCAGGGCAGGCCCATCAGTCCACTGCATTTCCGTGTGATTGGTTCGCAGTAGTCATGTGACCCAATCAAGGCTAATGATAGATTTCCTCTGGACTTTGGAATAGGAATTTGACTCCTATTCTTACCCAGTAAAACCTGAAGCGACTTTGAGGTTTGGAGCTGGTGCTGTCACACGCAGCTGAGACAGACATCCACACAAAGAAAGGCAGAGCCAAGAGATGGACTGATACTGAGTCCCAGTGATATCATTAGAGCCCCAAATCCAAGCATTCCAGAAGACAGCTTAACCTTGGACTTTTCAGCCTAAGTCAGCTATTATGTTCCTTTTTCCTAAACACACACACACACACACACACACACACACACACACACACACATTTAGGGGCACCTGGGTCCTCAGTCAAGGCTCAGACTCAATTTTGGCTCAGGGCATGATCTCTTCCTGGGATGGAGATCTGTGACAGACTCTGTGCTGTCAGTGTGGAGTCTGCTTGAGATTCTCTCTCTCCTTCTTTCTTTCTCCCCTTCCCCCCAACCCTGCCTCAAAATAAATAAATAAATAAACATTTTTTTAAACCACGAGGATTTAAAAAATAAAAACCCATTTCTATCAGGTTTTCTGTCACTTCTAACAGAACCAGCCAATGCACCTCAGCTCTGGGCAGCCAGAGTGGGCTGCGTTGGTCAATAGCTTCTGTGCCTCACACACTATCTTGTATTTTAATCTATTTTTAAATGGAATATGACAGGGATGATGCACTGACAAAGTGCTCAGAGGAAGTGCTAATACAATTTGGCAAACAACTGAGCTTTTCATCTATTTCTTCTGAGGTCTAATTCCAAGATGTTTTACTGAGAGGTCATGAGTTTTGTATTCTTTATGAGATGGTCAGTCAGGCTCGACCGCAAGAGGAGTCAGAGGAGAGGAAAAGCAGGAAAAAATAAGTCTATCACCCTCACAGGTCCTAGAAAAGAGGCTCAGCCCACCTCGGAGGGCCACATGGGAAAGACACCAGAGTGGTTGGGGGCAAAAGACAGGAGCTAGGGGAGTCTTTAGGACACGGACTTTATTGGGTTTTCCACAAGGGAAAGGCAAGGCAGGGTGCAGTAAATAGCTTAGGATTGGCTACTTTAAATAATTTCAGTGGGCTTTGAGCCATAGGGATGGTCGCTAGTTGCCTGGTACCTGGCGCTGAGATAATTAAGGCAGAGGGATATTGCCTCCTGGGGTACACAGGCCAGACAGAGAAGGTCCAACTCTAGATTGGTTAGTTTGCCTCGTGCAGGCACAGTCCAGGCTGGACCCTTTGCTGTCTCTAAGAAATGGCTAGCAGAAAGGTTTTTGAGATATGTCAAAACATTACAATATACAGAAAATTTAAAATATTTGCAATACATCACACTAAACCACAACCTGAGTATGTTTACAATGAGTGAGTTCAAGGTATGTTTTAGTACAAATAAGTTTTTTCCCCTAAGATTCACCTGTTTGAGCAATAGAAAATCAGTCAATCAACCAATCGATCAATCATTAACTGTATAAGCTCAGTGACATACTTTGAGTCATTTTAAACTGGCCTCACAGTGCAACACTGACAGCTGGCATTTCACTCTAGGAGAGCAAGTTTAGAAACAAGATGGTAGTTCAAGAGAAAAATAGCATTCTTGACCAAGAATTAAGGAGATTTAGTCCCATTCGTCTCCACCTGTTGGAACAAGTACATGACTGACTCTTGGCGTCAACTTCCTCCATCTGGAAAATGGATTCCAAATATAACCATCCCTTCCCAAGAAAGTTGAATTCTAATTTTAAATAACTGCTTCCCTGTCACCAAACGTTTGAGGAGTCTTCAAGTTTTCTCTCTTTGGACTGTACTACAAAGAATGTCTTTCAGTGTAAGGGTTTTTGTTATTTCAAATTATTTTGGATTAAAGTTTCAAGGGTAGGATTTTGGATCAAAGATCATGAATGTTTTTGAGGCTCTTGATGTAAAACTCCCCCCCATACAAAAAATTACAGTAAATTAATGTGTTAAAATGTGACAGTTCTGTTACATCCTCTCTAGCAGCATCTAAGTCCACATTTTGATGGATATGAAGAGTCTGCCATTGGAGGTAATTTTAGAAATGGATATCCAACACTCACCATATTCCAGTGCCAAGAGTATCTCTCATTTCACTTGTTTTATTTTGGCACTGCATTGCTACTAGTAAATACATTTTTAATCTTCCATGGAATCCCATATCTAAGCCTTATCTATGCCACTATTTTGTAGGATCTTCCAGGGCAAAAACTATGCTTCCTCTTCAAGCTTCATTCAGGCTCTACCCTCTTTGTCAACAGGTGCCTGTCAAACAATTGTTGAATGGATTCAATTGTTCCCCTACTTTACACTTTTGTTTAATATCCAACCCAGTAACACAACCCACAATGAAACTTTGAACATTGTCCCTCCTAATAACAAAGATCAGGTCATAGTTTCTATAAGAAGGCCTTCCTGAAGCAGCTCCCATCTCCATCCCAAACTCTACCCCACTGTGTAGTAGTTCATTAGTCCTCAACAATTCTCTGAGGTAGGTGACCTTATTATCATCAGTCCTGTTTTATGGATGGAGAAACAGAGGCTCAGAGGGCTCATTCACCCTGTAGTGGATACTATGATGTGACACCTGGAGGCTCCCTCAGGACTGAAAGATTTATTGTCAGAGCTACAAGAAATGTGGTTAGTAGACAGCACTCAGCTGTCAGCATCCTGGAAGAGAATTGCCAGGGCTGGTGGCACTTGGACCTGTTGACTTGAAGACAGAGAGGCCCAGCCCCCTCACTTGATCTCAAGACAGCTCTGAAGGACCCTCCTAGCTCCAGAGCTCCCTGTTGGTGGAGGGCTTCATTGAGAAACTTCATTGTATCCCATCATTTCTCTCTGCCTAACCCTTCGTCCTTCTCTTTCCTTCCACAAGGGTTGATCCCCAAAGCACTCCCTAATGAACTTTGCATATGTTACTCTCCATTTCAGAGTCAGCTTTCCAGGAACCCACCAACACACCCAAAGTAACATTTCCTGGAAGTGCCAAAAGGGAATTCAGACCCAGGTCTACCTGGCTCCAAGTCCGATGACAAACCACTATACTAAAATCCCTCCTTAATATCAATCAGTGTCTCGCCCTTGTTCAAGCTATGGATGCCTGGGCCCCGGCTCAGTTTCTGATTTGCTAATAATGAGGTTTGGGGTTACCAACCATCCTGATTTGCTTGGAACTGAGGAGTTTTCCAGGATGCAGGACTTCTGGTGCTAAAACCAAGGAAGTCTTAGGGAAACTGAGATGAATTGGTCACACTAATTGGGAGTGTGACCCTGGTATCTGCTATTTAATGACCTCTAGATGTTTCTGATGCACTGAAAAAGCTTTAAAAATATTGTATATTTGTAAAAGACAGTCCTAATTATGGATGTGTTTTTAAGCTAATATTTTGAACTCTCTGTTAGGCACTGCCTCTAAGAGCTTTACAATCTGTTTAGCAAATATTATTGTCCTCATTTTACAGATGAGGAAACTTAACAAGAAAGATCAGAGAAATTAAGGAACTTTCCCCAAGTCACACAGCTAATAAGTGAGCCTGCAGAAAAACCCCATTGTTCTAGAATGTATGCTCATAACCACCTCTCCATAATGTACACCAAATGACTTGTTCTCTCTAAATTTCCTCATCTGGAGATGGAGATAATATATATGTACATGGGTTTTTGTGAGGGTAAAATAAATCTGTACAGCATCTATTCCAATGCCTGCTGCAGAGGGAATATATATTATGCACCTTTCCTTTTCTTCCAGTGGAAACACTTCGTTGGGTTGTATGTCCATTTTTTTTGTCCACTGGACCACTAAGGAAAGGATTACAGGTCACCCACCAAAAGCTCTTTCCTGACTATATTTAGAACCTAGAAAAATTCACTTTATGTCAAAATATATTTACTGAGGAACTTCCATGTTCATGGAACTATGCTAAAAACATGGGGAATGCCACAGTGAATAGAATATAATCTTGGGCCTCCAGGAACTCATAACCACAGGAGAGACATATGACATTGATCTTAGTTTTCTTAGGGAAAGAAAAATCCTAACTCTAACAAATAACTTTTTCTCCCCTCCTCTTCACGTGGTGTCATGTGTAAATCATGTAGGATAAGGAGTAGAAAGAATCTCAATATTGGAACCCGAGAGAAAGAGCTTGGTTAGCACTTAGGACTAAGGGAAGGGTAATATAAATACGTTGGTTCACCCATGTCCTCAGCTTCCTCTTTCTGGGTGGGCAAACACAATTCCAAAGCTATGAACAAGTCTTTGAGCCTTCAGAGAAGTGACTATGGACCCCAGTGCACAGGTGAGGTGGCAGAAGCATCCAGTCAATTTTAATACATGCTACACAGTTGTCATTTTAAAGAATTAATGCAGCAGATACAACTATTCTGAAATGTGCCAAGAACTATAGAGCAAGTGGATGGAGACAGAAGCAAAGCCCATTGTCATCTCACAGGGTGGTGGAAGGATGTGGGCCTTGGAGTTAGGGACACTAGGGTTAAAATCCTGGCTGTGCCTTGTAGGAACTCTGTGAGCCTCAGTTTCCTCATCAAAATGTACAAGTAATCACTTGATGTCCTTGCAGGACTGCTGTGAAGGTTAATGAGATGACAAGTGTAAGAATATCATACTAGTCACTATTAACATGAGATAGAGTGGTGACTGTCTGCTCATCCAGCATCCACCCACCGCATCTGGTAAGAGCTGTCATCTCCTGGCCTCAAGGATTAATCCAGGTAAGAGGATATAACTTAATTTAGGCTAGTCATCCTGACTTTACTGGGACTTCTCTGCTTGGTTGATGGATGTCTTACAGTCTTAGGTAGGAGCCTCAGAGCTAGTGACAGTCACATCCTCTGAGATAGCTCAAGAGAATGAACCCAATGCTCAATGAGAAGCAGAGGCAAAAGGCAGAGTGGGAGCTATAATGGATGGCGGTCCTGTGTCCTATTCTGTGGTTTATTATTTCTATATTCCTCTGCCAAATCTATCAGTTTAGGCTACCCCTAACTTCTTGCAGCTCAGAGAATGCCCTTTCAGATAATTGTAGATGAAGAGGAGCCCAAGAAGACTGAAGGTGTCATTGCCAACCGCTTCAGCATCTCGCTCCAGCATGACTGGGCCCATAGAGGATATTCTTCAGGAGCAAACACTGCAATTCACTAAGTTACCTAAGATCAGGGAGACTCTGGGACCTTGACCAGAGGCTTGGTTCATTTATAGCCTACCCTACATGGTGCCCTAGAGTGCTAAGTGCTTTTCTGCTTTTCTTCATCTCCACTTATAGGAAAACTAAGTAGTTACAGGGAAAAGAAAAAGAAAAAGAAAAAGAAGAGGTATTAGATCTCATGCTTGTAAACTTGTAGTTCTCAAACTTGGGTGTGTATCCAAATCACGTGGAGGACATGGCAAAAATACAGAGAACCCAGCCCTTTTCCATTTCGACAAGCCTGGGTCTCTGGATTTTATTTTTATTTTTATTTGTTAGTGCTTTATTTGTATCATATTAACACAGTGGAAAAGCATGCACATTGGAGTCAGACGAATAGGTACAAATCACAGCTCTCCCACTTGTGAGTCATGGGATTTTAGCAAGTTCCTTACGTCACGTGTGCCTGCATTTTCTTGTGGGACAGTGTAGCTAATAATAGCCCTTCCCTCGGAGGGCTGTGGTGTGGTGAGTTTGTTAGTGGGTGTAAATGGAGCGATGCCCGGCACGTGAGGTGGTGGCGGCGGATGGTTTCCCCTTTTAGGGAAGTGACTTCCTGCAAAGGCACCAGCTCTATGTAAGAACGGTTTTGTGTCAGCTCATTTATCCATTCATTGTTTCCACGAATAGGACCCTGGTCAACTGCTTAGTTGTGTTTAGATAAATACTGACAAACGCTTTTAAAAATCTGGTGTTTTATCTCCTTTTGTGGTCCTTAAAGAGATCCCTGAAAGATGATAGTACAGATGGAAAGATGTTAGGAGTCATCTGACATCTCCAAGTGAACCTGTTTTCTTTTCTTGTGTATTTGCCAGTTTCTAAAATGTCATATTCAAAGGACTTTCCTTAATTCATTTTAGGTACATGGTTATAGTTCAGTTCATCTTACCATCTGGAAAGTTCCCTAACAATCAGACTAAAATTTCTCATGTTAACATCTCATTACTTCTTTTTAAATTTTTTTAATGTTTATTTATTTTTGAGAGAGGGAGACAGAGACAGAGCACAAGCAGGGGAGGGGCAAAGAGAGATAGGGAGACACAGAATCCAAAGCAGGCTCCAGGCTCTGCGCTGTCAACACAGAGCCCGACGCGGGGCTCGAACCCACAAACTGTGAGATCATGACCTGAGCCAAAGTGGGACACTTAACCGACTGAGCCACCCAAGAGCCCCTCATTACTTCTTTAAAACATATCCTAAATTTTTATTAAGTTTTTAATTTTAATTCCATGATAATTAACATACAGTGTCATATTAGTTTCCAGTGTACAATATAGTGACTCTACACTTCTATGCATTACTCAGTGTCCACATGACAAGTGTCCTCTTAATCCCCTTCATCTACTTCCCCCACCCCCACCCTCCTCCCCTCTGGTAAGCCTCTGTTCTTTATAGTTAAGAGTCTGTTTCTTGATTTGTCAGTCTCTCTCTTTTTTTTCCTTTGCTTGTTTGTTTTGTTTCTTAAATTTCACATGAGTGAAATCATATGCTATTTGACTTTCTCTGACTTATTTTACTTAGCATTATACTCTCTAGATCCATCCATGTTGTTGCAAATGTCAAGATTTCATTCCTTATGACCAAGTGATATTCCATTATATATATCTATATATATGTGTATATTTCCACATATATATATCTACATATATCTGTATATTTCTACATATATGGATATACCCACATATATCTATTTATATCTACATATGTAGATATACCTATTTATATCTATATCTATATCTAATCTGTATCTATCACTTCTTTATCCATTCATCTATCCATGGACACTTGGGCTGCTTCCATAATTTGGCCATTACAAATAATGCTGAAGTAAACATCAAGGGTCCATGTATCCCTTTGAATTAGTGTTTTTGTATTTTTTGGGTAAATACCCAGTAGTGCAATCTCTGGATCATAAGGTAGCTTTACTTTTAACTCTTTAAGGAACCTCCATACTGTTTTTCCCAGGGGCTGCACCAGTTTGCATTCCCACCAATAGTGGATGAGGGTTCCTCTTTCTCCACATCCTCACCAACACTTGCTGTTTCTTGTGGTTTTGATTTTTGCTGTTCTGACAGATGTGCTATCTCATTGTAGTTTTGATTTGCATTCCCCTGATGATGAGTGATGTTGAGCACATTTTCATGTGTCTATTGCCCATCTGGGTGTCTTCTTTGGAGAAATGTCTGTTCATATAATCTGTCCATTTTTTAATTGTATCATTTGTTTTTTGGGTGTTGAGTTGTATCGGGTCTTAATAGATTTTGGATACTAACCCTTTATCATATATGTCATTTGCAAATATCTTCTCCCATTCAATAGGTTGCCTTTTTTTTATCATTTTATTTTATTTTTTCATCATTATGAGCATATTTGATTAGCTCTCCTGGTGATGCTAATACACACCCAAGTGTGAGAATCACTATTGTAAAGGATGGAAGTTTGGCCCAGAACTCAGATAATATCATCCAAGCCCTCTCTTTTTCTGTCTCTCCATTTGTCTGTTTCTATGTGTCACTTCTCAGGCCCCTCTTCACTGCACAGTCAAGACCACCAGGAGCTCTGGGGCTACATCCTTTCAGCTCATGCTTCAAAGGGGGACAAGGAGTATTTTAGTCCCTGCACTCACATTCAGAGTTCTAGGGGAAGACTGTGACTGGTCTATCTTGATTCACATAGTCACAGCACATGCCTATCAGGGAATGGGGACTATGATTTTCCAGACCCATACTATTGCCCCTTCCAAGAGCTGCTAGAGGGAGAGGTACTGTGATTGCAAGCCTCACTAGAACCTCAGAAAACAGAAAGGCACAGTTCCCTAAGGGAAGGAAGGCTGTGTCCTGAGGTAGGGGAGGAAGGATACTGGCCACATTGCTGTTTAAAATATATACTCCCAAGTAGGCCGAATTCTCCAAAGCCACAGGACTAAAAATGCCTACCATGTGCCAGGAGCTTCATATATGTTACACGTAACATGAGACAATATTTAAAACATTTAACAGTATGGATTAGCCACCAGCTGACCAGAATGGGGAGGGTCCTGGAGGTCCCAGAGGGAGAGGCCTTACTTAGCCCTTTAGTTCCTGGACCGTGCAGAGTTTAGAGGTCCAGGAAAAGGGGTGATGTGGAACATGGATGCCACTTAGGGATTGGAGAACAGTTATTTATCAGTCAACACAATGGTATTTTGATATTGGAATAGCCAACATGTTCTTCCTGATGTATACCTGCTGAACATTTTCAACCCTCAGTATCATCAGCCACGCTTCTAAAATAGAAGTACATCATGGAAGTAAGCTATAATACACCAGAGGTATGCAAACCTCTCTCTAGAGTACCATTACACTCAAAGATTTGGGAAGGAAAGGGGGACCTGGGTGGCTTAGCTGGGTAAGTGCACGACTCTTGGTTTCAGCTCAGGTCATGATCTCACAGTTCATGGGATCAAGCCCCATGCTGGGCTCTGCACTGATGCTGTGGAGTCTGCTTGCAATTCTCTCTCTCTCTTTCCCTCTCCCCCCTTCAAAATAAATAGATATTTTAAAAATATTTGGGAAGGAAAACATTCCTTCCCAAACAAATCTGATGACATTGCAGAAGAGTGTGTAGAACAGACATAAATGTTTAGGATGATCATGAAATGTCAAAAGAAGTTTGGATGCAGGGTCACTGACTTGGGGTTACTTCTATAGACAAGATTGGAAAGCACTGTCAGGGGAACTGCAATGTTGATATTGGTGCCCCCATTATACAGAAGGGGCCCTGGCAGGTTGAGGACTTTGTCTAACGGTGCATGTTTTAAATGGGGGCAAGAATTCACACCATCTACCTGGGGCAGAGGCCCAGGTCTCTCAGCAGTATCACACTATCTTTAAAGTCTGCTCCTTGATGGTGTTATTTTTAGAAAATTCCATCTTAAGTGGCAACAGCTAGTTATCACCTAGCTATACTTGTGAAAGGACCAACTGAAGAGAATTTTGGATAAGGAAGAACTTTGCAAAGGAATGAACAACTGTTCCTCACAGTTAAGGAGGGCCATTTCAAAGACAGGCCATTGTCTGTTTCAAGGTCTAGAGAGCCCCAGGCCAAGAAAACCACAGAACTATACTACGATACTACTTTGTCACATGGTGGAAATTTCAGAACCAGGAGCAGAGGGGAAGTTTGACACAGTCTTTACAACTGTAATTCAGCACACTGGTCCAAAATTTAAAGCTGCAAAATGAGTGCAAAATATTCAAATTAAAATAAACTGTCAGACTCCTGGCAAATGGAAGGGGTAAAATCTGGTTGCCTGTACATGTTGCTATAGACTGAATGTTTGTGCCCCCCTCAAATTCAGATGTGGAAATCCTAACACGCAAGGGGATGGTATTTGGAGGGGAGGGAGGCCTTTGGGGGTTATCAGGTCATGAAGGTGGAACCGTTAGAGGAGATGAGTGCCCTTATAAAAGGGACCCCAGGGAGTTCCCTTGCCTTTTCCACCTGTCAGGACATAGTCAGGAGAAGGCCATCAATGAACCAGGAAGCAAACTCTCACCAGACCCTAACTCTGCTGGTGCCTTGATCTTGGACTTTCCAGTCTCTAGAACTGTGAAAACTACACGATCATTGTTTAAGCCACCCAGTGCATGGTAGTTTGTTAAAGTTGTGTGAGCAGACTAACACCCTAAATTACTGAGGGTTATTATACATCCTGCGTAGAGATTTGTATTACAGATCTTGAATGAGTGACAGGAGAATCATAAAACTCTTCAGCTACTTACAGCATCTAGTTCTACTCCAGAAACACTTGTTGAATGAATAAATGAATAAATAAATGAATTTTTTAAGAAAAAAATTTTCCAAATATTCTTCCTTCCTTCCTTCCTTCCTTCCTTCCTTCCTTCCTTCCTTCCTTCCTTTTCTGTAAAACTGAAACTCCAGGAAGCTATGCGTCTATCATGTGGCTTCAAGCACTAGGAGGCACACTGCCAAATAATCCTGGGAGAAGATGTAAGTTTGAGAGATCACGTACCAAAAGGATTTCCTACATACGCTGTGAATGAGAGAAGCAGGATTTATGTTGGAAATCAGGGCACTAGTTTTTATTCTTCTCCATACTGGTTCACAAAATTAGCAATATCTCATATCTGCCTAGTACCTCTCAATTTATAAAGAGCTGTCCAATACATGGTTTTATTTGACTCCTTCAAAAACTTTGTGTGCTGGGCAGAGCATTATCTCCCTGTCTAGGGAAAATGTACTGTTTCCTCTGCTCATACTTAAACTTCTGACCCAGATGTGTAGGTTTTGTCCCACACTGAACAATTCTCTGACACCAGCTCGGTATTCACAGTTCACTTCGACACTAACCAGAGTTAGCACAGACCCCCCAGGTTAAGGGCTCAGACCCTCCCCCGCCCCAAGGTTGGTCCCACTTGAAACTCCAATCAATAGTAGGTCTCCGTGTTACCCACAAATTCTGTTCAACTTGGTTACAAATTGGAGGTTCCCACAACTCCCTCCTTGGGCTTGATAATTTGCTAGAGATCCCAGAACCCAGGAAAACAGTTTACTTACTACTGCTGATTCATTACAAAGGATATTTTAAAGGATATACATGAACAACCAGACAAAGAGGTACATAGGGCAAGGTTGGAAAGGGTCCCGAGTGCAGGAACTTCTGTCTCCACGGAGCTGGGGTGCACCACCCTCTCAGCAGGTAGATGTATTCACCAACCTATAAGATTTCCCAAACCTGTACTTTGGGGATTTTTATGAAGGCTTCATCATGTAGACATGATCAACTATTAACTCCATTTCCAGCCCCTCTCCTCTTTCTGGAGAATTGGTTGGCAGCAGGGGTGGAGGGGAAGGGAGCGGGAAGCTGAAATTTCCAAGCTTCTAATCATGGATTGGTCTTTCTGGTGAGCAGTCCCCATCCAGTACCTCAGCTAGTGTTGTCTCATTAGAACAAAAGGTGCTCCTATCAGCCAGGAAATTCCAAGCTACTTAGGAGCTCTGTGAAAAACCGGGGCAGAGAACAATATCATACACACACACACACGTGTGTGTGTGTGTGTGTGTGTGTGTGTGTGTGTGTGTACATATATTTCTTACTATCTCACACCCCCATTTTCCATTTGAGGAATTTGGGCTCCACAGTCACAACTGTAAAGAAAGGCAAGGCCAGACACTGTTCACTAACCACTAGAGTTTTCCAGAGCTCCCATCCATCCTTCAGAGTTTAGGCAGAGGGATCAGAATATAGGAGGGGGACCCAAAAGCAGAGAGGGGGCAACGGTGCTACCAGAGACCCACACTGAAGCAGTGTGAACATGTTCTTAGAGCTATCACAAGAATTCTAGAGGTGACTTCTCAGCCCTGGGTTTCATGTCCTGATCAGCCTTACTTGCAGAACTTATTCTAAGCTGAGACATTTATGGAAGCTGGAATTATGTTTGCGTAGAGGTCACACCCCTAGGTAGTGACACCCAACAGCTCTTTTGATTTCCTGTAGAACCTTCCAGAATAACTGAAAATTTGATGGTGGACTTTTTTTGGGAAACCTAAATTTTTCTAGTCCTAGCTGAAACTGAAGCTGGTGGTAAGGAAATTTAGGCTCAATGTCCGGCACCCAACTGCTTTTCCTGAAGTTTGAATCAACAGAGAGTACTATTTATAAATTGCCCAAGTGACCTTAAAATTTTGTCTAGATTCATCCTGGCGAAAAAAAGGCTAAATTGGGGGTTGCTTGATGTCAACTAAGGAACGGGAGAGAGAGAGGAAGGAGAAAGCCGACCTGCTGTCCTGCCTTCTCCTGGGCTCCAGCACTATGCAGGGTCCTGACTAAGTATACATCTTAAAGCAACATCATTTTTAAATATAATTGCACCAGCTCCTTTAATTACAATAGTGTTTTGGAACTCATGGCTTTTCAGTTCCCCTCACAGAAGCTTTATGCTCAAAAAAGACCTAGCAAAGCCAGAGAGGACTAAGGATTTCCCTGGGTCAATATATACCTCTCATCTTTCCGGCTGTGGTCCCAAGAAGAGAATTTTTGGAAAAAAAATTTTTTTCTTCCACCCGTCCTCATTAATATCATTTTAGAAAGACAATGACATCTGGTGGGAAATGAGAGCCACCTGCCAGTCTCACAGAATTGTGTGAAGTTGACGAGGTTCACACGGCCCTGGCCTTCACTTCCTCCTTAACAAAATGGACAGAAATGCAGCCCTTCTCCAGGCCACGGCAATGCTTCCAAATCAAATAAGGGAGGGATTGCGAAAAGCATCCCGAGCTTTTTTACATAACAGAAGGCTCAACATTCTTATTTGGAAAGAGAATTATGAAGGTCAGTTATCTTTTTGCTTCATTAAAGCCCAGGCACCTCCGTGTATATACAAAATCAACACAAATGGACAGAATTCTGTCACCTTGCACACAGTGATCACTCAGCAAATATTTATATTTTGTGGGCTAACCTCACCATATAGACAATTGCAGGTCTGCTTGGAATGCACAGAAAACTCAGCAGAAGGAACAGGTTGGGGGTAGGGCAGGTTATAATGAAAAGTGCTGCTCAGAGTTCTTTTCTTCCCTTTTCATTCCCTTTTCTGCCTATAAATGCTTCTCTGCCCAATTCTTACTTGTGGATAGAGCCTGATAGACCCACTCCAAGACCATAACGGTCAAGGTCATACACATGCACACTCAAACATAAATACACACAAACACACACATAGACAAACACATAAACACACACATACACAAATACAAATACACAAGTATATCCACACAAATGCACACATATGCACACAATTGAAACACACACACATATACACATACTTAAATACACAAACACACATACATGCACACTTAAATACACATACATACACATAAACATAAACACAGAAATGCACATGTACACACGTACACAAACACACACATAAACACACATACACATACTACTCAAACACACATACATGCACAAATATAAACACAAACACACACATACATACACACACAAACACACATATATAAACATATACACATAAACACATATGCATGTACTGACACATGCATGCATGTACGTACACAAACAAGTACACATACAAACATGCACACAACCTACCCAGAGTGGACAACACAACAAGGAATGACCTGGTAACGAAATCCTTCGGTTGCTAAGCCTCCCATGCCTCCTGCCCCTGCCTCTGACCTTCGTATCGGGAACCATGTTGTCTATTTCAGCATCTCTTTTGTCAGAGCTTCCAGAAAGAGGAGTTACTGGGAACTTGAGTGTTAACTTAAGCGATGCCCAAAGTTCCTTTACAAGGAATTAATAACCAGAGTTCCCTTCTTCCAGATGTTCCTCCACAGTCAGGGCGCCCCTCCACCCACCTTCCTGCTGGCGGACGCTTCCCACAGCCGCTGCAGACGTGCTCCAGATGGACCGCTGCCCCAGCGCTCTCACTGAGCCTTGCCTACTCCTCTAAGGGAGAAGAAATGTGCTTCCTGGGGAAGGGGTCAATAGTGGGCTTTAATCTAGAAAACCAGGGAAGAAGTACTATAGTCGAATGGCAAGCATTTTTAATTTCATGGGAAACTGAGTCATTCAACAAGCAGTGATTTGAGCACCCACTCTGTGCCTGTCAGTGAATTCAGTGTGGAAGAGACAAGGGGGACCAACACATAGCCCTGACCTTCAAGGACTCCCTAGAGCAGGAAACCAATCATTAGAACAGGAGAAGCACTAGGGAGGGTAAAGAGGAAGGGACTCAGGAGTCTGCACATGACAAGAGGGGAGAGAAGGACAATTTCTCAGGGGAGATGACACCACGTGGGAAGGGGTGGTTTTCCAGGTAGGGAACCACTTTGAGAAAGAAAAAAAAAAAAAAAAAAAACACCTCTGATATTTTTTGCTTTCAATTTCTTCCTAAAGTTTTTAAAGTATATTTATACCTTATATCTCAGAGACAGCCTATGTACCCTATGTCTTCCATGGGTCCCATTGTTCTCTGCCTGCCTGAGGATAAATCACAGGTTCCCTTGCCCTCTGGCCCCCCGCTGGAGTCAGTCCTGGGGAACAAGGTGCAGGAGGCCTGAGGGAGGATGGTGAGGTCAAGGCTCTTATTCCGCTCTCCCATCAAGGCAGTCTTCTCTAGGAAATGCTCTTTTTTTTCTAGGTTCCTGTTGCGGCTTCCTCTCCACCCTCATCCCTTTGGGTTTAGGAGCAGTAACAGCTCTTGCCCTGAGACTAGTATCCCTTGCGGTTCCTCTACATCCCACCCACACCTAACAAAAGTTGCTTTATTAAGCTCTCTTTGAATTATTCTAATTGGAGGGCCATCTGTTTCCTGTTGGGATCTTGACTGATAGAGCAAATAGCAAATATATCAGGGAGGGCAGGATGCAAAAACTATATAAACGTGTGTGTGTGTGTGTGTGTGTGTGTACATATATGCCAGTGACAGTAGTGATAGTGTCTGATTTAGTCATTTATTCCACAGACATTTATTGATGACCAACTATGGGAAAAATACAATGGATAAGGAAACCACACTTTCTGGATTTTATGAGAGTGTCAGTTACAACATTTTTTGTTATGGTGAGATTATGTATTTTAATTTGGAGTTCATTAAATATGATCTCAATAGCCATGGGCAAGGGGAAGATGAGTACGATGAATCAGTTCTCTTAGTGTTTGTACTCAAGCATAGCTTAGTTCTCTACAGTTCAAGTCAATAAAAGAAAAAAGCAAGTGGAGAAAGTCTGAGATATGATCAAGTACCAGATGTACATTTTTCAGGTTACACTATGGGTAACCTCACCTGCTAGGAGGTAAGTCTGTTGCTTTGGGGTCAAAGCAGTGGTGAAAATGAAGTCTCACCATGAGCCAGACAGCAGAAGCTTCACATACAATATTGAATCTATTCTTCAAGGAAACCCCTATAAACCAGGCATGGTTTTTCTCATTTTGCAGAAAGCTGAGGCTTAAAACATTAAGCAGTGAGCAGTACTAGTTAGCATCTGGATTCAAATTCAAGTCTATATCCAAGACCCATTCCTCTTTATTCTACGTCTCTTCCAGGAATAGACCACTCACGGCCAAGACCAGAGGGTATTTGGTGAATAAGAGACAATTACAGCTTTGAAGGCAAAGGGCTATCCTGCAATTTTGGCTTACTCTCTGTTATTATATCTGCACAGTGAGAAATGGGCTGGGAAACCAACCTTACAGGAATTTCCTTTTGATTCTGCATGGTAGAAATAGACCTCAGCTAACAATCTGCTCTGAGATCAGAGAGAAGGTCAAGGGGCAAACAAAACAAGCTGTACTCCAGTGGCACACCAAGATTTGTTTCTGTGGAGTCTATGGCTCCCTTTGAACTATCTAATAATTATTAGTTTCAGGAGGTAGTAGAGTTTAGCATGTCAATGGGAGGGTATCTAAGGGACACATTTGAAACTTAAGGCTGTCCTGGGGCACCTGGGTGGCTCAGTCACTTGAACGTCCAACTCTTTACTTCGGCTCAGGTCATGATCTCATGGTTCATGAGTCTGAGCCCCGCATCAGGCTCTATGCTGGCAGCGTGAAGCCTGCTTGGGATTCTCTCTCTCCTTCTCTCTCTGCCCCTCCCCCACACATTCTCTCTCCCTCTCTCTCAAAAATAAATAAACATTAAAAAATGTTTTAAAAACAAATTTAAGGCTGTCCTACCTGTGATTAGCTACACTGGGGCTAAGAGTGAGCAGCTTTGCTCTCTGCTTCCTTTGGGTACAGGACAGCCAATCTAATCACACAAGAGGATTCTTATGAGTGGCAAGTAATACAAACGCTTATAAATTTAAAGTAATCCATAAATTTTGAAGAATTCAAATTTAAGACCTGTTGATGCTCTTATAAAAGCCTACTTTCCCTTCCCTTTAAGTACCCATATACCATGGTTTAAGTACCCATATACCACGGTTTATGCCCATTGTCCCAGAATGATTATTAATGCTGTCTTCTTTCATTCTCAGAAGTGTTGTTTTAGATGATAAATTGTCACTCTATTTTTGCTATATATAAGTGATTGATAAAAGAAAGTGAGGCAGTGGGATCCTGAGCTTCAAATACCCCAGGTCTAGCTTCAGAATAAGTGCTGTCTTGCTGCGTATGCCTAGGTTATTCAATTAACCTCTCTGATCCTTTATGTGCCAAGTGAGAAGAAAACATGTGGCCAGTGACTTTTATGAGCAATAACAAGCAGAAATCGTTCATAAAGTTATAGATCTTGGAGCCAGAAACAACCTGGAGAGATCATTTAGCACACCGGGGCTATGAAGAGCCATCCAAAACTCACAATGATCTAGTCAGTTTCCCCAAAGATTTCTATTGTTTTGAAGAAGTCTAGCAACTCAACCCAGCCAAGGTAAACCAAATGATAGAGAGCTGATGGCCTGGTGACTCAAGTCTTTTATCAAGTGGAATTCTAACTACTAATCACGCTTTGTCTGTTTGCTGCATTTGCTAAAAGAAAATATCTAGTGGCCCCAGTGCCCTATTAACAAACATCAGAAAGGTGTCCGTCCTGGATTCAGCAGCGGGTTCTGAATGGGGATTGTACTTGCCACTTCATGAGCAGATTTCACAGAGAAGGGTGGGATGGGGGGACCCCAATCCCAAGGGCCTGTCAGGTGTAACCAGGGGCATCATGCCTGGATCCAGTGATTTGTTTCTTCAATGTCCCTGAAGACTGTCACAGTCTGCTCCTCTCTGTCTTGTTTGCTCTTGCCTCAAGTCAGCTATGTCTCCAATCCCCACTCCTCAACAAGTCCTAGCAATTTTATTCAGATAATGTCTGATAAATGATCAGTTTAGAGGGATACGGGGTGTGGGGAGGTACAAAGAAAAAATAAGCCACCAAAGTGCATGGTATTTGGCCCAAAGCCTAGAAAGGGAGCTGATCCCATCCTTAGGCCTCTACTGAGGGTATAGACAGAAAGGATATAATACCTCAGCCACTTAATGGACAAACTAGAAAAGGCTCCCCTGGTCCCTCCGCTCCTTCATCTTCTTGTAACTTCTCCTTTCCTCCTTGTCCTCATCCTAGACCCCCAACCCTGCCTCCTCCAAGCCCACCTCAGTCCCAGAAATGACACTGGGAAGTTCCTTAAGATTTGCCATGGCTGGAATCTGGAATCATTTCCAGGGCAAGAGTCCTGGGTTTTTTAAATAACACAGGGGTTTGCATTTGTGGAATTGGAAAGTCTGCGATGCCTGCACAACAATTAATCATAGGCCAAATTCAAATCTGTGTGCCAAAAATTTATAAAGTACTGTGTTACAGAATCTGTTTTTCTCCCTCTTATGACAGCTTTAGAGGAACGGAGGAGGGGCAAATAAAAATAGCCACTTTCCAATGCCTCTACTTCTAGGGTAACATATAAGGGTGTCCTTGAAAGCTATATTATCCTTCTGCAAAATGGTTGCCTGTGGGCTTCAGTGTGAGCAACTACCGTTTGAGCATAGAGTTTGTGACATCCATCTCAATGTACTTTCATCCAGACTATCTCTAAGGTTTTGTGCCTTTATCGCCATGGAGCCAATTGCCACACATTGGCCCAGTCCCAGTTCAACTTCTGGTCTTGAAACACGAATACCAAGATTAAAAATAATGTCCATAGTGGGGCACTTGGGTGGCTCAGTCGGTTAAGCATCTGACTCTTGATTTCGGCTCAGGTCATAATCTCAGAGTTATGAGATCAACCCCACATTGGGCTCTGCGCTGAGCATGGAGCCTGCTTATTCTCTCTCTCTCTCTCTCTCTCTCTGCCCCTCCCCCACTCACGCATGCTTATGCATATGCATTCACTCTCTCAAAAGAAATAAACATTTAAATAATAATAATAATAATAATAATGTTCACAGTATTTTTAAAATCCATAAAAACATATCATTCCTATAGTAATACTCCTAAGCCAATTTCGATCATGGTGGATTTGCCAAGAGAGAGGCAGAAACCCACTGTGGGCAGTTCCCTGTGTCTTTTTAATTTAGCAATCAAACGCCCAATTGAACGAGTTATTTGAGTAAAAGGAGAAAGAAGGGATAACGTCAAGTGTAGGTGGAACTAAAATGCAATACCTGGAGGGCTATTGGAGAATATTGGAAACTATTCACCAAATAGTTACCGCTTACACTCACACGTCTATCATACTTAACAATTATAAAAGATAGTTCACATACGTTATCTCGCATGAGCTGTGAAACAGCCCTTGGAGGAAAACACTATCATACTCACTTACCACTTGGACATGCTAGGGCTCAAAAAGGTTATTATGGGGGCGCCTGGGTGGCGCAGTCGGTTAAGCGTCCGACTTCAGCCAGGTCACGATCTCGCGGTCCGTGAGTTCGAGCCCCGCGTCAGGCTCTGGGCTGATGGCTCAGAGCCTGGAGCCTGCTTCGGATTCTGTGTCTCCCTCTCTCTCTGCCCCTCCCCCGTTCATGCTCTGTCTCTCTCTGTCCCAAAAATAAAAAAAAAAAAAAAAAAAAATGTTGAAAAAAAGGTTATTATGTGATTGACCAAGATCATAGAGCTAATACTCAACTCCAGATCTGTCTGCTTTCCACTCTGGGGTTTATCTCACTATAGTCTGGCTATATGCTCCAGTATATCGTGTATAAACTAGTACGCCAGCTTTCAGGGAATTACAGATTAGAAAGCATTGCCCTGCCCTCTTTGAGGCTAAGTCGTAAATGCAAATAACTCTAATACAAAGCAGATGTGACCACTGCCAAAGTGGCATGAACACATGCTGTGGAGGTTTTGAAAAGGATACAACCGTAATTTTGGGGGAGATTCGGAAAATCTTGGTGACAGAAATAGGTTTGCGTTGAAGCATGGATACCGGGCATACTGTGATCAGGTAGAGTGGGTAGGTCGTAGAGTCAAGGGACAACATGAGGAAAAGCAGGGAATGTATGGTGTGTGACGAGAATAATAAGACATGGGTTCTACTCACAGAGCATTTGTACCTCCTAAGGCTTTTGTACCTCCTAAGCATGAGCACCTCCTAAGGCTTTTGATTTAATTCTCAAGGCGTGGGAAGCCCACTTTGGAACTAAAACATCGCCCATCCTGAAGATTAGTCTGCAAACTGTGTGCAGACTGGGTTAACACGGGGAAAGCCTGTAAGCGGGGAGGACAGGGAAGAGTCCATTAAAAAAAAAAAGGGCAGTAATGACAACTGTGATGCAGGGGCTAACTAAATGAGGTCATGCAAAATCTAGGAGAAAATCAAGAGTCAAGAAATAATCCCCAGTGGAAAGGCTATTCTTTGAAGGTGAGCCATTTCTTTGGGCAAGTTATGAAGCTGGAGGGAAGCACCATCACAATGAATGGCCATTAAGCCTGGCATCCCCCAGGGCACCTTGCGAGATAAAGGGGCCTGGCTCCCTGACTTGTAACTTTCAGAACTCCAGAAAAATTGACTGGATGGCTTACTTCCATATGGAAGCCTTGGGGGCATTTCAGTGTCTGCAGAGAATTTAACGTAGGGAGAGTAATTGGTGCCGACATCAGACGAGATCCAATAAAAAGATGAACGTCCTGATTCTAAAATGACAATAAAAATGAGGGTGAAGAAGGGGGTGGCAGCTAAAAAAAAAAACAAAAAACAAACAAAAAAAAAAACCCAGCCTGGGCTTATCTCTGTATCCTGACCTGGATCCATGAAGCACAATCTGCTGCAGGTCCCAGGGCATCCATTTCCTGCCATAAACAACAATGACACTCTCCTTCCCAGATGTCGAAACAGACTAAACCTCCACTTGGCACTGGCAGCTCTGACAGCAGAAGTTACCTGAAATCGCACCAGCCCTGGATGAACTCTCGGCCCAGCCGGTCACTTGGACGCTACAAGCAGGCCGGAAACAAATGGCGCTGGGAGCGGGCACAAAAATTCAGCCGTGCTCACTAACAACCTTCACCTGGAGGTCAGGAACCCAGTGGACAGTGACAGACGCGTGCGGCGCAGGCGCCTATGCACGCGGACGCGCACGCGCACGCGCACGCACGCGCTTACGTACGTACCCGCACCCACATCCCCTCCTTCCTGACGTGGCCTCCCCGCATGCTGTAAGCCAGGGAGCGCCTCGTGTCCTTGGGAGGCTGGAACCGGAAGTGGGACCCAGTCATACTTGCCCTGGAAAAGTGCCCTCTGCTGCTCATTTCTTCTGGAGGTAAGCACTGAATTCATCTCATCTGAGTGGTATTAAAACATTCTTGGGACACCTGGGTGGCTCAGTCGTTAAGCGTCCGAAGACGTCGCCTCAGGTCATGATCTCACAGTTCGTGGGTTCGAGCCCCTTCCCCCCCCCCCCCCCCCCCCCGCCCCCACTGGGGCTCTGTGCTGACAGCTCAGAGCCTGGAGCCTGCTTCGGATTCTGTGTCTCTCTCTCTCTCTCTCTCTCTCTGCTCCTTCCCCACTCGTACTTTGTGTCTCGCTCTCAAAAATAAACATTAAAAAAAGAATTAAAAAACTTTTAAAAATTAAAAAAAAAATTCTTTAATGTCCTAGTTTAACCTCATGTTTCCTGACATCTCGTTAATCTCTTTGGACTCTAACAGACTTGTTTTTAAAAACCCTGGGGCCAGGCCAAGCCCTCCATTGTAAGTGGCAAGGACAGCCCAATCGTATTTTCGGACTCTCCCAGGATCAGCGAATGTGGGAACAGAGAAAGAGAAGACAGCAAAAGCCTTCCAGTCCATCAGCTCGGGCTACGCGTCAGGAAGGGGAGACCTAACGGCGTGGCTGATCCCAGGCAAGGAATTACTTAAATTATTATTATTCCTAACACAGTGTGTGAGAGAAGAGGGAATTGTGTGGTGCCATAGCGGTGACCTTCAGTAACACTAGCCCATTGCAGACTTGTCCCTCTGGCGGCGTTTGGAGATTCACATTAATGAGGGAGGGCCGAAAAGGTGTAAGGAAGTAGGTAAACACACTCAAATGTACCTCTTAGCAAAAGAAACAGAATTTAAAACTGTCATACCTTCAGCAGTGTTTTAAAGCCGACTCTTAGAGGTCCACGAAAAAAAAATTGGCAGAAATAAAAACTCTTCTAATTCTTCTTTTCAAATGAAGAATAAAGAATACACTGGTAAGTAAATGCAAGAGGGACACCTGGGTGGCTCAGTGGGCTAAGCATCTGACTCTTGATTTTGGCCCATGATTGGTGAGTTTGAGCCCCGTTTGGGGCTCCATGTGCTGACAGCGCAGAGCCTGCTTCGGAGTCTGTCTCTCCCTCTCTCTCTCTGCCCCAGTCCTGCTCATGCTGCTCTCTCCTTCTATCTCAAAATAAATAAACTTAAAAAAAAATAATTATGACCACCGGTCCCACAAAAAGTGCATTTGTTCTTAAGGAACAAAGAAATACGTGGTTTGTTTATGTATGTACACAATATTATATGTACATTTAATATATATAAACATGTATGAGTGTCCATGTCTAACCCATAGGTGATCAACCTTCTGTCATAGATCCTCAAAGAATGTTAAGTGGTTGGACGAAATCCACCTCCCCAAATCAGGATTTGAGAGATATTAAGCCTTAGAAAGAGAAATCTAATCACTTTATTTTCTCTAAATTTGTAAATAAATTTGTAAATATTATAAAAGACTAGTAGTAAAGTTTTCAGTAAATTGCTGGGCAAAATAAGTACAATAAATGAATCATCCAAACAAAGTAACAGGTTTGAATGGATAGCTAACAAGGTGTTCGAAGTCATGGAAGACCCTGCTAACAAATGGTTTTCTAGTCTTTCCTCTAAAAATGTTGAGAAGTTATAGCCCATCCTCAGGAAAGTGGGTCCCTAGAGATAAGTCCCTGACAAAACCAGGAAAAAATACGGGGGACACCTGGCCCACTTGGGTGGTTAAAAATTAAACTGGATGTATCTGAAGTGAAATCAAAACAGTACAGCCCATTGAATGGGAGAAAATATTTGCAAATCATATATCTCATCAGAGCTTAATGTATATGGAACACCTACAACTCAACAACAAAACCAAAAACTAATAACCCAATTCAAAAATGGACAAAGACCTTGAGTAGATATTTCTCCCAAAAGATATACAAATGTCCAATAAACACATGAAAAGACGCTCAGCATCATAAATGATTAGAGAAATGCAAATCAAACCACAATGAGATACCACTTCACACTCACTATGATCACTGTTATCAAAAAAAGAACAACAAGTGTTGATTTGGATGTAAAGAAATTGAACATTTGTACATTGCTGGCGGGAATGTAAAATGGTGCAGTCGCCATGGAAAACAATATGGTTGGTCCTCAAAAAATCAAATGTAGAAGTGTTACATTCCTCAGCAATTCTCCTAGGTTTATACCTAAAAGAATTGAAAGCAGGGACTCAGACATTTGTACACCCATGTTCATAGCAGTCTTGCCACAATAGCCAAATATGTCCATTGATGGA
The DNA here is from genome assembly GCF_018350215.1 of Panthera leo. NCBI lineage: Eukaryota > Metazoa > Chordata > Mammalia > Carnivora > Felidae > Panthera > Panthera leo. The sequence goes on from NC_056685.1 coordinate 13,319,076, forward strand.
GAAGTGAATAAACAAAATGTGATATATACATACGATGGAATATTATTCAGCCTTAAAAAGGAATGAAATTCTGACATGATACAACATGGATGAACTTTGAAGACATTATGCCGAGTGAAATGAGCCAGACACAAAAGGACAAGTACTGCATGATTCCTCTTATATGAGGTACCTAGAATAGTCAAATTCATAGAAAGCAGAATGGTGGTTGCTAGGGACTGAGGGGGAAGGGGAAACAGGGAGTTAGTGTTTAATGGGTAATGAGTTTCAGTTCCAGAAGAGGCTCTGGAGGTGGATGTTGGTTATGGTTACAAAACAGTGTGAATGCACTTAACACCATTGAACTATACACATAGAGTGGTTTAGGGGACCCTGGGTGGCTCAGTCGGTTAAGCATCTGACTCTTAATTTTGGCTCAGCTCATGATCTCATGGATCATGAGATAGAGCCCTGCATCAGGCTCTATGCTAAACATGGAGCCTACTTAAGATTCTCTTCCTCCTTCTCCTCTGCTCCTCTCCTGCTTGCATGTGAGCACACACTGTCTCTCTCCCTCTCTCTCATAATTAAACAAATAAATGAAAAAATTCTTAAAAGAGTGGTGTAAATGGTAGGATTTAAGTTAGCTATATTTAACCACAATAAAAGAGTAAAAAAAAAAATAATTTTACACATTCTAGCTCTGATTCTGTCACAGCCACTCCGTATATGAGTTCGTAAGCTGTCATAGCTACCTCTCTCTCATCTACTTCCCTTCATTGTTGCCACAGTGAGATTCTTCTCAAGGATACAGAGACCGGACCTCTGGGTCAGGTGCTCACCACATGCAGCAGCTCAGAGAATTTGTGCCTCCAGGTGACTTCCAGGAGCTCTCTACTTGGAACCAGGATAAAAAGAACAATGATCACCATCAGAGTGTCCCTGAGATTGAAGAGAGGTGAGCCCAGTACCGCAGAGGAAAAGGCTCTGTTCTCACGGCTGTGATCTCCACGGGCTGCTCTTGCAACTGGGGGAAGTCCGGTCTCCCAGGACATACTCCCCTCCCTTCTGTGAGCTGTGGCAGCTGGGATAGATTAAGGAGCTACATTACTGCACTAAGTAGGAGGCCCCCATATTTGTTTTCCTTTTCTTTTTCATTTTTCATTCTCTTAAAATCACTTAATTCTTTCCGTCCTTAAACATGGCTCCCTACCCTCACTTTACCATAATAATGAGATACCAGTACATTTTGGATTTTTTAAAACTTCAAGAGTATCTCAATGAATCCCATCTTGTGGAGGAGATGGCAAACTTATTAGGAAAAAAAAAAAAAATACAAATTCAGACCAGGCTGTGGAAGACACAGCACATGTTAATGGCTAGGAATGGCAGGGCCTTCAGCCCCTGGAATTGCTGACAAACATTCCAGCTGAAACACTCTGTCGCATTCTCCCTTCCATTTCCCATCGTGCCGTACCTTTTTATGACTCCCCAGTCTCTCCATCTTAGGAAGTTTGAACCCAGATCAATTCCCACCTATTTCAGAATCTATGGAACTGAATTTCCCGTGGAAACAGCCTCTTCTGCGAAGAGGCAGCCAGGCCATATTTACTCTTTTCTTTGGGCATCAGATCTCAACCCTGGCAGTATGTTTGAAGACAAATATGGGTAAGTTGGACTTAATTAAAACTTAACTGGTTGCAAAAGCCACTGTTAGTAGAATGAAAAGACAAGCAATAGCTTGGGAGAAAATATTTACAAAACACACCTCTGACGAAGGACTGGTATCCAGAATATACTCTGGATAAAAGTACTCTTAAAGCTCAACAATAAGAAAACAAACAACCCCATTTAAAAATAGGCTAAAGATCTAACTATCTGAATGGAAACCTTTCCAAAGAAGATATCCAGAAGGCAAATCAGCACATGGAACATATTTCATCAGGGAATTGCAAATTAAAACAATTCAGTACCCCTATACACCTATTAGAATGGCCAAATCCAAAACACTGACAACATCAAATGCTGGCAGGGATTTGGAGCAACAGAAACTCCCATTCATCACCTGTGGGAATGTAACATGTTGCAGCCATTTTGAAAGACAGTTGGGCAGTTTCTTACAAAACTAGACAAACTCCTACCACATTATCCAGCAATTGCACTGCTCAACATTTATACAAATGAGTTGGAAACATGTCCACATAGAAACCTGTACGTGAATGTTTATAATAGTTTTATTTATAATTGCTAACACTTGGAATCAACCAAGAGGTCTTTCAATAGGTGAATGGATAAACAAATTGTGGCACATCCAGACAACAGAATGTTACTCAAGTATAAAAATAAATGAGCTACCAAGCCATGAAAAGACATGGAGGAATCTTAAATGCCTATTACTGAGTGAAAGAAGCCAACCTGAAAAGGCTACATACCGTATGTTTTACTACATGAAATTTTGTAAAAGGGCAAAACTGAAGGTAGAAGATGAGTGGTTTCCAGGGGTTCTAAAGAAGGAGGGAGAAATACGTGAAGTACAGGGAATTTTTAGGGCAATGAAACTCTTCCATATACTACTTGGTGGATACATGTCATTATGCATTCCTCAAAACTCATGAAATGTACAACACAAAGAGTGAACCTTAATGTAAACTATGGACTTTAGCATAATTTATCGGTCTTGGCTCATCAGTTGTTACAAAGGTACCATGTCAAAGCAAGATGTTAGTAGGTGAAGGGGGCGGTGAGGAGAGGGGGAGGAAGGGCCGGGAGGTATGGGAACTCTCTGCTTTCCACTCAGTTTTTCTATAAACCTAAAACTAATCCCCCAAAAAAGTTTATTGATTTAAAATATATATATTCGGAAGTGTTTAAAAAATACTGATTACTAGGCTCTAATCCAAAGATTCTTATTTGACACATGGGTTTCCCCAAAGTAGTCTTAGGCTTAAATCCACAGTGTGCTGCCAAAGAGCAAGAAATCCCCCAAGTTACCAGGTCAGGAAGACATGATTTTCCAGACTGGTCCATCAGCATCACTTAAGATAAGTACACACATCTACTGATATTTTAGGAAGTCACAGAAGGAAGGGGGACTGACTGGAAGCCAAGGCCATTGATACAGAGTCTGAGGCTTAATGATTTATAAACTCATTGCTGGAAAGAGGTTTAAGGAGCAAAATTGTCAGAGCTTCAGATGACAAGTGGCTTTTATACTAAATTCTTTCTCAGAAGTTCTTAAGAAAGGCTTTGTTTCAGAACATGAGTCCAGAATTCATACTTGCTTTGGGCTACAGTTTCTAGAGATGTCCTTAGTGGTGACCGAGACTAGCAGCGTGCCCCCCTTTCCCTTTAGGGCTTCTTATCTCCTTGGACTTCTCTTCCTAAACACCGGGTTTCTGGGGCAGCCCTGGTCTTGGCTGCTGAGCCTCAGGATGGCCCTTCCCTCCTCCCACCACTCCCCCAGAAGTGGACACCCTGCTGCTGCTTACTGTACAGACAGGGTTAGAATCTCACTCAAATCCATGGTCACTTCTGGCTAACCAGATTAAGTTAACGACATTGTTGTAATGGGGGATAATGGACTATTATGTTACTCTCTGTCAACAACGACACTATGCATCAAAAGCCTCTATATGGTTCATGTCCCTTGGCCCTGCAATTCCATAAATGTCAGCAAAAATTTATCTATAAGGGTGTCTGCTTTACAACGTGGTTAATATTACACAGAAAACATTTTGAAAATATTTTACAGGGGACTCCTTCTCAAAAACTTTACCTGTGACCATCACCTTTATGGCCCCAAGGAGAGGAGGGAGGGAATGCTACCTAGAGCTGGAGGAATTTGTGACAGGAAAGTCTTTGAGCAGGAAAAAATAATGCAAATCACTTCACATTTCTGGAGGAGAGGGAAAGAGAATTGGGAACTTGGGAAGGGGGGGGGGTTGGGGATAAGCAGATGTGGGTATTCTGTTTTCCTTATTTTGCATCAGAATTCTGGAGTAAGACTTGTTAAATGAGTTGAGCAGAGAAATCAGAACATCAGGGTTCATGGTTGTCTAGCTTAGGGGCTCCTGCAAGCATTTGGGAGAAGGTTCTTATTCAGTCATGTCCCAAATGGGGCTGGAGAGCTGCCATCTCAGTACTGGTGGTAGGAGGGGGGTGTTGGGGCACCCCAAGGACATATTCCTGGACTCCTTCAGTCTGTTAGCCCAGAGATTTTACAAGTGTCTGTGTGCCTTAATGTGGGCACAGAGGATTGGTAGGCTAGTGTTCTTGGCTCAGGACACAGAGGTGACAATGTGCTGGGACTTTAACATAAGATTCAAATGGCTGGTACCAGGAAATCCAGTAGTAGGAGCCACGTAATGGCTCCAGAGGTCATAAGAGACTGTTACAGCTCAACAGACATCAGGCCCAGGACAAATCAAACCCACTAATCTTCGTTAGAGGGCAATATGGATCCAAAGCCTTAAACCACAACCCCACCTGTCCTACCAGAAGTCCAGACTCAAACTCAGGGAGGAAACTTGGAAACTGAACATTCATTCAAAGAAACTGACCTGAATGGAATTACTTAATCCAAAAAAAACCAGAATTTTCATTTTCTTCCTATAATAGTGTTGGAGGCCAGATTACATCAATGATGGAAAATAAATGACATTTCTTGGCTCATCTGTGTAGTGCTGTGTTAAATTTTCAAACCACTGCATTTACCATATAGCCAAGTTACCCTTAGGCAGGAGGTTGGAGGACCCTTCTTCAGAGACCTAACCCAGGGAAGGGAACATCGATAATTGTTGTTGGAGTGTTTATGATACAAAGCTGGTGGTCCACCCATTATCCTGTAGTGAAATCACTAATTGGCAAACTCCAGATCTCACAAAAAGAGTTTCTGACCTCCTTTTTACTACTTTCTTGTAACTATGAATGGACAATCAAGGCTCAGCAAAGCTCATTTGAGAACTTACAACATGAGAGAGAAACAAACAAACAAAAAAAGGTGGGGAACTCAGAAGAATCAGAGATAATACAAAGAGTACGGGGAAAATTTTTAAAGTCATTAACATCTTCAGAGAGAAAGGAGAAGATCTTTAAAACAACAGTTGATATGCAGAAAGGAAATAATCAGAGCTCAAGAAAGAACCTTTAGAAATTACAAGTACGACAGTGAAATTAAAAGAGGCCAGGAGATAAAAATCAAAGGTATCTCCCAGGAAATGAAACAGAAAGTTCAGTAGGATAGAAAAGTAAAAGAAAAAGATCAATTTAGGGCTGTTGTAGTTACCTATCACTATGTAATTAGTTACCCCCAAATGTAGTGGCTGAAAACAACAATAAACGTTTATTATCCCACACAATGTTTGTGGGTCACCCAGTAGTTAGCTGAGTGGTTCTGGCTTGGGGTCTGTCCTGAGCTTGTGGTCAAGCAAGATGTTGGCTAGGACTGCAGTCACATAGGGCTTGACTGGACTGCAGCATCACTCCTAAGATGGCTCCCTCATAGGGCAGCTCGTTGCTGGCTGTTGGCAGGCTGTCCCTGGTCATGTGGACCTCTGCATAGAGCTTCTTGAGTGTCCTCATGACATGGCAGCTGGCTTCCCCCGGAACAAATAATCCAAGAGAGAGAGCAAGTAGGAAGTTGCAGTGCCTTTCAGAAGTAACATACCAATCCTTCCATCACATTCTGCTTGCTAGAAGTGAGTCACTAAGTCTGTCCCAGGGAGAGGGAGCTAGAAAGAATTAATGGTAATGAAATGACTCATAGTTTTGCTAGGCAGTGGTTCATGAGGTGGAAAGAACACAGGTGCTGATGTCAGATGGTCATGGGCTTGAATCTTGGCCCCTCCTCAAGCAAATTAACCTCTCTTCAGTTTTCTCCCCTCTAAAATGCATATGATACCACTGTACTTGGTTTTAGTGAGTTGAGAATAAACCATTTAAGGTGACTTGCACAGTGTCGGTGACCAATAAATTACAGTTACTATTATTAATATTGTAATGCCTTTGAGTAAAATAGAAAGGATGTGGTTTATTCTGATGTCCTGGCTACATCCCAAACCAGAACTCAGAAAAACAGCAAAACCCCCTCTGGATGGCCTCACTAATCAGCAGCTAAGCAAGTGCAGTGCTTTGCTCTATCATTTCTGAATGATGATGTGGATTCTGCCTAGAGCCCATAAAAAAAGCCCTCTGGCATATGGGTGTGTGGATTTGGAGGAAACTTTTCAGCTAGTGAAGGTCATGTTTTAGTTTTTAGTTCTTGGGAGGTCTTTTGCCAAAATATGTTTGAATCTCCAACCTCACAGCAGAGTCAATAACAGCATGATTTAGTGAGTGGCACAAAGTCATCAACCATCCTGACATCAAAACTCCCCTAGTGAGACCAGCATTCATTGGTAAATTTAGGCCTAATTTTGGTTCTCCATCCGCCGCTCAGTAAACAAAGTGCATTCCTGTTTATAACCTACCTGGCTTTTATGAAATCCGTGATGTGGGACATGGAAAAACAGTACAGCTTTTTGTGACGTTGGTTTGGATTTTTGAGGTAGGTGAATTACATTAGTAATAATGCCACCTTTGGTTTGTGTGCACCATCCCTATTTTATGCGGCCATTACAGTTGTTGATCAACAACTTGAAAAGTGGGAAGAATTGAAATTTTCATTCCTAGTTCTACAGATGAGGAAACAAACACAAAAAAAAAAAAAAAAAAATGAAGCAACATTCCTGAAATCATACTTGTTTGTGCTGAACTAAGATCAGAGTTCAGGTCTTCACAGGGTCCAGTGCACGTCCCATCACCTCCCATCCCATGGCACTTCACTAGTGATAGGAGGGGAGGAGCCTTCACCATCAGATGGTGCATCAGAGCAGGATCCCTGGCCCTCTGATTTGAGGTTCACTGGACAAAGCCTGCCCCAGTGACACATGCTCAGGCATGGGCCTTAGGCCTCAGTTTAGCCAGGGACATATTCTCTTTTGGCCATGGTTTCTTGGCTCTGAAATGAGAATCCTGACCTACTTTGTTCGACTGTCCTCAGGGAAGAGATAAATATTTTTAGAGAAAATTAGAAATGTGTTTGTAAATGTCCTGATACAATATAATAATACTTTGCCTTCAATGACGCATTTTTTTCCTCTTGAGAATCTAAAAGAAATTCATAATATTTCCATTAACATAAGTATCTTGTGGAGGATGAAAGATACAAAAGTGTCAATAATTTGCTTTGGAAAAACCACACAAGTCATTTGCCCATTTGTTTTCAGATTCATTCTGTCTTCTCCCCACTACATTTTTTGGGCTCCCTTGCTCTCTAGGTGGGAGGGACTAATCGGGACAGTTTATACTCCCCCTCCACCATGAAAGCACAGACCAGTACCATAATCAGCCTGCCATTTCAGTAAACCCTGGAGCCCTAGCCCACGCCAGCCCCAATTGTCCCACCAAGACAGCCACAGGGCAAGTATACCCTGTGGGTATACCAGGGCAGTATATACACAGGGACATCCCTGGTTAGCTCCCACTACAACCCCAGCCTTTGCACCAATGTGACAGGTGCAAAGCACCCAAGAACTCTCCAGGACCACCCCACTTTGGCTTTAGACAACTTGCTAGGGTACCCTCAGTACAGAGCGCCCCAAAACATCTTGTTTGACACCTGCTTCAAATTCAGCTGCCTTGCTGGGGTGCCCCTTGTGAGGGGTGCCCCAGAACCCCAGGCCCATGCCTGCATAGGTTTCAGCCACCCCACAGGACACCCCCTGTGGAGAGTGCCCCAGAACACTCTCTCCCATGCTGGCCTCAGATCCAGCCACGCAGCTAGGCTGCCTGCTGTGCTGAACAGTTTGGGCCACTCCAGCTTGCACCCAATTCAGCTTCAGCTGACCTGCCAAGACACCTCTGTGGAGAGCCCTGGGACACCTCAGCTTGCACTTAATTCAGCTTCAGTTGTCCTTCCAGGGCACATTTTGCACAGAGAGTCCTGGGACCACATTGGCCCATGCCCAGTTTAGCTCTAGCTGCCTGCCAGGACATTTCCAGTGTAGAGTGCCCTAGGACATCCTGGTCTAAACCTCACTTCAGCTTCAGTAGCCCCTTCAGGGCACCCTCAGTGTGGAGAATCTAGGAACACCCTGATTTATATCCACTTCTACTTCAACTATCCTGCCAAGATGCCCTGTGTGTGTAAAATGCCAGATCTCTCTAGCTTGCATCCACTTTAGTTTCAGCTATCCTGCAAGAACACTCTCTGTGCAAAGAGTTCAGGGACTTCCTGGCTCACACACTACATCAACTCTAGCCACCCTACCAAAGCACCCCCTGCGCATTGCACCCTGGGACAACCTGGCTGGCACTGGTTTCAGCTTCAGCTTTCCTGTCAGGATACCTTCAGTGCATAGACCCTGGGATACCGCAGCCTATATCCAGTTCAGTTTTAGCTGTCCTGACAGGGCACCCACTATGTGCAAAGCCCAGGATGCCCAGCCCATGCCGGTCACAGCTCCAGCCAGCCAGCAAAAGTCACCAAGCACATACAGTCTACATAGGACACAACCAAACACATGACCATTCCTTCAAGTTTAGGAGAAGTAGCTGTTCTGCCTAATCTGTAGGAAAAAACAGAGAAGGGCAAGTAAAATGGGGAAACAGAGGAACATGCTCCAAAATAAAGAACAAGAAAAAACTTCAAAAGAAGAACTAAACGAAATGGAGATAAGCAGTATGTCTGATAAAGAATTTAAAGTAATAATCTTAAAGATACACACCTGGAGAGAAGAATGGAAAAACTCAGACCTTCAATAAAAAGAGAAAATGTTAAAAGGAACCAGTTAACATTGAAGCTTACAATAACTGAAAAAAAATTCTAGAACACCTAGAGGGAATCAACAGCAGAGGAACGTATCAGCAGTCTGGAAGACAGGGTAATGGAAAGCACCCAAGCCAAACAGCAAAAACAGAAAAGGACCTTAAATTTTTTTTTAATAGGTTAAGGGATCTCTTTGACAATATCAAGCAAACAAACATTCACATTATAGGGGGGCTCAGAAGAAGAGAGAGAGAAAAAAATGGGTAGAAACCTTACTTACTTTATAGCTGAAAACTTATGTAGAGAAAGAATAGACATCCACGTCCAAGAAGCACAGAGTTCCAAACAAGATGAACCCAAGGAGGTCCAAACTATGACACATAGTAATTAAAATGTCAAAAGGTAAAAACAGAATCTTAAAAGCAGCAAGAAAGAAACGAAAAATTACATACAAGGGAAAACCTATAAGGCTACCAGCTGATTCAGCAGAAACTTCGCAGGCCAGAAAGGAGTGGCATGATACATTCAAAGTGCTAAAAGGCAAAAACTTACAACCAAGAATACTTTACCTAGCTAGGTTATCATTCAAATTGGAAGGAGAGATAGTTTCTCAGACAAAAAATAGTTTATCACCACTAAACCACCCTTACAAGAAATGTTAAAAGCACTTATTTTTTTAAATTGTTTATTTCTGTTTATTTGTTTGTTTGTTTTGAGTAATCTCTACACCCAATGTGGGGCTCGAACTCACAACCCCAAGATCATGAATTGCACATTCTACCAACTGAGCCAGCCAGGTGCCCCTTAAAGGTACTTCTTTAAGTGGAAGAAAATGGCCATAATTGGACATAATAAAATTACAACTAAAAGGATGTAAAATATGACAACATCTACATAAAATGTGGAGGAGGGAATAAAGAGGAAAAGAACAGTAGAGGAAAAAGAAAAAAAATTATTGAAGAAAAGAAAAAAATGACCATCAAATTAATATAGACTGCTATTTACTTAGTATGGTATATATGAATCTCATGGTAACCATAAATCTAAAACCTGTGATAGATACACAAACAAGAGAAACAAAACCAAACATAACACTGTAGAAACTCATCAGTCACAAAGAAAGAGCAAGAGAAGAATAAAGGAACAAGGAACGTAAAAACAACCATAAAACAAGTAACAAAATGGCAATAAGTATATACCTATCAATAATTACTTTAAATGTAAATGGCCTAAATGCTCTTATCAAAAGACATAGGGGAACAAAATGGATAAAAAGCAAGACCTGTCTATATGCTGTCTATAAGAGACTCAACTCAGACCTAAAGACACATACAGACTGAAAGTGAAGGGATGGAAAAACATTACCATGCAAATAGAAGAGAAAAAAAATCCAGAAGAGCAATACTTATATCAGACAAAATAGACTTTAAAACAAAGACTGTAAGAAGAGACAAAGATGAGCATTATGTAATGATTAGGGGGTCAGTCCAACAGGAGAATGTAACAGTTGTAAATATCTATGCATCCAATACTAGAGTACCTAAATACATAAAGTAAATATTATTGGACATAAAAAGAGAAATTGAAGGGGGCACCTGGGTGGCTCAGTCAGTTAAGCATCTGACTCTTGATCTCTGCTCAGGTCATCATCTCATAGTTCATAGGTTAGAGCCCCACGTTGGGCTCTGTGCTGACAGCACAGAGCCTGCTTGGGATTTTCTCTCTTCCTCTCTCTGCCCCTCCACTGCTCACTTACTCTAAATAAATAAACAAGTAAACATATATAAAAAAAGAGAAAGTGATGGTATTGATGGTAATAAAGTAATACTAGAGGCCTTTAATATCTCACTTATATCAATGTATAGATCATCCAGGCAGAAACTGAACAAGGAAACTGTGTCTTTGAATGATACATTGGATCAGATGGACATAACAGATACATACAGAATATTCCATACAGAACCAACAGAATATACATTCTTTTCAGATGCACCTGGAATGTCTTCCAGAATAGATCACATATTAGGTCACAAAATAAGCCTCAATAAATTTAAGAAGATTGGAATCATACCATATATCTTTTCTGATCACAATGGTATGAAACTAGAAATAAATTACAAGAAAAAATCTGGAAAAAACACAAATACATGGTGATGAAACAACATGATACTAAACAACAAGTGGGTCAACAAAACAAGAAAAATTTTTAAAAAATACATGGAGACAAATAAAAATAAAAACATAACATTCCAGGGACACCTGGGGGGATCAGTTGGTTAAGTGTCTGACTCTTAATCTCTGCTCAGGTTATGATCTCACAGTTCATGAGACTGAGCCCCACATTGGGCTCTGCACTGACAACATGGAGCCTGCTTGGGATTCTCTCTTTCCCTGTCTGTCTCTCTGTCCCTCTCACCTGCTCATGCACACACACTTTCTCTCTCAAATAAAATTTTTAAAAACAAAAAAAAAGAAGACACAACAGTTGAAAATCTTTGGGCCATAGCAAAAGCAGTTCTAAGAGGGAAATATATAAAGATATAGTCCTAACTCAAGAAATAGGAAAAAGCTCAAATAAACAATTTAAGTTTATAGCTAATAGGACTAGGAAAAGAAGAACAAACAAAGCCCAAGGTGAGTAGAGAAAGGAAATGGTAAAGAATGGAGCAGAAGTAAATGACATAGAAACTAAAAACAGAAAGAAAAAAAAAAGAAAAAACATCAATGCAACTAAGAGCTGGCTCCTTGAAAAGATAAATAAAATTGATAAACCTGCAACCACACTTATCAAGAAAAGTAAATAGAAAGGACCTAAATTAATAAAACCAGAAACAAGAGGAGAAACAACATCTAACAACACAGAAATACAGAGAATTATAAAACTATGAAAAATTGTATGTCAACAAATTGGATAACCTAGAAGAAATGGACAAATCTTAGAAACATACAATCTTCCAAAACTGAACCAGGAAGAAATAGAAAATCTGAAGAGACTGATCACAAGTAACACAATTGAATGAGCGATAAAAAAAAACTACCAAAAAATGAAAAGTCCAGGACCAGATGGATTCACTGGAGAATTTCACCAGACATTTCAAGAAGAGTGAATACCTATTCTTCTCAAACTATTCCAAAAAGTAGAAGAGGAAGAAAAGCTTCCAAATACATTCTATAAGGCCAGCATTACCCTGATATCAAAACCAGACAAAGACATCACACACACACAAAAAGAAAACTATAAGCCAATATCCCTAATGAACATAGATGCAAAAATCCTCAGCAAAATATTAGTAAACCGAATTCAACAGTACATTAAAAAGAACATTGACCATGATTAAGTAGGATTTATTCTGGGGATGGAAGGATGGGTCAATATTTGCAAATCAGTGTGGTACACCACATGAACCAAACAAAGGATAAAAATCATATGATCATCTCAATAGATGCAGAAAAAGCATTCGAAAAATTCGACATCCATTCATGATAAAACTCTTAACAAAGTGGGATGAGAGGGAACATACCTCAACATAATAAAGGCCATATATGAAAAATCCACAGCTAACATCATACTCAATAGTGAAAAACAGAGCTTTTTCTCTTAGATCAGAAACAAAACAAGGATGTCCATGCAGAAAAATGAACCTGGACCACTTTCTTGTAACATACACAAAAATAAACTCAAAATGGATGAAAGACCTAAATGTAAGACAGGAAGCCATCAAAATCCTCAAAGAGAAAGCAAGCAAAACCTTTTTGACCTTGGCCACAGCAGCTTCTGACTCAACACATCTCCAGAGGCAAGGGAAACAAAAGCAAATATGAACTATTGGGACTTCATCAAAATAAAAAGCTTCTGCACAACAAAGGAAACAATCAGAAAAACTAAAAGGCAGCCGACAGAATGGGAGAAGATATTTGCAAATGACATCAGATAAAGGGTTAGTATCCAAAATCTAGAAAGAACCTATCAAACTCAACACCCAAAAAAACAAAAAATCCAGTGAAGAAATGGGCAGAAGACATGAATAGACACTTCTCCAAAGAAGCCATCCAGATGGCCAACCGACACATGAAAAAATGCTCCACATCACTCATCATCAGGGAAATACAAATCAAAACCACAATGAGATACCACCTTACACCTATCAGAATGGCTAACAGTAACAACTCAGGCAACAACAGATGTTGGCAAGGATGCAGAGGAAGAGGATCTCTTTTGCACTGCTGGTGGGAATGCAAGCTGGTGCAGCCACTCTGGAAAATAGTATGGAGGTTCCTCAAAAAATTAAAAATAGAACTACCCTACAACCCAGGAGCTGCACTAGTAGGTATTTACCCAAGGGATACAGGTGTGCTGTTTCGAAGGGACACATGCACCCCAATGTTTATAGCAGCACTATCAATGATAGCCAAAGTATGGAAAGAGCACAAATGTCCATCAATGGATGAATCGATAAAGAAGATGTGGTACATATATACAATGGAATATCACTCAGCAATGAAAAATAATGAAATCTTGCCATTTGCAACAATGTGGATGGAACTAGAGGGTATTATGCTAAGTGAAATTAGGGAAAGACAAATATATGACTTCACTCATATGAGGACTTTAAGACATAGAACAGATGAACATAAGGGAAGGGAAGCAAAAATAATATAAAAACAGGGAGGGGGACAAAAAACATAAGAGACTCTTAAATATGGAGAAGAAACAGAGGGTTACTGGAGGGGTTGTGGGAGGGGGGATGGGCTAAATGAATAGGGGGCATTAGGGAATCTACTCCTGAAATCATCGTTGCATTATATGCTAACTAATTTGGATATAAATTAAAAGAATAAAAAATAATAAATTTTAAAAATAAAATTAAAAAAGATGTAAATATATACAATGGAGTATTACTTGGCAATCAAAAAGAATGAAATCTTGATATTTGCAACTACATGGATGGAACTAGAGGGTATTATGCTAAACGAAATTAGAGAAAGACAAATGTCATATGACTTCACTCATATGAGGACTTCAAGATACAAAACACATGAACATAAGAGAAGGGAAGCAAAAATAATATAAAAACAGGGAGGGTGACAAAACATGAGACTCTTAAATACAGAGAACAAACAGAGGGTTGCTGGAGGGGTTGTGGGAAGGGGGATGGGCTAAATGGGTAAGGGGCATTAGGGAATCTACTCCTGAAATCATGTTGCACTATGTGCTAATTAACTTGGATGTAAATTAAAAATAAATAAATTATTAAAAAGAGAAAAATAAAGAAATGAAACAAGGATGTCCATTCTTACCTTGTTTTATCCGACATATTACTAGAAAGTCCTAGCCACAGCAATCCGGAAAGAAAAAGAAAGAGGCATCCATATTGGTAAAGGAGAAATGAAAGTGTCACTATTTGCAGAGGACATGATACTAATATATGTAGAAAATCTTAAAAGACCACCAAATATTAGAAGTAATAAATGAACTCAGTAAAGTTGCAGGATACAAAATTAATACCCAGAAACTACCAGTGGTTTTTTACACACATAACAAAGGAGCAGAAAGAAAGATTAGGAAAACTACACCATTTACAATTGCATCAAAAAGAATGAACTACATAGAAATAAACCTAACCAAAGAAGTGAAAGACCTGTACTTCAAAAACTATGAAACATTGAGGAAAGGCATTGAAGATGATACAAACAAATGGAAAGATTTCCCCTGCTCATGTATTAGATGAATTAATACTGTTAAAATGTCCATTTACCCAAATCAATCTACAGATTCAGTGCAATCCCTGTAAAATTACCAACAGCATTTTTCACAAAACTAGAACAAATAATCCTAAAATTTATATGGAATCACAAAAGACCCTGAATAGCCAAAGGAATCTTGAGAAAGAACAAAGCTGTAGAAATCACAATTCCAGATTCCAAGATATACTACAAAACTGTAGTAATGAAAACAGTATGGTATTGGCACAAAGATAGAAACAAAGATCAATGGAAAAGAATAGAGAACCCAGAAATAAACCCACAATTATAAAGTCAATTAATCTATGACAAAGGCAAGAATATACAATGGAGAAAAGACAGTCTCTTCATTAAATGATATTGGGAAAATAGGACAGCTACTTGTAAAAGAATGAAACTGGATCACCTTTTAACACCATGCACAAAAGAAAACAAAATGGATTAAAGACCTAAATGTGAGACCTGAAAACATAAAAATCCTACAAGAGAATACAGGCAGTAATTTCTCTGACTATATCAACAGTTTTCTAGATATGTCTCCTAAGGCAAGAGACACAAAATCAAAAATAAGCTGTTGAGAATACACCAAAGTAAAAAGCTTTTGCATAGCAAAGAAAACCATCAATAAAACAAAAAGACAACCTACTGAATGGGAGAAGATATTTGCATGTGATATATATGATAAGGGGTTAATATCCAAAATATATCAAGAGTTTACACAACACTGAAAAAACAATCTCATTAAAAAATTGCCAGAGTACCTGAAAACAAATTTTTCTAAAGAAGACATTCAAGTGGCCAACAGATACACGAAGAGATGCTCAACATCACCAATCACTAGGGAAATGCAAATCACAACCACAATATGATATTACCTTACAGCTGTCAGAATGGCTAGAACAAAAAAGACAGGAAACAACAAATGTTGACAAAGATATGGAGAAAAAAGGACCCTGTGTACTTTTAGTGGCAATGCAAATTGGTATAGCCACTATGGAAGACTCTAAGGAGGTTCCCCCAAAAATTAAAAATAGAATTACCATATGATTAAATAATTCCACTGTTGGGTATTTACCCAAAGAAAACAAATCACTAATTTGAAAAGATATATGCACCCCTCTGTTTATTGTAGCATTATTTATAATAGCCAAGACATGGAAACAACCTAAGTGTCCATAAATAGATGAATGAATAAGGAAGATGTGGTATGTAAATGTAAAGGAATATTATGCAGCCATTAAAAAGGATGAGATTGTGCCATTTGAGACAACATGGATGGACCTAGAGGGTATTGTGCTGAATGAAATAAGTCAGACTGAAAAGATAAACACCATATGATTTCACTCATAAATGGAATCTAGAAAAAACAATAACTAAAACAAAAGAATAAATAAAAAGCAAAATCAGACCTGTAAATACAGAGAACAAACTGATGGTTGACAGAGTGCAGGGTATAGGGGGTTGGGCAAAAATGGGTGAGAGGGAGTGGGAGATAGGGACTTGCAGTTATGGAATGAATAAGTCACGAGGCACAGTATAGGGAATATAGTCAATTGTAGTAGCAATGTATAGTCATTGCTACTGACTATAGCAATTGCTACATGACTATAGCAATGTATAGTCATTGTAGTAGCAATGTATCAGGAGAGATGGCAGCTGTACTTGTGAAGAACATAACATAACGTGTAAATTTGTTGAATCACTATGTTGTACACTTGAAACTAACATGACATCATATGTCAGCTATACTCACATAAAAAAAGAAAATCAGGAAGTGTGAGCCTTCCAGCTATATTCTTTTTTAAAAACGATTGTTTTTGGTTATTCTGGGTCCCTTATGTTTTTATATAAATTTTTTATGTTTGTTTATTTTTGAGAGTGAGAGAGACAGAGTGTGAGTGGGGGAGGGGCCGAGAGAGAGAGGGAGACACAGAATCCGAAGCAGGCTCCAGGTTCCAAGCCATCAGCACAGAGCCCGGCACAGGGCTCAAACCCACAGACCGTGAGATCATGACCTGAGCCGAAGTCGGACACTTAACTGACTGAGCCACCCAGGCACTCCCTCATTTCTATACAAATTTTAAGATCAGTTTATCAATTTGTGCAAAAAACGTGGCTAGAATTTTGATATTGTGTTGAATCCATAAACCACTATGGGAAGTATTAATGATATAAAGTCTCCCAATCCATGGACATGGATGTCTTTCCATTTGTTTAGATCTTCTCTAATTTTTTTATTTTTTATTTTAGAAGAGAAAGGAGACTGAGTGGAGGAGAGGAGTGTGGGGAAGGGGGGGTGGAGAGAGAGAGAGAGAGAGAGAGAGAGAGAGAGAGAGAGAGAGAATCTTAAGCAGTCTCCACGCTCAGCACAAAGCCCAATGCAGGGGTGAATCCCACACCCCTGGGATCATGACCTGAGCCAAAATCAAGAGTCAGATGCTCAACCATCTGAGCCACCCAGCTGCCCCTTCTTTCATCTTTTTCAGTGATACTTTGTAGTTTTCAGTGTACAAGTATTGTGTCTCTTTTGTTTAATTTACTGCTAAGTATTTTCTTGATTCTCTTATAAATGGAATCATTTTCTTAATTTCATTTTTGGAGTGTTGATTGCTTATGTATAGAAACAATTTATTTTTATATATTTATCTTGTAACCTGCAACCTTGTCATGCTTATTCATTAGTTTCAATTGGTTTTTAGTGGATCAGTTAGATTTTTCTATATACAATAGCATGTCATCTACAAATAGAGATTATTTTACTTCCTCCTTTACAATCTGGATACTTTTTATTTCTTTTTCCGGCCTAACTGCCCCAATTAGAACCACCAGTACCATGTTTAATAGAAGTGGCAAGAGTAGACAACTTGGTCTTTTTCCTGATACTAAAGCAGAAGCTTTCAGTCATTCACCATGAAGTGTGATGTTAGCTGTGAATTTTTCAGATGCCTTTTATCAGGTTGATAAAATTCCCTTCTATTCCAAGCTTTTTTGATTGGTTTTCAATGTTTTTGTTAAAGGAATATACTTTTGTGCCCTGCCCTAACCCATAAATCTTTTAGTCTCTACTACTCTAAATTATTCTTCTAGTTCCATGGAAATGACAGCAAATAGCTACATTTGATCTGTTCCCACTAACTGGCCTATTCCCTCAGATTGAACAAAGCAGTTAGGCTGCTTACAAAGGTATTTAGGATGTTCTATAATGTATAAAGCGTTCATGGTACTAAAATGTAAAAAGAAAAGTATACTGTGGTAAAACTGAATCTATTTTCTTGATACCACAAGTCTATTGGTGCTTGAGTCCCTTCTTCCTGTTATCCCACAGCAATTGACATTAGTGTGCCTTTCTCTATATTTGTGGAAGGTGGGTAGGGATTGGGGTCATGCTTTCCTCGCTGTGTAGCCTGGAGCCAATTACTTAATCTCTCTGTGCTTTAATTTCCCCATCTGAAATGATCTGAGTATAACTTGTGCAGAGGCGTACATCTGGGTAAAGTACTTAAGTTAGTGCCTGACACTTGGACAGTTAGCTCCTATCATCATTATTATTACCAAGCTTCCCAAACTTAGCCACATCTGAGCTCTGTGTCTCTATTTCACATCTCACAGGCCGTTTGGCATTTGCATAGGAATAAGAACAAGTCATTTAGAAAGCAGAAAGGAAGTCCGTTAGTTAGAGTCTGATAACCATCACGACAGCCCCCACTTTTACCGCTTGTCAAATGTCCCACCAGATCTGAGTCTGTGGGTTTGAAGATCAACTGAGACACAGAAAGAATATTTGAAAGTCATTTTGAAAATCCAGGCCTACAGCAGTTTTACTTTATCCTCAGCATTTTAATTAGCTTAAAAAGATTTTCTAGAAATAAAAGAAAAAGTAATATGCTGTAGATATTGCTTCTCAACGTTATTAAGTAGACAGAGACATTGAGCATGAGCCTCTTTTCCTGTGCCAGAGGGAACAGTTCCTCCCACAGACGTGCTTCCTGCCACCTCAGAGGTGGACTCCTGTGCTGCCTGCTGCTGCCCTGTGTGCAAGGCTGGGAGTGCGGGGGAGGGGTCACGGACTGTCCTTGGGAACAACCCATTTTCAAGCCCTTGTCTCTTCTATTTTCTTAACTATCAAGGTGGGTACTTTCCCTACCACCCCTTATGGGAATTTGGGCTGAACTTTTCTTGACTTTTTTTTTTTTTTGCAGAGACAGACAGTTGTCCCCCCAAAATACATGCTCCCTTTCCCTCGGTAGACTTGTCCCTGGAAAGTGGCTACTCAGCCAGGCACCACCGTTCATGCAGGTGGGTGCCACCGTGTGACTGAGTTCACTAATGGAACGTCCACAGAGGCGATGCCACTTCTTGGGCCACTCATAAAACGTTGCGGGGGCTCTCCATACTCTTATTTCATCCTGGATGGAATATAGATAGATAACTTCTGGAGAGTTAAAGGTGGTAAATTGCATCACCCCTGATCCCTGAACAAGTCTTCTACCAGCACTGTTATCTGAGGGAGAAATAAAACTCAAACTTGTGGAAGTTCAGTGTTTGTGTCAATGGCTGGCATTACCCTAATTCAACTTCTCTCACTTTAACAAACCCTGAATATTTATATAATCAGGGTTGTTTTACACTGGGCATTTGTCTTAGTCCGTCTGGGCTGCTCTAACAAGATACCACAGAGTGAGCAGCTTACAAACAACAGAAATTTACTTCTTGAAAGTTCTGGGGTTGGAAGTCTGAAAGCAGGGTGCCAGGAGGGTCCGGTGAGAGCCCTCTTCCAACTCAGAGACTCCTTGCTGTGTCCTTACATGGCGAGAGGATCTAGCTAGTTCTCTGAGGCGTCTTTTTTAAAGGGCACTAACCCTAGTCAGGAACGCTTTACCCGCATGACCTAATCTCTTCCCAGAGGCCCTCAGGCATTAAGTTTTCAATATATGAATTTTGGGAGGACACCAACATTCAGACCACAGCAGCATTTATACAGGGAGAAAGTTTTCTTTCTCCCTTAATAGTAAAAAATTAAAAAGGAAGAAAGTAAAAAACCTTGATTCATTTTAGAACCTAGGCTTACTGGAACATGTTGAGAGATTAACATGTCTAAAAGCACATGCATGAATATGTATTTGTAATCATATATGTTTATATGGATTTCTCTTACCTTCTGAGTAGTCATCAGTTCATTCTTTAAACATAAAATGCCTACAGTATGCCAGGTAGTGTCTGCACACAGTAGAACATAAAGGTTAGTAAGATATGGTCCTTAGCTCCAAGGAGATCACAGAGACCTAGGCTTAGGTTCCAGAGACCTAGAACCTAGTCCTGCAGCGATCCCATGTAGTCAGGTAGTTCATCTAGAGTGACACAGAACTCCAGCTCCACTCCATATTTTGGATCAACTTTAGAAATTGTCTGGAGCATGTACTCACATTTCGTTTTCAGGAGGAGAGTATCCTCTAGGATGAGAAGCCTATACCAGAATCCTCCCAGATGGAAAATTGGCCCTCACACAGTCTTAACACAAATTCCCAGGAGGCCAGTACTAGTGAAGACAGGGAGAAGAGTAAAGGAGGAGACAACAGAAACTCATCCACATCTGAAGAATAGACAAGTCCTTGGGCCTCAGATACATAGAGGCTCCAGTTTCTTCCGTTCCAGGGTCACTGGCTTGAGAAAATGAAGCATGGACATTTGTAAAGCTAGTTTGAGAAAGAAATCACAAAAATAAACGTTGTGGAATCCATGTATAAGGCTCTCATAACTTCAAAGGGTTGTAAGGAAACAACATTGCTATGAATTTGTTGCAAGTGAAACAGACACATATGATTTAGATTTCCATGAAAATAAACCCAGCACCACAGAGGGAATAGAAAAAGCACCTGAAGGCCATATGCCTTTGGGTGGGCCTTTGTGTTTGTAAACCCATAAGCCTTACAGAAAGAGTTGGGATTCTCAGACCCTAAGCAATATTCTAGCTCCCTGCAGGGCCTGTACTGCCTCACTAGGCTGGGTAATGAAGCTTGGTTGGGTTTTCTAGGGGCTAGAATCTTGACTTGAAATGAGAGATTCTTAGGGGGTCTCTCAAGACAGTAAGATGGGGGAGGTGGAGAAGGAGAGATTGAGATTTACTGCTTAAAAGGCAAGGTATATGAACCACAGAATATCTTTTACTCTAGATTTTATGATCAATCAAAGCTCTTGTCTTAATCAGTTTGGGCTACTATAACAAATACACCATAGATGGGGTCGCTTAAACGACAAATATTCATTTGGAGACTGGGAAGTCCAAAATCAAAGTGCCCACAGATCCAGTGCCTTGTGAGGACCTGCTTCCTGGTTTGTGGATGGCCATTTTCTTCATTGTATTCTCACATTGTATTCTCACATGGGGTGAGGGGTGTAGGGAAAGGAGGAGAAGCTCTCTGGAGCCTCCTTTTATGAAAGCTCTAATCCCCTCACAAGGGCTCCACTCTTAGGAGATAGTTACCTCCCAAAGATCCCACCTCCTAACACCATCATATTGGAAGTGAAGATTTCAACAAATGAATTTTGAGGGGACATAAACATTTAGTCCCTAGCAGCTCCCAATTAAGTCTGGGGGGAAAGTGAACACAGGAAAATGTTCATTGGGAGGTATCTTCTGTAACAAAGCAGGTACAATGGTTTGATGTGTGTACTGCCTCAGAGCTGAGAAGGGAAATATAGCAGGATTGGACGTCTGGGCTACCCTTAAAGAAAGAAAGGACTGAATCCACAGTATAAGATAACCTGGAACCAAATTGTAAACAGTTGTTTGTTAGATCTTTGAGGGTACACTTTTTAAAAAACATTCCACATTTAAGGACAATAGTGTTACACTTCTCCCTAGAAACCATGTTACCTGCATGGCAGCTAGAAATCTGTACAAACTTTCTGCAAATGGCTTGATCCTACACAGGAGGTATTACTCAAAAGGACAAGTGCAGCTTAAATGACTCTTTCATTCTTTCTTTTTGTGTCTTCTTCCATAAAAAAGTCCTGTAAACTGTGATCATTCTCTGATCTTCAAAAGCAGAGGTGTATTATTCTAAAGATAGCACCATCATGATTTGGGCTTTGGTTGCATTGCTGGAGCCATGTCTCTTGAATCTTAAGTCCTGGACTTAAGAGTCCAGGCTCTTGTTCCAGCCTGGACTTCCAACTGTCAGTAGATGTATCTCAGTGCCATGGGACTTTTTCTAGAACTAAGGCATACTGTAGCCTGAGACTCAGCACACCATAGTTACCAGGCAATCAACACCTCCCATTAGCAACTCTCAACTGATGACTCTTGGGAGTTGATGTATATATACCCCATCTCCCTCAGTGGGATCATGCTGAGTCATGTGTTTTACACACTTCCCAGACTTCCTCTGCGGTATTAAACTCAGTTTGTCCACTGTGGTAGTTAATTTAGTGTCAGGCTTCTTTTCCTTGAATCACTTCCTCCACTTTCTTCCTGGGGCTTCTGGGGAAAACCTACACTAAAATAGGCACTAAAATGCTTAGCTAAATCTCCATACTTTAGCAGCCCAACTCACTTCCTAATTTTAAGCAAGAAGCTTAGAAAGTGATTACCGATAGGGTGCCTGGGTGGCTCAGTTGGTTAAGTGTCCAACTCTTGCTTTCGACTCAGGTCATGATCTAACCGTCTCTCTCTCTCCCCCTCTGCCTCTGCCTCTTCCCCACTCGCATGCTCGCTCTCTCTCTCAAAGAAAAACAGAAAAGAAAATGATTACAGCAAATTTTGGGTACATCAAAAAGCTCTAAGCAGGTGTAAGAAGACAAAATATTCTCTAGAAAACTCTTAAATTCCAAATAAGTAAAGAGGGCTGGGCATGGGCATTCCCTGTCATCATTCCATCATTCATTCTCTCTCTCTCTCTCTCTCTCTCTCTCTCTCTCTCTCTCTCTGTGTGTGTGTGTGTGTGTGTGTGTGTGTGTGTCTTCCCCCTGCTTTCTTATTCACTGCCACACTCACCCTCATATGGATCAAGAAAGCTTTACTGAATAACCCCTAATGTAAACTTAAATGTCCAGCCAACACAATGCTTGTGAGCTACTGGGTGGTCTGAGACCTAAGCTCAAAGCTATGGTCTGGGTTATTATTTAAACCTTTAAGATCAACTTCATTTGCACTGTTTTCTTTAGCAAAGTTTTCCATTGATCAAAACTCACTTCAGTCTACCAACTTTCTTAAAGAATAATCAACAATTATCTTTCTCCCTTTTTGGTTATTTCTTTGGTGTTGCGGTTTTTACTACGTGTGTGTGTGTGTGTGTGTGTGTGTGTGTGTGTTTGTGTGTTTTCTTTTTAACTGCCAATGGTAGAAGTCATAACTTGAAAGTAAAGCAGTGAGAAATATAAAAACAGAACACACTAAATAGAGATGAAGGAGAAAGGAGAAGAGAACCACCCCGAGGGTATCAATTCCAAGTGGTGTGGACACCCAGCTGGGCCAGCAGGGGTCATTTATGTGGGCCATCCATCACTGAGGGCCTCAAGAAATAGATTTCTTTCTTTGTCAACAGCTTCGCCACCCTGATGAATCCATGTAGACTAGAATATTGGATTAGGAGGTCATATTTTCCTTTCACTGCATGGTAATTTATTTGCAAAATTCTGAATCACATACAAGCTTGCAAAGCAATCAGCTGAAGAGGACAGATGCTTTTAAAGTGTCCAGTGATCGTATAACACGACTTACATTCACCTACAGCTTTTTTTGGAACATGCTCACTTTCCAATACCCAAGAGAAAATCCAAACTGTGGATAATGGTATCCAAATACCGGTCAATTTATTGATTTATTTACTGAACACCTACTAGGTGCCAGGCACTGAAAAAACAAGACAGAGAATGCCTGCCCTATGGAACTCTCAGCCCAGTGGGACAGAGGAATTAAATCAATAACTTCGCAAAAAATATTTCCTTCTCAACACATAACATATACTCCTCTGTTTTTACCGCATCATTCCCCTTAATCCCATTATATCTAAGGTGACCAAATGTCTGGCTTCCCTGGAACATTACCAGTTTACTCCTGCTGTCCCAATGTAATTATTAATGATGACACCTTCCACTCTTAAAAGTGCCCCAGTTTCTGGGGTAAATTACATGAAGACTTAACTGTAACTACCCTCTCTACACCCCTTCAATCCCACTATTGATTTTCTGTGTTCCATTTTCTTACAACAGCTAGCTCTCCGGACAGACATCATCATTCAGCAGGTATTGACCACATTCTGAACACCTCATGAGCAAGAGTGAGGAAGCAAGGCAAATCTTCTTCTCTCTATAAACCAGTCTGTCCCACAGATAGACAATTAGTCAACTTGTCAGGCAGGCAGTGCTGTGTAGCGGGAAAATATTGACTGGGCCAGGAGTCCAAGAGCTGTTTTCAGTGATCGCTTTGCCATTTACTAGATGTCATTAAACTTGCTGGAGCCTTAGTAGGTGGCCTTATCTTCAAAATGGGGATAGTAACACCTGCCTGGACTACTTTTAGAGGGTTGTTTTGAGAAGCAAATATACGTGAAAGTATCTCTAAACTGTAAAGTGCTATACAAATGTAAAGTGTTATAAATATGCAAGTAGAACACACTTGATATTTTATGTTGCAATTGACATAGTTAATCCAAATTATGATTCTTGCTAATAAAAACATATATTGTCTGTGTATGTATAAAGTGCAAATATTTTGATGGCATGATAATATTAAAATAATATTAGGAGAAATTTTGATATTTAATATATTACATATAATATATAACATTAGATACTCAGAATAAATTACTGAATCATACAGTATTCTAATCACAGCCATTATGCCAATTTCACAGAAAGAAATACAAGCAATAGTATCAGCAGTCAACCCCACCCAACTTTTTAAAATAAAATAGCCCCAGAGTCAGTCTAATATATCTTATTTAGTTTTGTCAAAGAACATCACATTTTTTTTCCATCTCTGTCAGCCTCATGCAGAGATCTCTAAGGTATTTTGTTAACAAAAATGCCATCAAGTTGTATACACACCTAACTAAAGTTACATGTTAAGCAAAAAGGATATTCACTAAGATAGTATTTTTTACACGATGACAAACTAGTTCCTAAATGCAGGGTATCGTGACAACAGTCTGCCTGTCACAACCAGGAAATTACACTGGCAAGTGATATATCATGGGGCTCTTGAAATACTAGAATAGATACACATAGCACTGGAGAAATTTGTTCATATGAATGATAAGGCAGACTGTGGTAAATTCAGCTTCTGTTATCTCACTTATTTGTCTTACCACCCTGAGAGGTGGGTTTTATAATTCCCATTTAACAATGAGAACACTGCGGTTCAGAGAGGCTGTGCAGCTTGCCCAACATCAAAAAGCAAGTAGCCAAGCCAAGATTCAACTTCCAAGTCTTTCTGATTCCAGCGTTCATGTTCTTTCCAGAAAACCACACTGCTTGTCAACATTTTCTTCTTCAGTAGATGTCTAATTTGATTACATTAACTGCATAAACTCTTCAGAATTAATTTCCATGGATGTCCCTATATTAGTCAGGATTTTCTAGAGAAACAAAATCAATAGGATGTAAAAAGAATTGGTTCACATAATTATATAGGCTACCAAGTCCCACAGTCTGTCATCTGCAAGCTGGAGACCCAGGAAAGCCAGTGGGGTGATTTGGTCTGAGTCTGAAAGCCTGAGAACCAAAGTTGATTTAAATCTTCACCGAAGGGCGGGGATGAGATGAGATGAGATGTCCCAACTCAAGCAGTGAGGCAGCAAAGGGGGGCAATTTCCTCCTTCCTCTAACTTTTTTTCTGTTCAGGCCCTCAACAGATTGGATGATGTCCACCCACACTGGGGAGGGCAGTAATCTACTCTACTAAAATACTGGTTCAAATGCTAATCTCATCTACAGATACCCTCACAGATATACTCAGAAACAATGTTTAACCAGGTATTGGGATATCCCTGATCCAGTCAAGTTGACACATAAAATTAACTATCCCAGTCCCTGAAAATACTGGTCCCTGGTGTTTATAGAGGACTTTGGCAAGGAAAACTGGTCCTAAACCAATGTTGTCATCACTTGAGCCATTGAATCAAATAAATGGACTGCTAGCCACCCCCATAAATTTGGGACTAGATTTGTTCAGGCACACGCACTTAAATTCATTTCAATAGAATCTTCTTCACTGAAAACAACACTGATTCATTTGTAATGAATTAAAATGTTAACAAGGAGAATAAATGTCCTGCCATACATAGTCAAAAATCCATTGTTTTATTGCTTATTAAACAATGGGAGGGAGGGAAGTATATTGAACGACAAGATGAAGACTTTCCCTGGAGCGCTCACGGATACCAACATTGTCAAACACAAGCTATATAGCCATTACACTTTTCTTACATTGGCCCTTCTGGATCAGTAGGGAATTGGAAGCATCTACTAAAATGACTGTCAAGGTGATTATTAGGAATTAGCAGGACTTGTTTCCCAAAGTTTAGGCCACATCTTCATTGTTCAAGCTGAGTAACAATTTGAGTCTGCAGATTTACCACTGCTCTTGGCATTTCCTTACAGCTCTGTGCTTTTAAATAGTTCACTTTCCGGTACCTTAGTAGTGAAATGCAGTGGGTATGGTTTTGCAAATCTCTCAAAGAAAACAAATTAATATACGTCATCTCCCCCTGTGGCACATGGAAGCCCATCTGTCCCAGCCTAACCTGCCAAGTCAGCTCAGCCCTGAGCCAGCTAGTGTTGGCTGCCGTGCAGGCTGGTGTCCAGAAAGATGTCGCCAACCTGCTGTCTCGAGGCTTGTATTGCAAAATTGGGTTGTATTTCGGTGTTTGTTCATTCTAAAGTCCTGTGTGTGCTGGCGGGAAAAATAGGTGGAATTCATCCCCCCAAATCCAATGGCCTTTCATGATGGTCCAGATACACACATCTGTTGGAGCTATTTAAGGGTGGTCTTGATTGAAAACCGGGTGATGGCTGGTTAGATGACTCCTCAGGGTGTCTGTTCAGTAAAGGAAAAAGAAGTTGAATTCCAGATCCATTTAGGAGAAATGAAGCATTGGAAATTAGCAAGAAAATTTGGGGCAAAAAGACTGTGTTTTTAGAATGATTATAGGAAGAATTCCCCAGTTTCAAGGGGCTAACACATTGTAGTGCATTATTCAGGGAGAGGAGATTGAGAAGACTCCTTTCCAGAGGGTTTAAAGCAAAAGAGCATCTAATGTTCTGTCAAGCTTCTCTGAACCAGGACATGGACTGAAATGCCATTCATATTCAGCTTCCACAGATCTGTCGATATCTAGCTTAATAGGATTCTAGAATCCCTTCCTAGGAAATATAGTAATGCTAACATCTAATTTGCATATTACTCTATAATTCCCCAAAGTACCATCAGGAAACCTCCGAGGAAGGTAGGGCATGATAATAGTTTAAATGAGATAAAATACTGCAAGAGGGGGAGTAGTATGGAGAGGGAGCAAATAGCAAAGATAGCAGTCCTCCAAAAATATTCCTCTCTTTGGCAAAGCATGTGTGTGCCTCTAGAGCATATTAGGAAAGCCAGTCTTAAACTGGACAAGCTGAAAGGGACCTGAGCGATCATGAAGTTTATTCTCATTTTTAAGTAAAGAAATGAGTCCATGAAAGGGAAGTGATCAGACCAAGTTCACATGTCAAGAGAGAAGCAGGACTGAGGAAAAACACCAGTCTCATAACTTCCAACGCTCTACTCTTTCCACTTGTCCACACAGTCTCCCCTGTAATCCTGATGTCTTTCAGTTTCATACCTCATTCTTACCAGGAACCCGAGTTTAAAACTGATCATAAGTGATCAAGAAATCATTTTAACCTATTGCCTATAAGAAAAATACTGTACACATCATTTTAACTTTTAAGTGCTAGTTTTAAAGAACAAATAAGTAGGAAAAATAGTTACGGATAGTAAGACTGATAGTAAAAATTACAAAAGCCAAGAAGGTTTTTGAATTAGAAGGCAATACGCCCACATTCACTATTTTTATTCCATGGTAAATTTATTCAGCTAGTCGTTAAATATTTCTGAGTGCCAGGCATTTGCAGCAACTATGTAAGGTATAAGGGATGGAACAAGACAACAATGAACAAGATAGGTCCCACTAGAGGGACATATATGTGCAAAACCACAGAAGCATAAAGGAACAAAACACTATTGGGTGTGGCTGGTGTTACTATAGCCTAGCAAGTGTGAGTGTAGCAAGAGATAGGGCTGCAGATGTAAGTGTGACCAGATTGTGGAAAACCTTCACTGCCACTCTAAGGGATTTGATTTTGACTTTTAAGGAGAGACAGATATGGTCAGATTTATATTTCACAAGGAATAATACAGTGATGGGGGTAGGATGCACTGAAAGACTGGAGACCTTTTGGAAGGCTGAGGAAATTGTCCTCTAGATTCTTTGGCCATTCCTTTTTGGTGGCTTTTGCAGCCTCCTCCACCTTATTCTTGACATGGTAGAGAATTTATTGCTCTGTCCTTGCCATTTTCTTTTCTCTAAGCCACACACTTCCTAGGTGATCTCATCCTGCTCTGTGATTTTTAATATCTTAATATTACTTTTAATATTTAGTAATATTTCTGTGCTCATGATCCTCAAATCTTTATTTCCTATGAAGACATGCTCAATGCCATTGGTCATTAAGAAAGTACAAGTTAAAACTACAGTGAGATACCAGGTCACACCTACTAGCAAGGATGTCTATAATCAAGAGGATGTACATTAACAAATATTGGCAAGGATATGGAGAAGTTGAAATGCTCCTACATCGCTGGTGTGAATAGAAAATGGTGCAGCCATTTTGGAAAACAGTTAGTTTATATGATCCCGCAGTTCCACTCGTAGGTGTCAACCCAAAAGAAATGAAAACTTACATTCATACAAAGACTTGTATGTGAATTTTCATGGAAGCCTTATTCATAATAGCCTGAAAGTAGAAACAAATGTATTTCAACTGGTGAATGGATAAATAGAATGTGGCATCATAATGCAATAGAATATTATTCAGCAATAAAAAAGAAAGAAGTATTGATGATTATTGATACAAGTTACAACATGAGTGAACTTCAAAAATATCATGCTAAGTCAAAGATGCCAGACATATAAGACCGCATGTTATATGGAAATGTCCAGAAAAGACAAATCTATGAATATAGAAAGATTAGTGGCTGCCTTAGGCTAAGAATGGGAACAGAGGTTAATGTAAATGGGCATGAGGGATCTCACTGTGGTGATGAAAATGTTCTGAAACTGGGTTGTGGATATACGACTTGGGTAAGCTTCCTAAAAATCATTGAATTGTACACTTAAAATGGATTAATCTTACGATATATAAATTATACCTCAATAAAGTTAACTTGAAAAAAATCTGTTTCCAACCCTGACGTCTTATTGGAATACAGACT
Organism: Panthera leo; assembly: GCF_018350215.1. Classification (NCBI taxonomy): domain Eukaryota; kingdom Metazoa; phylum Chordata; class Mammalia; order Carnivora; family Felidae; genus Panthera; species Panthera leo. The sequence continues at coordinate 13,348,076 of NC_056685.1, forward strand.
TCTACATCCAGTCAATTATTTGGCATCTTTAGACACCTAATAAGTATCTTAAACTAAACATCGCCCCCAAAAAAGTATGTTTTAAAATGAGGTGTAATTTATATAGTTAATACAATTCAAGTGTATAACTTGATGAAGTATACCCCTGTAGAGCTACCACCTAGATTGCATGTATTTCTGTCAGACCAGAAAATTCCTTCATGTCTATGTCAATAGACAATAGACAAATAGAAATAGACACATTTCTAGTCAATATTTCTGTCCCTCCAGAAATCATCGCTTTTCTGATTTCTGTCACCATTGATTAGTTTTGCCTCTTCTTGAACTTCTTACAAGTTGGGTTTGTGTTCTTTCACTCAATATAACGTCTATGGGACTCTTTCAGGTCATTGTAGTACCTGTTGTTTCATCTTTTTCATTGGTACGTGTATTGTGTGTTCTGCATGTGATTGTATCACAATGTGTTTATCCGTGCTCCTGTTGATGGGCATTTAGGTTAACTACACTTTGAGTTATTACAAATAAAACTGCTATGAACATTCTCATACATGTGTTGGTGGCTATAAGCACTCATTTCTGTTGGATATTTTCTTAGAAGTGGAATTGCTGGACCAAGGGAGAGAGATCCTTGATATTTCCCCCTAAGCCTATCTTTCTTGAATTTCCCCCACATCATAAATGCCACTGTACCCACCTAATTGTTCAAGCTCCAGATGTAACTGTTATCTCACCTTCTACCCCATTACTTTTGTCCTCAACTCCTTCTCTGCATAGCAGCCGAGGTTTTAGAAAAATAAGTCATATCATATCATTCACTTGTTTAAAACCTTTTTGTTTTCAAACTTCCAGTGAAGTCTAAATTCCTTTCCTGATTTACACAACCCCACTTTTTTATCTGGCCATTACCTACTTTTGAAACTGTATCTCTTGGCATGGTGTTCCGGCTGCCTCTGGACTTCCTTTTTGAGTACACCCAGCTCATTCCCAGGGCATTGGTACCAGTTCTCTTCTTCAGCTAAGAATGCTAGTCCTCTGATCTTTGCATGACTAACTCCTTCCGTTCGTTTGGGTCTCAGCCCCAATGTCACTACATCTGAAAGGTCTTCTCTGAACACTGAATTTGGGATAGCTGTTTGGTCACTGGATTTCACGGCAATGTAGTATAATTCATTGCTGGGAAATTATGGCTATCCTATTTTTATTTATGCCTTTCTTTATTGTTCATCTCCTCACAAGAATGTATGCTCGGGAAAAACAGGGACTTCATCTGCCTTGTTCATCGCATGCCTGTGCTTAAACCATGCCTGGCATGTAGAATGAATGTATGATGTCAGTGACAATGATGGTCCAGTTGTCACTTCCTTCAACAGTCCTCAGAAACTCACATATAGAGCTGGAGAAAGTAGATGGTTGGAATAATCCATATTGTGGATCTGCCAGGTAGATGCACACTTTGTTCACGAAATGAGGGTGTTGAGGGTCTTGTCAGGAGAATGCCAGAAGTGACCTACCCCAGAACCCAGGTTGGATAGTAAAGAGAAGAAGCTATGTGGGGGGAAAATATGATACGGAGGAAACGAAGGCAGTCTTGACACAGTAGCAGAATATTTATATCCAGATTATGTTCACAACTGAGTCAGAAAGTGAGGCCCGAAAGACTGAAGAAGCATTGGGACTTCATTGCTCTGTCAGTGGTTCAGTAACATGATTGAGTCTTCTGTATAAACTTATTCTATGTGGTCAGTGCTTGGCACTAGTCAATAAGTATTTGTTGAATGGTTTGATAAATTAATTGAAGGAAAAAGAAAACAACAAAGAGATAGTAATAAATGAATGAATGATAGAATACAAAACTCATGCTCTACTATGTTGCTTGCAGAAATTAAAAGAAATAATACCTGGCCACAAATTTGTCAACCTACTTTCAGGTCTCTGGTGATATGCGTAGTCTCTCCCTCCCCACTCCCACTCAGTCTAAGGGACAAGGCAAACTGTTTGGGATAGCTTTCTTACAGACTCATGGATAAGACTATCCATTTGTATATTCTTTCACTTCCTATTCCACTAAATTGAATAATACTTTATATAAGTACAGTAAGTCTGCTGCAAAATAAAAAACCCAAACCCCATTTTCACTCAATTCTCCTTCACTGGCTGTATAAATCACCGCTATTTTCTGAGTCCAAGATACACTAAAAACATTTACTAAGTACAAACATCATAAATCATTAACTGTTCATTTCCAAAAATTTATTTTAACTCCAGCCAGGGTTAACTATTACTTGGATTTATTTTTACTCACAAGCATGCAATATTATTTCAGGATAGTCAGTGCTGTAATGTCGAAAAGATCAACTAAAAATAAATTTTAAACGAATGCAATGGGAAATGTTGGCAATAGAATACAGAGTGTATGTTATGGCTTAAAGCTGCACAGAACCCACTGGAGCCTTGATAATGTCATCCCCCAGCCCTCAGATAGGAAGGCAGCACTGGGTAGCTCTGTTGACATCCTGGGGAAAGACTTCACTGCCTGAGAAAGAGTGAGAAGCAGGAAGTTCTGTGAACTCACAGAAGGACAAAGGAATAAGGGAAGGAGAAATAAAGGAGGCAGTAAAGCAAATGAGCCCAGAGGAATTCCCAGAGCACGATGGAGCCAGAGATCTTGTCAGAGCTCTGAGAAAAAAGCAAAGAGACTCCATTCATTTCTGCTTTACAGTAGGCTCTTTTGTTTTGCTCACATGGTTTCTTTTTTATTCATATGTCACAGAGTTGGAGTCAGGATGATCTGAGGAAAACAGGGAAGTAGGAGAGAGAGGAGAGGGGATAAGAATGAAGAAAAGCACTTCCTTTCATCAGAAAAAAAGCATTTTATTTCCACAGGGAAATGTTCTAAGATAAATTTATCTTCCCCAACCAAGAGACTTCTCTGAAAATGCTCCCCAGGCCAATAGGCCAGTCCATCCCTGTGGAGTACAGTTCTTTCCAGCTGGCTCCTTGGCTCTACTTCGACTAGGTACCAATTCAGTGCCTCGGCTTATCTTTTTTCTCCATCTGAAAATGTAACTTACACCACCGACTGATGGTGATGTTGTAAAACATGCTGAACATTTTAGAACATAACTTGTTCATGGACAAAAGCTCTATCTCTGGGAATTTAATTCTCCTGACACTCAGCACCAGCTAGTGCCACCCCTGTGGAACATTTACCGTGTGCCAGTATTGTGAGGAGCAATTTACACACAAAGCCTCGGTGGAATTGAACAGTATACACACAAATGTGTGACAACCAGGGAACAAGTTTTCCACATTGTGGAGCTAAAGAAGCTGAAACGCAGGAAATGTAATTAACTTATTACAAAGGTAATAAATGTCTGAATCCAGACCGGTATCTACATCTGACTCTAGAGCCCAGGCTCTCTTCAAAACAGCCTTAAATTATATGAGATAAAGCAATGAGAATAATGGGTTTGTTGGGAGTGAGAGATGAAGTCTATTTCAAAGCAAAGCTGGAATTATCCACCCCACCACTGAGCACATGCATTTGTACAGAAACTTGATTATTGACTAGACCGTGATGTAAGTGATGGTTTTCTTGGATGCCAGGCCAGGCTCTTTCTCCTGACCACAGCCACGCCTCTTAACCTCCTTAGTCTCCTTAAATCTTATCTGTAAAATGAGATGGTCTCTCAGGGCCCTTTCAGCTCCCAAACATTCCCTTAGGATTCCCAGGGGTAGCCTATTTCTGGGTAGCCGGAAGCATGTCACACACCATTTGAAAAAGGAGGTTAGAAGCAAAAATACAAAATTAGGTCAACAGCACTTGGAAGACCTATAGGACTAGTGAATACAGGGTGTCCGGACATTTAGACTAACAAATTATTTGGGCTGAATGGGTTGGTGTGCTAAGTTTCAGTTGAATGTGTTGCTATACTAGTTGCTGTCTGTTCTGGATATTATTGCTGCGTAACAAGCAACCCCAAAACTAGTGGCTTAAGGCAACTATTTTATTTTGTTCACAATTGTGGAGTCAGAAATTTGGAAAGGACTTGGAATGAGCTGTTTAACTCTGACCCACATGCATCAGCTGGGGTAGCTGGGGCTAGAGGATACCCTTCCCAGATGGCCTTCTCATGCACATGTCTGGAGTCTCTCTCTCCACACGGCTTCTCATCTACTTGGGCCCCTTCCTCTGGCTTAGACTTCTTCTAGCATGGTGGTCTCAAGTTATTCATACTTCTAATATGGCAGTAGCTTCCAAAAGACCAAGAAAAACCTGCTAGTATTCTCAAAGGCCCTGCCTTGAAGTAGAATAATGTTACTGTTTTAGAATCAGAGTAATCACAGAGTAGTCCAGATTCAAAGGGAGGGGAAACAGCTTCCACCTTTCAATGGCAAAAGTGTCGATCTCCCACGGTGTCTCACCTGAAGATCTGACCAGAAAGGAGCCAGATAACTACTAGATTTGGAGAAAGTGGAGTGATCCAGGACAAAGAATTACAACCACCCACAGCATATGGCATGCTTAGCAGTTTTGGCTGCCTGGCATTCTTGATTCAACCAGCTGTCTTCTGGCAGCAGCACTTTGGGGAACTTGACCTCCTCAGCTCTCAGTTCATATGGTTTGGATAGAAGATAGCTTTTACCCCTGAAACATGTGACTTGGGCCTGACCAAGCATCATCAGTGCCTAGAACAGTGCCTGGCACATAGTAAGTGCTCAATATGAATGAATAAAAGGGGAATATTGCATTCCTCTGGCCACAAGGATTGTTTCAGGGATACATGATTCAAATTCCAGGACTTCTTCTGGAACGACTAGGAAAGAGATATCCTCCTTATGCTGGACTCGGAATTTTAGGCATGTAATGCAAAGCTAGTGACAGACACCATGAGGTAAATCCCTGCAAGGGAATGGAACTCACCCAGGGGAAACAAAAGCTGAGAGATGAAAAGAGACAGAGTCTTGATGACATTGTTTGACATCCAGCTGTGCCTAAAGTTAGTCTGACCCCTAAGACAATTCAGCTAACTGGCTAAAATCCACAACACTGACACCACCAAATGCTGGCAAGGATGTGGAGTGACAAGAACTCATTCTTTGCTGAGAATGCCAAATGGTACAGCCACCTTGGAGAGGGGAGTTTGGTCACTTCTTAAAGACCTGAATATCGTCTCACTGTACAATGTAGCAATTTTGCTCATTTACCCAAATGAGTTAAAAACATGTTCACACAAAAACCTGAACATGAGTGTCTATGGCAGATTTGTTCATAATTGCCTCAAATTGGAAACAAGATTTTCTGTAGTGGGTAAATGGGTAAATGAACTGTGGTACATCCATACAATGGACTATTTTTCAGAAATAAAATAAATGAGCTTTGGAGTCACAAAAAGTCATGCAGGAAACTTAAGTGCATGTTGTTAAAGCAGTCAGAGTGAAGGGCTAAGGGCTGCATACTGTATGATTCCAACTGTATGACATTTTGGAAAAGGCAAAATTATAGAGGGGTTCAAGTGGAGAGAGAAAGGAAAGATGAATAGGTGGAACACGGCATTTTTAGGGCAGTGAAAATATTCTGTATAACACTATATTGGTGGATATGTGCCATTATACATTTGTCAAAACCCATAGAATGTACAACCCAAAAAGTGAACCCTGAGATAAACTATGGACTTCGTTAATAATAGTGTATCCATATTGGTTCATCAGTTTTTACCAATGTACCACACTAATGTGAGATGTTAATATTAGAGAAAGCTGTGTGCAAGGGACGAATTGTGTAAGAGAGGTTATATGGAGATTCTGTAATTTCTGCTCAATTTTTTTGAAAACTTAAAATTTCTGTAAAGAATAAGCTGCAAGTCAATAATCTCCTTTTTAGCTTAAGCAAGCTTAGGTTAGTTTTCTGTCACTTGCGATTTTAAAAAGTTCTGATAGGGTTTTGAGATAAAGCCTAGCTTAGTGGCCAGGAAGTGACATGAGAAGACTATGACAAGACTTGTTGGAGCCACAACAGCAGTTAGCATGGGATGTGAGGATTTCCCAACAATAAGGCCGCACTATGGTGGGGCTCCCCATGGCTCTGGTGATTAGACAATATGCCAGCCGGAATTAGGGTGCCAAGTCAGGGGTGGGACTCTGGACTAGATAACGGAGAATGGAAAGAGCAAGGTGGGAGCTGAAGTATTGAAGAGATTGCCACGACAGTCAGGCCCAGGGAGCAGGGCAAAAACCAGATACCAAGAAGTGAGGGCAGCTTGGAGTGACAGAGTAGTGATGCCTCCAGCCAGGCCCTGATCTGGAAGTGGAAGGCCAGTGAGCTGCAAGTTGGGATTGTCTGCCCCACCCTCAGGGGGAGGGGGTAACAAGGGAGGAGAAGAGCTCTATGTTTTAGGCCAGGCAGAGAGCATCCAGTTTGATCGCCACACTAGCCTACAAAAAAGTCTATTAGGGAAAGCAAACTGGTGGAGAAAGATGTGAATCTCTGTATCTCCAGAAAAATCAGAGGGCACCCTCTGGCCCACCAAACACAGATTCCATGAGTCCCCTTTAAATAGAATTCCTGAAAACCCGCGATTTCCTTTAAACCCAGATTCCAGCACTGTTAGTTCTTTTCTGATGTCACATGTGACATGTTGGTATTATTCTTCCTCTCGTCTTCTTTCCACACTTAACTCCCCAACTTTCTGAATAAATTTTGTGTGACTTAACAAATGTTCTATAATCATCTGTGAACAAGGTTTTAACTCTTTCTTCAAAGAAGGTTGGACAGTAAAAAGAAGCTGGATCTCAGGACCAGGCTCAATGTGAATTTTGACATCAGGTAATGCTAATAAAGTGTGTTATTGATCTTGGTTGTAATTAAGAACTCTCTCTCTGTAGGCAGCCAAACTGATCCTCTCTTCTTTCTCGTTAATGACTTGGGTTTAATAAATTCATGGTCATCTTTAGAGAAATAGGTCAAATAGCCCATCAACCCCTCATTCTTTCCTTCCCAAAAAGAACTGAGTCCAAAATATAAAGACACACACACCATACAGATTGAGTAATGTAGGCAGGATGTCTCCAAGTGAAGACATAGCTTAATCAACAAGGGGAAGCTTGACCTGAATAGAAGTTCTTCAAATTTTAAGGTTGAGGCATTTTAAGGTTGTGACATGGTTCCCCAGGGAGCTTGATTGCGTAACAAAGGGAGCTTTGGGTCCCAAGAGTGGCTCTGTTTTTGTCTGTTTTATGTATTGGGATTTCAAATAAAATTTCCTTTGAAAAGAAGGTTTCCCTAATTTTCCTTGGAAAAAAAATTAAAAGACATGAAAATCACTGCCCAAGACAAATTAGTTGAATAAAGACACATTGCTACTGAAATTCAGGAATGAAAATGAACACCTTTCTCAATGGTGGTCTTCTTTGAGTCAGTAGAAGCACTGGCACCATGACCTTCCATCCATTCTTTGACTTCTGCTACCTGTCCAGTGACAGTTAAGTTTTCCTGAACTTGACTCACCTTCAAGGTTTTGCATGAATGTCACTTCTCAATGAAGCCTACTCTGACCAGACCATTTAACATGTCAAATGCATGTTGCCCAATAGGGACTCCCAGTTACATTACCTTGCCTACTTTTTCTTTTATTCCTTAGCATTTTATCACTAACATACTATATAATTTACTTACTTATTATACTCCCCTTGGGACAACCTTAGCTTAATGAAAATAGCAGTTACTGCCTGTTTTGTTCATTAGTGAACCTAAAGCAGTGCCTGGAATATGGTAGGTTCAGGGCACCTGTGTGGCTCAGTCAGTTGAGTGTCCGACTTTGGCTCAGGTCATGATCTCACAGTTTGTGAGTTTGAGCCCCACATCGGGCTCACTGCTGTCAGCATGGAGCCCACTTGGATCCTCAAAAAAAACAAAGCTATATATATATGTATATGATATATATATGTATATATATATGGTAGGTGCTCACTAAATATTTGTTAAGTGCTGGATGAGTTGTTTCTCCCTTGGCTGAATCATGGGAGAGTAAGTGAAGAGTGATAGTATGTTGTATGCATTGAGAGCTCAGTATCTGGCCAGGTAATAAAATGCTGGATTGGTTGTATGGCCAAACTTTAGCAATTCCTCCCTGGATCCTATATGACTCCTTAGCTCCTGTTCTCCTTCTCTCTCTCTCTTTTTTTCTCTTTTGTAATCAAACTTCCTGAAAAATATTCTGCATTTCTCATCTCCACTGTTCAACCCTCCTTATCTCCTAGACTCATAGTCCTTGCAGCCACCACTCTAATTGAAACAAATCTCTTAAAGGTCACCAATGATGTCCTTCTACCAAAATCAAGTGTTACTTTTTAGCTCTCCATCTCTTGACCTTTCTACTCCCTCCCTTTAAAAAGTATCTCTTCTTCTGGCTTTCGTACTCTTCTGGTTTTCTTTCTGTCTCTGTTAGTTTGACCCCTTTCACATTCTTCACTGGCTCTTAAAATGGTGATAGTTTAAGCCCATGCAGTATCCACAGACCTCCTTCCTCCCTCTGTTCTGTTTCTCCCTAAGTGATCCAGCCACTCCATGACTTCAGCAATGACCAAGATAATAATGGTTTCTAAACTCTATCTCTGGCTTAACCTACCATCTAAAATTCAGTTCTACATGTTTCTCTGCCTCCCAGCTGTCTCTACTCTAGTGCCTCAGAGGCACTTCAAATTCAACATGTCCAAATTCAAACACATCGTCTCCCTCCCAAATCTATAACATCACTTTCTCCATAATTGTCCAACCCTTAAGCTACAAGTCATCTATAATTTCTCCTCCTCATGTAAATGCCATATTTAATCAGTTTCCAAGTCCTGTCAATTCTGTCTCCAAAACATCTCCTTAATCATATCATTCTTGGATCTATCATTATTTATTCCCTAGGTTTCTATAGGAACTTCCCAAGTGATCTCCTTAGCTGAACAATTAATTTCCCATGATGAAGTGATGTTCCTAAAATGATTTTCCTTAAAATTCCCTAGTAATTCTCTATGATCTTCAGTATAAAATCCAGTTTCGTCAGTAAGGCATGCAAAGCCTTCATGATCTGTCTCTACCTGTCACTCTACCCCTATTCCCCACCAGATTCCTCCATGCAGCCATATGCAGCTATAGTGAAGTGTTTCTTTCTTTTTTTTTTTTTTAATTTTTTTTTAACGTTTATTTATTTTTGAGACAGAGAGACAGAGCATGAACATGGGAGGAGCAGAGAGAGAGGGAGACACAGAATCGGAAGCAGGCTCCAGGCTCCGAGCTGTCAGCACAGAGCCCGACGCGGGGCTCGAACTCACGGTCCGTGAGATCGTGACCTGAGCCGATGTCGGACGCTTAACCGACCGAGCCACCCAGGCGCCCCGAAGTGTTTCTTTCTGAAACACCCTCACCCACCTTTGCTCTGGCAATTTCCACTTATTCTTCAAGATTTCATTTATGTGTCAGCTTCTCTGATTAAGTACCTCAGTGCTTACTTATGTCAAAACACCTATTGTTCCTTCCTTTTTTTTTTTCTGTTTTGTCTACCTTCCCAACCAGATTGGGGGCTATTTGAGAAGAACATCATTCTCTTTTCCCTGCATATCCACCTCCCCCCCACACCCCCATGCCAAAAGCAGTCACAATGTCTTCCTCTTAACAAGTGCTTAATAAATGTATGTTGAATGAATTAATGTCTTCAAGCTGGGATAAGTACAGGGAGGTCAAGGCAAGATCTGACAAAGGGTAGTGGACATCTGTTACTGTTTTTGCCACCCAATATCTGAACCTTCCTCCCATGTCTAGAGAATTTCTCTGACTCTCAGTGGCAGTCAGAGTCTACCTCACACTCTTGACGCTGAAGATATCAGTAGCTCACTCTCCAAGTCTTGTAGCTGTGGCAAAGGCTCTGGTCTGACTTCCTGCAATCAGATGGACACCTTCTCCCCCAAGACTTTGAGTGGGAAACTAGCAGCTTCAGATAGATGGAACTGGAAACAGTGGCCATTAGGCGTAATTTGCATTTCAAGGCCACAACAGCAGCAGTGGGAGTAGCCACATGGAGAGCCCGGAACTGGCAGAATCAGGAGTGGCATCTACCCTAGCAGTGCAGTAGAGCTATCTGCCCAGGACAAGTTTTCCAGCACTGCTTGGGATGTTGTTCCGGGCTGTGTAGCTATCCGTTGGTCAGTTTTGTTTAAATCAACCAGAGTTTTTTTCTGTTGCTTGCAACTACAAACACTGACTGGTACCTAAAGGTTTCAAAGGTACAACATTTAACCAAGATGCAGCACAAAAGAAGGCCCAAGTAAAATTCCAGGGGCATCAAAGTCTAGCAGTACCCAGTGGGACTGCATAACCTGCTTGCTTAAGGGGCAGCTGGCCTGGATTTTACCCCTGTCCTTCCTCAAAGCAAGGTTAAGAATAGATTTGATTATACCTTTGGGATCTAGAATAACTTTTCTTTAAAAAAAGAAAAAAATCTGAATGCTTGTTGTAGAGTCAAAGCCTGCATGTTCCGTAGCATGCTTAGAGTTTAGCACCAGATGAGACCTATTAAACGGCTACAAGACAGATGGAATTTGGTTCCAGGCAGCCTTTCTGGGAAGGATGAATCGCTGAAGTAGAGTGGCTATGTTTGTAAGCCAGGGAACAATGCCATTAAGAAACAAAAGCCCAGACAGACCATGTGATCTGCCAGCCCTTTGGAAGCCAGTTTGTCTGAGGACTTGGAACTGAGTGACACTCCAAGGGGTGGCTGGTAAGTGAAGTATTTCCTTGCTCACATGACCTAGTGCATTGTTTGCTCAGCACACCTCAGTAAGATCCTCGTGTTTTGACATTCCCCTGACACCCCCTCTTCCCTACTCAGTCAACCTGGTTTCATACACTAGTGCCTTCAATACTAGTGCCTCATTCCTTCTTCCTGGTTAAAATCCACTAGGTAGATCAAAACTACACTGTGAATTCATCTGCTAAGTAAAAAACATACTCCATCATATAATAATTTTCCCTAGTACCAGCACCCTTACTCCCTGGCCAAATGAATAATGCAGTGGCCTTATTAGAGCTGAGGTATAACCAAGTTCACATCTTAGTCTTAGTGACGTCTATACAGAGATGTGAAATGAGTTAGAAAGACAGTAGTTGCAATATACCAGTATTACTCTATCTGGAGCATTTATCAACATGGGGCTCTGCCATCACAGGGAGCAGAGACATCAAGGGCCCACCCTCTCCAATAATACACACTCTACTGTTGCACTGCAATGCCTAAAATCAGCAGCAATAATGTCTTTGAGATAATGCATAGCTCCAAAGCTACTTATAACAATGCAAATGTGTTACGGGAGGAATCATTAACAGCCACTGACACATCCACAATAGTAGACCTTGAGGGAATGAAATCTAAGATAGGGAAGAGGACAACCTGAAAAAAGAAAGGTCTAATCCCATCATGGAAGCCAATCATGGAGGAGGTATCTTAGTGATCATCTTGAAGAGCCCAGGCACTTGAGAACTCGGAAAGATGAGAGTCAACAGCTCAAATAAGGAGTACTACCTAGGAAAAAACCCTGGGGCCAGGAGAATAATTTGGAGACAAGACCAGTCTGAAAATCCATTGGTAGCATCTCCAAGACCTTTCTTATGGAAGTGAATGGGTTTCATTCACAAATGTCTTCTAAATACATCTTCCCCAGACAACTACTGACTGTGGCCTGAGCCACATCTTGGGATATAGGTCGTCTGAGATGCTGGAGGAGATCATCAAGAGGAATGACCACCAATTGACCCAAGAGCTGGACCTGGGTAATTGGAGGCTCCTCACCCTATCCCTTCCCTTGGAAAGTACATTCTGCCCACTGTTGCTGCACTAGGAGCCACTTCAAGGATGCATTACTTGACAGAGTAATGTGTTTTGGCACCATCTAGAATGTATATGTGGCTGAACCCCACTAAGGCCTTTATATAAACTCTGAAGAGTCTGGCTCCTGGGTGGGGAGATCTATTCTTCTTGCAGCTATCAAGACAAACCACATATTTAAGTTCCTTTGCTTATTAAAATGGCCAACTACCAATCTGGAACGGTCTGCCTCTTTCTTTGGTCTCTCCTCGCCCTCCATGTATGGGGACCAGTGTCACCATTGGATTTCACTTGGGGAACTCCCAAGCTTGTGAACCAACAGAGGAAACCATGGAAACTGTATCATAATGGAAAGACATTACAAAAAATAGAATTCCCTGAAAAAGCACTTTGCAAGCACTGTAAAGCTATCACAGGTGACAACATTCAAGTCTATGAAAAGTACAAACACAGCTTATGACTTTTGCTGATACTATCCCACAGATATCATGAAACTGAATGTGTTATGGGAGGAATCATTGAATTCATAGGACCCTGAATCTAGCCCTTAGACCCAGGCATCAGGGCTTCTGCCTGCAACACTTTGCTCTGGAGAATTCCACTCAAGGAGTCCAAGGCCAGGAGATGTACCCATTCAGCACCTCTCCCCTTCTAGATCATGATGCAGGTTCTTGGGACCCAAGAATTCCCTGAATAGGCCATCCTAGGTGGAGCCTTCTTCCATAGGCCTATACTACTGAAGGACCACAGGACAGGTATGTGCACTACTAGTCAGGAAGAGGCAGGATGGGAGAGTAGTAGGACCTGCTTTAGGGCAGGATGGGACAGCAGTAGGACCTGCAGGCTGAGGAGTACAAACGCATGTGCTAGTGGCCCCTCAAGGTACAAGACAGAATCAGGGGTGGCACAAAGAGGGAACTTGGTCTCAGGCTCTTTGTAACTCTTGCTCAAGTCCTGCAAATATTAGGAGCAGATCTGTCTAAGGCATTATTTCTGTGTCAGCACATCTGTTAAGGGACCAGCTCCGTGCCGTTGGACATCCGCTAGGTAATGAGAAGGAGGAAGATGACTGACCTCAGCTGGGCAGATGGGATGTGCACATCTGCTCCCTTCCTTCCTTATTATGATCTCTGGGGGAAGGTTAAATCTAAACACAAAGACTCCCCCACCCCCAAGTCTTCCCAGGAGAATGTTCCAAAGCAAACCCATAAATGTGGATTTTTAAGGAAACTCTCTTTGCTGTTAAAACTAGAGGACATTTAGGGAAACTATTCAGTTTTTCTATAATTTCTGATACATGGCCCTTGTCCTGCAAGGAGCAAAGCGTGCTACGATAGCTTGTCTTCTGCATCTCTTTTTGAGCTTACCAATCAAGGCTGGGAAACCACCAGGGAAAAGGAAGTCTGAACAAGGCTGGGATATTAAGCATAGAGCAGTGTTCTTTTTTTTTTTTTTAATATGAAATTTATTGTCAAATCGGTTTCCATACAACACCCAGTGCTCATCCCAACAGGTGCCCTCCTCAATGCCCATCACCCACTTTCCCCTCCCTTCCACCCCCCCATCAGCCTTCAGTTTATTCTCAGTTTTTAAGAGTCTCTCATGGTTTGCCTCCCTCCCACTCTAACTTTTTTCCCCTTGCCCTCCCCCATGGTCTTCTGTTAAGTTTCTCAGGATCCACATAAGAGTGAAAACATACGGTATCTGCCTTTCTCTGTATGACTTATCTCACTTAGCATAACACTCTACAGTTCCATCTACGTTCCTACCAAAGGCCATATTTCATTCTTTCTCATTGCCAAGTAGTATTCCATTGTATATATAAACCACAACTTCTTTATCCATTCATCAGTTGATAGACATTTAGGCTCTTTCCATAATTTGGCTATTGTTGAAAGTGCTGCTATAAAAATTGGGGTACAAGTGCCCCTATGCATCAGCATTCTTAAGGGAAGCAAGTCGAGTGGAGTGACCTGATATGCTAACCCTTTGAAAAACTGTGGAAAGTCCTAGAACATTGGTATTTCCCTAGACCATCCCAGATACCCCCAGAGTTGTCCCTGGGTGTCCCTCTGCCCTGGTCTGTGGCTCTGAGAGCTTCAGGGACAAGTGGGCAAAGAAATGCCAGGTTCTTGGGGCACCTGGGTGGCTCAGTTGGTGAAGCATCTGACTTCGGCTCAGGTCATGATCTCACGGTTCGTGGGTTTGAGCCCCGCGTTGGGCTCTGTGTTGGAGTCAGAGCCTGGAGCCTGCTTCAGATTCTGTGTCTCCCTCTCTCTCTGCCCCTCCCCTGCTCATGCTGTCTCTGTCTCTCAAATAAACATTGAAAAAAAAATTTTTTTAAGAAATGCCAGGTTCTTGAGAGAAGATTATAACATACCTAGACTGAAGTCTACCTGCCCTGTGCCCCTACCTCCACCTCCAAACAAGGTAAAGACTTGTGAATAAGACCAGAAAGCTTTTCCCAGTGGCTAGGAAGAGAAAGAGCTTACAAAAATAATGAAAGGAATTAGAAGAGAGATTTAATCCACAACATCTCTTGCTCTGAGCTCCAAATGTTTTTTTAAATACCCACCAGTCTCCCTATTTTAATATTTACAGGGCCACAGTGGATTTTTCCATTTCAGGTTGATGTCATTCCCAGGCTACAGGTTTCCCGATATCCCATCTGCTAATGCAGTTGACTCCTGCAGACACAGGCCCATTCACTCTGGTCTGAGAGGGCATCCTTCCTTCCTGTTTTTGCTGCAGCCTGGAAAGTGATGCCTGGAAAAAGGGACTGAACTTATTGCCCATGAAATCTCCATGACGTCAGAGTTTCTTTCCTTTTGCTCCTCACTCATCTCTTCAAAGGTGGCCCTCTGAACCACCCTGGCCCATGTTCCTGGAAGGAACAGAGTACCTGGAATAGACCCAGCTTTACACTCCAATGTTTCCCTCTTCCATTCTACCTGCAAAAAGTCTAGACAAAGAGTTTTACTTCCTCTCAAGGGACAAGTCCAGATGCAAAGACATATAGCTTCTAGTAAACCGTGGTTGTTGATAATATGAGTATGACATAGGAGATAAACATCCAATTCCAATGGAACTAGACTTGTGCCGCATTTTATAATCTTATCATGTGTTTGGAGACCCCCTTGTGTGTGACAGTACCTGTTGACGATTCTAAGATGGGATGGATAAGGCCAATGCAAACTTAGCCATTAAAACATAATATTATATAAAAGAAAATTTTAAGAACAAGCAATTTTTATCAGCCCAAGTATAATTTTAATAAAATACAAGTGCTCCCAAATTACAAATCTGACTCTTTAGTTTCTAGTTCAAAAGCTACTTATGACATTATCAAAAGAGTAGCAATGAAAAGAGTGGTAATAGATGTCCATTCATGTGCACGCACACACAGACACACACAAACACACGTGCCCACTGAACACGCATGTAGAGTTTTTATGATTATCCCTTTCCTAACAAATCAAGCTCTACTATTTGCCCCTAATGAGGATGGTGGCAGAAACTATAAGTTAGGAATAGGAGTTTAAATCCCTATTATACTGGAAACATGGGATTCCATTACAAAGTAAGTTCTCCCTCCTGATGCCCACACCTTAACTGTGGGCAGGTCTTCCTCAGACTTGATGCTTGGCCAAGATTCACAGCATATAGAAGGAACTTTTACATTTACCGTAGAGAGCCACCGTAATTATCCAATACTTAATGGTAAAATAGAATGCTGTTTAAGTTTTCCCCACACTCTTGTTAAATTTCCTGTGTGTGTGGATGGATGGAAGAAATGAGAAGAAAGGAATGGAATGAAGGGGTGAGGATAAATATTTAAATGACTGACTTTTCAGTTTATTCCAGTTTTTTACTTCACATATACTCTTCAACTTTTCCATTTTGATAACCAAAGAATGTATTTTGTGAGCCACTTTCCAAATGTCCAACGTCTTCCTCCCCCATATAAAATGTAAGGTATGTAAAGACTAAAAAAAAATTACCTTGAATTCAACTAACAAATTTTTTTCATATTTTTTAAAGGAAAAGTGAATCCAAATAATTTCTGAAAAATATGTGTCTGAGACATTGAGCCTCCCTTGAATTCATTGTGCCCCTCTGCTAATGAGCAGCAACATGCTGTTGAGTAGGATGGCCTCACATCCAGCCCAGAAGTAGGACTTAGTTTGTCAAGCCAAGCAGAGTAGTTCCATCTCCTTCCTTGGACATCAGGGTAATAAAACTCCCAAGACTTGTTTTATGGTGGAAAAGAAATACTCCTGTTCCCTGCCTTTCTCCTCCAGCTAAATGAGGATGGGAAAGCCTGAAGCCCGGGCAGCCATGTGGTGACTATGGGGAGCCAGCCTTTAAAACCAAGTGACATTGTGAAAAGCAGAGAGGCAACATGCAAAGAGCTGATCCTTCATGCACTTTGAGCTACCGTATCAGCCATTGCAAAGCCTGCCCTGACTCCAGACTGTTCAGTGATAAAAGCTGTACTTTTCTTTAATCATTTGAGTTGGGGGTTTCTTCCACTAAGACACAAATGCACCATCCCAGATAACAGCATATCTGTGTGTTGGCAACCATGTGGGTAATTTTAGGAAGAAATCCACTATATACTGAAAATTATGAACTTCTTTCCTTTTAAAGTTATTCAGTCAAAGATGAAATGCAGATCTGGAAAAAAAAATGAAAAATATTTCTCAACACCAAAGGTTGCATTAAATTTAAGGACACAAGGTAGTGAGTAAACAGGCCTGAGGTAATCTTTGCTTGCCAGGCCCAGGGCTTGAGTTAAGAGCTGTTTTATGACAGTTTAATTGATCTGCCAACATTTTCCCTGTCAGGGGAAAGCATATTTTAGAGGAACAAAAACTTAGGAACTGACCATTTGAACCAAGTCAGCAAATATATATAGGTTTGGCGACTTGTCACTTCCAAGGTCCTTCTAACCATGGTCTAAATTAAGCTTAAAATGATTCAGCGGTCCTAGAGAAATCACTTTTGAGCAAGAACAGGTGAAACTAGGTAAAGGGCCCACTGTTGACTCTAGGAGAGTAAAGTTACCAACAATGGAATAAAAAGAACTCGGAGATTCCCAAAACAGAAGTTCTGTAGTCACACTGCTACAGCATCATCCTCAATGGACATCCATCCAATCAACTCCTGCTTTCTCTAGGAAGCATTCCATCCATTCCTCCCTGGAGAACAGCTTTTCACCCACTACAAATTCCTAGTGGTAACTAGCACAAAATCTGTAGCCCAAGAGCAGGTGTACTTTTAAGATGACAGTGGGTGAAACTTTCAGGATACTGAGTAAGCTTGAAAGGCTCTGAGAGTTTTAGAGACAAATGGGACATCACTGCCTTAGAAACTCCCGTCTATGCCCTACCCTCAAATTTCCAGAAGAGCAAAATCAGGCTCTGAAAGTTTGTGAGATGTACTCAAGACCCATTGAGCAAGTTGATGGGTGAATTTGGACTAGAGACCAGGTCTTCAGACTCCAAAATCTGATGTTTTTCTCTTTATCAAACTTTTTGTGGTATCTTATGTGTCAGCTTGATTAGGATATGGCCCCCACACATTTAATCAAACACTAATCCAGGTGTTTCTGCATAGGTATTTTGTAGATTCCCTTAACATCTACAATCTCTGACTTTAAGTAAAGAATATTACCTTTGGTAGGGTGAGTAGGCCTCATCCAATCATTTAAAAGCCTTAAGAGCAAACACTGAGATTTCCCAAAGAAAAAGGCATTCTGCCTCAAGCCTGCAGCAAGTCCTGCCTGAGTTAGCCTGCTGGCCTGGCCTGTGGATTCAAATTTGTAGGTCCCCACAGCTTTCTGAGCCAATGCCTTAAAATCTGTCTACATAGATAAACAAATAGATAGACAGATGATAGATGTACAGAAAGTAAATAGATAAATGATAGAAAGTAGATACATAGATGATTGATGGATATATGAGAGATACATAGATTGATAAAATACATAGATACATAAATGGATAGATACTGAAATAGATGTAAGTATATAAATACAACGCACATGCGCATGCGCGCGCACACACACACACACACACACACACACACACACACGCACGCCCTGTTGGTTTGTTTCTCTGGACAACCCTGACTTATAGACTATTCAATAAGCGAGATAGGGCAAATCCAAAATTGCCCTGATGAATATCAATCAATAAATTGAGAGAGAATCCTTGGGATGGAAAATGGAATATATGAGCTCCAAAGGCACAGCTGTCATAGGGATGGTTCAATAATACCTGGGGCCCCAGATTCTTTCTGTTTTTCTGCTCTGTCATCTCTGGCTCCTTTTTTCTTTTTTTTTAATTTTATTTAAATCCAAGTTAGTTAACATAGAGTGTGATAATGGTTTCAGAAGTAGAACCCAATGATTCATCACTTCCATAAGACACCCAGTGCTCATCCCAACAAGTGCCCTCCTTAATGCCCATCACCCATTTAGCCCCTCCCCCCCACCTCCCCTCCAGCAACCCTCAGTTTGTTCTCTGTATTTAAGAGTCTCTTATGGTTTGCCTCCCTCTCTGTTTTTATCTTATTTTTCCTTCCCTTCCCCTATGTTCATCTGTTTTGTTTCTTAAATTCCACATATGAGTGAAATCATATGGTATTTGTCTTTCTCTGACTGATTTCACTTAGCATGATACATTCTAGCTCCCTACATGTTGCTGCAAACGGCAAGATTTCATTCTTTTTGAACACCAAGTAATATTCCAGTGTGTGTGTGTGTGTGTGTGTGTGTACCACATCTTCTTTATCCATTCATCAGTCGAAGTGCATTTAGGCTCTTTGCATAATTTGGCTATTGTTGATAGCACTGCTATACATCAGGATGTATGTGCCCCTTCAAATCAGCATTTTTGTGTCCTTTCGATAAATACCTAGTAGTGCAATTGTTGAGATGTAAGGTAGCTCTATTTTTTATTTTTTGAGGAACCTCCATACTGTTCTCCAGAGTGGCTGCACCAGTTTGCATTCACCAGCAGTGCAAAAGTGTTCCCCTTTCTCTACATCCTCACCAACATCTGTTGTTTCCTGAGTTGTTAATTTTTGGTTCCTTTCTTAGAGGCAAGTTGTGGAACTTGAAGGTAAGTTTTGAAAGATTTCCAGTCTGTTGCCTAATATATAACTGTGCTGTTGAGCCTAATATTTGAAGGATGCCATTGATTCTATTTGCAGAGTAGGAGTGAAAAATACATCTACATAAAGTGCAGATAAGGCAATTTTTGTTTTACATTTCAAAGATGATTTGACAAGGCATGACTTACTGAGTGTGTAATAGTCATTTTAAAGCACTTAACACATCACAGAAACTTCCTTTCCCCTTCTTACTTTGTTCTGCCATTCACTTTACAGAGAAACTACCAAGACTCCTTCACACCTGGTAATGAGCATTGTCTACCTTAAGGATCTTAGAACATTGAGGGTGCAAGAACATAAAGAAGAAATTGCAGGATGTTGATTGGTTGTTTTTGTTTTTGTTTTTGTTTTTGTTTTCATTGCTTATTTCACAGAAATGCTATCAGCCAGTTCTTAGATTCTGGCTTTCACAAATTCTTTGGTCTCTTTGAGGTAGAGCAGCTGCACATTAGAATTGCTGGAGAGAGCTTTTTAACTACCAATGCAATATTCCCAGCTCTGATCAATTAAATTCAGGTTTCTCAGAGTATCAACATTAGTATTAGTAACTTTTTAAAATTTCCCAAGTGATTCTGGATGCAAGTAGGGTTGAAAACAGCTGGGACAGAGAATGGGATCAAACTATCAGTTAAACAAGAGCATGAACAGTAAGAATGGCAGCAGCCGTAAAATGCGTATAATGTTTATGTGCCCCCCAACCCCTAAAGTGCACATGTTGAGACCTAACCCCCCATGTAGCAGTATTTGGAGGTGGGGCCTTTGAAAGGTGATTAGGCCGTGAGAGTGGAACCTTTATGAATGGTAGTAATGCCCTTATAAAGAAGACTCCAGAGAGCTCTCTTGCCCCTTGTGAAGACACAGCAAGAAGTCTGTGGGTGGGAAGCAGGCCCCCACCAAACCATGCTGGCACCCTGATCATGGACTTGCAGCTTCCAGAACTGTGAGAAATAAACTTCTGTTGTTTGTAAGTCACCCACTCTGTGCCATTTTGTTATAGCTGCCCAAAGGGAATAAGACAGCCATCAACCCAAAGTAAGAGAGAGAGAATTTATGGCCACTCTCCTCAAAATCTCTTCACCCTCTTACTTCAACATTTTATATCCTTTCCTTAAGTTGCTAATTTATCTTATTTATTGCCTGCCTTCCTCAGTAGACTAGAAGCTCCACAAGGGTGTTTCTTCACAACTGGATAGATTTCCAACTCCTAGGCCAGTGCCTGATCACATTTTATGTTCTTAACTATTTGCTGGAAAAAGGAATGAATGGATGGGAATTATGTCTGGTTTGGGAACTGTCTGTGTAGAGCAGTTGGAAAATACAATGGTGACTGAAAAGATGCTCAACGTCCTTCCTCATCAGGGAAATACAAATCAAAACCACACTCAGATATCACCTCACACCAGTCAGAGTGGCCAAAATGAACAAATCGGGAGACTATAGATGCTGGAGAGGATGTGGAGAAACGGGAACCCTCTTGCACTGTTGGTGGGAATGCAAATTGGTGCAGCCACTCTGGAAAACCATGTGGAGGTTCCTCAAAAAATTAAAAATAGACCTACCCTATGACCCAGCAATAGCACTGCTAGGAATTTACCCAAGGGATACAGGAGTACTGATGCATAGGGGCACTTGTACCCCAATGTTTATAGCAGCAGTCTCAACAATAGCCAAATTATGGAAAGAACCTAAATGTCCATCAACTGATGAATGGATAAAGAAATTGTGGTTTATATACACAATGGAGTACTATGTGGCAATGAGAAAGAATGAAATCTGGCCCTTTGTAGCAACGTGGATGGAACTGGAGAGTGTTATGCTAAGTGAAATAAGCCATATAGAGAAAGACAGATACCATATGTTTTATGGTATGGATCTTATGTGGATCCTGAGAAACTTAACAGAAACCCATGGGGGAGGGGAAGGAAAAAAAAGAAAAAAAAGAGGTTAGGGTAGGAGAGAGAGCCAAAGCATAAGAGACTCTTAAAAACTGAGAACAAACTGAGGGTTGATGGGGGTGGGAGGGAAGGGAGGGTGGGTGATGGGTATTGAGGAGGGCACCTTTTGGGATGAGCACTGGGTGTTGTATGGAAACCAATTTGACAATAAATTTCATATATTGAAAAAAAAAATTTTTTTTAATTTAAAAAAAAATACAATGGTGACAATGCTAATGCTATGCTTGGGAGAGCTGGTCAACCTTAGTTTGGGACTTGTCAACCATCTGTGTCCTGAAAATGAGCCACACTGGAAGATCCCTCAGGAATAAATAACCTAGTATGTCGTTCAGCAAGGAGCCTCTGGAACTCAAGAAGAAGGATTTCACCTTTGGCCTTTGGAGGAAATTAATAGAATTCAGATGGTCAAGCAAGAGAGATGGTACCACACAAAAACGTGAAATGTACAGAAACTCTTTCTAAAGTGAAGAATTCACCAGAACAACCAGCTAGTGATTATCTTAAGCAAATACACATTTTAAAACTAGCCTGGGACAAGAATAGCTTGTTTCAAAGGCCTGAAGCTGATCAGGCATTTGGGAGATAAGCTAGTGGTGGTGCCTCTCTAAGAATGTCTGCAAGGGAGAGGAGTGGAGTGATGGACAGCATGCCCTGGGTGCTGGGCATGGGGTCCCCATCTGCAGGACATGCTAGCCGGCTGGTCGCTGAAGAAGTGAGCAATGCAAAAACTTTCATCTAAAGTTAAAAGTCTGTGCTGGGCTGCTGGAGCTACTGACATGCATTCTCAGGTTAGTTGAAGAAAAACATACAAATAGTGCCAGCAAATGGATTAAAAAAGAAAATCTAAGCTCTCCGAACATTGAACACTGTCTGTATTTGTTTCATTTCCCTTAACTTCTTTTTTTTAATGTTTGTTTATTTTTGAGAGACAGAGAGAGAGAGAGAGAAAGAGAGAGAGAGAGAGAGAGAGAGAGACTGCAAGTGGGGTAGGACCAGAGAGAGAGAGGGAGACAGAGAACCCAATGCAGGCTCCAAGCTCTGAGCTCGAACTGTGAGATCATGACCTGAGCCAAAGTCGGACGCTTAACCGACTGAGCCACCCAAGCACCCCTCCCTTAATTTCTTAATAAAATTTCATTGAAAAAAATCTAGCCATATGTTTTGAGATAGGTTTATATGCCCCAGGGTGCTAAATGGGCTGAGACTGCAAGAGGGGGTCTGCTTGAGAGCCTGCCTGTGCTATCAGAGTACCCTGATACACTGTACAGAGCACATGTCTTTTCACAATTCTGCCCCTTCGCTTCTTTCAGCAACTATGAAGGCAGCTGACCTCTGGACTTCTAGTTCTGTGAGATAAGACATCTCCTTCCATTTAAGCCAATCAGAGTCAGGTTCTTGGTCACCTGCTGCTGAAAATGCCTGTGTCTTTTTCACCTAGTGAACACCTTCTCAGTTTTGAGACCCTGCTCTTGTGTAGCATTGATTCACTGACTCCCTTCTTAGTGCTCAGAAATAGATTTCTATTGTGGCACCTCTGCTCTATCAGCTGGACAGCAAGCCCTTAAAAGAAGGGCTTTCCCCCCGGAACTGACAGAGTCCCTGACACAACAAAGGTGAATGAATGAATGAATGAATGACCTTGGAGATAGAGATTCTCTGTGACAGCAGAAATGCTGAAACATAATTATGAGTCAAGAGAAAAAGAGAAAGGAATGATCAAGGAGAGTGTGGAAACAGGACGTTAGGAGAGAACAAAATGGGAAAAATATGAGACTGTGAGTATGAGAAGCTGATATATGATCAAATTAAGGTTTATGAAAATTTCATTGGATGGGAAAGAAAAATCTGTGTATAATTGTATAAATTATTTTAACAGTAAGCCATAGAAATAACTATTAATGCCATTTTGGCATTTATCACCTCATAATGCAGCTGTCAATTTGCCTGAGTCCTGTCCTAATGGCAAGCAACTCAAAGGCAAGCCTAATGCTTGGGTCTTCATGGCATGCCCAGCCCTGAACCCAGCACGTGTCCAGCGCCCATTAAGGGCTGTTGAACTGAGGACTGAATGAAGACTTGAAGGCTTCAGAGTTAGATGTCACACCAATTACTGAAAGCACAAAAGAAACAACCTGCTGAACATTTTATTTGAAATTATTTTTCCCCATTAAATCGAATTACTTTTTTTCTTCTTTAACACTCTCTAGCTTAACAATAACATGTAAATCATGAGCTTTTATCTTGGATTTAGAAAGTGACCCATTAAGTAGGAAATCATGTGCTTGATACTTAAACCAGATTAACTAAAAAGGTCTTTTAGATATTGGGTTCTCTGCAATTCAACAGAAAAAAAAAATTTTTTTTTTAGCCAAAAGCATTGTAAAGCCAGAACTAGGGGAAAAAATTAAGCCATTCTTAGCAGTGTCTTCAGTACAGCTTGGTGTCTTATTAATGTGAACAGTATTATCCATACACTTCTCCACATGCTATTAAAGTTACACAGAGTAGGAGGTAAATGCATCCCTTTGTTCTCCTCCCATTTTAATGGCATCATTATTTATATTATTAATATCCTATATTTTTTTCCTGTAATGCTTTAAGTTCTATATAGTCATTCTTTCTAATCTAGTACTAGAATCATAAAAGCTCTCATCCTCATTTTGCACATAGGAAAACAGAAGCATGAAATAGCTAATGCTTTGCCACGTGGGAGATTCACTGAGAGGTTCAAAAAATGGACTACAAGGACAGTTGAAAGGAAACTTCCTCTGGCCAAGTTCACTTCAGAATAAATTTTTCTGGGTCTCTTATCTCAAACCTGAGTAATAAACAGCTCGTTCTTCAAGGGGAAATATCTTGAACCCTTCCCCCTAGTGTAGTCTTAAATTATTTCCATCAATTTCTAAAATAATAGATAGACCACAAATATATTGGCAGTACAAAATAAAATACCCATGGTAAAAATATATGAAGGCTCATAAGCCTCTCCCCTAATTTTTATTTTATTGATTCACCCTTTATTTAATAAACATTTGTTAAGTGCCTTCTATGTGCCAAGTACAGCTTTAGATGCCACCCATTATAGATATAAAGAAAAAAAAAAAGGATATAGCCCCTTCCCTTCAAGCTCTTCACAATGAGAGTCAGACACATAAACATGGGGCAGTTTAATAAGTGCTCACATAAGTGAGGTAAGCACCAAGTGCCAGTAGAGGACAGGATAGGGCACCAACTGGGAACTGGTGTTGAGGATGGTGTCAGAAATGGGGGACAGAACAGGAGCAGAATGAGCAGGACATGTCCAAAGTGTGTGGTGGGGCGGGAGGGAGAAAGCACATGGCCCGGCTGCTACTGGTAGTCATTTCATAACCACAAATGGAACCACTTGTAGGGTGAAGCCCATGTTATGGATGGCTGAGCAGAGAGATGGAAGAATCTAGGTGGTTGATGGCTTCATTGAACTGAACTGCTGAATCAGTCAACACTAAAGTCACCCTACCTCAGAGCTTGTTTTTAAGTGAAAGAATACATTTCCATATTGTCTAAATTTAAGTAGGGTTTTCTGTCTCTTGCAGCTAAAAGCATCCTAAGCGATTATGTAGAGGAGGTTTAGGAGGAAAGATAGTTCATTTCTGCACACATTGAATTTGAAATGGCTGTCGGTCCACCTGGAGATTTCCCAGGGACAGGTGGGTCTGACCGTCCTTGTCGAAACAGTGATTGTTTTAAAATAACCTCAGCATAGGGGAGCCTCGGTGTCTCAGTCGGTTAAGCCTCCGACTTTTGATTTCCACTTGGGTCATGATCTCACGTTCATTAGATCGAGCCTCAGGTCGGGCTCTGTGCTGACAGTTGGACCCTGCTTGGGATTCTCTTTCTCACTCTCTCTATGCCCCTCCCCTGCTTGCGCTCTTGCTCGCTCACTCTCTCTCTCAAAATAAATAATAAATTTAAAAAACATAACCTCCGCATAAACACTTTGAATATCTATCCCATAAGGATAGTTAGTTGCACTTGAAGTAGCTCCATGGCATCCTCAACAACCCAGATGCTTTCTTGCCTTCCTGCTCTGCCATCTCTAGATTACTTGCCTTTATTCATAGGTTTGTTCTCTCCTCTCACAAGATGGTGACAGCAGCACTAAGCATCCCATTCACACCCCAAAATGTCCAAAGGCCAAATTTGGGCACATTTTTCCTTGTTCTTTCTTGAGAGCAAACAGAGTCTCGGAGTTGATGCTCAGAGGTTGTCAGTATGTGAAGGACTCTAATCAGGGGTCTGTATTCAGACTAAGCTACACCAAGCACTTCAAATGAGGTTAGCTATGTCTGAACAAGAGGATCCACCAATTAGGATAAGATTTTGGAAATCATTTTTCACTTGTGAAATGAATGGTATTCAAGGTATGTAACTGATCAGCCTTTTTGCCTTTGCAAAATGAAGTATAAGAATGTGGCAAGTTCAGAAATCCAACTCCCTTATGGTAAAATCCTGGACTCTGATTTTGGTCCTGGACTCTGATTAGCAGAGGATACCTTCACCCCCTCTGAATAGAAGATTTGTTGGTTTTGCCATTAGAATATTGCTGTGTTCCTACACATCATTTTAATTGTGCAAGGGGCCACTGTGTAAAAGAACAGAAGCTGGGGAACTTCTTCCAGCTCACAGGATCAAGGAATATGCCTCTTTTGGGGCCTGCTTGGCAAAAAACATCTGTACCTGTGGCAGAATTCATGTGAAGCTTTCTTTATTGCAACATATCATCACGGAGCAGGTTGTGAATGGGTAGGCATAGCCCCTACCTGCCTCTAATAGTTGGAGGATACCAATGTTTAC
Source organism: Panthera leo (assembly GCF_018350215.1). NCBI lineage: Eukaryota > Metazoa > Chordata > Mammalia > Carnivora > Felidae > Panthera > Panthera leo. The sequence continues at coordinate 13,373,913 of NC_056685.1, forward strand.
TGGACAATTTTGAATGGTCAAAAGAACTCACAATAACTTGTAACTCCACTACACCAAGTTACTTCTCCCTACAGAGACTCAAGTATTATACATCCAGGTCAGAGGAGTCCTGGTAGAAGTTCAGTCATAAGAACAATCTTTCCTGCAGACAGACCTCCTGGAATCCTAGGAAAGGACCTGAGAATGAGAGCCTTCTGAGAGAGCCATTGCTTCACTCCATACCAGGGTCTAATCATTTAGTCTTTTTTGTCCATCGCTGCTTCAGGTGTGTTTCTCCTGAAACACCCAAATCAGCCAAAAAGGCAAACAATTCCCAGATAAGAGGACTCTTACTGGTTCAGGGTATGTGCATGGATGCTCCCCCTCAAGTTCTTCCTTAAATAGCCTCCCACGTACCCTTTATGGGGCTTCTACTGCACAATTTTCTCACGCCCTCTATTCACTATCAGCACTTCCTGGCCAGCAACTGCCTGCCCAGCTCAACACCTCCCCTTATCTCCCCCTAGGTCTCCAGAACTTACCCACTTTATAACTGAAAGTTATACTTTTCCCACCATCCCCAGCCCTTGGCAACAAGCACTCTGTTAGTATGAGGACAACTTTTTTAGCTTCCACATATAAGTGAAATCATAAAGTATTTGTCTTTCTGTGTCTGGCTTATTTCACTTAACATATGTCCTCCAGGTTTATCCATGTTGTCACAAATGACAGAATTCTACTCTGTTATATACGTGTGTGTGTTGGGGGGGGGTTATATTTTCTTTATCCATTCACCCATTGACAGACACTCAAATTGTTTCTATGTCTTGTGTACTATGAATAATGCTGCAGTGAACATAGTGCAAATATCTCTTCAACAAAGTGATTTTATTTCCTTTGGATATGTACCTAGAAGAAAAGATTGATGGATTATATGGTAGTTCTAGTTTTAATTTTCTGAGGAATTGCCATACTGTTTCCCTTAATGCCTCTACCAGTTGACATTCCCATCAACAGTGTGTAAGCGATAAACATTACCTTTTCTCCTGTCCTTCTGGCTTTTTGATAACTGCCATCCTAACAGATGTGAAATGATATGTCATTGTGGCTTTGATTTGTATTTCCATGATGATTAGTAGTACTGAGCATCTTTTCATATACCCATTGGCCATTTTTACATCTTCTTTGGTAAAATGTCTATACAGGGCCTTTACCCATCTTTTAATTGGGTCATTTGGTTTTTTTGCTATTGAGTTGTATGAGTGCCTTATATATTTTGGATATTACCCCCTTACCAGATATATGGTTTGCCAATATTTTCTCCCAATCTATAGATTGCCTTTTAATCTTATTGACTATTTCCTTTGCTATGCAGAAGCTTTTTAGTTTTATGCACAGGCATACCTTAAAGATATGTAGGTTTAGTTCCAGACTACTGCAATAGAGCAAATAGCACAAAAAATGAGTCAAATGAATTTTTTTGTTTCCTAGTGCATATAAAAGTTAAGCTTACACTGTACTGTAGTCTATTTACAGTGTGCAATAACATTATGTCTAAAAAAACAATTCCATACTTTAATTAAAAAATACTTTATTGCTAAAAAATGCTAACTGTCATCTGAACTTTCATCACATCATAATCTTTTTGCTGATAGAGGGTCTTGCCTCGATGTTAATGGCTGCTGACTGATCAGGGTGGGGTGCCTGTGGCAATTTCTTAAAATAAGACAGCAATGAAATCTGGCACATTGATTGGCTATTCCTTTCATGAATGATCTCTCTGTATCACGTGCTGCAGTTTGAGTGCATTCTACCCATTGTGTATTCTTGGTGCCTTTGGCAAAGATTTTTTTGAACATACATGGGCGACTTAAAAAAAGAGATAACTTTGAATTAGCTCTAATGACAAGTGTATATATATCACATTTGAATTTTTATAAGAGTATGCATCGTTTTATATAAAAAAAGTATTAAAGGCAGTTTATGATTTCCAAATTGCAGTACATTAATTACCCTTAGTAATAAGTAATGTACGACACATCTTTTTGAGATTTGGTGCTTTAAGTTACAGAAACTGATTCTCCTTATGGGGGTGGTCTATTTGAGGGAAAGTTTCTCTTTTTCTGTGGACAACCAAATTATGCCAGTGTATTTAGCTTCTAACAGTTGCCTGAGTTGTCATTTTCTCTTTAACTAAACGGGGGATACCCACAAACCATCTTGCCACAACAAAATCATAAACACTTCCCATGGCAGTCCTATGCCCCTTGTAGAGACTCTCCCCCTTCCTCTAAATCCCCAAATTTCCAAACTCTCACCTCCCCTGGTACAGAATTACAAAACCACGTGTGTCAACCTCACATCAGGAGTGTTAACTTAGTGAGCTCTATTTTCTTTGGAAAGGAGGAACTGTGAATGTAAAACTAAAGGCAGTTCAGATCAGGTTAACATGTGTCCTTGGCTGGGGGAGAAAAACCACCTCTAATTTACCATGATTAATATAGCACATTCTTTCAACTAGCCCCTGTGGGTCCTGGAGCAGAAGAAATGTTCATTTCCAGCATACCCAATGAGTAGAATAGTGGAATTTTTTTAACTGAGGTACAATTGCATGTTATATAATCAAGAGAATGGAAATTCTAACACTACAGATCCAAGTATTGAGGGAAAATGGGTCTAATCAATGAATTGGCATCTTTTTGGTAGCTCTTTGGTGTGACACTCCAGGCCAGTGACTATGAACAAAGTAAACCTTGCTCTTTTGTTAACCACCTGTGAAAATGAGGGCAAAAGATCAAGTAGGTCATGGGCAGATTGCCAGATTCTCTCTGATGAGCTAGAAATAGACGCAGCTCAAAAGTGGGCTGACCTCTTCCTTTTGTACTTCTCTCTCTCCAACGTATCTACACCTACTTAGATAATATTTATCATTCTTATTTGAATTGTAAATGCCAGAGTAACCTCACTTGAAAATTATGCTTTAAAATTTGATGAAATTATACACTCAACTTTCATTTCTTAGCTTGGAATATATATGCCCCTCAGCTCTAAATTTTCCGAAAATTTTGCATTTTTACCATTCTCTGTAGTCTTTTATGGACAGTCTCCAATAGTCAAAGCTGTGCGATGTAAATTTTCATGGTGTTATGAGGATAATTTATTTTCTTTCATTCTAAGAGAAGCCAGGAAGCTATCTCTTTTCCAGTTGGGATGAAACTGAATATCTGGATTGGAAAATTCCTAAGTACACTGGGTATATCATGCACTATCATGGCACTGTGTTTAACGTCTTTTGAAAGTAGAAACCTAGTGTAAGAAATTGTCAGACCCTAAAATGAATGGGATGGAGTCCCCAGCAGCTCATATGCCCCCTTGTTGGGAGGTAGGGAGCATGAAAAGGAACTAGAAAAGTAATATTTGCATGGATTTATAAGTTTTTTCTATTAAAAAATTTTTATATAAAATCATCTGCCTAGCAGAGAACTTCCTTAATAGGATATTTGTTTTTATACATAGTCTAAAATTGTGTTCTCTTCTATTTTGGCCCATAAGAAAAGGAAGGGAAGATTTCCTTATAAAGAAATGCAGGAAAACTGATTTGTACCAGAAAATGGAAATGCAGCGTAGCAGAATTGCTACCAATAATGCTTATAGAAGGGGGATGTGGAGTTAACAGTGGGATGAGGGATGATAGATGTTCACACACAAGTTTAAAATATGCTTCTAAGTAGTACTACCCTCTGCAGATGGTACTCTCAAGGATCAACTTCAAGATAACTTTAAGACATTAAAAATCAAAATAAATTTGTTGAATGAGATCACTTGCCTGTAGAGGTGAATAGCTCCAGGAGCTTTTCTGTTAATAGGTATCCAGGAGTCTCTCCAACACCAAATTCAAATTAGCGTGGCCTTGATGTAGCTCCAACAGAACATGACCGGAATCTGATTCTAACCAAGGAAGCTGAAACCCAATTAATTAAACTATCCCAGGTCTTAACAAAGACTGTGCCAAGAAAAGAAGGGTGGGCATGGAGCCTAGACAAGGAGAGCTGAATAAGCAGCTATTTAGTTATTGGTAGCATGAGTTCTGCACTGGCCAAGGAAGTCTTGCTTTGACTGGTTGAATTGAGTTTCCTATCCGCTAAAAAGGTTACCCTTAGAGTGGAAATGATTCAGATTTCTTACCTCCACTGAGTCCTAGTTTCCCCATCAGTAAGAACAGTAGGAGATAAGTTCCAAGAGGCAATAGGGTATACTTTGTATAGGATCTGCGGGCCACCATGAAGACGTGATTAATATTTTAGGGAACCGCAGAGGCTTCGGAAAGTTTTGAGTGAGGAGTGATTGGGATTATCAGGAACTAACATTGCAAAAGGATTAGAAGTATCAAATTAGCTAATCCATGTAAGGCCTTAGCACCATGCCTAGTCTATTAATAGTGCTCAATAACTGGTAATCATGATTATAATTACCATACTTCAGTGATGCTATCAAAGTAGCTCCTCTTCACCAAGACTAAATCATGAAGAAATAGAAAATCTGAATAGACCTATAACTAGTAAGGAAATTAAATCAGTAACCAAAAAACCTTCCAACAAAGAAAAGCCTTGGACCAGATGGTGTCACTGGTGAATTCTACCAAATGTGTAAATAATTAACATCAGCCCTTCTCAAACTCTTCCAAAACAAATTGAAGAGGAAGGAACACTTCGTAAATAATTCTGTGTGGCCAACATTACCCTGATACCCAACTTAGACAGAGGCATTGTAAGAAAAGAAAACTAGAGGCCAATATCCCTGATGACAATTGATGCAAAACTCCTCAACAAAATCATAGTAAGCAGAATGCCATCCACATGTTAAGAAGATTACACCATGACAAAGTAGGATTTATCCCTGGAATCTAAGGATAGTTCAACATACAAAATAGCAATCACTGTAACACACCACATTAACAGAATAAAGAGGAAAAATTATCATATCAATTGATTCAGAAAAAGCACTGACCAACTTTAACTGTCTTTCATGATGAAAATACACAACAGAATAGGAATAGAAGGAAACTACTTCAATACAATAAAAGCCGTATTTGAAAAACCCATGTTGTGCTCAATGGTAGCATCAGACCCAATGATGAAAGACTGAAAGTTTATTTTCTAAGATCAGGAACAAGACAAAGATGTTAACTTTTGCCCTTCTATCCAACACAGTATTGTTGAGTAGCATTCCAAATTCCAGTCAATTAGACAAGAAATAGAAATAAAAGGCATCCAAATTGTAAAGGAAGAAGTAAAATTATCTGTTCACAAATGATATACTCTTATATGTAGAAACCATAAAGATTACACACACACACACACACACACACACACACACCCCATTAGAAGTAATAAATGAGGGGCACCTGGGTGGTTCAGTCGGCTAAGTGTCCGACTCTTGATTTTGGCTCAGGTCATGATCTTGTGGCTCATGAGTTCGAGCCCTGCATTGGGCTCTGCACTGGCAGTGTGGAGCCTGCTTGGGATTCTCTCTCTCCTCCTCTTTTCCTCTGTAACCCTCCCACTCCCCCACTCTCACACACACATTCTATCTCTCTAAAAATAAATAAATAAATTTTTAAAAAGAAATAATAAATGAATTCAGCAAAATTGCAGAACACAAAACACATGGACAAAAATCAATTGTATTTCTGTACACCAACATGAGCAATCTGAAAAGGAAATTAAGAAAACAATTTCATTTACAATAGCATCAAAAAGAATAAAATACTTGGAGATAAACTTAGCTGAAGAGTCAAAAGACTTTTATACTATAAACTACAAAATATTGCTGAAAGTAATTAAAGAAGACACAAATAAATGGAAAGATAAACTGTGTTCATGCATTGGAAGACCCAATATTGTTAAGATGTCAGTACTACTCACAGCAGTCTAACTAGTCACTGTAATCCCTGTCAAAATCCAAATGATGTTTCTTTGCAGAAGTAGGAAAAAAAATCCATCCTGAAATTCATATGGAATCCCAAATAGCCAAAACAATCTTGAAAAGGAAGAACAAAGTTGGAGGTCTCACACTTACTGGTTTCAAAACTTACTACAAAGCTATAGTAATCAAAACATTGTGCTACTGGCATAAAAAACAAACACATAAACCAATGAAATGTAATAGAGAGTCCAGAAATAAACCTTCATATATATGGTGAATTGACTTTTCACAAGGGTGCCAAGATCATTAATGGAAAAAGGACAAATTTTTCAACAAATGGTGTTGGGAAAATTGGATATCGACATGCAAAAGAATTCATTTGGACCCTTACTCAAAATGGATCAAAGATCTAAATGTAATAGCTAAAACTATAAAACTCTTAGAGGAATGCATAGAGAAAAAGCTTGATGGTATTAGATTTGGCAGTGATTTACTGAATGTGACACTAAAAGCATAGGCAACAAAACAAAAAATAGACAAATTGGACTTTGTCAAAATTAAAATTTTTGTACATCAAAGGACACTATCCACAGAATGAAAAGGCAGCCCACAGAATGGGAGAAAAATATTTGCAAATCATATATATCTGACAAGGGATTAATATTAAAAATATTTAAAGAATTCCTATAATTCAACAACAACAAAACAACTCAATTAAAAAAAAAAAAAAAAGGCAAAGGCCTTGAATAGACATTTCTCCAAAGAAGATCACAAGTGACCAATAAGCACATGAAAAGAAGTTCAATATCACATTAATCATTAGGGAAATGAAAATCAAAACCACAACAAGATACCACTTCATCCCCATTATCATAGCTATTGTCAAAACAAATGAACAAAAACTTTAGAAACAAATGGTGGCATGAGTGTGGAGAAATTGGAGCCCTTGTGCATTGCTGGTGCATTTGGTACAACCACTATAGAAAACGATATGTCCATTCCTTGAAAAATTACGGATAGAATTACCATGTGACACAGCAATTCCACTTCTGGGTACATACTCAAAAGAATTGTAAACAGGGTCTTGAAGAGATATTTGTACATGCATGTCCATAACAGCATTATTCCCAGTTGCCAAAAGGTAGAAATGACCCAAATGTCCATTGACAGATGAATGTGTAAACAAAACGTGATATATACATATGATGGAATATTATTCAGCTTTAACAGGGAAGGATATTCTGACATGTTTCAACATGGATGAACCTTGAGGACATTATGCTAAGTGAAATAGGCTGGATGCAAAAGGACAAATACTGTCTGATTCCACTTACATAGGTACTGAGAATAGTTGAATTTCTAGAGACCGCAAGTATAAGGGTGGTTGCCAGTGGATGAGAAGAAGGGTAAATGGTGAATGGGGAGTTAGTGTTTTATGAATACAGAGTCTGAGTTGGAGAAGATGAAAAGAATTCTGGAGATGGATGGTAGTGATAGTTGCACATCACTGTGGATGTCCTTAATGCAACAGAACTGTATATGTAAAAATAATTAAAAATGTAAATTTTATCTTATGTATATTTTATTATAATAAAAAAAATGTAGCCCCCACTTCCTCTGAGTTCACACTCTCCAACAGATTTCTGGTTATCATTTCTCTTTGTGTATAATTTTCCTGTAGAGAAAATAAATGGATGGCTTAGTAAGCCCTACCCTGACAGTCCTCCAGGCTGACAACTAAACGGTCATTCAGATTTATACATCAGGCTCTTGTAAGGGTGGGTATCAAGGAACTAGGTCTTACAGAAGGATGACTGACAAAACTGTGTTTCTTGATGGCATAACGGAGACTCAGACTCTAAAAAGCAGTGACAGCCTAAGCCTGGGGTCTAGGGATATCTTGGTTACCACTTCTCTGTCTAGCAGCAAAACCAGCCTGTTACTAAAAGCAATGGTGTTTTCAACTCCAAGATAGGCCCTGTTTCCCTTCCTTTTTATAAAACTAAATGTTTTTCATTTTATTTATTTGAGAGAGAGACTGAGCAAGAGTGCACAAGCAGGGGCAGGGGCAGAGAGACAAGGCGGGGAGAGAGAGAGAGAAAGAGAGAGAGAGAGAGAGAGAGAGAATGAATCTTAAGCAGGCTCCACACTCAGCAAGGAGCCAGATGCAGGGCTCAATCCCATGACCCTGGGATCATTATCTGAGCTGAAATCAGGAGTCAGATGCTTAACTGACTGAGCCACCCAGGCACCCCCCCCTAAAACTAACTTTTAGTTAAAAATACCCAGGAATGATTTCCCAAACCACAATTACCTTCTCTTCCTGTGTCAGGCAGGCTACTTTGTTGAAGTAAGAACTAGATAAAACTTACCACTGCTGTAGAAAGACTTGCTTAGTGTGGGAACTGTGTCCTTACACTGCCAACATTTAAGGGAGAGGGAGGGAGGAGGAAAATAGCACCGTTCAACTAGGAAGCAAAGTTTAAAAGAATAAGGTAGAACCCCTTCTTCTCTGTATATTCCAGCCTCCCTTGTCTTCCCAAGGGTAGGAAAGGAGTCTCTTCCTTGTGCTCTTATGGTGTCTATTGTTGACCCATAAACCTTCTCATATTGCATTGACACCACCTGTTTACTGTATCTCCCACTGGAATGGAGGGAACTTCATAAACTCTGTCTTCAGTCTTTGTTTCCTCAGAGCTAGGGCTGTCCTGGCACACAGTAAGAACATGATAACTCTTGGCCAGAAAAATAAACAGCATACTGCTGTGTTTCATTAACTCTACAATCCCACCAGTTATTAGACACTTCAATTGCAAGACCACCAAGAAAGAAAAAAAATTACAATCAGAAGAAAACCAGGAGCCATAAAACATTCCAATTTTAGGGTTATTATCACCTTGATTGCAGGCCTGGAACATGGAAGAGATGGCCACAAAAGGATTGAAGACTAATTGATATCACTTCATAAATATAGATATGTGCACATACATCTACACCACCAAAAACCTGCTTTTTTAATTAGTTCACTTGGCCTCTCTATCTTCAGCTTTTCCTCTCAGACAAGGCATTGTTTCAGATTTTTAAAAATCACTTTCTTGTCTGAATACCAGGTAACTAAAAACAGATAGAGGGACTTGTCCCCATTTCTTAGCTTTGGTTATGTTCTGAGGCTCAGCTCTAAAAAAGAGTATTATTTGTTGTTTCCACCAAGGCAGCTTAAATGATGAGGATCAGTGTATCACAGTGGGAAGTACTTTTGCCTCCAGGCAAGACTATAATAAAATAAGCTCATTCGTCATCTGCCGAGGGAAAACATGTCACTACAAAATTACTAGGTAATGAAAAATCTGGGCAGTCTTATGGCACTTTTAATCAGAAGATCTCAAAACAGTCCCACACTATCATCAACAAAGTCTTGTCATCAGCAGGATGCAAAGTGGAAAGTGTCCCTTTCCATTGTGTTACACACCATGAATCTAAGTTGTTTTTTTTAAGTTAAGCAAATGAATAAAAAGCAAATAATAATGATGATGATTATATACATAGATACATTTACATACAAATACACATACACACACATGAAATTTTAATTTAATTGCATGTCTAGTGAGATCATGGACGAATATTTCATTGTAAATCCTCAAGCACCACACCAGTAATAATAAGGATCTGGGCTTCAATCATGGCTCTTCCTCCCTTCATGACCTTGGGCAAGTGTCCTACCATCTCTAAGTGTCAGTGTCCTTATTTGTAAATGGGACTCATAAGGATATGCACCTCACTGTAACTGGGGTCCATGGAATATTCCCTGTAAAGCAGAAATACGGTGAGTGCTCTATAAATATTAGATCCCCGCTACAGAAAGAACTACAATAGAGGCCCATTTACCATGCCCGCAGACCCACTTTCCGCCCAACAGCCCGGTCTTAGTTTCATAATGTTTTCGTTTCGCCACTGCCAGTTTGGTCTCACTTCCCTCCCTACCCAGTTTGGGACCTGGGCAGCTACTGTATTTACTACCGCAGGGTCCATTCTTCTTTTCCCCACCCACCTCACCTTCCTCTCTTCTTTCTATGATATCCTCAGGCCAGGATTGTTATGATGACCTCAGCTCCAGTCTTCTCAACTTTAATCCATCCTACATAGCTGTACCTGTTCATGAAATCCTAAGCATGACATTTCTCTGTTCAAAATTCTTAAAGCTTCCCCACTGCCTACTAAATTCAGTTCTGACCACAGCATTCAAGACATCCCACTTTTGCCTTCAATCTACCTTTCCAAGGTACCTCTCCAATTTAGCCAATCTGATGTACCTGTCCCTATGCTACATTCCCCCACATCATTTTACTCACACAATTTTCTTCTATTGCAATGTCTTCCCCTTCATCTCTACCTTTAAAAATCCTAACCCACCTTCTAAAAAACCAGTCTCAAATTCGACCTCCCCTGCAATGTACCTTTCCAACCTCCTTTCAACTGTCTCACGTGTGTCTTCTTTGGGACACTTATATTTCATCTTGCATTGAGGTTGTTTCCATCGTAAGGCCTGCCTCACCTCTGTAGTCTATCCATGCCTTTGCTCATACTAGTGGGCAATTAATATGGATGTTACTCTGCCGTGTTTAATTGGTTATATTTGAATACACGTATTTACTTTGAGTCCCTGTATCACATATGCCACTAAAACAGGAAGATAAAATAAAATCAACCCTTTGTATGTGCTGCTGTATTTAGCAATACAGGGTGGGTCCTAGGTTGCTGGAATCAAATGGTACATCATTGGTTCCTTTAACATGCAACAAATAAAAACTTGACCATGATGTCCACTCAGCTAACTACAGTACTACTAAAAATATCTTAATCTGCATGTGTATATAAACTGAAAATTGACCAACAAATGTTTTGGTTTTTGTTTACTTTTTGAGGTTTTGATTTAGTGGTGCTAGGGGAAAAACAAAAACAAAAACAAACCATTACAGTTCTTGCTATAACAGAGGGTTTGGTGAAATCCTCTGTCCAATCTCAGAATAGAAGGATGTAGAAAATAGAGCTGAGCTTCAGTAATTTAAGATAAGCATGTAAAATATCAAATGAAACTATTTTTAAAAACATGTTTTAACCCTATCTTCACTGTTTTGCAGTTTTCAGTGCTAATGAGTCTTCTTGGTGACCAAGTCAGACAAAATATGTTAGACTAGATGGAAAAAAAATGATTTTTGAAAAATCAGAATGTCTTAGTAATGGATCCCCAAATAGTTCACAGTTTTTTAAGTCTGGTCCTAAGCTTCTTGACCAGGAATATAACCAAAAAATGCTCAAGAGGTATCTCTAGAAAACACTATTCAAGAAACCCTGCCTCTTGGGATTGCCAAGAACTTTGACATGGCTGTGCAGCTAAATCCAATCAGAATTTTCAACAATTAAAAATTCAGTAATACCTCTAAAAAAAATAGATAAATATATCAAGATTATGCCTTTTAAGAGCAGCAGCACTTTTTTTTTTCCAAATAACTTCCTTCTCCTGCCTCTAAGTCTTGGAAAACTGTCAGAGGAACACCCATATTATGAATAGTTTTATAGGTCGCTTCCTTTCTTTACTGCTATGCATAGGGTTCATCATTTCCAAATTTTCCCAGACTGCTTTGATACCATGTGATTCCTTTTAAGTAGGGGCAATTTCTTAATTCTGTGAACAAATCTTCTATATTGTGGGTTTTCATATAAATAAATTCATGTACCAGTTAAAGAAAAGAAAAAGCTTTCCCAGACTACCTTACCCTTAATCTTTTATTGAGACACCGTTGGCTCTGAAGCACCATGGGCAGTTAATTAAAGGCCAATTTTGGCCATTATTAAGGCCCCAGTGCTTATTGTCATTGCTTCCCTCTACATCCTTTAAGAACCTTATGAGAATTTAAAAGGCTTTACACACTTCCTCTCACTACTAAGAGTTCCCCTCAACATCTTATTCACTAATAACATTAACCGTGTTTGTTTCCTGAAGGAATCCACCAATGATCAGAACTCTCCTCCAACACTATTCCTTCTATAACAGCATTGGGAAAACTCACCGTTGGCATTTCAATAATTGATGGTCTGGGGATAGAAGTCTGGAAAGTAACTGCTTCACAGTCCGATTTACCTTCTAAGGACCCAGACGAATCCTCAGGGGTCTCAGCAGGCTGGTTGGCACTGTGATTACTTGAACTCAGATTTGCACTGCCATTTCTCTCTGAACGGATGCTGGAATCGCGCCTTTTCTCTGGAGTTCCTTCTTCCCCTCTCGAGCGACTTGGGTGCTGGTCTGCTTTGGCCGTGGGCTGAACATAGATGGTGGAATGAGGATCAGCTGTGCTGGGCTGATCAAAGGGCGCATTCTCCCTTGTATTCCCGAAACAAGCAAGCAGAGCTGAGCATGGAAATGGATGCATCCTTCTAGATGGAGATTTCAGTCTCTTGGTGAGCCTTGCTTTCCACGTGGACATGACCTGCAGTGAAACATTGCAAAGTTCAAAGTGGGGGAAACTTTTCCAGGGATTCAGATCACCTCCGGTTTCCTTCTAATAAGTATCTCCTTGTCTGAAGAGAAGGACTTACTAGTGGTTACTCCTAAATACAAAATTAAGAGATGGCAATTCCACCCTCCTTAGGAGTCACTTAGCAGCCAACTCCCCTTCGGAAGCATCCATCCCATCCCGGGTGATTTCACGCTCTTCCTTCCTTGATGCCGTCAGTGGCTAAAGAAAGCTGCCTGTGAGGCATGTGTTGGCTTGGGTTACAGTCCCAAGGCCGGGCAGACGCTCCAGTGTAAGGTAGTGCCAAGTCAATAGACAGTTGCTTCAGGTTACCTTGGAGGCATAAAGATAACGTAGCCTGATAGCGTCCACCATAATAGCGTTAGCCCGTGTATCAATAACATCATAACAGCAACATAACCTTCTTCGGTTACCCCCTTCAAATATTGATTCCCCCAAACAAAACAAACACCACCCATTTATCCATCACAAACGAAGACCCCCAGAGGGTCCTCGACCCTGGCAGCTGTTTCATTATTAAAATAGGAGGTACGTTTGAATCTTTTGTCTGGAGAGATCCATGTTTTGGGGGATTAATGTTACGGGGACTTATCTGGATCTTTCTCCAAACAAGCTTCCTGGCTTCAGGATCCATATTACTCCTTCTGGTAACTATAAATGAGTCTTTGTTAATTTGTTTTTTCACTACCCATCTAGGTCCTTGATTAATTTTCAACAACACCGAAACAAAAAACTAATTACCCCAAATGAACAATTAACACAAGTATTATGTGTGAATGCGTGTTCCATTCATTTACTGTATATATTACTTAATTTTAGAAAATAACCCCCTTTGGAACATAGATCTTCTCTTTTTCAGTGCATCAATATGTGAATGGTGAAAAATAACAAATTATAACCATATTCTAAGAATACGCTCAAAATTGAGATTTTTCCTTAGCCAAACATCTGCTAGAAATGTTAGAGAAATATAATACTGTAATGGTTTTACCATTAATAGTGACTTTCAGATCAAGATTTCAGGGTATATTACCCATTCTAATTTATTCATTTTCTCTCTCTTTTAATTTAATGTTAAGATGTTCTTTTAAGTCCAGACAGGTGGTGGATATTATAGCACTAATCCTCCATTTTACAGAGACAGAAAACAACTCTTTGAAATTTCAAGAGACTAATGCTAGGTTATACTGTTGAGAAGGGCTGGTAGAAAGTCCGAGATCACTGCTCCCTATCTGATCTGTGAGTCTCATTCAACCTGACAGTCATCAACATAACAGCTATACTGGGAATATTGCTCTGAATGGGCAGTCATAGCCAACATACACCAAGTCAGATATGGCTTGAGGAAGGCAGATACAGCATCAATGCAGACTTTGCTTTAGTCTTTACCAAAATTTAGAAATAAATGAGGCCTCTGGGTGGCTCAGTTGGTTAAGCGTCCAACTTCAGCTCAGGTCATGATCTCGTGGTTTGTGAGTTAGAGCCCCATGTTGGGCTCTGTGCTAACAGCTCAGAGCCTGGAGCCTGCTTCGGATTCTGGGTCTCCTTCTCTCTCTCTGCCTTTCCCCCACTTGTGCTCTGTCTCTCTTTCACAAAAATAAACATCAAAAAAATTTTTTTTAAATAAAAAGCCACCATTTTTGAGAGGTTAGCATGCAGCAAGCCTGTGCTAACTCAGGTATACCAGATTTCCCAGTCTTGAGAGATCATTCTCCTTTTAATATCCAAGTACAAGCAGTGTAAATCCCCCCTCCCCATGATAGCAAGAAGTCCAGGCTTTCAGCAGGCTCCCTCACCAAGTGTTTTGTCTCACTTCTACCATGGTTGCTATCGTCCCCTCAGGCAGGGTGACTCCAAGATGCGTCCCTCACATGGGGCCTTCTTGGTCCCCTCTCTACCAAGTATGTTTACAGTCAAGCGAATATGTAATGATTAACAATGGTTTAATGGTTTATTGAAGGCTTGTGGATGATAGGAGGAATTAAAGAGAAGTAAAAATCATTCCTAAACCTGGTCTCATTCACTCATTCATTTATTCCCTCAACTACATGCCAAGCACTGTCTAGAACTAGAGAGACCACAGTTAACAATGCAGCTTTCAAGTGGCTACAGTTGGTAGACTTCTGGGCAAAAAAGTTCTGAGCCTTCCTCAGACCCATTGTATCTCTCTTCTTGGCCCTGAGTTTGCAGCCCGGCCACAAGGACCACCTGGTCTCCCTTAAGGGGCACACCCAGGAACTCTGGCCAAAGTGCCAGCCCCAGCCCACGAAGAACAGTGACTTCTTTTTAGCTAGCATGGTAGCTAAGTCTTACCTAAAATAACAACATTAACAGATAATGGTTATTGAGTGTTTATTAGCAGTCATGAGTCTCAACAAATTAACTCATTTAATGCTCACAACTCTAGGAGAAAGGTGATATTATTAATTTGCATTTTTACCCATTAGAAAAACAAGACACAGAAACTTAAGTAACTTGCCCAAGGTCACAGCATTGCTAAGGAAGAGAGCCAGGATTATGAGCCCAGGCAGCCCGGCCCCAGAGTTCATGCTGTTAATCACTATACAATATCACTTTCCAAAAATACACATCTGCCCCAAAGAGGAACTTTCCAACAGGCTTCAATCCCATACTCACCTCTAGGAATTTATTCTACAGATATACCTATGCTTAGAGATATGTCTAGAAATGTTCATTGCAGCAGTGTTTGGAATCACAAAATTAATTGTTAATCAGTGGAAGACAAGTTAATACATATTTTAAAAATGCAGACAATTGAAAACTATGCAACTATTAAAAAGAAGGATGTAGAGACTTCATTTTTAATATGGTATGCTAATTAAGTACATGTATTTATATTCTTCCCTTTCTAAGAAATCATTAAGATACTAGTAATGGAATTTTTTTAAAGACTTGAATTTACAATACCAAAGAGAATAGGAAGGAAGCTGTTAACATACAGGAAAATGCAACAAATTCCTATAAAACAAAAATCAGATGAAATATTAATTAATGAAAAGAAAACTCAAAAAACAGAAAGCCAGCATGCTGAGCATAACCACATGAAACCTCTTGTCTTGGGCAACAGGTACAATGAAACTTAAGAGAAGGTCTGGGGCACCTGGGTGGCTCAGTTGGTTAAGCATCCAACTTCAGTTCAGGTCATGATCTCACAGGTTATGAGTTTGAGCCCTGCATCGGGCTGGGCTCTGTGCTGACAGCTCGGAGCCTGGAGCCTGCTTCAGATTCTGTGTCTCCCTCTCTCTCTCTGCCCTTCTCCTGCCTACACTCTGTCTCTCTCTCTCTCTCTGTCTCTCTCTCAAAAATAAATAAACATTAAAAATTCTTTTAAAAAAAAGAAGTCTGAAAATGTGAGCTTAATTGAAGGTCTGCCTCTGAAAGTCAAATTTTTCTATACCTTCCTATACCTGCAAAGAGGCTACAAAATGAGTAAGAGAATGAATAAATGAGTGAATGAATAAATTAAATCAAATAAATAAGTAAGCGTGAATAAATAAAATAAAAGTTAAGGTATGGGGGTCAGGGTTTTATTTAAATTTGTCTTCAAAAAAAGGTTTTTTTCTAATCAGTTCTTATCTACGGTTCTTATCTATTTGATGAATTGTCTAGTGAACTAACAAGGCCAGCTAGTGTGGATGTCAATGTCCAAGAATAAAGGCCCTCTGCTGCTTTATTTCGGCCCCAATATAGTGGCTGAGAGTTCTCTGCCTATCCATTTATTAAAAAAAATTTTCTTAACGTTTACTTATTTTTGAGACAGAGAGAGACAGAGCATGAACGGGGGAGGGTCAGAGAGAGAGGGAGACACAGAATCTGAAACAGGCTCCAGGCTCTGAGCTGTCAGCACAGAGCCCCATGCGGGGCTCAAACTCACGGACCTTGAGATTGTGACCTGAGCCAAAGTCGGACGCTTAACCGACTGAGCCACTCAGGCACCCCATCTGCCTATACATTTAAAGTGAACCCGTTAGTTACCGAGTCTCGTCAACATTCACAGAGCTCCCTATCCTCAAACTGTTCCCTCATGTGAAAATACAAACAGATCATAAGACATCACAAGACATTTGAGAACTGCCAACATCAAGGGCAACAAGCAAGGCAGAAGAAAAGATCCTAGCAAGGAAGAATGAGGGAATGGCAGCGGGATAGGCAGCAGTATCTGCCATTTAAAGTGTGGTTCGCGTATGCAGTCAACACCTAGCAGCTGAGCTCTGAGTGATGGGAGGAGAGCAAGGAGGGGAGAGTCTTTGCAACTTGATCCCAGGAACATGCCCTTCGGGTGCCGCACAAGTCATGACAGGGGTCCTAGAAAACGTGAAAACATTAATTTGCGCTGCCATAAAAACTGTATACGTAGCTATAATAAAATAAATACTATTCCCATTCTTTTTTTCGACTTTCAGAAATTAATACACAGACCAAGCAAAATTAGGCCTAAAGCAAAATTAGGCCTAAAGATGTGTTTTGTTTGGCTAATGACATTTTAAAAAATTTATTCCACCACTGTTAGAGCACAGAAACCTCCACTCTCTGTATCTTTCACTGAGTCAGTTCACAAGTTTATGTAAACGGAACACTACAGACATTAGAGCTTGTGGTCTACAGTGGGTATTTGCCCAGCATCCTTTCCCCCTTTCTTTTGGTAACAGCACCCTGATTTCCTTTTGGGGAACTCCTCCTGTCCTTTGGATAGAGCTTTAGGCCTGGCTCTAGCGGTGGGAGGTAGGTGACCAACATCCCCCAAGCCCCTGATCACAGTGATGGGTTCAAGGATATACAGGAGAACATATTGTTCCAATCAGAATAAATCCCCAAATTTGACTTGGAAGAAACTTCCTCTTCTTTCCAGTGGATTAACTCAATTTGAACTTGAGAAAGTAGAAGACTGGAGCAGCTGCCAACATCTTGTCTCTTTGAGGGGAGACAAGCAGGGTAGAATCAGCACAAAGCAGGATTTAAGAGATGGAGAGAAAGAAACTGGGTCCTGAAAATACTTTTGAATGAAGCTTTGCATAGTCTTCATTTCCCCCTGGATTTCCTTTCCTGTTTCATTTGCATAAGTTGAGTTTTCTGTCACTTGCTGCTAAAGAGTCCTATTCAATAAATGACCCACAAGTACCAGCAAATCACAGAAGACTTCATTATGATTACAGAATAGGATAAAAACATTATCAACTTGACAATGGCAAAATAAAGGGAGAGCTGGGAGATTTTGAGAAATGAACAAGTTGTAAGGTGGTGATGTAGTTGGAGAGAAGGATAGGTTTGCTAATATTGTTATATTTCAAAGTCAGAAGGACTCCCTATGGTTGATGCAAAGAGGAATGGACTTGGGGAACCTGGGTGGCCTGGTCATTTGGGCTTCTGGCTCTTGTCTTTGGCACAGGTCATGACCTCGTGGTGCATAAGATCGAGCCCCACATTGGGCTCTGCACTGAGCGTGGAGCCTACTTGGGATTCTCTCTCTCTCCCTCTGCACCTCTTCCACTCATTCTCTCTCTCTCTCTCTCTCTTTCAAAATAAATAAATAAATATTAAAAAAAAAAAAAAAAAAGGAATGGAGTTACATGTCATGTCTAAAGCTGCAGAGGTGACCAGAAGGAGAATTTAAATAGAGATGGAACCATATCAGGAAGATATAGGGTGGAGTAACCAACTAAATCCTCACCTGCCCTATTAGCAAATCAGTGGTAATGTCTAGAATTGATAAATAAAGACAAAACCACATTAGTGGGATAGATGGTCATCTATCATAGCAGAATGTCAATAGATAATATTTCAGGTCAATAAATTAAGAAACAGAAGTATAAACCTTTATAATATGGTTCCATGCATCAGAAAACCAAAGACAGAAACAGATAAAAATCGGTTGCCTTTAAGGGAACAGGGATAGAGGTGAAGCTGTGAGGCAGATAATTCTCTTCCATTATAAATCTTTATGTATGGTTTATACTTAAATCATATGTGAGTTTTCCAATACATTTTTTAAAAGAAAGGAATGTGGCTAATTTACATATGACAATATGGAAAATCTCCAAAATTTATTTTGAATGATAAAAGCAAATTGAAAAACAAGTTATATTGTATGTTCCAAATTGTGTTAAATATGTGCACACATCTATAAATATGCCTGTATAAATATATACATATATGTGTTTATACTTATATAGAAAATTTATGGAAGTATGCCTAAGAAGCATCTGTCTCTGGAGAGAGAGCCCTAAACATCTGGACAGGGAAGAAGACACTTTTCATGGTATGTCCTGTTGTTTGACTTTTTTGTAACCATATGCAAATATCAATCTTTCCATTTAAAATAAAAAGCTAGCATAGAAACATTCCAAAGTAACATGGTACCAACATAATTATTTCTAGGGTCACAGATATAAGTCAAAGGTTTGGCCCAAACAATCTCTCCAAAGAGAAGACTAACAAGGCTGATCTAAGACCTAAGAGCGAATGAAGTCATTTGGTGCCATTGTCAGAATGCCTTAAGAACATTAGTCATGGTCCATATAGAACTCAGAGATGAAACACTAAGAGTAGGACTCATTTATTCAAAAGATATCTACTGTGAACCCATGACACTGAAGATTCTGAGGTAGGGGCTGCTATGGGGATATGAGCAAACAAGACAGAATTCTTGCTTTCTTAGAGTTCAGAGACCAGTAGGGCATATGAGCAAGTTTGCTAAGTACAATAAGGGAAAGCTGCTGGCCTCCAGAAATGAAATAAGTTGCGTGGGGAAGGATGGCTGCTCTTACAGCCCATGTCCTTGTCTGCTGACATTCACTTTCCCCTTGGGGATCCCACTCATCCCTGTCCTGCCACAACAACCTTGGGAGGCACTGCCCTCCCCTTTATACATCAGCCCCAGAGAAGCCACACCTGTCGCCTCTCCTCCACAGTTCAGCCGAGTCGACTGGGTGAAGGGATGCCCAGAGAGCCGGTGAAACAATATTTCTGACTGTGTCTCTGAGGGTGTCTCTGGAAGAGGTTGGTTAGCATTTGAAGTGGGGACTGAGTAAAGACCACCCTCCCCAAAATGGGTGGGCAATCCACCAGGGCCAAAATAACACAAACAGGCAGAGGAAGGGTGAATTTGCTCTCAATGCTTGCGGTGAGACAACCACCTTCACCGGCCCTTAGGTATCCGTGCTGCCGGTTCTTGGCTTTGAGATTTAGCTGGGGTTTATACTTTAGCTCCCAGATTCTTGGGCCTTGGGACGAAGACTGAATTACACCACCAGCTTCCCCAGTTCTCCACCTTGCAAACAACAGATCTGTGGGAGCCAATTCCTATAATAAATCTGCTCCTATGCCTATCTATCTGATTTTGTCTATCCCATTGGATAGGACGCTTCTCTGATGAGTCCTAATATAGTGGCATTTAAGCAGACTTTATTGATTACAAAACAGAATTGCTCCTCTTAAAACCTGGGTTTGTTTTTTGTTTGTTATTGGTTTTGTTTTGTGTTTTGTTTTGTTTTGTTTTACTGGCTGCATAGGTAACATCATTGTCAGTGCCCCAAAGCCCTAACTGATCCCTACCGTGTCCCCCAGCGCTTCCTCACTGCCTCTTTACTGTCCAGTCTCCAACTAGTAATGACCATCTCACCTCCCACCCCCCTTGCCCATCTAGACCACATTAGAAACTAGGATCAAGAGACAAGACCGTGAGAGAAAGGAGCCGTCTCTCCTTTGACAACTGCCTTTCTAG
Organism: Panthera leo; assembly: GCF_018350215.1. NCBI lineage: Eukaryota > Metazoa > Chordata > Mammalia > Carnivora > Felidae > Panthera > Panthera leo. The sequence goes on from NC_056685.1 coordinate 13,394,094, forward strand.
GCTCATCCTGTCCCAGTGTGATTGATGCTGGGAACATCCCCTGCCCTGAGGGGAAGACTTCCCTTGCCCCCAGGCCAGAGCCCATATCCCAGCAAGACAATCACAACAAAATTCCCGGATCCAGTATCAACCCCTGAAAGTAGTAGAAGGGGTCAACCTTCTTCTAAGTATTAAGGAAGGAGGGTGATCTAAGCAAGAGAGGAGTGGAAGATGCAGGAAACCAGTCTAAGACCCACAAACGTAGTCATGGTTCGAGAGCAGGCCAATAACAGTGTCATTGTTTGATTTCACACGCCCCCCTCATATTTATTTTAAGATCAAAATGAATTTAAAATGAGGTTACACTTCCTTGTTGTCATTAAAACTTTCTCAAACATTTCTGAGACTGTTGAAAATGCCCTAATTGTTGCAAAACTAGATTTGACTGTCACAGGATGTGCCTCAAACTAAGACTGGCCCTCCCTCACATTTCCAGAATTGTTTTCACCCCTCTTTTTAATCCTCACACAGAAATCCCAGCTGATTACAAAGTAACCTTCCTTAGAGAGCATAAGCAAAAGCTTTTCTGCTTCCACTCAGAAGCACAGGTGAAATTTGATGGGCTGATGTGTCAGACTGAAAAAAGCAGACATTCTCTGTTCAATGCCCAGCAAATCTCTAAGCATCAGGATTATATTTATATCATTATAGCTTCTTCCAGTACATCTGAGGTAATACTGATCTCTCAGGTTCCTACTTAGCTTCCTTCAATGGGCCCCTAATCTTTGCATGGATTCAGAGATTCCCCAGATGGGCTCATTTCCCAGCCCAGTTCACCATTCTTCCTGGTCCACAGCCTGCAACTCAGGGGTGTTTTCAGCACCCCCAGGGGGCAGCCACAAGAACAGACAGCGGGTACTGAGGGCAGTGCTGGTGAGTGAATAAAGGCAGATAGAATTGTATTCTTCTATAGTCCATCTCACTATACAGTCATTAGGATGTCTTATCCATAGAGAGTGGCTAGATAACTATAAAGTTTTGCTCCACGCAGTTTCAGAGTAAAAAGGCTTCTTTCCTAAACCACATGTGTTATGTTCTTTCTCAGTAGCTGCGCCTAGACAATGGTTCATCCCGTGCTCACATCCCTCCTTACTTAAAACTTACAGCTCCTTGTGATTCCCCTCCCCTGAGGGGGCAGGTGTGGTAACCATACCCATTTTCCTGCATGGCGCATACCCCAGGCAGGTGGTGACAAAGGAATGAGGAGGGCAGTTGCCCTGGTAGTTTGACTACAGACTAAAAATCTTTACACTGTACAAAAAAAAAAAAAAAAAAAAAAAAAAAAGATTGTAAAGCATCATTTATGATCTCATTTATTAAAGAGACACTGAATTTGAAATTAAAGTGGGGCTCCGAGGCGGCTGACTTGGTTAAGTGTCTGACTCTGGATTTTGGCTCAGGTCATGATCTCACAGTTCCGGAGATCGAGGCTGATTCTGGCTCTGCACTGTCAGTGCAGATTCTCTCCCTTCCTCGCTCTCTGTGCCTCCCCTGCTCGCATGTGCTCTCTAAACAAACATTTTTTTATAAAAGGAAATTAAAAGTGGATATGTTTCCTGATATGGTTCAAAGCTTTGGTCCAAGTTCTAAACAACTAAAGAATACTAAAATAACAGTAAAAGAATTTAACAGTAAAACAATGTCTTAGCTCTGACTGCTATAACAAAGTACTCTGTGGCTTCGACAGCAGACATTTATTGTCTCACAGTTCTGGAGGCAGGGAAGTCCAAGATCAAGATGCCAGTCGATTGGGTTTTTAGCTTGCAGAAGGCTGGCTGCCTTCTCACTATGTCCTCACCTAGGACAGAGCAGAGAGAGAGAGAGAGAGAGAGAGAGAGAGAGAGAGAAAGCTGGAACAAGCGAGATCTGGCCTCTCTTCCTGTTTTCTCACGCACACTAATCTCATCAAGACCTCACCTAAACCTAAATACTTCGCAAAGGCTTCACCTCCAATACCATCAGATTGCAGTTCAGGGCTTTGGGAGGACACAAACATTCAGTCCATTACAATAATTTTTTTTTAAGTTTATTTATTTATTTAGTGAGAATGCAAGCAAGCAGGGTAGGGGCAGAGGGAAAGGGAGAGAGAATCCCAAGCAGGATTCACACTGTCAGCGCAGAGGCCCATGTAGGTCTCGAACTCATGAACTGTGAGATGGTGACCTGAGCGGAAATCAAGAGGCGGGCATTCAACTCACTGAGCCACCCAGGCACCCTCCATAACAATAATTTAAAGGGTTTAAAGCCATAAGGACAAAAAGGACAGAAAAGGAGAACAACAGAAAGAGACATTAGAGGAAACTGGAAGGGGAGTGACAATTGTCTGAGCTGACACAGAAACCCACACGTTAAGGGATACAGGATGGTCAACCAGCTAATCTCCATTAAGCCGTTATCCACCTCTCCTCTACCACACTTCCCAACCCTCTCAAAAGCTTAGAAACCGGGGCCACAAAACAATCTGGAGGTTAGGAGTGGGGGATTGTTTGGAAATTTGTTAAAGAGCACTTAGACACCATGTCCTTTCTCTAGTCCAGGCAGCCACGTTGTTGCTCTCCCCCCACCTCCCTGTGACCGCCCCCAGGGAAGACTAACTTACTTTCTGGAGGAATTGAATCAGAATGTTTGTGGAGTTGAGTCTAGGGAAAGAGGAAGGTGTGGAAATGAAGAGGGAAGACAGAAAAAAAATGAGATCAACCCATAAAGTTCAGTATCTGGTGAATAGAAATTCCAGAAAGAGAGAACACTGAAAATAATGGATAAGAAATTACCAGAAAGAAAGGAAGAATAAAAAGAGGGAAGAAAAAAGAAAAAATGGATTACTATCAGCCTGTCATTGTCTTTCTCCAACTCATTGATTTTCTTTAGCATTAGCTATCTAATTCAGAATTCCTTATCATTAATAATGCCCACTTTTCAAATTGCCTAAAACATTGCACTCATACCTCCCTCCAGTGCCATCCCATCACTAGCTCTGATCCCTATTCCAGGCTAGTAAAAAGTTTAGCAATGGTAATACTGCTGCACACCAGGGGTTATCACCACTCCACCATCACCAATTATGCAGCTATTGCCAGATGGCTGGTAGGTGACCCGCCATCAAAATTCAATTCCAGAGTCTGTTTCCTGAACTACTGGGTTCCTTGGCAAGCCGACTCTGAGCTGGAGTTTGACGTGTGGAAAGCTTATCAAGGAGTGCTCTTGGGATTGATTCCTGCTGGGAATAGGTGATCCCCCTGTGTGACCAGCTACTGAATCCAGGCTGCTCCCAGAAAGGGGGCAGGGCTTTGGACAGGGCAGCTCTTTGGCAGAGGGCGCTTCTGGGAAAGGGACTCATCTGAGAACTGTAGGCCACCAGCACTCCTGACGTGGGGGGGATGAGTGCCTCGGTCCTGAAGGTGGTAGCGCATAACATTATTCATAGGCACTCCCAACAGCTCTTGGAACAGAGAACAATTTGAGGGAGGGGAGAAGGTTGGGGTTGCTATATAATGGGTGGTAGGGGTACAGAGAAATATTATTATGTGGATACTATTGTTACCCTATTCTTAGAGCCCAAGAAATAAAGATTACATGTGGCTTGTTATTCACCCCTATGTCGCACAAAAACTCCGAGACTGATAGTTGAGAGAAAATAGAAAGCGTAAAATCTTCTATCTCTCAGGCTCAACGTTTACATTTGGCTCCATAAGAAACAAGCACTTGATTGTACAGAAAGACACATCTCACATTAAATTAACTGGTTCTGTTTCTGGTGCACTCTGGTCTCACCGATATTATACTTAGTAATAACGCTCTATAAATGTCATGAAGGATGACCTTAGCTTGAGCTGCAGTTTAGACTAACATCTTTCAGATCTCTGGTCATCAACACGTGAAACTTTCTGCCTCCTACCCTATAAACTTGGACACAGTTGTGAATTCAAAATGTCCTATAAACCCCTCCCTGGGACCAGATGCCTGATGAATTGAAAACCAATGGGAACAAGCATTGAGACTCATGCTGGAATGTAGAGCAGGAATCAGGGCTTGGAAGTTCCCTACCGGTAAATACCACACAATGTTGACAATTTCATTTGTGTGTGTGTCAGGGTTGGGAGGGGTGTTGCTATAAAATTGAAATAACATTTTTACTCTTCTTATTGTTGCTGACTTATTTCTTAAGAGAATGGAAACTGAAATTTTAACTTTCAGAAGGTTCAGTGGTGTATAGAGTACTTAAGTAATGACAACCTTAGCTTGAAATTTACTTCTAAATTACATGCCTGCCGCCAACATGGCTTCATAAGAAATAAGCAAGTCATATTCACATGAGAGATACAAGGAAGACACTCCCAAGTGTATAGAAAGGCCTCAGAGAGGGAAACAAGTGACACGTTAGGACTGAGGGAAAGTAAAAGCTCAGGCAAAGCCTGTAAAATGAAGGGGAGCAATGAATTAATTAGATGAGGCTACACTACTTTGCAGAAATGTATAAACTTTAAAAAATCAAGAGTTTAATCCAATAAAGGTTGATTTCTCTTTCTTGCCACAGTCCAATGCAACTCTTCTGGACAGCTCTTCTCCAAGTGAGGACTCAATGACACAGGTTTGTCTCCATCTTGTAATTTCACCATCTGGAATATTCCAAGATGGTGGCCAATGGTTTTCCATTTGTCAAAACTCATAGAACTATATTTGAAAAGAAGAAATTTTATTGCATGTAAATTATACCTTAATAAACCTGCATTAAAATAATAAGATATTGGTATCTCAGGGAATCTTCAAGAAAGCCAGAAAATCATACTTTAAGCCTATGCAGGTAGAAATAATGCTAAAATGGGATACCTGGGCTCAGTCTGTTGAGCATCTGACTTAGGCTCTGGTTATGGTCTCACAGTTTGTGGGTTCAAGCCATGTGTGGGGCTCTGTGCCGACAGCTCCTTCTCTCTCAAAAATAAATAAACATTAAAAAAAAAAAAAGAATGCTAACATGGCATCCACATCCCATGGACATACTACCACACCCAGCCTGAGTAAAGGCACTCTAGCCCGCACCATTAACAGTGGCTTCCACTGCCCCTGTGGCTCTCTGGCTATTATACCTGTAATCTTGTATTTTATTTATTCATATCCTCTTTCATTCTTAATTAGTTTTGCCAGAGTTCCTTCCATGTTATTAATCTATTCAAATAATTCATTTTTTGTTTCGTTTATGTTCTCTTTTATTGTTGATTTTGCCCTTACCTCTATGAGATAAGGGCTTTGCTTTTTCCCAACCCTTCTTTAGCCCCTTTTTTTCAACCTTTTTAAAATTTTCTTTTTTTTTTTTAATTTTTTTTAACATTTATTCATTTTTGAGAGACAGAGAGACAGAGCACAAGCGGGACAGGGACAGAGAGAGAGGGAGACACAGAATCGGAAGCAGGCTCCAGGCTCTGAGCTGTCAGCACAGAGCCGGATGCGGGGCTGGAACCCATGAACTGCAAGATTGTGACCTGAGCCGAAGTCGGACGCTCAACCAACTGAGCCACCCAGGCACCCCTAAAATTTTCTTATGAGAACATTTAAAGGCACAATTTCTCTTTCTGTGTGCTATACAATTTCGCAGCCACTCTCCACATGTGGCTATTTAACTTTAAGTTCGTTAAAATTAAAACTAGTTTAAAATTTCGATTTCTTTGTCACACTAACCACATTTCAAATACTGGAGAGTGACATGGAGTGAGTAGCTGCCATATTGAACAGAGCACATATGGAACATTTCCATCATCACAGAATGAACAGCACTACTCTATTGTTTTAGATGCAGCCAAAAATTTTTTGACGTAGTTTTTTCAGTATTTAATAATTTCCTAGACATGGGGTGTTTGTTTTAAATATCTGTTTATTACTAATTTCTAACGGGTTTTTTTCGTAATAATCAGAGCACAAGATTTATATGATATTGGTTCTTTGGAATCTATTGAAGTTTCATTTTAGGTCTAGTATGTGTTTGCTTTTGTATCTACTCTGTGTACTTGGGAAAGGAGTGTATTCTCTGCTTGGTGTCAAGTTTCCTGTTTTTTTTCTTTTTTAATGTTTATTTTTATTTTTGAGAGAGAGAGAGCTCATGAACAGGCGAGGTACAGAGAGAGGGGGGGACAGAGGATCCAAAGCAGGCTCACAGTGACAGCAGAGTCCGATGTGGGGCTCAAACTCCCCAACTGTGAGATCACAACCTGAGCTGAAGTCGGACGCTCAACCGACTGAACCACCCGGGCGCCCCTGCTTGGTGTCGAGCTTTAATTCTGTGTCTATGTTAGGCTGAATAATGGCCACAAAGATATCCATGTCCTCTCCCCAGAGCCTGTGACTATTACCTTATATGGCAAAAAGGGACTTCGCTAATGTGATTAAGGACCTTGACATGGGGAGGTTATCCCGGACTGTTTGGGTGGGCCCTACATGCAATCACAAGTGTCCTTCTGAGAGGGGGGCCCAGGGAGATTTGAGTACAGAAGAGGGGGATGGCATGTGACAATGGAAGCAGAGGCTGGAGGACACACGGGGCAGATACTCCCCCTCAAGAATCTAAAGGGAAGAAGATTGAAGACATCTTGGCTTCAACTTCCTAAAACTCATTTTAGACTTGCGGCCTCTAGAACTACAAGAGAGTAAGTCTGTGTTGTTGCTTTTGTTTTTAATTTGTTTGTTTTTGAGAGAGAGAGCAGGGGCAGGGAGTGGGGGTGGGGGGCAGTGAGAGAGGGAGACAGAGAATCCCAAACAGGCTCTGGGCTGACATCAGCAAACCCGATGTGGGGCTCAAACTCATGAACTGTGAGATCGGGACCTAAGCCAAAGTCAGATGCTCAACTGACTGAGGGACCCAGGTGCCCCAAAGTCTGTGTTATTTTATACTAGGTCTGTAGTAGTTGTAATACCACCTAATAGTTTAAGTTTCTTAATTTCATTATTCTGATCTGTATCTTTCCTTACTTTTAGTCTGCTTGTTTTATCAATTTCTTTTAATGATATTAAATCATATTTATCATATTTATATTTACATATCATATTTATAAATCATATAAATCATATTTATCAATATCTTTTAATGATATTAAAACTTTTAATTACATGTGTTGACTTAAATATTTCTCCCTATGTGTGCTATCTCCCCCAAGTGTACTATCACTTGCTTATTATACTTTTAGGGTATTTTTTAGGTGTCTATATGTTCATGACAATTATATCTTCTTGCTCTGTTTGTTCCTTTTGTCAGGATATAACATCCCTCTTTGTTCCTTAATATATTTCTTGTTTATAGTACTATTTTATCGGATATTAAAATCACTTCTCATGTTAAAAGTATGATGCCTTTGGCTACCTTCACTAGAATAAATTTGAGGTGGTATCTAATTCCTTACCCCACCTCCTCCCAATTCAATCTCAATATATAAATTCAGTATATAATCTTATATTGAATACACACAGAGAAATAAATGTATATATGTGTGTTTATATTAACCCATGTGTGTATATAGTATACATTAGTATAAATACATACATTTCTTAGCTCTGCCAGGAGAGGACCTAGAAGCAGTGACACCTGGTGGCAGTGTGCACACCTAATTCCAACATCCTGGTTTCCAAATACCCATTCTCCAATGAAAGGAAACAGGGCTTTTAGAGTGATCAGGACAAATAAAATAATCTGATTAGTTTCAAGTACCTTGTGATGCCAGAAAGTACAGATGTACTTAAAAAATGGTGGCATGTTAGGGTCTCCTGGGTGACTCAGTCGGTTACGCAGCTGGCTTCAGCTCAGGTCTTGTTATCACGGTTCATGAGTTTGAGCCCTGCATCGGGCTCTCTGCTGTCAGCGTAGAGCCTGCTTTGGATCCTCTGTCTCCCTCTCTCTCTGCCCCTCCCCGCATGCTCTCTCTCTCAAAAATAAACACACATTAAAAAAAATTTTTTTTAATGGTGACATGTTAAAAGGACACAAAATTCAACCTGAAAGAACTTCCAATGCCTAAAGCTGGAACAAACTAATCAACAAAATAAATAACAATAATATTGGCTTATAAGCCAAAGAACAGAATTAATATGCCTGAGAGCATATGATATAAATAAGTAATTGAGTAAATAAGTTGGGGATAAGGGATAACTCTTCCTTTCAGAAAATATAAATTAATAAAGATAGAAATGAGGGAAATAGAAAATCACTGCAGGAATACCAGTGGACTCCGAATTACTCTTCAGTAAAGGACCATAATTCTCCAAAGGGAGGGATTGTCCACCACAACGTTTACATTTCCCTAAGGCAATAAATTTGGGTATTATGTCATTCAAGGTCTTAGCAGGCAACAGATGGAACACCCAAAATCTTACATTAAAAGAGTTAATGAGGGACTATGTACAGGGATTTGGGCAAGTCTAAAGGAACCAATAAGGAGAGGCATCCCAAGCCATGGGTCTGAAAAGTCAAGAGGAGGGTACCACAGACCCACACAGGGATGGAACCCCAGATGCAGGGTTGCCTGCCAGGAGCTGTCGTTGTGGGGAAATGAACCCCCTGCCAAAACTGCAGCGATACAAACAGGGCATGGGGAAAACAAATACCCAACCTCTCCCTCTCCTGCCTTCTGATCTCCCCTGGTGCTTCTTCCCATCGACCAAACCCAACCAAAAGCCAAAATACAGAAATTTACAGAGCTCAGCCTCCTGGAACCCACAATAGAGCAAGAAGCGTAGAGAATTATACTAGGGAACAAATGGAGAGTATGTTTACATGAGTCAGGAAAAAAAATCACAAATTTTAATTTCATTGAGGACACATTGAATTGTGTCCTCCAAAAAGATATGTTGAAGGCCTAACTCCCAGTACCTCAGAATGCAACCTTATTTGGAAGTGAGGTTACTGCAGATGTAATTAGTGAAGATGAGGTCATACTGGAGTAGAGTTGTCCCTTAATCCGATATGACCTGTGTCTGTAAAAAGAAAAAAGAGGAGACACAGACATACAGGGGAAATGTCATGTGACCAGAGAGGTAGAGATAGCAATGTGTCTACAAACCAAGAACACCAAGGATTGCCAGAAAATGCCAGAAGCTAGGAGAGGCAAGGAAGGATTCTCCCCCAAAACTTTTCAGAGGGGGCATGGCCCTGCCAACACCTTGATTTTGGGCTTCAGCCTCCAGTACTGTGAGACAACACACTTCTGTTGTATTTAAACTTCAAGTTTGTAGCACTTTGCAATGGCAGCCCTAGAAAACAAATACAACATGTTTATGTCAATTGCAAGGGAGATCATGAATTTTAATTTCCATCACACAGAAAACTTTTGATTTAGTGAAACCCACAACTTTCCCGACAGTCTTTGTATTGCACTTTTGGATCACAATATTTGAAAAAAATAAACAAATGATTTCAAGAATTCCTTTTTAAACCGTATCATCTCCTAGGTCTTGGATGTACATCATCAATGCTATACAATGAGCATCGATACTGACATAGACTCTTACAGAATCCTTTGCTTCAAAGAGCAAACTGTCATTCATGTACTTCATTTACAGAAAATGGGCTGATAACACACTGAAAATTTCAACAACTAAAACAAAAATTTTTTCAACTGATCAGATCATAATAAAATGCCTTTTTACATTTACCCATAAATAACCAGTAAATTAAAATGTTTTAAACAACTTGCAAGCAGAAGTTAATAAAATTTAATATATCACAGTTATCCTCACCCTTTCTTTAATGAGATGTTACTTTTACTATCTCATGTGTCATCTGATATCTGAGAGCATAGCTGAAAGACAGCAAGCTGTTGACAGAACTGAGACAACCAGGCTGTGCCTGCTACCAATCGGAAAGAATCAAGGAGCAGAAAACTGCAAATCGAGAGGGAGCCAACCATGCTTTTAAGATTTCTCAATAGACTGTCATTTGCTGGTTGGAAGATCACATCTTTGTATGACCTTGTTTCCTCTTACTAGGCCAATGAGGGATAAAACAGGTGTGTTTGGGTACATGTCAGATGATGGTGGGCTGTGTCTCATCTTGTCCCAATTCTGTCATTGTACAACTATGTGACCATGAACAAATGATGAAGTCTGTTTTGACTTTCATTTCTTCAGGTGGAAAATAAAGATCTAGACCTATTTCTGCTATGGGACCATTCTGGAAGGGTTTCTCTGTCAGAGATCAATGAGGTAAGGTCCATTATTAAATAATTTTAATTAATAAGTGAAATACAAATCCCTTATCTGTAAACATACCACCTCTCCATTGTTGTAATACATAAGGAGTTTGGGGATTATGATGTGCATCGATTAAGATGCTTAAGAAATGATTCAGATACAGCAACCAACCTGCCCTGGGTGTAGGTTCACCGAGAGTGCCTTGTCGGGGTAGTTGTGAGTTCAACCAGGAGCTCTTTCTCTGAAGCTTTACCTTGGAGGTTCCCAGCTTCCCCCTGTCTTTAGGAACAGGCTGTCAACTGATTAAGTCTGCTTTTCAAGATCATATCACCTTTACTAGTTGAGCTCAGAACACAGTAATAGAAGCCCTTTTGCTTTGTTTGAGTCTTGATATCCTTGGCTTTTTCTTCTTCCACCTGAGTTAATTGGACTAACCAGAGGCAAATTCAGGAGGCTTCAAGCCTCTTAGGCTAGCCTGAGGCTAGCTAACAGAGACTGTAAGTGGATGCAACCAGCATCTATTAAATTTCCTCCCTGTTCACATTACTGTATTTCAAAGTCCCGTTCTCCACTGCCTTTGTAAATGTGTTTTGCCCTGCATGTTGGAAGGTCATTGTATCAGTTTTCATAAGCATCAGTTGTGATGGCTTAGTAGCATGAGAAAGACAACTCAAGATAAAATGGTTTTAGCGAAGTAAGACATTTGTTGTTTCACATAAGGGAGTATAGAACCGGCTTTGGGGAAGGCTATACCTGGGACTCAAATGGTGTTTTCAGATCTTGGGGGCATGAAGAGTGTCACAGAAGTGTCACCCAAGAGAAACATCTACTATAACCCTGAGAGGTCAGGCTTCCTGGAGCAGGTGACATTACTAAATCCTGAAAGATGAGTAGGATGAATTATACGGGAAAAGAGGGAAATTGGGGGAAGGAAAAAAGGACATTCCAGGTAGACGTGGAGCACATGGTGAGGTCTTGACGCAGGAGAAAGCAAAGTTTCCTTCGGGCAAGGCCAACCTTTCAAATGGCTGAAAGGTGGGAGAGGTGAGAACTAATGCTCTAACAGTAAGCGGCGTATGGATGAAGTTGGTCTTCCGTCACTGAAAATCTGAGGTTTATCCCAAAGGCTCTGGGAAAGCACTGAATAAATAAGGACAGCTTCAAAAATAGAAGGTATCATGAAAACTGAGCCTAAAGTAACGTGAAATGAAGAACAGGCAGCCCTATCATCTCGTCTAATGATTATGGTAGTTTAAGGCTAAAGTAGGTATATAAATACCTAGTCCTGAGAACTGCTTTCCAGTCACTTTCCCTTTAACTGCTTCTATAGAATTTATCAAATTATAGTCTACTAATAGAATCTTTTTTTAAATTACTATAATGGGAGTAATAGGAATAAACAAAAGACTTTAGTCTATGCCAGACAAGAATCCCCATATGACAAGTAGGAATCAACTGTCTGAATTCATTTCCCCAAAAAAGAGATGAATTTATGGATAACCATGCAATGTATCATCCAAGCTGTGACAGTTCCTTAAAAACCAGTTTTCTTGAGTAACAATTTACATACAGTAAAATTTGCTAGTTTCAAGTGTTGGTTTTGTTGAGTGATAGTAAATGGCTGAAGTGATGTAACCACCACCATAGCCAAGACGTGGTGTCACCAGTGACCCTAAAATTTCCCTACAACCCTTGTCAGTTAGTCTCCTCATCCTGTCCTTCAACTCTGGCAACCACTGATCTTCTCTGTGTATAGTATTGACTTTTCTAGAATTTCACATAAATAGACTCATCTGAATATAGCCTTTTGTACTTGTCTTCTTTCATTTAGCTTTTGAGATTCACCCACGTTGTTAATTTCAGTATTTTGTTTCCTTTTTAATACTGAGTAATAATTCATTGTTTGGAGATACCATCAGTTAATGTTTATTTTTTCCATGTGGGTAACTAAATGTGCCAGCACAGTTTATTGTAAAGACTATTCTTTCTCCATTGAATTATTTCAGACTTTTTGTGGAAAAACCATTAATTATACATGTTTGTCTATTTCTGGATTCAGTTCTGTTCCATTGATCTGTGTGTCTAAATTTATGCCAATACTACACTGTTTTGTTTACTGTAGCCTTGTAGTAAGTCTTGAAATCAGGTAGTGTGACTTGTCCAACTCTGTTCTTTATTTTCAAAATGATTTTTTGGGGGTGCCTGGGTGGCTCAGTCAGTTGAGCTCAGGTCATGATCTCACAGTTCATGGGTTTGAGCCCCAGGTTGGGCACTGTGCTGACAGTCAGAGCCTGGAGTCTGCTTCAAATTCTGTGTGTCTCTCTCTCTGTGTCCTTCTCCCACTCATGCTTGCTCACTCTCTCTCAAAAACAAATATTAAAAAAATTTTTTTTAATTATTTTGTCTATTCTCCCTCCTTCACAATTGAATATGAATATACCATCCATTTGTCCATTTCTACCAAAAAATTCTACCAAGACACTGATTGGAATTGCACTGAATCAATAGATTTGGGGAATACAGTAGGCTAAATAATGGCCACCCAAAGAACCTGTAAATGATACTTTTTATGGGGCTTTGTACATATGATTAAGGATCTTGAGATGGGGAGATTATCCTGCACTATCTAGATGGGCCCTAAAAGCAATCGCATGTATCCTTATAAGAGGAAGACAAGGGAAGACTGTAGACAGAAGAGAGGCGGGGAGACTGAGATTAAAGTGATGGAGCCAGAAACCTAGGGATTACAGCAGCGACCAGAACCTATGAGAAGCAAGCAGTGATTTCCCTACAGACTCTGGAGGGAGTGTGGTCCTGCTAACACCTTGCTTTCATCCCAGGGATAGATTTCAGACTTTCAGCCCCCAGAATTGTGAGAGAACTTTTAAGCCACAAAGTCTGTGGTAATTTGTTATAGCAGCTGTAGAGATCTAATACAGGGAAAATTAACATCTTAATAAAATTGAGCTTTCCAACCATGACAATGTGTCTCCATTTATTTAGGTCTTATTTAATTTCTTTCAACAGTATTTATAGTTTTAAACACACCAATCTTGCACATATTCTGTTAAATTTATCCCATGTCTTACATATTTTTGAGGGGCTACTGTAAATATTTTTTAAATGTCAACTTGCGATTGTTTATTTCCAACCCACAGCACTGTGACTGATTTTTGCATATTAACCTTGTACCTTGTGACCTTGCTAAATTTATGTATTAGTTCTGGAAGGTATTTTTGCTGATTCCATAGAGTTTTATACTTAAATGATCATGTCACCTGTGAATAAAAAGTTTTACTTCTTTCTCTCCAATTGATATGTCTTTTCCTGCCCCTCACTCCTAATTGCTTTGGCTAGGAACCATAGTATAATGTTGAATGAAAGTGTCAAAATGGATATTCTTGTCCCGTTACTGATCTGGAGGGGTGTGCATCCAGACTCATTCCATATTATATCATGTTAGCTGTAGGTTTTCTATCAAGATGAGGAAGTTCCCTTCTATTCCTGGTTTTCTGGGAGTTTTTATCATAAATCTGTGTTGAATTTTGTCAAATCTTTTTTTTTTCAATGTACTAAATGATCTAATGGTTCTTTTCTAGTCTACTAATATGGTGAATAATGTCGGCTTTTGAATGGGAAATTAACCTTGCATTCCTGGAATAAACCCCAAGTGGTCAAGATGTATTATCCATTTTATAATCTGCTAAATTTGGTTTGCTAAAATTTTGCCAGGGTTTTTTGTCTCTGTTCATGAAGGCTATTGGTTTATGATCTCTTTTTCTTGTAATGTCAATCAGGCTTTACAAGAAGATCATAAAAACTGAAGATCTCTGACTCAGGGCCAATACTCCAATTAAATTTTTTTAATTTAAAAATGTTTACAAAGCATAACATACATATAGGAAAGGTATATATCATAAATGCACAGTGTAATCTATTTTTATAAATTACACAAACTCTTGTAACTGGCACCCAGATCAAAAAATATTACTAATGTCCCAGAAGATCCCCTTGTGCCCTCTTCTTTTTATTACCACTCCCCAAAGGTAAACAATTGTCTGACCTCCAGCAGCATAGATGTGGGGTTGTGTTTTTTTTAACTTTATGTAAATGTAATTGTATAGTCTGGCTTATTTCACTCAACATCATGCTGTTGGATTCATCCATATTGTAATCATAGGTTGTGAGTACCCTGGACTATCAATACAATAAAATATCTATTTTACTGGGAATTTGGGTAGCTCCCAGTTTGGGTTTTTACAAATAGTGATGCCATGAACATTCTAGTACATACAGTCATTTCTGTCAGGCATAACTAAACATTGCTTTATGTCATAAATTGTCACTAATGTAGAAAAAATAGGCATGAATGTTTAAGAAGCTAAAATTTTTTAAAAGCTAAAAAAAGAGAAATTAATCAACTTGCTTTAAGTACTAAGTAAATCAAAATGCCACCCATCCTTTTATTATTCTGTCTTTCATAATGTAATGGTGCCCCATACCAACCACTTCACTTGTGCTGATCTGTTTCCTCAAACGTATCGCTCTATCCACATTCTCCTCCCCCCACCACTCCTCGTTTCTTCTTCTCACTCTCTACTGGCCACTTCCTACCACCATCTAAAAGTTCTTGACCCATTCCCATAAGTGAATGAACTCAAAATCTTATACTTTGAGGTACTTAGTGGTAATGCACCTTCTTCTAAAACTGTCTTGGGTATCCAGGACTTAAATATATTTCTTTTGTGTCTGAAACTCACTCATAGAGTGTTCCATTGGTTTAGACTTTCTAGATTTTGGTCATCACATCAGTTAGCTTAGAGCAATTTATCTTTGTTCGTACAATAACAGACCTAATTTCAGATGTTACCTATTGTGACCAAGATCGTAAATAATTCCATGTACTTAAAACTATTATTTAAGAAGGTAAGGAATAATACAATCAAAAGAAGGCTGGCAACCTCTAGCTTTATTCTCATCCATGCCAAGAACTTGTACTCAAAATTCAAAAAATCTTAAAGTCTTCAGCAGATAATGTGGAGAAGCACTCTGTTCTCTGATCCTGAAACACCAACCTAATTTTAAATATATATACATATTTTTATTTTAAATATGTTAGTACATATATATTTTATATATAAACTTAAAGTTTATATTTTTAAGTTTTAAATATATATTTTCATTTTCACATGCAATATTAGAGAATATTCGGAAATACTTAGAACCAAAACACATCAGACATAGGATAGGTCACTAAAGGTTTCTTAAATTGTTCCTATTCCTTTGCAGCATATGTTGCTTAAAATGTTAACAGAATCACTCAAATTAATGCTATGAAACCCCCCCCATTCATAAGTACAGTGGTTTTGCTACATAATTTATAACAGCACCTTTGCTTCTTAAAGCTTCCCACTTTCTTAAAGAATTAGTTATTTTGAGGTGCCTGGGTGGCTCAGTCGGTTAAGCATCCAACTTCGGCTGGGGTCATGATCTCACAGTTCATGGGTTTGAGCCGCAAGTCAAGCTCTGTGCTGACAGCTCAGAGCCTGGAACCTGCTTCAGATTCTGTGTCTCCCTCTCTCTCTGCCCCTCTCTGCCCACATTCTGTATCTCTCAAAAATAAATAAACATTTTTAAAACATTAAAGAAAAGAATTAGTTATTTTTAGTAAATTTTTAAATTATTGGTTATGCATTTGTTACACAATCTAGGGAAATATTGAAAATTTTTATAACTTCACCACACTAAGACTAATATAATTTCTAGTCTTTTTATTTGAATATGTTTTCCTACATCATAGTCTATATATAATTTAATAATCCTATATTCTTCATTGATTATAGCATAAGCATTTCATACTGCTACAAAGTCTTCACATTATTTTCAGTAGCTATCTGTTCTATGTTGTATGACTACTTTCTGTTTTTCACTATAATAAACATACTGGAGAATTTCCATGAATACAGCTTCTTCCCTATATTTTCTATTAACCTACTAAGAAAGTAGCACAAATAATAGAAATATTTTCATTGTTCTTGAAATTGTCAAATCTTCTCCTGAAAGAGTGAATTTTATTTCTTCTTTTTAAAAATTTTTTTAATGTTTATTTATTTTTGAGAGAGAGAGAGAGAAAGGGGAGGGGGGCAGAGAAAGAGGAGACACAGAATCCAAAGCAGGCTCTGAGTCATCAGCACAGAGCCCGACACTGGGCCCTAACCCACAAACTGTGAGATCATGACCTGAGGCAAAGTCAGATGCTCAACCGACTGAGCCACCCAGGTACCCTATATTTCTTCTTAACAGTAATCATAGGACTCCCTGGCTAAGGAAGATGCAGTAAGCAGAAGATTGTAATACAAGATTCTGTTAGCTGATAATGCTTTTTTAAAATGTGACTCAAATTCTAAGTTTTGAAAATATGGTCTTTTTATTAAAAATAATAAAACATTGGGGGCGCCTGGGTGGCTCAGTCGGTTGAGCGTCCAACTTCAGCTCAGGTCATGATCTCATGGTCTGTGAGTTCAAGCCCCAAGTCAGGCTCTGTGCTGACAGCTCAGAGCCTGGAGCCTGCTTTGGATTATGTGTCTCCCTCTGTCTCTGCCCCCCCACCCCCACTCATGATCTGTCTCTCTCTCTGTCAAAAATAAGTAAACATTAAAAAAAATTAAAAAAAAAAAATAATAATAATAAAACATGTATTAGGTTTCTTTGAAATTCAGAGAGATAAAAAGGGAAAACAGCAAGCAAAATTAGGCTACAGTTTACCTGCTCAGATTACTCTGGTTAACATATCATATTTTAACAAAAGTAGTAAATGTATTCAGTTAGAAAATGCAAACTTCGTAGAATAAAACATGCCACATCAATCCTTCAATCCTTGTTCCCAAAGCTATTTACAGCTTAAATTTTAGTTCAAAGTATAGAATCTATTATCTCTTTGGGGCAAAGGGGAGGATTTGAAACAGTTATTGTTCCGTGGGTACAGAGGTTGAGTTTTCAAAATGAATATAGTTCTGGAGATGAAAGGTGGTTGTGGTTGTACAACAATATGAATGGACTTACTGCCACAGAACCACTCACTTAAAAATTAGTAAGATGGTGTATTAGTTTTCTGGAGCTGCGTAACTAATTACCACAGACCTGGAGGGCTTAAACAGTAGTCATTTGTTTTCTGATGTTTCTGGAGGCTAGAAGTCCAAGATCAAGGTGGAAGCATGTTGGGTTTCCTCTGAGTCCTCTCCTCCATGGTTGGCAGATAGCCACCTTCTCTCTGTACGTTCACATCTTCTCTCTCTGTGGGCATCCGTGTCTTGATTTTCTCTTCTCATAAGGACACCTGTCAGACTGGATTAGGGCCCACCCTGATGACCCCATTTTAACTTAATCACCTGTTGTAAAGCCTTTCTTCAAATACAGTTACATTTGAGGTTTTGGGGGTCAGGGCTTTGACCTGTGGATTTGGGAGAACACAATTCAGCCCACAAAAAAATGGCACATTTTATGTTGTGTGTACTTCATCACAACTAAAATTTATTTCTAACCAGCCTATTTTTGTGTTAATGGAAATGACCCAAAAGTGGAGAGGAACCCAAGGATGCAGGAGAAAGGAGGGTATGGAGCTAAGTCCTGGAGTAGGTGAGATGGGATAAGCATGATGTTCATCATTTGTAACAAAAGAGAAAACAAAGTGTCTTGGGTCCAAAACCAAGAAGGGTGGCAAATTTGGTGGGAATCTGGTCAAGGATGTTCTCTCGTTACTGTGTTTGCTTTCTCAATTGGAATCAAGGTCATGAGCTAAGAGGAAGAACAGGGCAGATGCTGAAATTTTAAGAAAGGACAGAAGATGTGAACTGGTCTTCTCTGTAAATAGAAGAGTTAATTGATTGGGGAAATGAGGTAGAACGCCAGGTGCAATGAGGGCTTCCTAAGGTTGATAGTCATGTAGCATGTGAGACAGCCTTCATAATTGGGGGCCTCCAACCACACTTAGAAGCTCAGGTGCAGGGACAGAGATAGCCAGAATAGATTTAATCAGTGTTTGCCAGGAAATTGCTGGGCAAAGATCAAAGGAATTAAGGATATATGTAAAGCAATGATTGTGATTATAACACTGGTAAGCTTGGTGGAGAAAGGAAGTAAGGCATGGGATGGGAGTGATGAATTGAAATAAAATAAAGAAATAAGCCCAGAGGACATATCTTGACTGTGTGACTCTGGAGGCCAGGACAGCTTACATTCTTGGTCCTGTGGAACTGTTATAATCGATGTCACCCAGAAGAGAGTTCATACCCCTGTCTGGCACCCTGATTAAAAGGCTGCTGGCATGGAATACCTCTACATTGACTGGCTCTGGTGGCCAGTGGGGCTTATGTTCTGGGTCCCACAGGTATCTAATTAACAACAACAACAACAAAAATTCCTAAACAGCTACCAACCCCCAGGGCATAGCAAGAGGCCATAAACCCAGGAGCTCAGTCTTTCTGTGAAGGAAGCCTGTTGGCTAATCATCATGGCGGCAGGCTGAGGGTCAGGCTTGTAATTAAACATGCATGTAGGGGTTGACTATAATCCTTTCCAGGGACCTCAGAGGGTGGGTGCTATCCTTGCAGTCTCCCTCTGCCATGCTCTAGAACACCAGTGTCTCCTGGAGGGCAGTGTTACGTGCAGTTGGTGCCCTAGTTTTTATGTCTGGTGCCTCAATTTTTGCCCAGGGAACACTGCTTAACCACCCAGCTCTAGTGGCCAGAGGGGCTTGCATTCCTGTATCCCACAGGACTGGCAATCAGAGAGATGGTTCTAGGCATGCTACCACTCCTAGGGCACTACACAGATAAGAGACTGAGGCACCATCCCCAGTCTTTCTGTGAAGGAGGCCCCTTTGCTTGTCCTGGAGATTTGACCAGGTTTCAGGCTTGATACACATTTAGTAGCCTCCAGAGCTTCTCTCAAAGAATGTAGGCTGCAGATGCCATCTGGGTTCTCTGCCTTGTTCCGGTTTGCCAGTATCAACTACAAAAGAGCTTGTACATTCATC